>NC_141392.1:123288915-124488915 GCF_034619465.1 Leptosomus discolor
GAGAAGCAGAATAGTTTTGCTGTCCAAGTGCTGGACTAATCATTGGGAAGGATGAGATCTTTTTAGTGTAATCTAGAATCAGACCAGAAATATTTTTTGAGTCAAAATGGACATGGGCACTTAAGGATTATTTACAAATGGATCTTACTGTCTCTGTGCAGCAGTGTGCCAGCATTCCACCTATGACCCCTTTTTAATATGTTTTAGCTGACATTTTCTGAGGTAGTGAGGTGATTGTGAGACTCATTTCACCTACAGTTAGGCTCCTAAAAGTAAGATATCTTATCTCAGTTGTTCTCAGGCCCCCTTTTTCTGCAGAAGCACATCTACAGACTAACTTTCTCCATCTTAAGAGAGATGAGAAGTTTTCTGACAGAGCCTACCTGGTGAAAAAAGAGAGACTAGGTAATATACTTCTAGGTGGTAATCATTAGTTGGGATAATTTCCATTTATGTTTAGCACCATGGAATTCTGGTCTTACCAGGGGCCTGTAGGTGCTGTTTCAATGTAATAATAATAACAACCAAAAAGTCAGGAATTTACTTCCCAGCATAAATGATGTTTTTGTCTTTTATTTGCAAAAAAGAGAAAAACATTCTAAATAATAGAATAGTTTCTGATATGAAATAAAAGTTCGAAGTTCCTGGTGTAATGTACAAGAAATAATCCAGGCAGTTATAAACAGATTCTGCTGCATGGCAAGTTCTTTGCTAGATTGTGTTGACATCAAACTTATAATTTTCCCTCCAGTAAAGTTGATTCAAACTGTAACAAAGATATGTAAGGCCAAACCACCAGCTGAGGCAAAGTGGTTTGATTGTTTAAAGTGAAGGCGCTAAGTTGATTTGCACCACCTAAGGTTTAGGCTCTTGTGATATAATGTTGTTTGATTCTTCTATTCTATGGTTCATAGGAAAAATCAAGCAATGTCAAAATGATTAACTGTAAATGGTCTTGCGTTTGATCATCTTTGTGCTTCAATTGTAATTACAGAGTCAAGCCTAACAATACTCTCTCTGTAATTTCTTTATTGGCATGCAAAGTTTGCACAGTAAATATTTCTTCTCATCACATTTTTTCCCTTTTCGAACAAGCTCTCAAAGCAACCATTCCAAACTAAATAGCAATTGAACTGGACTGTTATTATTCTGTACATACTAATTCTGCTCCTAGCTGTTTTTTTTTAAAGCATGAAATCCACAGATTACAAAGCCTACTGAATCATGTGAACTCATCTTTGAAATAAGTCTGAACCGTAGATTTCAAAGCCCAAACTGACTTGAAACTGCATTTCCTCATCAAAGATAAATGTTTAGGGCTAGTGTTCTTGTTTGATCCAAGAGATAAGTCCTAGGTCCCAGTCTTCTAGAGTGAAATCTTGAATTCATTCAAGCCAGTAGCAAAATTCCTATTGTTTGTTAATGAGGTCAGGACTCCAGCACAAGATTTCAGCTCCCTGAAGTTCAGGTGTGGAGGGAGTTCTGAATCCACCACTGATTCTGATGCTGTGTTTGTTGAAAGGAAAGAATAAATTGAGTTCATAAAAAGCAGTCTTCAAAGCAGGGCTTACACAACCTTCAGTACCAATTTATATGTCTGAATCTTGTAGTTACTGGAAAAACCCCTGTTGAATATAAGAGGCTCGGATTAGATCCTGTGGCCATAGATCTACAAATTGCACAATCAATTAATCACACACAACACATCCCATTACATAATGCAGAGTATTTTTTTGCAGCCTTAATTCAATAAAAATATTTCCAGTATCAGTGACATCTTTTTCCAGTCCATTGAAGAGACTCACATCCACAGAGAAGTACGAATCTGCCAGCTATTTTGAAATCAGCCAATGAACATGAGTTTACATCGTTCTCTCCCCAGAGTGTTTAGAATACTAAACCAAATTATGATTCTCGAGAGTATTGCAATTTTATTTCCTTTGTTAAAAAAAGGCAGAACGCCCCGTCCCCAAAGTTTTCTGAAAATCCTGATGTGACAGCAGACTGATCCTATTTAACAGAACTCTTCAGAGCACGTTGGTGACTGCATTAAGCAAACATTAAACTGTAGCTGCAACAAGAAACTGTGAAAGATACTAACCTATTTTATCTCACATCTTAAAGAAGGAAAGGACTAAAAAGACCTGAAAGTAAATCATAGCAGCTTTAAGAGGTGGAGATATTTTCCCTTCCACCTGAAACTATTCTATGAATCTATGATTCTGTATTCAGATTTTTTTATAGTGGTTGCTGATTTTATTACTGTTGACATTGTTATTCCTGTGACTATTCTTATTTTATCCTTACATTACTTTAACATTACAAACCCGTTAGGGATTAGGTCAATAAAGGGAATGCAAGTATTTCGTATGCCCTGTGTAGACACAAGAAAAGCTCATCAACTATTCCCTTATTGTGACCATTTTGTGATGTATTGGTAGACATTTTCTCACACATGAGCATCAACATTTTTCACACGGTTTCCCATAATCAGTGTAGAAATGAGACATACTTTTATGAAAATAAACAAACAAAAAGTACCCTTATGCTAATTTAACTTTCTTTCAAGGTTTCGGAATTTTGGACGCCTTTTTTGCCCTGCACTTACTAGAAACAGACTTTTAATTTTTTTCTTCTTTTATTTGTTTTTTCTTAAATTCATCTGTACTATCATATGGAAACTTGTAGGTATTACAACAACAGTGAGTTTGGGTATATTGCTAAAGTCAACAGAAGGAAATGCTAATGGTAAAATGTCATCATTATAGTTTCACAGAACTTTCACCTATTGGGTGACATCTTAAAAGCCAGGTAAAGAGAAGTTCCTGATGATCAGCTTTAATTAAGCACTTTTTTATTATGTGAAAAAATTATATGTAAAATTTCCAATGTACTAAGCCAAAACAGAAGAAAAATTGCATACAAGTGTTGAACTAACCACAGAAATTCTGGTGTGAGAGATGTGAAATTACCTGCCACAGTCTATAAATGTTACGCGTTCAACTGAATGTTACAAAGCACTATTCCAAATAAGTCGTGGAAGAGTCATGACTTCAGTCCTATTCTGCTGTACTGATTGATTCCTTGAGTCTCTCTCTTCAAATATCAGTTGTTACATCACCCAGATCAGCGCAACTATACTTGGAAAAGAAAACTAATTAAACATTAAAGTGTAAGTGTAGCTTTGGAACACATGACATTCAAATTGTAGGACAAAACGCATCTAGTTTCGTGTATTAAAGCAATTGCCTCCAATGAAATGAGAAAACCAGTCTGACACTCCAAGGAAAACCATGTTAGCAACTTCAGCCATTATATTGATTCCCTAGTAAAATCAGAATGAAAATGATACTCAGAGAGGAATGGTGTACTGCCAGGTGTGTGTCATTTCTTTCTTTTATCTGTCCAAGCTGGATAATACAAAATACCAAGTCTGAGCTTCATCATGGCTCAACTTCACTGCCAAAATATTACATGATTATTGTAGACTGGCTGTCTAATTTTCTCCTGTAGTCATTGTAAAGAAATAGGTAAGTCATCCCAGTCTTTACTTATTGCTCACACGACAGTGTGCAGTGGAAAAGGGACTTGGGAACAGCAATGCTTTTGATAATTATTTCCACTAAGAATTCTTCTTTCATTTTGTCTTGGGGACACAGAGTTCCTGCTGACACTGAAACAACAGTTAAGGCCAGGAAAAGATATTAAACTATTGCAGACTGGACAGGATCATAGGTCATCCTCTGGTAAGCTAGTTATAAAATATCCCCTTCTATATCAAAGAAATCTCCAGTGAACAAAATGAAACTGCACAAGGTGATGGTTGGAGCTGGAGACCTACAGGTCCCAAGTGAAATTGCTTGTTCAGTTACTCAGCTGAAAGATGGACTTAATTTAAGAAGAGCTTAACAGTTGCAGGAGTTACCTGTAGAGTAACACACTGCACGATTTTCAAGGTAGTTGCAGTAACAAGGTGAGAACTGTGTGCCCCAACTCCAGCATCCGAGTGAATTGGCCCAGTTTTATCAACAATGTCAAAACCCAGGAAGAGGAGAACAAACACCTCCTTAGTCTAAAATAGAAACCCTCGCTTATGCACGGGAAATGCCTTAGCATTTTGGGTTGGGATAAAACAGTCCTCTGTAGGAGTTTAGATACTATAGATATGTACAAGCCTCATGGGTTTATTTGTTTTGGTCTTATGCTGTGATTCTCTTCTATGCTAAAACAAGAAATACATTTGTTCTGAGAGTGTTGCTTTTGAGCCACTGCTATCTTCAAGTGGATAAACTAAACTTGGCAGCTACAATTTCAATGGAGAAAATTGGGTGAGGTGATTCTTCCTCTTCCCGTCTAAGTCAGATGGGATGAATCTCCTTTCAGATTCGTCTGCCTGTTTCTCAGGACCTGCTTCTGTAGACTATAATAAAATGACTTTCAGATATCCAAACCAAGAAAAGATAAATCCCATTCCAAGAACACCAGGGAGATGAGTCAGAGATACTGTTCGCTTTCCAATATCACCCTTAACAAATGTGAAAATATGTACTCATTCTCTGCATAGGGAAAGCTCTGAATCGTATGTCAGACGTGAATGACTGCTTGATTCTGGGAGGAAGGAAGTTTAGAGTAAAACAGGCATGAAGGGACAGATGTGCATGGGCAGCTCCTGTGGACGAAAGGTGTATCATTTTTTGTGATAAATAGCAACAGACGTTCTTTAAAACTCTGTGTCTTTGTGACCATATCCACCCATTTTCTTTATGATAGTGTGGATAAGGACCAGCTTGCACTTGTCTGTGTTATATATGTACAGCCCCTATCCCCATAAAATCTTAGTCCATTTCCTTAAAATCAAGTGTGACACCATGATAAAAAGGAAAGGAATTCCATAGATAAACGAAACCCACAAGATTCCTGTATTTGAGATGAATAATCTGTTGTCTATGAGGAAATAACCACCGATCTACAGCTTTGCTAGGTTTGACCAATATATGTATGAGTATTTATAGCATCTAGCAAAATAGAGTTACTCACCACATAGTCTTGGGCTGAGAAGACTCCCATACACACACTTGGGAAACCAAGATGAGATGTGTATGATTTAACGTAAATGTCCTTTAATGCAGATGTCTACATTGCCCTTGGCTCTATAAATAGTCAATATGGATTCGTAAGATTTTCTAGGTCTTACTCCATTCTAAGATAAATTACTAAAGTTGGATAAGTCACACTTATTTCTTTTAATTGAATAAAAAGGGAGTTCAGATGTAGGTCTCAGATGTAGACAACCAGATATCTACATTTGACCTGAAAAAATTCAACTTTTTTCTTAAGAGGTACATTTTTCATTGTCTGAAGTTTAAAGTTTTGGAAATATCTTTTCCTAGGAAAAGTAAGGATTAGAGTCCTAGCTGTATTTAACAAGAGGATTGAAATTTGTATCAATAATATTATATCAATAGATGTCATCCAGTAGAAGGCATACAATCTCAGTGGTCTTTCTTAAACATATACATAAGTCATCATCAACTAGGCTGTATAAGAATAACTTAACTAGGAATTCTGTCATTGATGCATTTTTCCTTTATGCTTCTTTTGAACAGTTGTAGCATAGCTGAAAATTGTGTCTCTTTCTTTTGGATCAGCTCTATTCAGAACATGTTAACAATGACTCACGTTGCAGTTCTACATAATAGCTGAGAGAACATTTTTTAAGCTGAGAATGTTATTGGCAGTTCTGCATGGAACTCAGCTGTTCTAGGCTGGGAGTTATGAGATCTTTTGCTTTGGCTTCAGGTTTTTTTTAGTTTTTATGCTTGTGCAGAATGTGGATTCAAAGGTCTGAACCAACCCGAAGCTTCACAATGAAGTTCAATCCAAAGCACAGTCCCACCAGGTTTCAAATCAAGGCCACTGGAATCCAGGTGTTCTGGACAGCTTCCACAAACTATTAGGCCTTTAGCAATGTTTTGTTCCAAAGATGGGTCCAGAATGTTTCAAAACCCCCTTCCCCCCCAGAAAACCAACAAAAAAACCTGTTTATTTTTTATCTGATTTAGAAGCGGTAGCAGTTCTGAAATACTTGGGGAAAGACACATGAAATGCACTAAGGCCATGAAGTATAATTACATTCAAAAACTTGAAGCTGGAATTGTATGTTTTGAGGGTTGGAGGACATTATTTATCATGGCTGAAGTAACATGAAAACCTCCTCTTCCCTATTCAGAATGGAGGCACAAGGTCAGTTGGGTACTGAGAGGACTAAGGTTAACATTCATTCCAGAAACACCTTGTTAAACACCAGCAACAATGGGTAACAATTTTATCTCCTTGTTTTCTTAATTTATTTTTGAAATATTGAGGAAAGCAAGGACAACATAAGTAGTTAAAAAAACAAAACTCAACAGATGGAGGAAATATTTTGATTTTTCAGACAGCAATCTTCCTCCCATCCCTGTCAACCCTCTTCTGGTCTAGTCATATTATTGTTATTATTGCTGATAGTAACAGTAACAGCAATAAAGGCAAAATAAAATCCTGAATTGTATACAATATTGATAATGTAGTCCATGAGCCATAAAACATAGAAGTTGTATACAACAGGAAATTTGTAAGTAGTACCTCTATGGTTTTCACTAGATACAGTAAGTAAATTCATAAGAGATGTATAAATCAGTTTATGTTAAATTTTAGCTCTACTTATGTGATCCACACCAGCTGTGGAAAACAGCAGTGGGGTCTAAACTGATGTACCTAAAAGGCAGATGAGTGCTCAGCAACTAGGTCTGCAAAGTCCTGGTGCTGGTGCTTACGTCCTACACTTGGATCTATGTGAAAGCAAGACCTGACTGAGTCATCTTTTGTGCTGGACTAAATCACCTGCACTTGGTGGAGTAACACCTGATTGTAGAGGTCACTCTTGCTCTTGATCCAAGAACAGAGGTGAAATACTTTTGCTGGAATTACTCCAGAAAAAGGTGTGATCCATGCAGAATTAAAATATAAGATTTAAAAATAAATAAATATTTTATTATTGCTTTCTGTCAGCATAATTATAAAAAGTACACTGCAGCAACTCAGAATAAAACTTGTGCTATCACTCAGGCTGTTCCCACACAGACACAGTTTTTATGAGCAGGAGCTGAAAACAAAACCGAATAATTACGTGTTATTATGACAATATCTGTTTCTATATTTATACCGTGCTAGATATTCCCTAACACATGTGCACATACAGCTGTAAACAGAAATGTGTGTGGGTGTGTGCATATATTTGTGACTACAGATGGTATAACTTAAAAAATGTCCAAGATAATTTTATTTTTAAAAAATAGTAAAAAAAAAAAATCACTAGCATTCCTAGTTCCAGCCTGAAGCACATTTTTACAGCTGAAAATAGGGGCTTATAATGAAAATGCTGACACAACCTTAACTATAAAGGTGCTAGCAGGCAATGTTATAATAAATAATGTGGGAAATATTTTACACTTCAAGGCAATTACATGTTCAGCCATCTTTAGGATTTCTGGGCCATGAAGGGTAGGGATTAGGTGTACTTGACAAGTGTAAAAGACCCATGACTCATGACTGCTAGAAGGCACAAATGAATTACAAAAGCTGAGAGAAAGCTTTGTAATCACGTAGCATAGGTAAAATATTTTTTATTTAGGGATAGATAAGGATCAGATAACTGCAAAGATTCACACTCCAGATTCCATTTAGTTTGCTTTTTGAAGAAATGGTGAAAGTTGAGTTAAATCTATTGTCCTGACTTGCCTGCCATCCATTTGTGTATTTCTTTATGCCATAAATATGACTTTAATATGCTTTAAAATGATATTTCATATTTGTAGGAGAACAGGACTGGATAGGACCAACTAGATCATTGAGTGGGCTCTCACTGTTGCAGAAACTTCTGCAGGAGATTTTAGAAGGGTTTAGGTTTACAAAGATACCTAAGAACAATTTCCTCAACCTTCACCCACCAAAAATACTCCACTGCCTACAACAGCCTTTTTGTTCAGTTATGCGATGACTAAAGAAATTGGTTTTGGGTTGTGACTCATTAGATGCCTCTTTCTGCTCTTGGTTTCTTGATGAATTATCTTGGATTTGTGACTGTTAAAAGATTTGGGATTTGTTTTACTGTCCCTTGCACAGTGCCTAGCAGATTTGTGTTCTCATCTGATGTGGCCAGACACAGCAGCAGGAACAACCTTAAAAAACATGGATCCATTCACACTGGTATTATACACAAGTAGAAGATAATATTCCAGGACTGAAAAATAGCTGAAGTAGAAAATGATGTATTGTCTCCAGTCCTGAACTTTGAATAAATTGCTGAAGAGATTTTTAACAGGCGTACAGACTTGAAACAGCGGAACAGCTAATTTTGCACAGCTTAAAGGTGAACACCCAAGTCAGACATAACCACTTTCTGGTCACTGGGGAGAAATACACACCAGTAGGAGAAAATACCTTTGACCTTAGATGTTATTTTTCAGTGAGACCAAATACCTTCTGGAGGTGTCTGTATATCTCTGCTTGTTAGAAGAGAAGGTGGTGGTCAGACTTCGAACCTGTAGATGCCTAAGGTACAATGGGTGAACCACTCACCCGGTCTCTTGGTTCATCCGTGCTGTGTTCTAGTTGGTCAGCATTAATTTGGTGTTACAGCCATTTTCATGGCATCTGTCAAACAAGCTCAGGCTTTGCAGTCTAAATCCCACAGCGAACAGTATTTACCTGTGTAATAATGATGTTAGTATTCTCCATGTGGAGGCCAGAGGAAGGACAAACTGTCCTGCTCTGTCATTTACAGCAGGTCCCTCCAGAATATCTTTTTAGAGAAAGGGATGAGGGAGGTTATTTCTCATGCCTGCTCCTGCCCAGCCTGTCTCAGGTGTTTTAAAATGCTTGTTATTATGGTTTCCAAGAATCTGCGCTGGTGTATGGGTGTGTATTTTCAGAGCTATTTATCTGACATCTGCCTTTCAGAAACAGACACAATAATTTCTCATCCTGAGCAAAACCCAAAACAAAACACCACCCTCCTACCCATTTTGTCTTAAACTGTTAACAAACCTTTAAAACTTGTCTGAATCTTAAGCCAAGCGTTCCTAAGATTGTGCTTGAGTTCACCTGGAGCTTTATTTCAAATATATACCACAGCAAGTCTGGCAGAATATTAACTTCTTTTTTATTCCCCTCTCTTCTTATCTGTTTCCACTGTCTTATTTCTTACTTTCATGAGTCTTGGCTATAAGAAATGTGGTAGATAATGAGAAACAAACATTAAGCAAGCAAGAAAAAAGTTTTCTAATAAATTAAGTTTTGTTGCCTTTTCCACAGAAAAGACATGAGAAATTTCACAGCCTGTTGTTTAGGGAACTCTCATGGTGAAGGAGGCAACGAAGGAGGACGAGAGGGTTGACTACAGTAAAATAGAGCTTGGTCTTTGAAAGTCAACGAGAATAGTGTCATTAAATAGAATGTGTCCAGAATCTTACTAAAGTATTTTATTCGTTTTAATTTCTGTGATATTTGGGGAATCCTACTGTCATTCAATTTTTTTTTAGCCTTACTCCTTTCAGCTCCAAATGATTTAAAGCTCCTTCATTCTCACAATAGAACAGCTACAGTGCAAAATGATGAATATTCAACTTCCATATCAGAAGTCGGTGTGAGTACCAAAATAGATATATACTTTTCAGTATATATCAGGGTTAGGTGATAGAACAATAGCTTAAGACACTTAAAATAATGTGACACCAATTTATTACCATTAGACATAAAGCCTTTGGAAAAGACCGTAAGCATTATGTTAGCATTGATATGTCAATCCTTTATTTGAAGGATGGCAAGTCTGAATCCCAGCACAGCCTTAATTAACAGAAAATAATTAGCATCATTTTCCCAGCTGTGAATTTGAGATTTTTTTTTCCAACAGAATCCATTGATTGATAATTAAGGAGGAGTTAGTTGTAATAAAGCTCCCAGTATTGCAATTTCTAATTGGCCTTTAAGGACATTTTACAGTTACAGTTACTTTGTTCCAGGCATTTTCTGGCTTTTTTTTTTTTTTTTTTTTTTTAACAGCTTTAATAAGGAATCCTTTCTCAGCGAGGTAAAAAGGATGCAGATGAATAGAAAAAAAACACTGTAATGTTACATTTATGAATTTAAAACTTCATATATAATAGAGTCCATTTGATTTGTTTGGGTAATAATTGGTGCTAAGTGAATGTAAAAAGCTTTGAAGTTTGCTTTGAATAACCTAAGATTTATCCAAGCACTTGAGTCTTCGATTAAACTACATTATCACAGAGATTTATGTAAATGCTTAACCTGATGAACAGTAAATGTTCCTGTTGGCTTCAGTGGGATGGAGCATCACATGTATACTTAAGCAGATATATGTATATCCTTCAAGGAATGCTGCCCTAGGCTGGAAATCTTATAGGAATGGATTCAGTTCAGGACATGTCTGTTTGTTTCATATTTCCAGCCAGTCCTCAAATACTGCTAGTATAGTGTCCCTCAAGGCACCAAAATTTTCTTTTAGCAAACCTACAAGTAGAATTGATTTAAATGCATACATTTAATGATTTTGTAATATTTGCACATTGACATAATTTTGAATTCTTTTCCTGAGCTATCTGAAAATTTCAAATGTTGGACGAAAACAATATGAATCCTTTTAGCATTTTCTCCATTTCTTCCCTTTCTCTCATTTCTGTTCATTCTCCCACTTGCAAAGAAAGCTGGGACAACTGACAAAAAAGAAAAGAAAAACAGAGGAAAAAAAGATAATCTTATCTGTCTAAATATAAAACGATTAGAAAAAATATTTTACATAAATTTTCCTTTAGACAAAGATGATTTTCCAGGAGAATATACTTGTGAATAAGAAGTGTCAAAGATTGTTATGTACTAGAAAATCAGTACGTTCAATTGAACACGCAAACACAATATCCTTCCTGAAAAGAAACTTTCATATGTGACAACAAAGTGGAGATCAAAACTGGTCCTTAATATTGTGAAAGTAGAAATGAATAATCAGGCCCAGACCTGCGTTGGTGTCATTAGTAGCCACTACACAATGACTTAAGCTTGTCCAGGCTCAGAAAACTAATGGTTTGTTAAAGTTTGCTATGACTACTGGCAAAAAAAGCCACATGATAAGGACTTTTGCTGTTGTTTCCACTGGTTATTGCCTGTCTCTTTCTTGCCCTCTTCACGTTTAATTTTTTGTACATCTGTGGCACTGAAGAAATGTCTCTGTGTGATCAAAGTGTCCTGGCTATCTTTAGAAAAACAGATCAGCTCAGTTTCTCCATCTTGGGAACGCTATAAGGCTGCGCTTCTGCCTCTCCGAGGAGGACGCCAGAACACTTAGCTGTGACTGCCTTACATCTTGGCTGGACTAATGTAGCTTTCTCTCTTTGGAGATCATCCAGCAAAGCTATATGCTGCTTACAAATTTATTCAAAGTGCCTCCACCGCATTTTGTTAACATGGGCTGAAATGTCCTCTCTCATTTCAGTCACGCTGAGGTCACTGGACTGATTTTCAGTGCAAAACAAGCTGGAGAGTTTGATGCTGCTACTATTTGTGTTCAGGACAACTTGGTTCTTCCTATCTCACTCTACTTAAGCATCACTTCAGCCACCAGAAGCACAAGAATTACCGAAAAACCATGGGCCACCTTAGCCAGTACTCAAGCTGCTGTACTTGCTGACATCAGATAATCAAAAATGACAGCAATATACAGATGTGAAAACCACAAGGTGTGTTTACAAATGATCTGCACACGGATAATAGGGACATTTATCCCCAGCACTTTCGTTATTCTCTAAAACTGGAAGGATTATACCTCTTAAGGGGTTTTGTTTCAGGTCCAAGATGATCTTATTTATATGCAATATATGTGGCTGCTTAGGCCAACAGGCAGCTGGAAACAGCAAAATCCCACACTCTACATCCTATTTTGGCCAGTAGCACCATCCTGGGCAGCCTGGCTGGCTGCTGCCACCACAGAGGAAGGGATGAGGGAGCAGGAGGCTGCAGCTACTGCTTATAGAGAGGGCTCACGCTGGAACAGCAATCACCATCTTCCTTTTCCAATGTCCCTGGAGGCAACACGGGCATCAGCTGAAGGCGTAAGTACATTTGCATTCACATGCATGCATTGTCTGGGCACACAGCTGGGATAAATCAGTGTATCACTATGGATGGTAATAGAGCGTGCCTGTCTTTTGCTGCTAAAGAGATGGATCCGTAAGTATCACACAGGAATTCTGGTAGACATTTTAGGAGAGAAGTCATCTCAGTTGACCTCAGCCTTCTAAGTGAGAGCTGTCAGGTCTAAGCTAGCCTTGACTCTTCAAATCAAAGAGGGAGCTGAGCATGCTGGAGAGATGCTCGTTGTACATATTTTAAAGCTATTTTAAAATCAAATCAGTACTGAATTCTTTAACAAATTGAATGGCAAGTTTTCAAACTTTACCCCAATTTTCTGAGATATTTTTTTTTCCTTCATGTTGGGAAATAGTTTGAAAATAATTTCAACTCTGTCTCAGAATTGCTTTCTTCAGTAGATTTAACATTTTACTAGAGAATTTACTGTTTAACAATCTGTTAGAGAACTTCCTGTTTTCTTAAAACATTTATTCTTTCTCTAATCTTAACCAAAACACCGTTAGCCTCCCAAAAAATCCTTCTTCAAATAAGAAACCATATTAAATCCTGTGGTGGGTGAAGCTTAGACGTGCCTGCCAATAACTCTAAGAATCATTTTTGTCAGCCTGTCGATGATTTCTGCCCAGTGTAGAAAGGCTTTCTTCTTAAAATGTATAGTTTCAGAGAAATCGGGGTAGGAGTAAATTTCAGCATATTGCCTAGATTACTCCCTTGCCCTGAAAGAGGATCAGCTACAGTTAAATGATTCCTGTTAGATGCTCTTTTAACTTGCCCTTAAAAACTTGTTAAGCTTCAGCAATCCCTCCAGACAAGGTGTTTCAGGCCCTATTGACACTGCAGGTAGCACAGTTTTATTTTTAGGTGCTCAGTTTACCTGAGCTATCTCCTGAATCTCCCTAGTTGTGTTTTAAGTCTCTCAGTTTTCCACTTTCCAGAAAATATAGAGAACAGTTCATTTCCCTCCTTTGCAGCAATCCTTTTACATCTTCAAAGACAGTTGTTGTGTCTCTGCATGAATTTTTAGTCCATTTTAGACTAAATAAATCCAATGAAAAACTCCCCATAAAAGAACAGCGCTGCCTGTGCTGGAGAGATTCATAAGGAATGATCAAGGAGAAGTGTGTACAAGGTGCTGCATACCAAAAGAGAAGAGCCATTTAGGATCCAAAACACACACTAGCTGGGGTGACCTTATTGATTTTGAAGACACAGCAACAGCTTTTACAGGAGGCTGCTCAGAAAAAGGAGTAAGATCTTGGATACTTTTGATGCAGTGTTTGGAAAATGTCTGTATCTATATATTCATTCTCACATTTTGTACATTCCAGTAGATGTCACTTTGGGGTGGGGTAGGGGGAGAAACTATAATAAACTACTACAGGAAAATTGATATATTAACATAAGGTATAATTAAAATTCTGAAGCTTTCATCGAAATGACATTTCACAAAATGTGGCTCAAGATTTGCAAGTATAGATGCCAAAAATCAAGTTCTGATGTTAATATTTAGACAATAAATATGAGGCCCGACTTCTGAAAGAGGCAAATTTTTGACAGTTCCATTTAAATAAGGTGGGCATCATTTCTAAAAGCATTCCACAGGCTAGAAACCCCAAATATGGTCTGAAATGTTAGTTCCTAATTTTAAGAATCTCAGAGCAGTAGAACATGTGCTGCCTGGAAGGAAGTATGTGACCCTTGTCAACAGCACCCTTCCAACGGATTTAAGAGCCAGATTTTATTAAGCATGAAACATTTTTTTCCTTACTTAAACCTCATTGAAGAAATGGAGTATAAGTAGGTATATTCAGGAATTTCTTCTTTATAAATAATTCTTTTTCATGTTGTACAATGGAAAAGGCTGAGTGAAACCAGACAAAGTCTCACAGGTTTCAGTCGTGTCGCATTCCTCCACTATGTTCTTCTACTTTCGTGCCAGTGATGCTCGCTTGAACTGAAGTCACATATGTGAGCAGAGGGCTAGATGTCAGGGTGTTAGCTTAGAGCCATTTCACCTGAGCTGTGTAGCAACGTAGCACGTACCATTCATACAGCAGGTGCATCTGGTTCCAAGAAACTCCAGGAATTTGGAAATAAGGAGCTTCAGCTCGGTAGGATGAGGGAGTAATGAATCTGACCTGAGGTCACTGCTCTGCTGGAACCCAGAATAAGTTCAAACTACAACTGATCAGCATGAACCAAAGCACATCACAGACCAAGGAAAGAGGAAGGTTCACAACAGCAACAGGGTTTTGCAAGTGGTAACTTTCTCACAGAATTAGTTGGAACCTCAAAGTCTGATAAAAATGGCAGATTTGCTGATTCTGTGATTTTTGGTTTGTGGAGGAAAATTTGCTAGCTGAATCATTAACATTAAAATGAGGGATGAGCTATAGCCTTCTTATCTTCTTTACTTCCATTCCTGGATTTTACTAAGTAATGTTGTTTAAAATCCTTGGGAAAATCCTGATGTCAAAAGCAAATTTTCTGTTGACCTCAGTCTTCTTGGATTTTTGAAATACATATTTTCTTTCCATTACAGAAAATGTTTACTGTTTTCTGGCCAGCTGTACAGGACATAATGATTTAAAATCCTACTTTGTCACAGGATTCTGGGGGTAAGTCAAAATCAAAATACCTTTGTCTTTCAGATAATTTCTTCCCCACAAAAAAGTTCCTCTGACATGGGGTTATGTGAGTCCTTCGATTGCTGCAGAGATGAGGTCCACGTAGAAAGATAAAGCTGTCTTGTTCAAGGATGTTGCTGGAGCAGAAAATATGATCATTCATATAGCTTTATTTCTGCATGGTGGCTCAGATTCAGTAATGGTGCTGTGAAATGCAAAGATGGGTAATTAAGGATAATGTAATGGGTCATTTTATGATTTAGTGATAAGTGATATGAAAATCCATAAGAACCAAATCCCAAAATTTTGTCTTCAGCAAATACTCTGTTTTATAGTCATCAAGGAATTGAACCTTTTTTAAAATACATTCATCACATGAACCCACATAAATAACCTGTTATGCTGGACCCTTAGATGCTCATTAAATATAATGATTAAGTCTGGACCTATTGCCAAAATAAAAAGGTTCAGATGTGATTTTTGAGGAGTTTAAAAGATTTTTGTTAATGTTCACCTCTCTGCTTACCCTTTAGGTTCCCAACAACAATTTCGTTTAATCAGTGGACTTGATATACTCCAAGGTGCTGAATTCCGTGTCAGCTGTATGTGTGCAGCAAAACATTTACATGTAGGCTTGCTTCAGCTCCTCACATGCAATTCAAGGAGTGAACAATGAAGCAGCACTGCTGTGCAAGATCCAAATTGTGCTGCTGGCAAGAAGATTCTCAAATAACTGTGGATCTCCTGGGAGAAGGAATATTATACTATGGAGTAGAGAGTATTTGCCACAGAGCAAGCTGGTCTGTAGGCTTTTTTCGCTCTTCTTTCATTCTGTTTATTTATTTGTTTGTACTGTCACCGATGTCATCTGAAGCCAAGAAATGCAATAAGTTTAAATCTATTGCTGGAAATTATTTTGATCCACCAATTAAATGAACAAGTTCACCTTGCCTGTGATACACCATCAAACATTGGTATGAGCATTTGGTGCAATCAATCTATTACACATCAATTTTATGGCTATATAATGAGGTTTAATTGCTGCTTTATTAGTCTGACTAATATTAAGTGTCAGTAATTGCTTTGCATTCAACTTGGCTTTCTCATTTAAATTACACATCCAATATTTAACCATAGATGTAGACCTTCCTTTTATCTAATGAATTTTTTCTTTCATCCTTGTGGTACAAGAAAAGCCCATTTGGGGTGATTTTCCCCTTTTGTGCAATTTCTCTGGCCCTGAAGAACAGAGGCTGGAAAAGCTAAATGTTGTTCTTGATAAATTCATAGGCCTTTGGCATCTGGAGAGTGAACTTCGAATTTGTTTTTGACAGAAATATAATATGTTTTTTGTGCACTAAGGAGCGATTTGCTAAGGTGTGCGAACACATTTGTAGTCCCACTGAAGTCTACGGGACTACTCATACACTTTAAGTTATGCATATCCTTGGATGAATGGTAGGGCTAATGCTTGCTACCCCGGAGCACACATGAAAAACAAGTCTGGCAGGATGCAGGATGCATTTTGACTGGCAAGCCACAGACCAAATATTATAGCCAGCGAGGATTTTAGTGCACTGTTAAAGTCACAGGCTCAGATGCTCAGACATGGAGCTTTAGGAGGGAAGGACTGAGGGTCGATAAATTACTTGGTACAAACAATGACGAAACCTTTGGCAGATCCAGTCTTATTTGGTGGCTTCCTTACATTCACAAGGACAACATTCAGGTGATGAATTGCTGGATTGTTCAAGTCAGTGGCATTTTGCCATTTCACTTGGCTTCTTCCGATTTCCTTTTTTTTGTTTGAAATAGACTCCATCTGATTTTGCAGGGGTGAGCTCAGCTCGCTGAATAGACATGCCAGTTGCCATTAATATCATCTGATCCTCCAGTGACAGCTGACTAATATCACCCTGGAAGCACCTCATGAGCTAAAATCAAGCAGTATTTTGGGAAAAGAGGCCTAGTGCTGGGGTGTGTCACGTGTCTGGTTTGACATTGGACTGCTGAAGGTCCTGATAAGGAAAAAGTAGCAATTGAATAAATAACATCTTATTGCATTTAATTGCAATTCTCTTTCTGAATCCATCCACTGGATATCTACTGGACTGCAAATCTATTACTGAAAAAATACATCTCTGGCTGTTTATTCTTTGGTGGTGGTGGGAGTGTCGTCCTGTGTGTGTCCCCTTTTTTTTTTTCTTTATTTCTTTCTTGTCAAGAACAAACATTTTGAGTGCAATAAAAACCTCATCTAACACAGAATAAGTTTTAGAAGAGATTGCTTTCCGGAAGAGACTTCACTCTGTCCTGTTTTACTTATGTAATACACTCATTTTATAAGTAGCAAGAGGTAGGAACATGTGGACCCAGAGCCTTCCGAAGCTAGGACTTAAACCTACCAGCTACCTGGCAGGAATCCAGGCCACAGCCTTTTCGGCACCATTAATTAATGCTATCATCAACCTTCAGCTGAAGACATGAGGTCAGAAGTGTTTATTCTGTGAAAAAAGAAGCCAACCAAACCTCTCAGACCTCGTCATGACCCAGGCCCTGAGCACTAACTAGCCTTTATATCGGTCAGGACCCTTATTTCATAATGATGGAGTCACCCACCTTTGCCATGGTAGTATAATATTTTATCATATGTACTGAAGAAGCGTGAGACCTGGGCTTTGGGACAGCTTTAGCCTGAATGGTTGGAAACCATCTATTTGCGCATCCCAAGAGGATATTTTAACCACTGTGTTACAGGGCATTCTGGGTGAGTATACAGCCGGGAATGTAAGATCATGGGACCAGGCAGACATCAGGCAAGAGGCAACCTGCCTTGTGCCTTGTCTAGAACATTTGGTGAGGGAAGGGGACACCTGGTGTTTTCATCCCCAACCCAGAGACTGTTTCTGTTTCTTATCCAAGGATTGATCTAAGATAAAATGCGACCACATTCCAGAGAGCAGGTGGGACCTCGTGTGTAAGATCTGACAGCTGAAGCAACTGCAGGCTGAGAAGGGCACAGGACTTAGGTCTTTTACCAAGGACAGTCGTCTAACTGCTAGGTCTTGGTGCTAAAAGTGGTGGGTGCTGCCATCACAATCTTTTTTTTTTTTTTTAATTTTAAATTTCTTTTAAATATCTCTTTCTTTGTCATTAGACATGTTTTCAAGAAGGCAAGATCTTGAACAGCCAATGGCACCTCTTCACTTCTCCTGGCTTCCTATACAGTCACCATAGACATGGTTATCTTGAGAAGCCTTCAAGCTTTTCAGAGTTTCAGACACACTTTCCTCTTCTTGACTGACTTCATAAAAAAAGTAGACACTTCGCCCTGCATTCCATTCCTTTCCCTCTCTCTCCCATCCATGAGTGGAAATTGTAATTACTGTACCCTAGACTTCACACTGTGTTCCTCTACACCAGCAGCCTTGACAGCAGTCTGTGAGAAGCCAAGTAGGACCATTTGCACCATTTTGAGCTCTGCTACCTAACACTGAAATGCTTCACCACAATGAAGAACTTCAGTGTACAGTTCGGTTGACCTGGAAGCTAAAGAATAATGTTTCAACGGGGCTGACACAAGTAAAATCTTCCTCCTGCATTTTTCTTATAATATTTGACTGTCAGGGCAGCAGCTCAGGCCCAGGCAGCTGATCTGCTGAGTGAGAACGTGCCATTTTTATACATCACTCTTTAGAGCCGAACTGCGATTTCAAGTATGGCTGTCAGTTTTTTCACTGTCACGTTAAATCCTTACCCATGATGATTCTTGCTCATCCGCACTGACTGTCAGTGCTGAGGTCAGGAGTGAGCTTCCCCCCCCGTGGCAAGTTGGCAGGGCGTTTGTGTGCAAGGGACTGATCCACCTTCCTTGGAAGCAGTGAGCTGAGGTTCTCGGTCAGGAGCAAAAGGCCAGAACAAAGGTCTGAAATTACAGATGGACAAACATTTGCAGCCCTCTGTTGCTTCCTGCTGCTGTTTTAATTTTCTTTGGTAGGCATTGCCAGACCATTGTAGTCCAGCCCAGGCCAGCTCTGTTTATGACAGGCAGAAGAGGAGTGATAAGGATCCCTTGACAGGCAGGTGGGAAACTGCATCCACCTTAGATCTCAGCTGCACCTTGGGCTTTTCTTCAGAGTTAAACTCTGCTCGTAGACCCCTCTCAAATTAACCATTATGACTCTTCTCTGTCCCAAATGCAGTTTATCATCTCAGCAGAAGTCCCCAGACATCAGTAAATACATCTTCTCGACCAAGAAGAATCCCCCAGCTACCTTACAAAGAAGCCCCCTGCCCTCCCACCCCATTACAATCCCTTGCGATGCGCATCTCACGAAGTTCAAAGACTGGAACAAAAAGGCTGTGGCAGGGCTGAGAGGCAGCCTCCTAGATTATGCTGGAGACCATGTCAAAACCTGCGTTTGTCAGAGACTAAGGAAAAGATCTTTATATATATAGACATTCAATATATAAAGGGAGTTTATAAGAAAGATGGAGAAAGACTTTTCCAAGGCCTATAGTGACAGGACAAGGGGCAAGGTTTTTAAAGTGAAGGAGGGTAGATTTAGATAGGACATAAGGAAGAAATTCTTTACTGTGAGAGTAGTGAGGCAGTGGAACAGGTTGCAGAGAGAAGTTGTGGATGGTCTCTCCCTGGAAATGTTCAAGGCCAGGTTGGATGGGGCTTTGAGAAACTTGATCTAGTGGAAGATGTCCCTGCTGATGGCAGGGGGTTGGACTAGATGATCTTTAAAGGTCCCTTTGAACCCAAACTGTTCTGTGATTCTATGATTCAGGGGAGTTAAAGGTCCTGTTATGCTTGAATTCAGACATGAAGGATCCACACTGTCATTATATATATCTATATATCTATATATCTATATATATCTATCTATCTATCTCACCTTGTTCCAGATGGTTAGGCAATGCCTAAATTAGTGAATTACCCAGAGCCAGGGCACAGACCTTGGCTTTGGAGCTCGTTCTTCCAAACTTCACCATTTCCAGCGAAGTCTTCAGCCCAGACCAATTAGCACCCTAAGAGCTAGGAAGAGCCAGAGACCATTCCCAAAGATGACTTTGGATGTGAACATCTTGTTTTGGAAACTAAGAGAGCTATGGAAGTGATCAAACCAAGTCAGGTGGATTTAGTGTCAGATAACAGGCCCCTGCAGTGATCTTTTAACAACAGAGACGTGGTTGTAGGAAAAACGAATTATTAACTATCTTTGAAATCCAGAGAGCAAAAGCTTCCAAGGGCCAGATTCTCAGATGGTGTAGATTAGTATCAGAGTTCTGCTGTTTTACAACAGCTGAGCAATTATCCCACATCCTTAAAAACAAACTGGACAAATAAGGAGCTGCTTATTGTTTTCTTCAGGAGTCATTTCACCCCTCCCTTTCTTCCTCCCTTTTCCTCCCTGTCTGAAAGTCTTTACCACTGCACAGTGAAAGCAAATAAACAAGGAAGGTTAAAATCTAAAACCACTCATCCAAGTTAATTAAGTTCAGCCAGCCTCAACTACATCATCTGGTAAGATCTGGCAACTCATATGCACGTGTATATGTGTGTGTATGTGTACACACATGCCTGTGTATTTCTTCCTCTATTCAGGAAGAATCCTCCAAAACTGCACCTACGTTAAAATACTTTATTTCCGTGCCTGGCTGTGAGGTTTGTTGATTTTACCTTTTTTTTTTTTTTTTTTCCTTTGACTGTTTCTGTTCTTATAGCTGCTTTCATATTTTCCTCCAACTTCCCATTATTGCATTTTCCACCTTTTATTTATGATGCTTGATTCCCAGTGTACATTATTACTGCTCTGTTGGTACTTTATTAAATACGATACAGATACTAGAATGAAAGTGTTTTTATGTCCCACACATGGTGTGTCGTAATTGTGGCATTTTTACTTTCCATTAAGAAGTATCTCCAGGAGGAGAGGATGGGGGACTCGGTTCATTACTTCTATAAACCGAAGAAGAAACCCCAGACAAGCTTGATGAGTTGTTAAGTAGTCTTTAAAGAAGTCCTTAAATCAAGATTAGATGTCTTTCCTAAAGAGACTCCCTAGTTCGACCGGAAGTTACAGGCCTGATAGAGGGATCACTGGTTAAATCCTGTGTCTTGCAGTATGGAAAAAGTCAAACTACATTAAAATAATGGCTCTTCTGGCCTTCAAATTTATGAAAGCATAATTAAAAGAGACTGATTTTAGCTAGCCAAACAAAGATAGTGTGAAACTATAAACATCTCCATGATGAAAAGATAAATTTACTTATTAAAATCTTGATCTAAAAGAAAGGACAAAGGACTCAGGACAAAGTGATTACAGGCTGAGCATAAGAAATATTTTTCTGGACCTGTAGCCTTTCTTTCTAGAATCTGTCTGAGAGTACTAAGAACCTTTTCTTCTATGCCAGCTTTGAGTACTTTGAAATTTTAATGCATTTTATGTCCACAGTCCCCCTGCCAGTGAAGGATTGCTCTTACCCCACCTCAGCTGTTCATTTATGGATATTTCTGTGCAGTGTCGCTCTGCTCAGCCCCTCAGAGTCTAAGCACCGAGCAGGGCTCAAAGACTTTCAGCTACATCAGTGCTGGTGTCCTGGCACTGCGAGAACACAAGGAATGATAATAAAATAGGGTAACTCTTCTCTGGATATTCATTTTCCCATGATGAGCACAAGACCTGGTCAAAGGCAGAGGGTTGCCAGGAGAGTAGACTGCTTCAGGCCATAAAATGGATATCGCCCTGATTATTTCGTGTACGCCAGAGCCCTGGCAAGGCAGAGTCTCTGCTGGGAAGCAGCTTCTCACTGAATTTTAGCCACTGCCTCTGCTTGCCTTCCCTCAAGACATTTGCATCTGAGAACTTTTCCCTGGGTCTCTGTCTCAACTCTGTAGTTTCCTCTGTCTCTCTCCCTTCTGCAACAGAAAAGATTCAGATTTGGCCTGATTCCAGTTCTTCTCCCTCCTGCTTAAAAGTTCTGAGAAGGCTTGAATGCTGATGGCATTCACAGCAGGGTTCAATGGTGGGACAGTCCACTCTCTACTGCCAACCCCCAAACCACAACTCCAGAGACATATGAAATATTAATATGAAGCTTGGTATGCACACATAAAAACAAAATTAAGTAGGCAATAAAAATACTAACTGAGCAATCAGGATGACCTTTCTGGCTCCAGTGACATGAAACAAACCTGCAATGAGAAGAAGAGTGGTACCAGTTGAACATTTTGCTTAATTTCTTGAAATTTCTTTCACATTTATAAGAACCTTCCCTGCAAGTATTGCTGTCTGTGTGTGTGTGAGCCAAAGAAAGAAGGCAGGAAAGGACAGACAATGACAATCACATATTTATCTGCTGCCTCTTTTGCTCATCCTTTGTTGTGTGACACCTCTCCATTTAGAGAGGGATAGATCCACATCTAAGGAAAGTAATATTGGAGGAAAAACTAACAAGCGCACATGCAAAATAAGATCAGAAATAAGGGCTCAAAACGTTGATCTCTAGAGACCAGCTTTGTAGTGGAGTATCAACACAATAATAAGGCAGGATCACGGGAATTTGTGTTTGTGGGTGTAGACTGGATTTGCTTGAAACAGCTGAGATGATTTGAAGTTCTTAAAGTGACTATTGTTTAACGAAGTGGCTTTGAATCCCTCTTTTCATGGTTGGAACAACAAGATGAGGTTTTCTACTTTCTTGTAGCAGATTGTACATTTGATTGGCTTTCTGGTGTCTCCAAATTTTACCCACCTGGCCCAAAGGAAAGAAGGAAGGAAGCCTAACTTGTGAATTCCTAACAACAACTCAAAGAGAGAGACAGATGTTCACGTTGCACGGAGAAGGGTCAGAAACTGGAAACCAACACACAATTACTAAGTCCAATTGATTTCAACACCCAGATGCCTTTAATGATTTCCACTGGCCCTCAATTCTATGTACCAGAATACAGTTTGAACTATGTTGTATTTAGCCTATCGAACAGACTCATTTCTTCTTGAATCATTTCTGTCATTCTCGCGTATTATTGTGCAATTGACTACAGAACCTCTCTTCTCTACTTCCTTTACTTTTTTTTTTTTTATCCTTCAGTCTCCTCTCTCCCCATAGCTACATTCCATCCAAGTGGAATTCAGGCTTTAAACTTTGATCACCTCAGAAGATCTCTTTCTAAACCTGTATCCAAACAAAGGACTTCTGTGAATCAGCAAGGGTAACTGAAGAAGCAAAGACAAACACCACCACCATTTCAGTGAAAAAAACACCTCCACTATTTGCCAACTCATACCTTGTTGAACTTGTGTGCTTTCAATAGAGTAGCACCTGTGTTTGATGTATTCCCAAACCTGTGGGTCTGATAAATGACTCCTTTTCTGAAGCCATGATCAGGTATTTGCTCAAAGAGGACAAAATGAAGTTTTAGATACAGGATCAAGAATTAAGGTTTTTGGTTTATGCAAAAATCTACCAAGGACCCCAAAGCAGACAACAATGAAAGTTCCAGAACCCACTGAAATGATGGAAAATAAATCCAGTCCCTGTACAAGTCTGCAAACTACTTAGAAGTGGTGGTAATGTTTGCTATGTCATTGTCAGCCCCTTCGCCAGTTATCAGCAGCAGAACTGCAGCTCTCTGCTGAATAACACATTTGTTTATACAGTAGATTGAGAATATTTGTGTGCGCAGCAAACTCCTTGGGGGTATAAACAATGTGTTTCTGAAGAGGCCCAGTGTCATTAGAATAATCAAGACTTGTAGTATGATAAACAGAGTCACAAACAGAGAGTACTGCATACACTCTGAGCACGGTATCGCATTCAGTGTCAAGTCCCGAGGACGATCTGCTCAAACAGCTTTTCCTGTGGCGTTGACTCAGGTTGCTACATGCTTTACAGAGGAACCAAGGGAGAGACATGGTCATGGTGAATTTTTGATGAGACCTTGTCAGCAGCATGCTGACATGTAGTAGAAATCTCCTTTTCATTTCAAAAGATCCAAATCCTTTTATCTGTGCAAACCACATAAAATCTATCAGAGTGGAAGAATGTCCGCTTCTTTTACCAAGGAGACCAGACCAAGGCCAGATTCCTGTTGCAGTATATTTCTATTTTCCTCATAGTCTGTATCAAGGATACTGTCCGCTTTCAGCTAGTTTACATGAGTTAACTGTGTTTACAGCAGTCAAGACTGTGACCATTTAATGTGGGCAACCACACACACTGCAGAGCATCTGGCCTGCATATTTGCAGCATCTCAAATGGTGTTTCTGTGGTCCTGTGACAGTTATTAATTTTGTGAGTTTCCTTTTGAGTACAAAGGGCGCAAAATGGTGAGAAGGGTGAGTTGTGGCTCTGTGCAGTGATGCTCTTTCATACTGTAGTTCAGCACCATGAGAAAGCATTACAGGCTACTAAGTTTGACTGGAGGACCTATGGAAGTGTTTGAGAGAAAATAGCTTCTGCAGTGGACCTTGGAAAACATTGTCTTATCATCTGCGGGTCTACTGTGGTTTGCTTAAGAAAGGGAGCCTAGGAGTGAAGAGGCATGAATGCAGTGAAGAAAATCAGGTGATGACCCAATGTAACAGTGTAGGCGAACTCTGAAAGATTTCCCTTGGAAAATGAAGTCTTACAGACTTCCCTTGGAGTTGGAGTATGGATTATAGGATGACATGAGGCATATCTTGAGAAATGGTTAAACGGGATTTAGCCTCATGAAAAGCAGAACATATGTAGAAATCCCAATGAAAAAATGTCCTTCTTTCAAGAAAGTGCATGGAATCCTAAGTTGACTCGTGAAGAAAAAGAGGAAAACAACAGGAAAAGGAGAGTCACAGTGATGAGAATGTAGTAAAGTTGTGGTAAAAGAGCAGTGACATTACTGAATCTGTATTTTGGTGACAGCCACAAAGACGAGTAGTATCATAGAGCAAATACTGCCTCCTACTTCCCCGACTATATCAAGTGACATTAATTGTTCACATACTGTCATGAAATAGTTGCTATGAGAACAGTGAACTGAAAAGGTTCATTATAACAGTGTAATTTTATTATTTTTCAAATAGTAAGACCCAGGGTGTGCAGCATAAACCAAATGTCTGCATTTTACGCATATATTTCTTCGGTGCTGATAGCTTCATGAGCTGCTAAGATTAGTGCAACCATAATGAGCTGGTCAAGAAGGAAGAAAGGAAGAAAACTAGACACAAAATTAGCAAAAACATGCCTAGAGCTTTTGACTTCAGTCTCTTTCTCACAACACCGTGATGAGTGACAGAAGTCCTCTGAAAACTATTAATTTTGTTTTATTCCTTCTGTCCCGTTTTTCCACTTCACTGAACTCAGGTTCTTCCTCTGAAGGTTAAAGATATCTTCTTAAGTGTATTGCATCTGTTCACTTGTAGAAACACCATGTTCCAAAAATTCATATGCAGCTAATTAACTTCTCTGCCTCCTGCTTCTAGTCTTTCACTCCCTTCCCTTACCCCTCTCCCATTCTTCTCATTGCTCATCCAGAAGACAGTCAAGAAGCAGCTATCAAAGACTGTAGAAATTCTGGCAGGAAAGAATTCAGATGAATGGGATAGTTGGTCTGCAATCTTCGGTGAGAGATATATTCATTAAAAATAAAATAAAAACTTTGTCTAATCCAGGGTTTCCTCTCCAACACCCTCCAAGACTTGACAGTTGGTTAAAAGACACAGGGTCCAGAGTAATTCTTTATTATACCTCCAAGCCTCATTCTTACACCCCGCCATCCACCTACCTCCATCGCCCAAATTACATTTAGTTTCTCTTTCACCTTTCTAACACTCAACATACTTAAGGCACATGGAGGACAAGAAGGTGATTTGAGACAACCAGCATGGCTTCACCAGGGGTAAGTCCTGCCTGACCAATCTAGTGGCCTTCTATGATGAAGTGACTACATCAGTAGACAAGGGAAAAACCCTGGATGTCGTCTATCCAGAATTCTGTAAGGCCTTTGACATGTTCCCCCACAACATCCTTCTCTCTAAATTGGAGAGAGAGGAATTTGATGGGTGAGGAATTGGTTGGATGGTCACATCCAGAGGGTAGTGGTCAATGGCTCAATGTCCAGATGGAGATCGGTGACAAGTGGTGTCCCTCAGGGGTCTGTACTGGGACCCGTACTGTTTAATATCTTCAATGACTTTGATGGTGGGATCAAGTGCACCCTCGACAAGTTTGCAGATGACACCAAGCTGTGTGGTGTGGTTGACACTCCTGAGGGATGGGATGCCATCCAGAGGGACCTGGACAAGCTTGAGAAATGGGCCTGTGTGAACGTCATGAGGTTCAACAAGGCCAAATGCAAGGTCCTGCAACTGGGTCGGGGCAATCCTCAATATCAATACAGGTTGGGGGATTAAGTGATTGAGAGCAGCCCTGCTGAGAACTATTTGAGGGTACTGGTGGATGAAAAGCTGGACGTAAACTGACAACGTGCACTCACAGCCCAGAAAGCTAACCATATCCTGGGCTGCATCAAAAGAAGTGTGGCCAGCGGGTTGAGGGAGGTGATTCACTCCCCGTACTCTGCCATGGTGAGACTCTGCCTGGAGTAGCGTGTTCAACTCTGGAGTCCTCAGCACAGGAAAGACATGGATCTGTTGGAGTGGGTCCAGAGGTGGGCCACAAAAATCATCAGAGGGACAGAACACCTCTCCTATGAGAACAGGCTGAGAGAGTTGGGGTTGTTCAACCTGGAGAAGAAAAGGGTCTGGGGAGACTGCATCGTGGCCTTTCAATGCTTATAGAGGGCCTATAAGAAAGATGAGGACAAGCTGTTTAGCATAGCCTGTTGTGTCAGGACAAGGGGTAATGGTTTTAAACTGAAAGAGGGCAGATTTATACTGGACATAAGGGAGACATTTTTCACAATGAGGGTGACAAAACACTGGAAGAGGTTGCCCAGACAGGTTGTAGATGCCACATCCCTGGAAACTTTGAAGGTCAGGTCGGATGGGGCTCTGAGTAACCTGATCTAGGTGATGTTGTCCCTGCTCACTCCAGGGGCCTTTAAAGGTCCCTTCCAACCCAGGCTATTATATGATTCTATGGTATTTCAGACCTATTCCTCTTGCTCAGTATCATATATTTTTACTCCTTAAATCTGTACCATCTAATCCTTATGATTCAACCTCCTCCCACAAGTTTCCTTCTCTGGGCCTACTAGCAGCTTTTCCATCCTGCTGTAATGTCATGTCCTTTCTCAAAAGGCACATCCCATCACCTTTGTGGAGCTGATGCCTTTGCCCTCATGGAAGCAAGCTGGAGGTGTTACAGAAGAGACATCGACAATTTGTATGCATTGTCCCTACTTTTTTCTATTAAGTTGGTCCAGTTATCTGGTCAGCTATTCTGTAACAGCTCTGTTAACCATGCAAACTTATGAAATGGTAAGGATTGCTGTGTACCATGGTCAGCAAACATTGATTCACATTTCAGGAAAGTGCTGCTGCCTTTTCCTTCATGGCTGAAATAATCTAAGTATGTTGTTTCTCCCAATCTTTTTATCATATGTGCCTGTAAGAGCATGACAGACAAAAATAATCTTGTAAATTTAAGACATCATCCCACTGATCTGCTGTTTTACCTGTTTGCACTGGGGCATGTAGGCTTTGGACCTGCACCAACTGGTTATGGAAGCTGACCAGAAACGAACCAACTCCTGTCCATAACTTCAACTGCAGATGGATGCCAGCATGACCGTTTAGGATGATCTGGCTACAGTTAAACTAAACTAAACAGGTCCAGGGTACATTTCTGCGTATTGGCCCTCAATCATACATAGTGGTAAATTGTTAACACAGTCCCTGCCATAATTTTAACTTCTACTAATTCAGACAATTGAAATTGTTTCCTATTCTTCAAACCTGCAGGCACATGAAAGCTAAAATAACAACCTTATTTGAATTCCCAAAATACGTAGCCTGGAGAATTTCACCCAGTACTTCCCAAATGGAATGCATCTTGTCAGAAGACATTCCTTTTGAATCTTTGCTCTGTTTGAATAACAGAGTTGTCCAAAATAATGGATAAAACAAGAGCCAATGGAAGGCATGAGGGCTTTGGGAGTTTTTTCCTATCCTGTCAGATAGCTTTGTCCTGGACAAAATATTTCATACTGTGCCTTAGATTCCACATCTCTTCGAAGGATACAATATTCATCTGGTTTGAAGTACTCATATCCTTCCCAGATTGCTGTTGTGTATGTACAGAGTCGGAAACACATGTGAGCAAACTCATACAAGAAGTAAACGATAAAACAGAGAAAGAGTTTCAGAATGGAGAATGGGGAAAAGGGGGAAAGTTTGGATTCCTCTCGTTCGCATTGGGCAGTGGTAAAACAGCTGCACAGTCATTTCAATTAGACAGCTGCTGCATCAGCTCCTGTGCCTAAAAGCTGTATAGCCAAATAAGTTTGTGCTGACCTAAATTCCCCTTGTGCTGTCACCAGCTCCCTGTATTATCGACACAAGATGGTTCTTATGCTTTCCCCGACTTCTGTATTTCCATCCTTCCGTTACTGGTGGTATGTCATTTGCTGCACAGATGTTTCTCCCAAGCCATTGCAAGGTTATTTTTCAAGTGACTTCTTCCAGCAGATGTTCCCCAGTTCCCAGGTGTATGTGTTGTCCTCTCCACTGAGCCGAAACTCAGCGATGCGCTTGACATATTGCAGTGCCTCTGCCTCTTTGAGCTGGAGGGTCTGCAACATTGCGCATCACTGACATCTCTGCTCCTGCCAGGCTACTTGGTGACAGTTTCTCTCATCAACAGGCCTTCCTACTCCTCTCCTTGCTGATTCTTCAGGTTACAAACTCATTACCTGGGCTGCACAAAGCAGCTTTCTGTGGTGCCTGAAATGAACTTATATAATTGCTGTGGAGTGCTTGCCCAAAAGAAGAATTAACTTCACTATTATTCAGGCAGCCAAGTCCTATTTCCCTGTAGAGTTGGAGAGGAAAGCCAGATGCAATAGCTAAAGGACGTCTCTAAACTAGTGTTTTGAATACAAGATCTTCTTCTTCCCCTTACCTAGGAAGTCAAGATCATGTAACCAGGTACAGTACAAAGCTGTATAAACTGAGCTCTTTCCCTCAGAGCCCATAATCTAAGTCCACCTCAGGTCCTGTTGTTGATGACTAAATACAGGTATTTGTCCATGTCTTCTTCTGCAATCTCTGTTTTCTTGTACAGTTCAGATGCTTTCCTAGCTTTCATCTTTTGGCATTAATTTAACTTTTTTTTTGGCACTAACTTAACTTTTTTTTTTTTGAAACATCGCAGGGGTGCAGTCTGGCTCACAATGACAGCCCTGTTTGGTTCAGCTAATATCTGGGCTAGCTTTAGCCTCAGGCTATGGAACAGCTCCTTGCAAGCCTTCTGTGAGATAAAATGATAAGTAGAATCTTTAATTATTAGTATTATTTTTAAATGGATACTACATAGCGAACTCAAAGAAACAGCAACCTGTATTTAATTAGAGACAGGAGAAAACCTGAGAAGAAATTTTCCTTCTCCACCCTTTCCTTCCATTTCTCCCATCTGAACACTTTCCCCACAGTCTGTCATTCAGGTGGTCATTGGCATAAAAATGATGGAGCCAAATCCCCCAAATGACTCTCGATAGCTAGACAGTCGTGGGCCATCATAGGAACAGGATCATAGGTAACGCGTGATCTTTGAGCACTCAGCTGAAGAAGGTGACAATATTAATGTAGTTCTGCTGCTAATCGTATCTATGTCAGGAAAGACAAACTGATTCCTGCAGATGCGTAAAGGCAAAGAGCCTGTACACTTGGCGTACTTCACGAAAAAGCAAAGGTTGCATCTCCTGTCCCCACCACCCTGCTGACTTCAGCAGGGGCAATGGACTGTTTCTTCATGGCTTTTCTTTCAGCTCTCTGGGTCAGATTGGCCTCTTCACTTCATTTCTTCCCTTCGTGTTGAAGGCATAGCTCTCTTCTCATCCTTGGATCAATAAAATTCAGTATTTTAGCTCCTCACTGCTGAGCCACCTCAGAGGAGAAAGCAGCTTGTGTTTTTACTGCCAGGCAAGCTTGCAAAGTGGGACCAAGGCAAATCTCCTGCCAGACTTTTTTGCCACATCTCTGCTAGTGTGTTAAGCAGTGTCAGGATCAGCTCTTGTACCTGAGGCCAGCTGGCACACTCTGGCCATTTCCTTACTATTAAACAACCATACCTCCAAAATAAAATAGCCAATTCCAGCTTGCCTACCGGGGATGGTGCCTGGCACATGCTGGCTCCTGAGTTGTGCCTGGGAATTGTCTGGGACAGTTCTAGCTATTCTGCATCAACAACATGCCAGGGACCACCTGACTAGTCTCAGAGACCGTCAAATTCCAGTGTTCGCTTCTGTGCAATGGTACTCTTTTTTTTCTGGCACAGACAAAGCCCTGCAGATATGCGTATACACAGATACACACGTACATATGTGCATGCATGTATGCATCAGTGGGTAAGCATATGAAATTGCCTAAGCAAGTACCTCCATAGCCTCATCCCCTTCCCACCAGCTTGTTGGAGTCACACTGCTTGAACATGGGTGAGCAGTTGCTCTTATAGGCAGGTTTTGCATATTGTTGACTACTTGATTTCATTGTTGCTGATTTTTCCTTTGTAATTCACAGTGTTGTTGTCTACTGTTTTACACAGATCTGTTTTTAAAGAATCACAGAATGGCAAGGCTTGGAAGTGACCTCTGGAGATCATATAGTTCAACCCCCTGCCAAAGAGGGGCCACTTTTTTTTTTTAACATATTTTTGAAGTTGTGTTTAGAAATGTAAATATACATCACAAGTATTTAAAGAAACAGGACTGAAATCTTTCTTCAGGTAAACTGCCTGCTACTACTGAAAGGACACTAAGAGAATGATGGGAAAATGAGCATCGTTTGAAATGGAGGGTTTGGGCCCCTTGGTTTGTCATATTTGAATGGAAATAAAATTAAAATACAGTCACACGAAAAGCTCCAGGTGTTCTAAGAAACCATTTGGCTCACAGGAATAGAAGAAGGAGAAGGGAAAGAAATAGAAAAGATAACTAAAAGAAAATTATTATTATTTTACTATTACTATTAACTACAAAACCTATTACTAATTAATAGCAAACACATATGAGTACAGAATTAAATCAGTCCAGTCCAAATATCAGAGCAGGAAAAAGAGTCTTATTTTTAAGCCATTACACAAATATATCCTTGGTGTCCCCACTTGTCCCCTTTCTCAGACCTTTTGGAAATAAATAGATTCATATATTCATAGATTTTTAGGGCCAGAAGGGACCATTACAATTATCTTGGTTGAGCCTCTCCTGAAGACAGGTCTTATAATTTTATTCCTATGTCTGGCCCATAACTTTTCTGAACTACACTGTACCTTTTCAAACTGCATATAGTTCTGATTTAAGCACTTTAATCAACAGACAGTCCGTTGTAATCCTGGGTGAGTTGATCTGATAGTTAATTACTGTCACTACTAAGCGTTTTGTTGTTGTTTCCAGTCTGAAATCTTCTAGATACAACTGCAGGATGTGGGATTTTGGGTAGCCTTCTTCTGCCAAATCACAGAGCCCTCAGCCCTCTATAAATAAGTAATGTCCATCTGTAAAAGCTTTGGCCTTCTTTTCTAGTTCCTAAAATCACATTGATTTTATCATCATGTTCAGCCTCTTGATTTTACAACACGCGGCAGTCTTTAAGCAGCAAAGGAGTCAATGTGCTAAAGTACCTAAAAATCCACTAAAACTCACCTGTACCTTAGCCCTGAAAGCACATGGCCTTCACTTTACTCTCTGCCTACAAATTTTTTAAACACTTTGAAAGCTTTGGATGAAAGCTGTCTTATAAATGGACATTATTGCGCTGTCGTTATGTTGTCGTTCAGTCTTCGGCCTTTTAAAATTCTTTCAGCCTGCTGTAGCTCTTGCAGTTTTATTTCTTTTCTTTAAATGAACAGCCCCACTGACAAAGGAAGTAAGTATGGGGACATTAAAAATAGACTGAGCTTCCTATATGATCGCTATTATTGCGGCAAGTTCACAGCTTGCCCCATTATGGCTCCAGCTCATTACAATGGATGCCAAAAATGTGCAGCGTAACAGGCAGCATTTATGTACAGTGGGACTTGCAATACTACTTGCTGAGGAAAAATAGCCAAGGAAAAGCAGTTAGGCGGTGGCCTGATCTTGCTGGGTGGGCTGTTGTACCTGAGACTTTAATAGGCTTTGCTGCATGTGAGCTTGGGAAAGACAAAGATGCCATCTTCAGTTCCTGCTGGCCCCAGAGCTGTAAGGAACAGGAAGCAGAAGGTAGAGATACCCAAGTTGGGTCCATAAGTGCTGTCCCTATAAGAACTGGATGCACTGAGGTTGGCACCATTGTGACCGCAAGGGCATGCCACAGGCTGGACAGGGGAAGCAAGGTCTAAAGCCTCCGGCTGGTGGCTCCAGCATGACCTCATGAGAGGCAGCAAACCGCTGAAGCTCTAAGGCATCCCCTGCATTGTGTGGTTGTTTCTTATCTGGTTATTTTGCACTCAGGTGTTGCACTGTATCCTGCTCTTACAGGAGGGGAAGCCAAGGCAGTAATTTCCTATTAGTGCATAGTTAGCTGAAGGGCAGGCTGCCTGCCCCTGGTCCCCACCACACACTTCTGATACTTTCTTTGGCCCAGCACTACTGCTTGTGCAGCCAAGGTGAAAGATGGATGGAGGAATTGGTTTGGTTCCAAATCCAGCCCTTCTCCAGGTTGACTCTGATCTAGTTGTCATATCTCAGAACAAGAGGAAAAAAAAATGGGTGTACATCCATGGCCATAAAGTACAAGGCAAATTGTTTCATCACCAGTCCATAGTAAGGTCAGACCCAAGAAAGCACAGGTCCATCATGAGGAGAAAGTACTTTTGTCCAAAGTGACCCAGAAATCCAGTGGTAAACATGGGAATAAAGCTTGCATTTTCTGAACTTTTGCTCAGCATACACAGACCATAGATAGAAAATGTTTAGATATTTTGAACAAGTTTCCCTCTGAAGGCTCATATGCAGGAAGAAAGTGCCTTTACCGTCAGTTCTTTCTCATCCTTTCCCTAAAATAAAGGTAAAAGAAAGGAGATGTAGCCAGCTTGAACCTAAGATTTGAAGATTTCATAGGAAAAACAGCTAGCTGTGTACTTTGCTTGACAACCACTGAGAATTCAGCTTTGGAAGGACCATTCGCACAACATGAATTAAAAACCATGTATACATTTCTGCAGAGTGAGAACTGTTGATACTAATTTCAATTGTAAAATCCAGATGCAGGTACCCTTAGTGACGAAAAGATGCTTAGAGCTGCAACTTGGACTTTATTTGATCTGATTACATCTATACTAGTAAACAGTTCCTGAGCATGAACCAAGACACTGAAGTATGCTCTTTTACACCACTGAATCATAAATACGTCCCCTTACATGCGCTTGCTCCAGGCCACCCAACAATTTCTCAAGCAGTTTCCAAAGATCATGAATGAATGTAGTTCAACAGCTTCATCTGTTTCAAAGAGCTGGTATCAGGGTCAGAGAAGAGGCTCTAACACTCTGCAGCCGGTCAGTGTAGACGCTCCTTCTGGCCTTTGTGTGTAAAAAATGCCCACCATTGCCACGACAGAAGGGATTAATATTCTCTAACCTTAGGAACTAAAATATTAGATACTTCACTTAAGTCAGTCTTCTAGAGATGAGGTGAACAACCTCACAGGGTTTTTTGTCCATCCTAAAATAAATTTCTGAAAGGGATAAGGTAAAACAGTCTCTGGAGAAACATTTCTTTTACCTTTTCAATAGTAGGAGTCTAATTAGAGAGTCTCATTTAGCCTAAATGGCTAAACTAACAGAAATTAATCTCATATCTAACTCTACACATTCAATGGTGAGTTAAATCTCCATATTTGACCTCACCAAGGGCTGCAGATGAGGTTGAATTCATTCACTGGATGAGACCAGTAGTATTAATAATCGTTAGTATTATTACATGTTATATAACAACCACAACAGCAACAATAATAATAGTTAACAGGGGGACCATGGCTTGAAACTGGTGAAAAGAAGCATTAATAACAGAAGAAAACAGGACTGTTATAATACAGAAGGAAAACCCAGATGAAAAATGCAGCTGAACAAAGAATGCTTGCAAGATTCAGGCTGGCCCCAGTGCAAATTATATGATAGCATCTTATGATTACTTTGTGTCTGACACAGTTTTAGCCTGGGATACAATCTGTCATGCTGGATTGCAACTGTGTGTTCTACACCAGGGAAAAATATATATCAGTAAAATTTACCATCTGTGTCATTATGTGACTACATAAATTTCAATCTGAGCATATTTGTTAGTTTTAAACCCCAGATTTTTTTTTTTTTTCTCTCTAAAGCTGTTATTCATATTAACTCTTATTGTACAATCCTTACACTGTCTTTAGGAGTCTTCTTCGGGTGTTGGAAAAAAATCTGAAATCTATATTATTCATAAACTTCAGGTCAGGGAGTGCAACGTTTTTACCTTAATGACTTTTTTTTTTTTTTAAGTCCATCCTTACAATTAAAATTGACACCGAAAGGTTAAGGATCACCAGCAGGTACGGTGAGTTGAAGCTTATCTGCTAATCACTCACTCTCTCCCTCATTATGTCACGCTTTCTGTTAGGTTGCCACTCCATAAACATCATTTGATTAATCTTGACCATGCTCTAACGCCTACCTGTGAAGAGATATAGCCTGCAACATGAGGAATGTGGAAAAGTCAGTGGAGGTTTAATTGGATTAATCTCTGTGTTCTACATATATACTGGCAACTTTCATGACAGCTTAGCTAACACGATAATAAGCAACAAAGGGATCTGGTATTCAGCAGAGTTCCACACCTTAGCTAGGGGGGATACACCTGGGGAAGCTTCAGTATGCAACAGAATAACAGGCAGCTGACAACAACCCTGCTCTGATATTGTCACAAATTGCTGTATCTGAAGAGCATCTTTCTATGAAACTCATACCGCATTTTTAGTGGTTCAAAAGGACGGCTTTCAGCTACAAGGTGTTGCACAGCACCTTATTTCTTTCCCTGGGAAAAGCAAAATCACACTAAGAGTTTGTCTGAAGATGTTGGCACACTGCGAGAGGAAGAGATGACACAGGTAAGGAGTAATACCAAAAAATACCAGCACCATACAAGGAAAAGTACCTGCCCCACTGGTTCCCAGGGAGCAACATAGATGTGGTCACACTGGATGGAGAAGGGAATCCTGCCATGGACTCAAGCTGGGGTTTGTCCCACACCGTCAAGCAGGACAAAAAGAGCCTGGCACATATAAATAGTACACATCAGTGTTACTGTAGACATGAGCTAGGAGGCCTTTGCCACAAGAGCAACCCTGTCCCATGGTGTGAAAAAGAACACATCTTATCCTGCTGTGGACTTCTTAACCCCAGCCATACCCCTTCTTAAAGCCAGCCTCTAATGAAGACATATACATGCTTGTCTTCCTGACCTTTGCAAAATCTCATGACAGCATACCTACACAGTACAGATCTTCTAAAGTCCTCTCCTTTCCTAAAGGCATGGGACTCAATTCCAGAGTAAGTCTGCCACTTGATTGATTTTACTTGTCTGCCTCTGATCCATCTAAATGGATTGGCTCATTTTACTTCAAAAAGTACTGACTCCATCTAAACATAGTGTCCAGCTTTATTCCAGTCCATTGCAGACCTACCTGAAGAGCTTGATAAAAGCTAAGCAGACTAATACAAATGACCTGATCTCCTTGTCTCAGAGGCATTGTAGATTTCAGTTACCCAGATTCTGCTGAAGTGTATATCCCTCCCTCCATTTTGAAAAGATTCCCTAAATGATTTTTTCTTCTGCTGGCACCAATGAATGGTTATGATGTACACCACTCATTGAAGCCAGAGACGGTGAGATTCATCTAACTTTTGGAAATGGAAATAGAGAGTATTTATGGTCTTTCTATATGGTCAATAACTGTTTGAATGCCTTAGAAAACCCGCTGGCAACTCTAAGATGAGACTATGGGAAACTTCATGCTTCTGGACCAGGAGCTGGAGGCCAGAAGATTTATCACCTTCTGGAAGTATCTGTCTTCCTTCCTTGGTTATAGTCTAAGGTGAATAGCTTGGACCAACAGCCTAACTTTACTTCCCTTCCTTTACCTTTTCTACCTGAATGAATCAATTACCCCTCGATATCAGTTCCCACAATCCAGAAACATTCCCACTGGTAACAGTGGTTATTACAGTGAAAGTAAAGTCTCCTTTTTTAACTTCCAATACCATCCGTTCTGGTGGCCAGTGATCCAGGTAGTAGCTAAAAACACAGTTAAAATGCAACTCATATCTAAGAACAACTGTGTCTTTATGCTATTGTGTGAGAACTTTCTAAAAGATGAAAGAGCCAAAAAGAAGACTTTAGAATCAGATCTGTCCATTCCTGGATCTTGGCCCATGTTCCTCTCTGAGTTAATGAAACTGATTGGGTACTTTAATGGCAAATTAACTAATAAGTTAACCAGTGACAGGACCAGTTCTTTGGCTCTGAATACATCTGCTATCTTTAAGCCACATACACTATCATCTTCTCTAACCTCCAAAAGAAGTTGATCACACACATATACCTACTGAAAAGAGTCCCTTTATTGTGTTAAGTCCCAAATAGTGCCCAGGAATGGTTTAGAAGGTCAACAGCATGGGCCAAAAGCAGAACAGGCACCATACTATCTGTTTAACAACAACAGTGATCATGATCCTTTTCCCATATTTATTTAATAATATTTTTTTGCTTCCTAGTGTAATGTGGCTGGATATTCACTCTACCCATTCACAACTATACAGCATGACTGTGTATAATTGGCAACTCATGTAGGTCCCAACTTCATCAGAACCCCTATGCCTGTCATTATAACACTACTTAAGAGCAGGTTGTCATGTTCTATAAGACAACCAAAATCCTCTAGCCTAGAAAAGACATCAAGCTTCTTTCAACTCTGGGGCCCTGCTACTTTCTTAGCTTTAGTGAACCTCTTGTGGTCTGTGGTCTCATGTCCTTTGGGACTTTCTTAATGTTTTCTCTAGTAGTTCTCCAGTTTCTGCCTCAGAAGTTTCAGAACTTCTTACCTGAGATTGTTTGTTTTGTTGTTGTTGTTGAACATAAAAAAATACAGTTTAAACCAGAAAGTTTTGCTGTCAGCCTGAAGTAACCCAGGCAGAATATCAATCATAAATTCACAAGATAATTTAGATTGGAAGTAACTTCTGGATATTGTATGGTCCAACTAAGCATCGAAGCAAGTCCATCTGGTTCAGGTTGTTCTGGGTCATATCCAGCCCTTGAGTCTCAGCTAGTTCTTTACCCAGACTGATTCTGGTGGGTATCATAGAATCATTAAGGTTGGAAAAGACTTCTAAGATCACCAAGTCCAGCCATCAACCCAACGCCATCATGCCCACTAAACCATGTCCTGAAGTGCCATCTCTACACATTCTCTGAACACCTTCAGGGATGGTGAATCCACCACTTCCCTGGGCAGCCTGTGCCAATGTTTGACCGCTCGTTCAGTAAAGAAATTTTTCCTAATGTCCAATCTAAATCTCCCCTGGTGCAACTTGAGGCCATTTTCCTTGTCCTATCACTTGTTACCTGGGAGAAGAGACCGACCCCACCTCGCTCCAACCTCCTCTCAGGCAGCTGCAGAGATCGATCAGGTCTCCCCTCAGCCTCCTCTTCTCCAGGTTAAACACCCCCAGGTCCCTCAGCTGCTCCTCACCAGACCTGTTCTCCAGACCCTTCCCCACCTTCGCTGCCCTTCTCTGGACACGCTCCAGCCCCTCAATGTCCTTCTTGCAGGGAGAGGCCCAAAACTGCACCCAGCATTCGAGGGGCGGCCTCACCAGTGCTGAGCCCAGGGGCACGATCCCCTTCCTGCTCCTGCTGGCCACACTATTGGTGATACAGGTCAGGATGCTGTTGGCCTTCTTGGCCACCTGGGCACACTGCTGGCTCATGTCCAGCCGGCTGTCGACCAGCACCCCCAGGTCCTTTTCTGCTGGGCAGCTTTCCAGCCACTCCTCCCCAATCCTGCAGCGCTGCATGGAGTTGGTGTGACCCAAGGGCAGGACCCAGCACTTGGCCTTGTTGAACCTCATACAATTGACTTTGGCGCATCTGTCCAGCCTGTCCAGGTCCCTCTGCAGAGCCTTCCTACCCTTGAGCAGATCAACACTCCCACCCAATTGAGTGTCATCTGCAAACTCACTGAGGGAGCACTCGATCCCCTCATCCAGATCATTGATAAAGATGTTAAACAAGACTGGTCCCAAAACTGATCCCTGGGGAACACCACTTGTGACCGGTCACCAACTGGCACCTCTTCGAACACAAAGGCATGTGAAGCATTTGCCCCATGACGGGATTTGTTGAAGAAGGTACTGAAATTAGTAACACTGATCTACTTTGAGACAGAAGACAGCACTTGCTGAGCAGACAATCACAAGTAGTTTGAGATTGCCTATTAGTCTTACATAGGAATTCGAATATATGTGAATTCGATGACTGCTTTACTGCATAGGGAATTGAGTCTGGACCCCCAATGAAAAAAGGTGGAGGTGATGGCTAGAAGATGGCTGGCAGCAGGCTTCAGTACATGTGAGACAACTATCTTCAGCATCTGCGTTCCCAGGCTTGGATCTCTAATAACCCAACGGTTTTGATCTCTAATAACCCAACGGTTTTGATCTTCAGAGCATGACAGGAGGTGTCCATTTTCACTCTTCCCCATAAGAAAAGTGACTCAAGAGCACTGGTTTTAAAGGGTTGTACAGGCTTCGTATTTTGCTGGTTTATTTGTTTGATTAACCTTTTAACCTGTACACTAATTGCAGTTTGGGGGAGAGCATGGAGAGAGAGAGAAAAGAAGAGATATTTCATAGAAACATGAATGAGTTTGGATAGAAATCCTGAACCTAACTATATCAGTAGTAATAACTCTGAGTTTACAGACATCCAGAAATTATGAGCACATTGCACTTTTGGAAAATATATTACTTGTGGGATAGCTTGTGTCCCTAGGGTAAGTGTTCTGCTTCTTTCGTGACCCATAACTCAGAAGTGTGGCAGGCATTAACACTATACAAAACATCTTCATTCTTCATGGCTGAGACAGAATGTGTAGCATGCAGAGTACCTTACTTATTCAGCAGTGATTTGAGTAATTTTATTTTAAACACTAACTTTATGTGGTCAGTATCCCAGATAGATGAAGGAAAAAAAAAAAAAAAGAGAGGCAGTAGAAGTGTATCTAATTTTTTATTAAATATATCACTGCTGCGATCTGACTTGTTGTACTGTAACAAGAAATTACACACCATAAAACAGTAAGAAGAATGGATCTGATGCATAATACAGGAGCCTGCCTGGAGAGGAATGCATACCACGCAAAACTGTAAATACATACATACAAATTCATACACGTACGCACATTGGGAAAACAGATTTTTGCATCCTGTCCCTTGAATCAAAAAAAGGGAAATGCATTGATATGGCTTTCTATTTGCCCTAATCTCTCCTCTGCCAGTATCAGAGGGTATTCCTTTGTCTTTTTTACAACAATCACTGAAACATTAAAAAAGAAGTGGCTTCTGTCGATACACACCAACTGCCTAAAACGTCTCCCATTCCAAGGAAATAAGCAGGTTGAATCTCAGCATCTAATGCTACTTCCCTGACCTCTCTGTTTTAGGCCAAGATGTCAGAAAAACAACAGCACTTCAAAGAAATCCCAGTATTAGTTTACATTCTAAGGGAAGGTAAGTCGGTTTAGGTTCAAACATCAAAGAGTCTTAGGATGGTCTTTCTATATAAAACATACATGATACCCTTTCTCAGGAGTTTCAGAACTGGATTTGGAAGAAAGTTTTTCAGTAAAACTTCTTAGGAAAACCTTAAGATTCTCAGTGAATAATGAAATATTTCAGACATTTGTTTTTTGTTTATTTATGTACATTGATAAGACAGAAACTACAAACTGAAAATATATGAGCTTTTATTTTTCTGTTTAGAAGGGCCTTCAATTTAAAATAATTTGATGTATTTTTCACAAGTTTAAAGTAAATAAAATTGGTCAGAAGTGAAATTAAAGTTTACCTATTTGAGTTGAACAATTCAGTTTGTTCAACTCAATGTAAAGTGCACCTTGCCTTTTTATTTTGACAGCAGATGATTTTCCTCAGACGTATGTCCTTTATTCATATACCAGCAAACTGCAAAAATCCACTGCTTGTCCAGCCCTAACTGAACTATTTGCCACTTTAGACTTTACATATTTGCTCTCCCACTTTGCAGTACTTTTCAATTATTGAATTCTTTTCAATATTTTTCAATTATTGAATTCAATCCTGAACACTTGAAGATCCCATGAGTTCCCTGACAGGACTAGGAAATGTGGAGTGTTCAGTGCCATGGTACTTCAAATGTCCTTTCACATACGTGCATCATAATTTACCTAGCAGATCAAGTTATCACAGCTTGGTTTCTGCAATTAACACCAAGCTCTCTGCAATTAACAAAAGCCTGCCATTTTTTCCCGATAAAATATTTAAGGGTTTTTACCTCTAAATGTACTTTCAAGTGTTGTCTGTTTTTAGATAGAAACCAAACCAAAACAAACAAAACATAAACAACAAAACAACCTTGTTTTGACAGTGCAATACAACAGTTTTTTTATTCAATGAGATGAATATTTTCCATAAACATTCTCACTTTGAACAAAGAGCCAATTTCCATTCAAAGCTGTTTAAAGGGAAAATGTTCAGAGCAGTCTAAGCAGCCTTAGGTGACGGCATTTCACTGGTGGGTGAAGTGAATGCTTAAGAGATGCCACATTCATAAAGCTTTATAGGATCCTTGGGAAAGGCAGCTGCTTGCTAAATATTAGGTGCTAATGTTTAATATTGTTTTATCTTCGCCTTTTTCCGTTCCTTGCTATAAATCAGAGCCGTATATAGGAAATGTGTACATACATTTGAAAACTGCAGGGTTCGATTCATGTAGGGACCATGCAGAAACAGAATATCTCAATTTAGCTATTAGGAGATATCCATCAGCTGAATATATCGGTTATGACACTGTCATATCAACAACGATCAAGGGGCAGCAGAAGATAGAGGATCTTTAATTTTAAGTGATTAATTTTAATAGCATTCAGAGTCCCATTAATCTTCCTTATACCACCTGTCTTCCCTGGCCTTAATCCCACAAGTACTAAAGTTCATATTTGGCTTTACTCACAGGCGCAGAATAGCTGGGACTAGCTGCAGAGAGCACAGTCTCCTGCTCAGTAAAGTTCAGCACAAGCTCAAATGCTCTGCTGAAGAAAAGCCAAATGGCCTTATTCCTTTCAAGAAAATCAGCAAATCTTTTTCTGACACAGTCTGGATCAAGCATTACTGTCTTACATGATCCACACAGCAGATATCTTCTGTCCCGGTAGATTAAATTTACTGGAATATAGATTTTTAGAATAATTTCCTGGTCACAGTGTCAATGCCTCCTGGATTCTACACTGGTATCACTAATCATAATGATAATTTTGTTGCAATGAAATTAACTGTATATCATTGCAAAAGAACAAGGTACCACAAACTATATGTAAGGTGTAAACATAATGTAAGTAGTATGTTATCACACATTCTTCCCGCTAATAACTCTGGCTGGATGTGTTATGCTCAACTGTATTAAAAGTCCACTTCTCAAAACCTGAACTGAGAGAGTACACCCACATTTTTTGCTCCTGTACTCTTCTTTAGCACCAGTTTCTGGAACTAGCTTGTTTTACCAATGAACCATTTTGTCTGTCAGCTTAGATTAGGTCAAATTAGTTCTCATTTCAATAACTGACAAAGATCATCTTTGACAACATCAGTGACCTCACATGTCCTGACAAGGGCACATATTCAAAGTCTATAGAATAGGAAGAAAAGTTTTATAAATTGTGTGCAAGAGGAATGTAAGTATTAAGCTAATCCTTAGGTTCTTCTTTGGATGTACAAAGCCTTGAATGAGAGCTTTGTGTTTTCAGCTGTACTTCGTAATTAGTTTTGAAGATTAATAGATAGATAGATGGATAGACAGACAGACACAAACAGCAGGCAGGCAGGCAAGCAACAAAGTAAACAAAAAAACAAGTAATAAATTTATTAACTGCTGCCTCAAATGCCCTATATGTCAAGGAATGTAACTACTTTAAAATTTGCTTTCATTATTCCAGACAAAAAATATTAGGTGTATTATTTTCGTGTGAAAATCTGTATAAAGCCAGTTTATGCACTTCCAATCTAAAACCCATCATACGGTGGGACCAGACAGTCTAGAAGTTATATATGTATATAGGTATTTTCCTCACCTGAGGAACTGATTATTGGTATAACACCCATTCTTTAAGTTGAGCACCTGAGTTTCTTTACTGAACCAGAACTGTGGGAGGTTTTTGCAAGGTGAAACCCATCCTCGTGTACAAGAGAGATGCCCTGCTGGAGAGCTCCAGAGAAGTTTGTGTCACGTCTGTGGTACAAAAGCCTTTGTACAGGACCCATTCATGAGGGGTAAATGTCATTTCCAATAGAGTAAGTTGTTCAAGGAGGCAGGGGAATGCCTATCATTTCTGTTTCTCCTGACTAGACCTGACATTCATCTGGTGGTGTCAGGGATGGTTTAAGGATAGTGAAATGCATCTTCTGTCCTCCCGTCATTCAGACAAACAGAATCCCTGATAATCCTTCAACCAAGAAGGTACTCATCACAGGCATGCTAGAAGCCTTTAAAATACGAAGATATTAGACAAATGTATTTCTTGTCTCTCAATATAGATCCCCCCTTTTTTTTTTTTTTTTTTTGTTTTCACTACTGGAAGAACTATGATTCTATGATAACTTGTTTCTCCAATATTTCTAACAACTGTTAACATTGAATTCTTTATTTATTTGTGCCTTCCCCCACATATCCCATCTCATTGTTTAATGATATATGAAGGGATTGGTACTTCCACTACTAAGACATGGCTATCTTGGGGTGGAATAAACCAATTGTGCTCAGTTGCAGACCAAACTCTTTAACATTACAAATCTGTCTGAGAAAGCTGATATTCTATCTAATACAAGCTTCAGGATCACTTATATATCAGGAAATTGTTCAGGAGTTATCTTCTCTGAAATCTGGAAAAGCTCAGAAAAGTTGTTACATTTATTAAAAGTTAATTATTTTTAAAGGAGGCTTAAAGAGATGGATTTTCTTGCATGGATGTATGTAAGGTTTGTGGTAGTTCTGTATTATGCAGTGCACAACACGAAATGCAATGAAAATCCAGCATGGCTGTGGAGAGATTAGTCCACCTTGTGCAGAAGATCAGGTTTACACGGGTTGATTTAGTAGTGCCTTTCTAATTTAATCACATCATTTATTCCTGACACCTCAGACTACTAATCTTCTGTGTCTGATTTCTAGTTCACATATAATTGTCGTATATCCAAGAATGCAGCTTGACAATTCTCAGTTCACGAGCTTGGATCTTTAATATTCCAGAACTGAATGTCAAAATGTCATGTATTCTGCTCAGTACTTAGCATAGCTCGGACTGATGGAGATCCAGTTGCTCACAGCCTTTGAACAGGTATGCAAGACAAGGGTACAAGGTGCTTTACCACCTTACATATGCCATTGATTATTACAAGAACAATTCTGTAAAAACCCTGGAGAAGAGGTTGCAGTGTATAAGGCTCTACATTCATTTTAAGCTTTGCTCACTCTCCACTTCCATGGCACATGTGCACTGTCTTGCATCTGGAGCACCAAATTGGGACTGTACACCCAGCCTAGCTCCTGGTGATCACGTTAAAAGGACTGAGGGAGAGGTTAATAGAAAACCTACCGTTGATTTCAGCTACATCATGGCCATGTCAGTGGTGCATGGGGTGGAAAATTTCGCCCTATATGCTCTCTGTCTGTATGCCAGCTATATGTCTAGTCTAGATTGGTTGCATACTCTTCATCTATAGCTAATGGAGAAAGCTAGGTAACTCCTGAAGTGATTATCCCACCTGACTTAGATATTTATCAAAGAATAAGATGACTCACCCTCTGAAATTGCAGATGTTGATAGTATAAGGATGATCAACCAAGAACAGACGCGTGAATGCTGAATGAGTACTCCAAGGTTAGGTGAATCCACTCTTCAAACTCTTACTTTACATCCCCAGCCCCAGTATGGGTAGGATGGTGCCTCCCATTATGAAAGTTCACAAGGTAGCATTAACAATTTTTTTAACAACAAATGCAACATCATCTTCATGTGGAAAGTGAGGCTAAGAATAAACAAGGTATATAATACTCTTCCAAGCTGCATCATTAAAAGCCACCAGGTGAGGCTTAGCAAATAACAATGGAGAACTGGAAAGAATGAATAACATTTGAGCTCAGTGTGAGTACTGAAAAAAATTATTACACAGTACGTGTTCTGGTATCACAACTGTTTATTGGGTTTCTCAAATTCATACCTGAATAAAACAGAACAGTCTTGATTAAAAATATCTTGTGACAAAGAATCCATCACAACACTTGCTGTGTTAATGCAGTAATTAATTACCCCATCTCTTAAAAGTGTGAGCTTTACATTTACTGTGAATTTACCCAGGTTTGGATTTTGATTATTTATTATGGATAAAAGGTACATAAATACACCATTCTCTTCTGAAAGAGCACTAGAAAAATGTTGCCTTGACATGTAAATTATTAATTAGGCTAAATCACTTATCAGATTTTGATACATTTGAAGATTCATTTCCCTTCCCCAATTAACCCATTAACCCCTCAACTACCATTTCATTAAGTAAACGGGAGGGCTGTGTAAACCAGTTAATATTTATTAACAGTGTTGTGCCAATTAGTAAGGAATATATTTTTTCTAGGCAAGAGCCAAACAGCCCTCCAGTCTTTTTTGTATACACTTGTTTTCTTTTAATTTGGCTAGTGAAAGTAGCAGGTGTTGAAGGCTAAGTGTTGTATGCAATTTGAGGTTGTTCAAGTCTACTGATTAGGTGATCACTTTACATGGAAATTCTCACTGGAAGGCAGGATTCCTTCATTTCGGTCAGTCTATAAAATGTGTCTTTGCTAGTAATATACTTGCTGAACTTTGCTGCAGAAATGCACATCAACAACATCTATTTATCCCACACAGACACATTTTGAAAGGATGATCTTCACAATAAAGGCATGTACACAAAATATTGCATAAAAGGGCTCACTGCCTCTGACAAAGATCAAATAAAACTTGGTTGGTTGATCTGTCCATGCCTATAGGGTATTAGTGATTATAATATTGCGCTTTAATGGACTATGGACCCAATTTACATAACATTTACATGTCATCTACATACTCTTTATGGAATAAAAACCCAGTGATTCAGACACAAAAAATATCTAAGACATACAGATGCACTCTTCAAACTGATTTCTTTTTTGCTTTTCAGTTTGAAGCTTAGAGTTTTGACTTTACCTGTTCCCACTGGAACCCAAAACCAGAGCGGAGTGATCAGTGCTGCACCACTGCCAGTACTGACAGTGGAACAACGTCCATTAAATGCCTGTTGAACCAAACGAGTGCTTCATTTTCAAGGAAATTACTTTTTAAATAAAAATATAAATGCATTAAATTGTTCTCTGTTTTTGAGGAATTTCTACTTTTCTCTGTTTCCTACCTGGAGAATCTCTGGCATTGCCAGAAACAGAGGTTCTTGAATATCTTCACAGTGCTTTTGCACTTTTGCTCTGCATTTAAGGAAAATGAAGTGGGGAGGACAGAACTGTGGCTCAACCACAGTGCAAAATGGCAGAATTTCTGCAACGTAGCTGCCAATCCAAGATAACATTTAGGAACTTCCGTATTCAAGAGAGAAATGTAATGAAACCATTTAAGTTCCTGGCATGTCTTTGTAATTTAAAGCTTTGAGAAGAAATGTCCAGACATCCTAAAATGCTGAGATGCTCAGTAATGTCCCAGTGATGGTTGAGTTGGGTGCCCTGGCCCCTAGAGATCTGAACCATGAGAGGAATCCACAGAAGCCACCCAGAAGCTATGCAAGGCTATTGTTTCTCCTTTGAGTTAAAAATAAAACAGATACCTCAGGGCAGTGGCTGCGTTTTACGTTTTAATCAACCTGTGCATACACAGGAGCTCTGATACTAACCAGAAAGTAAAAATGTCAAGGCAAAAGGGATACCATACTAACCAGGAGACATCCTGTGCTCAGGATGAAGGTTCATTTATTATACAATAACCATAAAATCAAAGTAATTTTAGAACTCAGGTAGGAACTGAGAGACTTGAATTCCTGATCTGTGTTTGGAAAGAGTACATTTTACAAATGACCTGAAGCGCTGCATCGCTTCTGTTGGAAAAGGAACAAGAAGAAAGAAGAATTTAAAAAAAAAAAAACAACAAAAACCAAAACCACAAACCAAAAAGGAAGAAAAAAGAAAGAGAAAAAAAAAGAAAAAAAGAAGGAAAAAAAATATGTCAGGAGCAGTGGTTTGGACCTTCTTCTGGCCATGGATGGGAAGTCAAGGAAGACAGCCAAAAGCACAACATATAAATACTTGTTCCAAAAAACCCATGAGGCACTTAAGTACAAACCAGCAGTTTCAGGCTCCAGTACAGATGTGCAACCCTGAAATTTGACTCAGACACATTTGGCTGGCTTGAACCTGAATGCTAGAAGTCACTCAGATCTCGCTTTTTCAATAATAACTAACTTCTTGCCCAACTCAGCTTTGTGACTTTCTATCCTCAGTCTGGGAGAGAAGTAGTTCAATGCAGAGCTAAAATCTACTTTTCTTGTAATACATATTGGTTTGGTAGTAGAATAGAGACAGAAATATGAGTAAAACAACCTCTGTTCAACTTTGGGCTAATAACTCTATTCAATAACCATCAAATAGAACATGCTTTCTCCAGTGACCAAGGCTTGAGTTCTGTCATGTTTTGAACACCAGTGCCAATACTCTATTATTGCTGTTAATGGGGTTATTTTGACAACATAGTCACAAGCTGTGGACTCTGACAATCTGGTTAACGTATTAATTTAAATCATTTGCACACCAGTAAACCTTTGTACATTTTTGGAAGGAGAATATAACTTGTCCCCTGTGTTGTGTGCAGCAGATCTACAGCAATGTTCACCGTCACCAATACACTTGTTTTCCTTTACAAACCAGACCCCTTGATGTAGATTTCAAAGAGTTTTTGTGTAAAATCCTGCTTGACCTTGCTGCATTGTCAACAGCAAACAACTTTTATGTACAATCTCTGGTGACTTTCTTTTCTTTTTTTTTTTTTTTTTTTTTTAACATCAATATGTAATGATACAAAGGGATTTCTGATAACATAATTTTTTGACTGGCAGCGAAATAGCTGCCACTTCACTCCACTGCATATGTTATTATGGGTTTATTTTCTTGTCATATTTTTCTTTTTTGTCCTCTTTACAGAAAGAGTTTTTTTAATCTCCTTTTAACTGGAAAACATACTCAAGCCCTTTTTGCATTTGCTTAGCCTCCACTTCTTAATTCTTCTGTTAGTAGGCAAGGAAGAGACAAATAAAAAGGCTGCTATGGTTGTTCCTATAAAGAAAGAATGTGTGTTTTGCAGTCTGAGCAGGAATTGAAGAGTGGGCTCTTGGGCTCCAATCCATTCTGCTGTGAGTTAGGGGACTTTTCATTCACTTTGGTTATGATTAAGGCTGTGCATTTGTATTTCTGTGATATCTGCGACAACACCAACCCATTCAGGTTGGTGTCTTTCAAGTGAAATGAAATGCAATGCATGAATCAAATCCCTTGCTCCATCAGTGCTTAACATAGGGGTCTGCTGGGTACAGCAGGGACGTGCAGAGTGTTGGAGCTGAACTAAGATCAGTGAGATTGCAATTGTGTGGGACTCTGCCTAGGTGACTTACCCCACCATGTCTGATGCACATCTCTTCCTCTACCTTGTGCTATCGTTGCAATTACGTGACTAAACCATCTCTCTCCTCTTTCTCTTTTCAAACTGGGATGGAGTCTCCTCTGTTTATTTTGTTATCAAGCTGCCTAGCCATAGCAAGTCTGCTTCACCCAGCACTTCACTTCGGTGGTGCAATTTTGTAAATAACCCTACTTCACGTAAAGATGTCTGCCACCTCACTCAAAAGAGATACAAAAAAAAGTCGCACAAAGGGGTGTTAAATACATCAAATTCCTCATATAGAAATTGTTCTTTGCAACACAATGTCTGTGTTAGGTCAGACTGAAGGTCCAGCCAACCCATCATCCTGTCTCTGACGGTAGATAAAAATATATGCCTGTAAAGGAATAATAAGAATGAGCATTTCTGACAACTCCTTCTAATATTTCCCCAGTTTCCAGCATTTCCAAGTCAGGCATTTCAAGAATGAGTTGTAGTTTCCATGTGTTTGGTAATCTTCAAGACACTTTTTTTCACTCGGCATTTCTGATCTCCCCTTGTAGTTCCAGTGATTTTAGATAAGCCCTGTCACTTGTTCCTCACATGAGAAATTCTGGCACAATTCAGGTCCTAGGGATCTGTGAAGAGCTCTTCTAGGGAATGTGCAGTCTTGGTTTGAACTGTCATCCTACTCTAGAAGGTGCTGCACCCAGGAGTGAAATAAATAGATGCAGAACCAATAGTTCTATCATTCATCTGTCATGAATTTGCTGTTTTCCCTCCCTTCTTAACTGTCTTCTTGGCCAAGCCCTTCTTTCCAATCAAGTGGCTTATCTTGTAGGGCAACTTATTAAACTTTTTTGGTGGTGACGGTTTGTCTCCTATAGGGCAAAGCAGCACTAACATTCAGTCTCAAGCCTGTCCACACCAGTGGCTTCTGTACTCTCCTGAAACAGTGGAGAACAATGGTTCAAAGTTCTCAGGCTCTAAACAGCCAAGGATTGAACCTAGATCTTGGTATTTCAATTCCAAGAATTAAATTCCCCTAGTCATATATTGAGTAGAAGAACTAGACCCTCAACTGCAGCCCTGGCAGAGTAGGCAGTGATTTTGACCAAAAAAATCATGATTTGGCTTAGTGCTGAATGTCAGTGCAATTACTTTCATCTCTTTCTTGTTTTTTTTTCTTTTTTCCACAGGGGGAACGAATACTGCCCAGACCAAGATGCACGGCTATAAGAATCTGCTGAAGGTCTGCAGCCTTTTCTTTTGTGCTGTAAATGCCATTAAACATTTCTTTTTACATATTCCACACCTTCTAAAGGAACCCACTATTAAAACAATAAAATTTGGAGAGGAGGGGGCAACTGACCCCAAATGACGAATCATTCCATGTAGAAAGGGCCACAGTCCCGTTAATTCAAATGACATTTTGACAGTAGCATGCTGTCAGCCCAATGGTTTGACCTATACAACAACCTCTAATTATTACTAATTAAAGAATTAATTATTCATGGCAGCACGCGCTATTAGCATAGCAGAGATGTGTTGGAATATGAGTTATGCGCGGTTTATGAATCTTCAGAAAATAGATTCTTTAATAAATTAATAAAGGGGCTCTGGGGTTTCATTAAAAGGTGGCTGGAGGGGTTGCAAGCCAGTTTCCAAGGAGACCACAGGTGGTTTGCTTGGATTTTTTTTTTAGTTAAACTTGTTTGGGCCAGATGATTTCCCTTCCCCCCTCCCCCTCTCACCCTGTCCTCACTGCTCTTTCCTCAGGCAGAGAGGAGAACATTTTAATGAAACCCCTGTTGTCCTCATATCGCTTTGATCCCCGTGTGGTCTCCAACCTCCACGTTGGCCAGTTGGAGGATGGTGCAGTTGTTTTTTTTTTTCTTTTTTTTTTTTTCTTTTTTGTTTTTTTTTTTCTTTTTTGATTGAAAGCTGCAACCAGTTCTGTCATGAATAAACAACAGAAATGATAAAAGCAGACGGGTAAAGGAAAATAGAACAAACAAAGGAGAAAATAAAGGAAATTGCATAAATTCAAATGAGATCATCAGGATGAGAGAACAGTTAATTACCCCGTTTTCTGTCTTAAAAGCAGATTTGGCAGTTGTTCTTATTACTATTTTTATATCAATGTTTGTTTCTAACATGATATTTCTTATTCTTTGGACTGTTTTATAGATTTTATTGTTGTTAAAAAAAATAGAAGGGAGAAAATGTTTCACTTTTTAATTCTTTTTTTTTTTTTCATTCTGTCAGGACCAACATTTCCCAACATTTATTTCATTCTATTAATGCAGAGGGTGATATTAATACCTTCCAGTACCGCTAAGTAAACAGTGATATAAATAGCAATAACAGTGTTTACAAGCTTTTGCTCCAGCTTCCAGATCTCATTAAAATTCCATCCTTGGTTAAGGAAAGCCTCAACACAATAGCAGTTACATTAAAAAAGTAAGATTAAATGTCCCTGCCTCATTTTCTGAGGCTTGTCTTCCAGCCAATCTCAACAGCAAAAGGCACAGTCACCAAGGGGAGTGATCCTTGCTGCTACACAAAGCCCACCGAAATTAATGGTACTGCTGTCAGGGGCCAACCACATCCTTCGTCTTGAAGGGATCAGGGCTCCATGAGGGTGATCGTGAGGGAGAATTCATTTCCTCTGTCACTGCTTACCTCAGCGTTAGGAGGACACGCTGCTGGAGGTGATCTGTCTGACCTATCTGAGACACTGATGTTAGGACAAGAGGAATTACCCCCTACAGGCTATGGGGGGAGCTTGGTCTGAGGCACACAACTTTTCAACAAGACGCAAGATGAGTCTCACACCCTGCACCTTCAGGTTCTTGCATGAAGCTCATCACTTCTCATTCAGTGACAACACAGCTTTCAGACAGACAGACATATGTTTGACTTTCTGTTCTCTCTTGAGAAGAGAGATCTCACTTCATGATGAGTTTATTTGAATTCTTGGCAAGTTTTTCCAATGACTAGCTGCTGTGGGTCTGATGTGTTCGTGTGTTCTGTTGATGTATCTTTTGGGGCAGTGACCACATATTACTACAGCTATATACAGTGCCTAAAGCAGTCAGGTTTCAGTTTCAGGTGAAGTTATGGCTGCTCTGATAATACCAGTTATGCATCTCTGTTGTCTTTGTGATCATTTTTACTTATTTAATCACAGCACTTAGAGACTCTAATTCAGAACGGAGGCTCTGTGTGTGGTATGCACGTATAAATGGGGTCACGTTACAGTGTTGCAGCAGTTGTATAAACTTGATCTCCCTGTGTCTGTTTTGCAAACTGACAAGCAGAGCCCATCCCTGTTGAAGACAGATCCTTCAAAGAGAGTGGATGATCACAAGCAGTTAACCTAGTAGGTCAGAAAATGCCAGCTTCAAGAGCCTAAAAGTCTGGATAAAAGATTGTGTTTGGAAAAGGCCAGTTTTTAGCCAAAACTAAATTTTCCGCAGAAAGGCATCATGTGTCATGCTACATATTTTGAGGCAACTTCTCAAATCTAGCAGTAAATTCTATGGTCAAATTAAACAGCCAAAATGTATTCAGGTTATGATATCAATATCCTAGTAATAATATCAATACCATTCATACCGATATCTCAGTAGTAATACCAATAGCTCAAGTCATCTGGTTTACTTGACATCCTGGTTTACTTGAATAAGAGCAAGAGCATGCATCTGGTTCCCGCTTCCCAGCTGAGCACATGAAGCATTAGAGAAAGGAAGTGCCTCTTATTTTACCCTGAGAATAAAGCAAAAAACTTTTGGTTTCAAATAAAAACACATGCTGAAATTTCCATTTTAAAATATGCAGGATAATTCTAATTTTCCTATACGGATTAAGTCCCTGTCCTGAACAAGATCTCTATCTGGCATGATTTATAGTAAATTTGCTCTTGGCAAGTTTAGAAATAAGCTCAGGACATAATTCAGAATTGAGTTCCTAATCCAAATTGGGATTTAAAATATAAAAAGAAAAAGACCCAGTTTAACCCAGACATGGAAGATGCTGCTCCACTGATCACCTAAAGTTTTAATGAAGTCTAAAGAAAATTGACTCAGAAGATTCTCAGCTTCCCAGAAAACCTAGCCAATTTTATTTAAATACCCAAAAAATAATTTATATGCTTAACTTCAGGCACAAAGGTTTGAAAACCTAATTGGCTTAGCCAATATTACACAGAAAATGAGCATTACCCTTTTCTGTCTATAGCAGTTAACTAGAGCCAGAGCACTGGCTTAGATATTTTTCCAAAATCTGCTATAGATTTCAATGTTTGGCTTGCTCTCTGCCAAGGTTTTGGACAGATCTGCCTAGTAGGCACCGAACAAGTAACCAGGCACACTCTGAGAGCTCGCACAGGCCATGGCCATTCCCAGCAGATGAGAAGGACTCTGCCCTGGTGAGGAAGCCAGCTCTGCTGCTTCAGGGCAAAGAACCAGCCCCAAAGACTTAACTCTAAACATAAAGACTAGGGTGCTGCACGCTGATAAGAGATTCTTGCAACACTTTCACTCAGTGTCAGTTTTCATCTTTGTGTAAAATGAAAAAAATTAATTGAAACAAAAATTTTTCACTGGAAAAGATGGTTTGAGATTATTCCCTGCTGAATAATTTTTTGTGGGGGCGAGAGTTGAAGGGGTGGAAGTGTTTTGAACGGTTCCGACTTCTTTACACTAACGAGATATTAAAAAAAGTCACAATTTTGCAAATGTTTTTCCATAATAAATTATTTATAGGAAACATTTTTTTTATATCAAGCCTGAAAAGAAATGGGGTTTAGTTACATTGAAGCAATACACACACAATTCTGCACTCTTGAGTAAATAAATATACACACCCACAAATCTGTAGACTGGTAGGGGATATGTGCACATGTGTATGTATGCTTGTATTTTGATTCTTTAAGGAACAATATCAACATTTTTAGTTTTGTCCTGAGTCACGGGATCAGTGAAGCATTTAATTTGTTTCTGAACCACTGAATAATATTCATTTCCTTCATTCAGTTCGTCACCTGTCTTTGAGTTACCTTTACCACCTGCCAGTGAAACTCTTACAAACCCTTGGGAACTAATTTTGTGTTCCATAATGTTTGTTCTGTTATCTATTTCCTAAACTTTTCAACCTTTCTGTCTGAAAAAGATCTCTGGTAGTTTCAGAAAAATTGGAATTTGGAAATTTTGCAGTGATAATTACTCCCTCAACTTATTTTCCTCTTTCCTCCAGATTTGCAACATAGGAGTATTTATTTTTGGTTTCATCAGATATTTTTAATCAGGCTTCTTTAATGGAGGAAGGTATTTAACTTGCTTCCTCGTGTCTTTTGTGCTTTGCTAATCATTTTGTGTCTAGAGGTTTGTATATTAGGATCCTTTGTCTCTGTATTTTGAGCATCTTTTCCCTGAACTGGCTTTTATTGTTTTTCTTTCCTTTTTTTTTTTTTTTTTTTAAAAAAAGCTGTTACAGCCTGATGAAAACTCAATTTTTGTTTCCTAGAGTGTTTTGATACCCTGAAATTCGGGTTCACTATCCTCAAAATCTCAAAATTTTTTATAGAATTTTCTCAGTCCCGTTCATGTGCCCCAAAAGCAAAGGACCCAAGTGATCTGCAAACACGGCTATGGGGCAGATAGAGACCATCTATGCTTCAGCTTTAACTGAAAAACAATTGTCCAAGCAGTTCTATGAGTGCTATTATGGTGCTGCTCATTTAACAATGATCTGGACCGGAACATGAAATCAGGAGAAATAAATGGATATCCAAACACTGGAGTTAATTACTAACACAAATGGATGTTTACTAATACATATTGTAGGAACAGTTTTCACTCTAGGAAAATATTATCGGACCCTATGGGCATCCATTCCCCACTTTTTTTTTTTTTTTTTTTTTTTTTAATGAGCTCAGGAAAGATTAAAGCCCTAATTAAACACATATTTTATTTCTGTATTTAGGGTTTTGTTTTGTTTTTTAAACTGCATCCTTTTAATGTAAAACTGACATTCTGGCATTGCTCATATACCCAGAAGAATTAGATAATCAACAACAGTTTAAAATGAGAGTGTGCCAGAACAGAATATGAAGTTCAGTAAAGAGGGTGTGTTTTCCTTCACGTGGTTTGGAGAGATTAGATTTTCTTCTGGGTTTGAAGTTTTATTCTGCAAGTCAGGCTCAGGACTGCCAATGTGCTACAGTTCAAATCCATTTATTTGAACTGCAGTCAAAGTTGGGAGCTGTTGCTCCAGTAGGTGACAGACATAAACTTTAAAAACCCCATCAAATTAAATGTCTTTAATCTGAGCAAGATAGTGACACCACGTATAAATGACTATATTCAAAGCAATCATTGAACTGGAGCTCAGCTCTCCTAAGTCGAAACATTATGATGTTGGTGCCCACATGTGGGTACTTCAGATCCCAGTTGAGGTCTAAGAGTGAATTAAGTCAATATAGTATGAAGAGTGACTTGATGAATCCTGAAGGAAGAACACACATTCGAACAGTTAAGCTGCTTTCCAAAATCTGCCGATTGTCTTGCCTCAATCTCCACTGCCAGGAGTGAGGTACCTAGCATGATGGAAACACCTGTAGGTGATTAAAATTATGATGCTAGAAACCAATACCCTCAGTGCAGAATTGTTGCTTGAAATAAGTTAAAAGGAGACTGTGGTAAATAGCTGAGATATAAAAGCCTACTTCTGTGGCTGATGGAGTTAGCTAAAGATCATCCCACTCTTCCTGTCCCAAATACCATCATATCCTATTCACTCATGGGTGGAATAGGCAATGTCAGAAATTCATGGCACACTCGTACCAGTAAAATGATGGATAAATGTATTTGGACTATGTATAATGAATACAAAGGTTGCCTGTAAATAAGAAATACACAGGGATAAAAACTGCTTAAGTGAAATAATCGTATTGTCACCAAAACAATACTGTTTACCCTGGTGATGTACAAGGAAAATTTCTAAGAATTAGTGGGGTGAGATTCTGGAGCAGCCTGACCTACACAGAAAACCAGCGGACCACGCTCATGGCAGCGCTGCCTAACAGTGGCAGTGGATGAAATGGGATGAGCAGCATGGTCTCTTCTGATCATGTGAGCCTCAATAAGAGCTAATAAAGTGCCCTTGAGTGAACTACTGCTGTTTATTATGCATAATATTCCTAGTGTTGTGGTGACTAATCAAGAAGGACCCCTTTTTGCTCCTTGCTATGTGCAAAAGCAACCAAAAGACTTTATAACCTGAAAAGTTTTTTATTCTCATTTCCCATTTCACAGTGGATGACTTGTTTTCATTAAAAAAACCCCAATCCAAACTCTTTCTAGAAATGAAGGCAGAGCACAGTAAATATTTGAAAGAACATCAATGTGCGGAAATTATCTGCCTTGCAATTCAAATGTGGGCTAAGAAGGTCTCAGAATTTCTGTAAGAAATTTCCAGATAAGTGATAAGGCCACACCTCTTCACAACCACAAAATTATTATGAAAGAATATATATTTATCCCCATATAAAAATATACAGGTGAGATCCATGACGTTGTCAAATAGTTTTTTGATGGACTCCTGCTTACTAGTACGTTAACCATGCAATGTCACAGCAAGAGATCTAAAACATGAAAAGTACTTTTACTAAAATTAAAAGTTTTACTGAAGGATCCAAATATTAAAAGTCATTGGAAATATTTTCCCTATCTCTGCAAATAGTTTAAACTTCTGGTGGTAGGAGCACCTCTGTCATTGAATTACCAGAACAGCTATATCACACAGCAACAATCCAGGCACAAAACTTCTATGTGAAGCACTAAAACCGCTGGGGATGCAGATCACCAGGTATAAATTAGGATAACTCAGTTGACTCCAGTGCTGTGCATAGAAGACTCACACCAGATCAACATCCAGAGCCTTACGCCTGATAATAAGGATCTGAGTCAGCTCCTGCTGACTTGACTGCAAATCCAGTCTAATTCAGCACGTTTAAATCTAGATTAGCTCTGTGTAAAATGAGATCTAATTGGGTATGGCTGAGGGATTTACTTCATGTTCCAGTTGAGTTTTATTCATTCACAATGCCTCTGTTTCTTAAGATATTAATGGAAATGAAAAGAACAGATTCTTGCTGTTCTTAATGACAACCACTAACGATAACCACTATGTAGAGATGTGCCAGGACCGAGCGATAAATCTTCTGTGAAGTAACATTACAGTTATTTTTAATCTACTTAATATTTGTGGTTTATTCCTGTTGCTACAGGCCAATGTCTAGGATGCTTAAGTTATGCTTTGTACTTCATTTCCTTAGTGACAACCTCCTTCTCCAGGGTACAAGTTAATCAGTTCACCTGGATCACACTTATTGTCCTCAATAAGTGCAACACTCAACGGCTGGACTTGATGATCTGAAAGCTCTATTCCAACCTAATGATTCTATGATTCAATGAAACTCACCTGAAAGTTGACATTGTGGCTATCACTGCATTAAGAATATTACTTATATATGAGGATCATCTGTCCGTACATTTGTCTTTCCATCCACATGCTGTTTTTTTCCTAGCCAGAGAAATTTTCCTCAGGACAACCCAAGCGTGTACTGCTCAGTGATGGTCAAAACTACAAAAAGTCTTGACTTTCTATAGTAAGATTGAAAGGCGTTGGTGATGCTTAGTCAATCAAGTCTTAGTCAAGAATTTTAAGTTAAATTCTTTGGCATTTTTTTCCTTGGAGTAGAACCTGTAGCCTGTCAGTTATCGGTTTCCTTGCAAGATCCTACAGAGGAGGTTCAGAAAGTTTGAAACAATCAAGGATTTGTTTGATGTGCCTCTCTGTGGCTAACTTTCACCCGAGCCCAGTAACTCTGTGGATAGACTTAGCATAGGAGCATGACTGCTTGGCTGGGCATATGTGAAAGAAATGGAAAAGGCAGAAAAACAAGGCCAAAAAAGAACAACAACATAGTGAGAAGGACAGAGGAATGTAAAACCAAAAGTGAAGAGGTATTTTATTAATAGAGTTGGTATAATTCTTTAATAATATAATGGGAAAATTCCTGTTCCCACTGAGGAGCTGGATCATAAACCTGACCTTTCTCTGCATTTAATTTTGCCTTCCTTCCATCACCCCCGCACTAATCCTGGTGGCTGATCCCTCCTTTTGTCATGCTGCCATAGGTTTATGGAATCATCAGACATACCCAAAATACTTCTCTCTCCACCTTCCAATAATCTTAAACATTGATAGGATTTCACACAAGCTTTTCCAGGACATCTCTCCAAATGGTGCTGGATTTTAGACATGCTGTGAAGGCTTTTTCCTGCCTTTCAGGGTGGAACACACTCAATCCATCCTATTTTTTATGATGAGCTCTTGTCCCTTTCAAATCCTGCTGAAGGATCTCAATGCATGGCACAGCTCCCCTGAATAAGCCTGTTGTCTGAGAGGGAGAGACAATGAGCCTTATTTAATGAGATTAGTTACAATAGGAAAAACAGCTAAAAGAAAAAAAAAAAAGAGTCAGTTATAGCAATTGGACTGACTGTTAAACCATTCTTTTATGTAAGTTTGGCAGCAACCATACCTTTTCCTGGATATTTGCCAACATCCTTCACAGTTTAGACTCAGTCGTTGATTTTTTTGTTACAATTTCCGCTCGACTTTACAGTTGCATGGCCTATGGTGTAATTCATTTCCGCTGTGAAAATGCTCCAGTATATTAACACTTCTGACTGCTTGTAACCTGATCAAAGACAACGTATCTGCTTTAATTTACTGTTAAGGGTGATTTCTTATTTAAGTAATATAGATTTGTTTCTAGCTGTGTCCCCACTGAAAATAGGAACCTTGTTTTCAGCAGAGAACCAACAGCAATTCCACTTGCAGAATATGTTCAGATACAGGAGAACAACCCCAAATACAGCTGTTGCACATCACAAAAATATCCTGGTGCTCTCTTCAAGGACACAGACACCTTTCAGAAGGTGACTTCTGTACTAGGATATCTAAGTAGGTGACTGTGTCACTGGTTGGATGGGTAAAGTAATATTTATACATAACGTGGTCTGGGGATTGACATTGGGAGTGGTTGCAGCTAACCTGTTTCCTTTTCCTCATTTTTCTTGGAAAAAACTGTCTACAGCTTTTAGGGCACTCTAAGAAAACTAGTAGATGAGTGCCTCCTCTTTGAAACTGGACATGGACAGATTCAGAACCACAAACGATAGTTGCTGGGTTCTTCTGGCTTCTGAGGGTGACAGGTACTAAATTCAGCTAAAAAAAAAAAAGACAAACCCAAACCAAAAAGCCCCCAAAAACCCAAAACAAAACAAAGAACCAAAAAACCCAAACAGACAGTCTTCAAAGAATGCTACATACGAAAATTCTGAATTTTAACTGTTTCGGGATGGAGGTTGTTTTTTGTATGTCTGCTCCTTAAGATAGAGTATTTAATGATATGATAACATGTTGTAATTTGGCTTTCATAGGACACAACTTGAACTGTTTCTCAGGGCAGATAATCACCTAAGGTTTAAAACCTAGAAACAGCAACAAAAGCTGACTTACATTGCTCTACCATATTGTTTGTTAATGGACTTTGCAGTTTCTTTTTCCTCCCTCCTATCTGCACTCTGCCAGCATAAATCTATCAACAGGATTCAAACCTCAGCTCAGAGATAGCTAATAGCAAGTGCTGGCTGTTATTCTCTACTGCCACATCAAAAACACCCTACTAAGCTGCTCATGAGGTTTTCCCCTGTCTCTATGCACTTTACAGACTGCCAGGCCTAGGCTGCCCAGCTCTGAGACCAAGAAGCTCTGAAAGGTAAACAACGACCTACAGTCTTCTAGGAGACGTGAGGGGCTGAATCATGCTGAGTTCAGACTAAACTACTGGATAATTGCACTGTCTTATTACTGCGCAGTTTCCGAAAAGCCATAGATTGGCCGAATCTGGGAAGGTATCCACATGAACAGCATCCCTGACCCTGTTTTAGGTGATTCCTCAAGCAGGACTAATGGTGTCTTGATGATTCTTTCAGTTTGTTCTTTGAAATAGTAAGATCTTTCAGTAGAAACATTTCAAAAGATGAAAAAAAAAAAAAAGTTAAAAAACCACCACTCCTCAAAAAAACCCCAAACCCCAAACAAAAAAACAAACGGCTGGATGTAAACCCCGGAGAAAGAATCTTTCTAGCCAAATGTCTCAGTTTTTGCAAAATGATAAAGATGTAATAGTAGATTTTTATACTAGTAGGCAATCTGATATCATTCTTAGCTACGACTAAAATCCTAATTAATAAAAAATATCCTAAAAAGTAAAAACTACTTCTCTGTTTCTTATTCACACACATTAAGCAGTACCTCACTCAGTATGTTGCTCTGTTGTTGCTTTTATGGCTGACATCAAATTGTATGATTGCCCTATAACTTAACAACAGCACAGTTTAAATCCACGAATAAAGGCAAAATTCAGGCATGTTATAACTGAGAAATAATTCAGAAAAATAAACAAAATGGCTACGTGAAGAATAATTCAAAAACAGAAAGCCCTGAAAGTGTCTGTAATCCAGCTATGATAACTATTATCTGTGTTAAATAGGCTGCAGCTGATCCTCAAAGCCATATTGGTTTTACAGTGTTTGACAATGATTCTTAATGGATATATTAAAACACGGTGTTTTCATTGGCATTAATCAGTATTATACTATCTGAGTTCAAGAGAGGGGCGAACAGTCGGGACTGCTAGCTTGATACTAAACAAGTACAATGAGTCATGGTGCCTATCGGGCATCCACAGCGTACACACAACTAGCTCTGTTCATTGACTTTATACAAAATTGATTTCTGGCAGTCCCTGGTGGTCCATGGGCCAAACCTTTAACCCTTACTTGGATGCAGGAGCAGTAATAATGCCTGAATAATTGCCAGGTGTCACGGTAGATTGTCTTAATACAATCTTATGTTCCTCACTCTCTGAGACTGTTCTAAAACTTTCAAATTCCAAAACATATTCGTGGCCAATATTATTGGCAGATCTCCTCACTTCAGCAGCCGAGTGAAATTCACCTATAACATACTCAGAGAGGTTAGCCAGAAGCCTGGGGTGGCAGCAAATTTGTGGCTTGAGCTTAAATCACAGTAAGCCATATTTGCACACCACAAACTGCAGGTTGAAATGTGCCACAGCGGATAAAAATGTTCTGTTACCACAACTACATCTGGTCAAGTGGTGGAAAGTAATTGGGTGTAGTAACTAAGGGGAAAAGGTAGGATGAGTGGAATCTAAATAGTAAAGAAGGAATTGAGACTTCGGTGAAGGAGACAAAGCCGACATTGTGTTAAAAGCTGAAATGACTTCAAGAAATAATTAAGGGGACTTCTAAGGAGAAACAATTCACAAGAGTTGGTTGTGAAATACATATAATCAAACTCACGACTGAAAAGTGCAAACAGTTCACTTCTATTGTGTGAAATACTATAAAATATTTTGTCAGGTTTGGATATAATTTTTCTAAAACCAAAAATGTCAAAACTTGTTCAAAAAGCGTGCTTCTGAAATTACCTTCAGGATCAGAACTCCCCAGGCTTTCGCATTAAACATCAGTCACAGTGACATCAACAATTAGGATGCCTCTTAATGCAGTTTGGCCAGTGTATATGAATAAGCAGTTCATATTATGGTTATTTATCAAAGGAGAGATGATGAACGCAAATTTCCTGTTGAGAATGGTTCTTGGCCCTTGTTAAGGGGCCAAATCTTTGGAAGAGTGCTGACTGATCCATGACAAACCCAAACCAGACATGGCTTAGTCCTAGAGACAATTGAATTCCATAGCACAGGACTTATCCTGATACTGTGTAGTGTATTAGTAAAGTTGTAGTCTTGGGGAAATAGTAGGTGTCACCCACAAACTGCAAGACAGCCCTGTGGCTGCAAAGCAGGTGGGACACTGGGTGTAAATAAAACTTAGCTGTCTTTCTCTGCAGTCACTGTGTAAGTATGAAAAAGGGAAGTTGATATGGTAGTGCCATAAGGATAGTAATTCTGCATAGTAAACTTGTTCCTTTGCATTGTTATTTTTATTTTATTTCTCCCTTTATTTTTGTATTGCATTTTTTTTGTTGGCAGCTTTAGAAAGCACCCATCAAAGAGGAGCTTGCATTACAGAAAGAGCCACTTTTGCCTTTGATGCAAATAAAGAATCTGCACACATACAGTGGAAGGTTTCATCAGTGTATCATCATGAGAAATGTACATTTCTCAGCTTGCCCCTGAAATCTCACTTAGCTCTAGGGGTACCAATTTTGGTTTGCTTCAAGGAGATGGGGAGTCAGTTATTTTTCCCACTGCTGTTAAGCATCTGCCTGCGGTCACCAAAAAGGAAAAGTATGAATTTACGCTTCCGGTTCATTTCAACAGAAATAATCAAACTGTCAACAAGTAACGAAAATGCAGGAAACCTGAGCAGGGCTATTTGTTCTCATCAAAACTCGTCTCTTTATTCAATCAGTAAAGGAAGAACTGATAGCAAAGGAAGAGCATACTTTGAGAGCATATAAAGGTATATGAGTCAATACCAATATATGCTGCATTTAGAAATCAAACCTGTGACTACATCAAAAAAGCACACCAAGTTTTACCTGCGGTGCCTGTTCTCTGCAATCTCACGTGTGGCAATTACCTTAATCGATTTTCACTTACTTCTTGTTAATAATTATAACTTAAATAATCTTTTCCATAATTTTATTGAGGCCCTAGCACAGTTCTCCTGATCCTCTACCTATCGTTTTAAATAATAACACAGCAAGCTATTTCTTCAGTCATTTCCCGGTTGTGTCTAAAATTGACTGTTAACCTCTGTGAATTTTTTACTGACCTCTTTTTTTTTTTTTTTTTAATTATTTGTTTCATACGTATGGGTACAATGTAACGCAGTTTTCAGTTTGGTTACTGGGCCCTACTTTTCATTCCTAATATATTAAACCTGGATTTTCACCGTCCTTAACTTCGCTCCGTCCCTTAAGTCATTTACTGTCTTTTCCTGATTGCCAATCTGTAGTTATTTTCAAATTTCCATTTATTAAATACTTATTTTAACACCTCAGCATATATGTCATTGCATGCCCATTTGCTGACCCTGGAAGTAATGGAAGAGCCATTGAGGCTACACACCTGCATGAACGTACACAAAGTTGCTCTCTACACAAGATTTTTTAAACTGTAATAGTTATCTGAATTCGATGATAAGCTTCCCATCTGTGATTTTTTCCACCGGACCTTGTTAACATTTTTTTAGTGAGTTCTGAACACATTCCTTCTCATTTCATATCTAGATTTTAAGAGAAATCTGAAAGGTTTTTTTTCTTGTAGTGCTGAGTCACTGGAGGGAAAACTGAGAACTACTGGAAAAGTAAGCACCTCTCTGCACAACACCCAGTTTTGATATAAAGATTTTTCAGGGACTAAAGTCAATGAGAGTCATTTCAAAGGGATCTGAGTGAAACCTCGAGTGTTTCCTTTTTTCCCCAGGGCTAAACCCTCACATTTTAATTCCAAAGCCCTATGCTTCATCTTTACCTGTACCACTATCCTCTTCTCAGATTCTTTTCCTTTAGAAGTTCTCATGTTTTCTGGGTTCCTTGAAAAAGGATCTATTTTCAAATTTATTTGCTCAGAGGTTGCAAAACAAAACAAGAGCCGGTACTGTAAAAAAACTAAAACCCCGCCAAACCCAAAGCAGAATCTTTACACGGTGGTGTTAAACATTGCAAGGCTGTGTGCTTTTCTCCAGTATAACGGTCTGAGTTTTAAAGAGCTAAAATGATAATTCTTTCATTTTTGCGAAGAATGAAAAATATTTTGAAGCTAAAGCAGGACAGCAGCAGTCATCTGAGCTGCCAGTGCCATGAGTCTGCGCCTGAAAACCCATTATGGAAATCAGTCCCAATAAATTATTTGCTTTGACTTTTCCCATCTCATACAAAGTAACTGTTCATTGTCCAACTAATAAAAGAGAGAGAGATTTAGAAAGCTCTTAATAACCAGTAATTAGCTTTCTATTTCCTGTTATAAAAATTGAACACGCTAAAGAACTGAGTCATTTTTATAATTTTCAAGGAAGGAATTGTCATTTCTGTCACAGATCCTCCCACAAAGTTGTGTTTAATTTTAGCATCCAGATTCTAACTGATGGCCAGGATTATCATCATCATGGAAACAAAGAGGATGTAGGAAATGGGAGAAGGAAACAAAAATGCTTCCAGTTTTCTTTGGAATTGTGAGTTCCACGCAGACCAAAAAAAAAGAAAAGAAAAAGTCTAAATAAGATGTGGAAGCAAGATAGTTCCTTCAAGAGCAGCTATCCAGCATTGGCAGGCAAGCAAATCATTAATAACAACAACAAGGGAGCATTCATTGTTGTACAGCGATGTGGCTTAGTGGCTGTGTGCTGTGTGGAGAGAGAGACTAATGTTGAAAAAAGCACAAAACAATCCTAATATTTCCTTCCTCCGTAGTGGAAACCATCTGAAATTAATGAGTCTTATTAATGTAAATTGCACCACACTGTCAGACATAAATATCCCAATACCAAAGGGGCCCATTACCATTAACATCAGAAATGATCAACAAATAAAACTGTTAATGCCACAATATTTACTGGACAAATTGACTACACTCCAAGATAGGCTTACGATCGTGTCTTGCTGTTCAATTTCATTTCCCTGCAAGATGCACTAATGCATGTTGTTATGTGCAGCTGTGGCTGCTTTCCATAAAAAAATTTATTTTCTATTGGGAGAAAATAATCACTATAGTGAAATAATAGTGATTATTTCCTCCTCCTTGTGAAAACTGAGCAGTTGGTTTCCTTAAAATTGCTATAGGAAAATCTTAGATTTTTATTAGAAAGGATAGAAACAAGCTTGAAGATTGGTTCTCAAAAGGAAAAAACCCCAAACTGAAACAAAACACCAGGCTAATGATTTAAGTCAATCACAAACAGATGTTCTCCTAGAGAGCTAATAATTTTTTTATATATATATTTTTTCCATTAGAAATACAAAACACAGCAGCCTTTGAGTAAAATATCAGATTTTTCTGCTGACATTTTCTCGAACTTTGAATTTCTAAGAAACCAGATTTGCAACAAGAAAGCTCCAGTTTATCCAGGCAAAAAAAAAACAGAAATATTTTTTCAAATATAACATGAATGAATGAAGAATAAAAAGCACTAACTTTAAATTTTAAGTTTTGCATAACTTTTTCTCCACTTTTCAGACGTCTGAATTTCAGTATTTAGAATTTACTTCAAAGGTTCAAAATGTATCTTTATGTAACAAGAATTTCATGTAAGAGTAGGGCCTGTTTCTCTCTTCAATATGTGTACAGCATTTAGTTATGTGGAGTCCTGCTTTGTGTCTGAAGACTTTAAGCTCTCCTACTGTTAATGTGTTAATGACATTCTCAGAAGTAACACTGCAATCTGTGTGAGCTATTATCGATGTGATATGGTAGAAATTAAAGAATGAAGATAAAATAAAAAAATGTGCATTCTACTTAATTCTTTCCAGTGGGTTTATTTCGAAGGGTGATTCGTATTCAAGCAATGTAGTCCTCTGATGCTTCCTAAAATTGGACAACTGAGTATAAAACAAAGCAAATGGTGTTTGTTCTGCTTTACTGGTAAATTTAGGTAGTTTTCCGTACAGGGTCCTCACTGACATGCGTCAAAGTTTGCTCCTTAACCATTACCCAGGACCAGACAAGGAAACCAAGATTGAATTCCCTGATAAGGGAGAGCTTATTGCACCTAAACAATTTCGTAAGGAGTGCTGCTCTACCCAACTTTTGGCTTTAGGCACCAAATTCCCATTGGCTTTCATGGGCGCTTTGAATGTTCTTGCCTCCTTTAGCAAAGCTAAGTCTGCGAATGTGAGTCTTGCCTTAATTTCATCTCTGAAACACCAGGCATACATTCTAAACAAGTTGTCAGGGCTCCCATTAAGGGAGGCTGGTTGACAGAGGAGGATGTGCACCTCCAGAAGGCACTTGTTCCATCTAAAGAAAGACATCTGAGAGATGTGGGGTAAATTTTCTTCTGAAGCAGTCTGCCTCTATCCTTTCACTGTAGCAGCTGTCGAGCTCACACTGCATGCCTAAATTCTAGATTAAGTGAAAATAATCCTAAATATAATATCAATATTGCAACATCACTATGGGCCCCAAATTTTTAACATTCTAATTAAGAAAAACATCCAGCCAAAAAAATATCCAAAGTTCTATGTTTGTACAACAAGGAAGGAGAAAGCCCGTATTTTTCTCATCTTCATGTCAATACATACTTTTTGTGTTCATTATAAATTCAAAAGCCTTAGTTTTCAACAAGAAATATCTGAGTAAAGGGTAAATAGATACCACAGAGATATGCTGGACTTTCTTCAACCTCACAGACTGCACATTTAAACTGAGCCAGGGACAATTCTGGGACTCAGACTACCTGGCAGAGCAGTGCTTATATCCATACAGCCATTCCCTATCACTCTCAAAGCCGAACTACCTGATGGGGAGTGCTCCAATGCTGTTGCCCAAATTATTCATGTGAGTTTTCAGTGAAAATATAGCTAAGCACAATCCAGTGGCTATGCTAACAATTTAATGCTACGAACTACATCGTGCCACTGACCTGCTGTTCCAGGTTTACTAGTTCAAAGACAGCCACAGAGTCTAAAGCAGCATCAAACGACTCATCTGCAGCAGCAGAATTAAGGAAGCCTTGACGCAGTTGTTAACACAGTGATCCACAGCCAGGGGTGAAAGAATGGCTTGACAGAGCCTTGCCAGAGCAACAGAGTGTTCCCAGGCATCATCCCATCCATGTCTGACTGCACACTACAAATATTGCCTTTTCCAGTCTATGGGCCTTATTGCAATTTATACTAATAAAAATTTTCTGGTGTTTTATCCACCTTGTTTTAAACAACTTAGTCACTCCGCTTGTGCGCCTGCTCTGTGATGTAATTACTGATGGTCACAGCAAAAGCCTGAAGCAGAAGAAACAGCTAACTCAACTGGTGGGGACCCCAATTGACATCAGTTGACCTACTTTTCTTGAAGTCAATGAAGCCAGCAACGGTGGAGGGTTTAGCTCATTTTTCTTAATTACTTCTGCTTTAATCACAACTCCTTCTTTAAGGACCACCACAGCTGGAAGCTGCACAAGAAATTAGAATAACATCTCCAAACAATGATTGCAATAAATTAGTTGGCTCCTGCTTTGCTGGTTTCTTAGAAGACTTTATATTGACACTGCACTGACTTGATCTGGCAGGGCTGGATAGTAGGCAGGCATGAAATGCTACAGGCTGTCCTGAATTTAGCCTGCATAGTAGAAGTATTGGCTTTCTCCAGATCATTCAGCCAGTCAATCTTGATAACATGAAAGGGTATCTGTACAGGAGACAGATAATGCAGGTATGGAAGTTCATGACAACATGGCCATTGAGGTCAAAACCAGAAATGCTTTCCAAAAGTAGCTAGAAAAACTGATTAAAGAAAAGTTAATTCAGGCTTATGAAAAATAAAGACACAGGTTGAACTTCTGGCTTGTAAAGTCTTTAAGACCTACGTTCCTGGAGGATGGAAAGATATACTTGGGAAATAAGTAGAATTTAAGCTTTTTTGTGTTTTGTAATCTTCACTTGAGGATCCATTGCAGGTCGCTCCCAAAATGAGTGTGCTGTCAATGTACATTTAGCTCTAAAACTCAACTATTACCATTCTTAGAAAAGCACTCTTTACCCTAAACATCAAGAGCACTGTCTGTGCTTTCTGGCTGGCTTCCATATCTTCAGTTGAACAAGTCCTTTCTGTTTTGTGAAGGGGCTTTAGGTATTCTTTTTCCTTTTTTTTTTTTTTTCTTTAGAAATACCCATATTCCCCTCATCTTTACTTCTATTAGATTCTGTTTTCTAGTAAGAAACTTGATATGGAATGCCACATATATGCACATATATATGTGTGTGTGTGCATACTTACAGACATATTTATACTGTGCTTAATTCTTTGCAATTAAGCTTGGTGATAATTGTTTTTGTGCATTACTCATAATCACTTTTTAAGCAGCAAAGCCTATTATTGCTGTAGTGTGTGTTTCAGATGCCCTGCAGATTTGAGTAATTTTGGGTAATGCAGCTGTGTGTGGTAAAAAGATTTTACAATGCCCATAAAATTTTGCCTCATGACATGTTCAGCAAGTGAATCTGTGGCACTGTGTGGCAGTTTCAGTACTTTTATTAAATACTGGTTACCATCACATCATGCAGTTTTTAAACAAGACCCATCCTTAGAGGTTAGAAGGTCTAGAGTCTGGGGTGAGCAGGCTCATGAGGAGCAAATGGTTTCTACCCAACTAATCTAATCTCTTCACTTTACCCTTTTCCTAGGTTTTGGATCTGTGAAGTTGGCTCAACTTCCCTCAAATGCCTTGTATGTTGCTGAATACAAAACGTTAATGTTGCACAAATACCACAGTGTTGCACAATGAACCATTAGAAAGGATATTTGTAAAAATGGTTCGATTAACATACAAATACACATCTCCGCAAAATTAGAGGAGCGAGACCTGTTCCACTGGAGCCTGGGGTCTCACCTTCTGTCATGAGACAGGGTTAAAGCATTCAAATGTCTTCTCATCCTATTTAGTTGTGTAAATGTTATTTGCCTAAGTCTCAGCTAGGCACTCAAGGGTGCTTTCATAGTCACTAAAAAGAGAGCTTTCAATACGGTGACTTGTGTATTCCTAACATAGGTCTCTACAGTGAGACAGGTAAAGAGTTCTCAGGAGGTACTAGTTTCTACCTACTGGTACAAAAAATGTCAAACCTGAAAACACTAGATCTAGGCATCCAGTATTCAGCTTTCTAACATGAAAAGGACGTGAATTCCACCATTTTCAATCCGGATCTGAGTCAGCTGGACCAAGCAATAAAGACAGTTATATCACAGCTGTTCTTATCTGTCCCACTACTATTTCCCCCAAAGTGGTCTTTTAAGTAGGTTGGAAAACCAGCCAATATTCAGTTTCTTCACATGCTATTCCTGCAGAAGCCTGGGGGGCTAAAGGGCACGAGCAACTACTTTTATAGCAGTATTCAGAGCCATCGTTTAATACACTTTTAGCATGTGGGGTTGGATTTTTTTTTTTCAGTTTTCATCCAGGGCTTCAGTAACAGGGTTATAGAGCTCTTAGATCGATGCTGAGTAACATCACACCAACTCAAGGACTGAACTGAGAGATTTTGCCTTTCTCTGCAAAAAAGCAATATAAGCCTGTCCTCATTTCGCTAATCACAAGAAAACCACTACTCACATCCTGATCTTTGTGCAAAGACCCTAGAGGCAAATGATGGTGTTTCTGTTGCTAAAACACCTGTTGGCTTAAACAACAAATGAAAATCATGATCTACTCATCTAATGTCTCTAAGGAAAAGGAGAAGCTATATTGTGATTTTCTCCATCACTTTGCATTGCCATGGTGCAAAACACCATGTTGCAGCTGTGAGCGTGCATCACTTTCATACAATCAAAGTAACCTTCCTTCTGTTCCCTCCCTATTTGCAACTCATAGCCAAGACAAGTGTGCGATATAAACGCAGGATTTGCAATAGCAAGTTTCAAGTGATTTAAAAGAGATTAAGACGAGATGAGCACATGGTTCTTATTAAATCTCTTATCCCTTGGTGGAGACAAGAGATGGCTAACACAAGCACCCTGTGATCGTATCAGATGTCATGAGCACTGTGCCTTTAGAAATCATTCAACATTATGTCCTAAATAAACCCATGGCATAATTATTGCAAAGAAATGTGTTGAATCCCACTTGATTAGTTTCAGTTAAGCCAGGATAGAAATATCTGCGACGAACTTTAGCCTTAACAAGCTACTTCCACTTTCTTTTTCAGATTATATCCCCTTTGAATATCCTTCTCCACCCCAACCAGAAAGACTCTTTTTTCTGAAAAGCCACTCTTCTGTTGTATCTCTGCAAGCACTTGGGAGGACATAGGTCACAGGATCAGAAAAACTCTTTCCTTCTTTCTTGAGAGTTCATAATGCCTTGCTGGCTTCTGTAAGAGTGAAAACTGGCTGAACACCTACCCTTCCCAAATGAAGACCAGTTTTCCCTAAAAGAAATGACCAATTTTCCCTGAAAGTAACACCCAGTTTTCAAATGAGACACATGTTGATGTTAGTTTTAATGAAACATTTGATAAAAACCAGGCAAATTTCCACTGGAAAACTCCTTGGTTTCTCTACCAGTTGCCCTGGCTATTGGTCTGTTTCTTGTCAATAACATACACAGCAGGTGTAGAGGAAGAATCTTCTTAAACCATCTAACTCCATGTGCAACATCCTGCACGGACTCTTAATAGGCCCAAGGAGAAGAAATCCTGGGAACAAGTCCATCTGTTTTGTTTTGGGTTTTTTTCCCCCCAAAATAGCTCTCATTTTTTCTGTACTTTCTGTCTTTGTGAAGATTTAAATTTTTTTAATTGACTTGCTTTCAGAACAGATAAACTAATTTCCAGCCAGATCCACTAACTTTTATATCAAGAATGAGTATGCCAAAATTAATATGATTTCTACTTTTCAAGTATTTTATTTTAACATTTTGGAAAAGATTAATTTTCATTTTGACTGCTTCATGATTGTGTTGAATAGATAGATAGATAGATAGATAGATAGATAGATAGATAGATAGATAGACATTACATGCACATACTGTGGTTCACAAGTTGATTTAATTCAGGACACTAGACTTTTTCACCCTGGGAAATGACAAGACCAGATTCTTGGATAATTTCAAAACATTTTTCAGAATTTTCACAGGTGAGAAAAGTGTTAAAAATAATCTTTTCCTTGTGACAGTTTAAGCTTTGATGAATCTACATTCTCCAACGAAATGCATCACATAAAAAAATTCCTGTTCACCATCCATTTCTGCTTTACCCTAATTTAGATCCCCTGGAGCTTTATGAAAGTATAAAAATCAGCGACTACAAGCTCTGTTTCTTCTTGCTTTCAACATATCCTTTCTCTTTTCTGGGTCAGTGCTGTTCCTGCTGCTAAGATCTCTGAAAATGAAACAGGATTAATTGCAAGCCTAATATCCAGGTCTCATGGACCCATCCTCTCTCCATCCCATTGAATTACCCCATGGCTCCTTCCTGTCGCCCTTGAAGAGGGGTGACTCAAAATGAGGAAAATTCTCACTCCTGACCCCAGTGTTAGGACACTGAGGTGTGTTTTAAGGCTCCACCAGTGGCCAGCCAGCAGTGCTGTTCAGCAAAGTTTGCAGACCACTGCTTTGCTGGGGAATTAAAAGAAACAACACCATGTGCAGTGCTGTCAACACCTTGGCAATATCAGCCTTTCCTCAATTACTTTTGCTTACAAATTACTCCTAATTTTGTTCTTTAAAGCTAGTTAAGAACAAGTGCTGGTAGGATTGATGGGGAACTAACTGCATGATTAAGTAATTACATTTTTAAAGCTTGCCTTACACTACGACTAATGATTTGTCACACAGTAGCAGAAACCCAAGATAATGAATGAGAAATGTTTATACGTAGTTAGTTTCTTCCAAGTGTTTTATCATATCGTGACTGCTGCCATATATGCATATGATTCTCCAAGAAAGAAAATCTATCATATACTCTCAGCACTTCTAAGCAATTTGTTAGACCTTTGATCTCAGGTACCATTTATTATATGTGATTTGTCCTATGATCAGAATTCATTTATGTTAGAAAAGGTTGAATTGGTTTGGGATAAAATAGATTTCTGTCAGAAAATAGTGGTTTCACTAAATTCTAACGTGCTGTGGATACACAATAACAGCAAAATTCAGCATGTTAAGAATAATTTGAAACATTCAGTTTCAAGCGTTTGAAAGTTCGTAATTTTGTTTGTTTTATTTCCACATGTCATTCACCTGAAAGGAGGTTTTTCAGGCTGTGTATATCTGAAGTTTTTACAACGTGGTTTTACTATTCTGAAAGGAAATGCTTCAGTAATTCCACCTTCTAAGACATTTCTGAAATTTCAGCTTTTTTTCCCCTCAGTTGAAACAAATGAAAATAAAGAAACAATGTTTAGAAACAAATATTCCAGGTTTTGATCAGCTCTAATCATGATCTGATTTGATAGCCAGCTGAATTAATTTGAGGAGATATTAACTATTATTTACAACGTGGGAGCATTTGGAGGCTTCAAATGCAATTGTGCCACAACTTAACGAGGCGCTGCACAGTTGCTGATGGGCTCATCCAGAGCCCTGAGAAATCAATGGAAATACTCCTCAGACTTCTGTAGACTTTGAATCTGACTCACAAGGAGAGTGGATATCTGCCTCAAGCAGGTAATATACAGTGAGAGCAGGTGAAGGAAGAAAATGGGACTTACCCAAGGTCAGAGAAAGCAAATTCTGGTTGCTGTTCCAATTCTGTCCTTGTTAGAAAATATTAATTCTAGAAGTCTCTGCTCTTTTATTATATCAATCAGACCTAATTCAAGTTGTTTGAGGGTTGGTTTTTTTGTTTGTTCGTTTGTTTGTTTGATTTTTAAACTACATCAAATCAGATACTGTAACTAAACGAACAGAATAAGCGATTTACCATTTAGGGCTTTCTACAGTCTATACTTTCACTCATCAACTGTAATTTGTCCTAGGGGTTGTCTGCTTGCTCAGAAAAGCAGCAATAAATAGCTATTCTTGAACTGAAAGAAGAATATGGGTTTGGATCTACTTCAGGGCACTCCGGTCACAGAGAAAGGAAAGATTTCAGAATCTACTTTGCTTTAGAGCTTAGAGAAACATATTTGGTGCTCTAGTTAAAACCAAAAGTATGGGAGAAGTGGGAGCCCTGTTTCCTGCCTCAAGGACTGCCCGCCATGCCCCTCACATCCCACTACCTTCATGTCAATCCTGTCATCCAGCCTGGCACAGGCAGAAGCAGTACTAAGATTGTGATTAGTCTGCTCCCTCTTGAACTACTGTGTCTTTAGTGTCTGTCCAACACCACCACTCCTGGTCATGGCCACTGCTGAATGATTCATGACAACATGAGGAGTTTTATATATTTATTGTAATCTCAACACAGTAAAACCATTTCTACTCTGCACTTAGGTTCTTTTCATAAAACACAGACTGAAGGTGCCTGAGTTAGATGTGATTTGATAGCACTTAGAAAAGAGATTGTTACTGACCCAGGGAGTTGATGAGCTACACAAAAGCACGTCAGGAGGAGTAACAGATATGAAGTGATTGTCCAATGCAGAAAGTCTGTAACACGATGCGACACAAATCTCAGATGTCTTAGTACATACTTTTATTTTTTATCCTCAGACAATTATGCTTTGAATGTACTCATGTGAAAAGGTAACGGACTGTTCATCCTGGTAGAAGTAGGAGTAGTTAGCTGATAGCCATGGTTATAGCAGGTCTTCTTTGGTGTTATCAGTAGACTAAATAAAATCTCAGTCTTAAAATAGTTTATGCAAAGCTACTATTCTAGCCAGAAGAAAGCATGCCAAAAAAACCCAACAAATAGAATTGTCTGGACTAATAACATTGGAAGAAGACATAAAAATTATTTTGGATGTTGAGCTGAAATGGATGTTCATGTGGGTTTTTTGGTGAGGTTTTTTTCCTGTGTGCTTTTTAAATTTTCCCCTTCCTAGCAGTTACTCTTCCAAACACAAAGGACAACTAAACTGACATCAAGTAAAGTTAGTATTCTCCTGTCATTTTTCTGGACATCTTCTGTGACAGTTGTGCTTGCGGTGATTCAGTCCCTCACACGTCACTGTTTTCATGTCAGCTCTCCATTTCACGTTGCAGAAATCCCTTCTGTCAGCTCCCATTCAGTTTGATAGGTCATGCTTACACCTGCAAGCTGGGGCAGTGCCTCTCTGACAGGATCTGTCACAGCACAGCAGTCACCACGCTCAGCCAAACAGCAACTTCACTCAGCAGCAAGTTTGTTATGATGACTTTTAGGATTTGAGGCTTTCTTTTTTATTTTTTTCCCCCCTTTCCCTCTGCCTCCTCTCTGCCAGCAACACACACTGGGAACTACAGGAGAAATGACAATTTTCATCAATGGGGAGAAACCGGAGACTTTTCTGGCAAAGTCAGGCCAAGATGATGGCTTGTTTTTCCTGCCTTGGTCTGCGCCAAGCCTATTACAGAATGTCATGACAGCTAAAGCATTCCTTGGGTTTGCAAAGATCATGAATCATTTAAATATGAGTCCCTGTATTTCTAAGCCATGCAGCACAAAGAATAATTAAAATTAGAGATGGCAAAAGCCTCTGAGGTCATCTGCTCCGTCCACTCCTGACAACTCAGGATTGCTCTCTCTAGGCATGGAATGGGTATGTCCTCCGGTCCTCTGTCCACTCACATTTAACTGCATGTAGGATGCCACTGGGTTTTCAATTACTCCCACAGATCTCACCCTTGAAAAGTCTCTGTCAATATTCAAACTCCATTTTTCATTTTATCCTGCAACAGGTCTCGATAAGTTCATAGACCAGCAGAAGCTGCACGAATCAGAGGAGATGGAAGAGGTCCAAGATCCAAGACTTGTGTGCTGTTATATTCTGCTGTGTGACTTTCCATAACCCACTTGGCCTTTCCACCTCTGTCTATGTACAGTTTTTTATTGTTTAATTTTATTCTCTATTAAAGAAAATAATTTTCTCTTGGTGTGTCACACAGTGTGACTATCACATAGTTAGTAATTACTGCCCCTTTATAGAGTTACATCTTGTTTATTATACTAAAAATAAATATACATTTCAGCTTTTCACTGTCAAATGGCTAACTTCAATGTGATCATAGATGACCCAATAAACCTTGGTGGGTGGACATTGCTTGTGCAGGTTATCATCTTATTTTATGGGGTGGAATTGTCCCTGCCCTTTGTGCTCAATGTACTAGCAGGTATCTTCAGAAAACTGAATCCCTAGAAACAAAGGTGGGGAGTCTACAGCTTTTTTCCCATCACGCTAGAAAACGTGGCTCAGTATAAGAGAGTCACATGAGATCATGAGGACAATGTGACTGTGGTATCACAATTCCATATATATCATGAAGGTAACCATGGAATATGTGGGTATGCAAGATCTCGGAATAACTGAACCTCATTCTTCCCCTTCTGTCCAGAATTTTACAGGTACTGGGACTGTATCTGCAAAGTACATTATTAAAATTGAAGGGGCATATCGGTTCTTCTGTACCACAGGCATGCAAGGTAAATACATGGTACAAAACCACACACACTATGAATTTGCACAGAACAACTGTGTTTGCTGTCTATGTTCTCATTTTGTTCCTTCTTCCTATTCATTTCTGGATTGTGAATTTTTTGGGGCAAAGTGTTTCCCTTTCCTTATAACTTCACTGAAGGAATAAATGGTTAAGGTGGCATGAAGTCTGAACACCCCTGTGCCCTGCCTGCCTATAAACAGCCAAAACTTGTCATTGCATCCTCCTGCCCCAATTGCAAAGGATTCTGGATCAAATCCCTGTTTTCTACTTACGCATGCGTTCGTAATCCTGCAGTTAACATAACTTTTTCCAGTGGCTTCCAAGGAATTGGTCTCTTTTGCGAACACTCTTCAGTCTGCCACAGCATCCTCAGTGCAAAGATTTGTGATACCAACCTGAATGAAAGTATCTTTTGAATTTCATTCTAGTATCCTTGCTTAAAAGAGGCAAAAAAATCAGGTAAAATCAGTTACATGTGGGAGATAAGGTAATGTTAAAAACCTGAGTTGAGTTTAACTTCTGTTAACTCTGCACAATGGAGACATAGCATTGTTGTACGTCTCAACATTGCTTGGCAGACTGTGAAGCCACACTTCATAGGGGAATCCTAGCATTGAATTATTATAAAAATACAGACACACATACCAGCTAAACACCTCAAGAAGCAATGCACAAAGAGGGGGAAAGAGCATTTGCCTTTCACTGGGAATGTTAGCTTCCAGAAAAGAAATAATTCTTTGGGCTTTTACCAAGTCAATTTTCCATTTCAGTGTATAATTTCTTTATTTAGCATTACACCGATTATCCATACTTAGACTAATGATCAAATAGCTCTCAAGTCCAAGATATTTGGCTAAGGCAGCCCTCAGGATTTTTCTTTTCCTTTTCAGTCCTTTTTTTCCCCTTTTATTCCAAATTTTTAGGGTGATTATAGGGTGTGTAAGATCGTTAAAGGATTGGCAGCATGCACAAAACTCAAATCCTTTATCCAGAGGCTAGAGGATATGTGAGTTGCCAACATGCAATTCCTTCATTGTCCCACCAATGTCCTGAATTAATGGAGGAACCACGCTCTCGCTCCACCGAGGGAAGAAAATAATCTTCTCTGCTTCCCAAGGACCCAGCTGAACAAAATGCTTAAGCAGACGTCTCCCACTCTTAGGATGAAAACAATTAAGCATACAAAATATTTGATTAAAATTTATCAACCTTAAGGTTAGAGAAGCAAAAAGCTACAGTTAGAAGAGTCTTTGATGTTTTTTTGGAATAGGTGTAATTATTCCCTATATCCAGGCTAAGCTGGAAAGAATACTGCTACTTAATCATCAGAGAAGTTGCTGAGCTTCAAGTCAAAAGGCAAAACAGTATCCTGTTTTCTAATAAGAGGTGATGTCGGGACAGAGGAGAAGAACCACCTAGAAACTTAGGATTTCTTATTCCCTTCCCATTAACACCATGTTCACATTCATGATTCATGAGCAAAAGGAGGCAGGATGACAGACATTACATTTACTAATGCTGCTTAAATAAATACAGCTTGAGCAGCTGAAAAACAAGCTTCCTAAAGTCACCCTGAGAATGGGTTCCACCATCTACTGCCTGGAGACCAGGGAGTGATTTAGTCTCCAGATCTCGTCAATCTTTTGTCTGCTGGCCACCAAGACTACTGATTAACAAATGGTTTTGGTTTTAACCTGGTCATCATCCTTACAAGATTAAAAGCCATTTTTGTTTTCATTTTTTTTAATTTAAATTTAAATAGAAGTTAAAAATAAGAAAGCCCCAAGTTAAATGAATAAAGACCACGAATACCTATGGTGTAACAGCAGAATTACTGCTCTATACCGACTACTTTTTGAGGTCTTCCTTCTCTCATAAATACAACCAGAAATCGCTCTAAAACCTGAAACAAAAAAAGCCACCCTTAAATTGGGGAACTTCTGGGTTTAGGTCTTCACTCTTCTGTGGATTTTCCCTCACCCTTATAATCTCATACCTGCTGTTCAGAAGATATTTACAGCCAGTTTAGCACTCCAGCCACCTAGAAAGATCCTTAATTTCTCTCCTGAAGAACTATCCCTAAAAAGGGAAGCCTGGATGTGTCTGTAAATAGCTCCAAATTGTTTCTCACAAAGTGTAAAACTTTGTATTTATGACTCAAGAGTCTGAAAATTCAAACTCATGGATAATGGGAAGAGGAAGCAAAGTAATATCTTCAGTATCACTGGGAAAACATTTGTGCTGTTGCCCAAGCCAAGATACCAGCCACACTGTCTCATAGGAAATAATCTACATTTGAGAGCTGACTGTGGCCCAGTTCTGCACCTTTCCCTGGCACAGTTCCATGCAGGTGTCAAAGGAAATCCTGCCTGTACCAAGCGCACAAGGCATACCTGTTATCCAGTTAGAAGAATCAGGCAAACGTTTCCAAAGGCATTTTTGTCGGCTTACCTTTTTTTTTTTAAAAAAAAGGCAACTTCCTTTTCTCCCATCTTTTGAGTTTTTCTGTTGTTTTGATCAAATAAGCGTATGATTCATTTTGTCTCAGGGGGTTTCCACTTTTTTTTTCTTTTTTTTTTTTCTTTTTTTCCCCTCACTGTATACTCATTTTCTGGGATCATGAAGAAAGGGTCATACTGAAGATATTTCTGGTTTATCCATTTTCTACTCCTACCACCTTCTAAGTTTTCCCCATATTAAGTTTGAGTGACAACTGAAAGAGAAGTATGGGTAAAAAAAAAGTGAAAAATCAGACAAAAATGAAATTTTTTAGCTAGTATAAAGAAAGACATTGAACTTCTGTAAAGAAACTTAAAGTTTCAATGTTTAGGATTTCTACCAACAGCCAGCTGTCTTGGGTCCTCTCCTGTGCTCTGTCCCCATAAAGCAGTCTAATCAGTTGGATTAAATTTTAAGCTGCTCTTTATTGATGTTTTCAGACCCACACACCTTTTCCAAAGTTCATCTGAATTTATGCTCATTTAGATGCAATGTACCAAATGTTAGAATTTGTTAGAATACGTCTCTTCTGGAGCTCATTTTGGAGAGGAATTTTACAAAGAAAAGAAGAAAAAAAAAAGTTTGTTTTTAAATGAAAACCAAATACTCCGGTGCCATCATTACACTTCAGACTCCTCCTGCATCACCTAGCTCAGCAGAGTTGCTGGTCTTCATGTCTAAAATGACTAAGGATGACTCATGGGCTACTTACTGTGAGACGCCTGGAAACAGCACTTGCTCCAATGCAACCTTAAGCAGCTTGTCTCAGATGCCTATTCAAAAGCAGAGCAATTAGTTCCTCGTATCTAAGTCCTTAGACTGTCTAGGAATTGGTGTCTCTTGCTCTGTCTCACATGAGTGTTATTTCCCTTTTGAGTTATTAGATACATGTGTTTTCTTAAAGCATCCTATGCTCTTTTGGGGGCACTGTCACAGCACCAGCAGTTTTCTTGGCAGCCCCCAAAACCTGTGCCTTCCTGCCCTAACCTGCTTGGTCCCCCCTGGCCTTCAGTGCAATGGTGTCAACTGGTGTGTTGATGTGGAGGGAGGCAGGTGGTGCCAGCGCTGACACAAGGGAGCACCTTCCTGTAGGGCTCCTGCTGCTCCGCTTAAAAACCCGTCGTTGCCTGAAACCTACCCCCTCCAGCGAGGGTCTGATTCCACTTGCGAGCAGGAACCGTGCCATTCTAACAGATGGGCTCCAGCACAAACAGCCAAGAAAACATGTATATTCATTTAAAAAAAAAAAAATTAAAAAAATGGGTACTGAGGGCATGAATACTAGCCAAAAACATCAACATCTCTCCGTGTCTTCTCTTGAGCGTACAAATCCATGGTTAAGGGGATGTGTGGGCGCTGAGCTGAATTCATTAAAAAAAATTAAAACAGAATGCCTGGCCACGTAGAAAGAGATTTCAGGGCATCAGGAAATGGGCAAGGTGCCCTGAGAGAGAGAAAAGTGAAACAGAAAAGTAATATTCTGGAATAGCCGAGCCAGAAAAACGCATGGGGTCTGTCTGGTAATTCCCACAGCCTGTGACTTGTCTGGGTGCTCAGTTCATGCATCAGGTTTAGGGGCTGGGAAGAGAGGTAGATGCAATGCTCTTGTCTGCTGGACTTTTTTTATTTTTCAATTCAAGCTATTTCTCTTTCAGTAGGCCAAAATCAAAACAAACAAACAAAACACCCAAACCCAAGAATTTTGAGCTGGTCTAACGTTTAGGAGTCACTAAGTATGTCATGTAGCATAGTACAGTTGTGTCCTTCAGGCCTTAGGGACATGAACCCGTGTGGGTTTTAGGCAGAGAACTTTGAGACGTCACAAATCAGAAGATGAAGGAGAACAAATGGGGTTGAATTGAGAACATTAAAAAAGGGATTGTGAATGCAGGTAAGGAACCCATCTCACCTGGAAGATCTGATGGGAAGCCCTTCCTGGCACCAAGTACCCACAACAGGACAGCCAAGGCCAAGTCCAAGCATGAGAAAAACAGGAAAGTGCCAAGGCTACTGGAATGGAAAACAACCAGGGGAATACTTCGCTTAAGGCACAGACCTTGAAAACGAGGTTGATTGCTGCTGAGATGGAGGAAGGGTCTGCTTAGGTCAAAACTCATGAATTTCTCTTGGACATCCCATCCTTACTGGCAGCAGAAGCAGCAGATAGGCCTACTTGTCTCCTTCCCTTGCTGGTAACACATCAAGAATGGGAAACTCTAAACTGGGTTTTAATTAGCCCTTTTTCCCCCCAAGGGGGTAAAACCTCTCAGAGGGGTGGTAGCCCTCATAACCAGCAGACAGAGGTCTCACCTCTGCCTGTTTTGGAGCTTGGAACTGCACCCAGATTTTCTACTTCCTTGAAAACTTCACTGCTCCTAGAACAACGAGGTAGTGTGAGATGGGCCTCTGCTTTTGAAGCTGTTCCAGTTCATACAAAACAGTTAACAAAAGAAGGCCTGCAAGCCAGATCTCTCACAGGACTGTGCTAACGTAAGAGATGTGGGCTTGTATTCCTCAGATTAATTTGTATTTCATTGCCTTACGAAAAGCTGAACAGCCTCACCCTGAAATAGGAGGGAAGTCTTTGTTACAAGACACCATGGGCCAATTCAGAAAGTGGTAGGATCTAAATGTTTGTCCTTTACCTACATCACCATGTGGTTTTCAAAGGAAAACTGGGAGTCACCAAGAAAGTTAGAGGAACATGAGGTAGTGTACTGAGCTCATAAGGGTACTAAAGATAGAAACATTTTCTCACTAAGATTTTCAAGTTCCTATGAACTTCAATCAAACAGTGTTAGAACCTATGTTCTCTCGAAATAGTAATGCGTATCTACAGACATATCAATATCTCTAAAAATCTCACTTTAAGCAACTTGCATAAGGTCACATTTGAAAACCCCATGAAATTACAAGAGTATTATGAGTGTAGGCTAATGTCCTAGCTACTTTGATTTTAAAATCAACTCGTAGCATACCTATAGCATTTAACATAGCATACCTTCTCTATAGTGCTTTGAAACCATTACAAAAATTGGTATGGAAGGCTACGTAAGGTCACAGTACCCCACCATTTAACACTGACGATTATTTGTCACAACCAAGTGACAATGCTGACACTGCTTTATGTACCTGTCAAAGTGTCAGAGAACCTGATCCAAAGCATATTAAGGTGATAGTCTGTCAAGATGAATTTGATCAGGCCTTAAGTGTTCAGCAGTAACAAATATCAACCAAAACCACATGGTTATTGACCAAAAATGCCCAGCCCACTGTGAAACCTCTGACTTTTTTTGTAATCACAATGTCTTCCCGTGACATTATATGTTATGCTAAACCTACCCTGCAATTTTGGCTCCAGTCCTGCCGTTAGGTAGGTCACACTTCCAAAACTTGATGTCAGAGAGTAAGAACCTGTGCAACCACACCTAATCAGCCAGGAGATGCTTTGAAGCAAAGAGAAGTAACAGATGAGGCAGGTGGTGGAATAGAGGAAGAAAAGGCAGTATTGGTACTGGGATCTTCTCAGTGCTCTGTGGAGGTTCTGAGCTGTCAAAGCTCCTCTGTGTTCAGGAAAAATCTGTTAAATTCTTCAAGTATTTGATCATTAACTTGTGTGCAGCCACATCAGTGCCAAACTTTGTTCTTTTCTTTCAACAAGCCCAAAACCTGCTGTCATTCGTCGTGCCAGAAGTTAATGCTTTCTCCCTGCTGTGCAACAGCTATTATTATTATTATTATTATTATTATTATTATTATTATTATTATTTAGGAGAAGTGAGAGGAGGGTGAGAAAAGATGTGAGAAGGATTAATAGTAGTACTAATAATGATAATGATAATAATAATAAAATCAAAATTTGGATTTTGCCCTTTCTAATTACAAATCACCACCTGTGGTAAAATTATTGAAAAACAGATGAGCATTTCATTCCAGCAATAGCCTTAAAACAAGCAGCAGTTCCAACTGCCAGTGTGATGTATAGACACAGCGTAGGGCAGATGAGGGATTAATTAGGTCTGTCCCTGCACATTGCCAGGGGAGCACTTCTGTAGAGGTGATTGAAAACTAGAAAGAGTGGCATTAGTCTTCATTGTTGGTTAAAGGCAACAAAAATAAAGATGCAATTGAGTTGACAAAGCTCCCAGGTATGTGGCTGAGTCATTTGGAGGTGTCAAAATGATCAAACCATAATTAATTAGCTAAAGTGCTATATTTAATTCCTCAACTTTAATGGAGATTTCTGCAGCCGAAAACAAACGGCGACACCATTTGTTTCTGAAGGGAAGGGGTGGAGTGCACTAAGGGGATGACGCCAAAGTTTAATGACACCTTTATAATCAAGCCCGTGTTCTTAATCTTACTGTCATTTTCTGTACAGACGTAGAAACCCAGTGCTGTTGCATGCATTAATATTAGGACTGCAATTACGAGCCCAGAAGTGTCTGGGAAGCCAAATGCTTATTATTTTCAAGGAGTAAAACAGAATACAGCCAAGAATCCTTTAATACTTCCTAATATCGATCTCCAGGGTTCACACCGTAAAGACGTAGAAGACCTCAGTGGCAGGTAGTTTACATCTATATCTCAGGAATTTAATGCATCTTATTCTGAAGGAAAGAAATCTGAGATTTATGAGTAAAGAATTGGAAAAGTAAAATATGAGCTTTTCTCCCTGTTTTGCCACAGTCTGTGAGACTGTGGACAATCTCAATCGTGGGATTTATACTGAGGGGAGATCTGCCTGAAACACCCAGGCAGCTCCTCTTGAGTGCCTACCTATCCTGGATTGTGAGAGGTTTCTTTCTCTTCAGCTTTTTGACCTTCCATCACAATCTATAATGCACCTTAACCTTACCACATACTTGGACGTGTAGAGAAACACCCCAAAATGTTCTGTGACGTGTGTCTGACACCACCACATCAAAGTGGACACCAAGAGCTCTGGAATAGACACGCTCTCATCCATCCCACGCACGATCAAAGACACACACGCACACATGTTGATGCGCCTAGGCACTTCTCAAGACACTTTTTCTAAGATACTGTATTCTTCACATGCAGGTTTTATCCAGGAATGACTGTGTTCGGATGACTTTACACTGAAACATGCCTTCTGTTTGCCCTTTTTGTAGAACAGGGATATGTCCTTCATAATCTTGTGTAGATGGCAAGTTTTCCAAAATGGTGACTGCCTATATAATAAGTATATACACAGTAACTTGTGTGAATGGTTACCAGCAGCTTCTGTACCAACATTAATAGCATCAGAAATAAGAGATGAAGAAGCCTTGTGCTTGGTGCATATATGACACTAGTATGGATGGCTTTAATCAGTGAAAAACATCAACTGATGGTACATATTTTGCACAAGGGCAAAATAAATGAGCGTATGTGCACACTTGCCAGTGTGTGTGTGTAAAATCTCTGCTTTCTGCAAAAAAAATGTTTGTGTTTAGTTGTGTTTTACACTCCGTTCACACTGGTGTTGATAGTTACACAAGTTGTGTTGCACATGGCAAGCAGGACCAAGATACTCTCATCAGTGTGTTGGGCGTTAGACCGTATTTTAAAAAGGCTCCTCTCCAAGAGTCTGTGACTGGTACAAACTGTATTACACAATCTACACAACGTCGCAACGTATCGCAATGTTCAACAACTCATTTCTGCTGCTGGCATCCCCGACCTTGTATAAACCAGGGTGGTGAGAAGATGCTTTCTCCCACAGAGGAATTTACTAGATTAGCTGACAGTCAAGGCCTTAGCGGGAAGGCCGGTTAATGTATTGTCTTAGCTACGATGTGAAATGTAAGCAACGTTTTGTTCTTACTCGACAGCTGTTACCTCTACCATAAGCTGTTAAAACTCCCTCATTACTCCATGCAGTCAGGCCAAACCTATTTCCTGCGCAGTTGTCATCTCCTTAATATAGTACGACTTTACAAACTTTATTAGTATATTTGCAGTGCCTTTTTATTTTTTATTAGCTAATGGGCTGCTTTTGTGCTCTGTATTTTCTTAGACTTTCAGAGCTCAGCCTATAAAATGGCCAAACGTGATCCCATCTGGAAGCCATTAAAGATCAATAGAGATGGAATTTGAAGAAGAAAGAATGAAAAAAAAAAAGGCAAAATCTACTATCAAAACAATTGTGAACAAAAACCTGTCCACTTCTGTTTCCAAATCCGGGTATGCTAAAGCACATCACACTTCGTGACAAAAAGCACCATGGTCTTGTTAACAACAGGAACAACTAATCTAGTTTAAAGGAATCATAAATATGATTAAAGCCCACAGTTTCCTTGGTTCTTTGAGAAAAATGGAAACCTTTCTAGCACACATTGTATTCTTCTGAAGTGTTGGGCTTTTTGTAGAGAAGCAGCTCAGAGGACAACTGCTTCTGTGCCAGAAATATGAGTTATCATGGCTTGTCCCATTGCAGCTTTCATGACTATATCAAAACATCTGCAGATGTTAAAATGGCAGGATTGTGCCCACAATGAGGAGCCTTCCTTGTGAAATGCAGATTATGGCAGCCAGAACTGTAAAGTCTTATATGGCCCAAAGAATATTAGCTCTGTATCTTCAGTACTTAAGTATTTTGGCAAATACACAGGCCTGTGAAGGTTTTGAAGCACTTCTGCACCAGATGAGGTGCTTGGCTCCACAGACGCTGCTGGGGCAGTTGCATACAGAAAGGTAGGGAGGATTTCAGGTTTTGTGGGGGCAAAAAGGATTATGAGAACAAGTCCTCCATGTGCTCATCCCTGACGCAGTGCAGAAGTCAGCTTTGAGCATGGCACCCAGCCAGGGACATGGCATGGGTACTGAGCATTTCACCCACAGTGACAAAGGCTGAATTAGTTCTGGTCATGTCTCAATAGCTGGTGCCTGGGGACTTTAAATAGCGAAAACAGAAGCAACCACACTTACCTGGGCTGTGCTTGTTCAGATGCCTATAGCGTAGACAGCTATGTCTGCTTTAATCACTTTACAGTCACAGAGAGAAGTAGACATTTCCAGGGCTTGACCCATCTGACCTGTTTTAGAAACGTGCCTCAGGATGAGATAAACCACATCCCAGAAGGACCTTTTTCCCTCCTGTGTCTCTGAAGGTAATTCAGATGGTTAGGTCAGATACACATGCCTGCTCTGCTGACAGGCGACACCCACCTAGGAGCCGTATGGTCAGTGGTTATAGCTATACTAGTAAACTCATTCTGAGCCCATCGGCACCGTCTAGCTCTGATCACACAATTAAGTTCTCCTAACCTCCAAAGGATGTGGCTTCTTCCAAACTACCTGCTAGGAGTGATCTTTGGGCAGAAAATATATGCCTAAATCTGTCCCTAGCTTACAGATCTTTGAGTGTATGTGGGAGCTAAGAAATTTGCTCAGAGTTTAACACTCACCCTCTTGCAGAAATACTTGTTCTGTGGAGTTTTCTCTCAGTGAGGACTGCAGGGAGACTTAGAGATACTCATTTCAGCCTTGAGGAGGCTCTGAGGGATCTTATCTGTGTATATAGCTACACAATATGGTGGCAATAAATCAGGCAGAGCCAGACTCTTCTCATAGGTATGTAGTGAAAGGGTATGAGGCAACCGACAGAAACTGAAATAGAGAAAATTCTGCTTAAATATTAGAAAACCCCTTTTTACTGTCACGGTGACTAAGCACTGAAACAGGTTGCTCAGAGAAGTTGTGGAACCTCCATCCTTGCAGGTATTCAAAAGTCAGCTGGACATGGACCTGAGCAACCTGGTTCTATCCGATCCTGCTCTGAGAAGGGGAGTTGTCATAGATGATGTCCAGAGGTCCCTTCCCACCTCAAACTCTAATTTTGTGATTTTCTTCTGGAGTGAATAAAGGGAGCTGACCTTCTAATGCTGTGCTTGAGATGTTGCACTGAAGGGCTGTCTGAGGCAGCTTTCCCTCTGCTGTCACAGCTGGAGCAGTTCAGCTTCACAGGAGGTACTGTTTCGGCCAAGCAGAGAGTGCAAATAACTGTAGCTCAGTGTTTTAGTGATGTACCTGAAAGACAGCTCCAGTCCCAGTGCTCAGGAGTACTTAAACACTTTTTACAAAACAAAGTAGATTTGATGAAAGCACTAGTCCAAGCCTCTCTGTGGTGTATTCACTAGGGCGCCTTGTTAAAGCTGAGAGATTTTGTTTACATCTCTGTTCTCGACTTCATGAGATAAGACATCTGGACCCAGGACCACAGCATCCTAAATGTATGTTGTAGGAAACAGAATAACAACCAAATCATCTCTAATTTTTTAATATAAGCTTTAAGTTTTATTGAAAAATGTTTGAAAGGAAATGCAAACAGTTTTTTAATTAGATACTTTAATTAAAAAAAAAAAAAGATATTTTAACTTTAAATTGACTTGATACAAGTCTTTTTCATTTTTTTTTTCTTCTTGGTTAAATGGCAAAGCTGAAAAATCAGGTTTAAAAGAACCCTACTCCTGAGTCCTAACCTTTTGCCTTGTCTATTGTGGTATAGTATCAAGGAATTTTGTGCTGGTGCTGCTGCTGCTATTCGTATTGTTCCTCTTTTGACTGACAGCTCTGGGGACAGTTTCCAGTGGTGTTAGATCTACTTTGGGGAAAAAAGACCCCAAACTAATAGATTACAGCTCATCTTTTCCTCAGGCTTTTGATGCACCCACAAGTTTTAAGGAAAATTTTACTCTTACCAACTGAAAATCTTCCCTCTAACATTATGCAAAATAATAATAATGATAATAACAACAACAGCAATAATAACAGAAAGAAACGTAAAATGCCATACCTATAATTTGGTATTTACAGGAAAAGGATGTTTTCTGTTAGGCCACTGCTAGTAAGGAGAAGGAAAAAGACATCTAAATAACCACCCTGAACAACTCTTCAAGATTTTAGCTAGAGCTAAAGAAAATCCTTCTCTTCACTGGACACAGAAGCTAACTTAGAGTCAAGACATTTTGAAGTGAATAGGAGAAACAGAGTGTAGCATGCATTAAAAATCATAATGTCTGCCCAGGAAGACCAGAGATTCAAAGGAACATGATGAGGCAGAATTATACTCAGCAACAGGAAAGAAAAGCAGGAGAGTCATAGAATAGTGCTTTGGCACCAAAGCAGTGAACACTTTAGGCAGAAAAAGCAGATAGCCATTAGATTTTGCAGCAGACTGCTTGATAGCTGAGGTCACCAAACTGTCCAAGTGAAAGGAAGCATTTGAGAGCATTCGCGATTTGCCAGCACCAGGAGAAGCAATGCACAGTTTAAAAATACTGCCCCGCAATGGGAGAAAATGTATTTCTATTAAGGGACCAGAATTGCGCTACGCCTGTTGGAATTTTTGCTTGTGCACAGGAATTTAGCTCCAGGTTCATGTCTGTCACTAAAATTGACAACTGCCTATGGCTCTCTACAATTGAAACGTAGATCTTAAATTTCACATCATTATCCAAATAAAATATATCTGCCAAGGGGGACTGGTATTACACAGTTAGAGAACTGTGATACCAGTTGTCTGATTAACATATTGAGAGGAATATAAGAATTTCTCACCTATTTTCCAGAGGGAGACTAACTGGGGAGCTTGTGGTAAAGAGACTAATTGAACATCCTCCCTCTACTAACTACGTAGATGCCCAGAAATATGTCTGCTCTATGCAAGCAGGTTTTCCCACTGCATATTACATTTGTTTTTTAGGACAGTCAGGAGGAAACTCATTAAATCTTTTTTTTGCACCTCTTTCACTAAAAAAAGTTAGCCAAATTTTCGTGTTGAAAAGCGTATGAATTTCCACAGAAAGCTTTCTTATGGCTGGATAAAATAACACATATGAAGAGACTGTCTTAAACAGAGAAGCTGCTTTTGGAAGCTCTTTTTCAGTAGGTATCAATGAAGCAGAGATCAGAGAAAATCTGGCCAAACTTCATTCAGACCCTGAAATATTAATAGCTGAGACAGATGTGAATTTACACATTACAGGCAGAGTCCAGTTCAGAACTGGATCCACATTTCGTATGTGACTGAGGTCAGGATTTTGGATCAGTTCATCAAAGTAGCTGGCCACTGAGGATGCTCAGAACCAAATCTGTGTCTGAAGTTCTTTCAGAGTTTGTGTCTGAAATGTTCGTGACATCTCAGAGAGATCCTCTTTCATCTCTTCTGTTTTGCCAGGGCTTAAGAAATACAAAACTGGGACTGAGGACTCAGACACAGAACAGAGTGTTGCTGTAAGTTAGCTGAGCCACAGTAGGAGTTTCTGTGCACATTCTTAGGCCGTGACATCTGTGAGCTAATGAGAATCACATTAACTTCCAGTGAAATAAGTTTAAGATGGCACAAATTACCTGCACAATTGCAGTAGATGAAGAACATGCCCACAGACAATTGACACCAATAAGTTGATGTGCCATCCCCTGTATCTCACCCTGCAGCCAAATGGACCCATTCGAAGTATATTCTGTCTATGGCAGTAAATAGAATTTCACCCATGTGGTGGTCTGGACAGGTATAGATCATCTACTTGCAGCCATCTAAAAAGTAGAGGCTGTCACAAAAAGACTGTAGCCAGTAGGTTGAAGGAAGAGATTATTTCCCACCACTTGGCTCTCATGAGCTGCATCTGAATAGTCTGTCCGATTTGGGGCTTCTTTGTAGAAGAAAGAGATTGGTAACTGGAGTTATAGAGCCGGAACAAGAAAAGCTGCATGAATTGATGCTGAGGGAACTGTGTTTAGCCTGGAGAACAGAAAGCTAAATGGGAACCTTGTTGCTTTCAACCACCTAAGGTGGAGCTTTGGAGAAATTAAGACTAGTTTTGTTTTTTTTTCCTTGTAGATGCATAAGATCCTCCTTCTTGTCTTTTTTGAAGATAGGAGTGACATTTACATTCTAACAGTCCTCAAGAACCTTCCCCAATTGCTGTCACCTTCCAAAGATCAATGAGAGTGTCCTTGTAATGACCTTGTCCAGCTACCTCAACACTCATGGGTCCATCCCAACAGGCCCTATGGATATGTCTATGTACAGTTTGTTTAGATGTTCCGTGACCTGATCCTCCTCCACAGAAGGTGAGTCTTCCTTTCGCTGGGATAACCCTCTGGTCTTGGGGACCTGGGATTGATAAAGGCCAGTCTAATAAAGACAGATGACAAAGACATTGAGTTCCCCATCTTTTTCTGTGTTCTTTGTCACCAGGTCCACGGTCCCATTCAGCTACAAACTGACATTCTCCCTGGTCTTCCTTCTGTTGTTTATGGGCTTGTTTTTCTTGTTGCACTTCACATCACCTGTGAAATTCAACTCCAGGTGAGTTTTTTGCTTTACTAGTCCTGACCCTGCATTTGGACAGTGTGTCTATACTTCTCCTGGGTCACCTGACCCTGCTTCCATCTCTTGCATGCTTTCTTTTCGTGCTTGAGTTTTCTTAGGAGCAAGTTGTTCATCCATGCAGGCTTCCTGCCACCTTTAGAACAAAACAGACAATTTCACTTGGAAGCGACCTACAATGATAATCTAGTCCAAATGCCTGACCAGTTCAGGGCTGATCAAAAGTTAAAGCATGTTGTTAAGGGCATGGTCCAAATGCCTCTTAAACAGTGACAGGCTTGGGGTGTCAACCATCTCTCTGGGAATTCTGTTCCAGTGTTTGACCACTCATTTGGTAAAGAAATGCTTCCCAATGTCCAGTCTAAACCTTGTCTGGCACAGATTTGAACCATTCCTGCACATCCTGTCACTGGATCTCAGGAAGAAGAGAACAGCACCTCCCTTTCCACTTCCCCTCCTCAGGAAGCTGTAGAGAGCAATGAGGTCAACCCTCAGCCTCCTTTTCTCAAACTAGACAAGCCCAAAGCCCACAGTCGCTCCTTGTAGGACATTCCTTCCAGCCCTTTTACCAGCTCTGTTGCCCTCCTTTGGACACATTCAGGGACTCTCAAATCCTTCTTAAATTGTGGGCCACAGAACTGCACATAGTATTCAAGGTGATGCTGCACCAGTGCTGTGTACAGTGGGATAATTACCTCCCTTGGTTGGCTGGTTATGCTGTGTTTGATGGACCCCAGGATGCAGCTTGCTCTCTTGGCTGCCGGGGAACATCGCTATTGTGCCTGCTGCTGACCAGCATCCCTGGATCCTTTTCTGCAGGTCTGCTTTCCAGGTACTCCTCTCCCAACTTACCCTTGTGCCCAGCATTACTCTGTGTTAGGTGCAGAACCCAGCATTTTGACTTGTTAAATTTCATCCCATTAATGATTGCTCCATGATCCAATATATTTAGATCCCTCTGCAAGGCCTCCTGTCCCTCAAAGAGGTCAACGGCACCTCCCAGTTTGGTATCATGAGCAAAGTTGCTAATGGCATATTTAATTCCTGCATCCAGATCTTTGATAAATATATTGAACAGAACTGGCCCTAGAATTGAGCCCTGAGGAACACTGTTGGTGACCGGTCATCAGCCAGATGTAACCCCATTCACTGCATCTCTTTGAGCTCTGCCTTTCAGCCAGTTCTTCACCCAGCACACCATGAACACACTCATCCCATAGTTGGACAGCTTGTTCAGAAGGATGCTGTGAGAGACAGTATCAAAAGCCTTACTAAAATCCAGAAAAATTGCATCCATCAGCTTCCCTTCATCCACTAGGTGGGTGTTTGACCTCCTCTATGCTGGATGGACCATTCCTGAGGTTGAAAACGGTGAACTGTGAAAATCAATCATTTCTCCTGTACCCATTTTTTTTCTCCAGAATGGTCTCCCATAGGGTTCTTTCAGGCAGGTCCATGGAACGGCCAAAGTCTGCTCTCCTGGAGTCTAGTGCCATGATCATGCTTTTTGCCTGGATCTTTTCATGATCCCGAACTCCACTATTGCATGGCTGCTGCAGCCAAGGCTGCCCCCATCCTTCCCATCCCCTTACTTGCTTGTAAATATGAGGTCCAGTAAAAGCAAAGTGCCTATACTTATCAGCTCTTCAATCACCTGAGTCAGGAAATTATCCTCAATGCACTGCAGAAACCTCTGGCACTGCTCGTGCGCTGCTGTGTTGTGCTTCCAGCAGATATTTGAGTGGTGGAAGTACCCTATTCATCCCTCCGTAAGACAGGTGTCAATGAAAATGAAGGACACTTCACAAAATGCCTGACGCTTTTTGAGGCACACGCTTCTTTGTAGACCATAAAAGAAAGCCTAGATGACTGACTTTTGCTGATCTGTTAACACAAAGACAACTGAAACTGGGTGAAGTAACACCAGTCTGAAAGTATATGTACCATTGTATATATATACCTTCCAAGTCCCTACACTTATACATTACAAGCAAACCCTCATTTCAGGTTGTTTTGATAAGGACAAACCAAATAAATGTGGCATGAGGAGGGACAGACCCTGTCTCTCAAGTATTCCCCGACTCGTTTGAACAATACTGTTCAAAACAGAAAGGCTAAAAAAGAGTTAAAGATCACAAAAGGTAAAGCAGCTTGGTGATAATGCCTAATATTGTGCTGTATCAAGTCAGTTGAGTAACCTTTGGACAAGAAATCACAGGAATAGTGTTAACAACCAAGGAACTAGTCTTGCCTTTGTGTGCTGCATTGGTAAGACTACTATCAGTCCACCATGGTCCACTTAGACTGACTGCTTCTTAGAAGGGTATTATGAATTGGACATGGTTCAGAGAAAAGTCTTACAGTGGGATAATTACGAGGCCCATTTTGGCTAATTGTCTACAAAGAAGACTGCAAGGATTTTCGTTTAGAATCTGTGTTCCTTAAAGAAAATATCGGGTATTTAAAAGTAAACCTTTTATTTGACAGAGGAAAATATTAGAGGGGTCTGATAGTAAGATGCTGAAGTTAGACAAGGGAAACAAAAAAGAGAGCACCAATGCTTAGCACAGCCAAGACACAACAACAAACATCAAAAAGGTAGCAAGAATGTCTCCATTTTTGGTATTTTCATATAACGAAAAACTGACTTACCAAGGGATATGGTTTAGCAAGACATGGATAATTAGCTCAAAACAGATGCTAATAGGTAAAACTGTATTACTTGCTTTATACAGAAAATTAGATTTAGCCATCAAACGGGGTTCTTTCTGTCTATAAAAATATGTGACTACTTCCAGCGTCAGAGCATATAAGAGGGATTTGATGTTGTTTGCAGAGGAAAGAGACTGGAAAACAAGCAGCCCTGGTAAAACCTGCCATTAGAGAATCTCCAATAAAGAGCTTCTTGTGACTTGCAGGAGTCTGTAATTTCTCTTGGAAAGGGAATGTCTCTTAATATATACCTAAGCAGCACCTGTCACTGTGCTCCCTGAGATCTTGAAAAGCTTGAAAATAAACACGATTCCTCATTTCTAGTGATGCCAGAAGGCCTTGACAGGCCCTCATGTTGTTCTAACTTGGTTATCTTCCACAGAAAGGTTGGATTTCAGGCACTCCATCCACGCTTGAATAAAGATGTGAGTATTGTGCAGGTTTGTGGAAAAAAAAGAATTTAATAGTGTGGTGCATCGCGCACATTAATGTTAGACAATGCTGCTTTGTGATTTCTATTGGTCATTTGGGTCTCGCTTATTTTTTTAAGCCCTTGTTAGAAAAAGAAAAGGAGAAATGGGAAAAGAAAAATAAAAGGCCAAAGAATGAAGAGACAAAATGTTCTGTTATGCTGAGCCTTTTTTCATGACAATTTAGTCTCAGAAAGAGTCATTTCCAGTCACAGGCACAGCAAATACTGAGTCACTATCAGATCTTGATCCACTGCCATTTATCTTCTGTACCAGAAGGAGATGACTTTGGTTGGACATGAACAGTGTTAAAATGCTTAACAAATTATTCTGATCTTTTTTATCCCTTCAACAGCTTTTTGGTCTTTCAACAGCTCATTCAGTAGAGAAGAATCAGGAATTTTTCCCATCTGTTGTAAAAGTGAAATGACTTCCAATCTGCAAATTATTTCAGACTTGGTAAAGGCACAGAGACTGTAATGTGCTGGTAATGTGCCAGTATTTGACATTCTCCCCCTATTCTTAGGGTACTGTACAGCAGACTACTTTCTTTTTTTTTCTTCTTTTTTTTCTTTTTTTTTTTCCTTTTTTTTTAATTACAGAATGGAATCCTTGAATATGGGCTTGCAAATAGCAATAAAATTATATAGTTTGTAGAACAGAGGTTCATAATGTATATAGCATGCAACAAAAATGTAGTAGTGTACAAACATCCGTACCTTATAAAGGAGTAAAATAACATCCTGAAAAATGTGAATTCTGTGCCACAGCACATGCAAACAGCATGCCAAGACCAGAAAATAAAGGTCAGACCTATCTATTTTTGGGTAATTTTAGGTGGTTTTAGGTATTTTTAGGTATTTTCAAGTATCTCCAATACAGATCTGCACCTTCTATGTACGAGTGAACCAGTACAGATTCCCACTGTATTTAACGGAGAACACCAGATTGCAACACCTTATATGAAAGTAAATATCTAAAATAGGTATTTTTTTTATCCACTATCTTGCAGTCTTCTATGTTCATATCTTCTTGAGCATATGCAGAAATGAATCATAGCAGGACACAAAGAAAGACTAAAACTTGTAGCTCTTGATGAATGAGATCCTCCCCAATATTCTGATCTGTGGCTAAAATGCATGCTCAGAAACACCAGGTTCAAGATTTACATTTATCAGTATAAAAAAGAGAAGGCCCAATATGCTGCTATTAAGTCCCATTCCCCTCCATGTCTGCTCTGTCTCTGAGGCATTGCTATGACTTTTCAGCACAGAGCAGTGCATTTCAGGTGTCGAACTTTCCCAGGGAAATAGGCAGCACCTCATTTTCCTTCATGGGGTCCCATTAGGGATTACTTGCAAATTACGTGGCATTATGGCATGTACAGGTAAAAATTATTCCATACTTTTAAAGTCCAACAATTTGTAGCCCAAGTGACTATTTTTCTGAGGGTTTTTTAGGTCTGGTCTTGAAAAGATCAGTCATCCGGGGTGGAGAAAAACTCCTTACGAATGACATGAGCGCTCATGCCAGTCAGAGCAAGCAGGCTGAAAATGATTCACTGGAAGAAAAGCATTAATTCCTTCTGGCTGGCAAATACTGAATGTTTTATTTTTATCTTTTTTTTGTGAAACCAGGATCAGTGTGTGAATGATGCGTGAGCATCAATGAACCCTTGTGTTTGTTGCTTTGTCCTATTTCCCTTGTGTAATCCAGTCTTCTGGAAGTTAGCTCCCATTGAAATGCCAGGGGAAAGATATTCTGCAACTCAGGATACCTCACTATATCACCTCTTCCTTTATAAAGAAAATGAATTTGCTATTAGGGGCCAAATTCCTTATCCCAGCTAGAGGACACTTTTTCTTAGAAGTTTTTCCTCTAAGCCAGGTCCTCAGCTGGTATAAATCTGAGGAGATCTGTTTAAATTAATAGAGTTACACAGATTTACATGATCCAGCTGCTTGATTTCAGCTAAATGGCTCCTGTCAGAAGGGGATTTTTGGTATAAGGGAATAAATCCTTGTCCCACACTGAGTCAAGTAGAGAAAAATCAATAGCGATCATTCCTCTTTTTCTTTTCTTTTCTCATTTCACGTATCAAGCAAGGGAAAAAAAAATCATCAAATGAGATCTGCAATTAAATATATATAGTCCACAAGGAGGCTTACAAAAAGAAATGAGTGAGATGGATAGAAAGAGAAACAGAGTATGTATTGAAACAGTGTGCCCTGTTTGCTGAATGCAGCCTTTGTGAAGACTGACAGATCAGAAAAAACTGGAAGCTGCAGTGCTCTGTTTATCCAAAAATAAAATATTGCATAGGTCAAGCAAGCACAATGCAATCCTCCCTCCCTTTCACTGTATCTCAGCCTTGACCTGAAAAGACAACTCTCTAATGTGCTGAAAGCCTTTCAGGTTCCCAATCCAGGCAGGGACTGACAGCTTTCCTGAGCTATGCCAGAAATAAGACAGATTTACAAAAATTAATCAAGATCCAATTTAGCAAGAGCCTGAGCACATCATATGTAGCTCCTTTTACCCTTAAACCTAGGCACTCACTTATATAGATTACTAAATTAGCGTGAATTAAAAAAAAAAAAAAAAAGGAAAATTATCCCAAAATGAGATCCAGTGAGAGAAACTTTCCAGTTACATTATGCAGAAATGTACCCAAAATCAATTTGAACCAGTTTTATCCTCTTCTGTCCCTTTTATTCTTCTATAAAAATTGGTAAATTTGCTCCTTCGGTAGTGGGGAAAATATCAAACTGAAGTTTAAATTCACTGACAATCAGCATAGTCCTCCTTTTCATTAAGGAAGATGTATGTGTATATGTGTATTTAGTGAAAGATAGCAAATGCTGGAGCCAAACGGGGCCATTTTTAACTCATAACATTTCTGAGTAATTTATAACCTTATGATGGCAAAAAATCACATTGCTCAGGAAAGCTTGCTGAGACCATCATACCCATTTCTCTTAGATAAGTTTACAGTTATCTTGCCAGAACATATGGTAATTCATTCATTCTTGTCTGATCAAACTCAGTTTCAATCTGACCTTCGAAATAAGAGGCTAATATCCCCTTCATTCAGAACTGTAAACCCCTGATCTTTCTGAAAACTGTCATGCAGAAAGAATACTACCAACAGGTGAATCTCAAAAGTTTCAGAACTTCTTTTGGGTAAACACTGAAAAATATATGATTCCTGTAAAAATTAGTTAGAAACCTACCTCTGAGTTCAACAGCACAAATCTGTGTATCAGTGTAGGGACTAATGTGGGAAGAGGGACATGGCTGAAATCATCCCAACTATCCAAGCTGTTGTCTTGGCTTTCAAAATTGGTCCATTGGGTCATAAAAGGACCTGAGGTCCTTACTAGGTTGTTGTACTTGTGTATCTTCTGTTCTGATTTTAAGAAGAAACAAGCATGAAATCATAAAGGACATGAAAATAACAAAAACACATTAATTTCCCATGCACTGTATTTTATTTAAGAATACTGGCAAGAAGGAAGTGCTGTTAAAGCAGTTTCTATAATTTACTTAGTTTTCTTTGGACCAACTTTAAAAAGACCATAGATCTGTCTCAGCTCTTCTTCCATTAGGCAGAGCTTGAATATCCTCACACAGACTGGAAAAAAAAACCTCTAAAATTAAAACTTTAACTCAGAAAATAAGCCCGACTATTTCTTGGTATTTTTGGTTTAATTGCATCTGTTTACCCTTTTCTTTTGGGTAATGTGGGTGCCTCATCCAATGCATGCTATGGTTCCCAGGCGCATTTGCATGTTCCTCATCTGTTGGTGTTTTACCACAGACTGTTGTGATATGGGCAACACTGCTGCTGCAGTAAAGCTGGAGAGAAGTTGAGACATGACACAATAACTAGGATAGCATGTGCTACGCCTCATTTCCCCCATGTTGGTGTTATGGAGCACGATTTAGGAGGGTCAGCATCCATTCACAGCGGTCCTCCACCCTTCTCTCCTCTCCGTTTCTTACCTGTCGTTTCCTCTCTAACAGGACATGGCAACAGCAGCCTGGTCAATAAAAGAAGACCTGCAGAAGCTGTAACCTGTTGAGGAAATTGAGGAATATCAGTTACAAAATCCAATGTTAGCATTTTGCTGGGAAAAAAAAAAATCATGCTGCCTTGATTTTTCCTGTTGTTCTATTACAGCCAAGGTAATCTGTGGACAAAAAAATAAAATTAAAAAAAAAATAAATAGAGAAATAGTGTTAAAAGCAAATCAATACCAGGCATAAGTCCTTATTCTGTCACTGAAATCATGCCTGCATTCACACTGTTAAATACCAATACCTGGATCCAGAGGCAATCATTGAGACACAAAGCTCTTCCACTGAAAGGCAGATTGGGACAGTGAATTAGCAGAGGGTAATGGATGCAATGTCAGAGGGGGCAGATATTTCCCAAGCCTGCCACTGCTTTTTTGTCAGAAAGCTCCAGGTTTCGGGCTGCAGTTGAAAAAATAACTCAGTGATTGGAAAGACTTTGAAGGTTATTGATGCTGGGCATGGGAAAAGCCGTGCTCAGCATGCACAAACTGCCTTGGTCTATAAATTTCCAAAGTCTGTGCTGAGTAGTGAACCCCCAAACATGTACCAGTGTTCAAGCACCTTCCTAAGAAACATTTCTCTAATAATAGCAAGAAGAAATCAAAGAAAACAAGAGGGAAACTTAGAAACCTAAAGCTCTCATTTTATTTTCTCTCCAGAGCATCCCAGATTCCTTCAGGACCAAATTTTTTTTCTTTGGACAGAAGTTACCTTTTTCTGCTGCCTCATGATCTGCATTGTTGGCTTTTAAAAACCATTAACAAACCCAGTGGCCAAACCACTTATTTAAATGCTGAAATTAATTACCATAAAATATCAGATTGACATCTCTATGGGTGCCTGATCTTCAACAGAAAGGATTTTTCCTCCTTGAGCTTGTGAATATGAAACTTGCATCCCACTGCCATGGAGAGTGGCCCAGAGACAGCTCTGCAACAGGGCAAACGCACCCTCCTTTGTTCCACAAACACTTAAAAAGGGAATAAAGTATCTCTATATTTTTTTTTTTCTCAGATGTATAGACAGAAATTGCAAAGCAAACAAAACTCAGTACAGGAATAAAAAGAACATATTTATATTTTTTTTTTTAAATGGTTAAAACCGTGGACACAAAATGATGAATGTTAAGATCTCTCTAACACCTCCAGTCACCCCAGAAAATGAAACACAGAGATGTGCACTCATGCACAAAGGCTGGAAACTCTTTGGATCTGGTCCCGCTCCTAATGACAGGAGTTTCTCTCCTCTGACCGCACAGGATGGGGCCCCTTCATTATCTTTCAACCAGCCGATAATTAGCAACTTTCGTAACAATCATGTCAGATGAGCAGCCTGGGGAAGGGAAAGGAATCTATTATGTTGGCCAGGGCCTTCTGTCTGCCCGATCTTTTAAGCAGATTGAAGTGGGGCGGCCGTCGCGCACAACCGCCCCAGGTAAGCCGGCGCGGGGCTCCTGGGGGTTATCAAACCGGCCAAGGCTTTCAGGCAGAGCAAAGCCTTCCGCCGGGGAAAGTCCTCCCAAGTGCTGGCACCGCATCTCCAGGATTATCCCCACTGCACTAACATATCATCTGGCTTTAAACTTCACCCCCTCTGGCAAAGTATATACTCAAAATGCTGCTCCCCCCGCCTTCTCCTCCCCAGCCCTCCTTATCCTTTAGTCCCGTCTTCCCCCTGTTCCCAAGCAGCCACGGGCTGCGGCCGGCACCGCTGCCAAGCACCGGGCTGGATTAGCTGCAAGCCAATAGCTGGGGGTCAGGATTAAGAGGCCAGCATGCACTTTAATGCAAGCTGCCTATAATTAATGGCATTATTAATAGCTTGACTGAAAAATTCATTAAAAAATCCATTAAAAATAAATACCCTTTTACAAAAGGCATTGCCTTGGGTAAGAAAAACAGAAAAAAAGATAAAGGAAAATTGATTGGTGGTTTTCAGTTCACAGAAAGACAGACCATAGTTCAAGCTGATTAAAATTGAACATTTTAGATTAAGCACCCTTGCCAAAATATTCTCTGTAGTTACCCAATATGAAAATATTATGAGATGTCACGTTTTACATTTTTTATATGTGAAGGTTTCAGCATAAGATACATCCACCATGCGCGCACGCGCTCAGATGCGCAGACATATATGTGCCCGCGCTCACACTTGTAGGTAACTTCCTTCCCAAGATATTTTTTCTCCCTCAGGAGCAGCAGGACTCCTCCTGCATCGGAGGTTAACCGTAAGCGATAAACTCTGAGACTCTACTGCAGAGAGTGTTTTCAAATGCTACAGAGCTCCCCGCCAGCACATATCTTCACCTCTCCCTTTCCAGGCCTAATTGTTGCATCTAAAGGAAAAAAAAAAAAAAAAAAGGAAAAAATATAACATAAAATGGGCGCAGGTGCAGGCTTCTCTTCAGATATCGCTTCCCAGTGCTCAGCAGCATTTGGAGTATACAGGCCAGGGAAGAATAAAAAGCAGATAAAACTGATTCTCATTTATACTAAGGCCTCTTGACACCTCTCTGGTGGTGCAAAAAGCCATGAGAGTGAGTAAAAACATAATTTACCCCATTTTAAGCTTACCTTTACACTTCCTGAGTGGTGTAGACTCAGATGCTAAATGAGGGACAGACCCAGGAGGGGCCTTGAACTTTGCTTTTAAATCTTCCTTCTCTGAAATGAATTTCATGAGGTTGTGGGCAAGACTACAACATAACAGTAACCCCGCGCTATTTTTCTTACTGCCAGCGCTAAATCCAGCAATCTTGCATATAATCTCAAGGCAGACACCGATTTATAACTCAATGGGTGAAGACATTCTTTGGACATCAACATAGGCCATTTCTTAACTACCAGCTTCTCTGTCTTTTCGTAATCTCCACTCTGTTTAAACCAGCAGGATAACGTGCAAAGGATTATACCAGTCTTAGAGTTCAAACAGTGATTGACAGTCGCTGAAACCAGATACCAGAGTGAAAAAGAAGCTCTGACAGCATAACCTCCTAATCCCCAAGAACCACAGCTTTGTTTAAAATGGCCAAATCCTCACAAGGTACAGCAGGATCCCTTTTCCTTTTCCCTAAATGGGAGCTGATTAAGGATGTAAACCCAAATATTGCTTCTTCTGCCAACTTTGCCGATGCTCCCAGCATCATTGCTCTGCAGTCAGCATTACCTCTGCCAGCCAATAACGCAAAAAGTTCACTTTCCATCACCGTTACACTGAAGATACAGAGGATGACTCATGTGTTAGTGTCTCGGTGGCTGTTGCTATCTGTTGGACATCCAGTGTGGAGTATCAGTGAACTATCTCACACTTCATCCCAGTAAGGCAGAAATACTACTCCTTGGCTCCACATTCCTTCTTGGCTCCTAGTGTTGCCAGCTGTTATGTTTAATGGCCATCAAACTGTTTGTGCCTCCGAATTAAAAGTTCCCTGGAGGCTATGTTAGATCCCGCCTTTTCTCTTGAGAAACATAGAGATTCTCTGCTTAGATCGCCCTTGTGCTGTCTAATGAATATGGCTAAGTGGTTTTCAAGACTGCAGCAGTGGTTTTTTGCCCTTAACAACGTGTAACAAGCAGTAAAAATTTCACTCCAGGACTAAACTTTACCAGAAGATATTGTAACAGATAAATGTAATCTCCCATAACTGGTCTACTGTTTGTTGTTAAGTCACTCCGGTTCTTTGATCAATGCTGTTATTCGACACTATTGGAGAAATGTGAGATCAGCATGGAATGGGGACTGGCAAAACCCATGTCTTCCCCCGTCCTGCTACACCCCCTCCCCCAATTGTATTTTTAGCAATATTAGATACATTTGGTGGAGCATTAGCTGAAACCTGTCAGCATTGGGTGCTCGGGACCTATAGACACAGTTCTCACCTCTAAGCAAAAATGACCATAAACCAGAATACTTTCTGTGTTTTCATGTCTGCACGTTTTGCACACAATTTTTCAGATTTGCAATCACAAAACTGTCACACAAAGTATTAATTAAAAAAAAAAAAGTGAGGAAACATATGGAAATCTAAATGTTTGATACGAGTGAATCTATTTATTTGAAAAACTGAGTTTTTCAAAATAAAAATAAATATTGAAGTCAACTTTAAAATGGTCAACATTAAAGCTTTTCACTTTCAGTTTTCATTTTTCACTTCGTAATTTCCAGTGAACCAAAATAGATTGTCTATTGGGACTTTTTCATCTAAACGTTGGAAACTAATCTATAATTTAGAATTTTAATCCCTTGTTTTCAAACACAAAAGGTTTCAACAACCTACCTGTTACTCTCTGCTATCACATTTCATTTCCTTTAACTTGTTGGTGTCTCTGGTCCTTTAGAAAGTGAATTTAACCTGAGGATGAAATTTTTCCTCTCTGCAGTAGATCAGCACAAATACTGTTCGTTCCTGGTAGAAAGTAATCAAACTGATTTTGGTTTGGTAGCACACTCTAAACAAATCTCTTCTGTTCTCAGTGAGGTACAACCAGTTGTGGCAGCAGAAATCGGCCACCCACTCAAACGCCATGGCCACACCACGCAGTTTTAGGGAAGAAAGAGAATATGGCACTTGACAAAAGGACAGTACTAAAGTAAAGCTAGTTCTGTATACTGACAGTTAAAATCTGCCAGTGATTCTTCTGTCCTAAAAAGGGGTATTGGACATTTTCTAAACCAAAAGGTTGCAGAGGTCTGCCAAAATTTACCCTTCAGAAACCATGAGCTCCTAGTTCATTACCAGCATATGAAGAGTGTTTCCACTGAGACATGCCTATACTGACCTATGCTCCTCTGTTATCTCGGTACCTCTGTGCTTCCAGGATCCAGCCACATTTAAAACTAGCTCTGGTACCTCTGCATGGTGTGGCAGATCTTCAGGACTTCCCCCCATAATCTTTCATTCATTCTGGCAACTTTATTTTTTCAGACATGAGGAGTGAGATTCATTTAACTGAAGCTAGATTTTTGCAATTTAAATTTCTGTACCAACATTAGTCACAGAAAGCCCTCTCCACAGTCAAAAAGTGAAAAAATACTCCAGGATTGTGAGTTTTCTCATCCTGAAGTAGACATTTAAAATTACAAGTGGAATTACCTTCTGAAGTTGGCTATTCCTATCCATTAAATATAGCAAGATTTCAGAGTGATAAGCTCTGATCAGCTATATGTAATGGTAAGTCTTAAAGTTAAATGAAATTAATCCAACTTTACCTAAAAAATAAATAAATCTGTATTGTGAAAATTAATCTGCAGTATGATTTATGGTACATGCCTTTAGATGGATATTTTTATAAACTATAAGAGATCACTGATAGAAATTAAATATTGTTGGAAGGTTTGTCTTATGTTTGTATTGAGTTCTGTGTAGTGTGATTTGGTATTAGGGGGGTAACACAGATGCCTAAGTCTAGGACACTACTTCTGTTACAAATTCAGTAGACTAGTTGCAACCTCCATGCAAGAACAGAAGATGTGACGTAGTAGGTACTAGAGAGCTGAGTCTAGGAACCAGGTTGAACAGCCTGGCACCAAAGGGCTGAAGCATCTACGTACAGGTCTAAATACCATAGTTCAGTTAGAAGTCGTATTAAAAAATGACTTTAACTCTCTGAAAGAACTGAGATTCAGACAATGAAACTGAGTGGGCAGAATTCCAAGTTTGGATAACCACTGTATTCAACATACCCCAGGCTGTAGGTGTCTTAAGACTGATCATCTCACAGAAGGTACCACTGAAATTAGCCTCATTGGCAGAGGGATACATCACATACACAACCTAAGATGAAGCATTTGCTTCGTTGTTAGGGCCTGAGGGCATGATACAATAAAAAGTCTGTAACTGTGAAAAGTATTAGGTACTGGAAGAGATTACTACTGATAGTATGGAAAGCAAATAAAATCTACATTTTAATACAGGATTGGAAAAGTTTTCAGGAGGTGTCATCTGATGTGGTTAATCTCTACTGCAGCAGTCTGAACACGATGGCCAGGAAGCTCTTCTCAGGTCCATGTCTGTAATCTGAGGTCTTGAAATGATGTCTTGAAGTAAGGGGGAGAAACTTGATCTCCTTTGTTTATCACAAAGAAATTATTTGATAAGGATCTGTGAGCTCATACAAAGGGAAACGGGCCATGTTTCATCTGCAACCAGGGAGAGGAGCAAAATAAAAATTATACTTAAGGGAGCTTGTTACCTACAAAGACTACCTAAGGCGGAACTTAGCAAAATGAAACCAATGGGTGGAGCACCTGCTAGACTGAGTTTTGGCTAAAGTTTCACACCTTTACATTTCTTTAGCAGCCTGTTTCTGGCTAAGCTCCTCTCCGAAGTAAATATGAGAAAGGTCCCTCCATACAAACTGGTGCTCATTTCTCTCTCTGATGCTCCACTGGCAGAAAGAAGTTGGAGAAAAAGGACCTGTAACAGGTCAGGTCTGTGTCAGAGGAGGGACTCAGGCTGTGGAGCTCAGCTACTCTTTCTAGCCCTGTAGTACCCCTTGTCTGATTCACGAGGCAGCTTCATCCCATGCCACTACAGAGAGCACGACCCAGACAAAAGGATGTTCTTGGTCCTTTATACAGCAGAAATCACTCAAAGAAATTCTGCAGCCTGTATAGGGACAGGCTGGTGAAGAATTTGGCATGATGTCTAGTCTCTTCTGACTTCAACATTTCATAAAATCTGTTATTTCACTTCTTGTTCTCTCTCATCAAGGTCTACTGTATAAGAACTAAATCACCCTCTTCCACAAAACGTCAAGAATATATTCCAGTCTGGCTGCTTTTCAGGTGATTTTTCTCAAGACTCAGTATTATCCCTCAAATTATTTTTTTTTTCATCTTTTTTAGAAGAAACAAGAAAATTGAATGCTGCTAATGTTTATTTTGACCCAGACAGGAGCATTTCATTCCAGTCTTCTTTTTCTGTTTATTTAATGTTTGTGTGCTAAAAATCTTGTTCTTTTTTTTTTTTCTTTTTTAAAAAAATTTAGAAATCAAATTGCCTCTCCAAAGCTACATTTTCTGTTGCTTTGAAAATATAAAAATAAAATAATGTAAAATATACCTCTACTAAAATAATCGCTGACTTACATGTCTATTCATAAATTGCTTCACTTAACACCAAAATAAACGTTTTCAGATTCTTGATCGCCACAGAAAAGTCTAGCCATTATGTACTGTCAATGCTCTTCACTGGATGCTATGTGACAAGAAGTCCAAAAAACATCTTCCAAGCAATGTTCCCAATATGTAGCAATTTCTAAAGATATTTTGTCCCATGCTCTCCACTTAAGCCAACTGTGATATGCAAGTCCCTTCCCTCATCACCAAAGACCATTCTCAGACTGAGCCATTAAATTATAAACCAATATATATAAACCAATATAAACCATAAAAAGCCAACTTAGACTTTGCTCCCACTTCTTCCTCCTCCAATGAGTACATTCTATGTACTGCCCTTATAGGACACACCAAAGTGTTCGAGAAACATCACACTAAGCACAAGCCCAAGTGCACATCAACTCCTTCTCCTGGAGGACTTCAAGCTTAGAGATTTAATGAGTAGGGTGGGAACTCACAACATTACCCACTGGCTAAATAACCCACTTTGAGTTTGTGCACACAAATTTGGTACTTTTCCAGAGTCAGATAGCATCTCAAAAAGATTTCGTTTATCTTTGACTTTGTTAAAACAAGATGTCTGTGTGGTAATATTTCCGTTCTCAGCCCACAGACTCTGAACAATAATACACTTCACATAGGTTAATCCAACTGAGATAATAGTGTCATAACTGAGCCAAAATTCTGGAAAACACATAAATTAGCAAGAGGAACATCAGTTCATTGAAACATTTCCTTTGCCAGAGCAACAAGAACAAACACAGTACATAACCGTGTAGAGACTATAGGAAAGGTTTTCTTTCAGGGAAGAGGTTCTCAACTATTTTTATAACCAGCTTTTTTCCTCCGAACAAGACACTATTCCCATGTACTGACATAACATGGGTCACTCTTTTAACCTGAACTTTAAAATTCCTGAGGTTTAAAACTCCCATTAACTAGACCATTCACCTCTTTAGACACGGAATTATTGCACAGCTGTATAGTTCTCCAGTTAAATGCTATTTCGCCTCTTCAGCTTCACTTGTTATCCTAATGCAACTCAAGAAAGCTTCTTGTCAGTTCTGAAATACTCACTGTTCAAGCCTTGACATTTACACTCTTCAAATATTTGCATACCGTTATTATGCTTCTGTTAACCATCTATATTTATTCTACCCTTGTACTCATTCCTAATAATTCAACCCTTCCCAGCTTTGATCTTTTTGTTCTTCTTCTTGGAATAATTCTTGCATATTGTCAGCACCTTTTTATTTTGATGATGTCAAGAACAAAAAATCATCCCAAGTGAAGTTACCACAACTGATCTAGAGGTACTGCCTCTCTGAACTGTGATATAACATGCTTCTGAGTGCAAACTTGTATCGTGTTGTATTTTGTACCAGATTGCCTTATCTTTCTCAGTTTTGCAGCCCCATATTACTCTGGTTTGCAAAACAGAGAGCTTCTGCACAAGGCAGTTGAAGTGAGACAAGGTTGCTCAGAGCTGGGACTAAATGCACGAATCCTGAGCCCCTCATCACTTAGTTAGTGTTCCTATCTGTTGGGATATTGTGTATGTAGACAGTGGCTCTGTGAATTCTGAAAATGTGAAGTTTCTTTACTGAACAAAAAGGAATGCAAGGGAAAAAAAGTGCAAGGAGGCTTATGGAGGAAATGATTCGTTTAATCTGATGGTGGTAGCAGAAATGCCCTTCGTGTTAAGACATTAAATAAAACTAGGAAGTGAAAGTCATATCAATGCCTTATTCTACTTCTCGGACATTAACAGGACACCTTTCCACTTTACAGGGAGGTCTATGACATTTGAGGATTCCTATATGGCTATGCTTCACTCATGACATTTCTAATTAGAACAATAGAAATTTCACTAAATGCAACGTTATTACCACGAGTAGCAACATTTTTATTTTAAAATGAATATTTGTCTCAGCTGTCTACTCAACCGCTTTGTAGTCTGCTCTGTTCAGGCCTGCATCAGCAACGGAGACACATTAGTGTAACTGCATGTGTGCTATTCTGTATGCAAAAGATATCTATGAGTATTAACTAAATTTGCAAGAGGAATTAGGATCAGTAATAAATGCTTTAGCAAAGAGGCTTTTGGGAATAAAAAATATATCTTCAGGCAAAATTCTCATAAACTAGACATCAACTTTGATTTACAGTTTATAGTATTTTCTTCCCTGCGTCCAATATTCCCAGCTTCAGGGCTCCTGTTCTGTTTGTTGTAATTGACTGTATAGGGTAGCAGGGCAGTTCTGTAGGCTAAAGTTAAGTCAATGCAATCATGAACTTAGGAAGATGAAGAACATGTTCAACTTCACTTTATACAAGCCCCGGTCACTTAGGCTGAAATCCCTTGGATTCACTGACTGTTAAGAAGATTCCAGTTCTTAATACACAAATATTGTGCTAGCTGTAACCGATTCAGTGACAGAATCTAGTAATTTGGTAGAAAGAGCAAAATGTGGCCATGTGTACATAGAGTGAGGAGGAAAAGATGAATGTTTCTGGGATGCTTCCTTCCCATTCCACATGAAAGTAGCAGTGTCTCGGGCTCAACTGGACTTTTAACTTAGTAACAATTGTGAGACCTTTCCTGGAGTTCTTGTCCATCTCTACTTTCATAGATTCATAGTGTACAAGGCCAGAAGGGACCATTATAATTCTCTTGTCTGACCTCCTGCATAATGAGCTGATTTTTATCATCTCTGCCCTTCAAGACTTTAGATTACGTTGTCTCATACCTTGGCTATTGAAGAATTATACCCAACAGGACTTTTTCCTTTTTCCTTTTTTTTTTTTTTTCAGTTTTAAATGACCTTATTAATGGAGCTTCCATCAGTGACAGGCTGTTTAGAAGTTACTTTAGGACTCTTTTTTTCCCTTCTGATAGTCAACCTATATGTTCCTTCAGTTAATATAGTTCCATTGCTCATGGCAATGTCCACACCCTAAATAATTCTTCACCCTTCTTGGCATTTAAACCCTTCAAATGACTGCAGGCAAATTTTTTGTTTCTTTTTAGTCATTTCTTAGCCAAGCTACATGGATATTAGTTTTTCAGATCTGTCCTTGTAAGTCAGTCCTCCCCAGCCTCTTAATTATGTCTTAGTCTTGCTCTTCCCATGTTAACCCATCCAGACCAAACAGAGTGTAGGCAAAATCCCAAACTTGCCATTTCCGTAAAAACTGCCTCTGACTTCACTAGGTGTTGGATCAGGACTTATAATATTTGTAGCTCCTTTTGGTCAATGAAATGGGGAAGTGAGTTAGAAGCTCTGTAGATGTAATTTTATCTCTGCAAAACCATTTTATTTTCTTTGCCCTGATATAAGCACATCATGACTATTTTGCCAATCACTTTTATCTCAAGAAATTTTGCCATCTGAGTGTCAGTTTCCACACAATATCTATGCAAGAACTAATTTTTTCCTGGGTACTTTGTTTTAAGTTTTTCGGGTTGCATTTTATTTCACATTTCACTGCACAATGCCAGTGCATTCTTTGTGTGTCCCTTTGTATTATTTCTCTTTCCCCTGAGGTGACTTCTCCATTCCTGATATGGCCTCATAAGATGGGTTTTTATTGTGCCCCTTAGTTTTTAATGAAGTGTCCTCGTTTCAAAGACATAACAGTTGTATATATTTTGCAAATGCAATTATAGCATGCTATTTACGATAGTCTTCTTCCAAAGCATTAACGAGAAACTTGAACTTTTATCTTGCTATGCAGTATAAGCAAGTGGATCTCACTGGGACAGCTATATAGTCCTCCACATTATTCAAAGAAGCTCTGGTTTTCATTAACTTCTTGCTGTGGATTTTCATTACCTTTTCAGTCCATGCAATAATGTTCTCAGTCAAGCCAGTGTGAACTAATGTGTTGGACTAGATTTTGAGTCTAACACTTTGCAATTACATATACTTGCCATCCAGAGGGACCTGGACAGGCTGGAGAGGTGGGCCCGTGCAAAGCTCATGAAGTTCAACAAGGCCAAGTGCAAGGTCCTGCACCTGGGTCAGGGCAAACCCAAGCACAAATACAGGCTGGGGGATGAGTGGATCGAGAGCAGTCCTGCGGAGAAGGACTTGGGGGTGTTGGTGGGTGAAAAATTGAATATGAGTCAGTGATGTTTGCCTCACATCCCAGAAAGCCAATGGCATCCTGGGCTGCATCAAGAGATGTGTGGCCAGGAGGTCAAGGGAAGTGATCCTCCCCCTTTACTCTGATCTCGTGAGACCCCATCTGCAGTACTGTGTCCAGCTCTGGGGTCCTCTTCGTAGGAAAGACATAGACCTGCTCAAGCAGGTCCAGAGGAGAGCCAAAAGGATGCTCAGGGGGGTGGAGCACCCCATCTGTAAGGACAGGCTGAGAAAGCAGGGCTTGCTCAGCCTGGAGAAGAGAAGGCTCTGGGGAGACCTTACAGCAGCCTTCCAGTGCTGAAAGGGGGCTACATGAAAGGTGGGGAGGGACTCTTGATCAGGGAGTGCACTGATAGGATGAGGGGGTAACGGTTTCAAGCTGAAAGAGAGTAGACTTAGATTAGATATTAGAAAGAAATTCTTTACTATGAGGGTGGTGAGACCCTGGCCCAGGTTGCCCAGAGAAGCTGTGGCTGCCCCCTCCCTGGCAGTGTTCAAGGCCAGGCTGGATGGGGCTTGGAGCAACCTGATCTAGTGGAAGGTGTCCCTGCCCATAGCAGGGAGGTTGGAACTAGATGATCTTTAAGGTCCCTTCCAACCCAAACTATTCTATGATTCTACTAAACTGATATATAGAATACATATTATGGACACATCAATATCTTTACCTTTCCATCCATATATGGCATACATATACCTTCATATAAAAATATATTATTTTCGTCTTAGGAAATATACGTATGTGTGTGTCTCTGTGTACGTAACGTTAAGCAGCAGGCTGTGTTTAGGTACACACACACACAGAGTAGGACAATAAGTACAACTATAAAACAGCCAGTTGCCTGGTGAAAGTGCATAAAAACCTTCAACTTTAGTCATTCAAAGGAAAAAGGAGATTAAAAATCAAATTGGCAAATTCAAAACTAGCCAAAAGGTGTATAATTAAATCATGGAGTTTATCTCCAAAAGAACTCTTAAAGCTAAGGACGTAACTAATTTAGAAAGGTACAGGTAGTTACTGGATACAACGTTGAGTATTCAAAGGTAAAATACTCATTTTGAACAGACTTTTTCAAGGGTAGAAAATTGTATCAGTCAGGGCTTAAACACCAGCTCTGTAAAAATGAGGATATAGGAGGGACACATGACTGTCATGGCCAGGTCTTCATGGAGGACTCAGTTTAATTGCCTAAAAGTTTACAGATACTGTCATGTGAAATTCCCTGGGGTATTCAAGACATTCTTATGGGATTGGTGAACACAGGATCAACAGTAACCATACACTCCTTTAAAGTGACATAGCTCCTGCAATTGTAAAAATACATTTAATGTACTGGAATATGCAACCCCAATGTAACCATTGCTAATACACCATCGTAAGGTAAGATATTACCACCTCTGTTCCTTTACATTGGGTTTTTTTCAGATTTGTTTCCTTAGGAAACAAAGATCCTGTGAAACATCTACCAATGCATACTAAAATTCAAACTTTATCTAGGTAGCTACCTGTCTGTCTGTGCATTTCCTAATTACCCTCACAAGATAGAAATCCGTAAAAGCAGACTTGACTGCCGCTGCTCACCACTTGTTTTTTGTAGATAAGGAGGAACTGTTGTACAGGATTAGCTAATTTGTCCAAAATCAGAGAGGAAGCCTGTGCTGGAGCTCAAAACAGCTTGCAGGTCAAAACTGATTTTCTCTCTCTGTGTGGACAGAGAGAAATAAAGTTAGAGGGAAAAAAAGCTATGGTAATGCAATAAAATAAAGTTGAAATAAAATTTTAACCCTTGCTGCCTTTGCCTACGGAAACTAATTCTAAACACCACTAAAGAAGGACAATTTGCCAGGCCTAGGCACAGCTACACTTCTTCATGTTTTAATGAACATATGTAGAGAGATGAGAGAACTGCAGGATGAAAAACTGTAATACATGGAAGACGGGTATGGCCAATTATGACAGCACATAAAGCTTCCTAAATAATCTTTGGTACTGCCTATACTTTGACTCACTTCAGATGGTTGTCTGGCGCTAAGGCCGGCTGGCACAAAAAACCTTGCATCAAAAATATTTAATCCTTTGAACCTCTGAACCAGGGTGACTACCATCAGAATTCCCACGGGAAGGGCCCATGACCAGTTCCACCTCCCGAGCCAAACCCAGAAATTTTAGTGGAGTGTTCTAGGTGTCCAGGAGCCACTCTAAAGATTTAACAGTAGAAAAAACTGAGTTCTAGTGCCTGACACCATTATTAAGTGTTTAATTCACCAGTGTAACTCTAGTCTTCTGGGTCTGGTCACATATTTGTTTGGTTGATTTTTCCTAAAGAGTAATCTTCCTCAGAACACCAATTTTGATTATGTATTTTTTAATGGAATTATAATGGTTGCAAATTCTCATTTAAAATAAAATAAAAAGAAAAAAGAAAAAAACAAAATAATGGTGAAAGTGTCAAAACATGGTTTTTGACACTACTGGATCAAAATGTGTATTTCACTGTTCTAAGCAAGTGGCCATGTTAAAGTGGACCGTATTTTGTATAAAATACCAGACATTGAATCAACTATGAAATTATTTGCATTTGTGAAAAAATTGATTGTTTGGATCTGATTTGATTGACTGCTAATCTGATTTTTCTGTTGTGTTTTGTAAAAAAACAGAGGGAGATTGTCCTATAGGGAGATAAGATAGCCTCCCCACTCCAAATCCTTTCTCCAAAACGCTTTTAGAACTTGATCACGCACAAAAAAAATACCCCTGTAAGGAAACCAAATATTAGTTTAAATGACTGAGGAAATCAAGAATAAAGATGTGAAGGTGGGATTTTCAGAAGCACTTACGTGACTTGGGAGCAGAAGTCTCTTGTAAAGTCATGTGGTTTTATCTATCAAAGTGTCTTGCCCCAAGTTACTCAATGGACCAGTGAACTACTAGAAGGATCTCTGTGTACATGTAGCTTTATATTTTCTTTAATCTATCATTTGTCTGACCTACTGTGTCCTAATGTTCCTGTACAGCAGCTTTGTTCTTATCCAGGGAAATTCCGGTTTATCTAATGTTTCTGCATAATCTGGTTGCCATCCGCTGCAAACACATCACAGACTCCGTACACCTGACCTGGCATTTACTCCAGTGCACAGATTCTTAGTGAAATCCATAAAGGACATTTGGCATTGCTCTGCCTTGCCAAATCCACCTCAGGGTTAAGCTTCATATGTTCTCTTTTGCATCAGTTCCTTTAAAGATGGTACTTTCTTTAATGAGCTGTCAGAGCTAAGCATTTCTCTGCAGTTAAATGGTACTACAGTTTCCTTGAATTTATTCGTGCTAATAATTACTGAACAGCTAGGCACACCACAACACTGTCCCCATCTGCAAGCTGTGAGTTAATGAAAAGTAAGGTGCATGGGAAGCTCAGAGTATCAGACCCATCAGGTCACCTTTAACGTGACCATTTAATGCAGAACACATAAAAGTGAGGATTTGTCATACCAGATTGAACCGATGACCCCTCAAGTACCCCTGGCAACATTCTGTTTCTGATCTTCAGGTAAATGGTAAGGAAAGCCGTGAAGATGCCCTACATATTGTCTACCCATATAAGGTAGCATTTCTTTCATCCTTGCCCAAGGATATGGAAAGGATACAAAGATAATTTTCCTTATATTCTTCTATTGTTACTTTTATTATCTCACTAAGGGCGAGACATGATTTTCAGAGCTTCCAAGAAAATTTGGGTGCCTGTTCATGAACCAAGTTTCCTGTTTCTGAGGCCTTATTTCAGCTATGCAAAATGCTATGCCTTCACTTGATTTTGAAGCAAGCCAGTTTTTTTCAAGTGTGTACCACATAGATTTTGGATTCCTTCAAACCAGAAATGCAGACCAAAAAGCAGGCTCTTAAGAAGCTGTGACTTCATTGTCCTGAATATGTTGCTTACCAAAAGGATTTTGTCTGAAAAGTGCAAAAACACATGACTGAGAAATAAGAACTGAAATGAAGATACAGAAATAAACACACACTTCAACTGATCTGATGTTACATTAATCTGTTCTCTAAAATTTTTGACTCTTCTGCTAAATTAAAAAAAAAAAAAAAAGCTTTTTTGTGGACAAATATAATATTTAGGAACATCTCAATCCAAAAGTAGAATCAGCAGTTTGAGGGTTGATCCACAATCCAGTTCAGTCTACAGTAAATCCCAGAAAACAACGCGTTGCTAATGACAAGGTATATTCATCAGTTATTTGAACTGCAAAACCATAACACCTGAATAAATACTTTCACTTAGTGAGAAAAGGGCAAATACTATGTTTGAAAACAAACAAAAATACTTTCAGTCATAATTTTACGAGTTTCTATTTTGTTTTTGTTCTTTTATCAGCCTTACCATTCAGTTGCCAGTGTGTTCTCTTACAGCCTTCTTGAAATGCCAATGCTCAAACACACAGCCAGATCTCTGCTGCCCGACTGAAAGCCTAGTCTGCTCTCAAGAGAGGTAAAAGCAGAACTCAGAGATACTAATATCATTAGATTAAAAAAAAACTCACAACAAACAAACCAAACCCCAAACAAAACCAAATTATGCAACGGAGCTAATAAAGACTGATTCCTCCAGAGGCTCATGCTTGTTTTTCTCTTAACAAATGAAGGCACTAACATCTCTTCTCTACCCTGCTGCTGGTCCTGACAAATCTTGTAGAAACCTAGCCACCTTTAACTCTGTCTTTGCTCTTGACTAAAACTGTCTGGGAATTGTTCTCTGTCGCGCTGGCACCACATAGCTCGTGTTGGTACAGCCAAATTATCTTACCCTCACAAAAAATGGATTGCCACATGCAAACTCCTAATTGGAAGTGACCTTTAGCACTCCCTAACCCTCTAAGCTGTGCCCAGTAATTCTGTGACTAGTGATGGGTATCCCAGCTCCACACAAAGCACAAATGATGCTTGGTGCCGTGTCCTTATCAGGGGATCAAAAGATTTAGAGTAGAAGACGAGGGACTTACAGACAGACGGATGAAGAGACAGTACAATTGCTTTAGCCTTGTTTCCTTAAGAAGCCAGAGCACCAACTCATTTTTCCAAGTTAACAGAAGAGAATATACTTATAAAAAAGTCTAGACTTATATTCTTTCACCAGTGGCAAAAGGAATGGACATCAGATTATTCACAGTTTTCCTTGACCGATACCAGATATCCCTCAGGTTTTACCAAAGCGTAAGTTTTCTGAAAGTTTGAATTCAGTGAAATATTTGGAAATACAGTAGGAGAAACGGATGGCTTTGCAGTTAGCTCAGGCAACTCACAGCTTAGTGCTAGGGTTTGAAACACAGCTCTCTCATTGGCTTTTTCAAGTTCCGAAAGTGTTCACCATCAGACAGTGTCTCATTTGACTAGGGTCTGGTGAGGCCAGAACCATAGGGAGCACCAAGGGGAAATGTAAGACCTGCTGGAATAAAAAAAAGAAAACAAAACACCTTTTCTAAGACTTTATCCCAGCTTCTCTTGACCCTGTTGTATTTTTTTTGGCTTCTAAATCAATTTTCTGCCGCTTAACTGCCTTCTTAACTCTGTCTCCAAATGCCTTCGTGGTTTTTCTTCCAGTGTGGGATCTCACTGCTCCACAACAGGGATTTTGTGCAAGTCACTTCATGTTTCTCTGTGTTCCAGTTCCCTGTTATCCAAATACAAGTTTTTAATTGTTCATTGTAACTTTTTCTTTACCCAAAAGGTATAGAGAAAAGGAATCCCTTAAAGTTGCATTTCACTACACAACAAATTTCATAAAATATTCTGATAATACCTTCCATGAGGATTTCAATAAGATTGCTACTACAAGTCAGCATTTTAAGAAGAAGGTAGCTTTTGATATCAAGGTTTGTTTATATTTCACGAAAAAGAGAACCAGCTCTAATCATACTTTATCTGCTTTTCCTTTTTTAAGCTGCTTTCTTCTGGGTAGAGTGATCATTTTTACAAAGAGTTTTTACAGTGGACCCACTAGGCATTATTAGAATCAAACTGATGATATTCCTCCTTAGGGCTAAAGAAATGGAGATAGGAGAAGTAAATACAATATTCAAGGTAATTTTTAATAAAACTGAAAGTGAAAAAAAAAGTCTCTGTTTGCTTCAAATGTAGGTGATTCCCTTGATCCGGAAAATAAATGCAACAATTTACCAACCAAATTAATTTTCCAAATCAGAGAGGGTAGAACCAGTAGTTTTATAATAAGGTATGTTTGCAAGTTTAACCACAAAGAAATAGCCACTTCCTTTGCATGCAGAAGTTGATATGAAAAGAGGGTAGATAGTGTGAATAATTATGATTGAAGAATTTATTTTGAAACTGCTTTGGAGTGAAGATTTGCTTTTTTGAGTAGGTGAGCATTTTCCAAAAAAGTGTTTACTTGTTTTTCAGGGAAGCGGATTGAATGATACAAAGTATCCTTATTTTATTTTATGTAAAAATATAGTTATTTTCTTTTTGCCTAAGTTGGGACTAGATACATATACAAGTATGCACATGTACCTATTAAGATCTCAAAAATGCTCACTAACACAAAAGTTATAATAATTCAGTCTGTTCAATTGCTTCAGTCCATAGATATAGTTCAGTTTCTGACTTGCCTGGTGATTGACCAAGATAAAGGCCAAATCTCTGCCTACATATTTAGAGTGCTAAATAAAATCATGAGTCTTCAACCCATCTAAAACCAACTGGGAAAATTAAGAATTCTGATGGTCCCAGGGATGGATATGGATCAGTTAGTTGAACTCTTTAATTTCAACAGCTCCAAATTGTTTCTTCTTTTCAGTCTTTCCTTTGACCATAAATTGCTTCAAAAATTAAAACTGAAAATCTCTGCTGAGCAAAAAACCCAGCAAACTGTCATTTTCCAGTGACTCCCTTCCAAATGTTTTGTTAAAAAATTTCAAAACCCCTCTGTTTTTTTCATTGTCCTGGTATGTTAATGCCTTACTCCCCTGTAATCACAACACAGGGTTGCTGCTCCGTTTTTCTCAGTATAGACACAAAGCCCATGGGAATGTGCACATGTTCGAGTTTTTGCAGCCTTTTAAGCTGCAAGTGGCACCATTAACCTCAATAAGACTGTTCACAGGCATGTGCCACAGTACCCACTGCTTCTGGCCTCGGTTCCCAGCGCTAATCCTGATGACATAAAAGGAAAATTTTGCTAATAACTTGACATAAATGGGAGCCAACATCAAATGTGACTTCTTCTCCTCTAAATTTTGTGAAGTACATGCCAGGTGAACAGCCTGAGCTCACCGCTTCGCCTACCTTAAATCAACTGTGAGAGTGAGAGCTGCCTCCTGAGGGCCATTCTAGTTGCTCCCTTATATACCTCTCTCTTCCATGACTATAGAGAACAACAATTGGATATTTTACTTCTGGCTAGATAATGCTGAAAGGATTAATCCCACGTTACTTCTTTATTCTAGATTGAGTCTGAACTCGAGCTTCGAGATGCCAATAGAGCTCTTCCACTGACACCCACAGGCTTTGCCTTGCATCTTTCCACTCCAGTCACCATTAAAAGAGAAGATCAATGCTTAAAACCCTTCTTTGTTTGCCACTGTCAAAAGAGGAAATGCCAAAAGTGTCACAGTAAATGTAATTACCAGGGTCTGGTAAATGTTTGAGGCTTGGGCTTTTTTGTTTGTTTGTTTTCTTCCTTGACAAGCAGTGCACAGCTTTCACATCTACTTCTCCAGTGAAAGGTTTACATATCAAAAAAATCTTGAGTGAGAAGATCCCATAAAAAGAGATGATCTGACAATAAAGCAGAAGTTAAGTGACATCAAACTCTCCTTGTCTCACACACACATGCACACACGGAGTCCCATCTGCTTGGTCCTGATAACTCATTTGCACAGGGCACGACGAATGGCTCATTTTTGAGCAGTCAGAATCAGCTGCAGCACACGTGCCTCTTGCTCTCTAATTCTTTATTGTTATTCCATGAACTCCAGTGGCCCCAAGCAGCAGGAGACAGGGACACATGTAACAGCTCTCACCCTCTGGCCCAGATACCAACTCCGTTTTTTTTTCTTTTTTTTTTTTTTTTTTTGTTAGGCTACAAACACTTCCCAGGACTCTCATTCGCTACCGCAGAGCTGTTCTGACCATTCGACTGACACTCGCCGTGGAGCTCGTTCTCTGTTTCTTTTAGCAACGCCCCTGCTCAGGAGGATAAAACATTCATAGGCCATCCAGGCTTTCCATGAATAAACCTTTAGCAAAGCTCCAGCAGAAAAAAAAATTCTAGCCAATCCGTCTTTGTATCAGAGATGCAGCAATAGGGAGCCAAGCAGGCATTTTTTCCCAAGTAAGAAGGAGGTACTGCCCACACTTGGCTTATCTGTGCAGTCATTTGCATATATAACTCTCCGTGAAGAAGAGGTATCCGCTCTCTTTGACCTCAGTAAATCAAAACCAGACAGGTCACAACTTTAACTTATTTCTTTGGATACCAATCCGCCAACATACAGAATTGTATAAAACACATGCATAATACATAATACAGATCTAGTGCAGACCATCTGACTTGTTTTAACCCCCCTGGTTCTGTATTTTAATGGTACTGAATTTAGACCTGTCATTTCAGTTTCTTTTCGTGTCTATTGAATATATTTGGCCAGAGTTTCTTCTCTGCATTTCCAATAAGGTCAGCAAGTAACTCAGTGTTTACACAGATGTTTTACAGAGTAGAATCTGTTAATATTTAAGTTGCATATGTATGTCTGCTGCACTGTGTATATATCTATATCTTGATAAGTATAGGTCTATAGAAGTATATAGATGTGCATATATCTACTTATACATAAAGACATACACAGATACACAGATATACGTGTAAAATTTGAGGCAGCTGGGAAGGTGCCCTTTTCCTTATCGTGTATGGTTACTATTATTAACTATAAATCATCATATGGTGATATACTTCTGTTCAAATAGGTGTAAACTTCCTTAAGCAGCTCCAGACTTCTAAATTAGCAGGGAAGAGAGCTGGTTTTGGGTGTCAGCGTTAGAAGTCTGCTTCTTGTCTGCCTGAAGCCAGGTGCAGCCTTGCACCAAGCAAATTTTATCATTTTTACTTTTTAGCCCATTTGCCAAATCTGCAAACAGATCCACCTGGAGCACAGCTTAACCCACTGCTGACCAGCAGTCAGACTACTCTTCAGAACAGGCTTTCTGCAGCAGGGATCCCTTGAAGACGAAGGAGCAACAGTGTGACTGAATACATCGTACCTTGCCTTTGAAATACAGCGGCTTTGGAAAGCCTCAAAGCAAAAAACCCCACACTTCTTTAACACAAATTGTTGAGATTTTGCCTCTTTATTTGGGGATGACACTGGAACCTCCAGTCTCCAGTTGCAGATATTTCAGAAAAATTGTGCCTAAAATATAAGACAGGTAGAGTCACCCCACAACCCTGTGAAAGGTAATTACCCCTAAATTTACTGGAAGAAGAGGTTAAAATGAAATATTTTAGCCTCAGTTTTTTGCAGAGAAATGATGTTCTGAAGAGGTATACATCAGGGCTATGTCTATGCTAGTAGATAACATAAATGAGGATCTCATTTTACCTGATGTGACTGGATTATATTCATGCAAACTGTTGTTACGCCTTTCCCCCTCACTTCACCTCAGTAGTCCCCCCCAAAAGACCCCACAGGAGGAGGATATCACACATCTTGGCTATATAGCCCCTGGCCCCTACAATTCCACAATGACCTGCATCGAGGAAGTCCTTAAAGGTGAATCACACTTCATGCTTTGAAGGGAAGTACATTGCTAACAAACCACTTGCAGTTGCCAATTGAATCAGTAGCCAATACCTCAACTGTATTTTTTTTTTTAAAGTTGTATTTCAGTAAGTACTTCCTCCTTCGAACAGCAAGGAAAAGGTCTGTTCTCACTTTTATCTTGCTAACTCAAGAGTACAGAGGGAAGAAATGGTTTGACCCTGGGGTTAGGACATTTTCAGCACGAAGGTCTTAGCTCCAGCGCTTGCTTCCAGCCTTGTTTCTCTGTTATATGAAAAAATGGTTTAATGCAAAATAAAGAGTCCTTTGAACAGGGACTGGGGCTCACACCCACCTCAAGTGAGCGCTGCTAAACTCCTAAGTCACGTTGCTTCTTGCTCTTGCTCTTGTCTTCTCAGGGAACAGTTCGTACTTCTCTGCGTAGAAGCCTGCTGTTTGCTATTTCTGTCCTTCAGCACTACCATGAAGCTTTAACAAACCTAGGATGGGTGGATGATGCTGAATTGATTGCTGAACTAAAACTGATGGTTGCCTAGGTGCACATGGCCTCGTGACCTAATTCTGCTTGTGATTTGCAAGCAGGATGTACTCCTAGCTACCAACACATATATTGTCTGCTTGGAGAAAACTGAAACCAACACGGAGGAAAACTTAGTGGGAGAAAGAAATGTAACCTTTCCTGGAAAGGAGTGATTTTCAGGCAGCTCTTAATGTGGTTTATTAAACACGCCATGAAATTAAGCATTCTCAAAGTCACAAAATAAAGCTTGTTCAGGTGAAAATAATAGATGAGCCCTGGTTTAAAGACAAGAGAAGAATGGTTATCTTTAATATTTAAAGACAAGACACAAGGTAGAGTTAATGGAGATCTGGGAAAACTGTTAACAGGGAGGGCAAACAAGCAGATCGGAAATTGCTTGTATCAATACAGTACCTATGGCCCATGGGACTAAAGACAATTATTTAAACTTATCAAGGACATAATAAATAACCCAATCAATGAAAACCTTTGTTAATGAAGAAATTGCTAAAATGTGACTGCTGCCTACATAAAGACAGGGAAAGAGTGTAACCCTGAAAATTTGACATGGCTACAATAGTCCACAGCACTCCTTTGTCTTCAGGAGAACGTTCAGTGTTGATCCCCATCTCAGGGAAAATAGAGCAGAACAGAAAGGATATAAACAGAGCAAATAAATATGACTACAAATTAAAAAAAAGATAAAATTTGGTGTATAAGTAAGGGAGGTAAATCAAATGCTTATATTTATCATTTACTTCTGAAGTAAAAATGTTGAACTGAGACTTTCCAATGGATTTTAAAGGCAAAACTGTTTAATTAACAAAACAAAGCATTTTATATGTAATTAATCCACTGCATTTGATGTTGCATTCTATTACTGCAGCAAAATACCTAGCAATAATTTAACATACTTGGGCATAAGATGACATTATTCTGTGTCAAACAGCTCAAAAACTATTGAGATGCAGTCTAACTTCACTCACATGAACACTGCTTGTGTCAACCTTGTATTTCTGACAATCCCAACAACCATAATCAGTTTTATTCACCAGTAACTATATTATTAGGTTGAGTTCTTAATATTTACCTGGATACCATAATTCTACCTTTTTTTTTCTTTTCTTTTTTCCCACAAGTGCCTGCCATATTAAAATTTTACACGTCTCTTCTTTGTTTTTGACTTGCGTGTTTTATTTTAAAAATATTGTTCAGTTATATTTTGTTCAGTATGAAAATAGTCTCTGCGAAGTGCTGTGTGATGATGTTCAAGCTAGACCTTCTGTGGCATGTCCTTCATTAAAGGCCCTTACAAACAGGTTAGAGGATCATTGCTGAGAAACAACATAGGTAGAGCTGATCCTGCCCTAGGGCTGGGGCATGGAAGAGGTGACCTTTTGAGGTCCCTTCCAGACTTATAAGTCTATATTTCATTATTCTGATACAGCAAATTGCTGTGCCCCATTAAAATGAATACACCGATATAACACATATTTATGGAGGTCTCAGGAGAACTCATTAGAGTGAGGTAAGATTGTGTTTTAACCCTCTCTTTTTTCAATCTAGAAACCAACCAAAAAGTAACACGTAACCAAGAGACAGAAGCACACAGATAAACAAATGCCCCATACTTATTGGAATTAAATCACCTTAAAATTTTCCACTTTGGAATCTCCTATCTCCTTCCAAAATGTCTTACTCTGGCTCCAGTTTGAGTCTGGCCATTGGAGAGGATGAATCTGTGGTTGAGCAATATATAAGTTTCTAACTGAGATTAGAGTTTTACTTCTACAACTTAGAGTTCATTTTCTATTTCTGTAGGATCAAATTCCAAAAACCTAATGCGCGTTCCTAGTCTAAATTACTTGTTAAACTGCAAGTGATCCAAGCCAGTCTATCATGTTCTAAGTAGTGCAATGGGTTTGCGTGGCAAGGTTTTGGAAGCCGGGGGAGGGGGGGGAGTTACAGGGGTGGCTTCTGTGAGAAGCTGCTAGAAGTTTCCCCTATGTCCAGTCCAGTCAGTGCTAGCCGGCTTTAAGATGGACCCGCCGCTGACCAAGGCCGAGCCCATCAGCAATGGTGGTAGCACCTCTGGGATAATGGGTTTAAGAGAGGAACAAAAGTGATTGTGGAGCAGTGATGGCAGCGAGAGGGAGGAGTGAGAATATGTGAGAGAAACATTTCTGCAGACACCCAGGTCAGTGAAGAAGGAGGGGGAGGAGATGCTCCAGGCGCCGGAGCAGCGATTCCCCTGTGGCCTGTGGTGAAGACCACAGTGAGGCAGGCTGTCCCCCTGCAGCCCGTGGGCGGTGGAGCAGATGACTGCCTGCACCCCGTGGAGGGCCCCCACGCTGGAGTAGGTGGATGCCTGAAGGAAGCTGTGACCCCATGGGAAGCCTGCACTGGAGCAGGCTCCTGGCAGGACCTGTGGCCCGTGGAGAGAGAGAAGCCCACACTGGAGCAGGTTTGCTGCTGGTGACCCCATGGAGGAGACCCACGCTGGAGCAGTTCATGAAGAACTGTAGCCCATGGGAAAGACTCACGCTGGAGAAGTCATGGAGGACTGTCTGCTGTGAGAGGGACCCCGCATTGGAGCAGGGGAAGCGTGTGAGGAGTCCTCCCCCTGAGGAAGAAGAAGTGGCAGGAACAACAGTGTGATGAACTGACCCCAGCCCCCATTCCCTGTCCCCCTGCACCACTTGGGGGGGAGGAGGGAGAGAAATCAGGATCAAAGTTAAACCCAGGAAAGAAGGGAGGGGTGAGGGGAAGGTGTTTTAAGATTTGGTTTTATTTCTCATTACTCCTCTCTCAGTTAATTGGTAATAAATTACATTTGTTCCCAAGTCAAGCCTGCTTTGCCCGTGAGAGTAAATGCTGAGTGATCTCCCTGTCCTTATCTCAACCCACAAGCCTGTTGTTAGGTTTTTCTTTCCCCTGTCCAGCTGAGGACGGGGAGTGATAGAGCGGCTTTGGGGGGCACCTGGCATCCAGCCAGGGTGAAACCACCACAGTAGTTGCTATACCTAGAAGGGCTCATGCAAAGTAATAGCAAAGCTGATCTTTAGGCATTCACAGAGAAGTGGCAAGAGCTGGGGTTGAGCATGGGGGTAGCAGAGTAAGTGGAGGGAGGGTGTGAGTCCACAACAAACTATGCAGACTGGAAAAATTAAAATTAGTGAAGTTCTACTATAATTTCACACGTAGAAGGCAAAATTAGAAATGCTTTATTATATTCAGTGTGTGGTTTTAGTCTCGGCAGGAGGCTGAAATGAACCTCTCACTGTAAGAGCTGACTGAGTTTAGTTACAAGCCCCCTTTGGAGTTTAAAGCCGATCATGTTTTATATTTTTTTTTTCCTAGACACTGATAAAGACTACAGAGAGCACATCTCCAGCACTACTCTGTGTAGCTAGTAGCTAGATAAAGACACATGGATTAGGGAATGTGGGTCAAAAATAGAGAAAACAGTCCAGACTGACTGGACGTGCACTGAGGAAGGCTCATGGCTGCAGGCAGTGACTGGTAAGAGGTTACTAGGGGAAGAAATATGAATTGATCATTTCCAGATTTGTCAGTTTGCAGCCAAATGTGTAGGAAAAGAACAGTATCTCATAATGATTGGAAAAGAAGAATTATATATTAATATTTTGGTTAGACAATGAAAAAATATTTAAAAGCTGCTGTCTAATTTAAAACTTCATTCATTTGTGTGGATACACGTACGTATTTGTTTCACTTCTTAGAGCAAGCTCCGATTGACTAGTTTTTACCAGGTAAAGGTGATGCTAATTTGAATAAATCTATTGCAGCTAATGGGACTGCTCATGGTACTAAGCTTCTCATCAACAGGTAAGGTCATATCTTCCAGCAGCCTCAGGCATGGCTAACCCGTAATAAGATACCTACTTTCCCCCCACATTTTTATACATTTAAATGAATGAATATTTAAATTACAAATCCAGAATGGCAACGACTAACAGTTATTTTTTCAGCCTTCAGTCTTCCCTTTTTTTCCCCCCATGTTTGATTTTTTCCCAACTGTTCTATAATTTCAATGTGATCTAAAGATGGACTTGCTTCTCTTCTCCTAGTGGTATCTAGCAGGTAATCTATAAGCCTTTGGGAATGGAGGACTAATTCTGGAAGATTTGTGAAGGTAACATAGAGGATTTCACTTTCTGCTAGTAGACTCATTTTCACTGCACAAGGATTGCATGTCCACCACAGAAATTTTAGGAATCCACAAACTTAAACAGAAACTTCAAACTTCTCTTCCATATTTAGCTATGGATGTTGAAGGGGTCATTTGTCCTCTTGGAAACACAACTTGTAAAGTAGCTTGCTCTGTTATATTCCCCGTATCTGCTGTGATACATGACCACGGTTATCTTCCCACCTAGGCAACTATAATTCCTCATGATATTGAGGTGAAAAAGGAAACATCTTCTTAAGCCATTGGAGGATTATAATTAGGAGGTAGAAGAGTGGGTGAAAGTATGAAGAAATGCCATTTTCCTTTTTTTTGAAAGGGAAACATGAAGCAATCATGGCGCTTGCTTTATTCAGTGGCTTGGAAGCGTATAGAAAAAAAGAGTACAGACTTCTTAAGCCAATTACACTTTTCCTCCAGAATGTCATTGACCTGCCTCTGCTGGTGCTATCTTGGGTTTTACACCTGAACTGCAGGATTACTGAAGTGGCTCAGGTGAAATCTCTATCAAACCATTGTTTATCCCGTGAGAGAGACTGTTCACTCACCCTGAGGCCATCCGGCATAATTTGACCATCTAATATTATCTTTAGTATTGTTCTTAGACTCCAAAGTAAGCCACGTCCAAGCTGATTATTTGGAATGGTCCATGACCTGGGCTAGCTCTCAAATAGCTGCTGGGAATTTCTTAAGAGAGTATCAGCTCGTCTGGGCCAAAATAGTACTAGGACCTAGACATATGACCTGGGACTGGCTAATTTACTGCTACAACCATATCCACGATTGCTTGGCAGCATTGCTCGCTCTATGTCTACCCTTCTCTCAGGGCAGGTTGCACAGATTCCAATTGTTCTGAAATATTATCAGTCTCAAAAATTAATACAAATGAAAGTTACAGTCTATCCATGGAATATTCTCTCGTATTGGCCCTGTCTCTGTGAATTTTGTGTGCTCATGGGTCATTGTATCTAAACACCAAGTGAGCATTGCCAATGGCAGCTCTAAAATGTTCTTTCAACCATGCTTCACCTCTCCTTCCTCAGACCCTGCAGCGCGTCCACCCCATCCCCAGAGATCATCTGCCACCAGAAGCTACCAACATTTCCATACCAGAGCTCTTCTTCACACAATCCTTTGACATCACAAAACAAATTTCAAGTGCCAAGCCTCAGCACACCCTGACCACCCACCTCTTCCCGGACTTCTAGTTCCTTGCTCTGCAGAATCAGACACTTCTTTGTTCAGCAACAGTTGGGACACATTACCTAAGCAGTGTCAAACCATGTAAGATACTAGATGACACATGGAGAATAAAGTTGGGAAATGATCCAGGGTAAAGAGGCTAAAATTTACCATTTCTAGCTAAAGATAAAGGCCCAAACAACAAGACCTTAGAAGAACTACGATCTCTTAGGCAAGGAGGAAATCTTAGCTCTGCAGCGACTGGACCCAAGGACTAGTATCAATTATTTTCCTGGGACAGAGGAGTCTCAGTAACTCAGCAAACCTTAAAATTGTTCCTGACCTGAACCCCAGCTCATTTTTGCTGAGCCTTCATACCTTTTCCCACTGCACGAGATCAGGATACAAACACAGATCTCAGCTGCCAGAGCCCTCTGAGCAGCTTTGAATTCACCCCTTGATTAAAATATTAGTTCCCCAGTTGCAATGTCCTTGTGAACGATGCACCCAGTACTCGGTGAGAAAGAAAGAACATGTTGGGGAAAACCTGGATAAAAATGTTCTGATCAATTATGAATTCCTCGGTCACAAAAATCTCCTACTAATTATCTGCTACTCATTTTAATACACTAGAGAGAGCAACTGTACTTTTGGGAAGCAATCCTAGCTGCTTGCACCAATAGTGACCTGAAATCCTCAGCTACATTACTAACCCTGCATGAGGATCATTACTTCCAGTACTGACTACAAGATCAGGACCAAAATTAATGAAACTGCACAGCTAAAACTAGAAATGGGAGATAAGGGTTGAAGAGCATAAGACAAAACAGAAGGGAAAGACATTTAGATGATATGTGAAATGAAATAAGAGGGTATTTGAGAAGAAAGAAGGACAAAGTGCTATCACAAGTAAAGAAACTAACGGAAAGAAAAAACAAGTCAAAGTGAGGATGGGAGGAAACAGGAGAGGGAGAAATCAGGAAGCTTTTCTCTGTTTTCAAATCCATTTCTTTCATTTGACAGAGAGACTTCTGAATTCCATTCATGTAAAGGTATACAAGAACAAAGCCTAGGAGATTCATTCCATCTCATTACTAGCAAAATTAGATACCTCTCTCATATTACCTCACATTTTCTATAGTCATGGACCATTCCAGGCAGAGTTTATGCCATTCATACAGTACAATTAGAAATATGTCATTTGAATAATGGAGAGTCAAACTTACCTTTTAAGCGTCTCCCATCATTTTGGAATAAGAATTCATGAGCATTGTAATTTCTCTTGATAATATTATTGAGAACCTATTTTTGTTTTCTTATCAAAGCTATTTAAAATCATGAACTTCACTGCGTAATAATTTACTTCATAACACTTTTATTTCTCCTTTAAGGTTTTTATTATTAATGAGAATGCATTTTTTATAGCACAGAATGCTGGTACCTTTACTTATAAAGACAGTAAGAAAGTGTCATTTGATCATCTAATGACCTCTGGTGGATGAATCTAATTGACTCACAAACACATAATGGTTCACACTGGTTTTAACTTGTATTGATCGCAGTAATACCGGGCTGTTCACAGGCAGCCTCTCCATGCGGTGGAAATATTCAGACTTTAAAAATAATCCTATCCCAACCCAGGAGGAAAAGTCACATGTCTCAAAATGTCTCAGGAGCTGAAACCAATAAAAACATCTAATCATAAATACTCATCAGGTCTAACTTTGTCCAATTTTCTGCTTGTGATCCCAAAGGCTCTTATGCATTTGGTGTGATGCTCATAAAAGACAGATACCCGGCCTATGTGGCTTGTCATCTTTTCCTCCCATGCACGCCTCTTTAGCTGTATTTTTGCACTGCACACTAAGAATCTGATTGTCTATCGACCCTCCCCTGCTACAAACATTTTAAATACCTCATTGCAAAATATAGTGAGTTGAATTTCACTCGAATGAAAGTATGCTTTTCCTGCAAACTCTGGTTGCTTTTTGGTTCCCCTGGAAGGCAAAAACTTACAAAGCAAAGGGAAGGGTAGGTCAGTGATATTAAATCTTGATGTGAAATGATTTTAGAAGGCGAGATACATGAGCGAGAAGTGAAACAAACGGTTAAATGAGCAAGTCTTAGCCTGCAGATCAGCATGCAGAGTAAAACCCTGTTTATGAGACATGCACTTGGACTGAGGTTTTAAGAAACTAAACATTAGTGAGTGTTAATGCTCTGCTGAGGGGGTGTCTTCAGGCCCCTTCACAGGCCTTTTCTATGTTCAATTTTGGGCGAAAACGAGATGTGATCTCCATTAAAACAGTGTATATCTAGAGGAAAGACTGTGGATTTACACTGGTGTAATGGGGATAGCAGTCTGGCCCATGGTTCTGCAGTTACTTATGTGCAGGCACAGGAGGGAGAGCAGGTTAGTGGTGGGATAATAAGGAAACCCATGAAAGACATCCTTGCAAAACTACACTACACAAGGTGTGAGCACCTATCACTACTCAACAGGAAATAAATTAATGAAAAAAATAGTAAAGCAAGAAGAAATCCTTTCCAGTTATACTTTGCTCACTAAATATCTGGGGAGGCTGTAGAAGCTTTTTAACACTCTCAGATAGGTTTGTTTATATCATTTAGTCTGTATGAGAGTTCCTTGAAAAGGCTATAAAAATACATCACCAACTTTACTGTGTTTTTATTTTTAACTGTGAAAGCATGTAAAGTGAGACTGTACCCAGCTCCTCCAGTAGTCATGTTTCATTAATCTTTCTTCCCTTCTGTGTTTCTACCAAACATGTTTTGTTACCTGGATGTGGGTTATGCTACAAGTGGTGTTGTTAAGGTGCAAATGCTGATAAACGCTATGTATGTTTGCTGCTGGTGTTGTAACCTGCAGGGTAACAGCACAGATGGGCCTGAACAGCTTCTGTATCTACTATAGAGGTTCTTCACTTAACACAGAGACCTTTTTGTCAAGGACTCCAAGCAGGGCAATATCCAAAACCCTTGTAGAATAATCTGAAGGGTGGGTGCCTGTTCTAGCTTTGTCATGAAAGGTCTCAGATGCAATTTCCACCTCTCTTTAATACCCAGCATAATCATAGAATCGTAAAATCATAGAGTAGTTTCAGTTGGAAGTGACCTTCAAGGTCATCGAGTCCAGCCTTTGTCCTAGCTCTACCAACACCACTAAGCCATGTCCATAAGTACAACATCTACCCGTCTCTTAAACACCTCCAGGGGTGGTGACTCCACCACCTCCCTGGGCAGGCTGTTCCAATGCCTGACAACCCTTTCAGAAAAGACATTCTTCCTAATCTCCAGCTTGAACCTCCCCTGCTGCAGCTTAAGGCCATTTCCCCTTGTCTTATCGCTTGTTACTAGGGAGAACAGACCGACCCCCACCTCGCTACAACCTCCTTTCAGGTAGTTGTAGAGAGCAATAAGGTCTCCCCTCAGCCTTCTCTTCTCTGGGCTGAACAGCCCCAGATCCTTCAGCCGCTCCTCATACGAGATGCTCCAAACCCTTTACTAGCTTGGCAGCCCGCCTCTGTACCCTCTCCAGCACCTCAGTGTCCTTCTCGTAGAGAGGGGCCCAAAACTGCACACAGTACTCGAGGTGTGGCCTCACCAAACCCTACTAAAGGGGAATGAATCCTTGAGTTATCAGACTGAACTGTAAAGGCAATGTAGGTTTTTATTCTGCTTGTATTGCACTCTCCCCCTATACTCTATATTTGTTATAGCCGTTCCACAAACCAAGATTCATTCTAGCTATATCTGTCTCAAAATAGACGGACATCCTGCACGGAGCAAATCTTTCCCTTATCTAAATTACTTGTCTCCCCCTTGCCTCTGTTCCTTGTTTTTATTCCCGCACGCAACCCTGGCACCGGCATAAGACTCTCTTGGACAGAAAACAAAATCCTTTAACAATTCCACCAACGTAGAAGCCTCGCTGGGGAGGAAATGGGAAACCTCTTCCCCTTCACTTTTGCTACCAGCAGCTGAATCAATGGAGGTCATTATATTCCTTGCCCAAGATGTCAAGGGGTCAGGAAAGAGCAGCTTTGTTGAGGAGTTGCTCCAGCCTGATATTATGGATTTGAACAATGAAAACAGAGCCGAATTGTGAGAACCCATGTGAGATTATTTAAGGCGAGATAAAGTCATTTTAATCGTTGCTATTGCAAGTGGGCTTTGGATCATGAAGGGCACCCCTCTAGTTAGATCTCTGGATAGGATTAGTGCACTGAGTGGGGCAGGAGGAGGGACCAGAAGCCACGCTAAGACAGAGCTGCCAGAGCTCTGGGTGATGAAAATTCACCTCCAGGAGTGTAGTTAGATCATCAGGTGACACGGTTTGCGTTCCCCCAAAAGTTCCCTCATATCAAAAGGCAAGACTGATGAGAAAGATGGTTTTAAGATGAGCTTTTGCCAACTTCAAGAACCTTCTATCTTGTCCTGGGAAATTGTGATCCCTTAGGCCAGGGCAATGACTCTTGGGGCATTAGGAGAGGAAGCTGCGGTTCCTTTTGTTCCTTTAATTACTTGCCTTGCTTTCCCAGGCTGAGGCACCAACTACTCCTGCAGCAAGCACAGACTTGCTCCTCTCAGAGGTCCACCTCTGTCCTGGCACCACTCCTGGACAACTGAATCACTTGGAAAGTTCTTCTGTCTTTCTTTCTTTCCTTCCTTCCTTCTTTCCTTAATTCCTTCTCTTCTTTTTTAATTCTGTCTTTCATTAAAATTAGAATCAACTTAAATTCCAAGCCAGAAAAATCACTTGGAGTAAAAGGGAGATTTTTTTCCCCACCCATTTTAGAAGCCTCAGAACTGGATATTTAGAACATTTTTTTGGGTTTTGCAAATCGCAGTGGGAGAGGTGAGCATGTTGGGAGCAACCTTCCCAGGAATAGCTCCAGTTTGAGTCATTGGCATTTTACAATAACAATAAAAATGAAAAACATTTCCTCAATAATTCCCAGCTTCCTCTCATTGGGATTACTTTAACTTGCTTTCAAAGTTGGTGGGAAGTTTCGTGACCTTATAACAAAATGTTTGAGCTTGGTGGTGCTTGGGGTTTTGTCTTCATCTGGAAAACAAGTAGATTTGCTCTCATAACTCTCTTTTGAAGCTTGTTGTGGAGGTTGCAGAGGAAGGCACTCCTGGATTCATCACATATTTCTTTCAGTATTGAACAAAAGAGACTTCCACCATGGGGCCCATATTGGTGCCTCCTCTTTTTGCATTCACTGTCCTTTGAGTTGTTAAGTTTCCCTTTAATCTGTCCCACTAAGACACCCAAAACTAAGTTCTATGTACAAACCCAGGGCAGCAGGAAGGGTGCACTCAGAGCAGCAGCTTGTCAGATACGTTTGTCCCAGCTCAACTTCGGTGTGTGACTGCAGCCCGTGGCAGACGCGAGGCAAAGCGTGGTCAGACCATGATGGTGTAGCACACACGCTTTCAGTTCCTGCCATTTAGCTGAAAACTGGAAATTTATTTGGCCAAGGCAGGGCTGGCCGTATGTCAAAGCCATATGTCGATGTGAGGCCAGATAATTTTAAGAGATCTAAGACATTTCCTACATGTTAGAGGAAGCTGCCCTGGTTTTCTTAAAATGGTTGCTAAACTCACGGGGTAAACAAACAGGTGTTTGCTTGATGATATCCTTCCACTACTGAGTTTTCTAAAGAGGAATTGTACAATGGTTACCTGTAACTAAAATTATTTGGGAGCTCTGGACAGATTTTTTTTCCAAGATATTCCAGCACCCAAAATTGGAAGTTGGGCACTGAGGTACTTTTGAAAATCCCATTAGATATCTGATTTGTGTCTTTAGGCAACTCATTACCTTTAAAAATGTTGTCCCTGGTGCCAGTAAGAATTGAATCTTCTGCATATTAGGCTCTGTTCCACGAAATGTGCGAAAGTTACATGCATTTTGTGTAACGAAGGGATAGAAACCTAAAAGTCGAAAGGTATCAGCTGTCAATTTAATCTTAATCACATAACAACACTACAATCACTGTTCCTTTGTTTCTTTGTTTCACTTTCTAAAATTCCTGTAATTATATGCAATTACCTATTACGCTGGAAATTGGTTCTCCTAGACGAAGAATCTGATTTTTTTCTTAACTGTACAAAATACGCAATTTAAAAAAGTGAGCAGTTTGTGTGTGGAGAAAAATGAGGCTACAGCTGTAGGATTTTGTTATGCTTTTAGTATCAAATCACAAAACCCATTACATTATTTATCCTACAGGCAGGCCTTGTACTGCAAACATTGAATACAATTGCATACCCTAGGAAAAGATACGTGTGCTTTTTAATTGCCCCTGATTTAAATAACCCTTAATTTCATTAGTCGTTCTTTCTTTTTCTTTTTTTTTTTTTTTGATATGGGAAATTAAAACAGTTTATTTTAAAGCATGGATATGAACCACTGATTTTCTTTTTTTATAAACCCAAAAGACTGTGCATTACACTATGTGTAAAAATATACATATGCCTATGCATATGCATATACACAGATATACATAAAACAAAAGTGTATAATTTATATTAGACACATACACGTGCACAGGCACACATGTACGTGCACATGTGCACGTGCAAACAGAAAAAGACTTTTTTCTTCTCTATTGCTATAGCATCCGAAACTTGAAAAATAGGAGTCTGTATGATTCAAGGGATTTCAAAGAATAAATCCCAGTAAAGTCACACTTCTGTCCTGTGTTTGAAATATCTTGGTTTTGTCACAGGCTATAATTCAAACTACTGAGTCGTAAAATTAATCTTTTTTTTTTGCAGTTTTTTTTTTTTTGTTTTGTTTTGTTTTTTAAATGCTGCTTTACTTCAGCTATTGGAAAACTCAGAGCAAGCTGTAGGCAGGAGGATAAGTTTCAGTGTGCATTTGTGGGGTGTATGGGGAAGACTCTTTTTTTAAGAAGAGCACACATTTCGTTCCCATTAACTCCAGGTTTATCACAGGAAAAATAATCTTTCTAAAATGAATTATACCACGTTGCATATTCAGAATCATTAAACCTGAACTGTATTTAGGAATAGTCAAGCCAGGAAATAAATTCTTTGATCTGTGCATGGCTGTGTGCGTCCTACTGGTGTGTGGTTAGTGTGCCTTGCCTACAGTATGTGTGTAAGGATGTGCCTAGGGTACCGCTGTCGCTGCGCTTTTACACTGTAGTTGCATCCCCTTTGTGTTATCTACGAGTAAGCTTTAACCTGTATACCTTTTGAAAAGAATGCATGTATCCACAGGCATGGACGCTCAAACAGACAAAATCCTGAGGGAGAAAAGTGGCTGATGATGGCTGTGATTGACGGCAACCAGATATTTAGTTGATATAAGCCACTTCAAGGTTTGATCCTGTACAAAGCAGCTTTGGCCCTTGCTTTCAGCAGAGCCTAAACTAAGTATCATATCAAAATCTCTTACTTAAGCCAGCTTTTCCTATAGTGTTGGCCCACTTCAGAATTTCCCTCCGTTGCAGAAGTTTCTCCTAATTTGAGATCCCCTGTAGTCAAAACGTTAACTACCAGCGGCGCTTGTCAGAGCTGCGCGATTCCTGTCGGTTTTGCAGAATGCAAAGGAGCCAGGTGCTTAGATAACAGGGAAGTATTTTGTATGCTTTACCTTGATTTCATCTCCCTCAGATAATCTGACTCTCTCAGGATGTTTATTTTGTTTTCACACAACAGTGCATTTGTCCAGGACTCTAGGTAACACGGAAGCTATTGGCGGGGTAAAAATAGGTTGGACCAGAGACGTGAGCTTTGTCCTTTGTCCTTTCAAAGGGTTAAAACTGGTGGGGAAATTAAAAAAAAAAAAAAAAAGAGACGGAGAGGGAGAGGAAGAGAAAAAATAAAAGGTTAGTGTTTTCTGTCCATTAAAGAGAGTATTCTGCTCTGAAACCAAATTGGTCATGCATTCTTCCTGCGTTTCCTGGCAGAGGGGAGACTGACTGCAGCACCTGCCTTCCCCAAGCACCCGTCCCGCTCCCTCGCTGCCCTCGCCCCGATGGATCTGTCACTTATTACCCCACTCACTTACAGGACCAAAGGAGCTTTGAGACGCCGATTTTCCTTAGTTAGCTCCATATGAAATTCCTCCTGGAGCATAGCTGGAAGTTGTTGGTCTTTTTGTTTCTTTTTCTTTTTCTCTTTTTTTTTCCCCTGTCTTTTTTTTTTTTTTTTTTTTTTTATTTGCAGGATAAAACTGTACTTGCTCTGAGCAGAGTCTGGACACCATACAATTTTTATGGGGGGAATGGATAATGCTTTGTTTTATTCTTCTCCCTCACGTTTTCCCTCCAGCAAATGCCATTAAAATTTGTAAAAAGATTTTTTTTTTTCTTTTGCTGAAGAGGTACTTTCAAATCTTTTTTGTTTTAAATTCCATTTAAAAAATCTCGCCCGTTTCATTTAACACTTTGGATTACTTGGTTTTCACGCTTCTTCCTCAGACTTATCTCCAGTTTTAATTTCTCAGCTCAGTCATTGCATCTGGGTGGTGAAATGTTGACGAAACAATCTAATTTCTCACACAGAGTAAGGCACTTCCACTAAAAATGATATTTCTCTAATTCGGTCTCAAATTTAAGGAGAAAAGAAAGGATTCTTAACACCAAAAATTTCTGGTACATTAATCAAATAGCAGGAATATTTTAAAAAAGCCAGTTTTTTTCTCCAAAACAGATATACAAAAATATCATATTATTAATAATAATATTATTAATAATATTTTTTTTCACTTCAAAATTGAAGTGTTTCCTTTTCTGTGAATTTCCTTACTGAATTGTTACAACTCAGAAAGGTTAAAAAAATGGTAGTTTCTAAAATAATTTATAGAAAAAAATAATTTATGAACACTTAAGGTTGTTTTATTGCTTTTCAATGTCATGCAGAAGGACTTTCTTGGGACTGGATCCATCTCCCAGGCATCTCTCCAGTGAAAGGTCCATATTCCATTGACTGAACCCTCCTGTAGCCCAGCGGGAGAAAATGAAAGGGTTCAGCTGGCAGTAGGTGTCTTGTCGTTCCTGTGCCACTACTCACTCTAGGGCAGTTTTGGGGGAAGAAGGCTGTAAGCTCTGCAGGTGTTATGGATTGCATGGTATAAGGATTTCAAGAATATGAAAACCAGTCATCTGGCCCGTCCTGGTGCATGGGTACCCGTAAGTCTAACGTCTAAGGTACCCCGAAGTCTGAGGTCTAAGAAGTGGGGATGGCTCTGAGCAATAATGCCAGCTCAGACAGAGAAAAATGATGATCAACAAAAGTAGGCTGATCTGACCATGTCTTGTTTCCTACTCCTGCTAAAGACACTGTCAGTCTTTCTTTGCCCCAGTCTATGCTCATTGCAACAGAACAAGACTAATCTATCTCCTAGCTAAGGCAGGTGAGGTTATGCATGTTTATGGAACAATTTTGGGAAATGAAGAATATATGCCATTCCCTTTGAAGCATGAAAACTTTTTTGATTTCAATAGTCATGTAAAACTGAAAGGAAAGAACCCAGGAAAAGGCTCTGACCACTTCAGTATTGATGGCACATTTTCATTTTGCTTTTTCTGTTTTTAAAATAGAAACAAAGGACATTTTGAAGTGTAGAAAATTCAAATGTTTCACTTAAGCATGTCAGAAATCAAGTTTTCTTTTTTTATGGCTGAAAGAAGTGGCTATGGGAAGTGTGGCAAAATAAGACAATTTGGAAGGTGATGGATCTGTATTTCTAATAAAAGATACGTGAAAAGACAAATTTATCCCATTCTTTTGATACACGTGACCTATTAGGGCTAGCAAAATGCTTTCAACACTGTTGGCTGAGAAGGACTGGAGGATTATTGCTTGGTGTCTCACTGGAAGAGAGCTGAAGGCTTTCAATTGTTTGTTTGCCAGGAGAAACAGGAGAACAGAAAACTGGTTGCAGGTGGATCCTATTAACCCTGTAATAACACATGTCAACAACCAGCGATTCTGAGAATTTTCAAAAGATTTACCCAATGTCTCAGCTGCATTTTTCTATTTTGCATTGAATATGTGCTGTGGCTGTATCTCCTGGACAATGTAAACAGCTTAGGAGAGGCACTCTCTTCTGTATCCAGGTGCCGTATCTTCTACCACAAAATTTCCAGGTCTCTGGTGGGCTCATATGGGAATGAAACAAAATTAAAAAGTTAAAACAGTAATTTAAATTTCCTTTCAATGGGTGAGTTAGGAGGAAAACATGCTTGTACTGTTCTCTGGAATATACAGCTTCAGGGATCACCTATGGCCTTTTATCTGTATATATTTTCTTGGTTTGTTTTATTCAATGAAGTAGTGAGTGCGCTCACACCACCAACCCCACCAATGTTATTTAATTTTTGTATGCTTGAGGGGCACTCTGTCTGATGAGATCCAGTTGTGTCCATTTTGGTGCTGCCAAGCCTTTGGCAATCTGTTTAGATTAATGAAAGGTGCTCCTTGTAACCAAATCCTCTTTCCTGGGGGGTAACCCATTCTCCACCTCCAGAACCATCCCCAGGAACATACTGAACTGTAAGACAGATGATTCTTAAATAATTTTGTCCTTGCTGCTCAGATTCATATCTATGAACAGATGTTAATTATAAGGAAAGCGATAGTTGAAATGCAGATGGTATAGGAAATGTCTGTGCAGATTCAATCTGTGTTACTCTTTATAATACTCAACACTGTTTTCATTGAAACGCTGGGTCTATAGGAATATGTTGCAAGGTTTTAAACAGAACACCCCTACCCCCTTGTGGCATAATGGCATTTCTGGAAAGGAAATAAACCCATATGAAAATTGCTTTCTCTGGTTATCAAAAGCACCTTAATCATTTGATGAAGCAACCCTGGACAGCCGTCCCCTTCCCTGCTTACACTGAGCTCTCTAGGGCTCAGCTCAACTATTTAAGCAGTGTCCTATAGTAAGAAGTCAGACTTTTGCTGAAGAAAACAAACTAACAAAAACAATAGACCAAAGCTGAAGAGCTGGTATTTTTTTGGCTTATGTCTTCTTGTTTATTTTCCTTTTTGTTGTGTTTTAAATGTCAGTCTGTGCCACTGAACCAGCTCAGCTTTTGCCCATGTATTATGCAGAGGGTTATGGTGCATCATGTTTCCAGGGCATGGCATGTGGTGAAAGGTTGGTTCAGGATGAATTCAGATGGGTGATATGCTCACATCAGTCAAGGTCACAGTGAGCAATAAAAGTCATCTCAAACAGATTTCAGCACAGATTTCAAAACTGGCCAGATTAGAACATTGCTTCCTTTACACAATGGCAGAGTTACTTTACCTGCTTGTAAGTGAAGCTACACTATTAGTTCAGTAACAGTTACATTAATAGGATAAACACCGTGGAGTAAAGATGTTAGTAAACATGAACAGGTATCTCAAAGTCTGATCACAAATTTTCATTCTCAGTTGTTCCTTGACTAAATATATTGAATAAAGAAACTCATGGAGTGAATGTTTTTTTAGAGATTAAAACCTGTTAGAGCTGTTTTTCTTGTGTCCACACAAGGAGTTTGGTATGTCCACTGTCAAGACTGAACTTTCAACATTTACAATTTAGGACACCTTCATGCCTTGTTTCTGATTTTACAGAGTTCAGTTTTGACTTTCAGAGCAGTATAAATCCATATTTCATCAGCTACAGGGGAAGCTGTGGACGTGTCGTCTGAACTTTTGGAAATGGTCACCCAAAAGTCTCTAAATCTGAGCATCCAGATGCTCTTCTACAATATTTCCTCATCAAAGAATTTGGGGCTTGTGGGTTTTGGTTTTGGTTTTCTTTTTTTTTTTTTTATTTTTTATTTAAGGATCACCTAATATGTATCTGGTATTAATGAGAACCTGGGAGTAATCTCAAATGACAATTAGATATTAGTCTTAGCAGCTCTGCCTTTCCAGATTTTGTGCTATATGTGTTTGGTATCTTTCAAAATCTTCCTGTCCAAAGCATCATGGAAGCTCAGTAATATTTTATAAGAATAAATTATTTGGCTTTTTCAGTTGCAGATAAAAGATTGAGGACATAATTTTTATATGGGCTACCCTAAAGGCTCAGAAACCAGAAGGCAAATAAAATGAACCCAGAATGTACTCCTTTATTAAGGATCATGTTTGCTAAAATAATCTCATGTTTTTTGAGGCCTGACTCATAAGAATGCTTGAACTTCAAGATATTGCAGTCTACCTGCCATCCTCAAGGTCTTCTTTCAAGAAGGATGATCTCTGATTTTGCATTGCATCTCTTTATACAAGTAACAGCACCTGCGTATGTGGTACTTTGAGCTGGTGCACACGGCTCAGAGGAACTGATATGAACAGCAACTTTGACTTCTTCATCTTTCTCATTTTGAATGTCCAGGAGTTAAGAACAAAACGTAGATGTCACTGGGAACAATAATGTCCTTCTGTTCTAAGAGAATAAAGTACATATTAAAACATTAGCTGAGAAGTTTTTCTTTCCTATCTTACTAGCTAACACATGACTATCGTTTTTGGACACTTTCATTCATGCAATTAAAGCATTAGCTAGACTTTTTTTTTCCCCTTTCTTTATAAATTACCCAACGATCATCCCATTCTTCTTTCTAAAAATCTATCTGAAAACTGAATTAGAGAAAAAACAGTTTCTCTGCTTATGCAGGTGTCATGGGATGGGATTGAAGTTTAGACAGGTAAATATAGGGGGTTTTCTCCAAAATGTGGATAAAAAACCTATCAGGGTGGTCTGATGGAAGTTGCTGATATTGTTGCCAGCCCTGTTTAGTGCATACAGCTCTATGTGCAGTTGCAGCACACAATGACTATTCTATTTTGGGGGGGGGGGGGGGGGGGGGGGGGGGTTGGAGGGGGGAGCAATTGCAAAATTTTGGAGCCTGCACATCATGGCAGACAGGAATGGCTGGTTTCCATGACATGACAGAACTGTAATAACCTTTTTACCAGTCATTCATTCCTGATTTCTGAATGAGTGACGTAGTTTTCTGGACTCTGGGGTAAGTCCCATCATACACATTGCACTGGAAGAGTACTGCCAGCACTGTCTTATCCCAACCTTGAAGAACAAGTTTTTCTTATTTTTGGATTAAACAGGACAGCAGGAAAGAGTGAAGATGAAGCAGTGCAAGTTCTTGTAACATTTCTTTTTTTCATATGCACACAAATAAAAATAACACATGGCAAGAGGTAGAAGAATTCTCCTGAAAGTGATGTTAACAGATGATGGCATATCAAAGACAGTTCAACACACAAACTGTTCTATTTATGGGTCAAAAGTTCTCTTTTAAATTGTGCCAGCCACTGTGTTAAACCATGGATTTACTTTCTTGCCTAGACCTATAACTTGGCTGGAGAGGTTATAGAGGTACGAAGAGGCTTACTGTAGTTGTACAAAAAATTACTGTCTTTGTGGTTTCCTTCAGAGAGGAATTACTGAAAAATAAGCAAACTGTGGATTTAACATCTGGCGATCTCTCCAAGCGGACTTCCCCACATTATCCTACCTACTTTATGCAGCTGTGTAGCACAGCTTGTTGCCCTCCGAAGGTGGAATCACTCTGCTGTGCCTGTGGCTGGACTTATTTGGTGGCTTCAGATACATAAGGCACTTTTAAAAATCCCTTCAAAGAGCAAACATTAACCCACAAGCCTTGTTTGTTAAGACACCTGTCCTTGCCCACCTGATTCCTGACATTTTTGGTATGTGACTCTTCTCAAAACCCATTTCAACCCATTTAGGTAACCTCACTTGTCTGTTGTTCACTGCCCAGCGTCTCAGCAGCCAAATTAGAATCACAGAATGGTTTGGGTTTGAAAGACCATCTAGTTCCAAGCCCCATCCAACCTGGCCTTCAACACTGCCAGGGAGGGAGCAGCCACAGCTTCTCTGGGCAACTTGTTCCAGCGCCTCACCACCTTCATAGTAAAGAACTTCTTCCTTATATCTAGTCTAAACCTCTCCTCTTTCACTTTGCAACCATTGCCCCTCGTCCCATCACCACACCTCCTGATCAAGAGTCCCTCCCCACTTTTCCTGCAGGCCCCCTTTCACCACTGAAAGGCCACTCTAAGGTCTCCCTGGAGCCTTCTCTTCTCCAGGCTGAACAACCCCAACTCTCTCAGCCTGTCCTGACAGAGGAGATGCTCCAGTCCCCTGATCATCTTTGTGGCCTCCTCTGGACCCACTTGAGCAGGTCCATGTCTTTCTGGTGTTGGGGGCCACAAAGCTGGATGCAGCACTGCTGGGGGGGAGGGTCTCACAAGAGCAGAGTAGAGGGGAAGAACCACCTCCCTCGACCAGCTGGCCATGCTGCTTTGGATGCAGCCCAGGATGTGATTGGATTTCTGGGCTGCGAGCACGCATTGCTGGCTCATATTCAGCTTTTCATCTACCAGCACCCCCAAGTCTTTTTCTGCAGGGCTGCTCTCAATCCACTCATCATGCAGCCTGTATCTGTGTTTGTGATTGCTCCAACCCATATGCAGGACCTTGCACTTGGCTTTGTTGAATTTCATGATGTTTCCACAGGCCCACCTCTCCAGCCTGTCCAGGTCCCTCTGGACGGCCTCCCTTCCCTCCAGCATGTCCACTGCACCACACAGCTTGGTGTTGTTGGCAAACTTGCTGAGGGTGCACTCAGTCCCGCTGTCGCTGACAAGGATGTTAAACAGCACTGGTCTCAGTACCGATCCTTGAGGAACACCGCTTGTCACTGGTCTCCACTGGGACATCGAGCCATTAACAGCAACTTTTTGGGTGTTACCATCCAGCCAATTCCTGATCCACTGAGTGATCCATCCATCAAAGCCATGTCTCTTCAGTTTAGAGACAAGGATGTCATGTGGGACAGTGTCAAAAGCCTTGCACAAGTCCAGGTAGATGAAGTTGGTTGCTTTTCCCTTATCCACCATCGCTGTAACCCCATTGTAGAAGGCCACCAAATCTGTCAGGTAGGATTTGCCCTTGGTGAAGCCATGTTGACTGTCACCAGTCACCTCCTTATTTTCCATGTGCTCTAACATATTTTCCAGGAGGATCCACTCCATGACCTTGCCAGGCACAGAGGTGAGACTGACTGTCCTGTAATTCCCGGGGTCTTCCTTTTTTCCCTTTTTAAATATGGGGGTTATGTTTCCTCTTTTCCAGTCGGCAGGCACTTAACCAGACTGCCATGACTTCTCAAATATGATGGATAGTGGCTTAACAATTACATCCACCAGTTCTCTCAGGACTTAGAGCTTCATCTCATCAGGTCCCATGGACTTGTGCACCTTCAGGTTCCCTAGATGGTCTCAAATCTGATCTTCTTCTACAGTGGGCAGTTCTTTGTTCTACCAGCCTCTGCCTGTTCCCTCTTCGACTCGGGCAGTGTGATCAGAGCACTCAGGTATTAAGCCGTGTGCTTGCAGCTTAGATGGACAACCTTATTTCCTAAATACTCAAAGAATCATTAAAAGGAGTAACCTAAAGTCTGGCTATGCTATTCTTTAAATCCTTATGAAGCAGAAACATGCAAGAGAAACCCAACTTCATTACTCATTTTCAGAAAGAGAAAGAGGTTAATTTCATGCAATAATTTATTCAGATCTAGTTAACATGTCCCTGTTTGAAGCATTGCACTGCACTATTAAACAGCTGCTTTAGAGGTGACTGAATTGCACTGATGGATGACTTGATATTTTAATATATTGGGGAAAAACCTTTCCATTTCTTTTAGCATGAAAGATGAGATGGTAAAGTGATGTATTCTTCTCTGCTGCTTTACTCAAGAAACCGGTTCAGTGATGAGGCTGTAGGTAAATCAAATATTTCTATCATTGCTTGAGAACATCTCCAATTGATTTAAAAAACATCTCTAGGGGTAGTTTCTTAAATTAAACTTAATGATAGCATGCATCAGTTAAGATCTATTAGATCCAGAAGACACGATAACATTTATTAAAATGATGGGTTTCATGCTTGCACTGTTTATAAAGTTTAAACGTAATTTTTGCAATTAACCTGCCCCCCTTCTTAGCAGCACAGAAGCATTTAATAACAAAGATAATGAGAAGTTCCTTTGAAGTAGTCACAGGAGTGCTCACATCAGTTATTTTGACATATAAATAGCACCGCTTGTTCCTCTTTGCTCCCCATGTGACCCGTAGCCATGCCGTTTGGAGCTGTGGAGTTGTCATACCCACTGATTCAACCCCAATGGGTAGAAAAGCCATGAGAATAGACATGAAAAAATTTCAGACAGTGGTTCTGCCTCCTTGTTTGCCACAAAAGCTCTACCACTCCTTCATGTAAGAGGCGTTACACCAGTAAAGGGCTTAACGTGTTAACGAGTGTAAGCTGCTCATGACAGGGCCTCACTTTCACCATAGGTTGCTTGTACAGTGTTGGGTGTGATGGGTTCCAACCTTAGTTTGGGCTTCGGACTCTGCCAAAGAAAAAAAAACAGTGTGAGCTGAGATCCTTGGCACTTCTGACAAGCAGCGTGACAAGTTAAACAGCAGAACCCTGACCAAATTACAGCTGCTCATATAAACATCCTTCCACCCTCTGTGATGTGGGAGAGTTGACACTTTTATCACTGTCTTGGGTTCTGTATTTCCTAGCCAAGTCTTTAAGAAAAATCCCTGTGGGCTCTCATATCAGAAGTCCAGTAGCAAACAAGAGCTAGTTTGGAAAAAAAAAAAAAGGTATCTGGAAGGCTTGAAAACTGAAAAGGGGCATAAGACAACTTCTAGTTCACTAGTTTCCAACCACTGAGTCACAGCAGTGAGAAGATATGTATGGAAATCACTGTTTGCCTAATATTATATATTTGTATATATATGCAATATATGGAATCAGTATAAATGTTAATGTGGGTTCTAAACCATTAAGACGGTGGTAGAAGAAGGGGTAGGTTTGAGGAGAGATATAGGAGAAAGCAAAACATAGATGCTGAAGGAGGAAGCAAAGATGCAGAGAGAAAGCTTGAAAAGGCAGAAAGAAAGCTGCGAGCTCTGGAGAAATGTGCAAAGAAGAAGCTGACAACTGGGAAGCTGAGGGTGAAGAGAAAACAGCAGTAGTCCAAGGAAAGAAAGTGTACTGGGCAGGAAAGACAGGAGCAGTGATAAGGTATTGAGGCAGGGACGTGGAAGTAGGAGATGGGGAAAGGTAGGAGCAGGTGGGGCTGGAGAATGCAAAGGGAGAGATGCAAGTGTGGAGAAAGCAGCAAGATCTGAGGAAGAGGAATAGTTCATGAAAGACAAGGAAAAAGAATCTAGAGAGACAGCAGCAATGAGGCTTCCTTTGGGAAAGACGGGGCTCTTCATACTGGCTGATCACAGTTTCTTCACTCTCCTCATCTAAAAGGTCCAATTCAGGCCACAGTTGGATAACAGATGCAGAGAAGACAGACTTTAATATTATCCGGTATATCATAATGCTAATCTTTGCAGAATCATAGCTGTATCTTTAAGCAGAGCGATATCCAAAGAGTTTCTCATCTAATTCAAATATGGTGATAAGGATGGACAATGAACAAAGAAGAATCTCAGAGGAAGCCAAGACTGCAGTACCTAAAATCAAGTCAAATTGTAGTTGGACTAGATTGTTGTAGGTTCCCTTCCAATCATGCTATTCTATTCTGTTCTGTTCTGTTCTATTTATTTTATTCTATTCTAAGTCAAATATGTGATTATATTATTAATCATAATGTGGGTTTTTCTTTAAAATTAAATAAATAGCTGCTGTCTTTTTTTTAATATAGATCAACAAAGGAAAAAAGAGCCAGGATGAGTGTGCCCAGAGCAGGTAAAGAAGGAAGGCTGTGCAAACCATGCAATATCAGAAATGTGCTAATCAGAGGAAGGCAAAGAGGTAGCAAAAGTACCATGCTGGCAATAGAATAAAAGTGGTTTTAAGGGTTTAGGAAGGGGTGGATTGTTCAGAAAGACTTTTAATGTTTTAAGAAGGATAAGGCTTCATCATCTGTCTGCACTCGGCAATGTGCCTCACACAGGTCACTCATACTCATCCAAGATAAAATTTCGGATTTGAAGAGATGGAAAGGAGGCCCCTGTAGCTAACGAGGAGAATGGAAACTCTGATATATGGGAAGAGATGAGAAGAGCAGGCGTAAATTAGTTTTACATAAAAGGCTTTGAAGGAATAAGTTTAGAGAGGAGAGAAGAGAATAAGCAGGCAGAAGGGAGAAAAGCTTTTGAAACAAATTGACAAAACTGGCAAAGGAACAACTGCTTACAAACAATAGAACAATAATTTTAGTCTGGAAATTAGGTTTCCAACCCACAAAGAAATGAAACTCTGGACAGCATTTCAGTAAGACCACCAGGACACAACAAATCCAGCTAGTTTAAAGATGGGACTTGATAAGTTATAAGAGACACCATATGATATCTCGTCTATGTTAAAGGGTGACTTAGACTCAGTCATCCAAGCAATCCATTCCAACCTTATGTTCTTTTTATTTACACTTTTTCTGTCCTGACAGACAAAATAGCAGCTTGTGAATACATATAATTTTATCAAAAGGAACTAAATGCCTTAGTCAAAAGAACCAAATGCATAAGTCAAAGTTGCCCTGAGGCAGTCTTAACTTGAGCAACTAACTTTTAAAGGGCCCAGCTCTTCTCTTGTGGTTGTGGAATTCTTGCTGACATCCTTAGGAGGCCCATGTGTGGACAGATTGCTGAATGCGAAGTGGAAATTGGCAGAATGGATCAGAGAGGAGAATATAGCCCTCAGCACATCTCTTTGAATCTTGCTGACCTTGGCAAATGTACAGCTATTTTTTCCCCGAGTAAGATAAGATGCTTTTTTAACCATCTTCCCCAGTAAATAAGGCACAAACAAGACACATGGGAACATGTCTTCAGAGACTTCAATCTCCTCAGTGCTTGCACGTATTTATAGAACATTTTCATTTAAGACACACAGAAAGCAAAAAAAAAGATTCTATTCTTTGCTCTGGGTGTCCTTGGGTAAGATATAAATAGTAGAAAACACAACAAGGGTTAGAGCTCTGCTAGTCCTGCTGCACATCAACAGGGAAGAACTGGTGGCGAATACGGCCATAGATGGACAGCAGGTTTGGACAGCAGTGACACAGCAAGGCTGCTGGGTCTGGAGGAAGGCTTGGGAAGATGGCTGCAGAGTCAGAACAATGGACTTCTGGAGAGCAGACTAGGTCAGTGGAAACTGCTATGCAGACTCCCCTGAAAGCAGCCAGAAAAGGGGGAAGTGCTGTGGAGATCTGGCATAGTTTTAAAGAATACTTACCAAAGAACACTGGAATAAGTGCTCTCTGTGCAGAAAAAGCAAGAACTTCACCAGGTCTGCTTGGCTAATAAAGGAACATCATGACGAACTAAAATGCTGAAAGGGAGTGTATACAAAGTGCAAATAAGGAAGAGAAACAAAGGAGGAGCATGAAAGCTTTGCTTGGTCTCTTAGGGATGAAAGAAAAGGCCAGCTGGCACTAAACCAGAGAAGAATAATAGCAGTAAGAAGGGAATCCACAGGTGTGCCAATAGCAGAAAGAAGTTCAGGGAAAATGTAAGTCCACTGCTAGATGCAGGAGACAACCTAATCATCAGCAGTTTGGGAAAGGCTGAAGTGCACAATGCCTTCTCTGTATTAGTTTTCACAAGTAAAGACTGCTCCAGACCTCTGTGTGTATTGATATTGCTTGGTATAGAGAAGGGCAGCCCAGAGCAAGATAGGAACAGACAAGGCACTACTTAAAGGACCTAGGTAGGATACACTTGAGAATACTAAAAGTGTTAACTGATGTGGCTGAGTGAGGTCTCTGTCTACTATTTGTGAGAAATTGTGGCTATCAAGAAGAGGTGTTGGTGGCTGGAAAAGGCTACTGTTTTTCCCAAGCTCAAGCAAGGCATGACGGAGGAACTATGAGCCAGTCAAGCCTGTAGTTTCTGGAAAGGTCATGTAGCATTTCCAAATCAAAGACGTAAAGGACAAGAAGGTATTCAGAATAGTCAACGTGGATTTACTAAGGGCAAATATTTGAACTCTCTGCTTACCTTTTAAAATGAAATGACAGGTTATACAGAGTAGGAAAGAACTGAAGGTATAACTTGTCCTAGTAAGGCTTTTATCACATTCTGGCACAGAATCCTTATATAGAAGTTGAGAAAATGGAAGCTGCACAAACTGTTGAATGGGTTGAAATATGACTGAAACAGCAGGTTCAAAAGGTTAGTAATCAATATCATAACACATGGTTGCAGGCTGATATTGAGCAAAATAACCCAAGAGTCAATACTAGGACTTACATTGCTCTCTACAACTTCCTGAGGAGGGAACATAGAAAGAGAGGTGCTGATCTCTTTTACCTGGGATCCAGGGACAGGGTGCATGGGAATGGTTCAAAGCTGGACCAGTGGAGGTTTAGACTGGACATTAGGGAGAACTTCTTCACTGAGCAGGTGGTCAAAAACTGGAACAGGCTTCCTAGAGAGGTGGTTGATGCCCCAAGCCTGCCAGTGTTTAAGAGGCACTTGGACCAAGCCCTTAACAATGTGCTTTAACTTTCGGTCAGCCCTGAATTGGTCAGGCAGTTCGACTAAATGATCACTCTAGCTCCCTTTCAACTGAAATAGTCTACTCCCATTCTATTCTATTCTATTCTATTCTATTCTATTCTATTCTATTCTATTCTATTCTATTCTATTCTATTCTATTCTATTCTATTCCATTCTATTCTATTCTATTCCATTCTAATCTCCATCAATTACTTGGCCAAAATGCACCCTCCACCCGAGACAAAGTGAACCCTTGACAAATTTGTAGATGTTATTAGGCTAAAGAAAGTGACTGGCACGACTAATGACAACACTTCAATCGAGTGGAAACATGAGAAATTTAAGGACTGGGACAAAAGAAACTTTGTGAAGTTCAGTAAGTAAAATGAAACTGATACACCTGGGGTAGGATAAACACATGGGAACTGACTGGCTGAGTAGTGCCTCCAATTAGAATGATGTGAAGACCACAGTGGCCACCAGATCATATATGATCTGACAGTGTCCTGTCATCGTGAACACAGAAAATCATATATTGGTCTCCACAATGTAGAGGAGTGTACCCAGCAGACTGAGGGAAGTTATCCCCTCCTGCTTAGAACTGCTGAAGCCACATCTAGAATAATGTGTCCAGTTTGGGGCCCCAGTTCAAGAGGGACAGAGAGAAACTGGAGACGGTCCCGCAGGCAGCTACTAAATCATAAGGGTTTTAGAGCAAGTGACCTACAAGGATATTTTGTAAGGGCAGGTCTTGCGAAGAATGGTAAAAAGGAGTCTAAGGACCAATCTAATAACAACTCATAAGGACTTGACAAGCAGGTACAAACACAACAGACCAAAACATTTCTTAATTGTCTATAGATACAATGGTCAAGGCCATGGATTGCAGCTTGGAAGGTTCAGACTGGATGTCAGGAAAATGTTTTCACTAGGAGGTTGTGCAGCACCAAAATTGAGGCCCATAGAGGTTATAGAAGCTCCATCCTTGGAGGATTTCAAAACCTGATTGGACAAAACCCTGGCTGAACCTGATGTTTGCAATAGACTGCTTCAGGTGAGAGGCTGGACCTCCAGACATCGCTTCCAATCATCTCTATGATTCTGGGATCCCTCTGTGCCACAATTTCCATGTCTTTAAAACGTGACAAAGATGCTGACATTCTTTGGAAAGTAGTTCAATAACTACTAATGGGAAAAGACAAGTAAGTGGAAGATATTAATATTAAAATAACCAGCTACATGTATCAACATAGCTAAACTCATCACCTTTTTATTCTCTATATACCCGTATATTTTTGCAAATAAACCCTGTTTTTAATGAGAACGTTTCAGACTGAAACATAGAAATTTAAAATTTAGGGCTGGGAAACACAATATTTTGGCAATTTTGGCAATTCCAATCCCAGCAAATTTTAAACAGGGAATTTGTCCAAAGTTCCAAAATAAGAGCAATTTAATTGGGCCAATCCTAGATTTCCTTTACAGTCAATAAAGAAAGAGATTCTGCTAGGGTGTGATTCATCTGACTTGTTTTAGGCATCTACTCTAAGCTGAGATGAATCACTTCTACTAGTGCCAATTGCTTTACAATGACTATAAAAGGAGTCAAGGGTGACCAGCTCCCATGGAGAAGTCTTGATTTAGCTTCATGTATCTTACCCACATAGAAACATTCTAACTCATTAATAATATATATTTTCATTTAGACTATCATATACAGCAAAGTATTGTTGAGTTTTATGGGATATGATTCCTGACATTTGCATTGTGACCCTCTGAAAACTGGATGTAGTGCTATTCCAAGAGCAATAAACCATGCAACCACTGAGATCTGGTGATGCTTCAAGTATTCACCATCCACATCACACACTGAAGGAATACAGGAATATTAGGACAGATATACTGACCTTACTTGGAGCAAAGGATTGGATGAGATGACTTCCAGAGGTCCTTGGCAATCTAGATTATTCATTATTCTATGATTCTTTGATTAGCCTTCATGAATTTGGTTTTGTTTGTTTGGATTTTTTTTTTTTTATAAATTATTTATACTTCAAGCTTCCACAATATTTCAGTGCAATGACTTGTGCAGTGACTTATGCAATGTGGTAGATTTTATGGAAAGCAAACAAAAACCACAAAACAAACAAACAAAAGAAGTGTAACCTTCTGTTTATTTTAAGTCTGCTATCTGATCATTTCATTGGACTCCTGCTCTCTGAGCTCTTTGCTGCACCATGTCAAAACCGAGGTAGGTTATACAGTACATATTAATGCTGTTGGCATTGACTGTTATGAGGAAAGTTAATTGGGAATAGTTTTCTTAACCAAGAAAAATATTTAGCTTTCTGAACTTGCCTTGCACTACATTCACAGAAAAAGACAAAATCTCAACAACATCAAGAACAATAACAACAAAATAAGAAAAAATAATTCCCCAAAGCTGGTTTGGATCAACCAGAGTAATTTACTTCAATTTCACATTTTTTACACTATACACCAGTGCTTTAATGGATATTTCCAAATGAAACTTGGAACTTTGCTTTAAAGGACTTTGAAACAGAAGGAGCTGGCAATCAGAAAAGTTGAATCAACAGTTTTTAGAAATGGAAACTTTGTTGAAATCAAAATGTTTTTATATTAAGGAATTTATACTATATAATGGGGGGAAAAATAAAAGTCCAGAAATTGACAATCAGCTTTAGTTGTTAGGTATAAAAAATACAGCACAATTCATTAACGTCTTCATGAAGTTTAGATTAATTTTGATGTGCAGAAAATAATTTTAAAAAGAAACCTACATTGTGTCTTACACAATCCAAAATGGAGGCAACAAATCCCTAAAGAAGCTCTTATTACGTCGAGAAAAGTCTTCTGGAGAAGCAGAGAGTGGCTGAGCAGGGAGCTGTGCAGCAGCCAGCTACTGAGAAACCAAATTAGTGCTAATTATATTATGGCTTGCTGTTGTGCGATCAGTGTGACTTCACCAAAGGAACTAGGCAGCGGTGTCACTAGGTGGCACAGTTCTGACACATTTACAGATCATTACCCAGCGCTAATGTCACTTTGCAGGGCGCAGGGCTGGGGGAACAAGGGGGTCTCTGAACATCACTCAGCTATGTCTGATCTGTGAGTGGAAACTGCTTATCGGCTCCCGACGGGTACGAGATCCAAGCTGAGCTCTGTCAGCCGGCCTTGAAATTAACAGCAAGAAGTTGAGCATTTCACAGAAATGGTGTTTAAATCTAAACGCAGCTGGGAGATAAAGGGGGGAAATGGGTGCAGGATTCAGTAAACACTGACGTTACAAGTCCTCAATGATCAGCTTGGCTGAGGTGGCTTGTTGAACCATCACGACTCAGAAACATTGGTTTCTTTAGGCAGCAAAAACCAGTGAAAGAATGCACCTCTTCCATCCATCTTTGACTTGTAAACTCATTTGTCAAAGTCAACTTTTACACCTCAATCACCCAGTAACAACCAGTGAAGGGTGAGATGCTGCTCCTGACTCCATCACATCCTCACCTCATTTGCGCCAGACAGTGCCCAAACCCTGTTGCTGGACATGAAACAGAAGGGTGGGAGATGGCCACTTATGAAGGCTCCACTGCAGCTTCAAACTTCCCAACAGCCCTTCTTGAAAAACAGCCTGAATAGTTTCAGCCACTCGTAATCATTTACATCCATTCGTGTCGAGCTTGCAACAACAAAATAGCTCTTGCCCTCCCCCCCCCATTTTCATTGTTTGCTTGCTGGCCTTCCATACAGAATCAAGGCTCAAGAGCCTTAATTTTTTCACTTTTACAGCTTGAGCACAGCATATTCATTACCAGAATGAAGGCATAATAAACATGTTTTTAAAAGTTCAAAAAGGGAAGGTGAAAATACCAGACCACTAACGTGTGTTCTAGTTACCACACCTGATTTGTCAGTCTGTTGGTCACTCTCTATGTAAATGGATAGGTTTCTTAAGATTTTATCAAAGGCTGATGAGCGATTAATAACAGGAATAAGTGTGCTACGGATGTAAGACTTCTGAATTATAAATGGCTATAAGCACACTAATAGAGGACATTAGAGAGGATGGTATGCCCATTATTTACCCACTGGGCATGGCAAAAATGGGTTCACCTTTAATAAAGGTGATCTATTAATTAGTAGTGACCCTTTACAAAGGATGTGGCTTTGGCATGAAGGTATTTCTGTGGAAATCTATGGAGTTACCTTCTAGAACCCACTTACAAAATAAGGGGATATTTCTCCCAACTACTGACACAGTTGTGGATAGCAATTTTTATTTCCAGCAGCAAGAAAACCATTGTAGTGTTTTGGCTCTCAGCCAAAACTGCCAGCAACAACAGGAACTTTTTTTTTTAAGCTATATTTTTGTTAAGTAACTTTCCAGGAGATGACTAGTAGATTTTAAGGGGCTGATGGCTCCAAGCTGCCAACTTACTTTTAAAGTTCCTTAATAACTCGTGCTTTGCCCAGGGCTGTTATCTAATTAACAGGAATTCATACTGAAGGTTTGCTATGTAATGACTGTGCTTGCGGCCATTGCATGGTATTGAACCTACAACCTCTAGACCTAAAGGCATAAATGTATAAAACTTCAGGTTTTGATTCCACAGGGATGACCAAGAGTGACCAATTTAGGATTGTGTATTCCCAACACGTTCACTGGAGATGGTCAGATGCCTCCGAATGGCAATCCAGAAAGCACATACTCTTAGCGTGGGAAATGCTAATAGCAGGTGAAGGCATGTTCTTTTCTAGAGATCAGAGGCTAGTTCAGGGATGCATGTTAGATATCATCAACCTTTCTGATCCAGGAACATTGTACTCAAGGTAGAGACATTAACGAGCAAAGCTACAGTTTGTCTTTTGGTAAGGAGAATATTCTGGTCAACTTCAGCTTAGTATTATTCCAACCACATCTCCAGATGCTGTAATCTTCAGGCTCTTGAATAATCTTTATAGAGCACATAAATCATCCCACCTACTGAAACTGGACCAAAGTATAGCCAAAACACAGTGCATCATGGATGAAGTTCATCTGTCTACAGTTGAGCTCATTGCAGACAGATCTCTACATATCATCTGTGGAGAGGTGTAATACGTCTGGGCTACAGTCATCTGAAGAAGAAAGGATCATCTGAAGAAGAAAGAACTGCACCTGAGAAATAAGACACTTCTTTATAGAGGCAGACTAGACAACTAGATCAGATGCAGATGACTTCTCTGAAGTTAGATGTGAAGACATTTATACAGAATCACAGTTAGATGTGATGATGCTCATACCTGTTGTGTTAGACAGTCTGGAGATTGAAAATAATTTGTGGGGCAGAACTAAAGGATCGTCCCTACCAGCTGAATGCTCTAACTATGGCCTGATAGTCTGATGTTGATTGTAGGCACCAGCCGTAAATCACTCATGTGGCCTTAAGCTACTACACTGGTTCATTCCTTTAGTACTGCTAATTCAGGGTTTGACAGTGAATAGGGAATGTCTAGGTTTTTTTTTTTTTTTTTAGACCTGGGAGATCCATAACTACATGAGAAAATCATGGCTCAGGAACCAAGCTTGGAAACGGAAATCTCAAAATTAACCCCCACTCCAAATTTCAGAAATATTTTTTAATGAGATTTCATTGTTATGATTAAATGTGTGCTTTATACACATAACACATGCCTCTTACTATGTGTGTGTGTGCTTACTCACACACGTGCAGGCATGCATCTGTATACATTAAATACATAAAATATATATATAAATTTGAGGTCAGGACCATCTTTTTCATTTATGCTGATACAGCTGCAAGCACAACAGGGTTTCAGGCCATTAGTACCTACATGTGATCACAGTACAAACATTGAATACTAGTAATGACTGAGTCTTTCAGAGAGTTGAACAGTGCTAATATCAGAACCTGCTTTTATTTAAACATTCAAAGTAATTTCTGTTGTTATCTTTTATACACCCACAAGGATTTGTTTTAATTCTGCTTTCTCTTGTAACTGGCTGCCTCTTCACACTCTTCCCTACCTGTCTTTGAGCCTTTATTTTTTACCTCTCCTCTCTTAATCAAAATTAGAAAGAGATTGTGTGTGCCAGTTAAAAAAAGAGGGGTTTGGCTAAAAATAGTTCCCCAAGCCAGGATATATTACAGCAAACTGCTTTTGCCTCTGGATGTTAGTGGAGTTTCCTTTGTTGTCTTCTTTGATTGTTTCATTTATATGGCAGGTTAGACAACAGCAGACTCCTGTTATTGCCTTTTCTCAGCGGTGAATTTTTTTTTATTTATTTTTTTTAAGGCTCGGAACCCCTGAGGACAGTCACTCCCTAACCACAGCTGGTGACAGGAGGAGGGTTTTTGTGCGTTCGATACTTAGAGCTTAGATCTGACTGGTGAGAAGATTAACAGCAACGCCATTAAGTGGGATACACTGTCTCCATTTTTAAATTGCCTAGGCCTTTAATAAAAGAAGGAGAGAGAGGGAAAGGGAGACAGAGAGAAGTCTTAACGGTATAACATCTTCTGTATGTTCACAATCCATTTCGCCAGATGCTAAATTACTTTCTTTCCCTTCCCCCCTCCATGCACCCACCCCACTTGCTCTGCGTCTGGTGTCTAATGCTGCGTCTCATTGCTTGGAAAGGAGTCCTTGAATCAAATTGCAGAGGTACTCCGTTAAAAGGGAAGATTAGTGACCCAGGCTTCTGCAATAGAGAGTACCCATGTGAATCCAAATTTCTCAGTCCTTGGGCTGTTTTAGAATGTCATGGGTTTTTTTTTCCAGGAAACTTTGCATCATTAGCTGCTTTCTGGCCTCCCATTAGTCTTCTGGATAATACTGTCAGAGCAGGAAATGAGGATGAGCCGATCTTTAAGATGGAAAGGAAGAATTTGAGACACTAAATTTTTTCAGTGCAGTAAAACAGATTACTCGGGAATATATATAGGAAGCTGGTTCCCAGGACTGAAGTTAGAATACAGAAAGGGTTGGAAAAGGTGACTTGTCTCTTGCTGTGCACAGAGTAGTGATCTGTATCCCTGAACACTGGACTTTTTTGAATCCAGCCTTTGCCTTTATGCATATACAATTATGACAGAGTGATCATAGTACCACAGAATGGTTTGGGTTGGAAGGGATCTTAAAGCTCATCTAGTTCCAACCCCCCGGCCATAGGCAGGGACACCTTCCACCAGACCAGGTTGCTCCCAGCCCCATCCAGCCTGGCCTTCAACACTACCAGGGAGGGGGCAGCCACAGCTTCTCTGGGCAACCTGTGCCAGTGCCTCAGGATAAAGACTTTCTTCCTTATATCTAATCTAAACCTCCCCTCTTTCACTTTACAGCCATTACTGCTCATCTTATCACTACACTCCCTGATCAAGAGTCCATCCACATCTTTCCTGTTATGCACTGCTTCTGAGTTGGTCAGATGCCTAGAAATCAGAAATGTTGCTGTTAAGGAAATTTGTGAAAGGAAGAACTGGTTCCCTGCTCTGCCGTTGGCTGTCTGAGTGATCTTAGAGGTCAAATAGCATAAGCTGCCCAACTCCCACATTGCTACAGGGCATTTCTGGTTTTTAAACACTGAAATACCTTGGAGAATCTTCTGGCTGCATTCATGGTTCCTGAGCATGCTCCTGTACATTAGACCTTGTTCAGTTATACTGCTAAATTGTTATGCTTCCTCCAGCTAACCGTGACCCCCAAATGCTCAGGCACAGCTTGGGGGTTATCACAAACCTGGGACTGTTCCCAGAAGGCAGTCTGATGGTGGTCATCTTCCACCACTTCAAGCTCTCTAAATCTATGTCACTGCCTAAGAAATTAAAGTTTTTACAATGTGGATTCTTACTGACTGCACAGGTGAAGCTGTTAGTGAAGCTCAGATATTCTCAGCAAGACCTTAAGAATGATAATTTGCCTGGCACAGACTGTCAAGCACATCCAGAAAGCAGCTTTTAGGTGAGGAAAAACCCAAGTCATATCTAACACCCACTGCCCCTTCTCTGTGTGGCTGTGTTGCGTCAGAAGCAAGAACCAAGCTGTTGATTATACTCCAACTGAATTTTTCAAGCCCTACGTAAGCCCTCTTAAGCAAAAACTGATTGATCGCTTTTCAGACACACAGGACTGGAATTGCTGCCTCTATCTGTGTTGTCAGTTAACATTTATTATCGATTAAGTCTTCACATAGTTACTGGCAACAACCCTGAGCATCTCTTTAGCCATCTATAGAACAGAGTCATCAAAACAGGTTTAGAAAAGACTCCAAAATGGCAACTAGACATTCCCCCTTCCACAAGGAAGATGCTTTCTCTCTCTCTCCAATTTCTTATTCTCACCTATTCTGTAAGATTTTTCAGTGATGGATATTCCACAGCTTCCCCAGGCAGTCCTTTCCAATGTTTCATGTTCTTACATTCAGAAAGTTCTTTTTTTTTTTTTTTTTTTTTTTTGAGAAAAGGAGCGGGGTGTCACTGTTTAGCCTAGATCTCCTTCCAAAAGTTCTATTGCATAATTTTTTCCCATGCGATGTGGAATAATGCAAACTACTCTTTAAAAATTACAGAGCTATTAAAAAATATCTTCAATGTAAAATCTGTATTTTTGAAAGAAGCACATGGATCTTTCTTAGTGTTACTCCATTTCAGAAGGTTTCCACCCTGAAAATTGGAATGAAAACTACATTTATTTTGCTTTCACCATCTTTGTTTTTTTAATGACAGTTGGAAAATGGAAAAAGAGTCTCCTATACTTATTTATATACCGACATTTGCCCACAGGAAAAAAAAAAAAAAAACAACAAAAAGCAACACAAAACCAACCTGGGATTTCTGAAGTGGAAATTTCAAAGGGGGCTATTCCAACAGAAACCCATTCCTCTTTTCTCGCTGGCTTTACTACAAACCATTGTGCAGTCACACCCCAGCCCTGCAAGTACTGACACATAGGCCTGATTTCAAAAAAGGATGGAGATCTTGTGTCTTGAAAGGGGTGACTCTCAGGCACGTCATAAAGCACATTCAAAAGTCTGAGCAGGATCAAAAACCTGAGCTGTTACATCCTGGCATCCCTTTAGGACCAGATTTCATCATCTTCACTTCCATTTACTAAGTGCTTTGCTCAGCAAGAAATATCACAGCTATTCTTGTCAAGTCTAGTCTCATCACGGTGTATTTGAAAGCCATCCAGTACTCCTTAGTGCGATATGAATAACATCAATCAATTTTTGTTCTCTCAACACTCCTCTACTGGAAGATGCGTGAGTGTGGGGTGTGTTTTGTTTTGTAATTTTTCAAAAATACTGCACACACATGCACACGCGCGTACCTACAGGTTTATGTTACAGAACATAAAGCTGAGACCTGGGCTGCTCATTTGAATGAAAGAAAGTGAAGTTTAGGGTGGCCTTGGTTATCTTTTGGAATTTAGTGGAGAGTTCGAGGGTTGCACCCCTAAAGCTCAGCTTCCACTACATTAAATATACAATTTCAGGAAGGAACAAAGGAAAGCTTGATGTGATAGTAGAAGGAATTTAGTCGTTAGGTTCAAACCACAAGCCATGACTGTGCTGCACCATTTTTATGCTGCTGCACCATCACTTCATTCAAAGGAGGGAATAGCAAGGAGCCTCACAGAAAATTTTGCAAAACACCACCACAGTATCAAGGAAGTATTGTGAAGTATTGTCACAAAAAGGCTGGTTTAGAGATACTTTGGTGACCTTAATTTCAGTATTTCTTATCTTGTGTGCCTCATTTTGCCACCCATAGCAGTGATGTCTTATGTCTGTGGTTTTTGTTATGTGAAGAAGTGTTGGTATTCAGTATCAATGTAAATGTGTGTCTGTGTCCATTTAGAAGAGAAGGGAAAAGTGCAAAACAGTATTTATTTTTTAAAAGAAGCTTGTTTCCTCCTGAATCTGACCCTACATTTTCTGCAGGAAGAATCAAAAAAGTCTCTACACAGCTGCTCCTACTGGCAATAACGACCGACACAAAGCATATTACTGCTCAGGTCTTGGTCCAGGAGATGGATATTTGCCAAATTCTGTCCTGAGTCAAGCAACAACTCAAAGTCTAATGTCAGATTTGACACACTGGGGAGCCAGCTTTGTCTTAGGACCAAGTTCAGAGAAAGGTTTCAACACATGGGGGAAATTAAAAGGGACCACTTAAGTCACTGAGTTTACTCCTGTGAAGCTACAGACAGCCACAAAGAGAGCATGGGATGCAAAATAATCCACAAATTGTTCTTCCCACTTGACAGACGTAGAGCACTTTACAGAAAGACTGTAGAAAACCATAACTTTCTGCAAAAAGAATGCAGGAGACATGTCATGGCTGACAGCCTGTAGTAGCAGCTCATTTCTTGACTGAGATTTCAAGTGGCAGTGAGCTTGAGGGGAAGGTCTCCCAGGAGCAGGGACATATACACACACATAGTTTCTCACAGATACGGCCACATCCAGTGGCCACATGAAGAGCTGGAGCCAGACTTCCCTTCAAGATCATCATCCTATGAAGGTTTAAGACATGCAGATGTACAATCCTAGTGCAGGTTGCTAGAATTTGGTGCTTGAGGGTAAAATTCACACAGACCGCTGTGGAGTGCACTGCTGATGTTGTGGAAACAGATGTAAAATTTGGGGCCTTCTGGGAATTATCTGGGTGATCTTTTGCAACCCTCAAAGAAATATCTAAGCATGGGTTCTGGTACCCTATGGTCAGTCTGCTATGGGGAGAAGAGCTCAAATCCCTGTGTGTCATGAGAGGCAGCAGAAAACAGCATGGGCACAAGCAGACCACGTCAGCCTAGGACAGTCCTGGGAGAGCGAAGCAGTGTTGGCTTGGCATCTGTATCCCACTACGAAAGGGGCAGGAGGCCCCTTTTCCCATCATAGATGCAAAGACTGTCTGACAGAGAAGGAAGACTTACTTAGGTCTCCGAGGCAATTTCTAGGATATGTCGTTTCATATGGTAGATGCTGGGATATCACCACTCAGCACCACCTTTTAGTCCATGCCTAAAGCTAGAATCTGGACCATAACAGCACAAGAAGTTTGCATCTTTAAAGCATCGTGTATCATTAGTGACAAGGAGATCAACAGCATAGCTTTATAAAACAAAGGGAGAGTGGGAAAGGAGTCTCCTGACAAAGTCACTTCTCAGAAGACTCAGCAGAATCTGATGAAGCCCAGCCTGCTTTAAATAACAAAAGTTGGGGGATCTATCAGCCAGAAACACACTCCTCACACTGGCAGCCAGGTTCAAGCCTCTTTCCCCTTCCTCATTGCAGAGCCTTTGTCCTCTTGCCAGAAGCCTGCCTGCAGGCAACATCCAGCTTTCTAATAAAGCAGCTCCTTTGTCAATGACAGTAATGATTATCTCCTACAGCTGCCCGTGGTGTTGCATTTTGTAACACAATTTGGCCGCCTTTGGCCCCGGTTAGTTCTATTTAACGTACTGCAGGGGGTTCACTGTTTGATCTCTAATTGATATAATTGACTGGGAATAATCAGGGCAGCTTTATAGATTTTTATTGATAGCTAATTTTCCTTCATCCATTGTTTAATTTGATAAGACTATAACCTAATTTATTGCCACTCTGATAGGGATCCATTACCCTTTTGACAAATGCTTCTGGGGCCCACTTGTCAGCAACTGATTTGAAAGAGCTGTTAAGCCTACAGAGCCCATCATTAGTTAATGGCAGTTTAGAAAGCTAATGGCATTATAAATTAAGATCAATAAGTACATGGAAATTACAGTTGTTCAGCAAGACACCACTATATTATTAAACAAACATAATCCCGTACCTTTGGTTAATGCACACACAGGGAGCTTCTGAGTGAGTTTCAGAGGCGAATAAAGCCAGGTGATTAGCAAAGGAAGAGCCCTTCTCTGGTGCTGGAATTGCCAGACTAATTCCTATAGGATCTTTGCAAGAAAAGAAAGAAGCCAGCAACGCTTTATTTTGCTGTATAAGCAACCCGAGGCCTCAAAACACCCTCGCACAAAACAATACCCCTCTCTCTTCCTGGGGTTTTGATCTGCTCCAACAACACTTTCAAATGCATAATACGAAATCAGCAAAGGAGAGAATCCTGGATTTATCCCAAGGATAAAGAAAAGCAAACATAGTATCTCTCGATACTTTTACATGGCTTTCTCCTAATTCCTCACAAGGCTTGATTGGCATTGAGTGATGTTTAATCACTTTGGGCCAAAGAAGCTGATGTGTGTGTTCAGATTTTTCCCAGCAAGGCACTGTGATCTCATGAATACAGCAAAGAACAGGATGTCAGAAAGCCTGGAGTCAGCTTTGTCTGCAGCACTGAATAGATATAGGGCATTGAACAAGTGGCTTGATTTCCTATACCTTTTCACAAGCGCTCTCTCTCTCAGCTACCTAGACTGAGGGTTAGGCATTTGGGAGCAAGGCTGTCTCATTGTGGGTTTAGTACAGATAACCGTCAACCTGTCATGTCTCTAGACCTTGATGTAACGTGAATAACTAGGACTGAAGCAAGAAAGATAGGTGGGGTAAGAAGGAAAACCGTAACAAGTACAGCAATAACCTAAGATCTGGGCGACCTGCAGAAGATACCTTCCCACTGAGCAGCTAGGATGTCCATGCCAAGTACATTGCTTCCTTAGGTGCATCACTGAATGATCTCATGGACTCTGGCTACAGACTAGAAATGACCAGCTGAGGTTGTCACATCTCCACTGCCTTTTGAGACCATCTGACATTTTCCACATTGGGATATCTGATCCTGTCTTGAAGCAGATCCTCCCTTGAAGCAGGTCCTGGATGACTCTAGTTTTTTGTCACAGTGTATTCAGCTTAATTGGCACCAGCTTTGCTTTGCTTAATATGCATGATGTAAACAGTAGAAGTTCATAAGAGAATTCAATGTCTTTTCCTTGTGGACAGAAACTTCTGTCAAACAAATAAGACAGACATCTGAGGGCAGCTAGCAGCTTCTGCCATCCACTTTTAATCTGCAACTACAGGCCTAGCAGGGCCCTCAGGTACCTAAAGTTAGGTGGGATGAATGTAGTCATGGTTTCTAGCATGGCCATCAGCTCAGCTATAAGAGCCTCCATGTGGAAAGCCAGGGTTGCACCAACAGATATTCTAGCATTTGAGTCAGCTGGAGCTGAAGTTTTGCAAGAGAAGGGGAAAGCGTGTCAGTGCTGCTCAACCCAGTGCAAGACCCTTGCCTGGCTTTCACTTTGAATCCAAGGCTAGTCTAAAGACTGGTCTGATGATAATTTAGATGTCCCTGATACCTAGCAGTCTTTGAAACATGAGAGCAACGTGCCACGCTCACCCTGGCTGTGATGACTGCAGAGAACATCCACCTGCAGTGGATTGGTCTTGTGACCTGCTGCTTGATGTATGTCCCACTTTGGTGCCAAATGGATGCAGTGGACATTCATAAGCCTGAAATCTTTTCACACTAGTTCAATTCTGATGAAAGTCTAAAGGCCTGGTTGGAACAACCCTCTAATTTACTTCAGAGTATGTGAAGACAGAAACAAGCTCCCTTGATTCAGCATAGCCCTTGCCCTGATCACTGCTCCCCCTTCTGTCATCCCAACCTCATTCAGGCATGACTGGTAGGTAAATCTTAGTGATCCAGATACTAACTCCTGACGTATTGAGGTCCTTCTGACTGTATAATTTCATTTTTAAGACAATCAAGATAAGACAAACTACTAAACTTGTCAACAGCTCATCCATATTGACAGCAAGTTTGGCTGATTTACAGATAATCAGCTTATTGGGTAGAAAGACTATTGGGAATTTTAGTTGTTTCCTTAATGAAATAACATCTCTTCAGTCAGAAGTTATTTACAGTAGCTGTACTCCTAGCAATAGGGATGAAATATTATGATTCTCTTTGTCCTGTGATTACCTTGCACAAGGTAATGTTGCATTGCGTTAAAGTGTTGACCCAGAAATTAAATTCATTCCCTAAGTTGAGGTTCAGTTTACATTACTCAGGTATCTCAAAATTAAGAGTAATCTCTAGACGACGTTTTGAGGCAGAAGGAAAACATAGGCAATATCTATGTTGGTATATAGTCTGATAAACAGGATTGGATTTGTAGTTTGAAACAATCAATGCTGCAGTCCTAAGCATGCAATCCATACTGCAGTCATGATGTAGCCATTTCAGAGGGATTTCACTCTGGCTTAGTTTGTTCCCGTTCCCATTCATAGTTTGAAAATATCAGCTACAATTCCAGAGTTTATCTTCTTGTTTAATTTAATTTCAGGGTAATCCTGTTTGTGCACTCTGGGACTACATGAACAGATGAATTGTGATGAACTGAAGTGCATTAAGTGGAGATGATCAAGAGAGTCACAGTAAAAGGGCACTGCAAATTCCCAGAAAAAAAATACTGATATATATTGTTATTTTAGGCACTGCCAGATAGTCATCTGCTTCAAAATTAGCCCCTTAAAAAGGTCTGTTTCTTCCCATTGAGTATAGGAAGAGCTTAGATAACTGGATCAAGCTAAGGTATGTAATTCTTTGACACCTGTATTGTAGCAGATAAATGTCCTTATTTATCTGGTAGCAACGATGGACCCAAATCCTCTGCAGGGTCTTATTGGCCAAAGCACTGTAAAACATGTGCAGTGAGATATAGATGTGCCCTTGATGCTAAACATGCAAGGCAGAGCCAGAGCAGATGAGAAAGGGGTGAAACGAAATAACTCAATCACTCAATATGCACAAAAACATAGCAAAAAACCAATGAGACTTTGGAACTGGCAGCTGCTTTTGAAACATGCTCCCCTTCCCTGCCCTGCCCCCAGTGTTATAGATTGATACAGCTCCAGTGAATCTAAGAGATTTAAACACAGCGAGGATCAAGACACCGCTCCTGAAAGCTGCTTGGTGTAAAACTGGAACTTTGATATATGTGAATTTTCTCCGGATCAATCTCGTAGGTACCAGCAGGTGAGTTTTCACTGCTACTCTTGCTACCACGGTGTAAAGCCATGGTGGCAGTGAAAGCAGACCTGGTAGCCTGGAATTGGTTTGGACCACCAGTGACAGAAGGATCACCGGCCAAATTTGGTCTCCTACAGCTGAGAAGCGAAAAGGACCAAATTAAACATTGAGTGACTTGTATCTTGCAGTTGGCTTCAAGGGGAGCAATGGATGTAGACTGGGAAAAATAAAAGTATTTCTATTGCTGCTGAGTTAGACTGAAGAGCCACCTATATGTCTGGAAGAATAAAGCACAGTTCCTTCTGCAGATTACCCAGATTCCCTCACTAGGGATTTATAAGAAGCAAATCGAACAGGGCAAAAATGGGAAGTAAATCCCAACACCTCCTCTTACACCTTTTCAAATCAGGAGCAATTCTATCAATGATTTTGAGTTGGTTACAACTCTCTGCATAACTCTGGAGCCCATTGAACTTTGTGGACCAGATTCTCCATCACATGCAAAAAGATGTATGGTCACTGACCTCAAGTCATTTACATCTCCTGCACATCAGTGAAGCCATGTACCTTGAAAGCTGATGCCTTGACCTAAACGACGTACGCAATGCAAAACTATTTTGAAAGACAGATAAATGGAGTTGTGTCATTACTCCCTTCTATAAACTTTCTTTGTCACATCCTCCTCACCGTAGCCATGTGACTCTGCTATCAACTGTGTGTTCCTGTTGCACTAGTTTTGGTGAAAAAAAAGTAATTTAGGCTCCTAAAACTCAACTTGCATAGACTTTACAGCTCAGAAAACTTTGAGTCAAGGTCTAGGTACTTGCTTATCCCAATCGGTGCCACAGCAGTAAAATGCAAAACCAAGGAGCCTCCACCCTCTTACACTTCTCCTGGATCCAGGGCAACAAAACTTGCTCTAAGACAGTAAAAATATGACTGTCTGTTTATCCCCTAATGAAACAAAACCACAGGGAAAAGCAGGGGATGGTGGTGGAGGGAGGAACTAAACTGCTTGTTCACTTGAAATAAAGCAGGCAAGATTACGAGACTCATGTACAATTCTCCACGGTCCCTAAAGTCTCTTGCAAAAAGGTAGAAATGAACTAATTTATTAGTAAAATCACATCAGGGGCAGTAATTTCATGTTAGTGAATTTACATGTAATAACATTAGATTTCCAGCCCTCCATATCAGCACACTGTGGCCCTCTTGGATGATGAATGAGCTGCCTAAAGAAAGATGATGGTTTGATTGTTTTCACAGTGAACGGATCAGCATTTTAATTTCTTGCCTCTGTGTTTATTGCTTATTTGGCCCCTTGCTCAGCTTGTAAAAACTTGGCTAAATGGAAATGAATAAATGTAATTACTGCGGGTGACAGTGGTAATCTGTGTGGGTTTTTCATATTGCCTTTGCCAACGTTAATCTAATCACTAGAGAATATGTGTCACTGCACAAATACACTGACAGAAAGCAGAGTCCTCTGTCAGTGCCAAAGATATGGAGGCTGGAAGGAGTCCCTGCTGGTGGGGGTCTGTTCCTGGGACAAGGCTTTAGTGCACTGGCCTATAGATGATGCATATCATCACCTTTATATACTGTATAACCTGCCCAGGAGAAACAGCAGTGATTCAAAGCAGTGCTGGAACTGAATGCAAGTTTTCTCAAACATTATTGCCTTTCATATCTCTCCAAAAGGCTTGATAGTGGCTACGTGTGTTATGTTCACCCCTCAGATGATAGCTGTCCCCTACTTCTCTGCCCCTAAGCTCTGTTGGTCTTATCCTATGTATGGGTGGTACAAGCTAGGACTGAGCCACTAGTCTTTTTTTCACAGTAACATGTAAAAAATGTACATCAAAATAACAGACATGTTGCCTAAGGCTTTGTTGCTCAGTGCTCTGAGGAAACAGTTTTGGTGCCTGACAAAGTGTGTAGATATGAATTTGTGGAGATAGCATCTCTGTGTTATTAATGGGCAACAGAAATTCAGAGGTGTTAATTGATTTTCCAAATATCACACAAGAAGTTTGATTCAGCTCCAGGTCCGAACACCCGCATTCAAACACATATGCACTTGCACAGGTGCATAGATATGAACTCTGTGTCGAAGCTCCCCATTCCAGTCAATGCAAATCACAGGGGGATTCAGCTGCTTATGGAAGTTGCTTATATAGATACTTGGTGCCATTTAAAATGTCCAAGAGAGATCTTCATGCATCTGGAAGACATAACACAGGACTTTTGGCACACTTTCATCCTTCTGAGGAGACAGCTGGCAGCCTAGAAGGACAACCCCCATCTCCAATTAGACAACAGAGACCAACGGGTTATTCAGATTCCCGAAAGTAGATATCTGTTTTGGGATAAGCTGAACTGCTCTCCTAGCTTCATAGGTTGAATCCCCATTGACTATAATGAGTTCATAGACATATCATCTGTCCCTTTGTTAGGCCATTTGAGATACCTCAGGTGACTCCAGCTGGTCTCCAGCTGGCAGTCCCAAAGAGATGAGGGCTCTTATAATTTCATTCCCATGTGGATATCTTGAATATGCTGGGAAGTCTCAATTGGCACCAAATGTCTATTAATACTTATATTTCAGATACCTTCATTTAAGTTTGTGTACCTGAGTCTGAACAACACCTAATAAATCTAGATTGGAACTGAGATACAAAACAAGATGTCCTGACTCCCAGCCATGAACTCTAACTGAATTAGGGTTAAACTTTATTCTCTTAGGAAGCTGGTTGCCAATATTCTTTGTTCCTGAGCCTCCTGAGTTGATTGTACTTACTTTAGGTGGGGGTGGAAACAAAATAAACAGAAAAACTTTATTTAAGCTAAACGTAGTAAGTCTGAGGATTTTGTTCATACGCTGCTGAAACGGCATCTCGAGACAACTCATGTGTGTACAAAGTCACTTTCAGGAGGATGTACCTGAAACACGTGTCAGGATCTGTGTGCTTCAGTGTTTATTACAGATCTCTGACTCCACATCTTAATAATTTTGCTGAAAATTTAGTACCAAACCCCCCAAAAAAGAAAGTTGGAAGAGGCATTTGTAGGGTAAATGGCACATCTCTAAGGCATGCTTTTCAGCAACTGACTGTAGCTGCTAGTTCTTATCGGGTGTTTGAGTCTACTTAGGGGAGTTATTCCTGAGGAAGAAGACAAGCAAGAGGAGGAGAACACCAGGCCCATGGACCCTCTATAAACTGTTATTTTAACTGTTCATATATTTCATTCATATTGCAGAGGGAAAGTAAAGAAGACCAAAGAAGATTCCACAGTAACTCATACCTCAATGGTAAACTCTTAGTGAAGCCTTCATGACCTGACTGTTGAACTAGAATCCAGCATGGCTAAAAGGAGGAGTTGAACAGCTTGAGTTAATATTTTGGTTTAACCCTGATAGGCTGTTAAGCCCCACACCACTGCTCGCTCACTACCCGTTGGTGGGATGAGTAAAACTGAGAAAACTCATGGATTGAGATAAAGACAGTAAAAAGCAAAGACTGTGCTCACAAGCAAAGCAAAATAAGGAGTTCATTCACTACTTCCCATCAGCAGGCAGATGTTTAGCCATTTCCAGGAAAGCAGGGCTCCAACACACGTAACTGTTACTTGGAAAGACAAACACCATAACCCTGAACATCCCCCACCCTTCCTCCTTCTTCCCCCAGCTTTCATTGCTGAGTGTGACATCATATGGTATGGAGTATCCCTTCGGTTAGTTGGAGTCAGATGTCCCAGCTGTGTCCCCTCCCAGCTTCTTGTGCACTCCCGGCCTACTCGGTGGTGTGGCAGTCTGAGAAGCAGAAAAGACCTTGATGCTGTGTAAGAACTGCTCAGCAATAACTAAAACATCTGTGTGTCATCAACACTGTTTTTTCACAAATCCAAAACATAGCCCCGTACCCGCTACCGTGAAGACAACCAACTCTAGCCCAGCCAACACCAGCAGAGCTAAGAAGCTATCGTCTCTGAATACTAACAAACTCGTGTCAGTTCTGTCTGCTATAGGTCCGTATTTGTTCTCAGTCACTTTGTATCTGAGCATCTCTCAGGGGCATGTTAAGCCATCTGAGAAGCTTTGGTTACCTGCCAGCTGTAGGAAGCAGCTGAATGTCCAAACAGTGAGTGCTTTCATCTGCGGTCCTCTTTGAACAGACTTAACGCTATGTGTGTCCAGTACAGAAGTAGATAGAAGGAAGTTGGCTTGCACAGGAAGCAGAAAGACCCAAATATGTTCATGGGCATTTGCAATGTTCCAACCAGAGGATTTATGGGTGTTGAACAGAAAAGAAACAGTATTGGTCATGTGAATACAACCTCAAAACATCAGGAAGCATCAAGAAGTTTCATGCTGTGAGTAATTCCTCTCTTTCCCGTCGTCACAAACACTGATAATGTCCTCAGTGTTGTCCAAAAATTGTATGAAAACCGGGCATGTACCCAGGGAGACTATAATTAGAAAAGTCCTGGAAAAAAAGAGGGAATGCTGGCACTTACTGCAAGTGTAATACCAATTCAAAACCCGAGGGTGGTTTGGTGAAGCAGTTCTGGGAGTTAACGATACATGATGCTGTTAATAACTTCTTCATCGCCTGATTAACTCAAGTGAGATGAATAACACCCTATAAAAACTCATCCATAGGAACGTGATCTGTGATTGGTTCTTACCTTGGTGCAAGAGAAGACTCAAAGCCAAAATTAACCTAGCAGGTCTTTGACATCTCTAATATCTACGAGTAGTTATCCCATCTCCTGTTCCCTGAATTGTACACATGTGCACAAAACACATACAAAATAGTGCTCCGTTTTAGAGTTGGAGAACTGCGGCACAAAGGCCATATACATAATTTGCCATATACCAGCAAATTAAACACTTCCAGGACACACTCTGCTCCAAAGCCATCTGGCATTGTCTGGATGTAACTCTGCAACTAAACTCTCTTAGCCTCCAGAATAAGGTGATCATACCCAAACTGCCCATTGGAAATGGTCCATAGCTCATGCTAACTCCTGAAATACATCCAGGAATTGACTAGGAAGGGCTTGGTTCACATGTCTAAGCTACACTGACTGAGGTTCCTGTACCACCATGGTGATGGCCACTGCAGATGCACTGAGATAGGTGCCCGAGACGATTTTTTACTGCCAGATAGAAAGAATCAACAGCAGTTCTAGGACCTGAACTTTGCTTAGGAATAGTTCTAGCCATGAGACTACCTCTTTGTACCAAAGTTCAGCCCTGAATAGCTCTTGTTTTTATTTCTTCTCTGTTGCATCTGACATCTGCAACTGTTCACCTCTTAACCGCTCTTCTTAAATATAGCCGTTTATACACTTCTGCCACTCTCCTGGTTTGTTTTCTGTAGGTTAGCACTGGCTGGATGAAGCTGGAAGTACAGCAGACACCCTCAGTACCACCACTTTGGACCTTTCTAAACATGTTCCTCAGATTTCCAGGTTCAGTTCTGCACCTCCCAATGCTTTGAGGCCAACAGTCAGTGTAAGCAAAGACAGATGTTCACATCTTTGTCAGATCTACAGCTGTGCTCAGAATCACTCCGATAACCTGAAGATTAATCTCTTCCTCGACTCTTTCACTGTGCCTTTTATACTCACTTGGATTTGTTTGACTTGCTTAGACACTTTTGTACTTATTTCTGGCTGTTCTACACACAGTTTATGCACCAATTTAACTAAGTCAGTTTAGAAACCAATTTAGTTAAATCAGTACAAACCCCTTGGGTAGAACCAGATGGAGAATACCTTTAATTGATTTAATGTGAGTCAGAATTTTTTTAGTTGATATGCCCTATTTTCTTGTTGATGTGCATCAGCAATACGGTGCCATCAACATGAATGTGGTCTCTCACATCTATGGAAGGGGGAATTTGCCCATGAGAAAATAGGTCCGTTTATGTTTCCAAGGTATTTGAATAAGCACTTGGTTTTCTCTTTGCTCCTCCCACTCCTGGTGAGTAGCTGCCTGCTATGCTTAAAACAGTCCATATCTTTTTTAATATAATGATTCATTTGAAGATGTGAGAGAAGCAGAAGGCTCTGGAGAATTGTAATGGGATAGAAAGCCAACACTACAAATACAGTGCACGTCACTAGTGACTTGGAAGCTTTGAATAAAAAAGGTTTGAAAAATTAGTCCATTTCACACTTCCACATTTTACAAGCCCTTACATCAGTCAGTCTGAGAAGAAAGCCTAGGACTGAAGGTACAACAGGGCTGAGATGTCCTTCCTGCAGGTTCCCCCTGAGCAGAGGCTGATAGAAATGGGAGTAGGAAAGGAATATAAGATGCTGCCTATGTCCCATCTGCAGAAGAGATCTTCGTATATCATGTCCTGTCCTTCATGGACATTACACTAATGTTTATGCAGAGACAGTCAGGAAAATAACTCCAAATTATTTGAAGGTGGAAATTTAAATTGCATTCAGTTGGACATAATTCTAAAGGAGCCTAAACTCTGTCTTCCTTCCTCCGTTGTTAAACTGGTTGAAGTAAACTGAATTAAAGCCGCTTTAATTCTGAATGAGAGAGTCCACACGGTGTTTTAATTTAGTTGAACTAATCCACTTCAAAAATTAATTCAGATTAATTTTCCTCAGTATCCCTGAGCAGATCTGCAAAGCTGCCTGAGGGAGTTGGGAGCAATTTCCCTGTGTATGGAAATCGAATGAAATAGACTCCAGTCCAGTGGCAGCTCCACAATAGCGCCTTGTGTGAGCACTGGTGTTCCAGAATTAAATAGAGCATCATTTCAGATGATCTGTTGTGCTCTATGCCCTCATCCTGCCTTCCTTCACAATAATTTCCTTAATCCCAGTGACATGAGAATTGAACCATGAGATATCTAAATCCCATACTAAATTCTTATCCAGAAAATTAAACGACAACATGGAATAGCAATTTGGATTCTAGTTATTTTTACGGGAAGCATTCCTTCCAAAATGAAAATAAACATGCCTTCACCCTACGCTGAAGGGCTTTGAATTTCAATGTATCTGGGGCTAATTGGAACCCTGCAAACTAGCCAGAGTCAAACTGAAATCTGTTTAGCTTACATTGAATTAAATGTAGCGAGACAAGTATTTGTTGAAGAAAAGAAAAAAATCAAACTGACTTTTTAAAGTTGCAATACTCTGTTTTTTATTAGTGTAAGAGAGAGTTTGGATATATTCTCCAAAGAAATATTACATTGACAGCATCGTTTTCTTTGTATATAAAGTTGCAATTAAGTCCATGTTTTTGTTTCAATTACATTTCTTCCCGATTTCTTAAACTCTTTTTTCTTCTCTTAATTTTTTTTCCCCATTTTTTTTAGAGATAATGAATAGGATCTTTTGAAATTTTTGCATCTCATTTTTATAGAGGAAAAAATGTTTTGGTATTATTTTTCTCAGGACATAAAGAAATTGATTCTTTTTGAGAAAACTAAGTTATTTAAACTTTTTGGGGTAAACTTAGACTATGGCCTGTAAAAATCCTAAAGCATGTGAAAAACCAATGTTCAGCATTTTGTACTAACACGGTACTGCAACTTGTGAACTCGTGATAGCATACCTACTTTGAGGCAGCCAATTTCAGAAAATCAATAATCATGCAGTAGCTCTTGCAGAAGGACTTGCAGGCACAAAACAGACTCTTTTTTTGCCAGTGGGAAACAGATTTTACTGCTGAACTTCTTCACTAAAAGTAGTGACTTTAGGTCATCACCATGAATGAATCAGGTGAAAGTATTTCTTGCATTTTCTTCATTATGACTTTCTCTTAGGATCTTTATTTTTCTTTGTGCATTGTATAAAATGGCCATATTTAAAATATACAAGTTTCAGATGCCTCTTGCAATCTGGTTTGGAAAAAAGAAGCATGTTCTGCTTAGATCGTCTGGAGGGACAGTTGTGAGAGAGATTGTACAGAAGGGAGCTTGTTACAGCAAATAAACTGATATGAGAATGTAAATTCTTCTAATCTATTCGTTGTCTCTTTTTGAGAGACTGCTTTTTAAAGCAGTGGATGGAAAAATGTCTCATTTTTGTGGAACGTCCTGTTGGTGGCAGCAGTTACAATACATTTAATACATCAGCAGAAGTAAGAGTGTGTTCTGGCCAGGTAACTCCAACATGCAGTTTACAGGCAGAGAGGCGATCTCAGGTGATGATTTCCCAAAAGCCGATGACTTTGCTGTGGCTTCAGCAGTTCAGTTTACACAGAAAAACAATGAAAGGAGGGAAAGAAACGACACACACACACACAAAAAACCCCCCAAAAAACCCCAAACGAACACCTGTGCCCAAGGAGCCCTGCAAGACAGAATTATGTATGAGAACAAGAGCTGGCAAAGCTGTGTGAATAAAAGATAAAGTTGAGATCTCAGTCTAGTCTGCTGGGGAAAGTGACGGGCAGTGAAAATGTGGAGGGAGAAAGGAAGGGAGGCAGGGATGGGGACAGGGATCACCAAGTTTAGTATTTGAGGAGGAGAGTTGAAAGGTCACTGTTTTCTAGGTCATTTGCTTCTTGTATGCCTCATGAGGGTGAAGAGGAAGAGAATAGAGAAAACAGATTGGAGAAGGACAGGAACAGAAGAGCGGCACAGTTTTCCAATCAGAAGCAAATCATTGAATCCCCTCCTTTTATCTCTTTTTCAAGGAGGAAAAAAAAAGAAGTCACGGAGCACAAGTAAAACCTCCTTTCCTCCTTCCTGTTTTTCTTGAGAGATCAGATTTTATTGTGGGGCCAGTCCAGAAGCAGGGTATTTCTTATTGTGCTGTCGATTTCAGATGTTTCTGGATTTAGCTGCCCAACTGGGATCACTCTCAAGACTGGTTGCCTTTTTGAGGATTTATTGTGGACACCCACTCTGGAAATGCCGCTTCAAGATGGACATACAGTCATTGGAGCTGAGGAAGTTCCTGAAAATGGTGGAGAGATGGAAACGTTTTATCAGGGCTTTTGGTGATAGGACAAGGTGTAATGGTTTTAAACTGAAAGACTGGAGATAAGGAAGAATTTACAGCAAGGGTGCTGAGACACTGAAACAGGTCGCTCATAGAAGCTATTGATGCCCCGTTCCTGGATGTGTTCAAGGTCAGGTTGGATGGGGCTTTGAGCAAACTGATGTAGTGAAAGATGTCCCTGCCTAGAGCAGGGGGCTTGAACTAAATGATCTTTAAGGTCCCTTTCAACCCAAACTACTCTATGATCCTGTGATTCTATGATCTATAATATAGACATAACAGAATTTGATTTAAAGGAACTAACTAGTCACTGCATGTCCCTCCTACTAATTTAGGGTCAGACATTTCACCATTGCCTTTTGATTTATTGCCCTCACTCATTTTGAAAGGAGACCAGTAGTCCAATTGCAAATTTTTCTGGCATAAAGGGATGTTTCATCAGCATCTCCTCTTTGAGGCGTGGGACTTTCCTGTCCAATGGAGACACTGGAGGGAGTATGGATAAAGCATGAGTTTGGAGGACAAACAGAATCTTACACTGCAGGCACAATTATGAGATAACCTATATATCATTTTACAGACTAGGAGTGGATCCTGATGCTTTATTGCACTGCTGAGAAAACTTCCTGTAGATCTTTAAAAGGACTTCTAATGCCAATTTCTGCCTTATAGGGGTAAGAGTTCGTGTGCTGAGGACAGTACTGGAGCTCTGGAAGAGAGACTGGGAAGGTGTTTTGTACCTGTGAGGCACAAATGCTTTTGTGTAGCAACCACTCAGCGCAAGCTGTGTAAACTCACTTTTCTTAAACAAACATTCTGGAAAGCAAAGAGTTTTCAACATTTTCAGGGAGCCCCTGAGCTCCCATTGCCAGCTAGCAAAGCTGGATTTTCTCCCTTACAGGCAGCAGTAAAGTTCCTTGTAAGAAAATGAGAAGAGAAGAAAACAAAACAGACAAACCTCAAAGTCCCCAAGGGAATGAACAGAAATAAACGCAGTCAATGTGGAAATCAGTGTTGATTCCTGCCATCAGATTCTCACTCAGTTTGACCTCAGGAACAGCACTGACACGTATCAGAGGCCAGGGAGTAGGAAAAAAAGGTAAGACACAGAACTTTTGCAGTGGGGACAACTGATGTGTTTTTAAGAAGCACTGTGCCTTGAAGTTGTTAATATAAACCACACTTTAGTAGTTATACTTCGCTATTGTTTAGATAAACAATAACAGTAGAACTTCTTCCAGTGTGTAAAGCCTTTGGTAAACCAAGAGCTTAAGGGAGCATCCATGTTTTTTCACTCAGTAGCTTTAACTACTCCCTGTCAAATTACGAGACATCTATGGCCCCAGATTGCAGATAGCTACCCAGCTTTGACAGAACTAGTAAATTGACTGAGATTAATGTCATCAAACCTTGGCTGTCTTAAACTCAGGCACCTGATCTAAGCTAGTTCCCAAAGAAGACAGAAGTATCTCCAGTAAGCAATTCGTGTCACCTGTGATTGACAGCTGTCTCAGGAGAGGAAACTTGATACCAGAATCTTTGTTACCTGATAGCAGGGTCCTATTCTTCCTCCACCCCTGCCCCCAGCTATTTCACTTTGTATAGCCCTGTTAATACATTACATCATCCCTTACAGAATTCAGATTGCTCTCTCCTCCCTCTCTAACTCTCTGCTGCATCTCCCCAAACATTTGCTGATGATGGACTATCATTTGCCACTTCTTTGCTTTTCCAGAAGAGCCTGCAGTGCATTCAGAGGTGCAGCTAGCCCTGTAATTGCCAGAGAAAGAGAGGAATAGACATCTAACTTAATTTTGAAAGGTAGCATATCTTTATTTGCAAAGCAAAATACTTCAGTTTTCAAGTTTTGCTGAAAAATTGTTGTTTTCCAAAGGTCAGAAAAAATGTCTGTCCAGCTTTATCAAGAACACAAATGAAAGTTTCAAATGCTGAAGTGTGGGTCAAGACACACAGGCATTCTTGTGTCTTAAACAAGCAGCTAAATGGATGAACTGAGAAGAGGAGCATCATCTGTCCCATTAGCCGTCAGCTGCTTATTGCCCTAGGCAAAGACAACATATTGGGGGACTTTGTTATATTTTCTTTTTCACTTGGCTAGTTCTGTTTGAGTCAGTGGTTCAGACTAATTACTAAAAAATAAATAATAAAATATGTAGAAGCCTCAGCAGGAGTGGATTTCTTTGCGTACAGAAAGAACCAGTTCAGATCTCAGGAAACTCACCCCAGAGCCAGGGAATTTAGCAATAAAGTTAACAATGAGAACAACAGAAATGTACTTAACTTTGTTCCGTTTTTATTGGCTTGGTCAATGTCTGGGCATCCTGACAGTTACCACCTTCAATTTCAAAGCACACAAGGTAGTGGTTGGTGTGCTGCCTTGGGCTTCTTTTGTTGTTTTTCCACAAGTGATAGAACATTGTTGTGGTGGTAGAAGAACTAAAGATATTCGGATGTAAATTATCCCCACTGAAGGGAGCAATGGCATTAAACTTGGCTAGTTTTAGTTTGTGTTTCAAATTAGGATGTCAGACCAAATTTCTCCTCCAGCACCCCTATACGGTCAATGGAAAGAAACAGGCACTTTCTAAGAGCAATTTATATAACCCGTCTTTGATATATATTTTAAAAGGGGATCAGTCATTTTGTCTAAGTACCTTTACTTCTCATTATTGATTTTAGAAGAAACCCCAGAGATTAAAATTCTAATTTAAACACCACAATTATGTGTTTTTAAATTAGGTAAAGAAATCTATGTGTCCAGAATTTAAGGAGGACAATGTTTTGAAGTAAGAATTTGATGCTTGAGGCATTGGTTCAAGCCTGGCACCCATTAGCATCTGAAAAAACAGTGGGATTCACCTCCTGTCATTCTATCCTGCAGGCAGCTATGGCTGAGTGGGACAGCCAAGCCTCTTCTCATACTCAGTGCAGAAAAATAAGTGTGGTTCATCCGATGTATTTTAGAAATACTCTAGTACAGAAGGAAATGCAAGTTCTTCCTTCTCTCCATTGACTCTCAAGACAGTTGAGATATAGCTACAGTGAGGCACAGATGTCCAATTTTCACAAGCATATCCATGGGCACATGAATCCCACCTGATGTTACAGTTTATGACTTAACTGTTTCTTTCTACCTTAAAGATCCTGGTGGAACTCCAGGAGTGTGAATTCAGGTTCAGTCTTCGGTTGCCCACAAGAAGTTCAAAGGAATCTTGATTGCTCACTATGATGCATCCATAAAATTATTCAAGTATTAAAAGCAGCTTCAGAAATCAAGAGTTTCTCTCTGCTGTTTCAACTACCTCCAGCTAAAACATTACTTCAACTACTTAATTTTTTTCTTTTTTAATAGCTAACCTATTTGAACTATATCGGAAATGACATTAAATAGGATACCCTTGGCACCAATACAATAGCTTCAAGAACACTGTTGTAATTGCTTCCGAGCTTGTTTGGTGAACCTCAAAGCACAATGTCTCTCCATTTTCATCCCTGTTCCAACAATTCTGGAATTAGCAATGATGCAACTATAGGAAGTGTCAGAAATGAGAACTTTGGGAAATTTTTACTGGGACATATTTATCATTTGGTGTGTGGAAAAGGAACTTAATCCACATATTTATTGGACAGAATGGGACATATTTGGGACAAAATACAATTAAACAAAGGTTCGGTAAATAACAGATAAACTAATGCTACTTTTCTTTCACTTTATGATGTCGGGCTACATTCAGTTCCCAATGTTTTTGTTGGTGTCCTCTTTTTGGTGGACATTCAACATTGCTTAAATAATGCAAGCAACTCTCTTATTTGTGTCTGTGCTGCAGCTCTCTTAGCAGAATCTTATGCCTCTGCCCACTTACACTTGATTTACAAACACGCAATAAGTAGCTTATATTGCCATAGACTTCAGTTCTAGAGACTAAATCAAAAAGTGCATGGTTGTGATGGCTCATTGTTGATGTGATACAAGCCATAAATCCGATAAGAGTAGGCAGTATGCCCCTGTGTACGCAAAGCTGTTGATCTCTCCCAAACATAGGTGTAACCAAGGGCTCGAGCTTACCATCATAAAAGCAGCAGAACTAAGAATAATAATGAGGGTGTTGATTTGGGCATCTTGATTACAAGTCTCTGTTTTACTAAATGAGTTAGTACCAAGCTGCTTATCGACAATTGGCTGATGTTGTTGTCAGCAGGAAAAATTATATGAAGGAAGATTAGCAAACATTTGAGGGAATTAACCAGACCATTGGAAATTAGGCATTAAATGAAACTGAGACGTAGTAATGACAGTTTGCTTTCCAGAACTTGCTTGTGAGGATGTCAACATTTTTTGGGTCTGTCAATGACTGTATTTAGCATCCCAGCATTCCTGTGAACTAGGAAAATATTTTTAATTTTCTTCATTCATATCCAGCACAACATTCAGAAGACTGGTAGGCTAATTTATATCTTTTCCCACGGTGTTCATCCAATTAATTTTTTTTTTCAGAAATACAATTTAAGTGAAAAGTTTTTAAACACTCCTGCAAATCTCAAGTGTTCACTTCAACACCCAGGAATGTGGGGATTAAAAAAATTGCAAACTGAGTTTCTAGCCTTGGAAAAAATTTGTACATGGCCTTAATGCCATGAACAGTATGTACCTTAGGTCAAGAGTGCTGAAAAGATGCAGATAAGTCTCTCTAGGACTGGCACCTTGGTGTATGAATTAATCATCCAAAATTAGGAATGGTTAGCCATTCTTATCTGAAACAGAATTGTTTTCTTACCCAAATCTAATGGACTTCAGGTAGTAACATTAACAGCTTCTAAAAATATTTGTGGAGGTCTCATGATTCTTCAGTAAGTGTGTATTCTTAGTGATATTTTAGGTCAATTTCTGCTTGTTTCTTAACTTATTCGTATGTCCCCAAATCAAAATTAGATCCTATCTAGAGGATTAGAGACTAGCAAGTGCTGCCTTTATTCGAAGAAGCTCGGTAAAAGACAGCTGAAGTTTATTATATGATAGGTCTAATAAAATGTGTCTTTCAGTGAAAAATGAAAATGTCCTGTAGTTTGTGTATTTAATTTCTTTAAGAATAAAGAAACAGTACATGTGAAAATGACCAACACGGGTGAAAGACAGGGAGAAGGAAGCACAGAGAGGGCGACTTCCACATTGAGATCATCCATTTTTGAAAATGGGTGATTCCACTTTTAACATCTTCTTAATCATCTCACTTGAGGTCTAATTTTCGGCCAAATCATACAAATCTGGATTTATGCATGTAAGAAGTCAATGCAATGAAGATGAGGGTCATCATAAAACTTGCAAGCCTTTTTATTTGATCAGGATTCTATTAAGTGAAGCCATGAGTCATCAAAAAAAAGCCCCCAATGATTTGCAAAGCTTTTGATCTATGGTTGGTACAAGAGAATGTCAAGTGGAGACAGGGAAGTAGCAAGAGACCATGAGACAGTTTTGGCTACTAACACTGTATTTCCACAAGTAAATTAAACTTTAGGTGCTTGACTGGTATCCCATATCGTCATCCTAGATTCCAGTTATAGTCGCTGAGGAAAGTGCTGTCAGACAGCAATTTAGCCCAGGCTAGATGTGCACCACTCTCCAGAGAAGCCTGTCTCTTTCCACGGATTACACAGGGAGCCTAGGGCAACGATGCATCTAACACAGGAGCTGCAGTTAAGCTAAATGAATGAGGACCATCATAGCCTGCATGCCAGTAAGCTACAGTCTTTGAGAGCTTAGTCCTGCCACTGTCATCAGAATCAATTATATTCTTGAATAAATCAATTAAATGCTGGTTAACCCCAACAGAAAGAGAGAAAAAGGTCCTTTGTGAGAAGGAGACTGGAATTAAGTTTTTTTTCCATAGGAAAATCATGGCTGGACTCCAAGACATTTTATAAGTCTGATTTGTTTTTCCTCGCATGCTCTTCTGGTACGTTCATCTGCTTATTTGTTTAACGAATGTGGTGCTGGTGAGAGATGCCGAATTGATGCCTTGGGGAGAACGAAGTCTTTTATTTGTCCCCAGGCATGCTATACTCATGTTCCACAACCACGTGTCTTCCCTCTGACCTGAAAGGACCACCTCTAAGGGTGAAAAAGTAGTTTAGTTTCCCGGCCATTTTTAAACTTGCCCTTTCCTCTGGATCTACCAGCAAGGGACAGAGGGTCATTAGCGCTTATTTTTACAGACAAGGCCACGCTGTCAAGAGTTTCATTTCACATCCAAAGCTTGCTTGTAAATTTTGTTGGCCTTGAAATCTCACAATGGCAGGCTTTTTTTTTTTTTTAAGGCAACTGCTGGCTAGGCGAGCAATACTGTTCCTCTCAAAGACTTTTATAACCCTATTTCAAGTCAGAAAATTATAAAGGTCATGAAAATAATAATAATAATAAAACCATAAAATATTGATGGCAAGAACATTAAAACATACTCCACAGCTCTCTCTAGATCTCACTTCCTCATACAATTGACTGAAGACCTAAGCCAAAGAATGATCACATGCCATGGTTTGCTTATATCCAGATTCTTTCTTCTCCTTTATTTTTCTTTCATCATTTCTATCATCAGCCTTGACAGGCTTGAGAAGTGGGCCCATGCAAACCTCATGATGTTCAACAAGTCCAAGTGCAAGGTCCTGCACATCGGTCAGATGGGTCGGGGCGATCCCAAGCACAGATACAGGCTGGGCCGTAAGTGGAATGACAGCAGCCCTGTGGAAAAGTACTTGGGTGTGTTGGTGGATGAAAAACTGAATGTGAGCCAGCAATGTGCGCTCGCAGCCCAGACAGCCAGTCGCATACTGAGCTGCATCCAAAGCAGCGTGGCCAGCAGGTGGAGGGATGAGATTCTGACCCTCTACTCCACTCTGGTGAGACTCTCCCTGCAGTGCTGTGTCCAGCTCTGGGGTCCCCAGCACAAGAAAGACATGGACCTGCTTGAGCGGGTCCAGAGGAGGGACACAAAGATGCTCAGGGGGCTGAAGCTCTTCACTTGTGAGGACAGGCTGAAAGAGTTTGGTTTGATCAGCCTGGAGAAGAGAAGCCTCCTAGGAGGCCTTAGAGCAACCTTCTAGTAATTAAATGGGGCCTGCAGGAAAGGTGGGGAGGGACTCTTTGTCAGTGACTACACTCATAGGATGAGGGCTAATGGTTTCAAAAGGAAAGAAGGTAGACTTAGATTAAATATTAGCAAGAAATTCTTCTCTGTGAGGGTGGTGAGGCGCTAGAACAGGTTGCCCAGAGCAGCTGTGGCTGCCCCCTCCCTGGCAGTGCTCAAGGCCAGGCTGGATGAGGCTTGGAGCAATCTGATGTACTGGAAGGTGTCCCTGCCCATGGCAGGGTGTTGGAACTGGGTGGTCTTTAACGTCCCTTCCAACCCAAACCATTCCATGATATGATTTTTTAACTGTCCTGAAGTTGGTTAGCTAATGTTACCTACTTCTGGGTGTTCCCCTTTATCTTCGTTGAAGCCTCGTGTGACATTCTTGACTTTCAATAGAATATTTTTAGGCAAAGATTAGTATTTGATGACACCCCATCTTTCCCTACCAAGATCTTGAAAAAGTTTCTGCATGAGAGAGGGAGTGAGAGCTCAAGGCTGGAGAAAGAAAGGAAGTGAAGGAAAGAAAGACAGACAGACAGAAAGAAAGACTGACAGAAAGAAAGAAAGAATGAAAGAAAGAAAGAAAGAAGGAAAGAAAGAAAGAAAGAAAGAAAGAAAGAAAGAAAGAAAGAAAGAAAGAAAGAACGAACAAGCTTCCTAAACCATATTTGAATAATTTCAGGGGAAAAAAAGTATTTTCTTCATCATTAGCTAAAGAAGGTTGAACCATAGAATATTGTATTAATCTGAAATACCTATGGGTTAAAACGCTTTCCTGAAAGTGGATCTTAGGCTCTGCTTTGCAAGTTGGCTTATAATGGGCTTTCATCCTGAGACTTTGAGAGTCCCCATTTCTTCTGAAGGACAAACTCCCAACAGTGGGAAGCAGGAGTAGAGTAATTTTCTTTCTTGAATGAAAACAACCTATGCTCCACCGATGTGGATTACCCTCCTCTGGCATCTGTTCTTCAAAGGAGGAGAGGCTGCTTTGAAAACAATATCCCTAATCTCATGCTGGTTATGAGATAAACACACTCACTATGGGTCTTTTTCAGTAGTTGGGTTTCTGAGGAACTTCTGATTTTAAGCATGTGCTCGTTCCAGCTATCTCTGTATGAATAGGTCTGAGGGTTTGGATATACAGAGCTCCAAGGGTGAATCTGTTGCAACTGATATCTGCAATATCTCATTATTAAAACTGCAAAAATCAGAGCTGCTGTGCTTTCCCCTCTTAATGTACTTCTTTATTGAATGTGTCAGTAAGCATCGCCCATTTTAATATTTGATAAATATAAAGAGATAGGAGTGCTTCGAAATACTTACTACCACTCATTAGCAAAACTAAGGCATCCTCAAATTAACAGAGTGCATCCTCTCTCCACCTTTTGTCTTTCCACACCCCCCAAAAAAAACCCCAGGAAATTTATAACAGGAAATTGTTGTTATTGCTGTTGTTTTTATTATTGCTATTTCTTCCCCTTCCCTCCACCCAATCAGGAGTGAAAAGCCAAAGGATGGTGAAAAGTAATTTGCCTGGAAAGACAACATTTGGAGTGTTCTGATACCGGTGCTGCATTTTTAATATCCACCCCTCTGAACGTGTTATCATTAAAGCTTCACGGCTATCCTTTTATTTATTTATTTATTAGCAGCAACGCCACCTCTCTGCTCGGCAGCGCTTCCTGCCTTTCCGATTTCAGCAGCGCCTGACCCCATTTCAGTCAATTTTCCATATCCTGCCTGTCTCGTATCCGCCAAGGGAACACACTGATGCTGTGTTTATGCTAATTTTATGCTCTCTGAGTTGTGTCTGTTATTCAAAGCAGTTGAAGCAGTTATTGCCAGTAATCTTATTTCTGCGAGAGCCCCCCGGGCAGAGCAAGCCTCGGAGCCGGTCCTGCAGACCGCGTCAGAGCCATCACAGCCTGCTGGTAAATGGCAGCTCTTTCCTGCAGAATCTGATATCAGTTACTTCGCAAACACAGTAATAAAATGAAACAAATCAGATTTTCAAGTAAATAAACCAGACTTCAATGGCAACAACAATGGTCAGGACAACAGGATTTTAATAAGTGATGCTGTACAGGGGAGAATATTGGAGTGCTGCATCCCTTCTTCTTCCTGCTCTCCCCCTGCTCCAACCCAAATTTAGCTGTCTGAACCCTTTATAGACTGAAAGCAGAACACACAAAAAAAATACTACTGGTGTGGGGTCTGCTCTCCTGGTTGGTGAAAAAGGGCATTCACTGATGGCACGTATGGAAATTCTCCTGTGAAGTTGCTCTGAGCTGTTGTGTTGGACAACAGAAGAGCACGAATAGTTATTCCTGTTTTCCTACTCCATAATACACATAGGAAACTGCATCAGAACTTCTGCATTAAGGGGCAGCTGGATGGTACCTACCAAAAGAAAGATGTTGACCTTCTGTTTGGAAAAGCTGAGCATAATTCAGGGTTTTGCCACCATTTTCTCTGGCACCTTGGGCTTGGAATATAAGGATACGTGAAGTGCCCATCACCTTTTCAATAAGGCTTTAAAGCAAACTAACTCACTTACTTCCTTGGTGCCTTCCTAAAAGACAAATATTCAGAAGACAGAAAAGGTGTTTTTAAAAAAAAAACCCTTGAAATTCTGCATTGCCTTGGAAAGTATTTAAAATTTTGTCAGAAAGCCAATAGTTGGGAAAAAAAAAAAAAAAAAAAGAATTATGACCAATTTTTAGTTGCCAAAAATGAAACCATTTTTCTCATAAGAAACATTTCCTATAGAAAACTCCAATTTAAGAAACATTTTTCAACAAGATGACATTTCAAATGGAACATTTTCATGTTTTTCTACTGCCATCAACAGCACTCAGCTTTTATTGTCATGCTTAAGGCCATGTTTTCAGCATACTGTGCTCTTTAGAAACTTGCCCACTTACATTGAGTCCTCTACAGCAGCAGGAGCTCCCGTATATAAATTTATATATGAATATATACATATCTGTATACATAAATAAAATATAAAATCCTGGATTTAGCCTGTTTGTGTTGTAGTTTCTCATCTGTCAAGAGTGATTAACAATTCTTCCACTTCATTACTCTTAAATAATTTTTAAACTTTTCTGAAAGTCTCTGTCTTGTCTTCTGTATGCTAAACTTCCTGAACAGGAGCAGTTTCACCCTGATATTACCTTCCTCATATTTTGTAGATCTTATATAGGGATTTTAAACTGTATTTTTTCCTTTGAAACCATGCAAGACTAAGAAAAGCGTCCAGATCACACGTGCCCTCCTCCTGGAGGAATCTTGTTGATATATGTAATGGTAAACTAGATATGCCCTGATCATTCACTGTCCCTGGAGCCAACACACGATGTTTGACCACATCCATTGTAAGAGTTTTTTGTTCCCAAATCACTGTGTGGCCCCACAGAAAATGCATATCGGAAATAATTCCTGGTCCAGGAGTCGTTGCTAACTCTCCTGAGCCACAACCACTCTAACAATTTACTGTTATCCGTAGTGGAGTTTCAAGGCCTGGGAATGTTCTCTGGAACTATTTTGTTTTATAGCACACACACAGTCTATGATTTTTGGTCTTCTCTGATCCAAAGATGAGCAGAATCTGTGAGCGTACTTTTTCTGGTTTCAGAAATCCATATTTGGATCAAGTTCTTGTGAAGGTAATAGGCTTCAATAGCCTTCAATGGTAGCAGCGCAAGCCAAAGCAGAAATCAGAAGAGACACTCAGATCAGTGATACTGCAGGGAGATTTTGACTCAACTTCTGTAAATCAGACCTGTGTGTTAACCTTAACTGAAGCTCAAAACCTCGACTTTTTTTTTCCATTCCTTGACGTGTGATTTTTAAATTTGTCTGTGTTGCAGATTTGACACTGGTCTAAACAGACTAGAAAAGCACAAAAGACCTGGGCTAAATGTCTAAACCAAGTGAAGTTCAGGGGAGCTTTTCCTTCACCTCCCAGGCAAGGATTTCACCACCACTTTCCCAGCTTGTCTATTCAGCTGCCCCTTGAATCTGACACCATTGCCAGTGCCATCTGGTTCCTGGGCTAGAGACCCTGAGAGATCTAATTGCTGCTAAATAGTTTCCTCCATCTAGGGGCAAGTCCGGTTTGTACAATGTGCCACAAAGAAGGGACACCAAAACCAGCACCGGAATTAAACACAGCATGGCTGTTCACATCCTAAAGCAAATTGCAGGCCAAATGCATGCTGTTAACGGAGCCGCACTACCTGCTGAAAAGCTGCACTCGCTGCTGACTTGGACAGCACTGCTACGTTCAGGAGACAAAATATTTTTATGCCTAACTGTGCGTAAACTACTTTAAATAGTAAATAAGCAAGAGTAGCAATGAGAACATTTTTTTACAGGAACTGACATAAGTGGCATTTTTTTCACCCAGTGGATTATTTTCTCGCCAAGATTTCTATTTTTCTTCCACACACATTTTAGATCTTTTCCAATGGAAACCTGGGTACTCCAAGCAGAACAATTTTCTATAGCAGAATTCAAATTTTTTATAAAGAATAAGCTTTTTTTTTTAAAAAAAGCATGATCAGCAATTTAGTTTTACTCCTTAAGAACAAAAATGTTGAGAAAAATGATTTTTTGAAAACCTTTCCGAATGAAAATAATACAACTCCTTTAAGGTGAAAAGAGAAGCAGAGAGTGTTCTGTCTACTTCTGGACAGATGTTCCTTGCAACAGTGGATTTGATATGGAGGTATCTCTGCATTCCTGAACAAATGTCAGTTGATTGGATTGTTCTATAGACTTAGCTCAGAAAAATATTTGGAAAAAAAAATAGAAAAAAAAAGTAGGTTAAAATTAATTTTGTGAACCCCATCAATGCTATTCCTTCTGGAGTAAATAAAAAAGTTATCCTGACTTAGATAAGAGCAGACTCAGGACACTTAAACTTCATGAAAATCTTTCTCTTTTTTTTTTTAGTTGGGTTTGTTTTTTTTTTTTTACATCAGTCACCTTTACATCATTCTGGAAGGAGGAGGTGTCTGAGAAGAAGCATATAGGGCTAAGGTCCTCCATCCAATGTTGCTTTTAGATTTTGGCAATTCACACTATTCATAATACAACGCAGAAAAAAAAATGCCTTCTAAATTTTCTGGGGTTTATTCTTTAATAACTTCTACATATGTAAATACAAATATAAATACAAATACAGTCTAGGCGTGCAAAGCTTTGACAGCATTTTCAAGTATCCTTTGGCAGGAAACTACTTTTTAATATTAATGACAAATTACTAGATTTACGATATCCAAAGAAACAGAATTTTCTCTTTTTTTACATATTTGTTTTACATGTTTGGAAGCATTTTAAGCTTGTGTACTTGCTCCATCAGGCTGAAGTTTCCAGGATTCTTTCTTCTAACTATTCAAGCTCAGGGATCCTCTTATGTTGTATTGAGGAAGCGGGTCACTGGCCACCCGAGAGGCAATACCAGCACAAGTGTTGGTCTTGGACATTTGGCATCTCAGCTGAGGGGACATATCTTCAGACATCTGTAGAACTATTTATAGTATATGCTATACCATGAAGCTGTAGAATGGCATCACTTTTTTTTTTTTTTTTTTTTTCTGCTAACAAAATGAATGTGATAGAGCTGGGTTTCGTTGAATTTAATTTTCTAAGAAGGGCAAATCCAAAAGTGAATACTATCTGGGGATGTGCATTAAATCTGGCAATTTTTTACAAACCCTTAAAAAGGGGAAAACAGTATTTCACAGTGATTTTTTTAAAATAATTTTTTATTTCTATTATTTCCAAAATAGATTTAGAGATTTAAGCATCATAAACAAAAGTAAGAGGAGGAAGTGATTTTTCTCTTTCTACATGCTCCTAAGAGACATTCACCCAGAATTCAGTAGGGCACAAAGCTGGGGAAGGATCCACATAACCTGGAAAAGTGCTCCAACCTGTGGGATGGAAGTTCTCAACAAACCTGGGTTAACTGAGCTGGAGCCAACAGCTCTCAGAATAGTCTCTAAACCACCAGGCTATTCAGGATTTCTCTTTTCTTTTTCCAGACAGTAAGTAGCTTTTTTAATTAACTGAAGCAGCACCAGGAACAGAAAAGAAAGGACTAAGTCCTATTTAGAAGTTTAACATCCCTAAATCGCCTCTGTAGCTAATGAAGAGAAATAGGTGTCACGAGCTCCAGTGTAAAATATGTCTAAGCTTGGCGGGATAAGTAACCTCTGGGAGGCCTCCTGTATAGTGTCTTCATGTTTCAACCCCAGCTTCAGATGTGGAAGGATGCAATCTCTCCTCTGCTTGATGCCAACCCAAATCTCCCTTTTCCTTTCAAGAAAAAAATGAACTTTGTCATTTCAAAGAAAAATTGGCTAATTTTCATATTACTACTCAGTTCCTTGTTGCATCGAAAATATTACCTTATTTTAAACAGATTATTTAAGTTACATATATTTTCCTTTTTTTTTTTTTCATTTAACTCCTTTTATTGTATTATTTATTTCCACGGCAGAAAGGAGGTTTTTGAATGTATCAGTTATTTCTCATTAAAGAGAATGGCAATGCTACATCATAGAGTGACAGAGCAGCCAACTTCACTACTTTCAAAAATTAGATTTGTTAGAGCATAAGTTCCTTGTCCTAAAGATATTTAGGCCAATTTTCTTTAAAAAACTTTCTCTTCCATCCGTGGTGGATGTGCCATCATAATATAAGCTTTCAGAATTGGAATAAATAGGTTGAGTTGTACCTCCAATGCAACCATCATCCTTCGTAAAACAAAGGAAAAAAGTAATGCACAGGCCTGAATTTTTATCTCATCCTTCCACGTGGAGTCTGCATGAATATTCCTGGATTACTCCAAAGGACCTCAATTCTTTCTGCTGCACAGACATCAGCAGGAGTATTGCTCATTTCTTTATGAATGAACATGGGAGTCTTAAAAATCAACTTTTCAACTGATCTTTAGATCCGAATAGCTGTTTATCCTCATTCAGCAACAGGAAGAAAATGAAAAATGCAAAAGATAAACGACCCACTCCTATAGCAGACTTTTGCTAACGTTATGAAATGCTAATATCTTACAGAGAGTCGGAGATTTTCTTTTTATTGAACCTGATAGAGATACATGATTTCTCTCACTTTCTTCCTTTCCAAAGTGTCCATTGTTTGCCCTAGACTGAACACTACCAGTTAGATGATTTAAAAATACCGTTTCCTTCCTGTTTATCTTAATTTGGCTGGAGGTACATGTGAATTGAAGCACTGAATTCCTAAAAAGAAAATACATCCCTTATTTCTCTCTAAAGAAGCAGAGTACACACACACACACACGTACACAAATGCACATGTGCACATAGACACACTATTTTAAGTCCCAAATATTGTGTTGAAGCATTTCTCCCTCACATATAGGCTTGGGAAGAATTTAGTGCTAAATAAATGCTGCCTCAAACCAGGCAAGATAAAACATAAATCATTGCATTAAAAACCTCTAACAAGTCTATCTGCTTTTTGAAATGACTGGGAGATGAAAGAGAGGAGTCTCATTTAAGAAGGCCCAGCGGAACAGTTCTGCATTTATATAGCTGTTATCAAAAGCAATTCATTTGGAGATCAAATAGACTGACAGATAGGACAAGCAGGGGATCACTACTGCCTTCAGGCAGCCAAAAGCAAGGATGGTTTCCCAGTACCATCACTAATATTGGGTCTAGTCAATGCTCATGTCTATTATGGCTCACAGTAACAGCCAGCTGAATGTTAATATACACTGCTTAGACTCCAATTCAATGCCGATTTGTAGCTGAGGGAGTAAATAGCGTACATCCCGTTCTCTGACTTTTTTTTCCTTTTCTTTTTCTTGTGGGAGTACCTCCTTTTGTAACCATTGTGTCCCCGATTAGTACTTACTACTTAAAAAAACAACGCCACTGAAGACAAAAGCAAGAGAAGAGAACGGCCTTTGCAGGGTCATATTAGCAATGTGCTGCGGTATGTTTCATCGACAGCACCTCTCTTCCGTGCCTGTTGGAGTCATGCTGCTGCTTATTTACAGAAAATGCTCAATGCTGTCTGCTCTTTTAAAAATAAAAAGAAAAGCAATGCATCAGCCCAAGGCTGGCTGCAATTTCCGTGCAACCATTCAGCACACCCATACGGAAAACTTATTTTTTCCTCTCCAAAAACGCTACCCACTACCACTGGGATGTGCATAAAGACTCATTCTGATCTTAGCTGTCTAAAATATGTTTACAGTGCTAAATAAGAAAGAGTGAAGGAGTGATCCCAGGTTTTTAGATCAGGTAGCCCAGAAATGGCTTGTGTTTACACAGTTTAGGACAAACCTCCTTGAAATGAAGCTATCTAATCCCCACTACATCACAGTTACAGCTTCTCAGGATCCCATGAGATGCCTCCATGGCCCTAAAACATGAATATTATTTTCTATTGGTTTGGGTTTTTTGTTTTGCTTTGTTTCTTTTTTTTTTTTTTTTTTAATGTGATGCCTGTGTTATGACCACAGTGATGTTTTTATTGCATCACACTGAGAATATATGTTCCATGCCTTGGGGTGTAGTGTGAAAGGAATTTAGGATGCTGCAAAGTATAAATTCTGCTAAGGATACTGTTAGCAGATTCCTTCCAAACAAAAGTGGCCATGATTATGCCCCAACAATCTCATGATATATCTGAACAAGCGATTTGGGAACAAGATGGACTGGACTTCTTATTGCTTAAGAAATCAGTGCTCTGTGAAATGCAATTCCCTTTAAAAAATGGGATTTTAACTTTCTGACTAAGTAAAATAACAAGTCAGAATCAGCCTAGTTGGAAAAATTTGGAGGACAGTATGAGAATGAATAGAGCATATTGGAGGTGATGCTGCAATCAGTTTCTTTACTATATCTTAGGTTGTTTTTTTTTTAATTTTACATTATCAGATGCAGTGATTGCTGTATGCAGAGCACTGGAGACTTGTTCAAGTGGTAATTCAATGAGTGCTGTAGGAGGAAAAGCAAGAAACAAGTAAGCTAGATAATTTTTCCAGTACAGAAGGATACTGGGAGTTGTGGATGGAGAAGGAGACCAAGGAATCAAAAGTAGGAAAAACAGGTGGGGTGTAAAATATGTGAAACAGAGTGTAACAGGTAAAAGTAGAAGGTAATATACCAATTCAGGATTTAGGGCTTGATATTAAACAATATATACACATTCTTTACAGGCACTGAACCACCATTAAAAAATTGGCTCTTAAGTCCTACAAAATATCCTGTGCATAGTCTCATTTTCTTCAAAGCAGAACTACAAATTGGGTAGACCAAGTTAGCCTGGAAAGTGATACACAGAGGGTGAAGAGGGCACAGGGTAGACAGGGACTGGCCATTCACTCTCTCCTCCAGTAAAAGGACTAGGAAGTATAAAATAAACAGATCAAAAGACAGGTTTGAAACACTTAAAAGGACTTTTTCCTTAAAGACAAAATGTTCTGTATAACGACAAGGTTGATTCACTATCCTTTAATTTGTTTAAAGGTGGTTTAGATGTGGTGCTTGGAGATATGGTTTAGGGGTGTGCTCGGTAGAGTAGGGTTGATGGTTGGACTCCATGATCTCAAAGGTCTTTTCCAAACTGAATGATTCTACAATTCTAAGATGACACTTAAAACTTATACAAGTTAAAAAAAACAGTAGGGCAAATAGATGGCAAGAAAACATCAAGGGATGTTAAATAGAAATTAGCTTCCTCTGAGCTGCAAGTCATGGGAGAGTAGAGGAATATGCCAGAGGAATATCAGTCTTTCCTGCCCAGCTTCTTCTATTACTCCCTTGGCATTCTGGCCACTATTAGTCACTGGGTTAAACGGATCTTTGATGTGGACCAGCCAAGTTATTCTTATTCCCCATCACAAGGTGTCTCTTTCCGGTTCTCTGCTGGGTCTTATTCTTTGTTCCACAGCCCAACTGCCCTGCAGATAGTTTTCCTGCAGAGTTCTTGATCTGCTGACCTGAGAACCTATTCATGGGTTAGAAAAAAACCCACTGTCAACAAAACAAAGCCGTGGTCCTTCCAGTGCAGCCATTTCCATCGTAAGGAAATGCAGCGCAACACTTGGATGCCAAACAAGATGGGATGAAATACTAATTATGGTAAGACTTTGCAAAAAAGGCTATCTGCCCCTGTGAGAGTCCAAGCCTCCAAGCTAGTCTCTTGTGGAACAAAAGTAAGTTGTCAGATTTGAATAATTTCCCTGCATGTAGATAAATCCTCACATTTCTACATCTCCCCCCCTCCCTCTTCCTCCTTCCCCCTCTCTTCAGTTTTGCAAACAAGAAAAGAAACACTAGGAGCTATTTCACTGGATAACCATGCAAATGAAACAGGAGATTTAAATGTCTTAGCAAGGAGATCAGAGACACAGTTGGAAACAGCTGTAAGGGGCATTGGAATGATTATAAGGGAATAGGATGGGTGCATTATTTGGCTTGGTGACTTCATTAGTGATATTTGGCATCAGATGCTCAGCTGGTGTAAATCAGAAGAGCTCCTCTGCGTCTGCTTACCCCCTCTGAGGATTCATTTATTTGTCCTGAATATGGATTTCTACATTACTCTATTTTATTTTTCTCCACTGCACTGGTCTCCAGGCAGCATTTTGAGAATAGGAATCTAAACCGTGAGAAGATATTTTGTTAGATGAGACAAAACTCAGGGTACATCTGTTGCCTTGAAGATTTTGAGGTCTAATTAGAGACAAAATCTTGAGTTTTGATTCAGCTTGCCCACAGTAAATGACATGTAGGGATACAGGATCCTTACACAGCTTAAAACAAAAAATTCCCAGTATTTGTAATTCAAAGTAATTGTTGAAAATGTATAAGCTGTGGCTTTTTGTCCATACAGCAATATCAAATACCTGTGTAAAATTCAATAGGAATTGTTACTTATGAATTTCATGGTCTCTCAAATATTTTCTGAAATAAAATAAAAGTGAAATAGGAGTTTGTCTTCCTTTTTATCTTTTTTAGCTATTTTTACAACAGCTATGGAAGTATTGCTCTCCTCCAGAATCTCAAGACCTGCCTGTACTTTTACTGTTTTTAAAGTGGAAGAATCTTTCGCAAAAAGTAGAAATATGGTTCCTCCTGAAAGAAATTCTTTTATACACTCTTTGTACAATTCACAGTGTGTCCCTTGCTTTTGAATCCGTACTGTTCAGTTGTGCTTTTTTTCCCATTTGGGGAAGGTACGGAGAAATAAGCAATCATTTGAGACATCCTGCCTGAAAATAGATGTCCAAAAATTCAGCCATTTCTGTTGATGGAGGTGTATCTCGGCTAAGGAAGAAAGACAAATCACTTCTTTTCACACACTTGGCGGACACACAAACTTCAGACTAAGTAATGAAAGCAATTGCATCTGCATTCAGCAGACAAGATGTCAGTGGGAAGGCTCCTATCAATAACAGCAACTTTAAAATCCTTTGGTAAAAGGAGAGGCCTCCATCTTTCCCAGTCAAGCCAAGAGTGCATACCCAGACAGTCCATAGTCCATGGCTTGCCCTGCCCACTGGTTTGGACGGAAAACTTTCTAACACAGCGGAAGAATTTTTGTCTGTAAAGTGCTGGAAAATAGACAACTTTGGTCAGTCTTCTCAAAAAAATTGGTGTTCAGAAGACCATTGAAAGCTTGGGGCCTTTGATTTTCTGAAGAAAATTTTAAAACAAAGATGTTTGATGAAGACAGACAGTCCCTATAAAACTGTCAAAGTTTAGCTAAATATTTAATTTTACATCAAAAAAAGTGAAAAATTTTGGTCATCTTCATTTTAGGGTTCTAGCATGGAACATCAGTACCTTCCATAATAATTCTGGTTATCAGGGCCAAGTCAGATGGGAAAGATCATAGAATCATAGAATGATTTAGGTCAGAAAACACCCTTGAGATCACGGAGTCCAGCTGCAAACCTAGCACTGCCAAGTCCACCTCTAAACCATGTCCCTAAGTGCCACATCTGCACGTCTTTTAAATACTTCCAGGGATGGCGACTCCACCACTTCCCTGGGCAGCCTGTTCCAGGGCTTGACAACCCTTTTGGTGAAGGTGTTTTTCCTCATGTCCAATCTAATCCTACTCTGGTGCAACTTGAGGCCATTTCCTCTCGTCCTATCACTTGTTACTGGGGAGAAGAGACAACACCCATCTCACTACAACCTCCTCTCAGGTAGTTGTAGAGAGTATTAAGGTCTCCCCTCAGCCTCCTTTTTCCCAGGAAAACAACCCCAGTTACCTCAGCTGCTCCTCACAGGACTTGTTCTCTAGAACCTTCACCAGTTATACGGATATGTAACACTGCAAACCTTCCTTCTACATAGTGATTTAAATAATGTGGATGCTAAGCAGAAAGACTGAAATTCTGGTTAATGCTATGAAAGCCATACTGCCAGGTTTTTCTGCCCTTCTTCTGTGTGCCTATGAGAAAACTGATGCACTTCATCTCTACTTGCATTGCTCACACCAAACTGTGTGACTGACTTCATCTATATTTGTGAGATAATGTGAATATTCTTGTCTGGAATGTGCATTAGAAAAGCAGAGATACATTGTCAGTGCTGAGAGACTGCACGGGGCAGCATTAAAGTTGTTCTTGACCGGCAGATCTTGGTACAGGCAACAGAAATTTTGGCTGTGCGGGGTGAATGGGTCTCATTCCTGATAAACTTTCCAAGTTATCGCTTCACAGACGCAATTTCAAGAAGCATCGCTGCAGAGGTTGATATAATTATACACCAAATGGCACAAATCCCTGATCAGAAGGTTTAAGTAGAAAGTATATACAGCATGCAGTGCTCAAGATGGTGGTGCTACTAGAAGGTGCTTTATGGATCAGGTCGAGGGACCCTTGTTAGTCCAAACTGAATGTGCATGCACCGTTGCAAAGTGCAGAGGCCTCTTCCACGTGGTGCCAGAAAGGAAAAATTTTATCTCTATGAATACCTTCATCAGTCACCTTATGAGCAGTCAACAGCAAGTCCTTTTAATGTACCATGGCCCATTGTGTAAAGAAAATGTCCATGTTTTGAGCCCTCACTGCTCTCTTTTCACAAAACACTGTTCACAAGGTAACTGTAGGCTGGAGCCACGACTTCTTTTTGCCTTATTTACATGAATTTTCCACAGAGTCCTTCAGGAGGTATCACACTCAGCACTTCCCAAAGGAAATTATGTGTATAAAATTCATGAGAAATACTGCTTTCTCTAGAGTGTTAGTAGACATCTCTCTATTATGCAACCCCAGAATATTATAAGCCAATAAATAAATCTTGAGATGACAGATATTTGCCTCGCTGGACCAAACATCCTGAGAGGTGTGGGGAGTACATGTGCAGTGGTTTTAAAGGATAATCTCGGGGTTTTTTTATTTCTGAAATATTCATGGCGATTAAGATCAGAGCCATACTGGCTTAGCCTCTGCAACAATTTAATACAAGTATATGATTCTAATCTGTAATCGTCCTTGTAATATGCCTATTTTATTAAGCAATATTAACGAGCCATATATATGTCATGTCTTGGTAGGTTTTTGATGACTTAATGTAAGCAAGTCTTTCCAATTTTAGTCCATTTGAACGGATTTGGGCCAGAGCTCATCTGAAAAACAAGTTAATGTCTGAGCTCAGGCTTTCCAGTTTGTCCTTTGTAATGCTCAGTGCAGAATACATAGTACTCATAAACTTTACAAAAATGGAAGTTGGTTTGAATGTGCATTTTTGGAGTTACTAAACTGTGTTTGGCATCATAGTTTGTATTTCACAACTGCTTGCACCCCATAGAACTTGGAAGGAGCTAATTCAATAGAGGCCTTGTATAAACACGAGCAGTAAATTAATGACATTTTCCATTTAGAGCTGCATGTCCAGAGAGTGAACCTTATGGACTTGGATGGGCTTTGGAGTCAGCCCAAAAGAGACAGAGGTGGCTGTTGCTGCTAACCATTACTTACCTTTTCTTCAGAGACAGCACCTAGCACTTCACTGGAAACATCTCTCACGTTGAAGGAAACCTTGTGAGGAGCAAGTCCTGAGATTCATAAGAAAAACATGCCTTAGCTTCCTAACAATGCAGTCAGAGCTTTCAAAGATTGCTTACCAAAGCTTTGTAAGATGGCATAATCAGGCAGGAAAGACTTAATCGTATGGGATTTTTCTTAATATTAGAGGGTTGAAACACCCCTGGGTGGAGGAAGAGGACTGGGAAGTGGTGCCAGAGGTGCTCCTTGCTGCCCTGTTTCCTTTCCTGGGCTCTCTGCTGTCTTCCCCTTGCTGCTGTGGGATGTGGCATTGACACCCTCAGCACACCTCTCGCAGAATGAGGGATGAGGTCCCACACAGCCTCTCTTCCAGCTTTCCTCTCCCTATGTTGTCGTTGTCCGTCCCCCGTCCCCCTCCATCCATGTTGCAGGAAGTGTCTTCCTTTTTTCCAGCAACACTTCCTGCTCTCCTGGGCTTTCCAGGGCTTTGGGAAAACCAAGAGGGATGGGAAAAGGAGGTGGGATAGACCATCTTCTGAAAGATACAAGGAGATTGCTGGGCCAGTCCAGGAGCCAGCGGAAATCCTCAGAGATCACATTGTTCTCTTCTGTCCACTGTCAAGGGTGACAGTGTGTGCAAAGCTGATTGCAGAGACCTGTGGTGAGCGTGCCCAAAAGGAGGAAGAAAATATTAGGACAAAAAGATTTAGTCTTCTTGTCAGAGCTGTAGCAAAGATCACCCACAATCACCTCCTCCCTTACTAAACTATTCTCTGATATCCTCACTTTTAACATCCCAGTAGTTCCAATCCGAACTTGCCTGGCTTACAGTGTTTTGTCTATGCAATAGAAAAGCTCTTTGTTTTCAAAATTCTCTTTCACCTACAGCTATTTTTAATCTGGTTACCATGTCAAAAGATCAACATTTTCAGTAGTGTTTTATTCCACTGTAAGAGTAAGAAAAGAGTAAGAAATACAAGGTGAGGCACCTTCTGCAGGTACCCATTGCTGGCTACAGAGAAAGCCTGAATGACCAGTTTACACTGGGCACTTAATTTTCCACTGGTTTAAAATCCTTGCATTTTTTTTGCTATAAAAAATGTTTTCCTCATCTATGTTTCCTTTGTGAACCCTCTACAAAATTATAAACAACTTCTTGAACTGCAGACATCAAAAAACAGAAGCTGTATCAGCCCTAGAATAAAAACAACCTCTTCTTATTTAAAAGCTTTGTGTCTATGCAACAAAATAACATTAGCTCCTTTGTAACACCTTTATCCTGACAAAAATCGTCTTTAGTTATTACCTACCATGACGACAAGTTGTTTTCAGTCACCAGCTGTCAGAAGAGAAGCTCTGCCTAGTAAATACAGCCATATCCTTAAGTATAATTTTTTGGTCGTTATAATAAAACGTATATCATTTGTCTGAATACAGTTGGTCCAATGATCACACAACATAAGGGATCTGTCCTCTTATTTTATTTATCATCCCCTGAATCTCCATCTCTTTAGCCAATTGGCTGAATACCAACTTTTAGATTATCTTTGTGTTTATAGAGAAAACATTGCTAAAATATCATCAGGACAAAACCTGATCCCTCTGTGGCTAGACTAGAAACAGACCTGCTCACAGTGACTTCTATAAACACATTTTGAGGCTGTCAGCCTATTTTTAATCCACTTAAGGTGCACCATGTTAATTTTGTGCATTTTTTTAATAGTTTTGTAATCAAAATGTCATGGTGTACCAAGTCAAATGCCTCACAGATGCCTATTGCTTGAATACTGCTATCTTTATCGACTGAACTTGTAATCTCATCAGAAAAAGAGCTATCAATTTAGTTTGACAGGACCTATTTTCCATAAGCCTGTGTTGACTGGCATTCACTAGATGTCCTTTCTTTATTTGTGAGGATGGGGGACTCTAGGGTATGAGGGAAGAGGGTTTGCCACAGCATATACATCTGCAGCTTCGAATTCAAGCACCAATTGTTGGCTTGTCTCCTGGAGACTACAGCAGTCTGAAATGGCCCTGAAGTTATTTTATGCTTTGCTCTCTCCAAATCAAGACTGTCCTGTCTAGAAATCCAAGGAGGCCTTTCTCAGTCTCTATATAAATAATTCTTTCATACAGCCAACATTATTAGTCATAGTGTGCAATCGGTTCTGTATTAGAATAGTAAAGAAGCCCACCGGCAGTGTGAAATGACTGATCTCCGGTGTGGATGTATCTAGAGCGCTGAGTCCCAACAGCCGTCTACCTTGAGGCATGGGAGAATTTAAGTTGGTGAGGCGGAGGAGGGATTGGTGATATTAGGGAAGCTGACAATTTGTGTGACATGACAGCTCTTCTGCATGGACTGCACTTTTCTTTTCCCTTTTTTCTTTAACCCTCAGCACCTTGCAAGTGAAACCAGTTTAGCTGCACTTATTATTTCTATTTCTATTTCTATTTCTATTTCTATTTCTATTTCTATTTCTATTTCTATTTCTATTTCTATTTCTATTTCTTTCTATTTCTACTTCTATTTCTATTTCTATTTCTATTTCTATTTCTATTTCTATTTCTATTTCTATTTCTATTTCTATTTCTATTTCTACTTCTATTTCTATTTCTATTTCTATTTCTTTATTTATCTTTCTCTTATTTCTATATTTCTATTTCTCTTAATTTCTATTACTACCACTATTACTACTATCACTATTACTCTTTTGTTTCAAGGGTGGTTTCAACGGCAACCAGGATTCCAGGAATGAACTGCACTTGGAAAATAATTAATTAGAAACATACTCAGTGCTGAGGTCCCTGAAGCCTGAGTGGGCAAAGTGGACTGAGGTATGGAGAAAAGCTGTATTAGCATTCTCATTTTGCACGTGAGGTGCTGAGGGGCAGAGACATTAAATGAGTGGCCTAAGGTCACAGAGGGGAATTGGTGGCAGGACGCAGACTTGAACTGAGGACAGTTGATATCCAACCTAATGCATAAGCTGCAAGTCTTGCCCTGCATTACTTTTTCAGTGTTGCCTGTTTCCATTTTCCCCTCTGAAACAGGCTTAGTTAACAAAAATGGTGTAGTGAATGTGTCAGAGGACAGATAGCCAAGGAAAATGGGTGCTTTTTCTGTTTTCTTTTCACCTTGTTCCTAGCTTTAGTGAGTTGCTTAACCCTTCCCTGCTTAATGTCATCTATCCCTGATTCCTGGACAATGGTGTAGCTTTTCCTCCAAAAGGGATTGGGAAAAGCAGTGATTAGGGTTGGCAGGAGTCTACTATTTCTGTTAGAAAGGAAAACCTGAATTTGAAATAGAATACAAGAGCTGTCAAATTTTTTAAAAATTACAAATACATTTTCTTTGAATTATGAATTTCTCCAGAGTTTTTGGGTACTGCATAGACACATATGCTCCTTCAATGAAGTGTTGCAGGAAGTTCTTGCAGGATCTGCAAGATGGGAACCTTGACTGACCTTGTGGCTAACTCCCAGGATCATGAGGTGGCCAAAACCCTGAATCAATGTAGCCTCTTAGGGGCTGCCTCAGATGGGGGAGCCAGGGCTCCCACCTCCAATGTAAGCTGGTACTGGATGAGTTACTGTTAAATGGGCAATGACAGAGCAGATAACTATTTTCAGATGGAAAAACTGTCACAAGATATCTAATTGGGCAGTATTTGTGAACTCCACTATACTTTTTCCATCAGAAAATACCTCACGATGACTTGGGAGCTGATCAGTGAAAGACCCCACTGAAGGAGAAAGTCCATAGCCAGATTAACCTGAAATGCCTGCTTGCCAAGGCTAGAAGTCAACCATCTCATGTAAGCTATTCAGTTAGCACCAGCAGAGGCACAAGCACACCCACAGGGTGATTCGGCCCATCCTGCAATAGCTTAGGATGAAAAGTGTATGTGTATGAAAAGTGAAGTAAAGCACCCTCCTGAGTACATACCTGTCTATATTAACCACATGTGAGGGAGAGTTAGATTAGACTAGACATCTAACTTTTAATAATTAGGGGTAACGAGTGTAGATGAAATGTAGGAGGTCTTGGGTTTTCTCCGCCACTGAGTATCTTAGAAAGCCATGGTCTGGTGCTTCTGGCATCACATGCAGACGGAGGGTTGGTTAATCAGTGACTATGAAAAAATATTTTCCAGTACCACCTCTTGGGATTAAAGGGTTTATCTCACATATGTGTTGTCTCCATGCTAATTTTGACCTCTACACAGCCTGGATAAACACATATAAATGTCTTCACACTGTTACCAACAGAAACAAATTATTTTATGATCTGTCTGCGAATACCAAGGAAGGCAAATCAACTATGATCTTGCTCAGCAAAAAGATTACTTTTCTGACTGTTTAGCCTCTCACAGTGGACCAAGACTCTCACCCTTAGAGAAAAAGAGGTATTAGGACCCACAGCAAAGAACTTCTGATGCCATTTGGTTGGGAATAGTGTTTCAGATTTCAGTACATCGTATAATTTATCATGCAATTTTAGATTAAACAAGTGGATACTGAATCATCTTTGGACTAGTAAGCTACTAAACCCAGTGGTGGACATGAAGATAAAAAGTCCCAATGGGCAAGTTTCAAAAGGGAGCTGCAATTTATACTTTAGCTAATCATCGTTGCTGTGTCTGAAAACAAGAAGAGAGCATGAGGCATAACAGAATGAAATGTAGCATCCTTCTCCCTGCAATGCACATCTTTTCTCTGGGATTAAAATAGGGTTTGCATTTTAAATTTTCATTTACTAAACAGAAAAATATTTTACTAGGAGGGAATGGTATTAAGGAGAAATGATTCTTTGTGTGCCCTCAGGCCTGGTGAAGACAGGATTTGATTTGCTGTGTTAGGCTGGAATCTGGATTGATACACAGAGATGAGAAGGTGTTTAATAAAATTTACATTTCATTTTCTCACTTGACACCAGTCTCCTGTCACTCACTGAATGAAGGGAATACGACAAATAACTTTTGTCAGCACCTAGACACAGAGAGACAGTCTAGGGGGGAGGGAGAGCAAGGGTGGGATATTTTTAGCATCATTCCCTTTGACGGCTGTGAGACTTGACTTGTCTTGGGCACTGGCTTCATCCTTAATGTACTTTGTAAGGGAGAGGTGTATCAAGAGGGAAAGCACAAATTAATCCAACCACACCTAACCTGTCCCTGGGGATGGACAAATGACCTACTGTGAAATGAATGAGGTGACCTGCACCCAAAACAGCAGAACATTTCTGCTCATGTTCCGTGCTCAGCTTGTCTGTAGGTCCTATCTCTGACAAACACAGTCTGATGTGGTTTGGGTCCACCTTCCACAGCACTACTGCAGAGATCCTCTTCCATGTCATTGTCTTGGCTGTGTTGCCTCTTTCTGTTCTTCATCTTTCCCTACTGATCCCAAATTAAAATGGCTGATTTTAATATTAAACCTTTTCATCCCTGATTTTTTTTTCCACCTGAATTTAAGTTTCTAATCAAGGACCCAAGTTGAGGGTCTTAGTCAGCCTAGTCTTACTCTTCACTCAGTACCTCAGAGAAATTATTTTTCCCAGAGGAAACTGAAACCTCTTCTGGAAATACCAGGGTTACCTCCCACTGCTGAGTACAGAGCGATCGCAGGGTGACTATGCTCTTAACTGGTGCACCTACATGCATGAGGTTTGACTGCACAAACCCAGTCAGAGGGAGGTCTTTTGCAGGACAACTGAGTAAGAAGTATATGTTCTCCTTCTCTTCCATTCCTGTGGGGTATTACCCCTTATCTTTTCAGCTGAACTTTAAGTCAGATCTCACAGGACTCCCATAGAGCTTGGAAAAGTGCTAAGTGTGATGAAAGTACACGACACCTAGAAAAGCAAGGTGAATAAGCATCACCTTGCATATTTATCAAGCAACAAAGCCTAGAAAATGCCAGGCAGAACATTTAAAATAAAAGCAGAAATAACTTCTTTTTTCACACGGGACATAGACAATTCAGTGGAACACGACATTCATGCTACACTGTCAGAAAATGTTAAGGGACAATAGGTCCATCCAATGCACACTAAGAGCAACAATCATTCCCAGAAATCTTCTTGCTTAAGGCTGAACCCAGGGAAGGCTCATTTCTTATTTGCCTTTTTTTAATATTCTTTCCCAAGAATCCAACACCACCAACCTTCAGTATGAGGGTCTGGTCTAATACAATATGGAAACTATCAGAGGTTTAGGTAGCTTATGTGCAAAAAAAGTTGACAGCGTGTTGGGAGTATTTTAGGAGAAAATAATTCACTGAACTAGAGACCAAGAGAGAGGAACAGAAGCTTACGTTGAGTCAGATTTCTTTCACACTGTCTTCCAGTTTTATTTGGTATTTTTTTCACACCTTAAGCGTAAAGCTAAGGACAAACTGAGTAATATATAACACTTTAAATTTTAATTAATTTGAGAGCGCTGATTCTTTTTTTTTCCTTCTTCCCTACTCGTTTTCTCCACTTTACTTAGTCAGAACATGAAAAAAAGGAGGATGGGGGAAAAAAAAAAAAGAAAGAAAACAAAAGGATAAGGTAAATTTCTCCCCAAATGACCTTCCTTCAAAAGGGATTTCAACTTCCAGTTTCAAAACTAAAACATTCTTTATGTTTTTCTGTTTTCCTTTTTTAGAAAACTCACTAGTGGAATAGTTACTCTTGTTTCCTTTTCTCTGAAAATTTAAAATTTTCAAATGCTTTTGTGAGACAGTAGCAGGTTGGTGGTAACTTCTTGTCATCACCTGACCCACACATACGCACAGAGGTCTGAGACAGTGAAAAGCTGCTGTGTTGTCTACTAAATGTGCTTCCTAGTTGACCTCATGCTCCTAAGAACTGCACTGTCCCCCACTGCAGCTTCAAACCCTGGTTGTCTTCTGTTGTGTCACCTAATACGTGAAATCTTGTATCTGAGGTAGCACCTACCTCCTGTCCCAGCCCTCAAAAGCACACTTAGAGAAATCCCTATGCAAACACCCTTTGCTGGTGTGTTCTGAAATCTTGGAATGATCTTATGGTGATCATATGACCTGGCCTTTGCTTTTGCAATTGTCTTTATCACGTCGATCAACAAATCATCACCCATCATTTCCCACATTTTAGTAAGTACAAAGCTGGAATAATTTCAAGTCCTGGCAAATGCATAATCATAGAGTCACAGAATCACAGAATGGTACGGGTTGGAGTTCATCTAGTCTAACCCTCTTGACAGAGCAGGATCACATAGAGAAGATATAATTGCCAAAAAAATTAAATTTAAAAGAACTGTGAGTCTACATAATCAGTAAGTACCCATAACCACCCTTGGAGTGTTGCATCATGCAGCTTTCCTGATTCAGTGAAGGTTGTCTCTCACAGTTCCTAGTCCACTGAAGCTTTTTTTTGAGTGTAATTTCACTTTTAATAAAGCTATTCGCTGTAGAATCAAAAGCTCAAAGAAAAGCCTTCTGACCGGACACTTGCCTTTTTTATCTGCCATTTATACCTCTCATCCTATAGAAATAAATGCCATAATAAATGTCATAATAAATAGGGATTGGGAGTTATACCATATAGAGATGATGAAAGGGTTTATAATCTCATTGCTGTTATTTGGGTTTTCTTTTTTTTTTTTTTTTAATTTTGTCTTAGGCACACAATTCCTTCAACCCAGACTGTAATTAATTTTACTACATCACCAGTTATCTCTGCTCCCTAACCAGGCTTGTCATTTTAATTTTTCACAGGCTTTCTTTTTTTCTATCCATGTGCCTGTTCCTGTATCTTCGTGAAGTCTCATCAACTCTGGCCCAAAGCCTTAGGCAAATTTGTCTGTAACGCACTCCTCTACTTCAGACATAAGAGGAACAAATACCACTTCCACAAAATGGGGGAGAAAAAAGGAAGAAGAATAATTTTGCCCATACATTCTCTAGGAATTCAGACAAGCCTGGAGAGCTTGGTTGAAAATAAGGCATCCTTTCAGCTACATTCTTATTTATATCAATAAAGGAACTCAAGTGCTACCAGAGATATGACTACAGAAAAAGGTTAGCAGGTGGAAATCCCAAATCCAGCAAATTTAATGAAATTTTTGCCATTGGCTGCGGAGGAGTCAAACTCGTCAAATTTCACTGACATTTAACACAACTGTCAAGAAAGACTGAGTTTCAGAGGATGGATGTGCACAGACAGATGAAAAGGCTTTTTACGTCCGCTTTGCCTGCACTTTGAAGGCTTCCTTGAAGTTCAGTGTGGGGAGGTTAGCCTTTGCTAAGCCCAAGTAGATTTGCTGAAGGTGCTTAGTGTCCCTCACCAAGCTGGCCTGGATGTGGGCTGGGCTAGAGTGTGAGTCTGCCACGACATCCCTATAGGCTTCTTTGAAAAGCTGAGCTGAAATCCTGCTGCTCTCTTTTTATGTGTCCTCCCAGCAACTGGACTATGACAGTATAAAACACTGAACGCTTTTCAGCTGAACCTCTTGTAGCTGGGCCAGAAGACTTTGGTAACCTCATGCCTGTCAAGGCACCACATCCCTCATGGGTAACCTACATGTCACATTGTGGCTTCTTCCTCTGGCTTCTTGTACTCCATCCCTACCCTGCTCTGCCCTCACCCTGACTTTTGGAATGTATAATATCTTCCTGTCAAGGAGTATTTCAACACAAAAATTTACCCATAAAACAATCATGCAAAGGTGGAAGCCATTGTTGTCCAACTTGTAGTGTATGGAATAAGGAGAAACCAAGAATACAAAGACTAAGGGTCTCGAGCAGTGTGATGAGTTTGCCGTGGCTGGGTGCCAGGTGCCCATAAAAGCTGCTCTATCACTCCCCCTCCTCAGCTGGACAGGGGAAAGAAAATATAACAAAAGGCTCATGGGTCGAGATAAAGACAGGGAGATCACTCACCAATTACCACCATAGGGAAAAATTAATTTTATTTATTAAAAATCCAATCAGAGTAAGGTAATAAGAAATAAAAACTAAATCTTGAAATACCTGAAAACACCTTCCTCCTACCCCTTCCTTCTTCCTGGACTCAACTTCACTGCTGATTTCTTTACCTCCTCCCCCCAAGCAGTACAAGGGGACAGGGAATGGGGATTATGGTCAGTTCTTCACACATTATCTCTGCCTCTCCTTCCTCCTCAGGGGAAGGACTCTTCATACTCTTCCTCTGATCCAGCATTGGATCCCTCCCACAGGTAACAGTCCTCCATGAACTTCTCCAACGTGAGTCCTTCCCACAGGCTGCTGTTGTTCATGAACTGCTCCAGCGTGGGTCCTTTCCACAGGGTGCAGTCCTTCAGGAACAGACTTGTCCAGCGTGGGTCCCCAGCTGGGCCACAAGTCCTACCAGCACACCTGCTCCAGCGTGGGCTCCTCTCTCCATGGGGCCACAGATCCTGCCAGGACCCTGCTCCAGCATGGGCTTACCACAGGGTCACAGCCTCCTTTGGGCATCCATCTGCTCTGGCATGGGGTCCTCCACGGGCTGCAGGTGGATATCTGCTCCACCATGGACCTCCATGGGCTACAGGGGGACAGCCTGCCTCACCATGGTCTTCATCACCATTTGCAGGGGAATCTCTGCTCTGGTGCGTGGAGCACCTCCTGCCCGTCCTTCTTCACTGACCTTGGTGTCTGCAGAGTTGTTGCTCTCATGGATTCTCACCCCACTCTCTGGCTGTTGTTCTACAGCATTCCCCCCCCACCCCTTCCTAAATATATTACCCCAGAGGCACTACCACCACCGCTGATGGGCTCGGCCTTGGTCAGCAGTAGGTCCATCTTGGAGCTGGCTGGCATTGGCTGTATTGGACATAGGGGAAACTTCTAGCAGCTGCTCACAGAAGCCACCCCTGTAGCCCACCTGCTACCAAAACCTTGTCATGCAAACCCAATACAAGCAGGATTACCAAAACTGCTGATGGCAAGACTAATGACATGCAGGTGCCCCACAGGCCAAGCTGGTGATTGAGCTATTGTAAAATAAAACTTTTGGCTCAGGACATGACATGTGAGTTCTCTTTCTTTCCCTTGCCCAGGACATCCTGGGGCAGCTTGGATGGTGCTGTTCATGTAAATATATATTGCCTGTAAGAGTGAGAGACTGTTTTTTCCTTTGTTTGTTTATATGGAAAACTTTTCAAAACAAATCTGGATCTCCACCATCCTCAAAGCAGTAGGATCCCATTTCATCCAAGTGCTGTTGCAGTTCACAAAATGGTATCACAGAATCACAGGATGGCAGGGGTCGGAAGGGGCCTCTGGAGATCATCCAATCCAACCCCCTGCCAAAGCAGGGTCACCCAGAGCAGGTCACACAGGGCTGCATCCAGGCAGGTTTTGAATATCTCCAGGGAAGGAGACTCCACAACCTCCCTGGGCAGCCTGTCCCAGTGCTCTGTCACTCTCAGAGTAAAGAAGTTTTTCCTCATGTTGAGGCGGAACTTCCTGTGCTCCAGTTTGTGCCCGTTGCCCCTTGTCCTGTCACTGGGCACCACTGGAAAGAGCCTGGCCCCATCCTCTCGACACCCACCCTTTAGATATTTATTAAGTGTTGATAAGGTCCCCTCTCAGTCTTCTCTTCTCCAGGCTAAACAGCCCCAGGTCTCTCAGCCTTTCCTTGTAGGAGAGGTGCTCCAACCCCCTCATCATCTTTGTAGCCCTCAGCTGGGCTCTCTCCAGTAGTTCCCTGACCCTCCTGAACTGGGGAGCCCAGAACTGGACACAGCACTCCAGATGAGGCCTCACCAGGACAGAGTAGAGGAGGAGAAAAACCTCACTCAACCTGCTGGCCACACTTTTCTGAATGTACCCCAGGATACCATTGGCCTTCTTGGTCACAAGGGCACGATCATGGGTAACTTTCTGTCCACCAGAACTCCCAGGTCTTCTCCGCTGTGCTGCTCTCTAGTTGGTCTAAACACAATTATTTTTAGAAAAGATATCACCTCATGTTTAATCATGTTCTTTACTCAGTCTCAGTCACACCTTCCCTCTCTTATTGCTACCATGATTTTTTTCTGATACAGAAGATCCCCTACATTTCTTACTTATTCAGCATTTACTTAATATTTGCATTAATTTTTCATTGTTTTGTTTTACTTTCTTTCCAGTTCTTTCCCATGCTCCACCACTTACTCAGTTAATGCACAGCACTGTGAAAAATAAAGATCAAGAATGCTGCAGTCAGATTTTTTAGCCTTGCTTATTCCATTAGAGGTCTAGACATGCAAGACATTATTTATTCTGTAAACAAAGTATGGATAAATGCAAGGATTATGAATTAAAGGATTAATTAAAGCCCTTAACTGTTTCTAGTATGTCTGTTTTTTCCCCCCAAAAGAAAGCTCTATTGTATAAATTTTGCATATAATTTACATTCAATATTATTTGCATATTATTAGCATATATCTTGACATTTGTAATTATGTATTATTTGCTTTCACACTGCTTGGCTGTGATAGAGTCACTTACTAGCTGTAGAACTACTTAAGGGGAGTGGAGTTCATGGGGTGGGGGTCTACAGAGAAGAAAGGATCTTCTACCGTGTGAAAGCATCTAAAACTGGGTATCCGTTGTTGAGGAAAGGAAGTGTCTCCAAATCATTTCACCAAATCTGAATGTCTCTGAAAGGTATATATTTTTATTTGGACCCTGAATCATGAGCCTTAGGGATCTACCGTGTTGATTCACATAGAATAATATTTTGCAGAAAATACTGTAAGAAATAGTTTTTCCGTGCCATGGAAGAGGTCAGAAAGGTTGATCTATTGCATTTGATAATATCAGAAGGCCCTCATGCTCAACTGTCTTAGGCCAGAAAACCTCCTGTGCAGTCAGCCAGAAGCCTAGCTTAGAGTGGAATCAGTCTGATTTCACCTGAAAATGATGCTTATAAACACAATACAGTGCAGGCACCAATGCTGGTGAATCCATTTTTGTGCCTAGAGAACTGTGTAGCTTACCGAGCAGCAGCTGAACTGCAGCTCCTTCAGCTTGAAGTAAACTGTTTTGTGGTTGGTTCTGGTTTTTTTTTTTTTTTTTCAAATCAAGATTTCTTACCTTCTCTTCCATTGCTGATCTGGGCAGAAACCTCATCTTCCTGCCTAAGGATTTTTTTTCTGCAAAGGAGTATAAATTTTACCTTATGCCACAAGGCCACTTTGTAACCAAGAGTTTTATGGTACAGAGAGGGCATAATAAAGTCCCTCATTTTCCAGCTCAGTAAAGCAAAACACAGAGGAATTCTCTCAGCAACCGAAGAACATCAGCATTATTATTATCATTCATAAAGAACAGTGTTCATAACAAGCCAGTGATTTAAGGGTGTTAGAAAACAATGACATGGCGAAGATTTAACTCAGCAAAATACTTTGATTAAAGAAAAATAACAACACAATTTAGCTAGGGAGGAATGGAAGCAGTTACTCAAATCATAAGGAAGTGGAAGTTGAATACATGTTTGGTTTTCCTCAGAAAAAGGCAAAGATTTATACACATGTTGAGGTTCTTTGAATGAAACTGAAGGCATGATTTGAAGAAATGGGAAAATTTGTATATATTTCTATACGTGCATACATACCAATCAGCATTGCTCAAGACACAAAGACTAAGACACTAAGTGTCAGAAATGTGATCATCTGCACTGTTGAATTGCTAGGCTAATACCTGAATGCTTTTGAATTTAATTTCAAAGCTAACTTAGCTAGCCAGCTAGCACTCCCCCAAACGACTCTTGGAGAGAGTTTTAGAGGTGTCAGAAGAACTATTCTCAACAGGCAGTTTGGATGCATCCACCCTACTTTGGAAGCTGAGAAAATTCAACATCATAGACATGGCTAGAGTCTCCCAGTTGGCTGCAGATCCAGGTAACGGGTTCATTTGTACATGCGTAGCGTGGCAGACTGGTTCCCTGTGCTAGTATGTGTATGTCTTGCTCTGATCACAAGGAGAAACGACTCAGCTTCACGTTGACTGCAAGCCAGGCAAAGCTTGCTTTGTCGGTGGTCCACCACTGCACATCATTTCTCTTATACCTCCGCTGCTACCACAGCAACATGCTCTCCAACATCATTCCAAGACTTGGGCATCCTTTCAGACTTTGCTTTGTCCTCGTTGTAATCAGCAGAAGGCTGGGGGACATCTTTCTGGCTGGAGCAACCCAGGACAGTTGGCTGCTGAAGTTCCAGAGAGTCATCAGGAGATGTTCTTTCACATGGCTGTTGGTGATTGTCACTGTCCCTCACTGAGGAAAAGGCACCTCTGTTGCCTGCCTTACCCTGAACATTGGTGGTCTTTCTCACTGACTTGGCTTCACAGGGCTGCAAGTTCAGCTCCTCCAGTTGTCTCGTGGCATGTGCCATTGCCCCAGTTTCTTCCCTGTCTGTGAAAGCAGGACTTGTTTATTCTTTACAATAACGGTAAGACCCTACCTTCTTGTTCCTTACCTTTCTGTGCCTTTACTATGCCTTAAAGACATTAATGAAAAAGGAGTTATTGTTGGGAAAATAATTGTAATTGGCCACAAATTTTAGTTTGATAGAAATAAGCTGTTAAAACCAAATAACCGTAAGTTGTTTCCACAAATAAATATATAGCAGCTAAAACATCTGGTTTGTACCTATTGATACACTGATAACTCCTAGAGCATCTTCCAGTGGTTGTAAAATACTTCAATAAATGCTTAATAATAACATATACAGAATACATCTGTTTAATAAGCTATGTATTGCTAAGACTGATAATCGTTTCAATGCTACACATATATAAAATGCAGCAATTCTTTATAAATCAGGCTGTAATATAAGGTAGAACTTTTGATTTCCAACATCTGAATCCTAGTCAAGGCAGAGTCTGTAACCTGCAATGCTGTTTAAAAAATGTCTTTGAAAAAAGAAGGAAAGGAAACCAGATACTACACATTTTTCATGTGGAAATGAAAAATGTTTGCATCTTAATAAACCAAACGGTTATCAACCGCAGAGGCAGAATCGCTTGTAGTATTACAGCAGATGGCTCCTGAGTTGACAGGGTGTGCTATCACTTCAGTGCAAGATTGGCAGTCTGCTTCGTTTGGATGCTAAAAACATTTATAAAATCCTTGCAATCGTCTCCCTGGCCCCCCTGAAAATAAAATGAAACCAGCCCAGACCCAAACCTTTTATACTTGTTCCAAATCCAAACTAGTCCTAGTCCACATATCTCATGTCTTAGTGGACAACCTTAACTTTTGCAGTCCATTCATCAGCATGTATTACAGGTCCTTACCACAGATGATCCCAGAAAATGTGTCGTTACTACTCGTGATCTTTCAGGTTTGTACTTGAAGTTTAATCATTAGCAGCCTGTGACATTCAGCCTCTGGTTTCTCAGACCTTCTGCTCAGATTTATTCTCTTCTCCCTTTTCTGTAGTTAACTGGAACTCTAGGTGCTGGAATCATTTTCACAGAATCATAGAATCACAGAATATCTCTAGTTGGAAGGGACCTATAAGGATCATTGAGTCCAACTCCCTGCTCCTCACAGGGCTAACTAACACTAAATCATATGAGTAAGAGCATCGTCCAGATGCTCCTTGAACTCCTTGAACTCTGACAGCGTGTCAATGAATTCATGCTTGTACTCACTTTTCCTGTGTTGTTTTTTTTCAACTTGAACACTCATAGCTTTGAATTTCAGGATTGTACTTCTTTGAAATCCACTGGAAAGGTGTTGGTAAATTTTCAGTAGTCACACACGTTTCTGTGCGTAACAGTTTTCCTTCTCATGATTGCTTTAACATTAGGTAATTGGCTGTTTTAAAGTACAAATTACATGCGTCATTAGATTCGATTATCTTCTTTATATGCATAAATAAGATGATCAGGTCATGATCCCCTATATCAAAGCTTCTTGTTATTTCTTGATACGTTTTGATGCCCTCTTCATCTGCAAAGATGCTATTTTCAACTGTGAAAATAGGTCTTTTCAAATGAATTTGAATTGATGGAGGAGGCTAAAAGTTTTCTGGATGTGAGCAGTTTCCGGGATGAAATACTGCCTTGAGATTTATATGACATAGTAATCTAAAATGTCCTGATTTTTTTAAATTAAATACAAACTATTCAATATCAATAAAGCACCTGATTAACTGGATTAAGTACCAGCTAACAGACAGAGCTCAGGCTGTAATTATATATGGGAAATAATTCTCAGAGGTGGGGATACGTGGCAGTACCAGACACTACCACTGAAATGGAAGATATTTAGTGTTTCCACCAGTGGTTTGGAATTAAATTTCTGAATTCTGAAGAAATTTTGTTAAAGGTGGAAAAAGTAACAGACTGGTAGAACGGAAGGAGGAGGAACTGATCTAGGCAACCTAGGAGCAAGGGATGCAGACCCTGTTTGTAGAGTGGGACAACCTCTTCAGGAATACAACAGTGATTTCTGGGCAATGGTGACCAAGGAGTTCAGGACAAGGATCAATAAGATAACAACACCTGAAAGGACCAAAGAGATGTTTAGGTAGTAGAGTAATGAGTGATGTCAGGGAAGGGATTTTGGTTTTGCAGTTGCGCAAGTTGGACAACCAAACCAGGATTGAATGAAAGTAGAAAAGAACCAGAAGAAGGATTTTAGATTGCTAGGACATATGAGACTCAAAGAAGAACTAAAATTTGGATCTAGTGACCAAGTATTTTCACGGAAAGAAAAAAACTTCTTACTAAAAGGGTATGCAATATAAGAAATGACTCCTGTAGATTAGGTCCCAAAATTGGAAACTGAAGCTAGGAAAAGCAAACTGGTACAGGATACAACTTTTTGATGGTGCAGGTGGTGAACTACTAGAATAAACTGCAAAAAGAAACAAAGTGTTCCTCCACTTCCGGATTCTGTTAACCATGCGTTAGTCAATCAAAAGTTACTTAACTCGAGAGAGATAACTAGGTGAAGCTGAGGAGAGTTTTTTGTCACGCCAACCTCAGACAAGGTAATATCTTGATCCCTTCTCCCCCGCAGTACTGTGTATCTGTGCACACAGCTTTCTTCCTGATCTGCATCCTCAGCTACTTGTTCTGTGACAACAACTAGGGCCCCTATCTCCATTGGACTTCACACTGTATAAGCTTCTACCAAACAGAAAAACAAGACTTGCAAGACTTACTGTGGTGATTAATAACAAACATTATGAACATTTAATTGTATTAGAAAGGTGGGATTTCTTATGGGGGGAACAGCTATAAAGCAGAAACTAAACAAAAAGACTTCAGCTTTGATTTCCTCTCTCTCTCTCTCCAAAACCAACAGCACTTTAAATAAGGGGAAATCAAACATTAGACATTTCCAAGTCATATGTATTAAATTCACTTAAGATATTGTTATCCTTGTTTAGATTTGAACATATCGGGGAATCTTTTTGTCTTGCAACTATTCCTAAAAGACTTTAAGTGGCTGGGTTGCCTTTTTCTGACAAAAAAAATCTTCCCATGAATTATTTACATGACGGCTCCAATCAACGCTATACCTGTCAGCCTCCCCAGCCAAAATGAAAGTTCACTATGTAAAGGTGCCAAGGGAGAATGGCAGCCTCCCACTGCGAGTTTATAGACAGAACTAAGTCAGCACGCATTATGTGTCAGAGCCGACATCAGACAGAATCAGATCCTTTGATCTCAGACCTCCACAGGAAGCTTAGATCTCAGACAAATTAGATAAAAAATGAATTTATAGCAGATATGTATCCTAAGGCACACAGCTGAATGCTGTGTTTTGGAGGAGTACAGCAAATATCAAAACACATAAACTGCAGAATTTCCTCTCTCCTTCTCTCTCTCCCCCTGCTTTTGTGATAGATGCTAATTAAAAGGAGATAAGACTCCAGCTCGCCTCTTCCTGCCTCTTATGTAATCCACAGGCTTTGGGAAAGAGGAGGAAAAAAAAAATTCCCAAAACAGAGTAAATGGGTGGTTCATCAGGGTTATCCGAATGCTCTTAGATCTGTGCTGTTGGCAGGTGAGACAAAAAAACCCCACAACTACTGTAAGAACATTTCACACTTGCAGAGAGGGAAGCCAGTGCTTTATGCTGCCAGCCGCATGCCCCCGAGGCTGTCTGCTTTTCCGTGACCTCAGAAGAAGTCATGTTTGATCAGCAGATGATGAAAAGACAAGTCTTGAGGAGGTGTGCACAAGAAGGATGTTTATGGCAGGGACCCTGGGGAGTAGAGGGGGACACTGAGCAGGGTGGGTAGGAATGGAGATGTTTCGGGGTGCTGGCTTGGAATCACCGCTCAGAATGTAAGACATGAAGGTCCAGTGAGAGGTGGAGGTGACAGAGACTGTGAAAAGGAGCCCTGAGTGTTTTTTTTCTACCTCACTGCAGTCCTCCACAGCCTGCAAACTTGTCCAGAGCTTTTTTGAACACTGCGCAGTTATAGCTGCAGCACTTGGAGACCCAGACAGGGAGGAGCCCTATTGCACCAGGCATGCTGGGGACACTATGGGAATGTTGGTCCCTGTCCTGCTCCAAAAACACTAGATGAAATCACGGACTCATTGAGTGTGAAGGGGATTATGGTGCTGCCTTCAGTGGAGCTAGGATTTCACAGTGTATATATAAAAGGAGATCAAATGACAGATAGAAAAATACCAGGGAGGAGAAGGAGGAGGTAATAAAGTGATAGACCTTCTGAGAAGAACTCTGCCATTGATCCTCTACAAACCTATAGTTTATTAAGAGAAGTTCAACTCTTTATGAATCTGAATTATTGTCAAACTGCAGTCTCACCTCCAGCTACACGCACACCACTTTTATTTTCTTTTTGATTGTAACAAGGCTGGATGTGAGCTGCATGAGACTGTGCTTGCTTACGGGGTCCCTTGGTACTGGCCAGTGGTACATCAACCCGTTCAGTCGTCGTTTCTGTAATGACACATACAGTCACATCACTCTCAATCCATCCTCAGCTCAGCAGCAGTTATTAATTCAAGCAACAATATATTGCTGGTGAATTTACAATCTAGAATTGTTCTTTCTGCCCAAAAGCAGAGAGAGTAGTTTTATGTTGATACCATCTCGTGTTTTGTCATTAGGATTCCTACCTGTTGTCAGTAGAAGCCTTTCTTCTATGACACCATGTTCAGTAATACCAGGAATTCAGACCTTATTGCATCTAGTGCTCATGGTGCTGTTTAAGTGAAAGACCCTTTAGCCTGGATTTGCAAAGCTACTTGAAAGCAAAAGCTTGGAGAAACTAGTGAGAAGGTCTTGAAACTAGTGGGAGAGGTCTTATCAACTGGGATGTGCATTTACTTCTCCACTATGGGTTACCTGTACATTTGGCTAGGTCCCAACTTCAGTTAGCATATCTGAAAGGCCAACTGGTAACTCTCAACATCACCAGCAGTTTGAGGTGGCTGTTTGGCAATCAAGCCGCCAACAGTCATGGTCATATCCTTTTATCTTCAGTTCTTCTCTTACACAAATAGCCTTACGCCTTCTGCAGTGGGAAAGCCTGCTTGAGGCAGCTATATATGCTTTAAGATCAACGTCAAAAAGAAAGTAACCCCTAGGTAAATTAGTAGAGGCGTGAATTTGCATGGGGGAGAACTCCAGAGAATCTGTAGCTCTCCCATTACCGCTTTGACTTGCGCTAATGTGGTAACTTTGATGCCAGTAGTGTGATGTCAGCGCAGCTGTGACGCTGTCTCTGTGGCATTAACACTGCAGCTGTGTCTGGTTGTTGGTCAGCACCAAGGCTTTGCATAACCTCACCACAGTGATAATGTGCTATGTCATCCTTCATCAGGAGAACGCAGTGGCTGAACGGATCATTGAAATCAAAGCAAATGTTTCCTCCATTTCTTAATTCCTTGTCTGGACTACTTTCATCATGCCTTACATACAGTTAAATTTTTTTCCAGGACCTGTTATAGGCAGAAAACTGTATAACCACGAACTGTGCCGCTAATTACTGAACTTCTCAGAGCTTTCTCCAAGTGCCATTGTCTGAATCTTGTTGTGTTCACTCTGGAGATTTGTTAATAAAATAGGGAGTCTGCAAGTATAAATTTTAGTGGGTATTTCAAACTTACTGTTGCTTTTGCTCTTCTTGAACCAGCAGAATGCAAGAGTGAGGATGAATGCAGATGCTGCTGAACTCAGTATGACAACAAGGATCATGCTGGCCTTCACTCTCATGGGGACAGGGAAGATGGTAAATGGCTGAGACAGCACAGTAAACTTAGCCCCTGAGAATTTAAAGCAGTCAAAGTTTATCACACAAGTAAGAACATTGATTTTGCAGGTACAACATCAGGTTATAGCCTTTCAACAGTGATGCTGCTGTTAAAAATGCATGCAGGAACAACCCATAAGTCCATCTATCTCCAGGTCCAACATTAGCCAACAATATTTATTTTGCAGTGAGTAACAGGACAAACCAAGTATGCAACAATACTTCTCCCATGTAAGTTTCAAGCTTTCAGCGCTTCCTGAAGAAGAGGCAGCCTCTGTATTTAACAGTCCTTAATATTTCTTCCATGATTTTGTCTGACTATCAAACCCAGAAAATACATTCACAAAGGATCTATTTCTGAGGCCAACCAGATCAGGCCCAGACAGAAAACATGCAATTTTCTCTGCCTAGCAAGACAGAGAAACTGGATGTGGCAAGAAAGGTGCTAAGTCATACACTGTTTTTAGAGGCTATTCATATCAATGTAAGTTATGGGGAACCTAGAAACATTCACTAGCATTAAGCTTTAGTCCATGATGCAGAAAACTCACAGTGAACTTGTTAGAGTTTTCCACCATGTCGATATGAGGATTACAAATAAAAAGTGTCAGTATCCTCACTGTTAGCACGGTAAATATGTAGTCTCTTGATGCGCACAAGCTTTGGGTAATGCTCTTTACCCAGAGATCCTAAAATTTTCTGTAAATTAAGTCAGAATCAAGTCAGCCACTACTCGTAGTTTCTGTGGTCAAGATTTCACTGGGTGTCAGCATATGACCTTCAAGGACTAGAAGATTTCTAGTAGTGCCCTTTTAAAAATCAGAAATATAAAGAGGTTTTGGTTCGCTTCCAGAACACATTTTGAATGGAGATAGAGTCATAGAATCATAGAACCATAGAATCATAGAATCATTTAGTTTGTAAAGACATTTAAGATCATCAGTTCCAACCATTAACCTACCACTACCCAGCCCACCACTAAACCATGCTCTAAGCACCACATCTCTATGTCTTTTGAACACTTCCAGGGATGGTGACTCCACCACCTCCCCGGGCAGCCTGTTCCAATGTCTAACCACTTTTTCAGTAAAGAAATTTTTCCTAATATCCAATCTAAACCTCCCCTGACTCAACTTGAGTCCATTACCTCTTGTCCTGTCATTAGTTACTTGGGAGAAGAGACCAAGACCGGCCTCACTACATCTTCCTTTTAGGTAGTTGTAGAGAGCTGCAAGGTCTCCCCTCAGCCTCCCCTTCTCCAGGCTGAACACCCCCAGTTCCCTCAGCTGCTCCTCACCAGACCTGTTCTCCAGACCCTTCACCAGCTTCGTTGACATTCTCTGGACACACTCCAGCAACTCAATGTCTTTTCTATACTGTGGCGCCCAAAACTGGACACAGTACTCAAGGTGTGGTCTCACCAGTACCGAGTACAGGGGCACGATCACTTCGCTACTCCTGCTGGTCACACTATTTCTGATACAGTACAGATGTGCCATGGAAAGGACAGGAGTTTAACAAAACTGGCCCTGGCACTCTCTATAGACCAATTTAAATGACGTGGATTAGCACATCAACTCATTACCTGTCTTACTACCTGACTCATTATCAGTCCTAACCCCACAATTCTAATCATTTTCACAGATGGATATTTCTTTTACTTGTTTGAGTTCCACTTTTAATAAAAATCTAAAAGCCTTTTTTTCATCAATTCATTAAAAAAAATCAGAAACACTGTCAGATGGAGGCTTGGAGACTAGGGTAAGTAGCTGTAAGTACTTTTATCTGAAACTAATTAGATTTGTGTCAATATTGTCCACTTGAACAAAGCTGAGCTTCGTCAGAACAATGTGGGAAGCATGTTCCAATTGGGAAAAATTTGCCTGCAGGTACAAACACATATGAACTTCAGTTGAGAGAAGTAGTCTCACAGATATCAAGGTGCTTAAAGGTGCTTTGCACTACTCTAATAGTTTGTGAGTAGACTGCTGATGGTTTAAATGGAAAGTAGATGGATCAAGCCCGTTGGGATCCATATCAGTTAACTGAATATTACTGTAAAACAAGAAGCAAGGCTATGCAGCAGTACTCTGAATTGTTTAGTCTCCCCAGGAACTATCACTAAAACATTTGGGATTATTACATTCAATGCCAGCTGCATCTTCTGAGCTGCCTCCAGATAGCAAACTATGTCAGAACATAGAAACCTCATCATGAAAATGTATCCCGAACACCTACTATTTGAATGTTTGATTTTTGTTTGTTTGTCTCAAACAATATGCAGATATCTTCAGTAAGAGTCTGGCAAAGTAAAAGCCTTTATACTGTCTCCAGCACAGCTCCCAATTACAAACAAGCAAAGGGGATTGCTTCTTTGGTGTGTGCTTTTGCGATGCGTACAAAAAGTGTACAATACTCCGATTTACTCCTACACAGACGCATCAGCTGTTCACATTACTAGCTGTAAGCATCTCTTTGCAACACTCTGATTGGCTAAAAGTTTCGTAAAAGGGTTCTCCATCTCACTTTTGTACAAAGGAAAGATTTTGTGACTTCCCTGAAATAGCTTTCAGAACATAGTCCATTAAGGTGTACTTCACACTAAAGAGTCAGATCCTGTGAGGTGCTGACTTTCCATCTGCTGTCACTGAAGTGAAGGCAATGGGAGCTGTGGGTGTTCGGCAGCATACACCCTCAAAACAGACATATGTCCCTCCTTTAAAGACCCACCTTCATTGTTTTACAAAGGCCCTCCAAGTAATCCCTGCACCCAATTTCTCCCTTTACAAAGTTACGGGCAACACTCGTTGATTAGTCGCTTGTGACTAGGAGAAGCAAAGGTTTCTCATTAAAAAAATAATCTGAATCTTCATTTAATCTTATAGGATGGGAAGAGATTTCTTAAGCTATAAATCCTATCCCATGCTATTGCATGTTGTACAATATCATCTGTAAGTATATTGACCTCCATCCAGAAGCAGTTTGGTCTCTCTCACTATTCCTGTCTATTAAGATAGTCTGTTCAGAAAAATGCAGTCTAAATGTTTGTAATGACCTTCTAAGTTTTTAGCTCAGATTTTTTCGTTAGCCACTTCCACTTGACCACTTCACTTGTCTGATGTATTCATCCTCTCTGTGTTTTCTGACTGAAACAACCCACACAATTTTGGAGTTTCCTCATTAAAAATGCTCAGTCCATACCTATTCCATTTTGACATCATCTCTGAACATGCATTATGAAGAAAATTAAGTTTAGTACTTCAAAGGAGAAATCATCAGGGCTTATTGCAGTAGCACACACACCACCTTACCTCTCCTGGAAATATTTCTATCCATCCTTTCTAGGCTTCTTTCCACCTGATAGGTCTCAGTTTATATGGAGATACCTATATCTACATCTATATTGATATCATCCATCTATATCTATTTATGTCTGTCTGTATCTATGTCATCTATCTAGACATATAGTCTCTCTAGCCCATACATGTATATTCATATATGTATGTATATATGTATGCAACACTAGAATAGAGACTTTACACATGGTCTTACAACACCTATATCTTAATATGTCTTTGGACTACATGCCAGACAGCGTATTCCTGCTTCTCCATTGACTTGCCTCAGCAAGAAAGCAGCACTTTGACCCCTGTATAACTTTAGAGACAGATTTGTAGATAAATTCAGGCCCCCAAACAGTTGGACACATGCTTCACTTGTGCAGAAGCCCTGAGGCTTTTTACAAGCCAGGGTTCACGTGGTGCCTTATCCCCAAGGTGCCAATGTCCCCCTCAGCTAGTATTTCTAAGGAGACATAAGCACACCTGCCTCTTCACCATTATTGGGTTGCTCAGAGGGCTTGTGCAAGCTGCACAATCCTGGAGGTCCCAACGTCATCTCTGTAAACTGTCAGATACCCCCAGCAGAGCCCAGGCCTGGAGGCATGCTCTGAACGTGCATAACTCGTTGCACCCATAAAGATGACCAGGTGCATCAAACGGTCAGTGAAAGGCACTATGAAAATAACTGGGAGTACAGCTGCAAAATTTCTGAATACCAACAGGAAAAAAGAGGGAATAAGAGGACTCGATTTATAGGAAAAAAGTTTGCTCTGGCAGCCTAGCTGACCTTAAGTACATGATTCCTACATGGGCTATTTAGCTAGGGAATCCAGGGAGAAAGAGGCACCTTTCTCTGGCAATACTTCTCTGTACTAACTCGTCTTGATTTTGGGGATCTCACATGAATAGCACAGGAATCACCCAGCTCTCTTGCTGGCTGGGTAATGCCAACTTGGACGTGTAACAGAAGTCAGGCTATTTAGAGGTTTGGCATTGTTCCACTCATTCAAACAAAGCTTAACTCCCTTTTTATAAATCCAGACCACCTGTAGGGTTTTGACTTCAGTTTCCAAATCAAAAAACATGCAGCAAGTGTGGCTTACCTGGAGGTGATGTGACAGTGAACAGAATTTTCCAGTTTGTGCCCGAGCTGGAGACTGCCAGACTGGAAAAGCTTGCATATCCATTTATGACCTGCACTTGAGTGAGCCCTGCAGAGTAAAAAAAAATTACATTGCAATTAACAGCATCCAGATAAGTACCACCTAAGCCCCTCAGAAAGTCCTCGTGACTTTAAGGGGACTTTGGAAAGTCTAAATTCAGTGTCCTTCTTAATTGTAAAAAAATTTGCCTAACCTCAGAAATTTCACATAGGGTCAGGTCTTCAGAAGTACTTGGACACAAAATTCCTGATGGTTTGGAGGACTTTAGCTTCTGAATCTTGGTTCTTTGAGTTCATTGCGAAATTGCATTTGTTGTACATATCCATGTTGCAGGGATGTAACATGAATACAGATGTTAAAGGGGTCAAGCAAAGGCAGTGGGAGCTGTAAGAAAGTTCTAGATGCTCATCTTTTTAATTTAACTCATGCCTTGTGTGACTAAGTACATCACCAAGGTTAAGAGAGTATTAGTGAGACATCGAGTATTTTCTGTCCTAAAAGAATCATAGAATCATAGAATCATAGAATCATTCAGGTTGGAAAAGACCTTTGAGATCATCGAGTCCAACCATCAACCCTACTCTAACAAGTACACCGCTAAACCATGTCTCCAAGCACCACATTTAAACAACCTCTAAACACATTAAGGGATGGTGACTCAACCACCTCCCTTGGTAGCCCATTCCAATGTCGGACAACCCATTCGGTGAAAAATTTTTTCCTAATGTCAAGCCTAAACCTACCCTGGTGCAGCTTGAGTCTGTTCCCTCTTGTTCTATCATTAATTACCTATAAGACCATCACCTACCTCTCTACAATGTCTTTTCAGGTAGATGTAGAGAGCAGTAAGGTCTCCCCTCAGCCTCCTTTTAAGATTAAACAACCCTGGTTCCCTCAGCTGCTCCTCACCAGGCCTGTTCTCCAGGCCCTTCACCAGCTTTGTTGCCCTTCTCTGTACCCTCTCCAGCACCTCAAAGTCTTTCTTGTATTGAGGTGCCCAAAACTGCACACAGCATTCGAGGTGAGGCTTTACCAGTGCTGAGTACAGGGGGACGACCACCTCCTTACTCCTGCTGGCCACACTATACTTAACACAAGCCGGGATGCCATTGGCTTTTTTGGCCACCTGGGCACACTGCTGGCTCATATTCAGCTGTTTGTCAACCAGTACCCCAGGTCCTTTCCTGCCAGTCAGCTTTCCAGCCACTCCTCCCCCAGCCTGTAGCGTTGTTGTGACACAAGTGCAGGACCCGGCACTTCACCTTGTTGAAGCTCACACAGCTGGCCTCAGCCCATTGGTCCAGCCTGTCCAGGTCGCTTTGTAGAACGTCCCTACCCTCAAGCAGATCAACACTCCCACCTGACTTGGTGTCATCTGCAAACTTACTAAGGGTGCATTCTACCCCTTCATCGAGATCATTGGTAAATACGTTAAACAGAAGCGGCCTTGGTACTGACATTGATAAATATGTTAAACAGAAGTGGCCCTAGTGACTGATGGTCTCAAAGAACCAGCCGCTGCAGCTAAGGGAATAGAGATGACTGTTTTAACCCTTTTCTGATTTGTAGGTGTTTCAGCTCATCATTTGGGCATATTCCCTCCTGTCCTACTGTTAAATCATTTCGAACTTTTCTCCAACCCTGTCAGATGCTTTGAAAGCAATTTGTCCATGAAAAATGTCTGTAGTGACTGCCCTGCGATCGTAAAGGAGACACTTTCAGCTAGAAACCTGGCAGGAGAAAACTCCATGGGGAGTATTAAAATGAAACCTGGGAGAGTCTGTTTCTCCATCACTTTACCTCTTGGTCTAAGCGATCAGGGAATGCATTCTGACCCAACATTTACGCTTGCCATGGATTTTATTTTTGTAGGCTCTTTCTAAAAGTTATAATTTACTTTGCAACTGGATCTCCATTTTATTGTGTGTATCTTTGAGCACAAGCCAAGTCCTGAGCTTTGAGCAATGCTGACCAGGCCTGGGCTTCATTCAGGCGCTTGGGGTGAGAGGGGTAAAATCGTAACGACTGACAAATTTAAAAATGTTGGTTCAGGTGGGGGGGAGAAGGCAGAACGTCTTAGGATGCTGGACTTGCTCCAGTGATCACAAACACAGACTTTTGCCTGCTCAAAGACAACACGTCATAACTATTTGCTTTACGAAGCAGGTGGTTTGACATTTTATTGCCATTAAGCAGCACAGGTGAAGGTACATAAAGTCTGAATGTGAGGTGGACATTTATATTCTGCTATCCCATGTCTTGGATATTGAACAAAGTGTTGAAGTAGCAAATATCTTTGTGAGACATTTTGCAATCACAGATGCATAGGAGTGTTCAGCAGCTGGGGACAAGGATTTTGATAGCAGGCCAGATAACAGGACAATTTCTCTCTAATTTTATCCCATTTTTTTGTGCCTACACCTATGTGATGCAAACTAAACAGTGCTGGGATCTGTTCTTTGGTACTGAAGAACTGGTATGCCCTGGCCAAGCCTCTTAAACACTTACAGCCTCTAAACAGAGATGCTACAATGCAAACTGCCTATTGAGATTGCTTCCTTGCTGTGTTGACTTCTGAACCATAGCTAGAAATTGCCTGAGACAAGGTCTTGGGCAAAAACATGCTGAATTTTAATGATCTAACAACAAAAGTGATAAAGTTTCCCCTGTCCGTGATCCGGCACTATTTAATTTACTAATATCCCAGTTAGTTTTGACTAAATATATGTTTTTCTATTTTTGTACAGCATCTAGCACACCAAACTCCTAATTTCATTGTGAGTCTCCAGCACCAGCTGTGATAAATAGGCAGTAATTTATACTGTGAATAGACTTTGTGGGGATGTGGGAATCTATATTTCTCTAATTGCTCCAGCTTGATCCTGGCTCATCTATTTATCTGCTATGCATATGATCCTCCTTATGACAGTATCTGCCCAGACTACCAAGACTTTTCTTGGCTCTGATACTCACTGTAACACTACTTTTGTAGAGGGTCTTGTCAGCTGCGTTCAAATACTTTATAATTGCCATTTCTAGTCTCTGATGAAGCCTGGAGTACTGTACTGTACTTCTCAACAGAGACTATCTCAGCTTTCGGGCACATATGCTTCAAAGCTCAGAATATTACAGATATATATGGCAGTATTCACAAAGACCTCTCAGGCAAGCTGGTATTTAACATAGAAGCAAGCTAATTTGGAGCTAAACTACTTTCCATGAGGCAGTTTGGCTGCTGTCAGATGAAGCAGCCTCAGTGTGCTAGACGGGACCCATTTCGATTAAATGCTGCTTTCATATGCTTCAAAAGACGAGTGCAATAAGGACGTTTGTCAAAGGAAAAACTGCAGCAAACTATTACATGCAGAACATCTGTACTACGCAGTTCTTTCTTTGCTGGAGTTTATTGACTATTAATTTGATGCATGTATCTGTTAAAGAATGTGAAATGCATTTCGCTTCAGTGATTTTTCTTTCGTTTTCCCCCTCTTTTTCTCCTTCTCTTTATCTTTTTAACTTTCTTTTTTCTCTTTCTTTCTTCTTCTCTTTCTTTTCTATCCTTTTGTCTTCTTTTCCTTTTCCCTTCCTTGACTCTTTCCTTCCTCCCCTCCCCCCTTTCTCCCACTGTAGCTGTTCCAATAATCTGTGGTTCATCTAAACCCATATTCTTAAACCTATGAGGTGGATTACCCTGAAAAGGCATGAAAAACAGCAGAAAAGACCAAAAGATTTTTCTAACCTGTAAACCTGGAACTATGATGAGGTAGGAAGAATTTCTAATTAACAGAAACACAGACTGAAAGGGTGAGAAGCTCTGATCTACAGCATGAGTGCCACTTATCTTGTCGGTATGTGAAGTTTTTAAGCTAAAGCTAAGACACAAATGGCTTTACTTTAAACAGAATACTTTATCTGTAATAGGAAACCTCACTTTTCAATGTGTGTGCTGTTTGCTGATTTTAGCAATGAAAATTAGAATGCTTTATAATCAGTATCTTTTACACTTTCTAGTTTACAAGTATACGTTCATCCACAGGGTTTTGATTCCGCATTGTCCTTAAACAAGGTTCTATGTCTAAGCATGTTCACAGCCTCAATAACCTCAAGGGAAATACTCACGTGCTTAGAGTTAATCATGAGTTCAGGTCTTTTGATAAATAAGGACCACAAGGGAAACATTTAGATCCCTCGTAAAAACATGAGAATTGCAAACAACAGGCAGTTGTTTCTGTCTGTGCTTGGCCAGAACCTTTGCTGTGACAAACAGGTTGTTATGGACTCTAAGAAAATTGCCCCAATTAACATTAGCTGAAAATCAAATATTACGATTTCTAATTCTTCATTCTTTACTTTTATGATGGAAGATATGCCTTTTCAAGATAAACTAACAGATACACTCCCTTTAAGCTTCCAGAATATGAAAATACTTCGTGTAAGCTTCACTTTCTCTAGCATATGACAGGGCAGTTCACCAAACTCCTACTGCAACCTTCTTTTTTTCAGCCCAAAGACTAGTTTTCAAATCCAGTATTTCACAGGTACAGCTCCTAAATTTATCACCGTCATTCTGCATAGCTGCTTTGCCATAACCCCGGCTAAAAGAAAACACATACAAACCTCTTAGCATAGCCTCAGAGGAGCCCTTGAGATGAGCTGATACCACCCAGGGTTCTGAGGGAGGCCCCAGTTTGTCAACTCTTTGACCCTGGAAGGAAGAACAAAAGAGAAGAATTAAGGTCTTGTCTCCTCAACAAGAGGAAAGAAAGTTTTGATGTTTTTTACAGTTATAATTTTTTTATGACCGGTGGGAGGGCAGTTTGCATCTACGTTGCATGTTACAAATGTCACAAAGCTCACCATAACTCTCCAAGATGACCTTAAGCTCAGAGGAACCAGGTCTGGAAACTTCAAGCTTGTTTCAGTAAAGTCTGGCAAGGTTTGGTGCTTCACTTGAAGTATCTGTTGTCACATTCACATCATCAATGAGAAGCAGCTAATTTTCCCATCGTGGCTTCTTCGAAATCTAAGTTCACAGAACCACAGCATGGTTGAGGTTGGAAGGAACCTCTGGAGCTCATTTGGTCCAGCCCTTGGCTAAAGCAGGGCCATGTAGAAGGGGTTAGCCAGGACTATGTCCAGATGGCTTTTGAATATCTCCAAGGATGGTGACTCCACAAGTTCAAGGAAACTGGGTAGATTCAGTCTGCCTATTTAGACAGGCTGAAGATTTAAGTTCCTTATACAGCCAAAGAAACTAATTTTGATACCTAAATTATCCAGCCATAATAGGTGTGCAGCATCTAGATCCCGTAGTCTATACGTATACAAAAACATTAGCTTTTTTTTTTTTTTTTTGAGGGTGCTACTTGTTTTCAAGTCTAGTCGAAAACCTGAAACGTATCTGAAGAAGGGTATGAAAATCAAAGGAAGATTCAGTTGCCTAGATGTACATTTTGTGTGTCATTTCAGGTAACGAACTTTTGACATCCAACATAGTTGGCTTCTGGAAAAGCCTTACCTTTCTACAGGAGCTGGAGCTCAACTAACATAGTCCACAGCCTACAATGCCACAAGATGCTTGTGTGTAAGGAACTGAACTGAAATAGAAAGAAGCTGAAAGTTTTGTGCCTCAAAGTTGTAAAATCAATCTCATGAGTAATGAATACACGGAGCTGGTTTTAATTGTAAAGCAACTTTGCATCCAGAAATAGCGTCCACAAATCTGTCGAAGCTTGGGTTTGACACCATGCTTCACTGTAAAACTGTTGTACCTGGGGATAATTATTCTGTGGCTATACTTTTGCCTGTCCAGCAAAACGGGAATGATTCCACAATAGAAAATAGTTCAAAAACAGGAAAAGAGGACATGAAAATGTAAAGGAAGAAGAAACACAGCACGAAGCCATGCTATGCAGATTTTACCTGACTTCGGGACTGAACCTAGTCCAACAGCCCAGCAACATCTGAGGGCTCACTGAACCTAGTCTGCTGCTTCCAGAACTTTTGTTAGTACCTCTGGCAGTGCTAAATCACATCACACAGAAGTCCAAGCTTGTTCTAAACATGGTAATATCTACACAGCACTGCTCTGCGTGGTGTGGACTTGCTTAGGCAGAGCAGGATACCCCATTACACCTGATACTGCCAGCCTTCATGACTGTATTCCTGTTCCTACATTCCTCAATGATATCCTCTAAGCTTTAGGAGCAGAAATCAGAAAACTACACACAATTAATTCTACAGTATGAATCTAACCCTCATGGAAAAAGCTGAAAAGCTTGAATAGAGTCCATCCCGGAAGAAGTTCCCAGAATACCGATGACTGCTTTTATATAGAGCTGCCCTTTGCCATATTTATTTATAGAGCTGTCCTATGCCGTATTTATGCCCCCATCCACAAAGGGCAAATAGGTCTGTCTCATAACTTTCGGATTGCTTGGAAATGTCAAAATTGTAGAGGAGGGGCACATCGTACCTTCCTGTCCAGGAAAATGATTTTCGGCTGTACAGGAAGCTGCTTCTCAATTTCTCCATCTGAGGGCTGCACCTGAACAGAGATGTTGTAGGGTCTCACATACAAGCATGTTTCTGGATGTTGTCTGCTTCCATTTCTTTCACATGTAAAAAGAATGGGAAAAAAAAAAATCAGAAAATTAGTGCTATGAAAACACCCAATGTTAGTCCCAGAAGTAATTCACATCTTTCTTACCTAGGAATGACATGTTACTTTCTGTTCATGGGATTTTCTACCTTAGTAACGCAGGTGGCAATACTTAGTGTCTATTATCTATAGGAAGGAGCACTATACCAAATGTCTACCAATTTACCTTGTCATGTCACTTTGATTCCTTGGATGAGAGCAGCGGGTATGGAAATATGGAATAGACATCACTTCCAAGCAAACAGCAGCACCAAAGTAATAAAAAATCTTTTAGTTCTAATCCCCAGTTTACAGATGGAAAACTGAGAAATTATCAAAATAAATTATTTCCCTGCAAATACGTGGCAAAGACAGGGATTTTATGGATTTGGAAACCCAATGCCTTAGCCCCAAAGTCTTCATTGCAGTGCACTAATAACAGCGGAGGCTGCAAATGCTTCATGTCCAGGAGAAAGATTTCCAAAGAACATATCTGAGCTCCTCTAGGAAACAAGTTTTAGTTCCTCTACACAAGCACAGCATTAAGAGGGCTTTACTACGTGTCTTTATCCTGCCGCACCTTTGTTCTTACCTTCCATTACATGTGAAGACTGCATACTGAAACACAGCAGTGTACAGACACCCCATTGAAAGACATTGGTTCTTCCAAGACCAAAATTTAAATTAGACCATCCCAGCAAAGAACTTTTGCATTTGAATAAAAACTCAACACTTTATTCTGAGCCTGTACCATTTCATGCCCTTTCCCAGTACTTTGTGTCATTTAGTATCTCATATGTATATGTATATATTACATATATATATGGTTTATACATATATATATATATATAAAAATATATATATATAAAGCCCCTCTAATCTGCAATCACAGAATCACTGCAATTGCAGTGAGGTGGCTGGGGGTTTAGTATTATCTTGGAATGAAAGTAGAAAAGCTATTCATTCATCTCTAGTGTTTGCTTAAAGGTATTTACAAAGAGAAGATATATGGAGCGTAAGTTTCCTTTGGTTTAACTCAGGTTTTTGTTAGGATTTTGTTTTGGATTGGTTTGGTTGGGTTTTTCTGTTTCTTGTTTCGTTTTGTTTTGTTTTTCAGGGTGTTATTATGCATTACAAACCAGAAACTATACTGCAGCTGATGGGAAATACTGATCCAAACCACAGACACTGAGATTGACTAAGGGTTTAAGGGTACCTGCAGTCTCAAGAGCTAGGTCAAGGATTAAAGTTTCAGTTTTATCTTGGTCCTTTTTTTTTTTGTGAGTGAGAAAGTCTGAAAGACAGCGTTATGTTTGAAATTCATGTCGAAGGCACCAGTGTGTTCACCGGTGCTCTTATCCACCTCCTTCCACAAATGCGCATTCAGCACTGTGACAGAAACCCACTGCAAGAACGATGCACCAAGCCACTCCTGTTCTCATAGCAGAGATCTGCACTCTCTGTGAGCTCTCTGGCTCCAGCTGAGTCGAGACAAGTTTAGGTGAGTCTTGGCATGGCTTCTGTAAGCCCAAAATAACTTTTTTTCTCTCTCCAGCTTCTTTAAAACTGCCAACAAAGAGAAAAAGTGCTGGCATGAAATGGCCCTGCCTCCACACCCCAAGCCCTAGATGGTAAAACTGTGTTCATCTCACACTTCAAGGAAGCCTGCTGCAAAATGTGGTTGTAGGAAGCAGATGTTCCTACTCCCTAGGGTGAGTAACAGCAAAGAAAGAAAGCAAAACAAAAAAAAACACGCATGCATGCTTAAAAATGGATGTCTGTTTGCGGGTAATTTGAGTCCAGCTAACACAGCACAGAACATGGTATGTATATCCCACGCGGTCCAACCTGACTCTTGCTGGGAGAGAGCCCCTGCCTTAGGGTGCAACCCTGAACACAGCGAGTCACATTCCTGTGAGTGAGCGTCAGTGGGGAGGAGGAGGAGCCGGGAGCAGCCCGCTGCTTCCCTGGTGATTTGTGCTGGAAGGAAAATAGGCTTTCCTGGCATAGCTTTGACACTGGGAGGTGGGGACTGACAAGCAAGCCTGTAGCCTAGCAAGGACCAGAGCGTGGAGACCTGCCTTCCTTCTGATGGGCATGAAGAGCATGCTGTTTTGTCACTCGCCTGAAGTCTCATGTTGTTAAGGAGCAGGCTGGTTCGCAATTCCCTGCTGACAGTGCTCAATGGGGAGCAACTCATTTGCTCAGTGCCTTGCAGCACTTCTAAATGTGGGCACAGCGGGCAAGCAGGCGCTGCTCGTGATACCTTAGTCAGCAGGGACACCAAGGTCAGGATCCCAGTTCCTTTCACCATCGGTGCCAACATTTGTCTGCAGAAGTTGCTGAGGCTCTGCGGGAGAGCAAGTGTCTGCTCTTTAGTAGCAAGGAAATCGTGGAAAGCAGAGGGTCTACTGCAGGTATTAAGGCATGATTGAGAAATTAGGTGGAGAGACTTGGGGCAAAGGGAAGGAAATCTCCCTGAAATCAAGGAGAGCTTGTCATTTTAATTATAATTACAATAATAATTATAATAATGATGACAACAATAATTACAATAATACTAGTAATAATAATACTAATAGCTATTATTGTCGGTTGACTTCAAGGGCAAAGAGATCAGACTGAGAGCCTGGGTCAAAAGTCCATCAAAGTTAATGGATATGTCTGTACTAGAAAACTAAATATTGCCAAAGAACAAGCCTTGGCATTGGCACTTGATCACCTCTCCTGTTAAGCTGTCAGTCCATCACAAGCTGTGGTCCAGGCCCAATAGTAAAGTCCAGGACAACTCCCAAACGGTCTGGGAGCTAATACAGACAAAGAATATTCTCACTTGGCGGATTGGATGAGGCCACTCTGAGATGGTGGGTGAGAGAATTTAATTTTATGGACGCAAGCTGATCATCTGGCCTTGGTGCCAGAGAACAGTCCCTGGCATATTTAATTTCCTAATAAACACAGACAATGAAACGAATTGAACAGTTGTCTGTGTATGACTGTAATGCTGGTGTTGCAGCATCAGTATAGCCTGGGAAGAGGAAGGAGATTGGAAAGAATTTGAGGAATAAATAATACATCAAAATGCATCATGGTCAAGACAAAGGGTTTTTTTTTTTATTCTTGAAAAGGTGGTGATTGCTGGTGAAGAGAAGACAGGCCACAAGAAAGAAGATGCTGTAGCGAAGACAGGAGACAGGTAGGCAAGCTGAGAACTTGTGTAAAGCAAAGTAGGTACAGATTCACTGGAAGGGCTGTGAGGAATTTAGCGTCTTTGGGTGAGAGGTGCGTTTTCATGTCATGTGGTGATGAAGTTAGCCAGACACCAGATATCTGTGCCGCCAGCTGCAGATCTTTGTGTCCCCCTGCAGAGCTTATCATCAAGTAATAGAGACAGGGAAAGAGAGACGTGAGCATCCAGAAGACAGTGAGGAGTCTGAGGTCATTCTTACTTTAAGCAAAAAGCTATCCGAAGGATGACTTTTATTTCCACTGATGACCATGGTTTTGCATATTATAGAAAGAAATCAAAGCTAGAGGAAATAAACTTCAGTGGAAAGCAGGCTGCAGCTTTCCTTAACAACAGAGAAACAACAAATGTATAATAATGATCGTATCTCCTTATGAGGGCTAAACTAACAGACTGAACAGGACTCATGGTGTCAGACATTATTGATGTCTCCCTTCTTTCATGTAGGTTGAGTCAATAAGACCAAAATTTAAAAAAAAACTAGGCACCTAGATGCATATTCTAGCTAGCATCAGCAGGGAGCTTTGAACAAAGCCATGGGTCCACTGCCCTGGAGGTCAGATGCTGTGATGGCACAAAGCTAACAAGAGAAGATCTAGTGGTGCAGAGGGGTCACTACTTCGCAAGGGGGCCTAGGTTGATTGTGAACTGGGATAAGAAATAACTGAATTGCCTTAGTGGGCAAGGCTGAACAAGAGGAGTATGTTTCTTTACCTTCTGTTAGGTTTTCCTTTCATAAAGCAAAGATGCTTTAGTTAGAAGCTGGATATTTAGTGGCTGTTCAAAGCTTCAAATGAGTTGGTTAGACTGAAAAAGTTCTGAAAAAGAGGTCCAGTGCATACTCTCTTGGAATATGTATCAACTAAAATACCAGTCTTTTTGACCAGCTTCTTCTGACATTAGCTTTTTGGGACATTACCACCATCAAATCTCTATTCCTCCATTTGCTAGAGACTCTCCAAGCTCCAAATGGCTCCCAATCTAGCTGTCGGGATTTTTTTTCCCCTATTTTACAAATCAGTAAACATAGTCATGGAGCATCAACACAGCTGTCCAGGAACACATAGACATGTCTCTGTCATAAGGGCGGTCATCCCCCACTGCTCAGACAACCTTTGTTTAGCACTTTTCAATCCCAGTGGCAACAAAAACTGAAAGCAAGCAGCTGCCTGGTGGATGGAGCTGGTGGAGTCCAGATTCCTGTGGTCTGGAGTGATAAGACACATGAATAAAATAAAAAAGGGAGACTGGAGGAACTTAAAGGATCCACTCAAGGGTGAGATGGGACCACCAGGAGCCTTTAGAATGAGAATAGAGCTGGGCCATCAAATAGGAGAGAAACATCCTCCAAATTCCTTAGTGATTTCCATTAATCGCTGAACATGAGTGGAAATTCCCCTACTTACAAAGCCGCCTGCTAGTGGCAAGGAGACAAGCCAGGCCTTCTCCATAACACACTTCCAAAGTTTACTGTCAGAGAAACGTCTTTTATTAAATGTAAACAACATCCCGCCGGAGGTCAGAGCCTTGCTGCTGCTGCGTATCCCAAGGTAATACCACTTTAAGCTCCACATAAACTCTTAAACAGTTTCTATCCTAAAACCAGACCGTAGGTGGTAGAGTTTTTTACGATATGTTATAATAGTGCAATAAATCTGTTAGCTTAAAATCGAATCTCCGTGGCCTTTTAGAGAAATCATCATTAAATGCAAGGCCCTGTTAATGATGCCATCCCAGTGAAATTGTTTAATCTGCTAGGGGGGTGAAAGGTCACCAAATGAATTTTTTATAATACATCAACTTGACACGCAATAGGGAAAACTGTAATAGATAAAAGCAAAGGAAAAGGGCACTGTCTTCTTCTGATAGGTCAATAGCAGCCAAGAGAGTCACTCATCCACTTTTCCTTCACTACCGTGCTCCTTTTCCATTTAATATGGACACCCAATTAATACCTCAGCACCATAGACAACCTCATTTTAGGTGAATTATAGCAATTTCTTCCCCCTTCTCCGAAATGAAAGTGATCACAATACATCATAGCATTGTGCGAATTAACGTTAATTGATTCGAGTTACCAAGCATTGATGGGCCACTTCTATAATCTGGTCCTTATTGGGAGCTGGAAGGGATGGAGGGAAGATTAGATTGCATCCTCCGTTGCTTTGACGACGGCGGTCACCTGATGGCTTGTTAGACAGTTGTACGCTTCTATTGCCGGCCCCAGTGGGGTCGTCAGTAAACTGGAGTGATGTCCAAACATCATTACATGCTGCTCCGATATTAAAGCAAAGGGATTAGCACCTTATTGCAAGCAACCTGGATTTGTCATTGTGCTGTCGTTATCCAATTTCCAGATGATAATGTGACTGTGGCCTGCGGGCACAAGGTCCTACAGCCAAACCAAGGTGTGCGTGTGTATATATATATATATATATATATATACACACACGTATACATACATATACGTGCACACATCCCCACAAAGACCCAGCATCACAAGACATTTAACCCTTTGCTGGCCAGATTCCTGCTAGCAAAGCATGTGGAAGAATTTTTCTCCCTTCCCCATCTGATGCACATCAGCAGTCAAGAGCGCAATGCGACAGAAAAGCGGGCTGACCTGGGAGCTGACACAGCCATCACTCACTCAAATGTCACACCAGACAAGCTCTGCTGGTAGAGGTGACAGCACTCATGTTTTAAATAAGGCCGAGTGGGGAAAGGATCGGTCCCTCAGAGACGTGGCTGGCAGCTCCTCTCTGCCATGCGCACGTCGTGTAAATCATTGTTTTTACTGTAGGTCCCAGTAATTGTTAAAGGGGGAAATGGAGCCAGATGTGACATGAGCAAGGCAGGTTTTGTCTGACAGCACTGGGGCAGTGCTGGGACCAGAGCTCTTTCCAGTCCCTGAGAAAGACAATGGGGACACTCCTGGCCTCCTGCATGTTTCCAAACATCTGTAACTTCTGGGGCTACACAGGGAAATTGGGAAAAGCTTCTCTCGAGCTGATCCCCTTCATTTTAAACTGAGATTTAATAACATAAATCCTTCAATTTTGGGAAGACCCATTTCGGGAATATATGGCAATATTTCACTCCTTCCTCCCATAAAGACCTGCGAAGTCCCACATTCCTTTTCCTGAGTCTCTCTGACCCTCTTTGTCTTCCTCCTTCTCTGCTCTCTCCTGCTCTCCTTTCACCTTTCCTATCCCCTCCTCCCTTACTGCAGAGGAACCACCTGGGTTTGGAAACCCATTGCCGGAGCAAGTTGTTGTTTCCACCATAGTTACAGCTGAGGTGGGACTTCTCATTGCCTGAATCTTGTAATTCACAGGTGTCATCTTTGAGTGGGATTGGCAAATTTTTAGATAGGTTTGCTATGTACAGTAGATACTAATAGAAATGTAGCTTAAAAATAGGGCTCAGTATAAGAGGGGGAAGGTAGTTTGGGGGGTTGGTAGTCAGTGACAGACCCTTTAACACCTACACTGCCAGAAGGGGTCCAGTCCAGGACAGCAGTGGCGAAAAAGTACCATTACCTCACTTGTGATGGTAACATAAAGCTCCATGGCTGTTGTCTAGAAGAGTGTTTTGCAGATTTGTTTGAAAACTTGCAAGGGAAATATTGATTTCACAAAAGGATCATATACAAAGGGGCAGATTATTTTGATTGTTTTGGGGTTTTTTTCCCCTCAAAGACAGACACTCAATATTATGGACAGACATCGTTGTAATTAGCAGTAGTCTATACTGTGGTACTACCTTCAACATGCATGAACAACTCATATGCCTACTCTGCAAGGTATACCTCATGCTTATTTAGGACAGTCCCTGAATGAAAAGTGTTTCTATCTAAGTTGCAGTTTAATTCCTCTACTAACCATGGATGAAGGCCACAAGATATCTCCTCAGTTTCCCCTCTCTAAGTTCAATTTGAAGAAAAATGGTAAAATAGCAGCCTTGGGGTCTAACATCTACATGGCCAAAGACCTTGTGTGGCATCGTCATCTCTGGTATGACTGTGCCTTCCTGACACCACCAATATACTGACAGTTCAGTTTCGATGCCCAATTTCAGTTCCTGGATTTTCTGCTAAAAATGTCCCCAGAAGCAAAAAAAAAATAGCAAAAGGCTTTGTGATTAAAAAACTTCACCTCTGGCTCCCAGAATGACTTCCCTCAAACTCTTTTCACGCAGAAGCCTCTGTTGCCACCAACTTCCATGCAGAAAGAGCTGCCTGAGTCTCTGAGTTCTAGATGACCACCTACTTCTTGTTGATAGATCCCACAACTATTGCTTCCCAGTTTGAAAAGAATTATTAATTGTGAAAAAAATAGTGAAATTCATACTGATTCCTAAAGCACAGTATGATAACAGTTCTATACGTCACAACACTGTTTACACATATATTAGCCTCCAATTTATTCTCATGAAGTTTCTTATCCCATTGCTCCTGTAAATAGCCCATTCCAGAATCCCACTCCTCTGATTAGAAAACTTCCAGGTTATTCAGGTGTGCTTTTCCACAGTTTTACAAGACTGCTAAAGGAGATGTTAGCCAAAAATGGGCCTTGGCTAATCCCAAATTTTTTAAAAAAAAAAAAAAAAAAAAAAGAAAACAATTTTGAATATATCTTTGTAAAAAAATCAGGAAAATCGAGTAGTGTTTAATGGGAAATGGTCTTCTTCCAGTTCTGTTGCAAGGTTCTTCCAGTTTATTCTCTGAGGAGCTGCCTTCTTTTTTTTAAAAGCAAATTTACCTTGCACCCATTTGTTCCTGTACTGTCATTGTCCATTAGTGTCTAAACCTTCCTCTCTGGTATTTGCTCTTCCAACGTAATTTCACAGGTAGGATGACACCTCTCCTCAGCCTTACTTTGCCAAGTTAAACAAACCAAACTCTTTACTAAACGATTCTGTGATTCTATTCCCTACACCTTAAACCAAACTCCATTTCCATGATCACCTTAAGTGTCCTTCCCTGTATCTACTTGAACTGAGTTTATCTTTTATGTACATCAACAAGCAGAGTGGCACATGCTGCTCAAGAATATGTCCTCTATAGTGTTCCTATGAATATCTGATTCAAATTACATAAGCTTAGTTTTCAATTTACAGTTGAAGCTCCTGAGTATCACCTTTTCCACATCTTCACTTCGGGGCTGTGTGGCAGATAAAACCTTGATAGAACTGCTCAAGCCCAGATCCGAGGTCGTGATTTTTATCATCCTGTCTTTGCCTACCCACTGGAGGAAAAGTTATATCCATACTCAGGAAGAAAGTTGTGCAAATCCCTACAGCAGCCTGCCTGAAACCTGCATGAACATTACCAAACCCAGCCACTTAGGGATTAGGTTGTGTCAAAATTAATCTAGTGTGGAACTCTAACCTTGCCTGCCTGCATATATGCTGCGTGACGTAGCAAATTAGTAGCAATTTCTCATTTAGTCCTCTGCATGGGTATTGCTGTCTTAATGAGCAGTTCTTTGATGATTTACTTCACTGTTATTGCTTGCTGTGAGTTGCAGACACTGTTATTTCCTGCACACACACTGCTTTTCACATGCTACCCCAAACTTAACTCTTAATAAAGAAAGATTAATGCCTGCAAATTTCAGTTTGTAGCAGGTTAAAGGATCATCAAGAAGGAGTAAAGTACCTTGCTCTAGTGTGGAGATACGGACTAAACGGCTTCTGAATGACTGTACAGCTTTATATTTCTGATTATGTATAAAGGCACCCGCACAAACACATGCAGCACATTTGCTGTTGTGCTCTCTTGTTTTTTCACTTTTATATTTATATAAAAGTTTGACATTAGACAAACATTGCAAAACAGATATTTCTGTCTGTAAATATGTTGTAGTATATCTTAATACACTGACATTCACAGGAAGGTAAAACCCTGTGATAGTCATGTCTGATTCTCCAGCTGTGCAAGACTATAGCAGTCACAGCAACCACCTCCGCCTTCCCTTGACAAACCACTGAGCCACGCTTGAAATACCCCTAACAAAGGACTTAAAATCATGTAAAAAAAGCATTTCAAATCACAGTATTTTTTTTAAAGGCTTGGCAATGTGGTATATAGACTTACTGCCTAGCTACCTGACCATAGCAAGGTTTCCAAGGCTCCCTTCAGCCTCGCTCTCCTGGGCTGCAAAGTCAGGCACCCAGTCTCTGCTGATCAAAGATCTTTTTGTTGTTGTCTTGATGCAAAAGGAGCCACTAGTCTGAAACCACAGGGCGACTGGCCTGGCAGGAGTGCAGGTTCTGCGTATATCTGACAGCCTGATTGGATTTTGTAAGACTCAGGGGTGAGAATATCTCTTTTTTTCCTTCCACAGAAAAACACACTGGAATACTTAGCCTGACTTGTAATCCCAGCCCCATTATCCTTGCCTGTGCTAGCATGCACTGCCTAAAGAGAGACAGAGAGACAGTGGGGATACTACATGTCCCAACAGGAAACCCCTGATTTCATTTCACAAGTTATCTGTGGCCTTATTGCATCAGAAATGTCAGCCATGAGTGATTCCAGAAAAGCTATGACTGATGGGGAGCAATAAATAACACTGCAGAGGAGCCCAAGCAGCTAAGGGTGGACGAGCTCTGAGCTGGTCTTATGATCTGGTGGTGTTAGTGTTCTTCTCTTCATTATACATCCCAGGTCTTCCCCTACTGAGACGGTGAATCTCTGGCTTTAAGCTAGTATTGTTCTCAGCCCTATAATAAAACATCCTCCTTCCTAGGGACCTCTCCTGATTCTTGCTGCTCGGACTGGTTTCACAGAGCATGCACAGGTGGGAAGACAAACCCCAGCTGGCAGAGCAGCCTCCAGTGTGCAGAAGATGTCATTTGTGCCTGGAAAAAGGCAGCCACAAGGTTTCTTTGCTGGTACAAGGAAGAGGGTGGTCCTCTGCTTTAGGTGATCTCGACTTCCCCCGCCCTGTGATGTAACACTAATGCATTCAGGAACCTATAGGCATTTAATAGGGTTCTGGTGAACTTTAGAAATCCTTTATCTCGTTCATTTACCACAGTGTAGCTATTCTTGCTCCTCTTGTTCTGATCATCAATAATGGACACACTGAACAAGGGGTCTCGTACCTGTCATACTCTGGAGGCTACAGTATGTCTTGGGATGGTGTAAAGACAGGGTAACATTTCCTGTCACAGTCTGTAAAACTTCCTATGACCTTTTTTTGCTGTCCCATTTTGTAGTATGCTACATCCTAACACAAATACCCACACTGACAACGGTGATGGTAGTTCCGCTGATAAAATATATCGTATAATTTCAGAGTTTGGCCCCGATTTAAGATTTGATCTTGCAAATACTAATTTCCCACTGTACTTAATATAATACCACTTCAAAAAAAAATCTGAAACCAGAAGCAACAAACCAAACCCAGGCAACAAAAGAAAACCAGAGATTCCCATGGTCACAGACCAGTGTCCTTACTGTGGATGCTTCACTACCATAAGCCACACAGTGCCTAGTAGAAAAGTTAAGCGTGTGAATAGGGGTTTGTTTTAGTAGCAGCCAACAGACATGAGGATGGTACAGGGGTCAATGGTAAATGTTAGAGGATATGGTATTAATTAAAGAAAGTAAGTCTTACACAAATCCAATTTCTTTCTTGCATGGATGGAATATGCTTATACTTCAGTAAGGCTCAGTAGTGCACAACATAAAAAAATAACATTATGCAATATCAAAAGAGTACACAATAAGGTTGCCAAACATCAAATCCCATGTCCCCTATTAAAAACAGATGGGATATTACCTTTTTCATATTTCCCATATGCTTTTAATACAGATTCAGGATCTGAGGCTGAAATACACTGCTGTCTGCTCCCTTCCCAGCCTTTTTCCTCACAGCCTTCTCTGCAGATAAGGGCTACCATCTGGGCCATGCAAACAGTGGCTGCAGGAGGCTGAAAAGAGCAAGCTGGGGACAGAAGAAGGAGGGACAGAAAGGGTTATTTGTTGCTATGAGGGAGAGGGGAGAGAATGGCCTTCGAAAACTGAGTCTTGGTAGAGAATATCAATTAAAAACTAGTATGTAAAAAACCAACCAAGAGCTAGGTAAATGACAGAGCTCAAAACGTATCTTCCATTTGGAAATTAATATAAAGTAAAGGAGTGTCCCGTGTTGTTCTGTCAAAATCAGCTGTAGGCCTGATGTTATATCTGCATCAAGAAACAAATATAAAACCACTGTTGGTAAAATGCACGGAAGGATGGGTAGGCTGATAAATTATGGAGGGAAAAGTCAAACATGGGCGCCTAGATCATGTGGTATGTGGGATCTGGGCAAACAAACTGAGTGGATTGGTCCTGGAAAGCTAGAACTGGAAAGGAATACAGTGAGCAGACGACCATAAGCTCTCCTATTTCTTCAGAAAAATGGACTGATGGCATCGTTGAATTCTGCCAGTAGAAAATGGGATTTAACACCACTTTTGCACATGGCACTAACATCATCGAATCATAGAATCATAAAATAGCAAGTCAAAGGGATGTCAAGGATCATCTGGTCCAACCTTTCTTGGCAAAAGCCCAGTCTAGAGAAGACGGCCCAGCACCTTCTCCAGCTGAATCTTAAAAGTGTCCACTGTTGTGGGATCCACCACGAAAGAAAACTGTTGGCTTTTCAGATATGTACACTTTAAAAAGGATTCAGAAAACAGAGACAGATAAGGAAAGAAACACTCACCAGAACTCAAACCTTTCAATTTATTAAAAAGCATACAGCTAAGTGATTTGATTACTCTGGAGGTATCTGGAGGAGGAAGAAAAGTCAATGCCCAGAAACTCACTTATATAACAGTGGAGGAAAGAACAAGAAACTCTCATGGGAAGCTAGAGAGAGAGGTTGACAAGAGAAAGTGGGCAAGTACTCATGACAGCAAAACCAGGGATAACATCCAACATCTAGGCACATATTCAGATAGTACTGGATGTGACCACCTCTTGTATCTTCAAGTCCAGATGATTTTCTAGAATTTTAGCCAAAAAGAAAGGTCAACACCGAGGTATCAAAGTGAACAGCAGTGACTTGTATCATGCAGGAAACTGAATTATAAGATTAAACAATCTTTTCTGGCCTTAAATTTTAAAAGTATATGAATCAAATTTTAGTCCTACAAAGTTAAGGCAACAATCTGTTTTTAATAATGCATCTCTGGTGCTACACCAATTTACAAACATCGAGAGATTTAATTGTTTAAAATTTAAGAGCTATTATAATCTGAACCTCTTTAGAAACATTGACTTTACTCAATACTTCATAATATCAAGGTAGGCTTCCAGGAACTCTCTTCCTGGTTTAAAGCATCACAGACATCTCTGCACTACAGAGATTCATGAGCACCAGCAGAAAAACATGGTAATTCACACTCAGGAGTTCAGCTAGTACTTGAGCATAGATCTGTCATGGAAAGTTTTTAATGTGTTTCAGAATGGTTAGTCATATTTCAGTCAATGGAGAACTTACTCTCCATCTTAATAAGCAGTTCAAGTGGTTCAATTTCCTCGCAACACTTAAATCAGTACATGCTGATAGTGCATCTGATACTCACCTACCGCTAGCTTCTGCTGGAAACAGTAAGGCAGACTGAGTCACCATTAAAGTATCAACTGGGAAGCTAAGGCCTCTCTGAAGGTCTCCAGTCTGATGAGTGTTGATAATTGTTCTGGCCAAACTCTTTAAGCTGTCTCTTGTCAGCTCATTTCTTGGACGGCCTGGTGGATCACCAAGTTCAATGATGAGTACTCTTGATGGACCATCCACATCAGAAGGCTGCAGAGCTCGGGTGCTCGCTGGTCCTCTCCCCACTTTCTGTGAGCCATACCTGCTATGAAAGGCTGTGCAAAATGCCATGTTAGGGCAGTGATATTTCTTTTTGCTAGCATTAGCTGAGAGTACCTTCAGCATGTTTTCACCACCCAGCACATGCTGGACTACTCTGACTTGGTCATGACCAACCTTCAAAAAATCGGCTAATTGACGTATTAGAGTTTCCTCACTCTCTTCCCCAACAGCCTCAGTCACAGTGAAAGCCACAAGAAAGGAAAGGCCAGCAACTACTTCTACAGGTTCCTTCTCATGAAGCAGAACATGGAGAAGATTGTCCTCAAAGCTAAAGTAATTTGCTCCTGCCTTTCCATTCAGTGAAAAAGAAGATGGGCTCGGAGAGATGTATTTCCCTTGAATGAAAACGCGAAGGCTAAGTGGTTCATTGTAGAATATAGCTAATGGCAGTCTGGTTGCATTTTGGCCACTGAGGAGGTACAGTCTGAAAGTCAGAGGTGCTAAGTCTGGGAAGCAAACCGTAGTGAGTTTGGTGGATGGCAAAACAGAAAAGAAAGTAGAGTGATGTTCTGCAGGACAACACAACGTATGCGAAGCCACATCACTGAAGGTATCCATGAAGCTGCCACTCATTGCTACCACTGGAAAAAGTCTCTGGCTGACCATACCGGGGTCCAGGTTTTCAAGGATGACAAGTGCGTGATCTGCCTGTTTGCAGAAGTAGCCTTGTACTGAGGGCTTGAAGATGCATTTGCTGTCATCTCTGTAAATTCCTGGAAGAGAATAGAGAGAGATCAGGGACGAAGAAAAAAATGAAAAAGATTTCTTTCAGACATCATCTCAACATTTTGTGGTATAGCTACTTATTTTCCCATTCAGTGCCCAAAGTCCCTTTTGTTGGTGCTAAAATTCTACACATATTTAAGAGAAACCTGGATGCTAAGAAATATTAAATATATCTACCTCAAGAAGTCCTTGAGCTGAAAATGGTTAAAGAGTGCTAACAAATGACACAGAAGCATCGTGTACATTCACCTTGTCCTTTCTAGATATCAAATTAGGGCCACTGTTGAAAGAGCAGGTATGCTAGATGGACCTTTGGTCTGATCCAGCACTGTGTCCCTATGTCCTTGTGTCTTCTGTCTTCTACATTCTCCTGTTCCTAAGTCTGTAGCAGGGTAACAAACCAGGGAATGACTGCAATTCTTTGGAAAGATAATTTAACACTACACATAGTCGTCTCATCCCACTCACAAGGACCGTATCTCAAACAGAAAACCTAGAAGGGACCAGAACATCACTAATCTACTCCAGTGGTGAACCACCTCACTGAGTTTTAGAGCTAGAAGAAAGCACCATATTCAGACACCTATAAGTAGCAGAGACCTTTACATGTGCTTCAAGTGTCTAAGCTCCCATTGCAGTCAGTGGAGATCTGGACTTTAAATGATTTGCCCACCAGCAGGTATCTAGTATCGCATGGGATGCCCTGAGGTACCTGAGACATGCGACATAGGGTCTACAGGAGGCCAACGCCCTTCAAAGATGGCAGCTGGAGGCCTGGTGAGACAACCCGCAGCACTTGAAATTAAACTAGACACACTTTTATGGCAACTGAAACACCCTCAATTCTCCAGCCATCAATACAGACAAAGCAGTTTAGAAAACAATGAAGTCCACCCTAAAATACCTCTGTTTTGTCAGCTGGATCGCCCTTTACTATCCTGTAATTTTGCTGACCAGAGGTAAGATCCTGTCATTTAAACACAAGTCCAAAATGTCACCTGGACTTCTTTGGGTAGCTACAACATCTGTAGGTGTAACTCATTATCCATGGGAGGGCAAAAGCCACTTTAGGTAACACTTCAGGTATTTTTTCACTGAATATACCAGGAGCTAAGACATTTTAACATACGTCACAATTTGCCACCAAACCCCATCCCAAGTGTCTGTGGAGACAAGTAAAGAGGATCCTTTTATGGAAGGCTCTGTACAGAAGAGATGTAATCCATACAGTCTTCTGAATTAGGGTATGTTCTATCTGACCAAATATAGGTCTCTGCTTTAAGATGAGAGAAATTGTGCCTCAGGCCGTAATGATGAGATCATCACTGGTTATAAAGAGAGAATAAAAGTAAATGAGTTCAGATACGGGCACCAAAAACATAAACATTTCTGCCTGGAGCATCTTAGGAAAAGATGTGTGTTTCTGTTTTTCCTTCTCTCTTCAAAATAAAATCAAAGGAGGAATTTGCTGGTGTAGCCAGCTATAATCCTCCTTCCCTCACTGAGCCTGCTCCTTTCCTAGTTAGCTGTGCTCATGAAAGTGTTAGGCAAAGCATGGCCAATGTCTAAACTAACTCTGCACTCCTCATTCAGCAGCTTTGGGGACATGCATACAGATCAGCAGTGCCTGGCGCTGATGATAAAAAGAAAGGGACTTTGACATCCTTGAGCGTTGCAAACTTTTGGATGAATAAAAGGACATTCCCCTTATCAAGGAAACAGTATGTGAAACTCACTGCTAGAAGAAAATATCAGACTCCTGGAAAAGAAACAAACTATGAGAAATCATTCTGGGCTCTGCTTATAGTTACATCTCAGTGCCTGGATCCTGTGGGCACTTATCTATTATTTATTTCAAGGGGATTCCTCATGTGCAGACCGTGGTCTGTGAGCATTTCCCAGAATGAGCTCTTGCTCTGCACGTCACCAAGGAAAGCAATGAAATTACATAAATGTCAAGCTCTCTTTAGGGAGGATGATCAAGTGAGATAGGATCTGTGCAAAACCTCCTATTTTTAGACACCAGCTTACCATTTTCTTTCCCCTTTTCTTGCCTTTCCTTTTTTTTTTTTTTTTTTTTTTTGCTTTATCAGTGTAAGTATTTTGCTGTCGGCATGTGCTGGGGGCAAAGGGAGAGAGAGAGGCAACTCCATTCAGAAGCCAAAGTGGAAATGCTGCGCTTGGTGATACTTGGTATTGTCCTGGAGCGCTGGGAGGATGCACCCTGCACAGGCAGCCAGCCCACAAAGGCTGACAGATCTCATCATCCGTTATCCCAGAAACCCCCCATCTTCCCCTAGTGACATTTCTCTTGTCTACAAATGGGATTTGCTGATATTTTGTGATTTCCCAGGACTTTCCTTTGCCCTGCCTGCCTTGCAAGGTGGGTTTGCTTAGTTTCCTGCACACACCCACCCACCCATGCACGCACACATATCATTGCTTGTCTCCTTCCAAATGGCCTTATCTGCCAGTCACAATTTCTGCAGCCTGCAATTTCGATCACTTTTAAATGAAACCCATGCTGGCCTTAGTAATCATAATGTCATTTACAATTTACCACAAAACACGTTTATTCAGTTAGTAGCACATTGGAGAAAGAGAACTCCATATGAACTCGCCGCTGAAGCCCTAATCTGATTATTTCCTCATGAAAATCCAAGCAGGGGTGCTTGTAAGAGGGGTCTGAGAGGAGAAGGAAAAAGTGAGTCCTGGCCACAGCTGACTCTCATAATCAATGCGAATAGATAAGTGACGCAGCGTGTCAGGGCCAGCAGCTAATCTGCCCCAGGGCTTTCCTCTAAAAAAGGCCAGAGTGGACAGGACTTAATAAATACTGAGTGACCACCGAATATTGAGCTGACATGTGCTATTTACATTGGCGATGAACAATAACAGTGATAAATTCCAGAAGCATCCCCTGCAATGGGTGAAATTAGATTAAACAGGTTATATTTGTACGTGCGCGTGTGTTTTCACACATACGTGTGTGAAGGGAGGAAAAAAATGCAGAAAAAAAAAGAAAGAAAAAAACTGGTATGTGTGTGTCAACTGGAGACCTTACAAATGAGTGGGAAAGACAGAGAAGTTGTTCATATCTGCAGCAATGTGTGCACAGGTGAGGCTGAACATCGCACCAGGGGCTGCGTGCAGCTGAGCAGGGGAAGAGGGCATGTGTGTGTTGGGTGCGTGCACGGACGCGTGTGCCATGTGTGTGTCCTGCTCAGTGCAAGAAAAAGCGAGAAATAGTAGGTGGAGAGCGTGTGTGTTCCTCTACTGCAGCTATTTCCTCGGCCTCAGAGAGCAGACTCTGCTTTCTGCAGATTCCCCTATCACCAAGCCAAGTTTATTATTTAACTATACACACGCGCACACACACACACACAGACACACAGACATATATATCTATATGAGATTTTAACACTCAGGTTGCTTCTAGGGCTCCTGACAAATATTAACTTTGTGTCAATATTTGTCCTTCCTGTCGTGAAATGAGGATTTTCCACCTCATTTCACATTTGAAAAGAAAAATGCACCGAGGGGGTCCTCTTTGCTTAGGAAAAAACCCGCCACCACCACCAACATCTCATATCCTTTATTTAGAAAAATGGAGCAGGAGAGAAGGAGGGAAGAGTATTTTCAAAATAGATGTTTTGACTTAAAGGCACATAGAGTCCTTTGCAAGTCTCCTGCCTTTTCCCTAGCTCCCCAACACCAAATAAATAAAATGAAGTAAAATAAAATAAAATAATTTCTACATTTAAAATTGAACGAAATACATCAGCATTAATGATTTTCCCCTACAGGTTAACACGGTCATTTCCTTCAGTAATTTTTTACCCATTTCATGATAGATTTCACAATTCATGGTACAAGGAAAAATATAGTCTTTTTTTTTTTTTAAAAAAAAAAAGACAATGTCAGTTTTTTATCAAAATAAAATAAATCTCCCATAATTTTCTTTCCATCCGACTTGATTTGGCCATCAGTTATTTCTAATTTAACTGTAATTATCATTACAAAAATACAAAAGCGAATAGGGAAGGAAGTGGGACGGGGGAGATAAATGGGACACTGTTTAGAAATTGTGATTCATTGGCCTTGGGCTGACCAGCACATATCTTTGCTGAGGGGGAAATATTCATCAGCATTAACTGTTTCTTTTGACCTGCTGACATTCGAATGTGAAATAAAAAAAAAAATAAGGGCCCAGCAATAGGACCTTAGAAATCTAACGCAGGTAAATTATTCTGAGCTCAGTCATTTTTCCTATACAAAAGGTTTTCTGCATTTCTTGAGTTCAGAGGTTGCCCGTAAATAACTTCAACCCTGATTCTCCTGTCTAATCCCTGGCACAGGGTCTTCAAACATACGCACTCATCCTCTGAAAGCAACAGCTCTCCAGATGCTGATCTTGTAAATCTTTATGTAGGTAAGTGAAAACAAGCCCATCAACTTCAGCAGATGCTGAAACAAGGCATCCCCATCGTTTTTAGAAATCCCACTGACTATAGATTAGGGATATCACTCAACAGAGTTTAGCAGTGTTCCCATGGGGGATGAACTCACAGATATGCAATGTCAAGGAACTTATTTGTGGCAGGTTTCTCACAAGGTGTGTGTTGGGAACACACACAGAGGAAGGCATGGTGGTACGTGTGCTTGCTCGTGTATTTGTGTCTATACGTGTGCGAGATACACACATACAAATATGTAATAGCAGGGACTACGTAAATAAAAATGGAGTGATTGCTTTAGGCTGTTAATTCTTTCTTTTAAAGAAAATTATTTTAAAAGGAAATGAGTCTCATAACATTGCACTGTGTGGGTTTTTATGCTCTCCTGTTTATCGTTCCTCCATAAAAAACTTTGAACCCCCCGGCCAATTTCAGTCACATTTGTGAACTGAAAGACATTATGTTCCTATAAGTTTTGTAAAAGTAGGTGAACAAGTAAAGACAGTTACTAGTGCTTCCACTGAAAGAAAGTCTGTAGTATAAGCTTACTTTTATTATGCATCACAGGATCTGCATTGATCCTTCCCCTTGAAGTACAAATCCACAGAAAAACAGGTGTAGCACATGAAATATTTGTTCTTGCTGGTATTGTTTGCATGCACTGATATGGTCACACACACTGCTAATATTTATTCACTGTGAAATCAGGCATTATTTGCACCTTTCATTTGGTTATATTTTTTTTATGCTAGCATCAGCCCTTCGGAGCTCTCCCATGCCTAAGAGGTAAGGCACGTGTGTTACAGATGACAGTATATCTTTCCAAGTTATGAACAAAAATTTGTGGTTTTCCAGTTCCCAGAGACTATAGTAATAAGTTGATATTGACCTTAGAGCTTAAGTGCAAAAGTAGAGTCTTAATAACAAAGACCAGAAGCCTACTGAGGCCGGGATCCTCTCCAACAGTGGTCAGAAAGAGTCATCTAGAAACAGTAGGGGAACAAGGAACGCATATAGCAACGTTCACTCAAAATGCTGCTCAAGCTTTCAGTAATTTACAGGTCAGGAACCTCTTGAGTCAGAGAGATCATCTTTGGTCTTTGTATTTGAGAGAAAATATCAAACCTGTCTCACAAAGCTGAGAAAAGCTGGGGAGGAGAATAACCTATCCAGGAGAATATATCTTGAGCCCTCTCAAAGAAGGTGAGTTGGTAAACCTGAAGTGCCCTTTAGTGAGGTTGCCCAGCCCAGGCCTTATGTCATGGTTGAAGGAAGGGATGTTACTTAGAGTGCCACAGAACTTCTCTAATGCCCTGATGCCACTGCAAGGTGGCCACACCTTGACTGTCTGTGGCCAGAAGACGAGGCTGGAACTGAGCTGCTATGGCATTGCATGCATCAAAACTAATAAAATAACCAGTGCCAAAGCCAGTTCCTTGTCCCTGAGGCCAGTTGGCATGGCACCACCTCAGTATTAAAATCACTGACTCTCCAAAAGACGGTGGCCACCTCCAAACTGCACTTTTGGACTGGCTGCTGACTTGTGCTAATTCCTGGAAAGAGCCCAGTGATTGTCTTGGACACTACTGGGTTGCCTGAGACCAAACTGAGCTTGGAGCTGTTCTCTTAATGCAGCAGGAGTGACCGGCAAGCCTCAATGTCCATACCCTAGTGCTGCTTGACACAGCAGAGGTAGACATCAGGCCCATTCCTGCTATTGTCAGCACTGGCCCAGAGCATCTCGTCCATCACTTTCATAGAATCATAAAATCATAAAATCATAAAATCATAGAATTGTTTAGGTTGGAAAAGACCTCTAAGATTTTATTAAACTTCAAAATCTTCAAGATTTTAAGATCAAGATTTTATTAAACATAAGCAGAGACACATTTAGGGAGGATTTTTGGCCACATTATCATTAATGATTAGGGAACTTCAGCATTTTTAGCCATCCTGACAACACAAATTTCCCCATAATGCTTATTTAGGGAATAAATCCAATATGGTGATGAAAGAAAGATTACCTGACATTATGCATGGAGACAAAAAACATTAAACAGCATAACTTCATGATACTTCATGATTCTAGGTATTTTCAGAGAGTCCTCAAAAGTGCAGTAAATTAAGCACCCTTAAATTGTAACCCTGAATGAAGGAGAATGCAGGAGTCACCACCCTAATCAAAATGCAACCAAAAGTGTGGTACGGGTCTGGGGTGAATAGGATAGAGTGAACCCTCATAGGACAGCATGGAAGAGGTAATCTGGGTCTCCATAGCATTCCTGAGGACTATCAATACACAACTAAGGGGTGGAAATAATGGCTTTTTGTACAGCAGCTAGCAAAATAGGACCCAGGGCCCTGACTGGAGCTTTTAGGTGCTCTCATGAAGCAGATAATAAAAACAAACTGTTCCCACAAACCTCTTGAAGTCATTAACCATCATTCAAAGAGCCAATAGCTGTGTGTGGCAGGGATCCTGTCTCCCAGGAAAGAAGATTTAAAGAGAGAAAAATGCAAAGAGAAACACCTTTTGGTCCAAATTATTTCACCTTCGAAAAAACATGCTGTTCTGCAAGTATCAATTTCTCATGTCACTCCCAAAGCTTTTCCCATTATGTTTCCCCTTAAGATAATCCTGGTTTCCTTTAGGTGTATTTAAAGCCCAGAATGATTTTTCTCTGCTCCTGACCAGCGGCTCCACTGGTCAACACTTCAATCAAACTGGTAGCCGGGGCTCAACATGAAGGCGAGGGGCAGCGAACAGCAGAGCCTTTGTCGACAAGGTCCCAGTCACGGTCTCTCTGGCCAAGGAATGATAAAACCATCACTGCCACCCGAAAGCAGAACAGCAATTTCATCGGGTGCCAGACCTAAAAATGAATGTGGCCGTGCCATGCACTGCTCTGAGCTGTGGATATAATGAGTTTTGAATGGGAAGTCCCGGACACAATAAATCTGTGCCATATGTGACCGTTTCCTGTGTCAGTTCCTTTCTCATAACCAGTGGAGGCTTCGCCCTCCCCCTCACTTTCCCTTTCATGACCCCACACCAGGACTCTGAAATCTTTCAGGGTTGCTTACGGGCCCCAGGCCTTTCCACAGCAGTTGCATAAATAAATGAGTTTGACAGCAAACATCATAACGGTTAGCGGTAATGTGTGCTCCACACAAGTGTTTGTGCTACTCACTGGAGAAATGGGGGAGGAAAGAGGTTGTTTTGTTACAGCAAACTAAAGTATGTTCTCTGACAAGTGGTGAAAGAATTAGTCAAATAAACTTGAACTCTGTTAAGACCATCGCTGCCAGGTTTAGTTATGGACGGGAAGGTTCTCAGCTTCTCTTTCCCTCCTTGTTCTGCAGTTGCTGCAAAGACAAATCATCTTTTTCTTCTGCAAAAATAAAGTTAGGGGATAAAATGAGCTGCCTCAAAATAAAATTTCCAGGGAACTGCACTTTACTACTATTATTATTATCATTTCTTCCCAATGAGAACTGCTCTTTGGTCCTGGGAACAGACTCACAAAGAGACTGAACGTTTTTCCATTAGAAGTGGGCCAGAAGGAAAATGCCAAATACCTGAAGATTTTGGAAGTATTTGGGTTAGAATTAAGTTGAAAAATGACAATTATTTTTATAAGACATAAGTGAAGGAGAGGACAGAATAGAGCTCAGCATTTGCTCTAAAATTGTTTTCCCTATTTTTGTTCATTAACAAATCAAGATTTTGACTAAATAGCAGAATTTTACTAAGTTTGCAGCTTTACTTGAGAAATTACAGCATTTTGTAAAATTTTTCTGTAAAGCTATTTTATTGAAAAGCCTTTTTTTTACCCCAGATGTACCATTTAAACAAACATATTCCACGTATCCCAAATTCAGCCCAGAAAGACTGTAGGCATTTCGATTAGTATATTAAAGGATATAATTAGTTTATAGAAGCTTCATTAAAATTATTAGGAAGGAAGGAAGGTTGTTTTCTCATTTTCAATGCAGAGAGAACAAAAAAATTTATTAATATTTTAATCAGGGAGATTTAAGTTAAAAATTAGAAAAACATCTTTCTAGTAAAAAAATAAATAGCAAGGCCTTGAAACCAACTGATTTGGAACCTGGTGGAACTAACACGACAGAAGAACTTATTTACAGGTTATATTCACTTCTTTCAGAGGTGTTGCAACTATAGACACCTCTTTGGAGCAAAAGAATGGGTGAGGTGACTTCTTGAGCTCTCTGCCCGTCCTGCCCAATGCTTCCAATATCGTTTTACCAGCAGCCTTGTCTTCACTTTCGTTTTTTCTTTCTTTGTCCAGGTAAGTTAAAAAAAATGTAAAAATCTTCTTTGTCCCTGCCTTGGCTGAAGGTACAGTCCTAGAGCCTGTGCTCATGACAAAGGTTTGCAAGCACAAGATTCCCTGTGACATTATTAGGGTGATTTTCAGCAATATTAGTCCTGTATGGGCGATGGAGTTGAATCTTAAAGCAGAAGGATTTCATTACAGGTACAGACAGCTATATTATGCCATGACATATTTATGACAATGAACAGTAATGGGAGGCAAGTATTTTAAGCCTTAGAAGCTGAAATTAATCTGAGAGCATAGCACAGAATCTGAACACCTATGAAAACATATTGAAGAGCTAAAATTCGAGATACAAAGGCTAGAGTCATTATCTGAGCACATAGAATGGGATTCATCACATTAATTTTATCTGCCTAAATGTTAAGCATCTAGTCTAAGCTAATTGTCTAGTCTAAGTTGTTCATCTAGACAATAATCATTAGAGAGAGAAAGAGGAGAGTCTTTTAGAGGGTCATTCATTTCTGCTTTCCCTTGGATGGATTGTATCACTTCCGGAGGTATCTGTCTCTACTGGCTATATGGGAAACCTAGACAGCTAGTTTGGTCTGAAGGCCTGTATTTGGACAGCTGAAGATAGATGAATTGAGCCCAACTCCTAATGATTTAGCTAACAAGGCTTGCAGAACAGCTAGGGTAATAGGTGTTCCTATTCTGAAACAAGAGAGAATTGGTAGCTCTGTACGCATCTCTAAAGTACCTGTCTTCTCCAGTTATGAGTAAGAGGAAAGACAGAATGAACGGAGATAAAGCCACTACCATATTCATCCAGAAAACAAGAAAGTAAGTTACGCTATCCCTGACAGAGATCAAAACAGGCTGCAAGCAAATTTTTGAGAAAGACCCTGAAAAAGATCAAACTCTGCATTTGGCTTTTGTAGCTACAATAGCTAAGCCACTGGATCCAGATACTCCCACCCATGCCTGGTGCAGTCACCCTGCAGACCATGGCTCTGCTCCTGAGCAGCACATCTCACACAGGAAACAGAGCGGGCACTGAGCAAAATACCTTGGAAAGCAGGGAAATAGAGAATTTATTGCAAAAGAGACACCTGAGCAAGCACGACAAGAGCCTAAGAAACTAATTTCTAACCTCTGGAACCAAAAAGGGTGCAGGGATAGAAAGGGACTGGTTTCAAACACCGCTTACAAGAAAATCAAATGTATCTGTAGGTACAGTCCTAAAATACCATGCCTACATCGAATCTTAGGATAAAATGGGTCAGAAGAAATTTCTGGATGTCATTTATTTCAACCTCTTGCTCAAAGCAAGGCTAACTATAAAGTTAGATCAAATTTCTGAGGGCTTTATCATAAATCATAATATATCTGTATTTTAGGCTTTTATATGTTTTCCAGGACAAAACTCCCAGTTTAGGGTATGTCCAGAGAAGATGCCAGGGTTGAAAATTACTTGAAGAAGATCACAGATCTGACACTTTCATACCTAACTTCACACGTTTGCAAGATGGTTTGAAGAAGCTTTGAAGCTTACTTTTGCAAATAATTGTTATACTCTTGTGTGCTTGTTTTAGGTAGTCCAAAGCCTGTTCCTTGTCCCATCAAAGTCTTCTGGACAGCTCCAACAGAAAAAGAGTAGGTTTGGAGCTGGAGCACCTCTTGTACTTTATAAGATCATCTTTGTATAAACACGAATGAACTCAGAATCACACTGGTCCTCGTTGTGTCGTATGATGTCCATCGAGAAAAACAACATTGGTAGAGCACTGCAAACATTCACCTAGTCCTGACAGTCCTGCTCTAACTAGTAGGCATCACTGCCTTTGTGTTTTACTCCAGACTTACTAGTGAGATGTTTGAAATTTCAGACAGCCCTTGGAGTTATTTTGGCCAGGGAGTATATTTAAAAGTCATTGTGCCTAATGTTGTCCTTCTACAATTGAGAAGTAATCAGGAAAGACGTGAAAATAAATAGACAAGTGAGAGGCAAAATGAAATATGAAGTGGCTAGAAAGGAGTCTGCTCTCTAATGTATTTTTTCAGCTTATTATTGTAAAAGCCCAGAGCAAAAGGATAGCTTTGAAGAGTCTTTTGTTAATAGTGGAAAGGTTGTCTTTTTATTTTTCTTAACTTTTTATTTATTAACCATGCTGCACAGGGTACTTCCATAAATGATGGTTGGGTTTCAGGTTACAGAGACTTGTTTAGTCTGAAAACATCCCAGCCTGCAATAGGAAACAGAAAAGAGAAGTAACGGCCCATCGTATGGTGCTCAAAGGAACTAAAACCGAAGCCCATTTGTTCTCTGCTTTTCCCTGTAATTTCTGGTGGTTGAGCTTGCAAAGGTTTGGATGTCTCTGTTTGGGGGTTAAAATGCATTCCCAGCAGGCCACTTCCTCAGGTGGTCTATTTGACGACAGCTTGATGCTTAGGCCAATATAAAACAGCTGATGTTTTGACCCTATCTGAGAATAAAATTATAAAGCCGCATTCCTACATGGGGCAACGATTTCATCCTCCAGATTGTTGTGAAAAAAAAAAAAAAAATCTTATTGAGGACGCTTACCTTGTGCTCAAGCCCTAAAACATGACAGTCAATAACATTTTTGAGACTCTTAGCGTTGTGGTACTGTATATTTATTATTGCCCTGAATATGTGGTTAAGCACACAAATATTCAATTGCTACAAAATTTCTTTCAAAGCTGTCAGGTGGTAATACACTAGCTGTGCACAGGGAATCAGGCAGGTGCATTAAGCGGATTTGTTTCTTTGAGACTTTTTAGTGCTTTAGCACCGGTGAAGAAATAAACCACTGAAACAGAGTTAAGATGGGCAGAGCAATATAGGATTCCCAAAGGCTGCTTAGCTCAGGCATCCTGCCAGTAGTTAAAGGATGCCCTTCACACTTGATAGTCTATATTATTTAACTTTTATGAAGATGATTGCTGGTATGGACAATTTTGGGTCTGTTTTTTTTTAGTATAATACCAGCATTGCCAGACAGACACATAAGATAAGCACAAGCATGATTTTCACTTGTTTATTGCTTGTCATCAACAATATCAGAATATATTTCATTTTCTGGGCACCCCAATTGAAAAGCTTAGCTGGCAGGCTCTCAGCAGGAACCTGCACAGACCTTTCTGATGGTTTGGGCCATCGGAGAGTATCTTTCAGCTCCCAGAGTGCCATGAAAACTTTGAACAGCCTACAAAGAGCCCGCCTGGCAGGGTCTGCTCAGTTTTCACATCCTCACCTGGCCATTTTAAGGAACTAAATGAAGCCTTGTTGGTTGTGTTTATATCCCACCAGCATGGAAAGGTTTATTCCAGAATCAGAATACACCACGTACTGAGTACTAAGTACTGAGAACTTAGTACTAAGCACTAAGACAAACCCAGCAGGTAGAAAGTTGGTCCAACCCCACTCTAAGTTTGTGTTGCCTTATCAAGACACTTGAGTCATAATCACTATCCATGAAAGCCACAGGAATTCTGTTTATGTATAATTTCCCTGAGGAAAAGCTTTCAGCAGAGATCTCCCTTTCCAACCGAAATCCTGCCCAAAAGGGTGATATATGTCAAGCATATATTGTCGATTGTCAAAAATGAATTCACATTTTCACATTTTCTTGCACATTATGGTTCCCTAAGGTCTAAAAAGGGTTAACAATTCTGGCAGCAACCTGAATACCCAACCAGAAGGATGTGCCATGGAAAGCATCCCTGTGCCGCCAAGGACATTGAGGGGAGGAAGAACATAAACGAATCTTGACTTTTTTTTTTTCTTTTGCTCTCAATGGCTCACATGGAACAGCAGCTCAGACACAGAGACCTCAGAAGCAGAGATATGAATTTAATAAAGCTGTCTGGAGGGGGAGGGAGGCAGAGAAAAGATCATGGAGATAAGAGAGGCAGAGATAGGAAGAGAGGAAAAGAAAGAACACTACAATCCAAGCTTGCAATTCCAAGCACAGATACAGGCTGGGCAATGAGTGGATTGAGAGCGGTCCTGGGGAGAAGGACTTGGGTGTGCTGGTGGATGGTAAGATGAACATGAGGCAACGGTGTGTGTTTGCAGCCCAGAAATCCAGCCGTATCCTGGGCTGCATCAAAATGTGTGTGGCCAGCAGGTCGAAGGAGGTGATTCTGCCCCTCTACTCTGCCCTCGTGAGACCCCACCTGGAATACTGTGTCCAGCTCTGGAGCCCCCAACACAAGACAGACATGGAGTTGTTGGAGCGAGTCCAGAGGAGGGCTATCAAGATGATCAGAGGGTTGGAACACCTTTCCTATGAGGACAGGCTGAGAGAGTTGGGCTTGTTCAGTCTGGAAAAGAGAAGGCTCCAGGGAGTCCTTATAGCGGCCTTCCAGTATCTGAAGGGGGCCTACAGAAAAGCTGAGGAGGGACTTTTTACAAGGGCCTGCAGTGATAGGACGAGGGGTAATGGTTGAAAGCTGGGAGAGGGCAGGTTTAGACTAGATACAAGGAAGAAGTTCTTTACCTTGAGAGTGATAAGACACTGGAACAGGTTGCCTAAGGAAGTTGTGGATGCTCCATCCCTGGAAGTGTTCAAGGGCAGGTTGGATGGAGCCTTGAGCAACCTGGTTTAGTGGAGGTGCTCTTGCCATGGCAGGGGGGTTGGAATGAGAAGATCTTTGAGGTTTCTTCCAACCCAAACCATTCTGTGATTCTATGATTGCAGCTGACTGCTGATGGCTGTTCCCTTTCAGACTCAAGTGGGTAGAAATGAAATACTGGTGGGGCACCAGTTTTTTATGAGAAGAATAAGAAAAAAAAAAAGAATATTTCATGGTTAGAACATATACTGCTATGCTACTGTAATGAGGATAGGCAAAAGGCAAGGATAATGGCAAGACGCTGCAAGGCAATTAGTATAGCTACTTGATTTCATTGCAATTTCGGGAGGTGTTGAAGCAACCCTTTAAATTCAGTACAATTACACCTACAGTATGCAAGGAGAATTAGGCCCCTACTGAGGAAAAGTACTTCAACAGTAAATTCGACAGATTAGCAAAGTGAGAGGGTCTGTTTTCTTCACCACTTCTGCAATCTTTCTCCCTTTTCTGCTTGGAGAATAAAATTTAATTGAGGGGCAGTAACAGGGAGGTTGCTCACCTAGTTCCCACTGGCATTGACAGCCCTCTCCGCCAAGGTACCAAGTTAATTTCTTCATAGAGAGCAAAAAGGACTGCCAAAGCTCCCATCTAAGGAGCTTTTCTTTTCCATGAGATTCTGTTTGTTAGAAAAACCAAAAACACACCGGAGGGAAAATAAATGCAGATACATTTTAAATGCATATATTTCATTTTCAGAACATGGTAGGCGCTTCAGTGCCGGGTGCTGGAACTGCAAGGGGGAATTTATCTAATCAGTCCTCCGTGTCCCTGCTTCATTGACATAATGTGGTCCTGCCGATTAAAGCAGTGGAGTCATAGCTCTGTGTTTTCCTTCTCTTTCACACTAAAATTATTGATGTGCTTTGTACAATGTGTAATTGCCATTATTGTATATGTGCCTAGAGCATGTGCAGAGCTGAAATTGAAATAAATAAGCAAACAAAAATTATACATAGGAAGTCTCTGATGGTATGGTGGGGGTTGGTGCTGTGGCATCACGAGCTGAAAATAGGATTTGTTACTGCTGTGACTGGTTTTGATAGAGTGAGATTCGATAAGACTAGAAGAAAGGCTGCTGTGATCCTCTAGTCTGAACTCCTCTTTTTATATAGCACAGACCCCCAGTAAACACCCAAGTCAAAGTACCTTTTTCAGCATCCCGGGTCCAAAGCCTCATCATCCAGGGATTTCACCTGAACAGTCCTGATTTACATCACCTGAGGATCTTGCCCAGTATCACACATTTGCTTTCACTCCCTCTCTTTCTCTCTCTCTCATACACAGGCAGTAGATTTGTTCTTTACATTTAATTTATGCAAGTGAGGCACAGAATACATTTCAGTAACACCAATTAGATACGCACTAATTTCTTCTCTGTGAAATAGCAGTAAGTAATTAATCAGAATTTTGATCACAACTCAGTTGGCAATTCTAATTGCACTTGCCATTTCCATAGCAAATACGGAATCATTATCTTTTTTGCCTAGTCCTCTCTTCCTAATCATCCAGGGTGCTAGAAGCAAAACATTTCCAAGAACTAGATATTGTCTCTGTCAACCAGCAGTCTTAATACCTTTGGACTGAGGGCGAGTGGGTTCAGTCCATGTCTGTGTTTTATTTCAAGCTTCATCATAATTTTAAAGCGAATAGCTAGTGGCAGGCTGGCTGGTTGCCTGGGGGAGGGGGGATTCTGCCTCATAAAATTATGAGAAAGGATAAAAGCTAGCAGCTCACTCCATTAAAAACCTTCTGGGAGAGCCCTAAAAATGCCTGACCTTTGCACAAGCGTCCAGCAGGCATCTAAGGGGCATGTGGACATTGATCAGACTTGTATCATCAAAGCCTGCACCTCATCTCTGAGGCACCACTACCACATTTTAACTCAAGGTGTTACCAGCCATCTTGGTACCAAATAGAATGATCAGGGAAGAACAGTACCCTGTATTTAACCGAAACAGTGCTTACACGACCATTTAGTGATCATTCTGCTGATCTGTGCAAACGGACAGTGCTGGTCTGGAGCAAGAATGGCTTAGGATTGTACTGGAAAGTGTTATTGCCAGGGGTCTATGGAGATAGGACTCCCCTTTGCTGTGCTCCAAAAAAGCTGTCACTGAGATAGTCCTCAGCTGGCTTAGAGTTCAAAGAGAGCAGGAAGAGAAAGGGAGGTTTGTCATTTATGAACTGAGCCCTATGGGGAGCTGAGGATATACCTTCACGAGGTCCTGCCTTGAAACCCAGCGTGGCACTTCACCTTCTCCTGGTTGTTGAAAGAAAGGTTTCCAAGGGCCTGACAGCTACAGTCTGGTTTAATAGTCAGAGTCTTCATATAATTCAAACCCGATTGGTGAATATTTTCAAAAGTAATCCCAAACCATACACACTAAGTTTGGGAATAAACACCAGTTTTGTCCACTTAATAACTAGTGAAAAGAGGTTTACAAGAACCACAGAATCACAGAATGGCAGGGGTTGGAAGGGACCTCTGGAGATCATCTAGTCCAACCCCCTGCTGAAGCAGGGTCACCTACAGCAGGTCGCACAGGATTGCAATTGGTTTTTAATATCTCCAGGGAAGGAGACTCCACAATTTCCCTGGGCAGCCTGTTCCAGTGCTCTGTCACCCTCAGAGTGAAGAAGTTTTTCCTCATGTTGAGGTGGAACTTCATGCACTCAAATTTGTGTCCATTGCCAAGAGGCATAAAGACACCCCACTTTGTGAAAGAAGTCCCTGCACAGAATACGTTGTAAACCAGAATAGTTCTGGTTCTATCTTTACATACAATCTGAGCAAGTGGCATCAATGGAAGCTACTGTTTTGAAGACTGTCCAAGCATTTCTTGTACTCCCCAAAGCTGTCTTCTCCCTGCTCTAACTAACAGAAATCACTGTAACAGGAAGACATCACTTAGCCCTTTCCTTTGCTTCCTTGGGGTGGGGTTTGGTTTTGTTTTGGTTTGGTTTTGTTAATGCTTTTACTTTTATTCCACATCTGAGAGATCAATAGGAAGGATCTGAGGGGAGATGTACCCTTTCAGAGACTTTCTACTCCCAGACACCGTTGGAATGGGCAGTCTACCTCAACATTAGTGATCTCAAAGGGGACTGAAGAGTGACTAAACATCTCAGAACCTATGTAGCTAAGAACATTGCAGCCAGGAACAACAGTGTCTAAGATTTTGGTGGGTTGGATTTCTTTCTTTCACAGACGACAGAAAAATACAAACAGAATAAACGTCTGAATTGCCACAAGACATTTCTTTGTCTAGTGTTGGGGTAGGGATGACATGTTAAACACGCTGTTAATGCTGAAAACTCTCAAAAGCTTTAACCATATATTTTCCAGGCTCATCCCAACCTTCTGGAACATAGTGGCACACAGGCATTTTCCATCAGCCTTAAGAAGAGGTACACTGAGGCTACGTCTATATTTGTGAATGCTTATGCCTTAGCCCTGCTACTCAGTCACACATATTTCACATTCCTAGAACAATCCTTGGCATGCTTTTTTGTCTAGGTCAACTAACACTGGCCGAAATAATGTCTAGGAGCTGTCTGAGGGTTAGCATGATTTGTGACCGTGCCAGTTTGGATGCAACCAGTGTGGTCTGGAGGATAAGGGATTTTAGTAATTATGCATGTGGCCACACCGTTCTACAAGACATATCCCACTTCAAGCAGCTCAGGAACATGGGAGGCACTAGTAGCATTAAAAATGAGGGATTTTCCTTATCAACTGTTCATTGGGGTCATCAATGACTGTGCTGAATATCTAAACATATAAAAAGGAGGTTAAAAAGTCAGAAGAGAACAAAAAACCGTTAAAAAAATGTAACACATAGCCTGTGAAAGAGAAAAATTGTGTTTTAATTGACTGTAATGAGGGTTGCTTAATCACCTTAGAGCAGGAAAAAAAAAAAAACAACAACCCAGCAGCTCTTGGAATCTGAACATCTTTGAAGACTGAGTAAACCGACACAACGCAGATTTATGAAGACAGCAGATCACATCCCAGATCAGCTACAGCAGCCAAAAGAAAAAATAAGAGCTTTAAAACCAGAGGCTGTGGGATACAATCAGACTAGTACAAAAAACATCGACTTCAACACAGATATATAAGTAATGGATGGTCCTGAAGAGACATTCTGGCTACATCTTCACTAGTAAATTAAATGTGCTCAGGAGTATTCCCAGACGCTGAGGCCAACTGACATGGTCTGGCTCCATTCATCTATTAAACTATCTCAGCTTTTAAAACAGGATGAATTCATCCAACAGACCAACTGGGAATGTTTCCTGGCACATGTTAACTCCCAAACTGCACCCAAGAAATGTTTGGGAGAGCGTTAATTGGCCCAGGACAAAAGCATGCCAGGGGCTGTTGTAACCAGTTTTGCAGAGCAGAGGATTATGTTTCCATGTCTGTGGCCTGGCACCACTTTATTTCTTTTAGCATGGGCATAGCCCCTCTCCACGTTAACATCTGCCCCTGGAAAGTGCCGCTGCGAGCACAAATTTACCTGCAAAATTTAACAGAGGGCACAGGCCACGTCAGTTAGAGAGGTATCTCAAACCTAAGGAAACGAACTGGGAAACCTGCAGCTAATATCAACTCTGGGCCCCTCTGAGAGAAGAGTTCACAACCAGAGCTAAAGGTCAAGCAGACGTTGTTTGAAATATTTGGCCTTCTCCCGGCATTGTTAGAGGATTCTGAATTTTTTCACACTTAGATCTTTTTAATTTGTTGTGTACTTGTTGCAAAGAAAGTATAACGGTTCACTTGGCAGTCTATAACGCTGGAGCTGATGGTTTCTTGCACTAGGAAAATATTTTAAGTAGAGAAAAAACAATTTGACATGATTATTAAAACTGTTATTAGCAAGGCCTGAAACAAAGTTGTTGCTGTTTGCCTTCTGTTTGTTACAAGAGCAGGCTTCATACTCGAGTGGAAGCGAAGGAAAGGACAGTCTAGTCACCTCCTAGTTGTTATCTTCCTGCTGGAAATGAGCAACAGATTGACAGCAGCTGGATTGAGACGTGCCTACTCACTGCACCTTAATTAATACAGGGAGGATGGGTTTGGGAGGATTGGAGTCACCGCAGGAGCAAACCTGGGAGTAATTTCCTGTCTATACTCAGCTAGTATCTCTCTGGGCTGGTGCAGCTGGACTCAACTTTGATCTTCAATAGTCAGTTGTAATCTTTGAGTTCAGTGAGGTTATGGCCTCATGTAACTGTGGGAAATAGCCTGATGCATGACGCCATCAAGTAAGCCCTCTGCTCAACCCATCATGCCTGGTCATCCTCTAATCAAGATGCTCTGAGAAAGAGCGAGTGAAATGTGTGTGTGTAAAGCCTCACAAAAACAAACCAGCTGTGGAAATCCTTCTTACAGACACACTGATCAAATACAGGAGCAGGAGTGGAATGAGATAAGGAGTGGCTCCACCACCAGGACTCTGCCACTAGTGGGTTTTGGAGAGGACAATCTGTTGCCTGCACTTGACTTGGATGAGAACTACGAATTTGAGTGAAAACTCTTCCTGTTTCTTTTAAACATACAGCATGGTGTGCACAGAAACATTTGGTCTGAGCACAGGCTCAGAGACAGACAGGGCTGATCCACAGCAGACATGAATGCCATGAGGAGTCAGAAGCATAGGCTAGGCCTGTGTATAAATGCACCCACAGACAGCAAGAGCAACAGGAACATAAGGTCAGTCCTCTTGGTAGGAGCCCAAGCAGGTCCAGTGTCATGAACACCACCTCAGCCAACATACTTTTGTGCACAAGCACGCAAGGGACATGTCAGGAACACCTCTGCCAGCCAAGGTGGAGGCAGAGCTGATGAAAGAGACAGACACTGCCACCCAGCCTAAGAGCTGCCCTCACAAGGACCAAGGACATATCTTGGCCCTGTTTTTCTATCTCCCTCCCTCTTTAGATGTTCCACCAGTGGCTTTTTTTCTGTGGAGAGGAGTCCATTGAGCATCCACAACAGAAAAGACTGAAATTATTGTGCCCTCTCATCTGAGGCTTTCTTTGTATCTCCTGTCTGTTTTGCTCCATGATGTTCATGCTAGCATTTGGATTTTCGATGAAAAATCCAGTAGATCAAGCTCGTTATCACCCTTTGCCAAGTGACTCGGGAGCAATAAGCACACCTGAAAAGGGAGTAGAGGGCTGAGCTGATGCTTTCTGGCCTGAAGACATGGGGACATGCAGGGGCATAGCCAGCGTCAGGCTGAGTGACTCCAGAATGCAGTGCCGTTACAAATAGCGCTTTGCCTGGAGGTCCATCCAGTTGAATTAGAGAAAAAAAGAACCATTAATTAACTTGACTTAAGAGAGGGCTGATGCAGGGCAATGTGACCTTTTCTCTATGTCACATGCCACACGGATTTTAGCCTCCCTCTGATGCTTTGTCACCGCCAGTCCTTGTTTTTTAGATCACTGGATTGCAGGGGGGTGATGGTGACCAAAGGGATTGGGGCGGCAGGAGAAAAGAAAGAGATGGCTTCACTGTTTTGGTGGTCTGTACATCAGAGATGGCAGAATGCCATTACACATCTACCATCTCTTACCTTGCAATGTAAATATATGTACATATATATATATATATATATGCATACTTTATTTCAGGTATTACAAACACATGACGTGTACATTCAGTTGATACACACACTTAAGGTAGTTTTGGCAGTATTTTACAGAAAAACTAAGAACGGTGTCAGTTTACAAAATGGAGAATAGAATTATTTAATGACGCTCAACTTTTGCATAAATGTGGTAGCAACAGAAGGAGCTTTCTGCAGCTTCCACCAATCAACTCCATGCATTGTTAGAATAGCCTAAACTACTTGACATTTGTCACTGAACTAGTCTACATCAGTGATGGGAGGGAAACTGTAGTTAGCCCCAGTGCAGGCTGATGAGATTAAAGAGACATTGGGTGAATATATTAAAGGCTTGCAGCAAAGAACCTCCCCTCTCTTTGGTTTCAGTACACATATATACTCTCTGATGCAGACGATTTCTGTTCTGGAGTCATGTAGGTTCATAAGTGAACCTGCATGCCTCTAACCTGCTGTGAGGTTTCCCTCTAATATCCCTGGGGTCAAGACATATGGCTAGGTCTGCTAGTCTCTCCATGGCTGGAAACAGGCTGAAAACCAGGGCTTCTGAGGCCTTTTCAGATGAAAAGTCACCTCGTTTTGGGGTGTAGTCAAACCTGGTTTCTAACATGTCATTTCAGCTTTGCCAAACAGAAGGAAGGACAGTGCTGGGGTCAGGAGCACACATAAGTCAGGGATGGCATGTCAGTCCTTCAAAAACACAGACACAATCTTATTTTAGGATATGACGAGCTTTGTTATTATAAAATGATAACTTGAAGCTTAGGGTATTTTTAATAGGTTTTGGCTGAGGGTTGTTTTTTGTTGAAAACTAGGCGTTTAACTGGGTTCCTCGTGGAAGCAAGACTTACGCAGTTGCACCATGGATGTGTTCCTCTACCCATGCCTTCATGTAGCCTAGCATTTTTTTGTTCACTCACCACTTTCACTTAAAGGAGTTAGAAAAGATATCTTAGAAACATCTTTCTAACCCTTCCATCCTCAAGTCCTTAAGCTGAAGGAAAAGCATCTTTCAGAGCTTTCAATTTCTTCAACATCAATCAGTCACAAAAGACAAAGCCATATGAAATGACAGTTCACAATTATTCATGCTTATAGGACCATTCCTAGTTTGGAAAATTAAAAAAATTCACATCAGTAGTAAATTTTCTGATTTTTTAAACAGTGTAACTATTTTAAACTCATTAGTTGTATCTAATTTCAAATAATATTTATGGGACTGCTATCTTTGCATTCCTTTTACTATTACCTTCAATGAAAAAAAGAATGATAAAGAAAGATGAAACAGTTCCTTTAAACACAACGATGAACTCAAATTCGCATGTGAAATAAAAATAAATGGATTTTTCTAGATAAAAATGGAAAAAAAATAATTTTATCTTAGAAACTTGAAGAAGATTTTAAAGAAAATCCCACCTAAAGTAAAATTAAACAATTCTACGTGTTGACACACTACACAAAACACAGAGTCCACAGAACGATTGAGGCAAAGAATCAGAACCACTGCCGTGTCGCCCATATATTTTTACTTTTCACATCATCTGCTAGATTGGAGATATCACAGTGAGTCTGAGAAGGTTTCAGTGATAGCTACCTGCTGTCAGGAAATTTCAGTCAAAGATGCGTGAACCTCTCTTCTAGGTAGCATTGGAAAACACAACCTTGATGCCTAGTGGCATCTTCAGAAGGCCATGGTTTTGCATTATTATATTTTCATTTACCAAATTACAATGGAGTCTTACAAAACCAGTTCAAAGAACATCTCCATTGACCACATGGAAAATAATCTCCATGCAATTCTTTCTTTCTGAAAGTCCCCTAGGTCTGGCTTCTTATCTATCTTACATGTTTATACGTTTACCATCTAAGTCTGAGCTTGACTTCATCTAAGAGAAGTCAGCACCTTGCAAGGGAAATTTATGCATCTTAGACACCAATTTTTGGGTGAGATAAATTATTTTAGTTATACTCTTTTGACTATAACTTGAATCTTTCGATAAAAAAACCCCTCTAACCCTAATCTAACCCTCACCATGACATTCAGGATACATCTATGCCTTCTCTTTAGCACACCACAAGGACTCCCTCAAGACCTGACCCACAGCCCACAGCAACAATAAACCGGCAATTACAGCCACCAGGAACAAGAGAAAACCAACTTTCAGAGCACATGTGACGCAGTGAGCCTCAGTCTGCCTGAAAGCTTTGCAGACGGTGAGGCATACCTGGACTGACTGTCCATGGGTGACTGCGGGTACCTCTATATTGCCATCATCTGCCTGTGTGGTCTGTGCGGAGGTGAAGGGTGGATGGATCTGGGACCTCACTGAGCCCTGAATTTCTCCACAGATCCTTCTTTGAGAGTTGTGTCAACACAGACACTGAGTTCAGAGGTGCAAGGTTTCATACTCTGAATGTGAGATTTTTTTGACCACACTGTTGAAAAAGAAAATACAAGGAAAAATCACTTCCCAAATTCCATTGGATAACATTGGCAAAGAAAAACATGTCAATGTTATACCCACATATAGCTTAGGTAAAGCAAAAATAATCAGAATGCCTTAAAAAATGCTTGTCTATGTCCCATTAAATCACTGTGGCTTAAAGTATTGAAGTTTGGTTTTGAAACGTTTCTCAATGAAATCTATGTTTTTATCTCAGCAAAAACACTCCCATCTTACTAAACAAACATGATGTGATCAGCAGTGGACCTCAGAAAAACCTCCCACATCTCATTATCCCTCAGTTTAGGTTAGGGCTTTTATAGCTCAACTTCATAATTCAACCACAGGATCAGCACTGTTCCCCTCTGCCTGAGCCTTTGCAGTGCTAATATATTATTTTTGTAACATGAAGAGCAAAGAAAAGGAATATAACATGTTCTTGCGGCAACAAGTTAATTTTGATTTAACCTTCCAGTGCTTGACATTGCAGGCACTAACATCAAGCGAAACACCAAGAAAACAAGCAATAAACCCTTACTCAAGCAAAAAGTCTCATGAAGGTGCTCGATGCACTGTTTCCTGCAACACAAAGCGTTCCCTTCTCAATCCTGTTATTCCCTTTTCATGCCAAGGTTTATTCCCTTTCCATGCCAAGATGGATCCTATCAGACCTGCTAACCATGAAACAGCTAACTTGTGAAAAGAGGTCTGAAGCTGACTTGTGAGGACTTTCACCCTGAGAGCACTGGAGGATAGAGAGGAAAGCCCTGTATCCAAGACCAGACCAGACACAGTAAGTCTTCTGGCTCTGCCATGGACTTGCTCAAAACCCACAGACGCTGCTGTGCTTCAGCTTCCCCTCCCACCCTTTGTTTTACCCATCTAAGGCTGTAAATTCTTTGCAACAGGATAATCTCTGGCTGCATGATGGTGCCTAAGGTTTCCAGTCCCATTTGCTACAGCTCTTCAAGAAATACACAGAGACTGAGGCACTCCTGGGGATAGTAGGATAAAGAGGAGCTGCGTGCTAAACTTTTGCTTTTGCAGTTCAAGCAATCCAGCATTAAGATTGTTCACCTGGTGGTACAATCCACTTTTATTTCTTACTTCAAAACTTCTTTTTCTCCTAGGCCCTCCATCACACCTCTGCTAATAAGTTCAAGCTCTTGGACATATGTAACTGGTAGAAGTTGTGTTACAAAGAAAGCTCTCAAACAGAACACCTCTAGGACTAAACCAGAAGTATTTATTGCCCTCTTATCTTAGGCCTCATTTTTTTCCTTTGCGGATCTCAGACATCTTCCCCAGACACTCCAAATCAGAGACTGAGATTTCCAGAGTGACACAAGGAATTGTGTGCCTGTTATCTGACTCCTAATGAAGATATTTAAGGTTTAGACATACCTTTTCCCAGGGAACATTCATACAGTCTCTCGCCAACAGACCCAAGATCACCCCAACTTCACTTCTAGATGGTCACAACTGAGGCAGCTGAGCTTAGCCTGGCACTGAGCCCTAGTGAACAGGTTCCATGCTGCTTGCAAAAGGTCACACAGACAACTTTGAGGAAGGATCTGATTTGGCTTTGGGTTAGGTCTATTGGGTTGTTTTGGATTTTTTCTTTCTTTTTTTTTCCCCCTCTGAACTCTAGCCTAATTTTCTCAAAGAGAGGCACCTGAAAAAAGGGACGTTGCTTTTCGAAAGACCTTCAGCACATCTGCCTCTCACTGGAGCTAATCAAAAGACAATATTATTTTCCTAAGCAGCCCCCAAACTGTGAGTGTAAAAGCATACAAATTCAACGTCCACAAAAAAAGGAATAAGATAATAATCCTGGACAATGAGAAAATTACACAAGTTCACTTTCCATGTCAATATGCATTTCCCTTTAAGAATTTCCATTTCCCTTTAAGCAATTCTATTATTCACACATAGCATTTCTAATCATTCTTTCAAGTGTTTCTATGTAACTTATCAGGGTTTAATGAATGCCAGAATAAGCACTAGAGGGAAAATCCACATAACTGGACAGTAACCCAAAGGTTTTAACAAGACCTCTACATTTTTCTTTTTTAATATAATCTTTATTCAAGCATTTTCTGCTTTGATCAGAAAGATGGCTTTTTTATTGGTATTATTATTGACTTTTTCCCACCCACTCTCTTCCATAATCCACCATCCCATAACTTGTGAGCCCTCCAGGGTTGCAGTAAAGAGTTATTAGTTACAAAGGGCTGCTTTGGAAACATAACCTGCAAGTAAAATCAGTCAAAGTAAACAAGTTAGCTTCTATACCGCCTTCGACTGAATCAGGCCCTACATTCACTTTGCAGAGAGAACAGTTAAAAAAAACCTGCAAACAACCAATGTTGACACATTAATATGTTAGAGAACAAGAGTGACTTATCTAGTGTGCCATACATGGATGTATTATTCGCTATTAATAGTATTGCCTAAAAATGACCTTGTGCCCAGAAGTTGTCAAGTCACACAAATTCTGGGACACCTCCTAGGAGGTTAGAATGGCTAAAAGAGTAGCTGAGACAAGATATATCAAAGAATATAAAAATAATTGAATCTACTTTTGGGTCAAACCGTCCTTGAATGGCTGCTTTGGAAGACATGGATATGAGAAAAATAGTCAGTCTATAAATGTTTAACATTCTTCCTAAAGTAACCACCACCTTCAACAAGACACTGGAAACATGCTAAACCTTAAACCTGTTTTTTTAAGCCAGTTTTGGAGTTCTGTAAGCCTCCTGTTTGCACGACACTGTTGAGGGCAGCACTGCGCTTGTACTTGAGCTCTGGCTGGTTTGGGGTTCTTTTCTCTGGAGTGCTAAACATACATACGTAGAGTCAGATCTTTTCTCCAGAGACCCTTGGGCTTTCCAATAGCAAGGCTTGTTTCTAGTTATGCGTGGTCACTGACTTCCATTGGGCTGCCTTTTCACTTCAGATACAAATTTAAGTGACTGAGGAAGTGTATCTCCTTGGGCCCTAGAGAGGCAACAGAGAAAGAGCGTTTCCCTCCCTGCACAATGATCTAAACCAGCCACCTGAAGCAGACTGCACAGGGAGTTGGACAGAATTACTTCTCTAAAGCTGACTTAAATGTCTTACTCTGTGGTTTTGAACAGTAAGGGAGACATCATAAAATTTTCCTGCGATGAAAAAATTACTTTTATTATTTCTACTTACACCTCAAGTAATTTTTAATAAAAACATGTAACATTTAGAGCCAGAGAGCTGGAAAAGTCCTCAATAAGTGACACAGCCTATTCCTCTGACCCACAGCAAGCTGTGCTTTACCAGGTTTCATTCCTAAAAGGTCCTACTATTTCTTTATTTCTTAACTCCCTCTCCAGAGATGGAAAAAGTCAGCTGTCCCCATCTCCTAGGGCACAGCCCAATGGAAGCCCAGCCCTGCTCCAGCGAGAAGTACGCTTTTCCTGCGACCACTCCTCAGAGTGAGATGCGGACAGCAGGTTTAAGTAATTTGTCACAAGAAGGAGCAAATCACTAGCAGAGGTCCAAGAAGGGCCAAAGACTCTCCTCAGCTATTGGGGAAATTATTTTTATCAAGTGTCTTCTTCAACTGATTACTTATCCGATAAAACCTAACCTCTAGGTCTTTCATATTTATTTTTGGTACAACCCTAAACCCAGTTGGCACCTTTGATTAGCTAATGCTATAATTTCCTATAAGTATCACGGCGTGAAAAAAATAGCATTCCTGCAATATGGGCCCTATAGGGATGAAATTTCATTTTCAGTACAGTTACTGTTGCATCCTAGGGAGCATAGGAAGAAAACAACGAGGCAAACTTACTCCAGTTTTGCAATGTGTTTATTAATTTCAGAGAAATCACCGCAGGAACAAACTTTATTAGTGAGTAGGAGGATGTTTCAGGAACAGAGCCTGACTGAAAATAATCAGCTCCCTTTAATTAATTGCATACAGTTTTATTGCATAACTGATGGTTTTAAACCTTGGCCAATTAGCTTGTCAAACACAGGAGTTAAATTCTCTATTGGTCTCTCAAGTAAGGTCTATGCCAAAGCTTTAATTCAACTTGCCTTATCCAAGCAACCAGAAAATAGGGCCTCTTGAAACTGAAATTAGTGGGCAGTTAACCAGAACTGTAAAAAAGGATAGAAAAGACAAAGGAAAAAAAACAATGACACAGAAGGCCCGAGCAGGGCCAATATCTGACTTGGGTCTGTGACCCCCATTCTGGGGTAGATTACAGTTGCAAGGTTATCTCATCTTGACAAACTATTTTCTAAGACAGGTTGAGGTACTGTTGCCAGTTTAATGTGCCTGCAACACAGAAGAAAAAAGAAAAAAAACCCCCACGTTTTCTTTGCAAATAAAAATTATTCCAGAACAGCTTATGGTGCTTCAGTCTGATAGCTGCCTCACTAACTGCGTGTCTCTTTTCCCAGCAACTGGAGAATGCAGGATGATTTCATAATCATATATATTTGTATACTAAAATGAATATAAAATTTTGTATGGTAAGTTAATAACTATGTTCCTGGCACGATCTTAGACTGAGTATTCAGTGTAACTACCCCAGATGAAAATATTTATTTTCTTAAACACAATGTCAGTGAATTGACTTTTTTCCCAAAGCACTGATCTGTTTCTCCAAAAATGCATTAGAACATTAATATGTTCTTTTCGACTATTTTAACTAATAATTACATAAACACTCATGCTACGTGCCCTGGGAACCTGAAGGTGCTCATTGTGTCAACCACATCGCTTTAGACTTGGTAGAGTGATGACATCCATATCAAAGACATGCTTTACAAATGATGATGTGGCATGTTTTGGCTCAGTAATCATCTTGTGAAAAGTTGCTTTTGGGTATACCAACTGCTTGGTCCAAGCTTAGTCAACATTTGCAGCTTCATGAGCTAAACTGCCCTATTGAGTCCTTGTCCTGAGAGCACTGTAGCTGGAACTGAGATGGATGGATTCTGCACTTACTGCTTTTTTTCGGTACGCACATCACCCAGACCACATCTACACTGGTGAGCAAACATTGTTAGCATGTGATCTCACACATTGGCCCACGATCACCCTTACACTTTGACCATTAGTACATTTCCCAGAGAAGTTTTGGTCCCTGCCACCAGCACTCTCCAACACCATGCTCAGGCACGGCTGGATCCAAGCAAGGGGGCAAATACTATGGGGGCGTGAACAAGGTCAGGGTCAAGTGGTTTGGTTTAAAAGACTTGTTTAGAGTTGCTGTGTTACTCAGATGGGTTTCAGTAACCACCTGTGCTGCGAGACCTTCCTTTCTTGTCCTCCGGTCCTTATTCATCCCACATGTTTCAGTTTCTCCAGGAGATAAGGCACGGTACTTTTATACAAACATGTGGTACTACACAGCCCTGAGCCATCTCCAGAACAACTGCATTTGAGTCAAAACGCTGCTTGAGTCAAAACTGCTTGCTCGTTACTGTGATCATGTAATGCAAGACTGTCAAAACCTAAAAGCACAGCTAGGAGAGCAAGGCAAAGTAAGGTCATACAGGCAAACATCTAAGTGCTTGCCTGCTTTAGTAATGCCACATGGACATTGTTAATTACTGGTATGTAATTTTTCCCAGTGTTTCACAGGAGCCTCAAACTAGTTTGAGATCACGTCATACCAGATGCTACATAGACACTTCTTTAGTCCCAACACTGAAAATGTGAAGAGCCATCACAAACCAATGAGTGTAGGAAAAAAACATTAACCTTATTTCACAGGATACTCAAGTGACTCCTTCAAAGTCACAGGAGAAGGTTTTAGCAGGGTTCTGCAATGAACTCAGACCTGCTGGGTGATTTTGCAGTAGCAGGCTGTTTCCCTGTCACTCTCACAACAAATCACTCCTCGCGTGCTGATGGTTGAACCTGCTTGGTCCTGTGACGCAAGTCTGCCAGCAGTGAAACCTCTAGCACTGCATCTTGTAAACCAGGAGGAGGCTTAAATTGCCCTGTACGGATAGACCTGAGATTACTGTGCCCACAGCTCAAACTAGGACCATGCCCAACTTGAATTGTAACCACTGTAGCATGGGAACGTGCCCATCCTAGCCAGTCCTACCCTTCTGTGTCTCTGTGACACAACTTTTGGTTCAGACCTGGCTCACGCCCTGCCAGCCTGGACCCAGACAGACAAGTGTGAGTTTGCTTGGAAGAAGCCACGTCAACATGACCAAGGTGTGATGATCCCCACAAGAACTTGTCTTTCAGTCCTGCTTTCACATCACTGTCTTCAAGCCACAAGGCGGTATTTTCCCTGCTTTTCTCATGGTTCTTTTAAAGGACTGAACCAGTGTGGAAAAATTAAAGATGCTTTATCTGAAACATCCACGAAGGAAATCCTGTGTCTCTGATGAACCTGACTTCCTCAATTTCCTGTTTGCTGCACAGCTGTCTGCATTGGAAGGGTCTTAGGGACATTTTTTTGGACATATTTGTCTACCTCAGTTGGAAGCCAGGCTCCATGAGTTAGAACATAAGGGTCTATAATCTTTAAGAAAAAAAAAAAAAAAAAATTCACAGTGAAAACAGAAAGAATGAAAAGAAAACAAACCAATAAAGAATCTATCCTGTCATAACATTTGAGGTTCTGGTATTTGCTGGCCTTGGAGTAGGTTCAAAATAAATGAAGGAAATGTGTATTTCATTAAATGCTAATATTTGGAAGATAAGAGGGAAAAAATGATGAAATGCTTCCAAGCGCAATTGTGAGGACAGTGCCTGCATGTGTGTACAAACACACATGCTTGCATACACACAAATATACCGTTGTGATTCTCCCAGATTCAGAATATGGCTACGTAGGAAGTATTGCAGGGGAAGGAAAAAAAGACTTATTTTCCCAAGGCATTGGCATGAGATGGCAAGGGGTTTTTCACTTCTCCTTCCTCATCTCTTCAGAATTGCAGTTGAATCCCTCCACAAGGATGCACTCATATCTTATAAGTAAAGTCATTGAGACATATATGGGTGTGGATAAAAAACAATCGATCCTACACAAAGTAAACTGTGCTAGGTGCCCTAAGAATGAGGCTGGTTAATCAAAATCTAACCCAGTTGATGGCATACTTGTTGATGGTTAAACTTTGAGGTCTCTTCTCCATTCCACCACAGATGACTGTGCAATCCCTTGGCTCATAACTTGACCTACTCTGTAAAGTCAGGACATAACACATGTTTACCTCCTAGGGACACAGTGCCTTGGGCTGCTATAAGGGTCATGAAGTGCCCAGAATTCTTTTGTTAATTAGCAGACGCAATGTAAGGGAACTAGAACATGGGATTTAAGGCTTCAAGTACTCAGGTATTTTGAAGACAACTGAAAAAAGGAAAGCATTGAATATCTGTGCTTCAAACAATGCAGCAGAGCAGGAATAGAAATTTTCACAAGCAATAGCCAAAGCTTATATCTTTCACAGCATATCAGAAGATAATGAATCTCAGTGGTTTATTTTCATAGATAGAGCTGAACACAGGTTTTTGTGGGGACTGCGTATAGAAAACATTTCATTGGTCGCAGAGTTTTTTCCCTGCTAACCTTCAATCTTTTACTGCAAGTCCAAAGGTTCTAGCGTTTAAAGATTTGTTTTCAAACATACACCCAAAAGAAAGCTTCATTTTGTTCTTTGCAGCTGAACCATTTCTGAGCAAACCTGCAGACAAAATCTTACCCCAGGCATAATCTAGCATGGGAAAAGAAAGGTATCAGTTGTAGCAAAAAACTTAAAAGTATAGAGTATTAAAACATAAAATTAAAATCAAATTTAAAAGTATAAATAACTGAAAAACAGGGATGATGATGGAACATGTTTCGATATGGGCTGTCAAACCATGGCTTGCATGGAATTTGGTGGTACCCTTGTGTAAAAGCAATTGATCCACGATAACCTCCTTGTAGGCGGACAACACTTGCCAAGGGACTGACTAAATGCCATGGTCTAGGTTTCAGGTAAAGTTATAAGGCATCAGGGAGACAGTTTTGTTACTGATTGGGAAGGCTGTGAAGGTAAGAGGTTTGGCATTAGACCCCTGATTTGTGGAGAATGTGATAAAAAGCAGAAAGGGCAGAAGAAGTGACAGAGAGTAAAGAGTTTTGTTTTGGAGACAGGAGGATCTTGGGGGTCCTGGGAGATAGAGGAGATAAGGGGTCTTGGTTTGCGGAGGTAGAACAGTGTGTTGGGGCTGGGGATCTTGGACAGGTCAGGCAGAATGAAAAAGTAGAAAAGGAAGGGAGTTGAGATTGGAGGTCCTGGAGGCCATTGGTGATGTGGAGGCTAACTTTGTGTCAGAAGATTTCGACTTTCTTGTGCAAGAACTTGGGCTTCATCAGAACTGTCCCCACTTCTACCCCCTCCAGATCTCCCCTCTTTTTATGCAGCATGTAACACAGCACTCGACATCCAGATGTGCTGGATTCGAGGAGACTTTCAGTGTGTTGTGTGAAACAAGCATTACCAAAGCCCTCTCAGCATCTCCAACACAACATCCCACCCGTGTTCCCCTTTTCCTTATACTGGAGATTATTGAGTAACTACAAAACAATTAATCCCTCACCTTCAGAAGTATTGTCTGCCCAATATGAACATCTCATGCATGAATGGAAAATATTACAATCCCAGTTTGACAACTTCAGATAGAATGGAGGAGTACTAGATTTATGTTAGTATAATTGAGGGAGAATTTGTCTTAAATATTTCTGAATTATTCACAGTGATTAAAGCTGACAAAAAATTTATTCTGGAAGTTGAGTTTGTATACAGTTATTGAAAGAAAACAGGTTTGATTAAAATCAGGCTCTGTCCTATCCACCACCCCCACCCCACCCCAACCCCCTGCAAAAAACAAAAGAGGAAAACAACAATTATTTTTCCTGAATCATTTTGAGTGTTAAACACATCTTTTTTTTCCATGGAAAAAAAAAAAAATATTCTCAAGAAACTCTAGTTGGAAAAGAGTTTCTGTCTGCTTTTTTATTCACCAGTGTTTCCCAGAAGAAAAGAAGCATTTATATCTCATAATTCAGAAAGCTTGCTAGTTTTCTCCCTCATGCTCTGATAAGGGAAAAAAAAAATCTTGCGTTTTTGGTTTTTGATCTGGTATCATCTGAACATCTTAAATGTTCCAGGTTTATATTTTCATGTTTTTGTAGTTACTCAATAATACAGAATCACAGAACAATTTAGGTTGGGAAATATTATTGAGTCCAAGTGTAAACCTGGTACTGCCAGGTCCCACTAAACCCATGTCCCTAAGTGCCACATTTACATGTCTTTTAATGCTACAACAGAGAAGTGTCAGGAGTTAAAGAAACCAGTTTCATTGGAAGGGGAACCAGTGCTTTACTACAGAGCTATGGCTGGATTCTCTGGTGCGTACCAATGAGCAATTTTTTTTTACTTTAATGGAGACACAAAACTAGAGTTTCTAGCCAGAGAACAGTTGTTGGTGTTCAAGAAATGGACACCAAGGGATATCCCCATTTGAGGGGACAGAGGGCTTCACTCATGGCTTCTTTCTTCCCAGACCCCAATATTTTTTTAACCTGTAGGAGTCTGTTATCTTCAATAACTTATCCATCTACTACTTTTGATTGAAATCAAAAACGGGTTAAAAATTACTGGTTGGGAAATGGCACACACATACATATGCGCATACACTGAATGATTACATAAACCTCAAGCTTAAAGAAAGCCATCCTAAAAAAGAGAGAGAAACATGATGTGTTAACATCAAGAAATTGACTGCGTTTGCCAGGTTAGCTGATATGCTCTTCTGCAAAACTCAGGGATGGGATCCCTTGGGTGTCAGTCCAGTAGATCTCTGTTGTGCTTATTCAGAAACGTGGCTCCCACAGGCTGCCCAGCACCCTCTAAATGGGCTAAGAAAGCTGCTTTGCTATCCACAGGCCTTGATCAGTCCCACAAAGAGAGGAAAAGATGAAAGGAGAGAGATATCCCTTGGTGTTTGTGCCTGCTTCTCTTTCAAATGGAATTAATGGTGGTTTAATGGGGTATGAAAGGATGTTTTACTGGAAACAATGAGGAACAATTGTCTAGCTCACGTTTCATTTCACAGGTCATTATTGCATTAAGAAGTAAATCGACCAAGTCCGGTAAATAACAGTCTGTGTTTTGCCCAGAGCTTCAAACCAACAATCTTAGCAGTCACCAACTAATATCTTTGTCATTTTTAACCCTTGCAGGGATCTGCTGGGGGCTAAACAATTACAGTCTTCACCCACCCCTAGCAGGTAAGCATTATTCATTTTATTTCTCATCCCTTCTTCCTGCAAACCCCACGAGGCTGGGTTTTTGCATTATTGTTTTGTTTATTAGCCAACCTAGCCAACTGTGTGTCTGGTGGCCTTGAAAAACAACACATATTTTAGTGACTGCTGCAGGCGTCTTTAAACAGGCTGCTTCCTCTGCAAAATTAATTGTTGCAAAATGCAGTGCTTCCTCCGTAAAGCTCTGCAAACTAACACTCAGCAGTTTGGTTGGATTATAGATATGCCTCTAAAATCTAAGGAAAACAATATAGTTATACTTGCAGGATGCAATTCACTTTTCTTTTTTTAATTGCATAAACACAGCCATCTTGTCTCCTTAAAGGTAACAGCCATCGAGCCTAAAGAGGCTGTACGATGTAGGCTGCTCTCCTCAGTGCTGTCCCTGACTCGCTCTGAAGCAGCTCACTTCTACACTTTCTTCTGTTTCTCCTGAAGCCTTCCGGCTTGACTATTAATATCAGCGGCTTTTTCCAGAAGGTACCAAAAAAGTTTCTGCATGGTATCTAGTAGTATTAAAACTCAACTACTGACTCAGATCCGTGGACACCACTGAAGGAAGGATGATAAATAGGAGTGAAACAGTGCCTCAGGGGAAAAGGCATGATGTCTGAGCTACTCACCTTTGAAGAGGGGTCCCATGTAAGGGACCTACCTCAGTTTTGGTTCCCTGGTGCTGTAAACTCTGCTCAGACCCTGCACACCATTTTCCATGGGAGTAACTTCTACACTTACATATTGCACAACCTTTCAAGCTCATTAACATTCCACAAGAACAGGCAGACTGGCTGAGAGGGACCAAGTGCATGGGTTGGGAGAGAATCTCTCTGCACTAATTACCTCTCTAGTAGTCATACTTTGTCTTCGTCAGCAGTATTTAGAAAGTCCTAATTACCAGACCTTGCTACTACAACATCCTGGCCTTTGGACCCATAAATCACTGTCAGACCTCAAAGGTTCCTGCAGACCACTAAGCATCCTTACAGAATTTTGAAAACACGTCCAGAAAGGGCCTTCTGAAGTTATTTGTTCCATCCTCCCCCTCTTCAGGAAAAGATCAGCTCTGTCTGGATCATCTAAGGATATTTGCATAACTTCCACTGACAGGGACTCCCCAACCCACTCAGGCAAGCTATCACAGTGCTTTTCTGTCTTTATTCTAACATTTCCTCCCCCACATCATTCATGTGTCTCCCACATCATTTCTTGATGAAATTTCAGCCTGTTATTCCTGATCCTATAGACTTGAAGAGCAATTTATTTCTCTCTACTCCACAGCAGTCTTCCATGTTTTTGAAGGCAGTTCCTAAATCTCTCATCCATCTCTTCTCCTCAAGACTGAGACACACAACTTTGCCAGCCATTCTTCATAGCTTCTGTTTTCCAGATGTCTAATGATTCTTTTCACCTTTAACTGTCAGGCTCCTAAATTAATCCATGAGTCATGTATGCATCAGTTACTCAGGTTTCATGGACAACCAGTGCTTTATAAATCACAACTTAAGAACCACTACACTGAAATAGTAGCCTCATCATGTCAATGATAAAAAGGCTTATGCTTGGGTTACAGACAAAATTTATATACAGAAACATAAGAGAGGTGGATATCACATCCCTAACCAGACTCCTAAATGAAGGTGACGTGTTGTTTTGGGGGCACTGAGCTATTTGTTAGCTCATAGGAAAACAAATGTGCTCTCCGAGATTTCACAAACTCTAAAAATGGTGTCATTTTTCTAAATAGCTTCTTAGATACAGGAGTTCAGTTTTGAAAATGACAAAGCTGTTGTTTTATCCTCAGGGATTAAGGCTAAAAGGAGAAGCCAAGAATTTCTGATGGCAATTGTAGGAGCAAATTATTAGCTGGCACGTCTTCAAAAAGGATTGCTATCCTAAGGGCCAAGGTTATCTCCCACAGTCAGGGACTTGACTTTGCAACATTTTTTTTCCAAATTTCATTATTCCTAATAAATACCTACACATATTTTACATTTTATGCAGCTGAACACCGGTGTGTGCCTGTTTAAAAGTACCCAAGGAATTTGGAGAAGAAGTAGAAAGGGTGGTACAAAAAGCTAAACTCCATTAACAACAATGAACGTGCAAAATGGATGGGTTTGCCCAAGGTTTTTTGGATTCATCATAAGAAAAGCATTTGATGTTCTCCATGGGAACAAGAAGGTAAAGTTTGATAGGCTTATACATTTGTACATGTATATATATATACACGTATATATATATGCATTTCTCTACAGTGATCACATGGACAATGGACAATGCCATTCATCTTATACCCTAGCTTCAGATTTTAGGAAATAACGTCCCTGAAAAAAGTAAAATACCTATTTTTTAGAGTCTAAGATACAGATGAGTTTGAGGGAAAGTAATTTATAGTATTTCAAAATGGAGATGTCATATGGCCACATCAGCCCCAATGCTGACCTAGTTTCCTAGATCTCCAACTCCGGTCTATTCCTCCATGATGTACGAAAACAAATTACGCAGAGGAGTGGAAGAGCTGTCCTCTAAGGCACAGTCTCTTGGTGGTATCCAGATGAACTGTGGGCTTTCTTTCTCAACTGATGGATTCACCACCCTCAGATTACCTCACTGAGCCACATTGCTCTCAGCTAGCAGAACCGAGTCTTTAGTTCAGTAGGTTCAGCCATCACACACCTGATGAGCCACCACACAGGTATCAAAGATACAAAAATAACCTGTTTTCCCTTTGGCTTATGTTAAATCTTGTTCTCCTATAAGCATCAAAAAAATCCTCCCAACTTTGTTCTTGACTTTGGTCTCAATTAAGTTCTGCTGAAATCTTTACCAGGGATGTGTTTTCAGGAAAATTAAGTAAAAGTTACAGGCATTTTCTGATCATATTAGGTTTGTTTTTCATAGAACAATAACTTGGTAACAGCTCTTTTAATGTCCTCCTTTGCCACTTTCAAGCCATTTTGCATGGGCCATTTATTGCAGAAAAAGCAAATTTCTATCTGTGAACAAAAAAAGAAAAAGCTTCAGAGGAAAACAATAAATGTTTCAGGCTAATATTGCATCTGCTTCCTTCCTTGCAAATCTATCAAACCTGCATTCTCTTCTCAAACATCTTTAATTACTACACATGATTATGCATAGCAGGTGTGGCTAATCATAGTCCTTGGAATATTAAATATTTATGGTGCAACATTTTCACACATCTTTAGCCCTAAATTATACTGGCAGCCTGCGTGTCAAAATTATACACTTCCTCAACAATTGCTCAAGAATTTTAGTCAAAAAAAACAGAAGAAAGAAGATTGTACAAAAATCCTTGATCCGCACTCCTGAGATCTGTTTACACATAGATCTGACATTTTATCTTATTTCTGAGGTAGCCGGCAAACCTCTGCGTACTAATTTATGACATTTAACTTCAATGTTGCATGATCTTTCAAAGATTTTACAATAGCTGTTGACAAAATTGAGTGTTTAAATGTCTGTGCAGTTTGCTCCAGACAAGCATTTACATATGAAAATACCTCCCCTTTTATGATATAGAAAATGTACTGATTACCTGTAGAGAGCAAGCAAGCCTATGGTAAGAATTTCACAGCTTTAGATTTGTCTAGGTTGAAAACAATATATGAAAATGTGGCCTCAGTTATCTGTTGGTCAGATAAAAAGACTAATTGTCCATAATGCACTAATCCTCTCACCAACAGATTCCTACTAAAGCTGACTCATTTTTTTAAAAAGTAAAATATTTCTTCATCTTTTTAGATAATAATAATTAAAAAGTCTGGGATTTTTTTTTGTTCGTTTGTTTAAAACCAGCCAGAATTTAAATGTTCAATAAAGTTCCAAAAAATGCTCCAGGTATGTTTTTTAATAAAAAGGTAGCATGTAAAATACACTTTTGGCTGATTCTAGTTAGTGCAACCATACTGTTCAACCTGTCTAAGCAGGATGGGATGCTTTTAGATTAAGAGTCTGGCTGTCAGGCTTTTGGAAGGATATGCATTAATTCAATGACTGACCTTGGGCAAGTCACAAATTCTGTCCTCTGCCTGGGAAACAAGTGTCAAAATATATGTCTATTCCACAGGGGTATTACAGACCTAAATTTCACTGATACTTCTACTGTAACCAAAGAACTTGCAAGGAGGTGCCAGGTTTTACTGTTTTAAGGTAGAAAATAAATGCAATTATTCACAAGAGATGCAAGGAGCACATAGTAGCAACGGGAAAAGTTTCATGTTAGCTAAATCCTATAGCCAAGAACTTCATGATCCTTCAGTACATCAGAATTACTCTGATGAGTAAAAGTGAGTAGAACAGGGACTCCATCAATTACCTTATCAAATTGCTCTCATGCATACCTCAGGATCGTTCCGCATCTCTTTAGAAACCAGCATGGAACTCATATTGGGAACTCTGAATTATAATTAACAACTTCATGATACATGGAAAGGCTATTCTTCTGGCCAAATCTGAAGCCATGCTAAAGAGGAAGAATCAGAATGGGAAGGACCCACTTTCGTATTTGCAAAAGATCACTGGGAGCTGCCTTTATGAATATGAACAGTCAAAGGCGCCTATCCTGAAGAATCCAATATTGTCTGGGAGGCCAGTCCGCTTTCATGATGGAATACCCTGACATCTGGAATCCTCAGAGTGTAATGTTTAACTACAAAAATCAGCTGAGATTGAAGGTCCATATATCAAGTTGCAATCTTTTGGATTCGCTTGGAAAGTGAGAGTCATAAAGAGACCCTAAAGTGGGTGGTGAGGTGTATGCATCAGATAGGCAAGCCATCTCAAAGAGACACCTGGACAGGCTGGAACAGTAGGCTAGCAAGAATTATATGAAGTTTAACAAAGTGCAAAGTCCTACACGTCTCACCAAAGAGCCCGTTACAGGAGTACAGGCTGGGATCTGTGTGGCTGGGGAGCAGCCTTACTGAAAGGGACCTGGGGGTCCTGGGTGACGACAAGTGAACGTGAGTTAGCAGTACGCTGCTGAAGAGACAAAGGCAAATCAGGTCCTGGGCTGCATCCACAGAGGCATTGCTAGGAGACATAGAGACATGATCATCTCACTCTTCGCAGTGCTCGTCAGGCCACACCTGCAGTATAGTGTCCAGTTCTGGTCCCCACAATTCAAGAGATGGACAAACTGGAGAGCATCCAAAGGAAGGCCACAAATATCAAAGTGCTGGAGAACCTGTCCTATGAGGAAAGACTGAAGAAATTAGGTCTTTTCTCTCTGGAGAAGAAAAGGCTTTGGGAAGACCTTATAGCAGCCTTCCAGTACCTAAAGAGGTCCTATAAGAAAGATGGAGAGGGATTTTTTACAAAGGCATGTAGTGATAAGAGTGGGATAATGGCTTTAAACTGAAAGAGGAGAGATTTAGATTAGATATTAGGAAGGAGTTCTTTACTCTGAGGGTGCTGAGGCACTGGAACAAATTGCCCAGAGAAGCTGTGGCTGCCCCCTCCTGGCAGTGCTCAAGGCCAGGTTGGATGGGGCTTGGAGCAACCTGGTCTGGTGGGAGGTGTCCCTGCCCATGGCAGGGAGGGTTGGAACTAGATGAGCTTTAAGGTCCCTTCCAACCCAAACCATTCTGCAATTCTATGATGAAAGAGGATGAAGGCTTTCTCTTCACAAGCAGCTACATGGAGAAGAAAGGGGCGACAGGTACTATTTGCACCAGGAGAGGTCTCATCTTGATAGAAGAAATAAATTTTTTACAGTGAGAACAATCATTTGCTGAAATAAACTCACTGGGGACATGGTAGAGTCTCCAACACCCGAGGTTTTCAAGATGCAATTGGACAGGGTGCTAGATAATCCCATCTTGGCTCCCTTTCCCAGAAAAGGTTGGATCAGATGATCTTTCGAGATCCCTTCTAACCTGGGCTATTCTATGATTCTATGATTCTGCAGCTCGAATTTCTTTAAAAAAATGCCTGAAACGTATCTGCCAGCAGGAAGAAAAAGTGTGTGTCTGCAGGCTCTAGTTTAAAAATTAAAAGTCTTGGTATCATCTCTCAGACATCTGTGTATCAGCCCACCTAACTTCTGCCCTTCAGGCGTCGATCTCTCTTTGTTCACTAGAGAGGACACTGGACATAATGGAAGTGGGATCAGATGAACCTTCTGCCAGCCTCTGGTCCTCAGCTACATTTCCACCAAGAGAAGACAACAAACTTCAATGCCTCTGGCCTTTGGCTGCTTTCAGATTACAGACATGAGGCAGTATGATAACAGAGTCCTATAAATATTGCAGATAGTGAGCAAATGGTTGAAACTTTAACTACAGAATGATCGTTCTATCAGCTTTCCTTTGTGGAGTAGGGGTTTTAACCTGAACACAGAAATCAGTTGAGTACCCAGACTATTCACTATCCTTCATTTCTTAGCTAGACACATTCAAGTTTATAGCTAATTCTGCTGCACAACTTGTGATTCTTATGTTTCCCGTATCGTGGTACCATTTAGTGCTCCAGGCCTGGCCCCAAGCTCTTTCGTAAGAGGTTTGGTATAGAGATGAATTTTGGGAGAAAAACATTTTGTCATCCAAAAATGGCACCTCAAAGAGATTAAAATAATTACAAATTCATGTTAAACTCATTAAATTGTTTTGGATAATTTGAAAAATGATACTGTGAAAGTTTCTCATAAATGATTTAGGAGGGGTGTTGGAAAACATTTAATTCTAAACTTTTGCAGCATTATATTTAAAAGAAAAAAAAAAAAAGATAAAAAAGTACCCTTAGAACAAAAAAATAATTATGCTTTGTTTGACTCAAACCCACTGTTGTTGTTGTTCCTTTTTCTTTTAGTAGAAATAGTAATAACAAAAATCTTGGATCTGTTCCTTCCTGGTGTTATTCTTCTGAATTCTGCAGTTTATCCAGAAAACTAAAACTTTGATTTTACCTGAACAATCCTGCTTCTACAGAAAGCCACAATAAAAAGACCTGGTCTGTGACCCAAAGAGCTGACACAGCAGGTAAAAGATCAGGCACACAAGAAGACAAAAGAAAAAAAGTGGGCACATGATTAAATATGCATTGCACGGCTTGCTGCTGCCCATGTGCAGTGGGCAGAACTCAGGAAGCCCAGGGGGCCTTCCTCGCCTTTTGATACACACAGAGGTATATATACAAATAATATATTACATATATTCTGTATTGATTACGTCTTCAATAAAAGAATTCAGAAGAATATCATGCTGAATGATCCCCTATTCCCGAGTTATGGCTCTCCCAGTCTCTTCCCTATAGTAATCTTCTAAGAAAATATCTTCCTGGCTGTTGTGTCCTTAAAATATATTGAGAGTTTTGGCTTGCTCCTGCTGGAGTAATTAGAATACCTAGAAATTCCTGAGGGCTAATAATTTCAAGCTGATTGTCCAAACTGGAAGTTTAAAGGAAATACATGTATGCATCTGGATAAAGGTGCATAAAGGATGTAGAAAGTCTCAAAGAAACTTGTGTCCATGAACTGTGACAATGGCAAGGATGTTGTGTAGCTACCTGAAAAGGCCGTCTCCTGTTTCTGTAGTTAGTCAAGCTAGCAGAACACTAACCACAGCATTGCAGTGCTCTGATGAAGCTGCTGGAGGTGGTCGGAGTTACTCAGGTTTAACAAGGATAAGTGGATACCTGAGAAGCTCAGCGGGTGGGTTTTGGGTGCCCAGATATCATAAGTACCAAATGCTCATCTGGATTCAGGAAAAGCAGAACTCCAAGGACAAAATTCTGCTCCACAGCATCATAACACTACCATCTTCACTGGCCTTGGAAGCACTGTCACACAAAGGGGGAATCTGGCCCCACAGGAGATCTGTGGGAGCAGGAAAGGTGAGCATTTTCTCCTATTTGTCTAGTGTGAGAGCTGGCATTGTGCTGTGCAAAATACTCGGTGCTACAACTTTCAAGAAGGAGAAGGAGGGGTAGCAAAGGGAAGAAGATGGCCAGGAATTCACCTTAGCATCAAGCTGTGCCTTTCCAAATGTCAGCCTCGAGAGGAAAGGAACCGCAGGTCAGAATGTGAAATATAGGGGAATTTAACACACAATTGTGAAGGGAGGGGAGGGGGGGGGAGTCCCCATTCATATCTGGGCAGCAAGAAGAAAACACAGCAATTTTGTTATAGCCTGAGAGGCAGGCAGCGTTTACCATGTGCTGTCACCTCCATTACATAAGGAGACAAACCCTGTGGAGTGCAGGTTGAACTGCCAGTACATTTTAGGTGGTGGGGATTCCTGGTATGCCTATGACTGTGTGCCAGTGCGTGCTAAAAATGGCACAAATCTAAAGAAAATCCAGGTTCTGTATGCAAAAGTAGGTATGCGTGAATCCGCAGGTGCTAAGTGGCAATGCTGCTAGGGTATTGGTGCTTGGATGTGGTTCATAATCAGGGCAGAAAAGGTAGAGTAAAAACCAGTGTGCCTGCATCTAGACAGCGCATTAATCAGCCCTGTAAGCAGCCAGTTAGAGCAGGATCCTTGGAGGAAAAGCCTTTACTGGGTACACATTAGACATTTTGTTTAAAGATTAAAGTTCTTGTGTTTAATCAGTTTTAGAGTGGGATGGAAAACAGGATTAATTACAGTCCCTTCCATCAGTCTCCCATACCACTGGAGCCACAAATGATGCGCCTTTTCAGCAAAATGGCCGCCATCAGCAGCAGGCGCAGGAAAAGCTAATTGTAATTAAAGAGTTTATTTGGAATCAGAGAGCAGAGTTTTAATCAGGATGAGAACGGACCCTTGCTGTGTGAACCTTCAGAAAGTGGTTACCAAGCAGAATGGGTCTTTTTAAACCAGAGACAGGGCTCTTTAAACTTCTGGAGTGGGTTTTCAGCTTGATTATCTCCTCAGTGGGGTATGGATGAAAATCCTCGCTGGGCCAATTATTGTTTTGCACTTACATAGAGTTTACATGGCATTTCTTACTTAATGCCCTCAGAGGACTTTGCAAAGGGCAGGTGAGTTCTGTTCTAGTCTTAAAATGGATGAATTAAACCCTGAAGGGGCTAAGAATGCCAGGCGACATGATTCTGCCAGAAGGCAAAGGGGTGCTGGTGGACACAGAACTGTGCAATGAGGCCCCCCAGACTTCTACAGTGTCATTCACGACATGCATCCTGGAAAGACATCACACAATTTGGGACCGCCACCATCTTGACCTCAGTTGTAGATCTCAGTGAAAGCCTGGGGTAAAATCATATCTCATGGATCAAATGTATGCATGACTTTGCAAGCACTCCAGACAGCACAGGCACTTACCAGCTTGCACAAAGAACTGTGTCCATTCAAATTCTGACTTTGGGAAGACAGAAACAGGTGGTTCTAGGTCTAGGACACCTCCATCCAAATCCTTGAAAAGGGCCTTCCTCGAGCCTTTGCATCTCTTCTCAGGGAACGTGGTATCCTCAGAGGTCTGTACACTGACAAGTAGGAGAGGTAATGTTATGAAGAAAAAAGGAAAAATATTGTTCTGTTTTTTGTAATTTATTTATTTACACTGGCAACAAACACTTCTCCGCGTACATGTGATGTCTTGGTATTTACTAGGTGAATGCACATGCCCAAGAAAAGAGAAAAATGAAAAATAAGCAAAAATGAATGAAACCTAAGCATACCAGTCGAGGTCTGGCATACTCTGCAAAGAAATTCTATAGCAATATTTATATTTTGGCATGTTTGTACCCAAACTGACAAAAAAAAACCCAAATCAACATCCTCTTTTTCCAAATATTAGCCGGATTTGGACAGAGAAAATTATCTTCTTTCCAGTATAACTTCTATCCACAAATGTCCTTCTCCCTTGGGTTTGTTTTGATCAGTGTGGACCATCATGGTCCTTAGAGTCAACTATACAGTTGCAGTTTGGGTATCTCTGGTTCCCTCTTGGCTTTCTTGATATGAGGAACTGTAGTGATGCAACCATCAACATCCATATGCCATTAATGTTTGACCTACGGCACATGAAACCTGTAGCTGCTCAGCGAAGGGGAAATGCGTATTGGCTGCTATCACTCTAAGCGACCAGGAATATGTCTGCTGCAGTATGCAGTGCTGATATGGCACATGCCTTGCTCTTCGCATCCACCAGGTGATGGATTTTTTATTTTTTGCTACAGATTGGTGTGTGTTGTACACAGTATTTTGCTAAAAAGCATTGGCTGCCCAGCAGTACCTGTTTTCCTTGTTCTTACCTCTGCACTCTGGAATGGGGGAGCCTTCTGAAGGGTCAGAAAATTGCATCTTCCCATAAGCAAATAAGCTTATGCAGAAGAAGACATGAAGAAAAGTCAAGTGGCAGAAAGTACGAGAGAGGGAGCCAGCAGGGAACGCACATCTTAAATAAAGGCTTAGAGACTCCTCGAACAAGCAGGAAGAAGATTTACAGTCAGGCCACAGAGGGTCCATCTATCCAAATTAACTGGTTTCAGAACCCATCCTTTCCCTTGATCAGCTTGTACAGTCTGTCCATGTCTGCGGAATAAACTCCCTTAGCATTCAAAACAGGATGGTCCCACCCAAATTATCAGTTTGGAAAAGTCCTTGATCAGCTCCCAAACTATGGCATTGACTGAGTCAGTGCTAGCTGGCTCACGTCAAAGCCAAGTCAATGTCCACAGTAAGAGCTGAGCAGTCCTAAAACTCAAGTTCTGATGGCCAGTTCCTTGGTTCTACTTAATTTGCTAGTAAGAACATAACCAGAAGAAACAAAATAAAGACACTTCTGCTAGGAATTCAGAGAAGTTTGCTGCAGGTCAAGGAGCCACTGTACATTTCCAGAGCAGAAGAAAACTTGAAAGAGAAAACTCATTCTAACGGGACACACTGAATAAGGATTAACGTGTTTATAAACCTCTTCTGTTTGTTGTTTTTCTTTCATACCCAGGTGTTTGGAACTGTGTTGGAAAAGATTGTTGTCCTAAGTTATGTTCTAATAAAAAAGATGGGTTTGGAGATTTAATGTCGTTTTGGTGGTTTTGATGGTCTTAAAGTGAAGTGAAGATCTCACCTCAAACCAACGCCTGAGCCAGGGTTTCATCACCCAATCACACATATCTAGTAGTAAGTGATTACCCAACCAGTACTGTCTCCTAGACAATGAACAGCTATTTCTCTCTTTCTAATGACAGTTTCAGACTCTAAGAATAGAATTAAACCATACTTTGGAAATAAGATTAATAACCTAAGAGAGTTTCAGAATGTTAGTCTAAACTAGAAGAAAGCTGGTTTTGGACGGTGTGATAAGTATCTTAGCAAAGTACATCTAATTTTCAAAAAAGTTTATCCAATTTTATCACCAGTATATTCTCAGGAGGAAATAAGTTTAGTGGCTTGAAAGAGACAAAAAAGCTTATAAATTTCTATGTAGATCATTAAAGACTGGCTTTTACCAAGGGAGGTACCTGTAACAGGACAGGTTTGTGGAGGGTAGCTTACTGCACCTGAGACATATCAGCGTCATTTTTAGATTACATGCTTAGTTTTTGGATCACTAGAGCGTACTGAGCTGAACCACATTTTGAGGATCCTAAGTGCTTTTAACTGCATTTTGACTAAAGTTTAAAGGCACTAGCCAACAGGTCATTTCACTCCTATGACAAAATACAATGAGATACAATGACTTGTGATCCAGCAGAGTCCACAGAAACATCTTCAGATTGCTACGAAAATACACATTAAGTCTTGAAGAAAACTTAGAATTTCTTGGGTTTCAGTTAGAAAACCCCAATTATTGATATTTTGAATGTGGCAAACAGGTATAGGCACAGATTTATGGCAAGGGCAATGCCCCTAGTCAACACAGCTCAAAAGGGGTGGAGAACAAAGACAGCTCCTCTGATCCTGACAGCAAATTCAGTGCTTGAACATCTCTCAGAAGATCCAGCATTTCATCTGGTTAGGTCTACCAGTGGGATAAGCAAAGTATTTCATGGTCTTGCTATATTCCCCGATGTTTCTATTTCCCCTCTTGCTCTAAGGCAACGCTCACCTTCTCTTTGACAGGACGTATCCATCAAGGTACCCCTTCAGGATGCTGAAGCAGAACAATGCAGCCACAGCATGGATCAAGCTCAGCAGTTGCAAAGGCAGATTAAATAAACGCATGCAGATAATGCACGAGGAGCACTGAGAGATGTAATCACCCTCAGAGGTTTACCAGACTACTAAGAAAGCATTCAGTAATGCATGTGCATTAATCGTGTTTGAAAATCACCAGCTCTTGCAGTGGACTGCGTATTCAGCACCTCACTAATAGCATAATATTGTGAGATGGATACAAGAGCGAAACATAATGGGAGCTGACAAGCTGGACAGGTCTCAGAAATCTACACGCAAACTAATGCCCAGAGCAAAAAGCAAAAATATAGAATAAAATAAAAATTCTGGCAGAAGGCTGGAGGGGTTCTAAACATAGCAGTGTGGGACACCTCCAATTATTTTTGACTGGCAAGTGGAATCCATGCTGGGTTTTTTTGCTACTTGAAGGCTTTCCTGACATATCCTCTGCATTGTGTTCTCTGGTTGTAATAAATAAACAAGCATGTGGATTCCATTGGATGTGGTATGTTTAAACCGCTGCAACTAGCAGCGACTTAAGGTTACAGAAGAAGCCCTCCCCTCCCTCCTCCATGTTCCTCCACACGCAGATGATATTCTCCCTGGGCAGGAGCGGTTCTGGCAATCATTTGACATCTCACAGCCTGCCTGGTACTGATCAACATTTCTGATGTGATCTCACAGGCAAAAATCAAGCTCCGCTTCCCTGACCAAAAGGACATTCCCTGTCTCAGGGTTTTTTGCTGGAGGTCCTGACATTTTCTGAAGCCTGAGGCTGAGAAGTCAGAGATGCTCAGGATGGAGTTTTAAGAAATGGGATATGTGAGGCTTGTTTTGCTATACAAATGTCAGTAAAAGGGGAAATCCAAGAGGATTGCTCTGGAGATGCACCTTGATGAAATTAGAACTTCAATTTTTTTAAAAAAAATTGCCCTAAACTAAGTTTGGGAGGTTTATTTTTCTTTTCTTTTTTTTCTGGATTCAAGCTTTTCTGTGCATGTTTTTTTGACATCTGAGCTTGTTCATTTTTGCCAGGCAGGAGCAGTGCAAGAGCAGAGACAGAGACAAAGAATGGGACTGCTCTCCAGCTACACATCCAATCTAAACTAATTGCTGAAACTTTTTGTAAGACAATAGAAAAAGACAGCTGATACAGAGGCAAAGATAGTCTGAAACAGCAGGTGCTTTTTTTTTTTTTTCCACAAACCATTGAAAAAGATAGTTCAAAATTAAGCATATTACCTTGTTGGATGAAAGTAGAACTTGTCTTTCACATTGACATGTAACATCCTTGATGTCTCTGCTGTGATAAGGGGCATGATGCCTAAATGGTCAGGATTTGACATGATGCAGACATCCCTGTCTTCACTGTAGCAGCTCTTTGTAAAACCAGTAAAAGTCACTTCTGCCAGTGATTAAGAGAAGATTAAGTGAGAAAAAGTGGTTAGAGGAGCTCCAGAACCAGAAAGGCTCTGTTCTATGAAATTTTCCATGTTAAATTGCTCCCATATATATATACATATGAATAATTTTTAAATCAGACTAATTGCATTGATCATAGATCACCAGTGGCTTTACTCCATAGCCAAGTTATGTCTTAAGTTGACACAAACCAAGTCGTGCCCACAAGAAATGAAATCAAAAGAAATAGTAAGTGAGAAAGAAACAAAAGCAAAAGTGATCAATAATTTTTCATCCGAATCAGTAAGAACCAGTTCAATGACAACCTGTCTTGGATAGTTTTTCCAGTCACTAGATGTTGATGTAAGATGAGCTGAGTCTGGTGACACGTGCTTGGCTCTGGCACTGAACTCTTGTGCAGCTACAAAATCCATGTTTTGCTACAAATTTTCTGTGAGACCTTAGCAAGTCTATTTGCCTTTCTCTGACTCCCTTATTCTTCAGTAAAAATACAATAATGTATTTTCTTACAAAAGTAGGCAGCAGTGAGGGTTAAAGACATGAAAAACTGTGAGGTATTTAGATCCCACCATGGCAACCAGCTATCTAGGTTCTGCTATATGCAAATATTTCTCTGGGGACTGCAGAATTCATTTGAACCAAAGATGTGGGATATATAACTGGCTTTTATCCCTCTTGTGCAATCCCTTATAACAATAAAAGCCATAACTGCTTCTGTGCAGCTGTAGTCATTATGTTCCACGCAAATTCTATACAAAGTGTGCTATTCACTTCTCAAGCTTGGTAATTTTATTTAGCTAGAGGTAACTGTAGATCAGAGAGATGAATCAAATGGAAAACCAGATAGCACAGAGGCAGGCATGTTTGGGGTAAAACATATACATTAGCACATGGCATAATTATATGTCATGCAGTAGATATAGGAAGTGAAAAGTACCAAATAATATTTTTTTTTAATTGAACTGTATTGAACCGAACAATTCTGTAACTAATTCCACTGAGGTTCGTATTTCCCCAGCACATCCATTTGTGGGTGTGGAAGGCTGCAACTTCAATTCAAATAATATAAGTAGTCAAGAAAAACTGTGACAGGATAGTATGGCCAGCGGACACAGAAGACCAACCTTTCAGTTTCATGAGTCCCACAACTTTTGGACAATGCCCAGTCTTGTGCCATGGGTTATCTGGTCTTTGGCTGGGAATAGTGGTAAACGTCGGCCATAAGATCCCGACACGACCTCTTAGAGGGTAGTATGGTGGTCGGTCCTTGGCTGTTAGCTCAGCTGAGTGAGGCTTGATCCTGTCTCTGATGCAGTCAAAAGTTGAGCTTGTTGCGACAATGATGGAGTTTCTGAGTTCTATGAATCTTTTCCCCATGTGACATTGCTTGGCATAGAGACAGTACACTACTGGCATGAGACCCACGGTGTTGTCCACCAGCACCACGTTTTCCACAATGACACTGCTTGCTAGGTGGAACATGACACCATAGTCATAATTCTTATAGGACAGAAAACCTGCGATTCTAGTGCAGGTCTGAAATCCATCTCCCTGGTACAGATGAATACCATGGAGACTTGAATGGGCCACGTTTTCACTGCATTTCTCTCCATCTAGCAAACACTCTTGGCCCCTGATATGGAAGCCAATTCGCTCAGATCCTGCCACAGCATTGCCACAGAGGGAGACACCAGTTACAAGGTTCACCTTGATGCCAGCAACCCAGTTCGATAATCCTTCTGGCTGCCTGCTCAGAATAACAAGGTTCCTGATGAGGGAATGATTTTGCCCTTCCAGATCAATGCCAGGTCCAACTGAGTTGAACACCATGTTGTCACGCAACAAGATCCAGTTGCTCGTGGCTGCTTTAATACCAGCTCCGCAGCTGCCATTAATGCTGCATGACACCACCGAGGACCCTTTGGATATATTCCTGAATTCAATGGCAGAAAGCTGAGGAGGCCCAAAGTTCAAAAACTCAACATTTAAGAGTTGAAGGACACCTGCAATGAGATAAATACAGTGAAATAAAATCTTACAAAATTACCTAAGAACTGGTAAGAGTGACACCCATTTAAACAGCACTTGGGAATGTAAGAATATAATAGCAGGCAATCTTTGTCAGTATATCGCCAGTAATGGGTATTTGTTCCCAATTATGTATAAATTTACAATAAAAACCAACTAAGCACAGAGCACACTCTCTTAAAATGTAGTCCACTATTTATGAAATATTATTGGTAGTCAAGTTTCATACATGTCGCACAGTCACCGTTTGCTTAGAACTGCACAGCACGTGCAAACGAATACACCTGTTGTTAGACTGCACTTTCTTGATCTGGTCAATGAGGACAGGTGAATCTCAACTACCTTCAAATTCTGTCCCGCTGGAGTCTGTAAAACTTCCCACCAGCATCCTCCCAGCACAAGCCGCATCAGACTTGATCTGTACATTCCGTGTTAAGAGTCCAGCCTCTGCAGCCAAAGGGATACGTCTACCATCTTCTGTGTCATGGGAATGCCCTGAGGAGTTTCAAGAAAGAAAATGTGATAAGTGTCTATCATACTGATAAACCAGTGCTTTGAGGGACATAAAGCCTGACAGCTTATGCACAGCTTCTCTGCAGAATCTGCACTGACATTCAGGTGTGTTTTTCCTCCAGCACAATCTACATGCATCAACACAAAACCAGAAAGGCCACCTGCCCATCAAGTATTCACCATGCGCTTACGTTTTACCAACATATTTCATTTTTAGAAAAAGAAGGTGCTAAATCTTTTCCCTGCGGTGTGCAGATGCCAAATCAATGAACAGGTTCACACTTCATTTTTTCTAAGCTGTATGTGCTGGAGTTATTCGTGAGTACACTGCAGAACTGATCTCCATGAATTCTTGTTAGGATGAGACCAATGACAATGCTAAAACCCAACTTTCTGCAGAGTCTTGCTTATATGTGTTTTCTAAACAAAGACTTTCTAAACAAGACTGTTGAGAGAGTTTATGCAGATGTCTAGCTTGGAACTAATCTCAGGTGACTTTAGATATCCACAGATACGATTTAGTTATCCAAACTGGTTTTATGTACAATGGAGAGCAATACGCAATTCTCAAGTGCAATTTGTTACCTATTTTATACATCTGCTTTAGGGGGAGATGAAATACAAGGGAGCAGTATGTATTTTTCTGCTTTGGTTATCAAGGGAGCTGAGAGTGACTAGCTCATGTGTGAACATTTACTGTAGATATCTACATTTGCCCAGGTGAATCCCAGTATTTATGTAGCTCTTAATTCTCCCATCAGTCCTTTTTTTTTCCAGCTATATCTAACAACTGCTGCAGTACTCAATGTGTATGCAATCGTTTCATCTGAGGATACATTTATTATATCTACATTAGCTGAGAGAAAAGTTTAAGAGCCATTCTCTGACCCCAAGACTGACTGGCAGGTGTCTTCCTTCCCCAGCAAAAAAGAAAGGCCATGTAGAAACTACTGGAAGTGGGGTCTAGATGTACTGTCCTTTGAACTGCATTTCAAAAAAAAAATGTCAAGCAAAGCTGTGCATGGAGGTTATTATCAATTAACACTACAGATAATTGCAGAACAGGGCTCAGTTCCAAGTGAAGCTTTGTTTAGTAGCATAGATACAGCCATTTAAAACATACAATATTTCTGAACCTTTTTATCCATCGTGTTAACTTCTGTGCCTAGTAGCTTGAATAAAGATTAAATTTAAAAAATATTGCTATGCACAGGAAGAATCCTGGGTTTGGAGCTTCAGAATTTTACCTGTAAATGAAATTCTTTTATTTTTGTTAAATAGATGGTAATAAATTCACTTTCTAGGCTGAAATATAATTAAATAAATTATCAACAGAGTGTCTTCTTTTCCATTTAAATACAGATCCCATGCAATCTGCACAGGAAATAGAGCTCTATATAGATTTTATGGGTATTTACATATTAGATTACAAATACATTAGTTTTATATCATAGAATTGATAAAAATTTGCACTTGAAAATCCATTAATTTAATTATTTTGACATTTGAAAAAAAATATTTTATTTAATTTTTCAGGTTTTGACACGCCACAGAAATTGTGCAAATGGCTAAAATAAATTTGCCTTTATTTTTTCTTCCTTTAAAAGTTCAGTTACTTTCTCTCTCTGTTAACCAGTTCTACTTAAAACATGAAACACCAGGAAGTTTTCCGAAAGTATTCAGCACTGAATTAATTCTATTACCAGAAATTCGTGTTAGAGATTCTATTCTGTGTTATTCTGTGCAATTTTGAACATCATGTTTTCAGTATCAAAAGAGCAGGAAAAAAGCATATGGTGAAAGAGATGAAGATGCCATAATAAAGTAGAATTGATTTTGCTGAGATACAAAATGGTGATCTTCAGAAGAAAACTCTCTCAAATGAAAAGCCAGATTCCTTACCGATATGCCTGTGCAGAAGACGTTCATGGATTCTTATGCTATGACCACTGACTTCCTTAAGTGTAACTACTTCAGCCTGATGGGCTTCGTAGGAGGAAGAGCTGATCACAATATCTCCACCACGATTCCAATCTACTTCATCCTCCACAAAAATCCTGTAATGCCAAGATATTGTTAATGATGTCATTATGTTTATGAGAGTTATGCTCAGAGATTTCCTAAAAAATGAACAACAGTTTTGTCTAGGCAGATCCCAGAAAGAATCCACAGGCTATGCTCTAGGAAAAGTCCTTTAGGGCTTTCTGCAAAAACAGATGTCTAAAATATGTGAGAGGAAATTAATCCTGAAACGTCTATTTCACACCATTGATCAACAAGTTATACAGTTCCAGTATAGAGCTGCAGGGCTCAGATAAGTTGCCTACCAAAGACGTGTTAGACCATTTTTGGTGCCAGGAATATCCTACAGAGCTGAAATACAGCTTTGGACTTAGATAACAAAATGTAAGTGTCCATGTGTAGGGTTGTGTGTGCATGTGTACTTGGCATTTAAGTTTCCACTATAGTTGATTGGTACAGGCAGTAGTGGGTGGAAGGCAATTCAGTGCTCTCTGAATTGGGCACAGAGCAGGATTTGATGTCCTAAGCAAGAGCACCTCTTGCTATCTGAGAAGTTCCAGGATAGCTAGGATATCAGCTGGTAGATATGACAGGACTTTTTCATGAAGCATCCTGAAGCCACGTGTGGAAGCCAGGAGAGGACTCAATGGCGTCTCATATGAACCCAAAGGCACCTCAGATGAGCCCAAAACCTATGTTTAGGTAGCTGTATCCTGCCCTTGGTAGCTGAATAGCTTCCTAAGGTCCAGCAGCTAGAACTCTGCTGACTCTAATGGGAGCTTAGGTACCTTTGTAAACATTACACAGACAACTACATCTATCTGCTTTAATCTTGAACTGAAGATCCCCTTTTACATTCAAAGTTCTGTTTGTACCTCACTTTTTTAGCTTCATAGAGAGAAAATAAAAGCATTGGGGGAAAGCAAAATGGATAATGATCAGGGTTTATATATATTTGATATACATCTTTTCCTATTACAGGGTGATAGGTGTTGGCCAGGTGATGATCTGTACTCCTCAGGTAATTGTTGAGAAAACAAACTACTGAATGAATTCAGAGGATGCCTCATCATGCAGTCAAGAGTTGCAGAAGTGCAGGGAGGAGGGAAATTCTAAAGGGATGTAATTAGTGAGCTATGTTGCCAAGTTTTCCTAGTGTCTCTTCTCAGAGTTTTTTTCAGAGATGAGTAGGCTAAGATGAGTACTTCCAGTTTTCAGCACCTGAGAACATTCAGTAGTCTACCACAACTTTGATTTCTACTTTCGCTCAGAGGAAGCACTGAATATCTTATGAAATGGCAGAAAAGTGCTAGTGCGACTGAGAACTATGGATTTTTTCAGGATAAACGAAATGGCAAAGAGGAAGCAAAACCACACAGAGTAAGAATAATTATGGCATATCTGAGATTTTTTGACAGTTCACATGCAATGCGTGCTAGAAGTTGAACCTTAAGTCCAGTCCCAGGCATAAAATCCAACAATAATTTACATCTTGGGGACCCAAACATAACTCTCTTGACTCTTTCATTTCAAAGAAGTTTAATAAGAGGAATCAGTAAGCAAAAGAAAACATGGGTTGTAAGAGACACCATCTAAGACACTAGTCTATTGAAATACAGTAAGTACTTTTTTTTTTTGCTCCTTTTGAAGGCATTAGTCCTTCCCTAACTCATGTGCTGATTCATGCTGGAAAACACACACAGCAGCTTCACTCACTCAATAAAAAAGCCACTTCCTTCAGCTTTCATATTCTGGCGCTGACTTGGTTATTTCCTGTATCTAACCACATTAACTCTTAGCTGGCTATTAGTAGACTTCTCATGATAAATAGCTTTTCTTTCTTTCTTTCTTTCTTTTAACAATGGAAACAACTCTTTCTGCCATGTTTGAGGTGGATGAAGGAACTCCAAATACTTATATCTTAGCGCCTCGTGATATTTCATATAAAACATCTGGGCGGCAGACCAATACTAGCCCAGATCCATTTCATCCAAGTATTTAACTGGCATGCTTCAGTCAAGAATCTGCTTAGTCTGAACTCCTATCCTAATCAGGGAAAGAGAAGAATTTCCAGAGGGTGATTCTAATGTTGCATGGTTTGAATCAGAATCTAGAAGTATCTGTCTCTCCACTGACTACAACAACCTTAAACAATTAATCTATGCTAGACACTCAACTGTGTGGGAGCTAACAACAGGTGAATCCTACTTGTGAGGTCTTTCTGCTTTTGTTACCCACCTTTACAATGAGTTTCTAAATAATTCCTTCCCTAAATGCCGGTATTTCACCTCTACCCAGATGGGAACTCTTCCAATTAGTTTTTGTTAGGCCTGAATGTAAGATTTTTTTCTTTTAATACATGTATTTCAGTCTAAAATGAAGCACTTGGACGAATTACAGAAAAAAGCAAAAATAATTTTGTGTAACACAGAATCAAGAATGAGAGCTCCAGAGAGCTGGGCAGCTGCTCACCCCACTCCAACTAATGGTCAGTGCACATACAGAGGGGAAGCTTGTGCAGACACGTTCCCTGGTTCAGATAAAAGCTTTGAACTTCAGGCCATAGCCACCTATTTGCTTAACAAGTATTTGTGGCAACTCCACTTAACCTGCCTTAGGTAACGGTTTTGGCTAAACCTTCAGACTGAATTCATGGGTAAGTGGTGATCAAGATGAGTCTGCTGCAGGAGCTGTTAAAGCTTATGGATGGGCAGCATCAGGGGAAAGAGCAGGTACCATTTCAAAGCTATTTTTGCCAAGGTTACGTGAAAATGTGTCTACACCTTGAAAGACTCACATCTCAGACAGAAACCTCACTCTTCAGGCTATACAGACAGCCTTATATTCTCTGATTCAATTGACATTAATTACATACAAAAAAAAAGATTGACTTTACTAGAAGAAATTAAGATGTTCACTCCAGAAGCCACTTGGTAAAGGACTGATCTAAGATGTTGAAGAACATGGTTCATATCCCAATTTTACTTATTTCAGAGATGAGATTTTAATGTATGTTTCAAACTAAGATGAACATCCTAATCACCAAGGTATCAGCCACTTTCGAGTACATCTCTTCCTTTTAAAAAGAAAGAAAGGCAGAGGGAGAGATGAAGGACAGGAAGGAAGGAAGGAAGAAGGATGGAAGGGCAGAAGCAAACAAATAAGGAAGGACAGAAGAAAAGAAGAAAATCTCGGCTTCATTCTTCTTTAGAATTAAAATTAATCTAAAAATATTATTTTCCTGCAAGATGTAACATAGTTGTTCTTTTTCTACCTAGACATAGTTTAAACAGAGCTTATCACAAAGGGAAAGAGTAATACAACTCATAGGAACATTAGTAAAAGTCATAGGAACAAGAGCCAAAACTTGATATTTGGAGGCATATTTGGGCAAAATACCACCTTTCGTTGCCAGGAGCAGCATTAGTTCCCAGATGTGTCCAAGACGTCTTAGGATAAGAGCTATAAATTTGCACATGTCCGTAAACACCTGGAAAAAGCAGAGGTAGGAGTTCAAAGGTTAAGGGAAAGAGAGACTTGAGAAGAACTGAGCCAATAACTAAATACGTAAAAATCTTTATATTTAGTAAAGCATGTTTCTATATTTTATGAAAAGTGTTAAGAAGCGCACATAGCCTCCACTTGAAATAAAAAGTGTACTAGAAATAGATCATTAACCAAGTAAAACAACTATCTCACGTAAAGGCAAGAAAGGGGATTGTACCATAGCATTCTCATTAGCATATGTTGAAACTTCAGACAAAGGTATCTACCTTAAAAAAAAAAAATCTACCTAAATACAAAAATTAAGTAAAAACTCCAAGAATGAAAGATACAAAAATTTACTCAGTTATTATTTCTGATCCATGAAAAATTACCTATATTTTTTTCTGGAAAGGGGATCAAAAACCAGGGCAAAAAAGACAAAATAGAGAAACTTTTCATATAGATGACATGTTCCGAGAAGATTACATTTGAAGCATGGAAAAATTTCTAATTGAATTTCTGCATTTGTTTCAATTTGCTGATCTGAAATCTTTCAGTTTGAGTCAGTTCAACTTTTGTTCTGCATCTCTAATAGTGACACCTTGCTTCAAGTATTTAGTGGACCCACTTTACTGCTCAGGCTAATCTCTTTCGTGGACAACTTTACCTAGGACATATTGTGTTACTATAGTCCAAAACAAGACTGCATTCATTGTGCAACCCTCATTATCCCACCAAGAGAGGCATTCAAAATAACTTCCATGATCTTGCACTTGCTGTGGTTTAAAAGGGTAGCATGAACAGTTGTGGAGTCTCATTTGATCCATGACAGTGTGCTAAACCTCAGCAACACATCTACTTTTCTAGCTCCCAAAACCATGGAAGTCGAATTGCCAGCTCTTGTTACACTTCAGCTCCTAAGTAATGCAGACTTAAAATTCCTCACAATCCGTTTCCTTTCTCTTAGGTTTCTGTCTTGCCTTCCAAACATTCCACTTAGCTATTTGCTAGAAGTTTGTAAAATTGCTTGATCAATGTGTGCAATAGTTCCTCAATGTCACTATCATCAGAAATAAATTGGGGTTTTTTCTTGTTTCTTCATTTGTTTTTTCTCTGAATTTCTTTAATATTTTATAAATCTTGATCCAGGCAATTTCTATTGACAGCAGTTTGAATTTCTACTGTCTTTACAAAAGTTCAGCAATTAACAACGTCTTGCAATACTCAATTATTGTTTAAAACATATTTTAAAACATGGAAAACAGAAAAGTTAACAATTTTTTAAGCATAATTATATGGGGATATGTAAAAGTTTACATAAACCTTCTTTTGTCAGTCTTTCCATGGGTCCAAATGCTTGGAAATATTTAAACGTGTGTATTTGGATCCATCCAGTAGCTCTTAGATGTAATTCATCTCCCATAAGTCAGGCATTTAAAAATAATGGTGTGAGTTTAAGCTCACTATTCCAGCCTGGAAACTTGAGGGCAATATGTTTTATCCTAAGAGAGACCAAAGATAACTGAGACCAAATACCCTCTGGCAATATGCATTTCTCTCCACTCAACAAAGTCATCTTATTTTTAATACCTTCAACTTTGACAACTATCTTATAAATCTCGAATCTAAAACCAAGACAACCTTTGTACGTGTGTGTGAGTAGGTCCTTTTAAGTAGTCTGCAGTTTCTCATACAAAACCCTCAGATTTGCCATCTACTTTCTCACTTCTGTCAAATTTTGCCAAACAAAATCTCCACAGAGAATCCAGGAATTGACCTGGTGAAAGTTAAAAATTTTAGCTGAAAAAATGTATGTGCCTTTATTAGCTCTTTTCCTGTATGACATTGTAACAGGCTCAACAGCGGTAGATTTGTCTGTTGCCTAAAATTGGTTTCCTATAAAAAGATGGACTTATGTTTCATACCAATACTCCCTGGGTGGACATTTATTTCCTCCAGACGATCACAGTAAATCCCTTCAGATGCCCGAAGAAGGACCAGAAACTTTAAACTCCTTTCTAGAGGATGTTGAAAAGAACCTGCAATAAAGACAAAACAGCAACGACCCATCACAGATGTATCAATGGCTTTTATAATGCTGAAACCGGGGGGGGAACTGGGGTGCATGAATCCAAATTTAAAGGTCTCAATGGCTGAACTAACATTTCGCTCCACGGCCTGTTTTTGACTTTCTGCTCCTTTACAATTTCACCAGTTCCCAGGTAATCATGAGTTCTGCAGCCAGGATGGGTAAAATGGGCTTTCAGACCAATGGAAAGATTGAGGAGAAAGTGTAAGGGAAAAGAAAATGCCCAAGAATTTATGGTGTGGGCAGTGGTGCTCTTATCTTGTGGTGGTAAGTCTGTACAGTAAACTGTATTCCAACTGTGACTTCATTTATTTCATAGAGGGTAGTTTACAGTTTCAGAAGAAAATGGCCCAGCACTAAACAGATACTAGGGAGGAAAAAGTAGGACAGTTTTTGCCCTGGAGAAATGTATGCGGAGTCCAGTAAAAGAGTTCAGCGTTCCTTTAAAATTAGAGATTAAATCAATTATGCAACAGAAAACTGCAGCAGATGTAGAACTAAAAAATATATACATATCTGTACAAAATTAGCTGGCCTGTCATATTCTTTTAATATTCAAAAATTACCAGTTTGGAAAAGAGATGATTTTGTATCCTAAAGAAATGTTCCTCTTTAACAGCATTTTTTAATTAAGTGAAATTGATAAATAAATTTATTGTTCCCAACCAGTGTCTGACTGATATCTGTGGATATTTAAATTCTCTTTACAGGTTTTAAATGGGTAAAAGACAAATAGTACAAGACTTGCATGCTCCCTATCTAATATATCTCACACCAGTGAACTCGTATCTTCTCTGGGGACATGGAGGGAATTCAGTCTTAGAGTGTCCATTGTCCATCCAAACCATCTTTGACTCTCTTGTTTAAACTCCCGTAACTGTGGTTTGAACAGAAGAAAATCAGGAATTGGGCCGTAACCAAATACTACTTTCACGAAGCAAAACTAGCGATAAGCGCTTTCACCGCTGATGCACTGCATTAAACAAATATCCACTCAGAGCAGCAGGAGAGTTATGTAGACATTTGTGTCTGATTTTGGCATGCAGAGTGATTGTTTTCCTGCTTCACCCTCACAGCGAGTTGTGATTTAAAATACCTAACCTGAACATACCTTTGCCAATCCTCAGGTCAACCTTACCCCTTGGGATATACTGAAGACCAACGAAAGGCTCAACAAAAATGTTTGGAGACCTTCGAATTGATCTTACAATGTTGTTAACAATTATCATTTCTTAATCACAATGATGTCCCCTTAAAGTGGGGTTTTATTATTAATTCTTATTATGAATTACTGCTGATGTTATTATAGGCATTATTATTTTACTCGTGGTTACAAAGCATTTACTGTTTCTTCTAGTCAAGTCAGTTTAAAATAGCTATGTGATACATCTAATTCTCAGCTCAATTTTAAAACTATTTTTAAGTAGGCTTCTAGGCTTAAAAATCACAGACAAATGCTTGGAAATGTGAATTCTAAAGGCTTGAACTAGAAGCTAGCACTCCTTTAAAGGAATTACATCTACATTTAGCTAAAATTTGTGATTTTTAATCCTAAAAAGTATGACAATAGGTAAAGGAATATTACCCTTGTTAAATAAAAGACAAACACAAAACCCAAAAATATAATCAGAGTGAGAAACAAAGAAGTTATAATGCAACTATTTGTAATAGCTCATCACCATATTAAATCCTTAGAAATTAAATTAAAAAATGGGAAGGTAATGTTCACAGAAATGTTTTGGGGCTGGAAACTATAAATGGTCTATGACACAAAAGAACACCGGAGATATCTATAAGTAGAAAAATCAGACTTGTTTTAAGTATATTTAAAAGAAAAACAATCTTAATACTTGCTTGGTTCCATTAATAGCACTATGGTTCAAAGTCAATGGATTTCAGTAACTTGAATGCAAGTGCTGCAGAGGAGTTGGCCCAGAAACTCATTGGACTATTAAGGAGGACTTTTCAGTAAGTTTGGGATCACTCATGATGTCTCAGAGCACTTGAAGAAAGCTAATATTGTGCCAATATTTCAAACAAAGATAAAAGTAAGAACCCCAGGTAATTACAGGCCTGTCAGCTTGACACTGATTCTAGGGGAAAAATAAATAAAAATGGAATGTCCAACTCTGAACACAATTAATAAATCATTAAAGGTGGATGATATAATTAATGCCAATCAACCTGGTTTTATAGAAAAAAGGTCCTGTGAAACTTCCTTGTTATCATCTCCTAATGAGATTACGGGTTTAGTTGATAAAGATAATAGCTTTGATATAATATAATTGGCTTCTCCGAGGCACTTGGCTTAGTAGCACAAAACTTTCTGATTAACAAACTACACTGGTATAACACAAACACAGCACACGTTAATTTACAGGCTGACTGGCTACAATTGGGGCATTGACTCTAGCAGGTCTTGTCCTGCAAGCCCTTTGGCACCTAACATTTTAGCAATGACCCAAAAGAGTGTAAAGATACTTAAAGTAAGCAGATAAGCTGACACAAATGGGCAAAACAAATTTAAAGAGGTGGGCCAGCAAAGTCAGCAGTAATTTGGAAGTGACGAGTTAGGCAAGAAAGTGAAGAATGCTCAAAATATAAGACAACAGGTCTTGAAAAGGTGAATGGATGGAGAACAAAGAAAAATAAAGTGAAAAGCTGAGTAAGGTCTGAGCTATGCAATTTGGCTTAGTCTAAATACAGCCCTGAAGAACGGCTCATGAAAATGAAGATATGTGAATAGCAGCTACCTCAGCTTACTTGTAAAGAAATCCAAAACAGTTAACACACACAAGTCACTGGGGCTGGATAAATTTTGTCACCTTACAAAATAACTGGCATATAAAATCACGACTCTTATAATAAGTAGTTTTGTTAAAACTACAAAGTTGCCATAAACACTGGAATCATAATCTCTGCAACACATATGTGAAGGATCTGGGCTTTAAGTGCCTGTCTTTGAACTATGGATGTGAAAACTTTGGTTCCTTGCCCCACTTTATTGTGGTGAACAAGTCTCACATAAGATCACATCAAACTGTTGAATTACCCATCCTGCACGAGATGCATAGAAATGGATCCCACATCATACTCCTGCTAAAACTGGAAGGCTTACCAACTTGATAAGCAACCTGGGTGATTATAAAGGGAGATAGTAAGGCACTGCTGGCAGAGAACCAGAAAAAAAGGTGATTGCAGCCAGAAGCTGGCAGAAGTGTGTGGTGAGATGTGCAGAAAAGGTCAGGGGGGACTAAAGACAGCGTACGCAGAAAATAGACAGGGCTTTCCCAAACACGTGCTATTCCAACTGGAAAGTTTATCTGGAATTTGAAGGATTTGCCCATCTGTCTAGATGCAACATACGTCTGCCAGCCTGAGCAGTGCTCCTGAGCAGTATTTCATCCACTCTGGATATCTCAGGTGTTTCTTCAGCGCAGACACAGGTCAAACTTTTGGTGTGTACACGGCAACCGTGTAACTTCCCACGAGCTGGGCTTTCTGCACAGGCACTGCAGTCAGTTTGTGCTTTCACTGTCTGTCTGACGACAGATGTCACATCAAATAGCCTCACTGCATGTGGGTGACCTTCTAAAAGGGGTATCTAAGGCTGATGTTCTTCCAGGGAGTGCTGGCACCACAATGCATGCACTACAGAGTGCAAAACCCCCCCTATATATGATAATCCTATGTATAAGAAATGACCTATGCTGTTAATAAAGTCACCACTGATTACATATTTTCCTTAAGAAGTGTGAGGTTCAGCTGCCTGGATTGCAACACAGATCTGTTAGCATAGTGGTTGCAGCTGGTTCGTAATCCTTCATCAGGTCTAAGTTCTGGAGAAGATAAAATCCTACTATGGGAAAATGGGAGCGGGAGGGAAGGAGAACAGAGAGGTGTGTTTTTTCTATCCAGATTTTCACTTATTCTGGACTGCAGCCTGGATCTAGTTTGCTGTTGAGTTTCAAAAGCATTTTCCATTGTTTTCATATTTCAGTTTTATTCCAGATGTTCTTCCTGACAGTTTTTTGTTGTGGTTTTTCTTTTTCCATAGCAAAACCCATTCAATTCTTTCCTAGAGTAGTGGGTGTTTCCTCCCTTCTAGCCTTTCCTTTCTTTACAACATAACACTCTGCAACAGCTGTTGAATATAAGAGCAAGAAAATCTCTGAGATAAGATCCCCTCCCTTCCATTGACAAATAGACTTTGCTAAGTATCTTGCTGTGACCATCTCCAATATCAGCTCTGTGTTTCCTGAATCCAAAACTTCTTAGAATCTAGCTACCCAGCTATTTTGAAAATTGTCACCAGAAAGCCTAAAGAATATTTATTCATGGTCAATACAGAGCTGGATAGTCACCTAGTGTTGGTTCTCCTTCCCAATCTGCGCCTTCAGGTGTTCAGACTGCACTCTGCAAAGAAGCCTGTAAAAGCAGCCTGTAAACAAGGAGACATCACATGGGTTGCCTGTTACAGGTGGTGCTGCCAAATAAACAGAAGAGACGAGAGACAGAGAGCTGTGAAGTAGGAAACAGCAGCTGAAAGTGAGACATGAATGTCCAAGGAATAAGAAATGAGACATGTAGAATGGGACACAGCTGCATAAATACAGATGTCTAATGCCATCTGAGAGTCTTAGTGCCCTACAAATCCACTACGTGATGTTGGCAGATACAAGACAAGGGTCAATGACAGAACAGTGGCTTTTTAAGCAGAAGCTGGAGGTCAGGTGGGTGCCTACCTAAGGGAGCCCGAAGTGATACTGAATACTTGTAGTTAGGCAACTACCATGTTTCCAGGGAGATTCATATAGAATCATAGAACCATTAGGTTGGAACAGACCTCTGAGATCACCAAGTCCAACCGTTGACCTAATACCATCATGCTCACTAAATACTTGCCTTTGGGTTACTTAATGCAGATATTTCCATGTTCTCTGGCTGTCTGAGATAATAATAGATACCTGTATCGGCCAGTCCCACTCACTGCAGCAGCTGCACTGACTATATTGACTAGATCTCTCCTGAAACAGCCAGCCCAAATACTGATGTCCATTTGTTACGCCTTAATCTGGGTGTTTTCATCATGTGAACTGAATCCCTTCCCTAGATGGTACAATCAGTTAAAGGAAATCAAGTGACTTGAAAAAGTAAAAACCAAACAGACGGAGGCTGAAAGATTAATTGAAGGCGATGCAGATGGTGCAATGAACTTTTCAAACCACTTTTTCCGTGATCAGGGATGAAAAACTGCTCTCAACATGTCAACAGTATTCCATCTTCATACGAGTTGAATAGCTGTGCAGGGTTGCTATGTGATTGCAAGATAGGACTCAGCTCACAGCTAAGGAAGATGAGACCCACACAGTAGAGGTACTGCAGAAGCTGGAAAAGATAGTCAATAGGTGAAACTCACTTGTGCCCTAATTGTCATTACAAGGCTGAGCATTAATCATCGCTAGCACGTGGCTGTTTCATGAAGTACAGTGATTTACCCTTTGGGAAGTCAATATGGGGGTTCTTACTAGTACTGAAAAGAAGGCGAGTGGATGTGTTAGAGCTCTTACCACAAGCAAGATAAGAGGCATCAGAAATGTCTGGGGTTTCATCTCCAGACAATCAAGCCATGAGCTAATGATGACCTTAGGCTTCTTCCCTCAAATGAGTGACATGACTGACAAGCAACCATCATGAGATATCCAAAAAAAAAGACTGTGACAAGTTGAGACTAAAAAGAGAAATCCTATCTGGATAATTACTTGGCGAGTTCTACTATAAAAAGCAAAAATAGCCTGGCAGCAAAAAGCAGTTGAGTACAGTGGAGTCCAGGATGAGTCCAACAGATCAATTTGTGCAAAACTAACTTCAGCATTTTCTGCAGCCTTATCAGGAGCTGAGGGCTTTGTTCAAGAGTGGAACAGGACACTTACTGACATAATCTGTGTTTTAGTGCTGACATGTGGGTTAAAATGACTGGAACCATCCTAGCAGAGAACCGGAAAAAACCTCTGAGATGCTGAGCTCGACATTATTTTTCTTATTGTGACACAGGTGTGCTAATGATATTTAGCAAATCATTTAACCTCTCTGAACGTCAAACTCTCCTTCCATAAACTGGAAAAATAGCTAATTTTTTTAAGCATGGCAACACAGTGCAGTAGAAATAAATATTGTCTCTAAAATGTTATTGCAAATATCACCCTCAAAGCAGAGACTTTGAAAGTTTAAGTGAAAAAGAGAAGCTCCTTATTTGGGAGCTAGGTCTACTAGAGAAGAGGTAATCAGAAAGTCTCCCTGGGTCCAACAGAACTGAAGGGCTAGGAGCACCCAGAGAAATTATTGTCAGGATAGACCCACACATTTTACTTCTGGGTTGTCCAAAGGCTCTGATAGAGTTGTTGCAACCCTTTATGGATCTTTAATCATCTCCCATCTCCCAGTGGTTCTGTTGATCATAATTCACACTGGATTGTGATTATACATTGAAGAGGAAAGGGATGACAGACCCTGCAGGATCAAAGGTGTCCCAAGAACTCTGATCTCCCAAATATCACTGTATTTTCTCACCCCAGTTTACCTGCAAAATATTGTTTTAATAAAATTAATTAGGTTCTTGTTGATGTTTCATAAACTCCGATTTTACGCTGACTTTTTTCCTTTATTCTTTATTTCTCATGATCACTCAGTTCCTATATACTTATAGCCTTGTTTTAACCATCTGACTTTGTTTTTTTCCCTGCGGATAAGATGTCAAGCGTTCTGAAAGACACCAAAGCCCAAGTAAGATTTGTTTCTAGAACTTATCACTGGTCTCTAGCAGTTTAAATGCACAAAATACTCAGGCTCTACCAGAAAGTCTTTGGCCCAGGCCACTGAATTAGAAGCAACAGCATGTGACCAAAAATTACTATGTGGAAAACATGAAAACAGGGCATTGAGAAGTTACACAACAGGGAGGACCTGGGGATTTGGCTCACATGATGTCAACCTCAGATCCTGCTCAGGCACTGCTGAATGCTGATGTCCACATCTATTAAATCTGTTTACTAAACTGTCTCATTATCTATTTTGTGTTAGGATTTCTTTAGGGTGTGGTAGAATTGGACAGATGGGCTTCAAAACCTTCCTTCAGGCATGGAACAGTCAGGATTGGACAGATGGGCTCCAAGAAGTTACCTTTAGGCCTTGAACACATGGGAAAAGAAAGAGGAAGGGAAAAACCCCATGCACTCCCAGTTCTACAAGCAAGTGTAGAAGCCAGTGTAAAATGTGAGAAACTCGCAGAGTCTCTACCCACCTATCATCTCACAGCTGAAACAAGAGCAAGGATAGCTCTCCAGAAGATACTGGACTATGATTCAACAGCTGCAAATACCTGTTTGCCTTTTAATATCATTACTACTCACAGATGTGCTGGAGGGGAGTTTGTGCAGCAGAGAAATGCTTCAATGTTTTTTTAATAAGTGTTTTTAGCAATGAACACATGCTTTTTCTTAAAACCAATATGAAACCGTATTTAAACTACAAAAGAGTGTAAGTAAGAAATGACTGAGACTCTTTTAAGTATATATATATTAACCTCCCAGATTAGGCTTTCAAACCTCTTTTTCCAAAGAAAAACACAAGACAGCAAAATGACTCTTTTGGCCAGTACTATATTAACTAAACAGTCCCTTGAGATTAACAACAAACAAATATTGGAGCAGACTTCCACAGGAGGTGATTACACAAACAAATTCTCTTTTTAAAGTTCATGAAACCAATCTTGAGAAAGGTCAGGCAGCTATCAACAATGTGATCCCAACGTCCTAAGGATTCCTGTAAGTGAATACAACGCCTGGCTTTAGGAACCATGATATTTAAAGGGAATTATGTGAGTAATTACTTTTCTGTGGAAAAATACTGATCCTGTCCGTTGCAAATAATGTGGAACATCCCCAGTGACATTGGGGACTCTGAAACCACTAGAAGTAGCGACAAGGTGGCACCTTCCTGAAGTCCTGGTGCTCATCTATACTGAGGGATGAGAGGAACAAATGTGCTGAATCCAGCTGTACAAGTTTCCTGCCACAGCAGGATTTCCAGGCACTCTGGGGATTCTCTGTGACTCTTTATGCTGGCTTTAAATACTTCTGTGTCACCTAGAAAGTGTCTTACTAATGCTCACAGACACCAGGCACTGCTGTAATAGGTAGATCCTGCCCTGGGGAATTACTGTGTCATAAAGCAACAACACATGAAGTAAGGAGGATTTTCACATATATCAGATAAAAATCACAGCCATTATGAGATCAGGAGTATTGCCATTAGCTTCAGTGGGGTGAAGATAGCAGTATTTGTAATATGTTTGTATTAAATGAACAGGTAATTAGCTCCAGTGGATAATCATTGTGCTTGGATTCTGGGTGTCCACATCACAGATATCCAGACAGCTATGGGGCACTAGGCTGGCCAGCATGTTTATAGTAACACTACACAGTCTGTCTTCCCTCTTTCTATCAAGAGCAGAAACAAACCCCAGGCATCCACAAGACAGGCTGTTCACTTACCCACTCTCAGTGTGCCTCCCACCACCACGATACAGGCGGCACTCAGGACGTTGCTGGAGTTGCTGGGGAACTCGAGGGTCCCCAGGATGTAGAGACCTCTCAGAGGTGGAAGAGCCATATCCACCAGGATGGTTCGGTCTGAGAAACAAAGCAGAGGGTTGTTTAGAACGATGGCAGTCTATCAAGACTACTCACCAAAAAAAATGTGGCATGGAGGTGAAGAATGTTATCTTTGCTTGAGGTTTGCTTTATTTAGATTGGTTTTGCTTAGAACTACTGCAGCAGGGCCTGTGTGTTTGTGCAGCATCCACAACCAGAGCTTCATCTACAGCTGAGGCTCCAAGGTGTGACTGTAATCTGATAAATGAATAATAACATCATATTTAAAGTGATACTGTTGCATGCTTAAGCCTTATCAAATGTTGCTTGAATACTTAAGAATGCATATGAAGGGCAGCAATTTAGAGACACGTTAGTCTCATTAGATGAATCTGGCTCTGTTTATGAAAGTAAAGACCACCCAACACAATGAACCAGGTCTAAGTTAAGCTGTGTCCAGATAGCATTTTTCCCTCATGGCATGGTAAAAAACAAGATTGATGGAAGCGAAAAAATCCAACGGTGTCAAACAGTCGCTTCATGACACAGAAAGCCTGCAAGTCCCCAGCTTATTAACAACAGTGATCAGGGTAACGAGCTGAAGCCACACACCATAACCTACCTCCAACAACACCCTGCCACTGCTTTTCCCTCTCTGCAGTTTCCCTTTGGTCTCAGGTTTTGTTTATTGTCCTGGGTTACAGTGTAAAATGTGCCAAAAGAAAAAAAAAATATTCTATTACCATCTTCAGGAGCTGTTGAGACCAGGTGGGGCGGTGCTCCCTGCCTCCCCCCTCTGGACTATCTCCTGTCAATGTGCACAACAATGCCTCATCGCCTGACCCATCGATAACTCGCTCCTGGACTATCTCCCGTTAATGGCCCATCAAGGAACTGCCTCAGGACTCCCCATCCCATGGTGAGATGCTCCGCCCGGGGGGAAGGAGCCAAGCAGTCCATGCCAAATAAAAACTGAGATCTCCAACACCCTAGTAGCCTTCTTCCCCTGGATTCCCAGAGGAGTTTTTCCCCCCACTGGAGTTCCAGAGGACAAGAGCTACCTACCTACCACTGGACCTTCCGAGGAAGACCAGACCCTTTTACAAGATCGCTGCTTCAACAGCACTACATCCATCACTTCAGGAGGACTGCAGCCAGCATCTTATCAGACTGCTACTGCCACCCTAACAGGGTGTCAGGTTGTATTCCTGACTCTGTCAGTGTAAACCAGGGGGTTGTTTGTTTTTTCCTTGCCTTGTGTTATATATATATATGTATTAGTAAAGAACTGTTATTCCTATTCCCCATATCTCTGCCTGAAGGCCCGTTAATTTCAAAATTATAATAATTTGGAGGGAAGGGGGTTGCACTTTCCATTTCAAGGGAGGCTCCTGCCTTCCTCAGCAGACACCTGTCTTTCAAACCAAGACATTTATAAAAGCCCACGTCTTCCTCACCAACCAAGAGGAAACATTTGCCTACAACACAACCTGCGGGAAGCCAGACTTCTCCAACTCTGTATTGTATTGATAGGACTACTTGTTTCCTACTAATAAATTAGTTAACAGTGTCCAGAGGAAGCACTATTCCCTCAGAACCTTAAAGAAAAAACAAGGAACATATATTTATATTGCAGAATAGTGGGGACCATCGTTGATTGAGCACAAGGAGAGTGTCACTGCTGCCTCCTGAAGCTGCAAGTCTGCAGCTTGTGAACCTTTTAAATGCCACGTAAGTTTTCCAAGTAGGACAGGAGGAAGGATGTAAATGGCCTCTCGTTTAGAGGTAGCCCACCACACAGAGGTGAATTCCACCCTCAGGGCCCATCTAATGCTCTTTGATGTCACCAGGAGCTTTTCAGTTGATTGCCCTGGAAAACAGATCAGATCCTTAAATTGTGGTTTCCATCTCCTTTCACTATTGACAAGAGCAACAGTCTCCAGATATGGTGCATCTCTGAGTCAGTGGATGTTCCTGGAAGAAGGAAAAGCAAGGTGTTTCCTTAACAAAGGGTTCAACGAGATCATCTGACTGTGACTTTCATAGAAATAGCTTGCAGAACATAGAAATCTTCAACATAATGACAGCTGCCAAACCCTACCCAAAGATTTGCTGTGACCTTCATTGATCTCATATGCATTTATTGCGAGGCACAGATATACAAAACTGGAGAGATTAAAGAACACACATATTTCCCAATGGATTTTGACAGAGTGGTGAGAATGGGCCACTTGAAATAGTTTTGGTGTGGAACATATGAAGAGCCATGGAGGGTCTTGGGAAGTCAATCAGCTGCTTCACAGATCTGCTTCTTCCTATATCCATTTGCAGCTGCTTTGGATGAAGACACAAATGACTATGCCGCAGATAGCACAAGGAAAGTCCTTTCCCCAAAACATGTAATTAGGGGCTCACTCAAACCATTTATCACAGAAGTTTAAGAATTTTTCCAAGCCCTCTTTGTCATAAATATAATCAAAACCTACATGAAGTACACTCAGAGGCGGACTGAAAAAAAAAATGAGTAGGCTGTCTTTAATAATAGCATTTCCTAGTTTTGACTCTGGTTTTGCAGCCCTGAAGTTTCACAGCTTCAAGGGAGAGGAAATTTCTGCATGGTCTGGGGTTCTGGGTCTGCTTGCAGATTTGTTTGTCACTTCTACATACATGTTCCTACTCTATCCCTGTAACTCAATCATCTCCCCTCTTCCTTTCCCACTTTTTTTTTTCTTCTTTCTCTCTGAACATCAGCAAGGGACACCCTGAAAGCCCGGGACCTCTGTTCTCAAGGACTGCACCAAGTACTGCAGCAACCTGTGGTTACTCTGAACATCTCATCTGAAAAGAAATTCTCTGCGTCCTGGGGCTGAGGCATCTTTCAAGCATGCAAAATTTTCACAGCATTCAGATGTAGTAAGTCTATACAGAGCAAGTGCAATCTTTTTTTTCCCCTAAATCTCACACTGTTACTACTTGATACATTTTTACAGGCATGAAGAAACTCCTGTCTATAATCTCTTTACAGGACAGGTATAGTCCTATGCCCTGCAGAGCTGAGAAGTGAAGGCACAGTATGTGAGGATATGAAACAGAGAAGAGAATGAGGAGGAAGATGTTGTTAAAATGATATCTCTCAGACAGAAGGGGAATCTAGTTTGTGAAACCACAGTTCAAGAACGTGGCAAAAAGCTGCAGTTGACAAAGGCCATAAGTATATTCATCAAACACAGACTGAAACATTTTTACAAGGAAAAGAAGAAATGCTCCTAGGCATACCGTTTATATGTCAAGCTTCAGTCTGGAACAGATATTTTTGCTGAGTTGCACATCTTTCTCAAAAAGGTTTTATAAATGAAATGCTGACTGCTCTGTAACTGTAGCATCATGTATGTGAGCCTTGGAATACAGGAGTGAGAAATTCCCAGATTCAGAGATATCTCTGCAAACCTGTAGTTTCCTCAGTTTAAAAGAACACTACTTGGGGGTGTGATGCTTGGGGTGTGAAGTCCTCGGAGGGTGAAATTTTGCCCTGTAGAAACAACAGAACACTCCTTTGAGGACAAAAAGTCCTTCCACACTTAAGGAGAAAAGCAAACAAATTCAAAGGAAACTTCCTTACACAATACACTCATTTGTGTAGTAGAGGGAGATGATGACTAAGCGGTTAAAATCATAAACTTTAAGTCACTGAGCTCAAGGGATTTACCTTCAGAGAAAGATAAACCAGAGTTGCTTTTCTCCCACGAAGACATTCATATAATGGCAAGCAACCACATTCAGCAAACTATAGTTTGAACCTGAAAACAGGGCTATGTTTCATTATACATATGCTTTCTTCAGACAAAAGCTCACAGGTATGCCACAGTCTTAATGTTCAAACGTACAATACTGAGAAGTCGTTAATGACTCCAGCAATGACACAAAATGCCTTTGATCAGCCGCATCGCTGTATAAAACGCCATAGCATGCCATTGAATGGAAATCAGGCACAACAGAAGAGCTATTATATGAGATACAGTACTCCAGCATTCATCTCTTCAAACAGAAAAAGTTCAAAGAAAATCAAAATCAGAAAATGAATAACAGAGTGAATTCCACCACTGGAAAAAAAAAAAAAAAAAGAAGAAAAAAAAAGAGAAAAGAGAAATTGCCGGAGGCTACATGATATCATATCAATACCCTTCAAAACAGCATTCCATTGCCTGGAATTATAACACGTTCTCCTTCCACTCAGAGCGCGCTGCATCAGGAGTGTGTCACACTGAAAACCATAAACCAAAGCCCTGAAAATCCGAGGGCTTGAGAAGCTAATGCCACTGCTGGCTGCCAGAATGGCATGACTAAACTCATCCAGCTTGTTTTTCAAGGTGGTGTGACTGCTGAAGCCTGATGCATGTGAGAGGTCCTTGTGGGATGGCTGTGGCTCTGGAGGATGAACCTCCAGAGATAAAAGCACAAGTTGTTGCAGCCTGAGCTAAAGATTTCCAGCTGGGGCTGGAAGAGACTTTATCTGCTAGGGAGCCACTGAGGGGACTTGTAACACACCACATTAAAAGTCACTTTAACGTGAGGGACCCATCTCTGTTGCAAGTGAAATTCATTCTTGTACAAGGAAGTTTATGAACTCCTGAAGTCTCACCAATGCTTTCAACATAGGGCAAAAGGTGGAATAACTCAGTACTCAACCAAGCCTTCTAAAAAGCACCCTCTAGATGCCAATCACACAGCAAGCAAAGACGCAAACCCCTGGTTTTTAATATGAACATTTTTCTGATAGACATGTTTTCTAGCTTCTCAAACTTTCCTGAGCCCAGCCCATGAGTCAGCCCTAGTGACGCAATTTTGCTTATTTTGTTAAATAAGCAAATTGAAGCTTTCATTAGCTAAGTATAGGCTGTGCCATAGCTCTTCAGTGAACTCTGGGAATCCACGTTTGTTCAGAGATTTCAACGGTGTCAGGCCCCAACCAAAGTCTTCCCCTGGACTTATTCACACTAGAAATGAGCACTGAACATCTATTATTTGTTTGTATAAGACTCTAAAACTGTTCTTTGGGGACTAAAAGGACTTACTCAGTAATGCACAGCATACCAGAAGTAGACCCATGGCTTGACTTTCAACCTGAACATCGTCATGGATGACTCCCAGAAGAGAATTATAAGTAACTAAAAGACAGTGAAGAGTGAGACACAGCTGGATCTTGCCAGGAGTGAATTGCAAAAACTTATTTTGCTGTGTAAAGCAGCACAAATTTTGGGTGTTTCGCAGAATGTTTCTTCTCATGGGAACAAACTCTCACTTTTCTGTAGCCATCTGGAGTCATTCCGAGTTCAGCAGGGTATGCACAAGCCAGTGGAAATGGGAAGGGAAATATCCATAAAACGCTACGATTAAACAAAAATTTAAAAATTGACGATTTCATTTTAGATTTTGGATGCAAGCAAGGGGTTGACTTTATTGTAACTGGAACATCATATATGCACACTCATGGCAGCAAAGTAAAGTATGACAAAAAAAGGACAGAAAATTCATCTTGCCTAACTGCGTTTTAAGTGCCATCATTTGAGTAACAAATACAGTGTCCTTATCAAACCAATGATGACTATGACTCCAGTTTAAGGCCCTGCACTCCGTGGACTCCCACTGCCAGGAAGTGTTTCAATACCTCCAAGCCAACAAGAATGAAGAGAGAGAGTAAAAAAGAAAAAGTAGAGGGAGGATAACCAGAAAAATCAGGCGTGAAACAGAGCAGTCCTCTCTCAAAATAGATTGAGTGACAGGCAGCCTGTGTTCATGTTCTTGGGCTAAAATTGAAGAAGAATTCCAGAAAGGCACTGGAGAGGAGAACAGTTCCTGCACACCAACTAAACTTACATATCTCCTTTAGTGATGGGAGCTAAGAGTACAGTCACAGAGTATGGCTCTCCAGTGGTCCTAGCAGGCAGTGCATTTCACTTATGGTTTGCCTCCTTCCTTTTCATCCATTATTTTGTTGTGGTTTTGCTGTTCAGTAAAGCTCAACTGAAGAGCAGAGACAGTTTTGTTGTACACTGTGGAGCACCCTGCTCTAAGCAGCTGAGCACGGTGATTAAGAACTGGGAACTCCCAGGGTCTCATCCTGCTGCTCAGGCATCAACTCACATCCTGCTTTTGGGCAACCTTTATTGTCTTGGCAACCTTTATTGTCTTGGTCCCCCAATTCCTCATAGGCAGAGAACATTCCTGTCCATGGTAAAACACAAATTATGTCCAGTAGCCCGACCCTTACTCTGCTGCCTTCTAATCAGTAGGCACCAGTATCCCCATACCACACCCTGAAGCACAACGCAGACATCTCCCAGTTAAGCTAACCAAACCAGCACTGCTCTAAATTCGTGAGATGTTAGTTCTGACCCCAAAGGCTGTGCAGTCATGCTGCACAGCACCAGGCCTGAGCTAATGAGCTTTGCCTCTCAGGAGAGCTAATTAGTTCTGGTATACCAGCATGCTGATGCAGCAGTATTGTTTCCAATCCTAGAACTATATCAGTTGGGCTGGGCTATGGGCAGCAATGTGCAACGCTCCAGGCACAGCTTAGTCATGAAGGGTCTGGTGGTATGTGACAAAGGCCATGGTCAATATTTCATGTGGCAGCTAAAATGAGTTATTTTAGAGAGAGGATTACACTCAACTTTGCTGGAAGCACAGAGGAGTTTTATTCATAGGTGAGTTTGCAAAGCACCAAAGGAGCATCACAACCTCAGCACCCAGCTTCTACTCTCTTAAACTGATCTAAACAACAGAATTCCAAATCCTTAGGCAAATCTTTTTATTTATTTATTTAATTTATTTATTTTTTACTTTCTTCTTCTGTGTAAATTGAGATTTACCTCCTGTGACCATCTGATCACACTCTACATAATTAACTCAATCTGAGTGCAGAGGTCTTAACTACCAGTGTGCACTTTTGGACTTTTCATATCTGCATCTGACACGTGATTTCGAAGACTGAAATGCGCCGGTCTTTTGACAATCATGTGCTGATATTGTTGAACTGGTTATAATGTGATACACGAGAAGTTGAAGCAGATGATCTGCTGTTGTCTCTGGCCTTGTTTTTGGAGAGCTATGAAGGACAAAATTCGTGATGATGTGCAAAATACAACATTGTCCAGAGGACAAAAAGGACTCTTTCTGCGTTTCTGAATGGCAAGCAGGCACATGTTCAACATGAAGTAGCAGTGGCACAGCTGGAGTAATGTTATTGGAAGAGGGGAGCAAGTCCAGCATTTTGAGTGCTGCATTTGGACTTTGGAAATTGAGGATCTCAATGTTCTGGTACAGCTTCCCACTGGCAAGACCTTTACATGGATGTTAGTGTTGCTTATACCGTCAAGGGAAATAGAACTAGACCTTCACATCATGGTTCAGAGGACATACATTAACTGCAAGGTAGGTTCATATCTCAGGTGCTGCTGAACATGTTCTGGAGCAATAATGTTCAAGCTTCAATTTACAGCACCCAAACTGAGCTGTCTGATGGCAGCTAGGTGTCTAAGCTCCCACTACAGTAAATTCATTTAGGCATTTAATACTACTGGAAATGCCCTTCAATACTGGAGACCTCACACAGGACTATCAAATACGACATAGGGGACACCTGTGACCATCTAGGGTTCCACCTGGCTAGGCAGGGTGCTCGTGGGGTGCTTCAAACAATACTAGACATCTTCATATAAGCAAGTGACTTGTGCCCTGGAGCTCTACATAATACGGTCAGTAAAGAACAACTCAATTCACATTAGATACCAACATGTGGTCTTCTCAGTAACTCTTTCAGCTCTGCCAGCTGTAACGATGAGGAACAGATTAAGCCACCCAAACATACATGCTTGCTGTTACTTTAGATGCACACAGGACACAGAATCTACAGGAGATAAGCAAACCCCTGGAGGGACATTTCTGTGCCTACTCTGGCCTCTGAACTTACAAACTCTTAACCACATTTCTGAATTATAGCTAGTGAGACTGTGGAACTGAAAAAAAAAAAGAACACATTGTGCTTTTTTGATAGGAGAGAGTGACCTAATCAGAAAATGGAAAATATCTACTCTTCAGTTCAATGTAAGTCTCCCCCAAAAAATGAAGAAAAGCATTATTTTAAACAATATGTGTTTTACACATATATCAGAAAACTGAAGATTAAACTAAATATTCATTGAAGGTTGAACATAATTCTTAATTTAACCTGAAATTATATGCATATATTACTTTTAATTACACAGGACAAAGAAGCCCTAACAATGAGTGAGGCTCCGTGCTCAAATGCCAACACAAAGCAACAGAAACTTCCTTCCACAAAAACTTCATAATCTTCCTGATCAGAACAGGTATATGTGAAATGGTTATCCAGATTTCATTGCAAGTTGACTAATATATTTGTTAGAATTCAGAAGGTTGTTCACGCAATAAGGTTTCAAGCTGAGCTGGGATTTAAATGTAACTTAAGTCTGAGATTGAAATACAGGCATAGGCTAACACGTTTAGGAGGCACCCACAGCAAGAGGCCTGAGAGATTATCATTGATAGTGGGAATTGCAACAGGGAAGTAAAATGGAGGGTAGTCCAACTGTGGTAATGGAAAATATGTTCCCTGCGCAAAACACAGAGAGGTGGGACAAGAGAAGACCTCCTGGTGAGCTGTGATTCTGGCTCTTGCAAATTCTCAGCTCCTGAAATGAAGTCCCTGCATATACTTAAGCTTGAATATCAGTATAAGTGTGTGCCTTTTATGTATATCTGTAAATGGAAAAGAATGATTATTCTCTTCCAGAAATCACACTTTTGTACTGTAGCCGAGATTTCAATGTGACAAGGAACAAATGTGGTGTCCTGCACACACTAGAATGGACATTAGTGCCAAGGGGCCCATGTTACAACACAAATATACATCCTAATGTAGGCAGATGACAGACCCCAGCACCGCTACAGAAATCAAACACCTTTCCTTCCTTCCTTACTAGGTAAGATGATGACGTCTTCCCCAGGGCCTGGGATGCTGCAGTTGGATCCACCCCAGCCTTTTCCCACATCATTCCATGTCTCTGGGTGTGACCATTTCAAGACAGCGTCAGAAGGAACTACAAAACAGAACATACAAAGACAAAATCATCATTTTCAGTAGCTGAAAATCACAGTTTCTTTGATAGTCAAACATCTGTGGCATTAACATCCTCCTTTCGTCAGCGATGAAGCAACGCTAACTTTTTTTTGTTATTTTCCATGCTTAAAGGAAGCTGTCTGATGGGAAAAAAAAGATCTCTCCCAGGACCATGTTTTCAGAATTAAAGGGCAGGGAGATAGCTGCAAAAAGCAGATTCGAATTCTTTGAGGCCCATTAAAAGCGTAACAAACCTTGAGGTTTGTCATACCTAGCTTACGTTGTGCCTTGTCAATATGCTTCACAAACAACTGCTTCATTATTTTCATTTATGCCATCCAAAGCTCTGAGCACTTTGAACACAAAATTAAGACGAGGAAATGAAAATAAAAGCCAGTCACCTCTGCTTGGTGACAAAACCAGATAATCAATATGGTAACTACCAGAAAGTGCCAACTCTTCTCATGCATTTTTTCCTCCCCCTGTGCTCTAGAAAGCAGACTGAATTCCCAGGGTAGGGAAATTTCCATACTTTCCCAAAGTATGAAAGATTTTTAAAAATGAGTGATCAGCTCTCACAAACTTGTTAGCCCTCAGAAAAGCAGAAGTCTTCCCATTGCAGGGGTAATTAAGAGCTGCTTTGGAAAAGCAGCTTGACTGAGACACGTGACAACTCCTGATCATTCCCCAGAAATTTATTTTTGAGCTCAATCCAAAGTGAAACTTCTGAGCCTTGGCATCAGGAAAATATGGGGGGAAACTCATTCACAAAATGTGGGTGCTTAACTTGCACTCGTATGTTAGACAGCTAATGAGCCAGTATTCATAAATTAATTGCCTAAGTTTGTTCTGCCACCAAGAGAGGAAGAAAAGCCTTCAAGGGGAAATCCTGTACACTAAGTTTAGTAAGCCCTAAACTAACGCAGGCAGGGCCTCCCTCTGGAGGCCTCTACAAGCACCTACCTCTGTCCTACCACTGTGAAAGAAATTCTGGCGCTTTTTTTAATTATTATTTTTTTGAGGAGGGCCTCATTAAGTATTTAAAACAGGAGCAAGCCCATGCCTAAGTGTGTGGGAGCTAGACTCAGCTCGGTAACATTGCGGATTAGAAAAACCCTCTGTTGCCGGCACAGGGAAACACAGAGAACTTAAACCCAGGTGGAGTTCCTTAAGGCAGGGTCTGTCTTTCCATTCCTTGTTTGTTCAGTGGGAAACACTCTGCAAAAAGGTCTCTAAACCCTGTTGCCACGTAACTGATTATTGTTGTTAATACAGCAGCAAGGCAGCTATGCAGCTAAACCCAAACTTTGGAGGCCTCCCTTGTCTCTGGCGTATTTTTTCCTGTCTGATTCGACATGTAACTGTGCAGTAATGTCAGGCTATTATACTAAGATCACTATGGAGCACTAAAATACACTGTAGTCTTACATTGTCCGTGACCTTTCTAATCTGCTATGGTATTTCTTAGCAAAAGTTTATAGTCTTTTATACTATGGAACCACACATTTATCTTGAGCAATGGTAGATATGGCTCAATGAAATGCTTAAATGAATGCCAAGAACCCCTATTGGTTTGATAGATGTACAAAACATTGAAGTGAAAAATAGCAATCTATTTCTGAAAAAGTAATAGAAAAGAAATGGTGTGACTCCCAGACCAGGCCTTTCAGACACAGACTGTCACATACCTGGAGTAGGTAAAGCCACTCTTTCCTTCTCTTTCAGTGTGACCTGAATTAAGTCAGCTCCTGTGACTGAACACAGAGAATTTTAGGGAGTTACAGCAAGGCCTTACAAATTAACAGGAAAAAATTCATAGTAAATCCATTAATACAAGTGATTTTCTGACAACATTTTACGTTTTCTAACAAAAAATTTTTTTTTAAGAGCAACTGTAGAGGTTTTCTAAGCTTTTTTTCTTTTTTGCACTTTGAAAAAGGATTAAACAAGCACATTTTAATTTGCAGATATGGAGAGTCTCAAGATAACTCATTAGAAACTGCTAAAAGAAAACATTCAACAATCAGAAATTCTAGGCTGGAACACGAATCTCATTTATCCCACTATAAATCCACAGCAGTTCCACTAACACAAGAGATATCACACCATTGAATGCATAATGTATTAACTGGCTCAAACAGTGAATTACATCTTTTGTTTTGTAGTTTGGTTTTGATTTTTTTTTCTTTCCAAATCTGGTATCTGAAAGAGATGCTTTAATTAGTCAGATTTTATAGACTGAAGACAGGGACCCTGTGTTCTCTACTGTGAAAAGAGGTCAGAAGCAATTATCACAGTTGTAACCTTTGTGCCAATATATTGTCAGCAGGAGAAGGGCCGGGATAATGCAAATCATGCTAAGAGGAGCAGGAGAAAACTGCTTCAAACCCAGCTAAAAGGCTACCTCCTCTTCATCTCCAGTGGGATACAAAGGCACTTCCTTTCAGTCACCAGACTGGAACAACCGTAGGTTAAAATAGAAACACTCTGACAAACATAAATCTCCTTTCCACTGTCCAACCCCTTACGGTGATCCTAAAAAGTCATCAGGAGATTTTTTGGGGGTAGAAGAAATGTATAAATGAAGCCATTGTCAAAACTTTCCTCAGTTCCAGAACACACCAGGAACTTTCCTGTATGTGTATCAAACCACTGATGGGATTTCATGCCATATTGTAATTTACTTATTTTATCTTTAAACAAGTCTCTGTACTTTTAAATTGTGACAACCATCCTTCCCTGCCTCCCTCCTTTTCTCCCAGTGCAACTGAGCAAATTTAAAATAACTGAGGTTCATTAATTTTAAGTGTTCAATAAATTAGTATGAATAATCAAAAAACTTGATTCTTTCTGATAATTACTATTTGATGTCAGTTGAAAGCACTCGATTGAGTTGGCAGCATATGCTCCTATGCCAAATGAGGCTTCCATAATTAAATAGAAACTGATTCCATGAGGTTTTTCTCATGTCTGATTAATTAGTAATCAGGTGCCTCAGCCCTGTTCTTCAGTGACACCTTCTCTCCCAACGGTAGCTGTGATTTGATCCATATATCAGTCAAGCCAATCTGCCCCAAATCATCACTTAGAGCTCAAACTGAACAGCATCATGTCTTTAGGTGGCCACAAGGTGAAACTCTGAGAAGAAAGAATGACATGAAAATGCTAATTTAAAGTCTTTGACATAGAATTCATGGGGCTTTTGGACAATACTCTTCTATGGATACTTTTATGGTTATGGTGGCCTTCCTTCTCTTCTTGCTTATAGCAGGGCAAATAAGGAGTCAAAAGTGTTACATCCATAGTAGGAAAAGTGAGAGAATGAAGCCCTGACATTATCCTTTTTTCAATGAATATATTTTGTCAGGTTTATTGGGGGTTTTTTTTTGCTTAATTTTGCAGGCACTACAGTGCAATTGTCTAATTAAGGGTGTTTGTATTTTTCAGAGAAAAGCTGTTCTAATTAAATCCTGAGGGGACATAAAACTTGATCAATATGCTATATGGACCTCATGAAGGGGTTCAGTCCCCTTACACAGTGAAGAAAGGAACCATTAAGACTTAACTCAGTACAGTCATGTCCACAGTTAGGGTAAGGATAAAATTTTCTCATATTTGAAGTGTCATCCAACCACAGAGCATGACTATTCAAACCATTATAAGTAGTTTATATCCTCCACAGCCCTGCAACTTGCACAATTATTTGTGTCAATGGGGTGTAAAGTGCAAAGGTTGTGAATCAGTAGTATTTTGTTGCCATTTACCGCAAATACTCCTAAAGCCTGGTAAAAATAGGAGAGATACGAACCTTGGGTGTAATCAAGGCTATACTGACATAGTCACAGAATCATAGAATTATTTAGCTTGGAAAAGACCTTTAAGATCGAGTCCAACCATTAACCAGACACTGCCAAGTCCATCCCTAAACCATGTCGCTAAGTGCCGCATCTACACATCTTTTAAATATCTCCAGGGATGATGGCTCCATCACTTCCTGGGCAGCCTGTTCCAGTGCTTGACAACCCTTTTGGTGAAGAAATTTTTTCCTAATATCCAATCTAAACCTCCCTTGGTGCAACTTGAAGCCGTTTACTTTCGTCCTATTACTTATAACTTGGGAGAAGAGACCGACTCCTATCTCACTCCCAACCCCCTCTCAGGCAGCTGCAGACAGCGATCAGGTCTCCCCTCAGCCTCCTCTTCTCCAGGTTAAACACCCCCAGGTCCCTCAGCCACTGCTCACCAGACCTGTTCTCCAGACCCTTCCCCACCTTCGCTGCCCTTCTCTGGACACGCTCCAGCCCCTCAAGGTCCTTCTTGCAGTGAGGGGCCCAAAACTGCCCACAGGATTCGAGGGGCGGCCTCACCAGTGCCGAGCCCAGGGGCACGATCCCCTCCCTGCTCCTGCTGGCCACCCCATGGCTGATACAGGCCAGGATGCTGTTGGCCTTCTTGCCCACCTGGGCACACTGCTGGCTCACGTTCAGCCGGCTGTCGACCAGCACCCCCAGGGCCTTTCCTGCTGGGCACTTTCCAGCCACTCCTCCCCAGCCTGTAGTGCTGCGTTGGGGTGGTGTGACCCAAGGGCAGGACCCAGCACTTGGCCTTCTGACTGCTTTGTTTTGCTGCTGACTATGTTTCTGTACAGGACAGGAAGAGATACAGGCAATACAGACGAAGGACGTCATTAGTAAACATTGAATTAAGGTGACTCTTCACAAAATGTAGTTATAAGGCTCCAGGGTTTAGTTGTATAAAACCTTTATAAGGCTCATCAATTTTCTGCCTTGTTACAGCTCTTCCTGGATGTTTGGGCTGTGAATCATAAATATAGGCCTTCTTGACGATACTCCTGGTAACTTTCTCCTGGTTCAGGGCTCCTTGAGTGAACATGAAGGAGGAGCAACTTAGTCTTTTATCAGCTTTGCACTGACAGGGAATTTTGCCCGTGGATATTAGGAAGGGCTGAAACAAGGATAAATGGCTCCAATAGCCTGACTTACAAATAACAAGCAACTCCATGCTATTTAACATCAATTGGGCTAACATACATCACAGGGAAATCAAAACTTTAGACAACACAATCAACAACACAGTGAGACACACCTCTAGAAACTGTAGAACCTGAGATAGGATATTTTGTCATCCTCTACCAAGATCTGTTACAGGAGATACCCAGAAATATGGTATCCCAGGGACACTGCAGTAAGAAGAGATGTAAAAATAAATAAATAAATAAAAATTTGGCCTAATGGACACAGATTCTTGCTTACAGCAAGTTAAAAGTTGCAGAGGCAGAGGTGAAAGCATGAAATTCCTCCTGCAGAGATCGCGTAGTTGAAAGACCATCCCTGACAGGATTATAAGTGCATTTCATCATCTTATTTCTGTAACTGCTACATTTTCTGGTCTCTCTGCTGCCATGCCAGAAGGACAGGAGTTTATCCACCAGGAGAAAGCTGATTTTTCTCTTTGTATCTGTTACAAAGTGCACCTCTTAGTTAAGAACTGACATTTCATTCCATGCAGGCCACTGAGAAGCCCACTTCTGGTCAACAGACCTTCTGAAACAGCTGGAATAGGGTCAGTTTTACCTAGTTGGAAGAACAGACTCATGCTTGCACAACCAGTTCTCTGTAACAAATTAATTCCGTTCTCTAGGTCTTTCACCTAGGATTCTCCTTTACCCCTAAGCAATAAGTCTGCAGAAAATATATTTGTTTATCTATTTTCTCTATTTTAATATTAGAAACAAACATTCTTAAGGGTCTGTTTTTTCTCCTGTATAAAGCAATCACAGAAACCCACAGAGTGTAATGGAAATGAGATCATTCTTTAGGAATTTAGAAAAGACAATAAGTGTAATCAAATTACTTTTTTAAGAACTATGGAAACTGTAAACCTGCTTCTGACACAGCAGTAATATGAGGTTGATCCTCAGGCCCTCTTAACAACTCACACATGAGTAGCTTGAGCAAAGTCAGCAGGATGACCCGTCTCCTTAAAAGTTGCGTCTACTGAAAAATGTATTTGGGGTTTGATAATCCCTTCAGTGATGTTTTCAATAATGTTTGTGTCCAGCACTCCAATTTTAGAAAAAAGCCAAGAGAAATCTGGAGATGAAGCAAGCCAACATTTTTTTTGATTCTAAAAAAAAAAAGTGGTTTAAACATTTCAAAAGTGAACAAAAAGGAAATAACATCTCTCTGGTTTTTAGCCAATTCCAGTATTGCCCAGAGACCTTAACCAAGGAGCAGTACCATGCTGTGGCAGCATATGCTCATATTTGTAACAAACTTAAAAAGCTCATAATGTTATTATTGTAATTTACACAGGAAATTTCTCCTAAAAATAGGCCAGATGTCCCAGTGTGACGTTTCTTTCCACCTCCCTTGTTATAACGAGTATTTTTTGACTTAGCATGGTCATGTCGTGTTAGGACCACTCTCCTGAAACATGGTTGAGCCACAACCCCATCAGTGTTTTGGAAAGCCATGCAGCATTTTCAAGGCCCATCAGTAACCTTTAAGGAATGCTTCTCTCAGAACACGGGGTGCCCAGGAGAAAATCAGAATAATGCTACAAGGACTGAATAATGTTAAAGCAAAGCTGATAATAGAGAAATGACTGGCACAGGATGCCTCAAGCTTCCTTGTCTCCCCTTTGAGTATCATGCAGCAGGGACATGGGGTCATCTGTCCTTCAATGTCAATTATTTCTCTCCATTCAGCATCCCCTGCATTGTCCCATGCCCAAGCCTAATTTACAAAACTGCAAACATGCAAAGCATCAGGGCAACTTAACTCCTTTAATCCCCTCCATACGGTATATTTTCTTGCCTTTTGTGTTAGACAAACCTTTTTTTCTCCCTCAAAGATAAACAAACACTTGCATGACGCCAGGCAATTTTGGATGGAGAGGGGTGTGGAGAAAGCCTGATATCGATGCAAACTGCTGGCCAAGGTGGCTTCATTCAGCTGCCTGCTTAGTTTGAATAACAATATCTTCTCAGTCATGGGGTTTTCCCTCCCCTTCTCCCCCCTTTTCTCCCCCATGCAGGCCTGAGCAAAAGGCTGTGTGAATTCAGGAGCCTGCTTGTGAATGAGCTGGCATCTGATACGTATTTACTGACGTTAATTTTGGATGTAATGCACCCCTGCCACTTCCCCACAGTTTGCCCTTAAAGGCTTTCTGACGGGCACAAAAGCAGAGGGTCAAAAGTAAGTTGACCCCTGCCAGAATGTACAATTATTGGAAAGAGGCGGTACACCAGCAGCTGTCGAAACCCCACCGGCGCGGCGAAGTGCTTCCAAAAGTCGGAGGATGACTAATTCGCTCGAGCTCTCCCCTCCGCCCTGCAAGAGCCGGCTACTTTCTGCAGGAAGAATTATGGCCCTCCCGAGCAGCTGCAATAATTGTCTTCCCATTGTCCCCCAGCCCTCCCTCCGCCACCCCCTACAAGTGCCCATTGTCGGCGCGGAGTCAAGTGATTATATGCTTGGGCTGATGCTGTTTGCACCCAGCTGCCTGACTGCTGACACACGAGCACCGAGAGGGGGGACCCGCGTCTGCGAGACGGGACTTCGACATACCAGACCTTTTACATAAGTCAAACAGGAACAAATGACTCTTTATCAGCCCCTTCTCCCTTTGAAGTGGCGGCTGCTTATAGGCCCTTACAGCTTTTCCTCCTTAGCCCAAGCAAACATCCTCCTTTTGATATGCTACATGCTCATTATCTCTGCCCCATTTAATGATTTTTGATTGAAGGGTGGCAGCGCAGTTGCCAAGAGGGTAGTTAAAGAGGCTCCACGCAGTCAGGACGACAAGAAAGGCTTTCCTTGTGTAGCAGCCTAAATTTGGAGTTTCTTAACAGTGTGTTCTTGTTCTTAGCAGCAGATAAGGGCTGAGCGTGAAATTCTTAATTAAGCAGTAAATAGAGAGTGGGGTGTCAGCAGATGCAGCCTGTAGCCATGGAGACCAAGTCAGATGAAGGAGGTAGCTGAGACTCAACGCCGGCCCCAGGCTTGGGCATGACTGACAGCTGAAGAATCCGACAAAGCTTGTAAATGGGATTAATTAGTTGGCTAATTATTTCATATAGTTAAATGTAAATAAAAAATAAAAAAACAGCTTGCAGAGTTAGGCGGGAACACGTTCTGAAGGCCAGATCTTCAAGCATTGTCCTCTCTGGGGCTGTGGGTGGACTGGTGGGTTTTTAAGGCCAGAAGGGACTATTGTGGCAGCTTCCTCTGACCTCCTACAGAGCATGAATCTCGCCTCATGAGGTTTCTAATAGCTTCTCGTAGAGCTGGAGCATATTTCTCTGAAAAGATGGCCAAGCATCATCTAAGGACTCTGAGTGATGGAAAGTTCACCACATGCCATGAGTCTGCTCTGATGGCTAATTGTCCTTACCCTCTCAGCCTGCACAGCGGAGACTAGGAGAGAAATTAAAAGGCACACCAGGGCTAGGAATCCGCTTGCTTTGTTTCAGAGTTTTACCCTACCAACAGCATTAGATATTAGGTACCTGACACTGAATTATTGATCTCACTGCTATAAAAGTCCTTGCTGAAAATGTTCACAGCATAAATTATACATGTTAGGTGTTTTCATAAATTTCCCCTCATGTACTTTGGATGATTGTTTCTCTCTGTATTAAAACAAGAAACAACAACAAGCTCTTCATACAATAAAAATCATGATGAAAGGAAGGTCAAGAAAGTATCTATGATGCAAGAGTGACATAGGCCAGCCAGATCACTTTGTCCCATTCTTCCCAAGACTGTCATCTCCTCTATTTTCAACAGCAAGAGGCCAAGATTTAGGTGTCCTCTTCTGAGCTTCCCCATGCTGCCCTATTAATGGAAGTGCAATTCAGGATATGCAAACTGAAAAACTATCAACTTTTCTATTTGAAAGAACAAATTTACACTGTTAGTAAACTGAAATAATAAAACCATATTTCTTATTTCAGTAGATACCTGGCATGGTCTTAGGCAAGGCTTAAACTCAAGAGCAAGGTTTATACTAGCCAATCCATATCTACTATATCTAAACAGGACCAGGACGTGGAACTAAGAGTTGGACTCCAATAATCTACACGGCTATTTTGCTGGCCAAGTTCCTGGCACGGCTTTGGCCCAGACTAATGCAGTCTCCCAGATGGTGACCATTATGATCTGGAAGTCAGCACAGGACAGGGATCTTTTCTAATTTGAAGCCTGGGTGTATCCAGCCTGTTTTGAGAGATAAAACGTTAAGCTGTGTGGACACAAGCTGTGCAATGTTAGTTGGCCGCAGGACCAGAGACGGATGCAGCAACTGTGACCCTCAGACTGAGGTTAGGGTACGGGTTTCCCCATTTCTCCTCAAATGTACACCGGATGATTTTCATTGCTGTCAGACTAAGCTCAGAGGATTGCTTGCCCTCATTCCAGCTGTGTTTTCATCTCCACTGACCCACTGATTATTCTAGTTGCTCATTCCTAATCAGATCCTACATGAGAAAGCCGTTTGTATGCCATCTCATCAGTGCAAATTCATTAAAACTAATGGATTAGATTAGTGATAAAATTTTCTGTTATTGTGAAAATCAGCATCTTTGTACTTTAGCTTCCCTGTATGATAGTCATCAAGGATAAGCTATGCTTCTCAAAGGCACTGAAATGTTTTTGTGATTCCTGGTTCTACTCTTATTGATAATGACAACAATCTTTACCTTACCTTTTACATATAGAACTTAGACCCTTATAAAAGCATTTGCTTGAGAACAGGAATTGCGGAATATGTCCCAAAAGTAAGAGAATAAACTTGAATAAATATCAGTAAATATCTGATTTTCTTCAAAAAATTACAACCACACCTCATGATCTAGTGTGCAAAGCCAACATACTCAAAAAGTAAAGATCTATGATGCCTTTGAAAGTTTACAGTCACCGGAAAAATTCTCACCCAGTAATCCTACTGCCTTTAGTAGGCTCAGCCTGGATAGTTTGCACATTATTTATTGATGATATATGTGATATGGGACCAGCTGACAACAGAGATCATTAGTGGAATTTAATGTCTTTTCCTCTCCAAACCACCAATTCAAATTCAACAGATGTCGCATCACCCACTATTTGTGATACATTCCTTTTGTTGATAGATCAGGCATCAGATAGACAAGATAGAGATGGACCTGATGTGCATGCATTTACCTATTTGACTGATATTTTTGAAGGATCTTTTACTTATTGAAAGGCCATTGAAAGATGGCCTTGTGTCTAAGGCCTTATGGAGTTTGGGGGTTTAAATTAAAAAAACATCAGCTCTGTCACCATTCTTGAACAAAAAGGTACATCACATCCCTCGTATTGCACTTACCCAAATAGGTCAGCTTCCTCAGTCTGCTGTCCAGATACCAATCACAGCTCCTATGGTGTCCGTACGAAGGCAGCGACTGGAGTGGCTGTCCAGTCCTTGTCCCACATGACACCACAACCTCAGGATGGGCAGGAAGATCCTTGTGTTCCACCAGCAAATAACTCCCAGTCACGAAGTTGCTAAATGTCGCTGAATACTAGAGAAGAATGAACCAAACTAAACATGCCTGTGTCTGTGATTAGAGCCCATAGAGTGCAGTATAAAGGGATAAAGAGGATGGTACGCTCCTCATGTGCAACCTGCTCTTTTGCAAAATGTGTATTGGAAACATGGAAGAGAGATGTAAAACTAAGCAGAAGGTGATGGTGAGTGCAGACAAAATCAACTCCCCTTATCACCTTTAAAAGGTGCAGAGGAACAGTGTTTTCTGAAAACCATGCTTCAGTACGTCTTAAGGTAGCAAAAATTTTGTTGATTCCTAAGCACCAGAGTGAACTTTCATCTAAGATGTCCAAAACCATCGTCCTGCCCAAGTTACTACTCAGAGATTCAGGGACAAGGTCATCACATCTAAGTCCAGCCTGTAAATACATAGAGATATTCTCAGTGCACTTAACACTTTTTTCCTCCCTCTGCTCACCCAGAAAGATGAAAACATGATTGTCTCTTCCAAACACAATTTTGAAATTGTGAAAAATTTCCATGTTACCTGGAACTGTTTGCTGACCAAAGGGTTGTCAAATGTCAACACGTAAGTCTCTTTATCCAAGAGAAGAACCATCCAGCCATACAGGTTTGATAAAGTATCAGGGACATAATTGACTGTTGTTGTCTTATTCCTACTGTCAGTCACAGATAAATTATAGGGAATGTCTGGAGCCTTTTTTCTGGAGGAAAAAAAAATAATCACATTTTTTCACTGAGCTCTGTCATTTTGCAACATGTACAGTAGTGTGTTTATTTGAATTACAGTAGTATATGCTGGCTCTCTGAATGTGACTTCATTTGTGTAGTTCTTTACAAATACAGTAAGAAAGGATCTCTGCCTGAAGTGCTGTAACAAGAGAAAGAGAGAAACAAAGGGTGGAGGAATAAAGGCACAGAGGAGCAAAGCTTGTGGTAAAGCAAAGCAGTGGCAACAGCCGGGGTACAAACTCCTACACGGTCAGAGTATTTCCCCATCCGCCAGACTCACGAGTCTCAGATTCAACTTTTAGGATCTTCATCTTCACGAAATTTGATACTGTTTTCTGATTACTCAGTCACATTTGAGTCATCAAGTTTCATCAAGGCTGAAAGTGGAAAAACCCTGTGTAATTCAAAAAGCTGCTCTGTGCCCAGGCCAGGATGACATACAAAGCTGGGGCTGCTGCAGATTGATGAAAGCCTTCAAAAACGGGTGGACTTTCAGTACAGTAGTTCCTCTTAGCACCTAAATCAGAACTTAAAATCTTTTCCACTAGAACTTTGCACTCCTAATTTCTGTCCAATCTAGTCAGAGAAAAAAAAACCTCACTGAACAAATTAACAGTATTAATGATATCATGAGTGGGCATAAACCCTTTAGATTTAAGGCCTTTGGAGATCTTTCTCTGCTGAAAATAAGAAATAACACATTGAGGCTGGGATGGGTATAACCATCCACGTTGACTTCCTCTCCAGGGACAGGCTCTGTCCTTTTCCTGTACATAGATTTTTTCAAATTGTGCTAAAATGTTCTTGATTATTTGGGTGTTTGGCCAGAATAATCTTGTACTGCTATGATTGCCAGTCTCACCAAGATGGAAGGCTGTGTAAGGTAAAGTCCAGAGGTACAGAATACCCTGTATTCAAGAACTGCTTTGGTCAAAGCAACAAACTATATGAAGGAAAAGATAAAGCTGAAATACTGCTAACCCTTCCAATGCTCATTAAACATCCATTGTCTCTTCATGCCTGATTGATCAGGAACACCTGATCATAAGCTGCTTCTTCAAAACAAAGATCTTTCCTCCAGTCCTCAGCATTTTGCATTCCTACAACAGCACTTGAAACTGATGGAAAAAATACTCTGGTTAGCTACACTGTGTTGCCTCTACACAACTGGAACACGACTGAGAAGTTGTCCTCTTCTTCTAGAGGCAGCAATGAACATCAGGCTCCTGCAGAGGATGTCAGATGTGAGGTGGGCTAAAATGTTCTCTGGAGCTGATGCTTCTCCATGACTTGAATGAATTTGGGTGACAAGATTTCCACATTAGAAATTACATTTTGATATCAAAAGTCAGGAAGAACAAATCCTAGCCTAAGAACCTTTTCCCTGTCCCCTTACTGCACACACATGCACAGACTGCCTAATCTGGTCTGAGAATTTAATGCATCTCATTGTGGCATTCTTCTCTGCAGCAACTGCCAGAGATTATTCCTCACCCTGAGCATGGTCTCGGTTGGCTTGCAAAGGGATTGGCACAGGGTTGTCTACACCACTAGAGATACAGGAGAATCTCTCATGGAAGTATACAAAATTCTAGCAAGGGTCTTACCCCATCACCACCAGCATCTCCCATCGTTGGTCTTGCCACCACTAGATGCGCTTATAAGAAAATTAGGGTTGTGACTACACAACTTCAACTCACAAGTTTTTTTCTGCTTCTTACATTCTTCACATTAGACATAGGGAATTGCGAGGGATACACATCCCAGGACTGCAGATCTGATTCTCAGCTGAGGAGAAGCCTTGCTGGCTTGCCAAGGTACCCCGGGACCATGGTTATGCCATAAAGATAAATACAGCAGATTTATACATGAATCAAGTGCTACTGCAAGTTCAAGACAAGTTGGCAGTTTTGCCTTTAGTCCACTTAGTCAGTTTTGGCATTTGAGCTGACCCTAAGCTTAAAAAAAACACCCTCTTTTAAGAATATCTAAAATGGTATTTCTAGACGTTTGAGTATTACCCTACAACTAGACATCTCAGCATATTACCCAACCCTCCAGATTGGATATGGCTTATTTACTCAAGACAGATAGTGCTAAAACTCATGTTATGCTGCAATCTGCCTGTTTGTATTTGCAATTTTTGGTTATTTTTCCCTTTGCTGCTTTGGAGACAATATATAATTACAATAGCAGTTATCTTGGATGATGGTTGCCTGTGGATTTATTTTTTCCTCTATTAAAATCAGTTCTGGGCTTTTTTTGCCTGTTTGTTTGGTTGTTTGTTTTTTGTTTTTTTTTTTATTCTGGTAGCTGTCACATTAACAAAGGATATTGTGGTTACCCAGAAAAATTCAGCTGAGAAATAACGGTGTGGAACAGGAGAAGTGTGAATCAGCAAAGAATCACTCAACCAGAAGATATTGGCAGACCAATGAAACTGACTGGAAGGAGTTTATAAGGCTTAAACAGCTTTTGTACTACTAATAAACCTCCTCTTATAGGCATTAACTGGACCAGGATATTAGGCTGCTAATTAAGCAAGTAAATGACAACAAGCACATTATTGCCACAGTTATCAGCACCTGCACAGGTATTCAGGAAAACATTTCTAGCAGCAGAAGCACACCACACATAATGTGGTGCAACGTTAAACTCTCTTGTACATCAGAAATTGCCTTATTGAGTTACAAAGGTGCACAACATCACAGCAAGAGCTGGAGACTCAGACCCATCCTCTGTGCAATGTAAAGCCACATGGTTTTTCCCTTTACTCCATTTTAGTCTTCATCGCTGGAGAAGTCTGAGGAGACAGCTTGAATCACTTTTCTCAGGGACTTCTCCCTGGTACTTCCAAGAATTTTTAAAGACAGAGAAAAAATCCTGGAAGGGGTAAACCTGCTGGGATACAGGGAGGGATACACATCACCTGACTGATCTGTCAATTAGGTGGCAATCCACAGTAGCCATGTAGATTCACTAGCTAGTGGTTTGAGCGTTAATCCAACTGTGTTGGACACCAATCATGACAAGAGGTTATAAAGGCACCCCAAATAAATATCTTAAACTAGCCAGCTAACTTCCAGATATCTACAGTTAAGTGAAATACATCTTTCCCCGTATGCCTACTTACAACAGAAAAGTCCTTTCTCCCTAGACTTCAAAGCTAGGATAGACTTTTGAGTGCTTCAGACAGTACCAACTTTGTTTTTCAGTTAATTGTTTTCAGTCTTTGGGATAGACAGACAGGGAGCCTTCACTGCAGAATCTTTGGTTTGAAAATGCCATTTTTTTTTATGCCAGAAAGCCTTTCTGAGGAAGAAGGCTTTGTATGATTTCATACCATGATAGTCTATCTTCCCTGACTTTCACCTGAAATTTCATTCATGACCCAGGAAGGAAAAGGAGCAGGAGATATCTTGCCATCTGAAATCTCTGGGTTTCCCTTGACCTCGAATGCTGTGTCCTTGCCTTTCACATGCCTTGGTCAAGGTGTTGCCACCCACAAACACATACCTGTCTCCTGTTAGAGTGCCAGCGCACGGAAAGAAATATTTGGGGAATCACAGAATGATAAGGGTCGGAAGGCACCTCTGGAGATCATCCAGTCCAACCCCCTGCCAAAGTAGGGCCACCTAGAGCAAGTCGCACAGGACTGCATCCAGGCTGGTTTTGAATATCTCCAGGGAAGGAGACTCCACAACCTCCCTGGGCAGCCTGTCCCAGTGCTCTGCCACCCTCAGAGTAAGGAAGTTTTTCCTCATGATGAGGCAGAACTCCCTGTGCTCCAGTTTGTGCCCGTTGCCCCTTGTCCTGTCACTGGGCACCACTGAGAAGAGCCTGGCCTCATCCTCTTGACACCCACCCTGTAGATATTTATAAGCATTCATAAGGTCCTTTCTCAGTCTTCTCTTCTCCAGGCTAAAGAGCCCCAGGTCTCTCAGCCTCTCCTCGTAAGAGAGATGCTCCAGTCCCCTCATCATCTTCGTAGCACTCTCCTTGACTCTCTCCAGTAGCTCCCTGTCCCTCTTGAACCGGAGAGCCCAGAACTGGACACAGTACTCCAGATGTGGCCTCACCAGGGTGGAGTAGAGGGGAAGAATAACCTCCCTCGACCTGCTGGCCACACTCTTCCAAATGCACCCCAGGATGCCATCGTCCTTCTTGGCCACAAGGGCACATTGGTGGCTTATGGTCAACCTGTTGTCTACCACAACTCCCAGCCCCTTCTCCACAGAGCTGCTCTCCAGCAGGTCACCCCCCAGCCTGTACTGGTGCATGGGGTTGTCCCTCCCCAGGTGCAGGACCCTACATTTGCCCTTGTTGAACTTCATCAGGTTCCTCCCCGCCCAGTCCTCCAGCCTGTCCGGGTCTCACTGAATGGCAGCACAGCCTTCTGGCGTGTCAGCCACTCCTCCCAGTTTGGTACCACCAGCAAACTGGCTGAGGGTGCACTCTGTCCCCTCATCCAGGTCACTGAATATGTTGAATAGACTGGACCCAGTACTGACCCCTGGGGAACAGCGCTAGTCACAGGTCTCCAACTAGACTCAGCACCCCTGATCACAACCCTCTGAGCTCTGTCCTTCAGCCAGTTCTCAACCCACCTCACTGTCCACTCATCTATCCCACGCTTCCTAAGCTTACCTATGAGGATGTGGTGGAAGACAGTGTCCAAAGCTTTGATAAAGTCAAGGTAGACAACATCCACTGCTCTCCCCGCGTCCACCCAGCCAGTCATGCCATCATAGAAGTCTATCAGGTTGGTCTGGCCTGATTTCCCCTTGGTGAATCCATGCTGACTACTCCTGATAATCCTCTTTTCCTCAACCTGTTCAGAGATAACAGCCAGAATGAGCTGTTCCACCACCTTTCCAGGGGTGAAGGTGAGGCTGAGTGGTCTGTAGTTACCCAGATCCTCCTTTTCACTCTTTTTAAAGATTGGGGTGACATTGGCTTTTCTCCAGTCCTCAAGTACCTCTCCTGTCCTCCATGACCTGTCAAAGATGACGGAGAGCAGCTTAGCAATAACATTTGCCAGCTCCCTCCGCACTCTCGGGTGCATCTCATTGGGGCCCATGGAACCTGAAAAACTTTGCAGCTCATTGCATAGAAGTTAACTGGTACAAGACAATGAGCTTGAGACCACATTCCCCTTGAAAAGATGTCAGTGTGCTTGTTTTTTTCACCTACATGCCAAACAGACACCAAAATGGAAGTACACTACTAATGGAATTACCAGCCACAATTAGCACCATTTCCATTTGCCCTAAATAGCCAGTGATTTCACTGTGCCCTAAATAGCCACCAATCTACCTCTTCTTAATGTTAATGAAGCAGAGTAGCGCTTGCACACACGAGTATTTCTAATTCAGAGGATCCGAGGGAGCCTGCACGCATCATTAACACGGAGAGCTTCATTATCAGAGGAAAGAGCCTTCCCCTGAACTTCCCCTGGCTTTATTTGAAAGAAACTAGGAGGCAATGGTCTTAATGCAAAATTAACCCTCACTTTAAACTGCTGGAAACCTTTACAAACTGTAAGAGGAAAAAAAAGGATGACTCATTGAAAAGGCTGTATTTTTATATTGAAACAGGTTTCAATTAAGGAGCAATTTGCTTTAAAAATATGGCAGGATTACTCGATAGGACTTTACAGTTTGAGCCACAATTTGCCAATTGTGGTTGTATAAACTGTTACATAATTTAGCTCAAGTGCATTCTGCGGAACTGCTCAACATAGATGGGCCACAAAGGATTTGTTAAACCAATCAACAACATAGAGTAAAACAAATATTAACTCTCCTGTTTATGTTTACCATTAACTTACTTATCCTAAGGGTCCATATCTGCATGTATGAAAGCAGGCGCTGTGTTTAGCTCTAAAGACTTTCTGCTTGATACGTTTGTTCAATAATCCATTATCCTTCTTCTGAAACAGGAAACAATATAGCATCGAACTTCAAATGGGACACCAGATGTTTATATCGACAGTCCAATTCATTGTTGGCCAAATGGAGGCTAGTTCCAAATTATGACCATACCAAACACTTTACAGGTTTGATGCTGGGCCCAAAACCAGTTCATTTTCTTTTAATTGCCAAGAATGAAGACATTTCAGCTGTTTTCAGTAAATGTGTGTATCTTTGCTGAGAGACCAAGGGCATGATTCAAATGTGCCTTGTATTATGAACCCTTACTATCAGCAAGTTTTTGTATGCATGGGTCTTTTCAAGATAACTAAAACTTTGCCCCTGATCCTTAGTATCCACTATGTGATAGGCGTTCTGAATTTGAAGTGAAAGAAGAATTGAGATGATCTCCCAGCAGCAGAGAGGGTTGTGACTGACAAGATAAGTTGGCTTCGTTTAAAGTAGCTTTTGAGTTTGCTAGCCCTGGCTTCCTAACTCCTCTCTGCTCTTAAATCAGTTCCACCAGCTCCTATAGCTCATAAGCTGGTGCTTTAAGGAAAACTAAAATCAGATACAAATTCTGAGCTGGAAAGTGGAGGATAAGAAAACAGTTAAAACATCTCTGCAGTGTAAGCATTGCAAAGACCTGCAGAGGACCACTTTGTCACTCCACTGAACCCACACCAGGCAGAGCTCTGAAGCATGCAAAGTGGATCTGAAAATCTGGACACAGGTAGTCTGGACATGTTTTTACTGCACCTCCATTGTCCGCTTGCAGTCCTTTACCAATCAATACGACCTTAGGACTAATAATACATTTGTTGTGACAGTGAGTCCTGGCTGGCCTACTTGGCTTAAAACTATCCAGACCACAAGAAGCACCCAATAGGCTTGCCAGACTTCTCCTTGCAAGCAAAGATAGGGCTAGCAAATGTTGCCTCAATGCTAAATATATCTCCCTGCACCCAGAAGCACCCCAGATAATGGTCAAGCTGAGGGTGAAGGCTTGGGGAAACGTCTTGTATTCTCATAAGGCTGTGCAGGATCTGGCTTTGCTGCCAATACCCCATGCCGCAGGATAAATGGAAAGGGGTCCTCCACTGGCAACCAAATTCCTCTTGGCTGCTTTGGTGGGATGTTAGATGCCAGAAATATAGCACCGTGAGAGCTGAACCTCTGAAGTTTAGCTGATGAGTTGTTTAACTGAACAGTCAACAACCAATGATTTAATATTTGCCTTCCACGTTAGGCCACAGGAGGCCCGAGAGGGCTGGGTTATGAGGCCAAGTGAGCGTGTAAGCTGCCCCATGTGTGAATACAGCCATGTACATGGGAGAATACACAGCCAGAGAGCAACTGAGCATGTACATATTGAGAGAAGAAGTGTGATTGTAAGGGTGTTTCACAGCAGGTGGGTGTTCATCTGAAGACGCCACAGTAAGTAAATATCAAAGGAAAAGCAAAACTAGAGTAACCATTTGAACGCTCCTCAAGACTCAAAGACACGGAGGTAGGGGGTATGCTATTCTTTTCACACTAACCCATCAGCAGCAACTGGGTTTGCAGCAACTGAATGTGTGCACTACAGGAGAGGATATTAGACCCGATTTAAGAATTAAGGCTATAAAGAAGAAAGTTAATCTTTTCCTCTGCAGCAGACTAGAGAAGAGGGAAGCAATAAAAGGCTTGAACTAAAAAACTAGTGCTGAGCGAGTCCCAGGTTTCCACAGCGAGAAGGGGAAAGCAAATGAAAGGGAACAAGAGGCAAACTTCCTTCTGCTGTGCGCAGCTGCGACGTGTTTGGAGTCCCCTTTGCCGCAAGGTGCTGCCTGGCTGCCGATTATTCTAACACTCTCCTCTTGTAAAAATTATGCATAATGTGAAGAAACTTTTAAAGTCACTTAATCATGTTATGACAATTTTTTAATGAAAATTTGTTTTAATATTAATAGAGATTCATATTTTCATGATAATATGGGTAGCAGTGGCATTTGGAGCAGCCGTATCTAGCCTGCAGCCATGCTGTGCTGTGCCATGGCATAAGCTGTTCTTCAGACTACTCAATAACTTTCTCACATATAAATTTATAAAGACTTTTATAAGCTTCAATTACATTTTTAAAAGACATAAAACCCCTCTTTAACGGGTGCTTAAGTGACACATTATTTTAACTTTCAACTGGACTTTGTGAAGAAGGCTTTTGTTACAGCAAGGCAAATTTGGAAATGGATCCTCATTTCCCTAGAAGTTATTGAGTGAAGCTGTTCAGGACAGAGAGTCAAGAAATGCTCAAGATAATTGTTTTCTTTGGGAAAAAAAAAAAAAAAAAGGCTTCTAGGGCTTTTCTCTAACAAAACCTTTTCTTTCCAAAAACATGTTTTAGGGGAAAAAAAGTGCCAATACACTACATGCATTCTTGTAAATTAAACAGCACAAATATAGAATCAACTGCCTACATTGGAACTTAAATAATTAAAATGGTCCTAGACAGGTTTTTACCTTGCGCCACCCAGCCCTATCCCAGACAACTCCCAGGCAGTGGATCTTTCCTAAAAGATAGTGCTGACACAACTTTCCTCATGTTTTGGAGGCTAAGAAGGTTAATAACGTGACCATGGCCAAGCCTTGCCGCTTGCCCTCGGGGTCAGGGAACAAACCTGAGGTTGCTGGGATAGAGGTGTCATACTAGGACGCCCCTCTCAAAATCTGTTACTTGCCTCAGCCTTTGAGATTTTTGGAGCTGGAGTCCATCCCTAAAACTCAGTGGAACCAAAAACCACACCATCTCAAGCCCCTCACGCTTTTTATTGAGGAGCCCAAAGAACGCACTGCTTTAGATCAAGAGAGAGCACAGGAGATGACACTGTTTTACTGCTACTGCCTAAAACCTTCTCCTTGTACAGTGTGACTTCATACCAAAATGAGGATTCTCTTGTGCTATCACTTTGGCCTGATGATCAGCAAATTGGGGTGCAATGCTTAAGCTTGGGCTCAGGGGCTTGTAATCTGGTTTTCACCCCTGGTTTTGATAGCACCCCTGTTTTACTGACTACAGGGATTACCAGTAGTGGTAAATAGAACTCGCAAGATGCAGGTCTGACAGGTTGCATACTCCAGAGCCTGGTAGAGCACAGCAGAAAGATTTCTTCCAGAGCGATTTTTAATTCTTTGCTCATCAGAAACTAAAGAAAGACAAGCAAGAGTACTTTTAAGTTTTTATTGAGATTAGACGAATCCAAGAGACTGCACTTTTTGTTAGGAAATTTTTCCTGTCACCCACCTATCTTTATTCTCTCTGCTCAACCTCTGCCAACTGCTTCTAGTCATGTTTTGTGGTATTAATCCTAAACTATTCCCTTTTTATTGTGAATGTTCTCCAAATACATATAGCCAAAATTTACCTTTTCTCCTTCTTCTTCCATCCCCTCATCCTCTGGTCATGCTGTGGATATTTTATTAATTGATTTTCATTCTTCACCCTTTCCAGCTCCTTTCATTCCCACCCTGTTCCTCTACCAGATCCATTTCGGATCGCTGTCTGTGTGACCGAAGCCTCCCCGACTCACTGAATTTTCTTGGCTGTGTACTGACAGTCTTTCAACTTAACATGATGGTGATGTGGCTGGTAGGAGCTACTCAGGAGAGAGGACCTGGAAGCAGCACAGAGAGGATGCTCATGGTCTCTTGGGTTGTTCTGTTAAGTACATACTCCTCAAGAGGACAAGCTAACAGCTGGCTTCTGCTGCTCGGACTGCCAAGTAGCTTTGATGTAAGTTCACTCCCAGCTCACACAGATGAATAATAAAAGGGGGAAAGAAAGGATGCTTGCTTGAAATAAAAGATTGATTGAGAAGTCATTGATATAACTAACCTAAAACTCCTAAGCAATTTACTGCAAAGACAAAATTTAGGTCAGGGCTCAAACATTTCTAGAGCTAACAGGATTAGTCCAGATTAACTCTTATTTGTATTCACTCCTTAACCACCTTTTGATGCAAGGAGGAACAAGGTGTATTGAGTACATCAGCTATCATGAATTATTAACCTTTACATTGTGACAGTACCCAAAAGGACTCAAATCACACTACAGGCAATGTTGTGAGAAGCTCCATCCACTGACACAGCATTGACCCAAAGATCTGGTGGTCCATACAATCAAAGTAAACACAGACTAGAAAGAGAATTGATTTGCCTAAGACCTCGTGGTTAAGTTGTCCAAAAAGATATCTAGCACAGTTGTATTTTGTCTTCTACTCAGTACCTTTTTTGTTCAATCAGAATGATTCCCAGCTCTTAATTTATTGCAGACTTATGTTTTCATTGTGAGAAATAGTAATCACATGCAAAGCCTGCAAGTCACTGAAAGTCTTATAGTTTTCCCCTTCAAAGAAACATGTGATTATTTTTTTTCCTGTTTGGGAAGGGTTTATTTTCCTTCTACTTCTAAAACATGAGTTATAAGATAGACATGAATTATTAATAGCCCTCTGACCTAGTACTTCAGGATTTCTGCCTATGTACTACTAACCCAAAACAGAAAAAAATGGGTACTGATTCACACTTGTACTTCAAAAATAAAGTGAAAAGTTGAGCAGGGCACTGGGAATGGAAGATAAGCACGGGAAGAAAAGCAGGAGTGGTATTTAGATCACTAAAAGCCTTTGTCACTCCTTTGTTTTTTTATGCTAGGAATATGCAAGTGTCCTCCCTGGGTAGCAGAAGTGCTGGTAGCACTTGGCTGAACAGTATTTCTCCATTGGATCCCTTTAGCTGCCAGCTGCTCAAAGGCAGGAAGAAGTCCAGCTTGGGGAGGCAAGTGCAGCAACAGAAGTGAGCAGGGACAGCACCTGGGAGCTGTACAGCCATCAAAGCTAATGGGAAAGGCCCGTCTGTATCCCAGGACTGGGTTATTACAGAGGTGGGATATGAGGCGGAGCCAGTAGGAGACTGAACTCTCCAAACCCATTTTCTGTCCCTCCATGTCCTAGGTTACAGTGTAAAATGTGCCAAAAGGAAAAAAAAATGTATTCTATCACCATCTTCAGGAGCTGTTGAGACCAGGTGGGGCGGTGCTCCCTGCCTCCCCCCTCTGGACTATCTCCTGTTAATGGCCCATCAAGGAACTGCCTCACGGCTCCCCATCCCATGGTGAGATGCTCCACCCGGGGGGAAGGAGCCAAGCAGTCCATGCCAAATAAAAACTGAGATCTCCAACACCCTAGCAGCCTTCTTCCATTGGATTCCCAGAGGAGTTTTTCCCCCCACTGGAGTTCCAGAGGACAAGAGCTACCTACCTACCACTGGACCTTCCGAGGAAGACCAGACCCTTTTACAAGATCGCTGCTTCAACAGAACTACACCCATCCCTTCAGGAGGACTGCAGCCAGCATCTTATCGGACTGCTACTGCCACCCCAACAGGGTGTCAGGTTGTATTTCTGACTCTGTCAGTGTAAACCAGTGGGTTGTTTGTTTTTTCCTTGCCTTGTGTTATATATATATATATATTAGTAAAGAACTGTTATTCCTATTCCCCATATCTTTGCCTGAAGGCCCGTTAATTTCAGAATTATAATAATTTGGAGGGAAGGGGGTTGCACTTTCCATTTCAAGGGAGGCTCCTGCCTTCCTCCGCAGACACCTGTCTTTCAAACCAAGACACTCCAGAAATGAAAAAAATTCAAAAGTGGCATTCTGTTGTAAACTTGTAGTAGACATGATTTACTGGGGGTCTGAAGAGTTACCAGGAAGGAGGACATGTACTCTAAGATGTTTTTATATCCACACAGACAGACAGACCTTCTCCAACAAAACTGTGTCTCACCCACTCATAGAGCGTGTAAGCACTCAGACACAGACCTGTGGTTACATCTCTTCTGATAAGCTAGCCGTTGCCACCGCCTGTTCTCCAGCCTTGAGGCTAGCTGGCATTGCCAGGCCACATCCATACAATCAAATTCCTTCAGCCTCCAAAACTGCTCTAGTAAAAATGGTTTCTTGGGTTGCATTGGTCTCTAACTTGTGCTCATGAATTGCTTGGGTGTGGGATAGCTGTCCTGGGCCAAAACCATGTCAGGGACCATTATGACTCTTTAACAGTACAAACAGCTGAAACCTGAATACATTTGAAACTAAATCAGAGACACAGACTGCAACTATGTATATATGCCTGTGTACAAATGTGCAAACATTCCCTGGCTTGCAGAAGTCTTATTTTCCAAAAAAGGCGGTGTAGAAGACATACAGAGGAAAATCTTGTAATTCAATTTAGGTTTGAGACACCTAAATACCTACTGATGTTTCAACATGTGTTGAGTGCCTAAGTGCCCATTACCGTCACTGGCATCGCAGTAAGTACGGTCAGTAGAAGCCCAAAGGGAAATTCAGCTGACTACTGCCCTAAGAGAAAGATCAGAGAAGCAGAGGCATCTAGTACTGCTTAAAATGTCCCAAGCAATCAAAATTTTGGTGTGAGATGCCAGATCTGACACAGAGTCTCCAGGAGATCCTTGTCCTTCTGCCACAGAGTGACAAGCCAAGGGATATATCACAGGGCATTATAAATGACACTAGGCGTCTCTCCATAGGCAACCAAATCAAGGACCCAGGTTTCTATCAGCTGTAATGGGACACATTGTCAGTGTCTAGATGGTGACCATACAGTTCTTCAGGACAATAGCTAAATTTCTATGTCTTCAACCCAATTTGAATTCACTCATACTGAGTTTCTGGCTCACCTGTTAAATCTTTCCAGTAATTTTTGATTGCTGAATAAGCTCCGAGAGCTTCATCACAGTTTTTCTGTAGTCCTTTTCACCCATAAAGTAATTTTTCATTTATGCTTTGGGCTCCTCTATCGTAATTAAGAGAATAAGCAAATGAGTTTTCATTTCCATCTCTAAACAACGGTATTATCACAAGTGCCCATAGAAATCAAGTGAAAACTGGAGTCTTAACTCTGGAAAAGCAACTACCTAGTTGCCAAAAAAGTTCTGCCACTCACAACCACAGAAGTCTATTCTTGAGTTTCATCTCTCCCTTGTACCATTGCCTGATTCCATCATGTTGATGGGAAATCATAGCCGTACAGACTGAAAGAAGTTGCTTAGGATATGAGCCTGAGTGAGTCTTAACAAGGTTTGATGATCTGAATTGACTAAATTCAACTCACAGCAAGCAGAAACTCCTGATTAGGTGGGTAAGAAAGGCACGGCTCCGCAGAATGGCAGAAACATATCTACTGGAAAGGTTCCTTTTTAATCAAACATATCTTGAATTTATTGTACCTTCTATACAATATAGGTGTTCATTGCATGGGAGCTGGGCCCATGAAACCATAAAATGTTGCATCGAGTTTAAGTAGAAAACCTAATACATGAAACCAACACTTTATGAAACCAACATAGTAGTGAAATCAGATGGCAAAGATTTTCTGATTAAGACATTAAAATCTACCCTATTCATGACCACTTTTTCTTTGGGAGCATATGGGGAAATCTCTCACAATAAGCATAGAAGGAAACACTCTCAGAACTTAACTTCAAATCTAATTAAATTCAAATATTTCTTTTTAAATTAAAGAATTGTTAATTTATTATCAGCATCTTATTATCAGCTGAGGTGTTTCTCTCAAATGTTATAGATCACACTCAGTCTTGGCAAAGTATGCAATTTGCCCACTAAATCTCTGACTTTCTGGAGCTTGGTCATCGATCTCATATCAAACGTCAGACCTTGAGCTGGATTCTTATTTCTACAAAAGCCAGTTTACATCCCCTTGGTAATCTGAAGGGCGAAAAAATAGCAATACACCACAGCCTCCACTTGAAGGTCCACTGCCAGAATTGTCTCTGGACAGGAATCAAGACTATAGAGAGCATACCAAGGTAAGAAAGAACAGCAGCTTGCTGAGAGCATTAGAAACAACTATCTGGGTGAGAACAAGTAGCCAGAACAAAACCAGTGGCAGAGACCATGTGGACAGCAACACAGACCAATGTATGCCAGTGCTCAGGATTTTGACCTAGTTTAGGACCCAGCAGAGAGGCAGGAGTCCTGGGATTGTGTGTTCAGACTCAGCAGCTCTCTCCATATAAAACATAGCAAGGAACATCTATGCCGGCTTTTTGGAAGTGGAATGGTTACTTACAAATGAAGAGACACACGGTGGAAAACGAAGTCGTTGCCACAAACACTGCCACCAGAAGCTTGACTGAAGTTGACGCTGGCTGTGCAAGACACTGCAAGGATATTTGTAGAAGGGAGGAGATGACTTCCTTTCTGCCCCGTGACAGAGCCGTCGAGATCCTCAAGGATGGCAGAGTGAGGAAAGGGGAAGGACACTTGGAAAGGTGCATTGATGAAAGTCAGACGTTCAGCTCTCACTGTAAACCCACCTGGGGGGAACAAGCAGCATTTCAGGAACAGAGACTGACCTCTTCAAGTCATAGTCCTGAAGGCATCTCTGGAGAAAAAGTCTAGTTTCATTTCGCTTTCACTTTGGAAAAATGTCTGCTGAATCGACAAGAAGGGGAGATTCAGGAAAATAAATAAATAAATAGAGGTGATTGTAGGAATTGCCATTGCTGTGCTATGGCCAGGTCTAACCTGTCCCATGCCTTGTTGTGACAGTACTTGGGGTTACAGACTCTTCTGACCCAGGTGTTGCTCCTGGCCCTTCCAGCATCTCCTCAGTGACTCCGAACTCTTCTTCACTAGTCCCACTGCCGAAAGTTACAGTCCTCAAAACCGTGATTTTTACAGATTTTACTTGTTTACAAGATAAGTTCTTTAGAGATAAGGACTGTTTATGTGAGCCAAATATACTTGTGTGCATATGTACAGCACCTGGCACAATACAGCCTTGGCTGAGAAGTGTGGCTGGAGGATCTTTTCACTATTGTAAAGCAGATAGCTACAAAAAGGAGGAATATTCATGCAGGCCAAAGCACAGGATGTTTTTGAACATAATATTTCCAGAAATGTCAGAAAATCTTTGCCCCATGGACCATAACAAGTCAGCTTTGGCATGAGCGCTCATGCACCACAGCGGTTACTATTTGACTATCCTATTCTCAGTTGTAGTCTCTCTGAGTCAGATTTTACTTTTCCTCCTGTCCTTTGATCTCACCTCCTGAAGTCTTTTTCTCTGTTATGTTATTGTAGGGCAGTATTCATTCATATATAAATATATTTAAGAGGTAATTGCAGTTCGAACATTCTTCAAAGAGCCTTTGGGTACCTCTTCAAAGCTCAAAAGGATGCTTAGTTTACACGTTATCTTAGGCAAATTCACCTAAGGTTTAGGCTGGCCTGAGGTAGGAGCTTGGTGAAATTCTGCAAGGTTGTGTTATAGCTTTTAAAGAAATCATCGCTCTTGAAATTTTACCTCCCAAAAAGAAGAAGTGGAAACAAGTCGTTGTATAAAAGCCCCTTCCACAAAGAAAACTAAATCAGTGAAAAAATAAGGCTACCTTTGTCTTAAAAGTAGGTGCAATATGTGGCTTCTAATAAGTGATTAAGCTGTTCCCAAGGGAGATTGAGAGAACCTGCAACCTTAACCCGTGCAGAGCAGAGGAGCTAAAGGGTCTGGTTCAGCCCAGCAGCAATGTCAGCAAAATGCACCCACTAAAGAGGGTGAGTATTGTTGAGGACAGGTTGTTATGCACATCTCTACAATCCCAGCTCGTTTCTCAGTTCATCTGAGCTGCGCACCAAACACAGCATTTATCTTGCATCTACACATCATCGTCTCATGCCCCAACTCCCTGTGAATGGGGAAGAACTTTTATCTGCCTGCGTCGGCTAGGGAAGTGAAACATAGAGACACTTTTGAAAACTATTAACACAGTGAAACCGAAGGAAAGCAGGAATGCCAATACCTCAAAACCTAGCTCTTGATAGTTCATCTATAGCATGCATAGTGACAAGGTTACAGAAGCAAAACTGGTCCAGTACACTTTGTCATTATACACTGCTTTCTGTGGGATCTGAGTGAAATATCTATCAATCGTTGTCTGTGAAAACTATGAACTTCTAAACATCTGAATCTGAAATAGGAGGAAGCCAGGGACTGTGGAAACCCTGCTAAACAAGTGTATATCAGACTCACCCTGCCCTTGGTAACAGCCGGAACAAGTCCTGATCGCTGTGCAAGTGTTTACATCAAAGTTGATGAAAGCTGTGTTGGAGATGAATAGCTGGTATCTTTTGGGAGTTTTCAGTCCTGCTGACATGCAAGTCCTGTCCTGCAATGAAGAAATGAAGAGCGCTGGGAAACATATGACCATGTGAATCTCCAAGTCTAATGAGTCCAGGACGAAGCAGCTGGGACACAAGGATGTGATTTCACTCACGCCCATGGTTGTAGGGCAACATACGCTGTTTGAAGGACAGGCCTAAGCTATTGCTTTGCAAATTCTGACAAGTAACATCTGTTTAATTCACCATTTGCAGTGTGTGATGGTATTACATGTAGGGCAGTTATTGCCTTGTTTGCTTTGTCCGGGTCGTTGCACACTAGCTAAGGTTGGACATTTGAAGGGAAAGGAAATTGTACATTCCCTTGGAAGAAAGAATCCACCTGGAAGGCACAGTTTGCTTAAGGTCCCTTTTACTTTACCTTGTCTTGTCCAGCAGGCAGGAAATTTCCCTGCTCTACAAAGCTGATCATCCTAATTTAGTTCTAAGAAAAACCTAACTGCTGAGATCCAAAGCTCTTTTGTGTGATTGAGGATGGGGGATAGCATTTAAGCTAGGCTCTTTTCAAAGCTCTGGTTGACTTCAGGGTCCATCAGAACAACAAGAAGCTAAGTGTATCAGTGAGAGACAGGAGAAAACATCAGGTGTGAAAAGGAAGAGCAAAACCCACAAGTGATGAGAAAGACAACGGACAAACTAGATTTTGTGATGATTGTAAACCATGACACAGGGGAGGTGTACATCTCTCTGCTGATTTATCTTGGAGACAGGCTGGGAAAAAGGATGTAGTCAGAGCTAGTGGGTAGCCTGGAGGGGAAAGGGCTGGCAGGAATGTGTGATGTTATTTCTGAGGCCAATAAACACTTTTGCAGAACAGCTCACAAAAGCCGTAGCAGAGGATCCATCAAAAAATCCACCCTCTGTGAAAACATCCTCTTTAACCAAAAATTCAGAATGAAATGGACTTTATCACTTCAAAGGGATGGTGCTATCTTCAGGCTCATTCAGAGACAGCAGCTCTATCACCTTTTTTACTCTGAGACCGAAACACCTGGGGTGATGGTCCTAGTCCTTGGGCCATCTTCCAAGTCACTGCTAAGCAGAAACCCCCGGCTTATGGTAACAAATCAGTCAGAAAGACTCCATTGGTTTTTTGTTTGCACTTGCCTGTTCTTCCATACTACTCCCATTTCAATATTTTTTTAGTTAATTTATTTTAATAAATAGTAAATAGGAGAGGGTTGTGAGATGATAATTCCACCCTAGTGCGTGTCATATGTCTCAGACCTCCTGCTTTTTCAGGAAGAAATGTTTTTCCTCAACGGACTTCACAAAGGCAAAGAGTTGCTTTATGAAAGTATGGAAGAGGCTTGCTGAACGTCTACGAAACTAATGAAAGTCTTTCCCTTTGTTTTTACAGGCCCAGGATCTAGCCTTGCCACTTACTTTTTAATTGATCAAAGCCCAAATTTTTAGATGCCCTGATATTTCCAGAAAACAATGTTGTTTTAAAGCATCTCTTTCAAAAACTGGAAGGGCTAGCAGAGAGGAATATCCAAGGTTCCCATTAAATTAATGTCATAAAGTTTTAATTGATATTAAAGAGACATCATTATTAAAGGGAGAATTACATAAATTAAGATGTAAATTATGACAAGGAGGCTCTTATCATGAGATAATCAAAGATAATCACCCCCCTGGGGTACTGCAAGAAACAAGGCACAGCTGAGCGCCTCTAAATCTCTTAACAAGTACATCAGAGTCTTTCCATGGATCCTGAAAAGCAAAAACAAAGACATCCACCCCTTGGTGTCCAAGAGAAATTCATCATGTCATTGGGATGCTGCAAGGTTGGACTGGTGAGGCCAGGATTATATCTGAGCTACATACTTTCAATAGATCCACTACAGGGGTTTCTTTCTGTGAGCTTCTAAAGAAAACTCATTTAAAACCCTTTTTCTGCCAGTCAGAGAGAAAATTAATTTTGTAAACAACGACAGAAAGCTGAGCAGGGCAAAAAAGCCCTCAAAATTATGAACAAGCAGCTGTGGCCAGTTGTAACTAAAATTCCATTGTTATCCATGTTATTAATCTGTTAACAACCTGGTAGCACCCAAAGGACTTTGTCCAGCTGCCTAAAGAAATAATGGAAGATCATATTTACTGCATAAATAAAAATGTTATGTTTCGACAGCATTTTTCATTCTCAAGTAGATAAGAGGCACTCTATGTTCCAGGTGGAACAATGATGCTATGAGAGAGCAGAGGAAACCAAGATGTTAACTAAGATAGAGTCTGTTGTACCCCCTCATTCTTCTCAAATCACTAAACTAAATCCAGTTGCGTCTGTTTATTACAGCAAAAGGTGTATAGTAATTTATGTTAGAATAGCTTATTTAAACAAAAAAATATTATTTCTCTCAAAAATTCAGCTTCTTTGAAATTCCAAGGGTTTTCTGAGACCATGTCTATCTTGGAAAAAAAAAAAACACGAGTAGGGAAAAAATTAACCGTTACCTTACTATAATCCTTCAGCTCATGAGTTGACCAGAAGTGTGATTTTGTTTTAATTTTGAATATTGTTTTATAAAGAATATACATGAATATGCATTATAACATAAAATCTTTTACTAGTTCAAGATTCAAATAGAATATTCAGAGCCCTCATTTCAAATTTCTTTTAAAACATCTTCAAAACTTCCATACTGAAATAAAAAGATGTTTGGAAAAGATGCTGAATTTTCCCGCAGAATGCAATCTCCGGTTTCACAACAGCTGATATTTATTCATCTCTACCATCAGCTGGGATGAATGCGGTGCCTGAAAAATGACACAGGACTCAGCTGACCAAACGCTATTTCTCTTCTGCTGCTGCCAGCAGAAGCAACAAAATCCTTGGTTCCAGCAGGCTGGGAGAGCAGCACTGATGCTCCAAGTGTCTCTGCTTCATCACCAAACCAACGTCCCTTGCAAGTGCTGCGGCTGAAGGCATCATCTTTCCAAGGAGAGGAAGACAACCAGAGGACTAAGCAAACAGATCAGTGCCCAAACCTCATCCTGAAGCTGGGCTTAAGTGTTTATCTTTACATGCAATCTATTTTAAACCCAAGCTTTACCCAAGCTGTCATGGAGCAGGGTCTGTTCTTCAGGTTGCTTTCTTATTTCTGCAAATTCCTGTTTGAAGCGTTGCTGTGCAACTCAAGAGACATTGAAATAGTTCCTGCGGTGCTTACCTTCTGCCCAATATGTCCCATTAGCACGCTGTCAGCTAGAGAAGTATTTCCCAGGCTTTCTACGATGTCGATGCCAAAGTCTTTGCAAGCATAAATTCGGAAATGTTGGAGTTTCACGTTGCTGCTACTAAAAATCTACATAAAAACATAATAAAGGAATAATAATAATAAAAAGAAGCTTATAACTCTGTTTTACTTACAATACAACAGACAGGGCAAATGCAAAAACACATAAAAGTGTTGAATGTGTATTCAGTATTTGCACATCTCCCCTTAATTTCTTATTTCTTCTTCTAATTAACAACACAAAAATCTTTACCTTCTGTCAACTTATTTACATGGTTTTTTTTTTTTTAAAAAAAAAAAGAATAGTATGAAAGAAAATCAGGAAACAGAATCAGTAATAGACAGGGTAAAAGTGCCCTAAACATTTTGGGGTTTATTACTGGAAAAAATAGCAGGGTAAAGAAGTTAATGTTTGTAGCAGATAATAGATGTCTTGAAAATAACCACAGGTATTGCTTACAGACACCTAACAGCAAGAAGGCTGTTCCTAGAGGGAGCCCATGGAAAGCAGAATCGACTTAGTTATTCATGTATGCTAGGTCAGTAACATACAAAGAAATTACAAGTTAGCCAGAGAAAATCACAAAAAAAAAACCTGCAAAACATCTTTTTGTTTTATTTCGCTTCATACAAATAAGCTTTTCCAGAAAAAGAAGGCATCAGTCTGAAAAAAACACATGGACAAATTGGAGACCTTCAAAGGAAGGGTCATAGGATGGGTTAAATTAAAAGACATGCCTTACAGAGAAACACACACAACCTGTTCAGGTCATCAGACAGGGGTTTAAGAGGATCACAGCCTCTAAGCAGCAGTATGGGAAGAAAGTATCAGATAATAAAGGGTAGTGTGGGGTTTTTAATCAAATTAAGTCATAGTGAGCTACAATAGCTGGAAAGTGAAGATAGACAAGTTCAAACAAAAAAGTGCACGTTTTTAACAAGGATGAAAAAATTCCCATGGAAACCTTTAACCCTGTGAAGGTAACAGATCCTCTATCAACTGCAATGTTTACGAATAGCTCAGATCTTCTGGGAGGGTTTTTTTGGCTGCATGATCTAGTGGAAGATGTCCCTACCCATGGCAGGGGGATTGGAACTAGATCATTTTTAAGGTCCCTTCCAGCCAGAAAATCCCATGATTCTGTGATTATAGTGGCAGAGACATGCTAGATGTTTACAGAGGACACCAGGTATTCATGAAGGTAGCATTGCTTCTGCATTGAAGCAGTAAGGAGAGCTCACACAAATTGTGTTTCTGGCTTTATCACCAAAGCAGACGCCTCTGTCTGAGGGATATGGACATGCAGGTTACGAAAGCTTTTACCATAACTGTGGCCTATTTGCTGATCTAAAAGATGAAGTCAGTGTAGAGATGATGTACTTGTAAAGATCCTGAGCATCACAGAGGACAGTCAGGACAAACATACCTGCACTCCACCTTGGCTGTTCCAAGCTGTGAAGTTGTTGAACTGAACAGGTCTATTTGGGCTGTCTGGCAAATATTCTGGGTACACCAGCAACCCATACCTGTTTAGAAAAGAAAGCAAAGGAGACTGTTTCTTTACAGTGCATGTATTCATGAGCAGATTTTCCTAGTCATCGTTTTGATATCTAGGATCTTAAATCTCTAACAGCTCTCTGCATGAGACTTTTTCATTTATCATTTAATCCAAAATCAAAAACTGGTGGACAGCGATATTTATTTTAAGTATCTAAACATGTTGGAGAGCATACTTAAAATTTCTTTTCAAGTACTTTCAGAATTAGCCCCGCCAGAGCTAACAGCCAGCATATGGTATCGCTGACAAGTGCTCTCTGCAAAACACCCCCCACCACCTCATCAGCTTTCAACCAGTGTCGGCTTCAGATGGACCCAGATTGAATCTGGACAGATAAGGCTTTTCTGTATCTTGGGTTCAGCCAATTTGGAGAACATTCCAAACGTATGTGTTCCTAAATCCTTGGTTTGACCTTCTCAGATTTTAAATCCAGATGAATATCAAGATTTACTCAAAATTCAGGTGACTCCATCCACTGGCTTTAGCACAATGTCATTTTTTTACTGTCGTCTCTGGTTTGGAGAAGTACAGGCAAAACCTCTAGTGAATAGCCCTTCCTGGATGCTACAGGAACAACTGTTATATGTGATGTCTGACATACACACAGCACATTTTATCCTCTTGGGATGCAAAGTGATTGTTTTCCTCGATCTCCTTAATCAGAGACCAAATTCTTATAGTTGAGTGTTCATGCTGCTATGATATAAAGCATCTGGAGATAAGAAATGCTTCTCCAAGTTGTGTAAGCCAGTGTCAAGTCTCTAATGGCCTGCAGGAGATGTTAAAGGAGGAGCGTAAGAAAGAAATCATGTATCTGCTCTCCTGCATGCCGCCCTCCTCTGCTCAAAACATCTGTTATACTTAAAAATGAGCTTTTGAATCAACAAATGAATTTGCTGTTAAATGGTTGATGAGGAAACATGTTAAATGTGGCACCTCAAATTACATCAGGATCATTTAAACAAGGGTGTAAAGTGGAGGAGCTTGTTACCAGCACAGGGAAATGCTGCAAGTTAACAAATTGGGCTTGTGAACAAATAAGAAAGGACCATATTGAAAATACTGAAGAAACCATTCATGATCAGGCCCTGAAAAACAGCCCCAACCACATCACTCTCAAACACTGATTCTGCTCTGCTGAGGAGAACTCTGCTTACAAGTGAGGAAACCCTAAAAGGGTGCAAAATTGGAAAAAGAAAAAAAAAAATCCTGAAAGGAGAGGCAAAGCCTTTCCCGATCGCCACTGCAGTTATAGTTAGCACTGCCTTGCACCGAAGGAAAATCTCTTTAACCAAAAGCCCCCAAGTACCTTGTGCAGGAATGAGCTACGTTCTCACTGAAGGACAGGAGAGGCATTTTGGATGGTCCCTCAGGGGAGAGGTGAAAGAAATAACCGTACCCAGCAGCACACACTGTGTTACCCTGCAGAGAAGCATACATGACTGTGAAAAAAGGTTACCACAGATTTCTGGAAATTAAAATGAATTTAAGAACAACCCAGACTAAAATCCCAGCTGAGGTCCATTGAAATTCCAGTAAGTCTGGCTGATAGAAGCTGGTACCTTGTTTCTGTGTCATCAATCTTGTCCTGTTTTTGGTCTGTCATTGGGCCAGTCTTAAAAAAGTGTGTTCTCAAGCCAGGCAACAAGGGTTGGCCAAGTAATAGAAACAAATGACAGAAAAATGGTATTGCCATAATTCTTCAAGGAGTAGGTAAGGAACAAGTGTGTGGAAAACTTCTTACGTCTATAAAATCCTTTCTAAATAGGAAAGCAATGTCATGAAACAACGGTAAATCACAGACTACTCAGTTTATTGATTCACTTCTCAATCTGTATCTTTCTCATGTCTCCCAAAGCAAATACAGCAAAAGGAAATCACATTGGCTTTGAAAATGTGACATCCCTGAAAGTCAAGAGAAAGCAGAGAGCTACATCTTCAGGATCTGTCAGCAGCTGAACAATTAAACTTACTTAGACCTGTGGTAAATTACTTGTTTTGGATTCTTTTTAACAGGGTAACTGAACAACCATGTGAAGATGTGCTGTAAGTTATTGTCAATTAATATCTCTTAAAAAAGCAATGACAGAGTTACATTCTTTATATTATTGCAAGAGGTGAAAAATAAGTGAATAGAAGGTCTGCCTGGACTTAAAATTAGGATTTTGGTACTTACAGCATCTGTAGAAAGTGGGTTATGTGGGTTACATACAGTGGTTTAGGAGCTTTCCTACTCTAGGGAAGAAAAACCTGCTCTTACGTGCTTCATTTGGACAGCAGCCAAACCCAGTTAGTTTTGGGTTTTGTCCATATAGCAAAGTTTTCCAGTGTGCGTCTGGGCATGATCCCTCTCACCCACCTTAGATGTGTAAAAATTTTATGCTGAAGTCCAGGCTGGTAAACCTAGTCCCCCTTTCCAGGAAAAAAATAAGGCATAGGCGTGTCCAGAGGGCGATTCTTCTCGTCTATTCTTAGAGTTTAATTGCTCTCTGGAGGTATCTAGGTCTCTAAGGGGAGTCTGAGATGAGCTTTCTTGCAGCTGTAAGAAGAGCTTGTTCTCTAAGATCGGAACTGACACCCACCCCTACCATTCATAGGTCACTGGGCAGTGCTAAAACACTAATGACTTTTTGGTCCCTGATGGTCCAAATCGAAGCCAAGCCTGGTGACCTAGAGGTGAAAGCCTCCATATACCAATTACTTTCTTCTGACCCATCCAAATGTGTTCCCTGCAGTCGTAATCTCTGACATCTGTCAAGCAAAAAAGATGTATCAATACCCAAAGCACTGCTTTCTCTATCTCCTGGTAAAACTGCTGCTTTTTCTGAAAGTGGAGCCACAGACCCTTGTCTTTTAACAAAATACTTCTGCAGTCCAGTCACATTATTTCCAGGATCTTTTACTTGCGACTCCAATCGTGCGTTCTACAGATGATTCATAAGGAAAAAAACCTGCATATTTATTCAGCCAGCTAGTGGCTGGAGGGCAGGGGTTTTAGGCAAGCAGGGAATTTTGTGTGGAAATCAATTCTTTGTGGAAGTCAGTATATTACGAATGTCCATGCAACCAAAATTCCAGAGAGAAATTACCTCCCTGAGCATGCCAAATACCTGGAGGTATGCATTGCAAGTCAGTAAAATAAGGTGGCTGACGTTTTAAGTGTCTCTTAACCGCACAACACTCCTAATGTAAATATTTCATTAATTTCTTTTAGATAACCAGGGCTCAAACTGTTGACCTTAAAGATGACTTTAAAGCTCTGGAGAGTGTGCCCAGCACTGCTCCCCCAGTTTCAGAACCTGACAGGATGTAAGGAGTACCCCCAATGGGCTTGCTTCAACCTGTGCTCACCTTGCAGAAGGTTTTAGAAAAGGTCTCGATAGGGATGAAATAGTGAGAAACAATCAATGCCAAGCAGATACAGGCTCACCTTTTTGGTACTGTGGAGAATGGCTGGGTTGGGTGATTTTGGGTAACAAATTCATTTATCAACAGCAGGACCTTCGGTCACTCCTCTGACATGGAAACACAGGCTGATCTCCACCCCATTAATTCATTTAAGTTGTTTCCCAGTCCTCAACACCATGGCAAGAAAGGAAAGGGAGGATGCTTGTTGAATTTCTTGAACCCAGTTTGTATGTTGTTATGCATGAGCACTGCATGCTGGCTCTGGGATTTAAGGGCATTGACTGTTTATGAATGGGAAGTTACTACAAAAACTTCAAGATCCACTGGACCCAAGAGAACAAAGAGAAGAAGATAAAAAAATAGTGTTTTTTTTTTCTCCTGTGCACAAAAATAAAACCGGGGACATAGGGCATGCACTTCAGTGACAAAGGAGCCAGTATCAAAAAGGGGCATCTTCAGTTCCTCATGCTGATAGCATTTAAAAGGCAAGAAACCAGCCTGCTAATGAAATTGTCTTATGACGCTAAAAAGCAACAACTAGGGCTTCCATACTTTGTTTAAAAAAACCAACAAACATAACCTTGTAATAATCATTTTGCCCTTGTACTGTATGAGTATAAAATTTTATCTGACACCCTGATTCACGAATGCACTTAAGGGCTTAAGTCAAAAGGAAACCAGTGGGAATTGGGTCTCTGAATGTCTTTGTAGTCTCAGGTTTGAGTGACTGCTGTGTCCCAATTTCAACACCGTTTAGGAGACCACTGATTTTCAAGGAAATTTAAGCTCTTCAGTTACCAAGGCAAATTTAGGCTTCCAAGTAAATTGGGCAGTTATGAAAATATTATTGCAGGACTCACTGCGGAAAGCTTAACCCATCATGCACAGAAGACGCAACATGGCATGGACCTAGAGCTCTCTGTCTATCTTAGTTGTAATCCTTGCCTGAAAGATCACAGCCTGTAAGTTTAAAACCAGTAACTGAAAGATGGCAACCTGAAAACACAAAACAAACAAACATAAAACCCGACAAGCACCTAACATTGAAATCTAGAAAAGGAAATTTCTATTCCATGTCGTGGCCTGGAAACCAGGCAATGGGAAGGTGAGTTTTTCCCTTTACATTTTTTAAACCTCCCTATTAAATTAAGATTATAAATACCTAAAAAGTAATATCCAGTTCTTGAGCCATTTGATCAGACAAAGGGTGCTGAAACTCTGTAATGTCAAGATGCTGGTGCTGGACCATCATCCTTTGCATTTAGTGGTTATTATTGTACTAAGAAAAAGTCCACAAGACTCAGATGTTTTGCTTTGAAGAAGTGTGACTTTTTCTCTTAGTAACCCTGTCCTTTCATGTCTTCTGGTGAGCACTGCTTGGTACTGTAGAACAGTAAGTGCAGCTAATAACAATTTTAGTCTAGGGAAGCTCTTCATATTTTCCTTTTGCGGCTGCAATGCCTCAAGTAGCCCACTCCAAGAGACTGCCGACAATGAGGTTTATCAGCAACCCTTCAAGGGCCGTCTGCTTTTCTGCCTTGAGTAGCACGTCTCTAGAGAGCAGACTTAACCCTGCTGTTCGGGTACACAGCCACCGACGCAGTTTTGGGTGTGCCTATGAAGACACGTGAACAGGGAGCGCTAAACAAATGTGCTGAAAACCACCCACAGTCAGTTCACACGTACCTGTAGGGATAATTGCAGCAAACCTCTTCAAAAGCTGAGCCACTGGTGATCGAGCAAACAGCTCCAGGCTAAGTCAGTGCATGACAGTACAAAACTCTGTGTCTAGTAGAGCCGAAATTCATGTGATTCTGCCTAGTTGTTGTATTTTTTAACCACATTTGATGGTTTTAAAAATGATAAAAATGCCCTTGAGGGAACTGCAGAAAAGTCCTCTCCTTCTTCCTAAGTACTGTTGTTTTCATACTAGCATAGGAAATGTGTTGGTCTCCTTCTCGCCTTCAACTTCAAGTGCAATTCTTTCCTCTTGGAACAGAAGCCAAGGGGGCAATTAGGTCTTCACATACAGCTAATAATTGGTTTGGTTTTTGTGAGTTAGCAACAGAACAGGTTAGGATATATTTTCGTTAAATGAAAATGTGCATTTGTCGCAACTTCAGTTAAGTTCAACTGTGGTAAAAAAGGTCAGTTTCAACGAAACTCCAGACAAAATAGTTGGGGAGGAAAAATGGTTTGAAATCACTGAAAATCATATTTTTTTTTTACATGAAACACTTAAAAGTGACTCTTTATTCTGAAATGTAAGTGACTTGAATAAGACGAAAAAAGTATGAGCTAAAAGAAAGCATCAGAGAATTAGTGAATAAAAAGATTTTTACTGAGCTCAACTTTTTGATGTGAGGGCTGCTAGTCTGTTAGCTTTTTAAGAGTTCTATGTTTTATCACTATTTAGAATAGAGAAGCTTCGTTTCTTTTAAAATCAATGTCATTTTCATAGGATAGGGAACACATTCTCCTTTTCGCCCTGGAATGCAAATCTTGGACTGTACGTATGTTGCCGTTTTAAATTCAGATAGAGGTGCTTTTGATATTGCTGGATTTTAGTGTGTTTGTCATCAGTCCATTAAAACTGAGATTTTTTTAATATATAATGGCAGAAACAGGAAAAAATTCTAGAGAAGCTGAGCCTAAACTTTTTTTCCAGTTTTTATGAATCCGTGAGTATTAGAAAATAAGATAACTTTATAAAGTATCCCAGGACGAAGGATCTCACTGCAATATTTCGTTCCACTCAAGCACAGTAAAATTTTCAGTAATAAATTTGCCCATGAATAGAATTAATTTTGTACTGTACACTTGCTTTAGTACCCCATCACAAACACAGTTTCTGACAGCTCATCCGAGAAGGAAACGTTGTGTATGATCTCCCAGAAAAATGAAGCTCCACATCTTTCTGATATCTTTGATTAGAAAGGAAGTGTTACTTTTTATACCTGAACTTCTTACCTTGATGTGGTTGGCAGGAGCCCTGATGTAGATCCCTGCTGGTGACAGTGTCTCAATGTTGGATAAACCATCTGTTCCAGAAAGGCCAATCACTACGTTGTTACTGACTCTGTTCCCCTCTTCCAGTCCCTCTTCTTTATTTAAAAAAAAAAAAAAAAAAGAATTAAAAAAGAAATAGAAATGTACATACAGCTGGAAACCCTCTGTTATACAATTCAGAGAAGTTGCTGGGTTTTGCGCTGCCTGCTTTTTGCTGGCATGGCCTGCCTGCGAATTAGCTTTCCCTGCTAAATGTCCCTGGGTAAATCATTGTTTGAAAAGCATTTAGAAACCTGTGCTTAGCACACAGCAGAAGACGTCTGTGAGATGGTCAAAGGCTGCCATGACTGCTCAACACAGTGGTGTGCAGCATGGAAAACAAAAGGCTGTGTGCTACAGAAATATCAGGAGGGCACAAGTAAGATCTGACCAACATTGTAAATATGATAAACACCAGTTTCTGCCACAAAGAGCTTAGACTCTAATGAGATAAACACAATCAGGGAAAGAAGTGCTACAATACATATTCTACAAAGAGGCAATAGAGACCATGATCCACAATTCAATATGCACAAGGTCCTATACTGAGAGTTATATATGAATATAACACCAGACAGACTGTATCACAGAGTTATGGAGCAAATAAATAAAGGGAGTATTATAAAACACATTTACAGTTGGAAAAAGAAAGATTCAGAGCGGGGAAGTGGCTCACCTATGCACACACAGGTACACTTCTGGCAGTACTAGAATTCGAAGTTGTATCTATCTCCCATGTCTCCATCCCCTGCCCTACTTATGTGTGAGAAAATTTCTAAATAAGACTTAACTTCTGGTGCAATCCTGCACAAAACTGGGGGTTTTGCCCCCGTAAGCAATGAAGTGTGAAAAGAAAAAGGAAAAATCTATCTAAAAATTGATTACACAACTCAGAGTCGTGGGGTGCCCCAGAACTAGTAACAGTATTGAAGAAGGAAGGGGAAAAAAAGAAATATTCTTTTAAAGTACATGATAAAGAAATGTGTTACCCAATGGCAAAAAGTGGACAGTTGCATACAGGTCAAGTCCAATTAAGGACACATCACCATGTATCTCCCCACTCTGTTTTGGAAGCAGGATACAAAGTGGATCATCTCTGTTTGGCTCATATCACAGAATCACGGAATGGCAGAGGCTGGAAGGCACCTCTGGAGATCATCTAATCCAACCCCCTGCCAAAGCAGGTTCACCTAAAGCAGGTTGCACTGGATTGTGTCCACGTGGGTTTTGAATATCTCCAGGGAAGGAGACTCCACAGCCTCCCTGGGCAGCCTGTTCCAGTGCATCAGGAACAAATTAAATCTATTTAGTTTTGTTGATCAAACATAAATTATTATCTTCAACTATACCTGCCCAAGTTCTATTCCAAATACAGAACCCTTCCCCAGTCATCACTACCCCAAATGTAATCCACTTGACAGGAAAACCTATGTGAGTTGTTTTGGGGGACGGCAGTAATTATTTTTAGACTTATTCCCAGTCTTTTGAGCTTTTCTTCATTTTTGGAATAAGATCCGTTTAGGAGATATTTCCTTTGCAGGCTGCATTTACTACAAACAATGCCACTACCAGAGCATGAACAGGATCCTAAAGCAGTCCTTTTGATAGCCACATAGGTTGTCGAGGTGGCATAAAAGGTCTTGGCTTCCAAGCTGAGACCTGGTGTGTCAATTAATTTTAAGCCCAGAGCGACTTTTTATGACTGTCTTGCAAACCCCCTGAAAATAAGAGGTTTGGATGAAATCACTGAGGGAGTCCAATTCTGGAGCTGCAAATAGCCAGACATAATAAATATTCCTTAACAGGCAACAACAGGATGTATAAATTCATCCATCAGCCCCTCTGGAGCTGCTGACTGTGAAGCCATTAAAGACATCTTGGGGATAAGGCGTATTCAGGCTGAAACTTCAATGGAAACGTTCAGCTCAGCCCAGAGTCCTTTAACCCAGACACATGTCCTAGCACGAGCGAGCCAAGGCACGCTGGCAGGCTGGAGATCTTGTTCCGCTTCCCCATGGCCACAAAGGCTCTGTGCATCACCTCGGGCAAGTCGTTGCATCACTCTCAGCCAGCTCTCTTCATCTGCAAGATGTGTGCAATCACTCTGGTTTTATAGTCTCCTCTGTTTGAATCGCAATCTATCACTTCTCATTATGTTTATATATAGGACCTAGCATAGGGACTCGCTGTGTGTGCGGAACTGCAGGATCAAGACTGAAGGCTTTTTCATCCACTCTGTTTATCTTAAAATTGGTCATTTTTATCCCATCTCTGATGGAAAACAAAAATCGAGCTATAACTTTAGGTATTCAGGCAACATGAGATCCCAGCAGAAGATGCTGCAAGTCAGTCTCCTGATGGTTAGTTAGGAGAAATATTTTGTTGTTTAACATTTTTGTTGCTCCAAGCTCCAATTTATTTAAGTGCTAAATCCTCTGCTTAACTTTTAACATATGCTTTCACTCCATTATCTTCCATGTCAAATGACTCAAGTTAAAGGTAAGTATGTTCTTAAATGCCTCGCTGAACTGGGGTCTTAAATATTGCATAATGGTGCTTTTCCGAAGACAGATAAATGAATCCCCTAAAAACACTCTCCTTCCACCTACACACTGAAAAAAAAAAAAAAAAAAAAAGAATCTAGATCAAGTGAAGACTGACCTGAAGAAACAGACGGTGTATGGTCAAATGGAAACAGCTGCTATTGTTGTATGTGGAATCGTGGGAGCTTTATTCCTGATTCGATTTTACCGGTAAATACAGAAGATGTGGTTAAAGTTCTTAGGGTGCAGTTAAGGATCTGCCATTCTTTCTTCCAAAGATATTTTCATGCAGATGATAATTACCACATGTAGGATAGGTATTTTCCTGTTTCACTTACCCAGTAGAAGCCCATGGCCTGAAATGTTGTAGAAAATATTACTGTCCACACTAAGGTTTGAGATCCCGGTCAGACGGAGTCCTTGGCCAAAGGAGTCCAAAACACAACAGCCACGTATATAGGAGTCTGGAAAAAAATGAGCAAAAAAGCACACTGCAGCTTTAAGGTTGGGAGAGTTTTGTATTAGCTCCTCAGCCTTTCTTGTTGTGCAATTCACCATTTTGGCTCCCACGAGACTCCTCAGTTGCAGCTGCCCACCTTACTCACCTGGCAGATCTTTGCCAACAGGCAGGCATTGCTGAGACGGGCACAGTAGAGAAGAGGGGTCCTGTGGGCAGAAATGGGTTGATGGAAGGGATCCACTATAGTCAGGGAGGAGGAAGAGATCCAGTGAAAGCATAGAGTGGGATCTTAAGAGTAAAGTATGTCATGAGCTGGATGATTGAAATGGGATTGAAGGAGAGGAGGAATGTTTCAGAAGAGCAGTGAGGACAGCAGGTACACCTTGTCTAGCCAGGCATGGTGACCTGCCCACTGTACTCCAGCATCATGGCTAGTCCAGCCATCTTCCACCAGGAAATCTAGAATCTCACTCGTGATGAAGATGGCATAGGGAAGGTGTAAGTGTGGCTTGGCTGGAGGAGAACATGCCACCCAGTACCCTTAAAACATTATTCGAGCCCACCTAACTTACTCCCATCACCACCAGTCTTTAGGCTTCTCGTTGCCACTTCCACAGAGAAAAACTTCACACTTACCAGTGACAAAGTCAAAAGAACTTACTTTGTTCTTTAACTTTCAGGTGATAGAATTACATTTTGGCCTATGTTACCACACAGCCCTGAGCCACCTCTGCGTTTCCTCACAGTATATTAGTGCTTTCATTCCCAGAGCTAGAAGTAGCAAGCCAACTCAGAGGTGTGACATAAAAATGAGATATTTTAAGAATAAGCTGTCCAGAGAGGCAAAGAAAGTAAAGCAGGTTAAAGCACTCCACCAAGTTTCACTTGGGCTTTGACTACAGGTGAGGTTTTCTCACATTTATGAATCCAGTTTGTCAACCGATTTGAGAGCTGAACAGGCTTTTGAGGACATCTGCCCCAACTTGGGGCAGAAAAAGGTGGGCATTTGAGACCATTACAGCCCATCGCCAGTGTAACCACCTCACCTGCCATCTGCGTGTTGCCAGCAACAGTCAGGGCACTGCGGTGCTGCTGAAACGCTTGGCCCATGTGGCGAAACTGGACCCCCTCTATCTGGAGCCAACTCGCCTCTCCCTGGAAGGCCTCCACAACCACGATAGCCCCCAGGTCCCGGGACCCCAGCTGCCTCTCGCTTCGCTGGTACAGACAGCTGGAGCCACCTAGAATACAACTCAGTGTTAATTCTCCATGATGACCATCAGACGTGCAGAGTACCCCAAGCAACATCACGAGAGACACCACATTGACTCAGCGAGACTCTGTCTCCAGCAGGAATCTTAAACGTGGGCCCAAAGACACATAGCCACAGGCAAGAATATTTGATACTCCCTCGAATACTCTCACAGTTCCTTCTCTAAGAGTCTGGACATTTTTAGAGGAACATATACTAAAAACAGCAGGAAGCTCTGGTAGTTTTATGCCTTGGAAAGATCCTTGTGTTCAAATTTAAATAGTCCCATGCATAGGGAAGATGGATTTGACATTGATTTACTTTGGGTGAGGTTCTTGAAAAGGGGATTGGGCACGGATGTACTGAACGAAACTGAAATGAGAACATTTCAAAATTTGTTTAAAACTCCTGCTCTCCCCACTGTCCCTTCAGATAGGTGAGGCACTGTTACTGCCCATGGTCTGAAGACAAAGAATTAAATCGCAGGGCTGGGGAAGGAATCGACATTCCTGAAAAGCATCCTTCCATGAGTCTATGCTTAGGATATTTTAGTATGAGGGGATTCAGGCTATGAATGTGCAACTTAGGCTTGTTCAGTGGAGGTGCAGAGGAGACTGCAAATTCCAGCACTGCCTGCTTATGCTCAGTAATGCTCCTTTTTCTTCTAAAGAAGGTAAATTAACTACAAAAAACACTGCCCACTCATCTTCTGACGACTCCTCTGAGAAATCCTCCTATGCTTTAACTCAAATAAAAACCTTAAACAGTTAGCACATTTCAGAGACTATATTTATGGGTTCCACAGAAAATGGACTATAAATCTGTGAGTAATTTAAGCAGTTGGCTGCTGGATATCAAATGAAGTCTTGTGTCACAGTCTGAAAGCCCAAGGCTTTTTATTTTTAAAGGAAACATTACAACTGGGTTTCCAGATAACCTAACTCTCTTAAAATTATAATCTCTGCATCTGATTCTTCTTCCTCCTCAGCTGGTGTAAATCAGGAAGCCACCTGTCAAGTTTCATGGTGTTTCATACAGGTAAAACTAAAGGAGAACTAAGGTACCTAGCATTGTTTCACCAGCATTACTATACGCTACAAGAAATCATCACCTGTTTTTTTTCTTGATATCCCTAAACACTAAACAACATCTCAATATTTTACACTAAAGAGTACAAACAGCATTGGGCTGTTTTGTTTTTCCTTCTTCTTAAAGTGACTGAATAGTAAACACAATTAAAAATTTAATATATTATGTACACTGAAACATGTTTTCAGAAGATACTTTCTTTTCTACACCCTTAGGCTCAGGCAAAACCAAAGGGTCTTTCCCAAGATGGCTTGAAACAACAATGTGAAAATAATACATTGGAGATATTACAATAAAATGCAGTTCAATAAAATGTGGTTCAGATCCCAAGACTTCACACTTCAATGTCAAACAATGTTTGGAAAGATAAACTCCCTTTCCTGGCACTAGTATGTCTCAAAGTTACCCTATTAAGAAAGATTTCTAATACACAGTGATACCACAATGGGATATTTTTATGGAGCAATTTTGCTCTTCAGTACATTTCTGTGAGAAAAGGCCTCCTCACCTCTTGTAACACCTGCTTTTGCACACTGTCTGAGGTGTGACATCCTCTCCATCGTGACATTTCCTTGAACAACCACCCTTCTGCTAATCAGTGCCACCACAGCACTCAAAGGCAGGCTTTGGCCATTCACCCATCCCTCTCCGACACTGTGCGAGTACCTAAGGAAAGACACAAAAAGGCACAAAAGCATTTGCACCTGCTAGAAGGCAAGAATTATGTTTACCCTAAGCTTATGACTCCAACTGCCCAAATTCAGAGCTGGGTTCAGCCCTTCTCTCACCATGGACAGTGGCATATCCAATGTGTCTGCAAATATGGGCTAGATGTATTTCTCCTTGGCTGATGTTTGTTTTCATCTTTTTGTCTCTCAAGCTCACAAATTTTCCTTAGATTACATATGCTTACACCAAAGTATTTCAGTCTTTGAATTTCCTTCATCTTCCTAGAACATATTTGCTGAAAACCATCAGTACTTTCTTCCTCAAGCTGCAAATATTTCTGAAAATGATACCATTAATATTCCTGGGCATTGGAGTTGGGGTGCCTCCCAAACAGCTAACATGTTTCAGCACTGGGGGCTCCAGGTGATGATGATAAGGAGTACAGTTTGTCCAAGATCTCCATGCACAGAAGACAGAGAGAGCAAAATGCTTGCTGAAAACACAGAAGCAGTATTTCCAAACTGAAGTAATTCAGTTTGTGTTGTTAATCATAAGTAAATCAGTCAAGAAGAGAGGACTTTTTTTTTTTTTTTTTTTTAAAGAAGTCAGACCTTTTTGTGAAAAAAATGCACTTGCTCAAGAAATTAACTGTGCAGGAAAACTCTTTGTCAACCCTATGCTGAGACCACTGGACTGTACTGGCCATCAGTGTTTTCTGCTTCAAAGGTTTTCTGAGTTCATGGTTATGATACAGAATTTAAACATAGTCAGAAACATTCAGGATTGAACGTCCACTAGCTTTAGGGGGAGCAAGGAACCAAAGCACTTTTGTTAAACGGATTTATATAGTTATTATGTCCCACAGGAAGCTGCAAATCCTCACCTTGACCAAATTTACCCCTGATTTAGCTCCGTGCTATAGAAATCCCCTTGGCCCTTGAACAGATACCTGAGTGGTGATCTAAGGTATAGCTCTGTGTTGCTCACAGACTGAATAACAGCCATTTCTTCTTGCTGCTGTGCATCTCCAATGCCTGATCTTCCCACCACAATTTCATCACCAGGTTGCCAGTCAACAGGTTCCTGGAGCAGTAATCGTGTGTCGTTAGCATGAGCTGATGAGTTCAAGTGTGTGAAAGTTACTTTGGGCATCCAGCCTGAAAAAAAGTAAACCAATTTTTTTAAAAAAAAAGCGGGTCAAGCGACACAAAAAAAGAGGAGCAACTTGCTTAGAAAACACTGCCTCGCTTGGGCCATCTCATGGTCATTCATTTCTGTTTGATTATGTGTAGGAGAGAGCCTACAAAAGATGATTTGTGCACATCTGCTTGGGTCAGAAAAGCATCGTTTTCCAAACCACATCTTCATTTCATATCGTTTGTCTTTATTGGTCCCAAAAAAACATGCCAGAAAGAAATTTGCTCAACTGACAGTGGGAGTTGACGTTCAGTTTCATCCTCCCAAACTGACTTACCTATACGAGAAACACCCTCTTCCTAAGCACCCTTTATAGTCAATGGAGAAAAGCACTTTCTTCAGGGACCATCAGCCTTCCCTGAGCACGAAAAGCAATTTGAATTACCAGATTCCCCAGTCAAGTCTCCAAAAAAACCATGCAGTGATTCTAAGCCCACAAGTAACTTGTATTACTTGTAAGACAAATATCGCTTGTTTCAAAAACTTTTAAGAGTGACTACAGAGTACTCAGCTGGGAACACGAGGTCATCTTGAAACTGTGGAGGATTCAAAATGAGGGGACATTTTTTGAAATCTTGGGTTAAGCAGCAAAACCACTCCAAATTAAAAGAATTTTCTTCAGCCTTTTGCATCCAAAAGCAGAAATAACATCACATAGTACTTTAAATGTTGTAACTTTGGTGATTTTTTTTTCATACAACTTGTTTCTCAGAAAATGGTGCTGAAACATATTCTTAATGGGGCCTTACCCTGGCTAGACCTGAAAGCATATTTTCAACTTTGAGGTTCAGCTGATGTGAAGGTCACATAACATGCCTGGGGATGGGGATGGGTTACAGGTTTGGCAAGCAAAGTGAATACGCTGGTCAGCACGACTGCAAGACGAAGAGCCCCCTGCATCACTACCTTAGGCCACCACTGGAAGGCAATAGCAAGGTTGCAACTGCAGATTTCCAAATCCCCTCCTCCTCAGTGGACATATTACCAAGTCTGGGTGCAACAAGCCCCAGAAATGAAACATCTTGCCTTTTCACCCTCCCTTCTTCACTTCATGTAGTTTGCTTTAACTCTTGACATTTCTTTTTCCGTAGCAGGCTTTGGAACAGATCAGTCCAATGAGATCCAACAAACTGAACACCACCAGGAGAGAGTATGTGCTTCACATGCCCACCTTTGGTATATTTTTCCTTCCCTCCTTTGCAATAGATCATAATTTACCTTTAGCCCACAGCAAGTTACTGTCCTCCCTGGCTGTACTATAGAAAAGTAATAACACCAGAAATCACTGAGGGTAGGGGTTGCATGCAATATATCATTTTCAAATTATCTTAAGCAAGCTTCTCTCTCTCCATTTTCTGTTTCACTTTCTGTTGCTCATACTCTAATGTCTGAATTCTTTCCTTAGTGAAGACAGAAATAAGGAGTAGCATCTCCAAGTCAATGAATTCACAGCAGAATGAGAAAAGGAGGAATCAAGTCTTCATACTCTGTCATCCTGAAGAATTCTTGAGCACCTGCTCTGTGTGTCAATGAGGCGATGGGCATCTAAAGCTACCTGAAATACTTCTCAGTTATTATCTTTTCTTTTTTTTTTAAATCAGAATTGAAATTTCTCAACTTACAGCTAAGAAAATCTCCCAGACATCCTTCACTTAATGTGCTTCAGTTCGTATCACGTAACTGTTTCAGAGTGCATCAAATTGATTTCCTTCAGATGAAACTAATGCAGATGCTTTAATCCAGTAGGACACATAATCCACTTTAGATGCCAACGGAATCAGACTAGGATGACTCTGTAGTAGCCCTGAAAACACATACAGTGCGGACCCTGCATCTTCAGCACCTACAGCTTTTGCTCTACGGATCTGTTTCAACTAGGCCACACTGTTTTCTAATGTAGACGTAGCAAAAGCCCACCTTGCACCATCCATGAGCATAGACATTAAAGATTTTCCCTGTGAAATCTCATCCTCAACATAGCCTCAGCCAGCTCAGAAAAAGATCCTTTACATATCAGCCTGAGTGCATTCTTTTATTAGCAGCAGTCTCATCAACTTTATTCACTTACCTTTTTTCATGGAGTGAACCTCGTGAATTTTTAGGACTCACATAAAAGTGAACGACTGACAGCAGCCATCTGCATGTTGAGCAGCATACAATTTTTCTCCAGCTCTGGTCATTTTGTTTAGAGTACTGATTTGTGTGCATGTGTTAGGGTGTGTGTTTGGGTGCATCTGTGGCCAGACACACAACTGACTCCCACTGTGTACATCTGTCACACACAACATACTAAGGCAACCACTATAAAAGCACTGCTGGGCAACAACTCTTGTCATTAAGAGATGCAAACCACCATTCTGCATTCTAAATATGCTCTAATGGAAAATGTTTGTTTCAGGCTTTTTTTCCACTTCCAAGCTCTGAAACAAAATTTTTTAAGGAAAGTCTTCTCAAGTTTTTTTTTTTTTCTTCTAGAATAAGAGTATTCAAGGTATCTAAACATTCCCCTCTTTTTTTTTTTTTCTTTTTTCTTTGTTGACTTCTTACAGTGTTCTCCCAGCCTCCCTCTCTATCTCTCATTCCAGTTTGTTTCATCTTTTCCTGATGATTACTTGGGGTGGAATATATCTTTCTATGTATAAGATCTACTTCCAATTTCCAATACTTTCAGTATATTTTCATTAGGAAAAAAAAAGTCTAGCAGATTTCTCTTCCCTTGCTTCCCGTTTATAACTCCCACATACAACAACCCCTGCAGGTCAGATTCTCCTCTCCTCTAAGCAGCACAAGTGACACAAAGGATTGGATCAGTGACACTTTTCTGGTCAGTTCACCGAAAAGGGACTATAACTGCAGCTTCTTTGCCTTAACTATAGCATATTCCTAGCCCTATGGTTTTGATGGAAGCCCATAGTACACCTACACACCCACACAGAAATGTACTGTGCTGTTCCTTGAGCAGTCATCACCCATTGCTGTTTAAAATAACCTGCTCCCTCTTCTAGAAAAAATTTACAGCTGGTAACCCTAAAATTGCAACCTGTATCTCATAGTTCCAAATTCAGGAAAACATGCAATCCCCATGTTCTCCCACTTCAGTGCCTATCCAACAGGTTTACATGAAGATAGCTTGAAAAGAGCACCACACTCACTGTCAAGGGTTGAGGCTGGGCCAGCCACTAACGAATGACAGATGCTCTCTATTAACCCCTTTCCCCTCCCAAAAGGGGAAGGGAGAGACAACAAGGGAGGGAGACTTAAGGTTTGGAAAAGAAAACTAAAATAGCTTTAATGAAACAATAACAATAGAAGAAAAGACATAATAAAACTAAGAAAATAAATATATACAAAACCTATACTGGACTCGGCAGCAGACAGGAACTAGATGCAGGACCTGGATTCAGGCACTGGATTCAGGAATACACAGATCGGAATCACCAACACAAGAACTGATGGGGTCCTTCTGGGATGCTGGCCATCGAGGGAGAGAGCTTGACCCTTGTGATCCCTCAGCTTTATACTGAATATGATGTATATGGGATGGAATATTTAGTTGGTCAGTTTTGGGTCACCTGTCTGGCTTGCTCCTCCCTGTAGGTGCGAACTTTTTATGTGCTCACAAGTCTTTTCACTTACTGTGCCCCAAAACGGAGTACAAGATTTAGCAGTGATCTTGGTTACTATAGGAGCAAATATAAGCCAGAGCCTTTCTGCATACTGTTCCTTGGCATTAACAATAAACGTCAAGCATTGTCGCTGATAGATGCAGTCACTGTCTGGAAAAACATGCTGTTGATTTCAGAAAGTGCGGTTACTTACAAGAGACTTAACTGAAAAGTAAGAGTACTGAAACAGAATTAGTTCTGTTTTAGCCCAAACCAGGACACCCACTAAGCCCCTTAGTCACTAGTACTGGTGGTGTCTGCAAGTGCCTTGACTTAGTTTGGAAACTGTGGGTTGGTTTCAGGTGCCTAAACATGTAATTTTGAATGTATGATTGGCCTCTAGCTGCTGTTCCAGAAAGGCATTGGTCTGGCATAAGTCTTGTGTCCTATCTGCCAGACCTACGTAGATACCTTGGTTACTACAGGTTACCTGAAACGGTCCTTTATGTCAACACTGAGGTAGATGAACAGCCAAGCAGATGGAAGACAGCGAAATCAAATTGCTGCTATTTCTTGAAGAAGTTTCCAGACCTCTGCTCACCTATCAGGGGTGGGCTGACTGGATAGGGTACACCTACACCCAGCTTTTACATGGAGAGATCAAATGTGCTGATGAAGACCTCAGGAGGGAATGCTCTCCAGCTGGGAGACAACCTTCATTTCCCAGAGGTCTTTTCCAGCTTCTCCTTCAAAAAAACCAATGGGCTCTCTACAAAGACCATGAATACTTAAAGGAGCTTCCCTGGAAGGAAGACCCCTGTCTCTGCAGACTGTCTGCAGGACCACCCTTTGGAGGCCCAGAGCCCGCTTTCTTGTTTCCCCTTGAAAATAAACTCTATTTCAGGTTAAACATGCTGGGTTCATAAAATAACCTTCAGTGAGAGGGACTGGACTGTGCAACAGGTAAATAAATTACTTGTTTGAGAGTAGAAGGTTTAAAAGACCAACAGCTGCAGTATATTTAAATTATTTCTTCCACCAAAAATACTGCAAGCAGAAACACTCAAAAGTACTGAAAAATAGATGAAACTGTATAACTCCTTAATTATTGAACTCATTTTTAATAATTAACTAAGCTCAGATTGGAAAAAAAACACATCTTGAGATCTAAAGCAAAAGTGCCTTCACGTTAAAGGGACAGGACAGAGCATTTAGACTCAAAATGCTATTGTAGGCAAAGCAAGAATTGAACATTTTACTAAATGACTTGACAGAAATACCTGTAAAGAGTGTTCTGCAGAGCAGAACCATGTTGTCAAATGGCAACTCAGAAATGCAAGGGACTGGAAAGCAAATTCCAAAGTGAATTAATCACAGATCATAGCATAAAGAACATCATGGCACCAGGACTTGGCTTTATGCTTCCTATTGGAAGCATGATGTGAAGACACAGTCCTGTGTAGACCTGGCAAAATCATTAAGAACAAGGCAATTCTGCTGTGTACCATGTCAGTCTCTCTTCTATGTCAAGTAGAGAAGAAGAAAAATAGCATAAGTTTAATTTCTTACAGCCCCTATCACAAAACATTTTATAAGTCTATGTAGGATGGTAAATGACTTCACTAACTGATTTGTCCTAGTCCTAAGTGGTTCAACCAGAGATGAGAATTCGACCCTTTCAGAAAGGTCTCAGAAATTTAGCAAACTCAGCAAGGTATGTCAGGGTATGCTTTTCTCCAGCATTACAATGAAGTTTGTCTACAGCAAGCAATGTGCTTAGGTACAAACTTAACATGTGAGCAGTCCAGATGAGTGAGGTATTTAACTGCCTTGTTTTAATTTGGCATCGCCATACACATTAAATTTCTATGTTTAACAGAGTTTCCCAAACAATCTGGTTAATCTGATGCTCTTACACTTGTAGGTTGTACTGAGTGTTGTATATTTAGATAAATTAGGTCATTATTTACATCCCTGTGATTACAAAAGACATGAATATTATTTCCTCTTCCAGGTGTACATTGGGTGTTTAAAATTTAAATGGGGTGTTGGAGAGCTCTCTCTGATGACCCAGCTTTGAAAGCAGAAGCAGCTACCATTGGAAACACTGAAATAGAGGGTTTTGTAAAAAAGTGACTACAGGGTAGGGAGAGGCAGTTGTAAGCTAATTAATTAGGAGACACCTCCTACAGTCAATGGGAAAAATTATCTCCTGGGGAGAGCCTATGCACTCACATCTCCTTGTGGAGGAATTTCTCCTTCTCCCTGCAGGCACAGGAGAGTTGTCTCCTCGTTCAGATAAGGGGATTGCCCCAAAGTGACTCAGAAACACTTCAGTGACCAAGGAGCCTTGGAAACTCCAGCTGCCCTTACTAATAGCTGCCCCCATAAAGCTACAAGTTTCCTCAGGTCTGAACAGACACACAGACCTGTGGTCCCCTGATCACCAATTCCATCCTCTTTTTTATGACCCTGAGCATATATCCAGTCTTTCTGCCAGCACTCCAGAGCAGAAAGGGAGAGAAGGAGAGACAAAAAAGCAGTGGCATTGATCTCAGCTGAGAAAGGCTGCTCCAGATCCCAATGGGAAACTTTGCTTCAGACAAAACAACTCCTTTAAAGTCTCTGTTTGTCAGACTGGACAGTTATGAAGAGTTGAAGTGTTCATTTTAACCATTCCTTGTACATTTATGAAAAAAAATCACCTCTTGCCCACTGCCTTAAAATGTCTTCCAGTTTCCACCAGAAGAGAAACTTGAATTGACACTGGTCACCAAGGGAGGTACATAGTTCGCGATCTATTATTTGTAGTAAAGTAAGGCTCACCACGCTACATACTCTGCCCATGCAGGTAGCTAGGGACAGGTCTAATGGGAGTCTTTCCCCTGAATATAGACAAGTCCTACCATAGCACTCATTGATCTAAGGAGCCTACAGTTGGGTGCTTCACTCCATGTAAATATGGGTGAGGCTTCCACAAGGTAATATTATTTGCCTCATTGTAAACAAAGGAAGGTGCAGAGGAGATGAAGAAGGGTTAAGTGGCTTGTTTGGTGTCACACAAGTATCTAGGATAAAGCTGGGAATGGAGTTTCCCCTGAGCCAGCCCAGGTTCTCAAAAAGGAGGCCTCCTATTCCAGCTGGGAATAATCTAACACATCTAAAAACCAAAACTTAGACTCTTGTTAACATTTTCAGTTACTGCTCACCGTTCAGATATTAGTTCCAGAAGCAGGTGCCTTCTGGAATTGCATCTACAAGAATGCCTTGTACCATTTTACTAAAAAGGGAAACTGAGTCAGTTCAAACAGATAAACTGGAAAATGGCTGGTTTGCTTTGGCCCAAAAAGCTGATCAAAATCAAAAGAGGAGGTCATAGCCCCCTGAGTCACCTCCAGCCCTCTACCAGGACACCATGAGGTACTGATATCACAGTTAACTTGTGTTACCAATCTCCCATCCTCCAGGAAATAACTTTCCAGACAACTCTCCTTCAAAATGAGAGTGATCCATTACATTCCAGTTGTTTTTCAGTCTCCAACAGCCACTGCTGGCACAATTCTCTTCCTGTTGATCCACCACTTATTTCTCTTCAGCTTCTTATAGCTCCTGTCCCTCACCTCTCCCAATCTCTCCCAGAAGGTGATTCCAGCCAAGACACAAATTGCACAGCCTTGTCCTTTTTCCTGTTGTTCCTTCAAACCTGTTCCCGTTTTTCTTTCTGTGTGTCAGTCTGATGCCACATCTCCCAGACTACTACACTGTTTCCTCACATAGCTTCAGGAATGTATGGGGCACAGGCAAAGAAAATTGACTGATCAATCGGGTCTCCAGTTGATTTGTGAAGCCTGTGGCTTAAGCAGGCAACATTTGGCAGAGTCTTTTTTCAGCCTGCTTTGCCCAAGCTCTCATTTGTTCCATCCACAGATTCAGTCTCCATGTCTCTTTTTATGCTTCTAGGTCTTCCTGTCAGGTTCTGCTGCATAGGCCCATTGCCTTCCTTCAACCTGTACTTTTTCTGTCTACTGTTTTCCTTCTGGACTATGGACTCCCCTTTCACTTCAGCCAAGGCCACTTATAGCTTTTGTTTCTTCCAGCCAGCTGTACTTCAGGTGTTGTGTTCCAAGACTGATGTTCAGTCACTTTGTTATACACATCTTCATATTTCTCCCCATGAGTTTCTCAATTTCCACCTCTGTTTCTCCTCTTTGTCTCCAACTCTCTTCCTAACCCACAGGCTGTCTTGAGTCAGTCTGTATTTGAATAAAACATGTGCTCACCTATCCTAAGCATTTGTGGTCAGCAGCTTCTCACATGTCCACAACACATCAATCTAATGGTGACACATTTGGAGGGAGTCTTTAGGTCTTCTCATTCTCCAATTCAGCTTCTTCCATAAGGCTGTCCTGTGGTGCTTTTGTTTTTTTCTAGCATTTTCAGAGTTACAGGCCATAATCTTTCAACTTTATTTCCAGAACATGTGGCTTCAAGATACAACAGTCCTTCCCTGGAGTATATTCAGCACAGTCACCCTTCTGTGTCTGATTTACCGTCTTGTAATCTGCATCCACAGACTTGTTCGTGTTCTTACTCTGGTGGCAACCAGAAGGAGCTTGAAACCCCAGATCTTGCCACCTAATGACTTCCCTAGCCACCAGTTTGCTCTGAAAGGGACTTCTGCCTTTCACACATTTCTATTTAGTTAGACGAATTCCACCTTAAATCTATGGGATGGTCCAGGTCTAAGAATTATGTGACTAGGTGATGTGTTGCTTAGATGGAAAACAGATGCCCCTGACCTGAAACCCAGACTTTTTAGACTATATGTTATCACATAACTTTGGATACTTAAGGAACTTCCTAACCAAGCTTGACAGTAACCAGTGTGAGGCATACTCAGAGTTAGGCATAGCTGGAGAGTCTGGCTTACGCGTGGGACTGCTGGTAGAAACTAGACTCCTTAAACGGGTTTTAGGAGGACTGGTTCCAGCCCTAAGCGTGCCACGGGATTGTTGGTCTTTCTCCTGAAAGTTATTTAAATGTTTTAAGCAGTCTTCTTTTTCTGGTGAGGCACAGCAGGCTTTGAACCCTTCTCCTCTGACTACACAGGGCCAGGATCCTGCTGCATCTCGTCTTCACTCCAATTTACCTCAAATTAACTAATTCAGGTTATGAACACACAGTATGTTTGTAGTGTTGACAAACTATAAAGTTCTTTTACATCTTTCGACAGTTTATTGGCACTTTAAAGATGAGGTAATGAGATCCCTTTATACCGCAAAAGGTATTCACAAGAACAGCAGAGCTCAGACACACAATCTACTTACTGTGACTATACAAGTCATGCTGCAGATAATCTGTCAATCTGTTGCACCTACATTGTAAATCTTTAGTGTGAATGAGAATAAGATCCTTCAATTGCCTCAAACAAAGCAAAAAGAAATAAGCAGTTTACATTCCCGAAAAATAAAAGAATTTTGCAAGAGACAAAAATGTAATTCAATGGATTATAGCTATGACTAAAAAAAAAAGACAAAAACGCACCACTATATAGTCTCTGGTAATATAACATGATACAATTTACTGCAGTATTTCAGGTGTGAGACTGACTAAGGATTCCAGCTTCCTCTCCACTGTCGTAATCCCTTATTATTTCCTTTTCCCTACCCAAACTGCACGGCCTACTCAAACTTAGCTTGGCCACTCCTAAAATTTTCAAATGTCAAAGTGATAAGAGGCAATACAGCCACTTATCTGGGTGCTTCAGAAAAAAGATTTTACATTTTTTTAAAATATATTTTTAGATCTAGGACAGAGACTTTTTGCTCTGCTGCTTCAGTTAATAAAACAAACCATAAAAATATTAATGTATATGTGCTGGTTTGACCCTGGCCAGATACCAGGTGCCCACCAAAGCCGCTCTATCCCTCCCCCTCCTCAACTGGACAGGGGAGAGAAAAAAGTATAACAGGCCTGTGGGGTCAAGATAAGGAGAGGGAGATCACTCACCGTCTACCTTCATGGGCAAAACAGACTTGACTTCAGAAAAATGTAATTTATTACCAATTAACTGAGAGAGGAATAATGAGAAATAAAACCAGATCTTAAAACACCTTCCCCTCATCCCTCCCTTCTTCCCCATGCTTAACTTTGCTCCCAATTTCTCTCCCTCTTCCCCCAGAGCAGCGCAGGGGGACAGGGAATGGGGGTTGTGGTCAGTTCATCACCCTGTTGTTCCTGCTGCTCCTTCCTCCTCAAGGGGAGGACTCCTCACAAGCTCCCCCTGCTCGAATGTGGGGTCCCTCTCACAGCAGACAGTCCTCCATGACTTCTCCAGCATGAGTCCTTCCCATGGGCTACAGTTCTTCATGAACTGCTCCAGCGTGGGTCTCCTCCATGGGGTGCAGTCCTTCAGGAACCGACTGCTCCAACATGAGCCCCCCTCGCGGGGTCTCCAGCAGCAAACCTGCTCCAGCGTGGGCTTCTCTCTCTACACGGGCCACCGGTCCTGCCAAGAGCCTGCTCCGGTGCAGGCTTCCCACGGGGTCACAGCTTCCTTCAGGCATCCACCTACTCCGGCGTGGGGGCCCTCCCCGGGGTGTAGGCAGTCATCTGCTCCACCGCCCATGGGCTGCAGGGGGACAGCCTGCCTCACCATGGTCTTCACCACAGGCTGCAGGGGAATTGCTGCTCCGGCACCTGGAGCATCTCCTGCCCCTCCTTCTGCACTGACCTGGGTGTCTGCAGGATGTTTCTCTCACATGTTCTCACTCCTTTCTCTCACTGCAATTACTGCTGCACAATAATTGGTTTTTTTTGTTCCTCCCTTAAACCCATTATCCCAGAGGCGCTACCACCATCGCTGATGGGCTCGGCCTTGGCCAGCGGCGGGTCCATCTTAGAGCCAGCTGGTATTGGCTGTACTGGACACAGGAGAAACTTCTAGCAGCTTCTCACAGAAGCCACCCCTGTAACCTGCCGGCTACCAAAACCTTGCCACGCAAACCCATTACAGTATAAAATTCCTTAAGACAAAAGGAATAGAAAATCTTTTCCAGAAAGCCTCCTTAGTCAGGATAACACACAGCTGTGCTGCTACACACCTTAATTAAGGACCTGGAAAAATTCTTCCATGAACTTGGATTTGACGAAGGCTTTTTAAAATAAAGTCAAAGCTACCTCAACTCTTGCAGTGACTATTCCAGTCACTAGCCATAAAGTGTAGGGGATCAGAAAAGGAAGAATGAGGGCTGCTTCCCTCTGTTTTCATATGTGTTTAAAAACATCTGCCTGAACCGTGAGTTCCCAGCACTCTGGACGTGAATCTTTCCAGCTTACTGTTGCTCTCTGTCAATTCCAGTCCTAAGTATATTCCCTAAGCATTTGCACAACGTTTCTCGCTTGTTTTGCAGAGAGGAGTCTAGGGTTTTTTCCCCCGCTACACATCTTCGAAAGACAGGGATGTCTCTGCTCTGAAAGTGGGAGATGTCTTTCCTCCCCCGTACAGTCCTGAAGGACAAATTGCTGTGTGTGGGCTGCTCCTGGGGAGATGCAGACAGCTTTCCTGCTACTTCCCAACACAGCCACAGCACAAAGCTTTTCATTCATGCCCCGAGGTAAAATAGGAGGTCCTCTCTAATTTATAACTGCTCATTAACCCTTAGGACACCCAAGAGTTTATCAGCTTTTTGACTGCTGCACAGGCAAGCTGCAACAGCCTCGGTGCTGGGAGCTTAGGGTCACGTTGGGTGTTTGAGATCGGATTTGAGCACAAGCTCAAACCGTAGCTTGTCTGACACCCCCATTGTGTGGGACCAAACCCAGCATCAGGCACAAGCTTTACACAAGCAATGGGCAGACTGAGACAAGAAATTTGGACCTACTCAGTCCCCTCATGCAGGTCCCTATGCACAAATCATCTCACTTGTGGCACTATCATGTGCTTGGCTCTGGACAGAAGTCCTTCATGGAGAGGCTCTGATGCTGCATACACTAGGGCAGGGGACCTGGGTGCTGCTCTAGGATGAGGTTCACACTGCAACGTGAGGTCATGCAACATTTTCTAGCAGTTATTTTCTGTTCCAGCACTGTGAATGCACAGAGATGAGTCACGGCTTAACTTTTTAATCTGCCTGGTAGCCTACTCATCCAAGGCCCAATGTAGACACAGCTTCAGCATCCCCATGATGCTTCCCCATTGCAAGTGGGTTTTGGAGGAAGAAGTCCAAGTCTACAACTAGCCAGATGTGATTTCACTCCAAATTCACATGAGGTCAAACCTTCAGTATCTTCCACGGGATAACAATTCCATGCTTTTGGAACCATTACTTTTTTTAACTCATGTCACTTTGGGGGTTTAAGGTTTTGATTTTTATCCTGTAAAAACATTGTTCTCCACTAGTATAGAAATGTTGATATGAAACGAGCATAATATTAAAAGTAATACTATGAAAGTCCAGATAAAAGGAAAATGATAGAACTAAACATCTTTTCCTTCTCCCAGTGGGGAAAAAAAAAAAATCTGACATCATGCAAACAAGAGGACAAAGTGGGTAGTATTTATTTTCTCCAGTAGGAAACATCCTTGAAAGTGACCTAGTCCTGCTGAATGTTTCCCTTTCGTGAAACTAAAACATTTCCACCTAAATGGTTTTGAACAGCACCCTCAAGAAAGCAAGGAGCATCTTACTGAAGATGGGAAGAGCTATGTGATTAAACAGGTCTATGGAAACTCTCATTGTCGGTCTTTTCTGACACATTACATCACAGAAAAATTACCTTCCCTGTGTGCTGCCCCATAAATGTAAACATTTCCAAACATTTCTTTTGATCAGAGGTTATCCAGTCACTTTGTTAAGTCACGTCAGTCCAGACAGCAAGGGGAAAGATTTTCCCATCTCCTGCGATGCCTTTGCATAAAGCAGCGAGCCTCACACAAGAACCACACTCCGTCCCTGAAAATAGCTCACAACCGAAGGTGCCACGCAGGAAAACCTCTTTAAACTGACACTGGGAACAAACGGCTTCAAATGCAGCAGCCAACTACTGCGTGAGCTGCACACAGCTGTTAACATTTTGCATTATTGCCAGTTAATCTCCTGCGCTGCTGCCAAACGAGACGGGGAATGTCTGCCCGCAGGAGTGGGTACGCAGGGTGACACGACCATTTAAATGCTAAGATCAGTTCTCTGCATCCCCGGCACACGATGAAAGAGAATTAGACACGCGGGAGAAGTGAAGATGAGCCCAAATGGATGGTCCCCGCCTGGCTCAGCCTGCATCCCTGGGAAAACCCAGATCTGGGTCCAGGCTTCTCAGCTTGCCAAACATTACAGGTTTTCTTCTCCCATCTGGGGTGGAAATTCACCCTGATTTTGGTTTTGGTTGTTTCTCGTCCTCCAGCCAATCTCCTGGTTGTAGTTGGGGCCCGAATGGGAAAAGGTATTTCAATGTTGTATTCAAAAGTTAAAAGAGATGACTATTTCATCCCATAAAAAGCCTCCTCATTTGTAGTAACCCACAGACCTCCTCCCTGTCAAGAAACACAAGCTATTAGCTATAGTCTATGTATATAATATTTCATATATATATATATATATTAACTCTCATCTCTCAGTCACCTTTACATCACGTTTTCCTCATTAAGATCAACACCAAAATACGAAGCAACTGATCTAAGTTTAAATCAAAGATGATAGATGCATTTCTGTTAGAAAGAAGGGCAAGCTATGAAAAACACAGCAGCTTTCACTGAACCCAGCTTTCTGGGGTTTTTTCCCCCCATCTGCTAGGTCTTTAAAAATCTAATGGTCATCTTATATTTGTGAATAAGAAAGTGAAGGAACAAGTCATTGTACATTAGCTACTCCATGGGAAGTGCCTAAGTGCAGTTTGCTACCCCCAGTGAACGCAAGGGGATTCAAGGCAGCTCAGCCTTCTGTTCAAGAGCCATCTGCTTTAATGCATCATGTTAAAGTCAAGGTCTTGAAAGGAAAAATGCTGTCACAGAAGGCAAAAAGCCTCCTGCAACCACCGCACAGAATAACTCGCATCTAAGGAAAACCAACCTATGGAAGCGACCCCAGAAAGGGAAAATATGTCTGAACTCATGGTGTAACAGCAATGTGAAAATCAATGGTTTCAGTAGTGGAAAACAATACTTATTGAATGGACAAACATTTCAGTAAGGTAAAAAAGCACAGCTTATCCCTAGCAGATCTCTGCACCCTATCTCGAATCCCCATGCTACAGATTTTTTTTCTTTCTTTTTTTCCCCTGGGAAGCTTCTCTTTTTAATATGTGAGTAAAGCAGAACAAATTCTCTCATGTTGTCTGTGATCTCTTAATCTCAAACTCAGCACAGATACATAACTGCTTAATGGAGGAAAAGCAAGAAGCATTTGATTAAATGTTTGATCTCTTGAGGAAAGCAAAGGCTCTGTAGAGCACGGTGCACAACTCACAAATATTTTGTGTTTTATTATTGATTAAAAGTGATTAAAAATAATAATTGGTTCAGCAGCTAAAAAATATTTTTTTTCCTGAGCTAACCCTGAAAATGTATAAGATTGTTTTAGTTGCAGAGAAGTCTGGGACAGAAGTACAGAATTGCCTCTATAATGTCATCTTCCACAGTGAGCATCCATTGCAAGTGCAGATACACTCTTTGCAGCAGGACTATCCATGACTTTAGAGGACTGAAACAACCACTGACACCTCTGATTACAAAAAGGTATAGTATTAAACCAAAACTCTCTGGACATTGTTTTTTCTCTACCACACAGCTTTCACAGGACAAAGTGAATGTAACATTATTAAATCTAAAGCATAGTATCTTCCATCTAATTGGAGAGGTATACGTTAGTCAAAATGCAAGGAACGGGCTCACATGTTTATACCAGTATTGGCACTGACAAAGTTTCAGCTAAATACACAGCGAAAGCGCTGGTTTTCTTTTGGGAAGAGGGACGGTATTCTTTGAGGGGACACAATGGAATCATGAGCTCATCTAGACTGCTAAAATGGAACAGAATGGAAAAGACCTTTAAAATATTTCCATCCATGGTAATAAGAGTGTTGGGACCACGAAATGAGGCTGTCACAATGAAAAGGTAAGATGTCCTCAGCTACTGGTGCATCATCTCCATTTAACGCTGCCTCCGCACCCAGTCCCTGCTCTCTGCTCAGCATCTGCTGGTGTCTCTGGCCCGGTTTCCCTAGGAAGGACAAAGGCGCAAGAACAGCCAAGGCCACCATGCTAAACTTCTCTTCTAAAGCCTGTCAGGGGAGTTTCTCAGGGAATAAAGTATGAATGGAGCTGGAGACAGTGATAAATTTCCCTTCTGAACAATCAATAAAATTCTCTCAGCCCCGCTCAGGCCCTACTGCGGATGCAAGGGCCATAATTACATTGTCAAAAAGTCGAGTTGCCTTGGCTGACTGAAACCTCCTTTAAAACTGACGTGTGATTGACAGGCAGTTTATGGGTGGCACGCTCTGACTGGCAGGGGAGTTGGCTAAAGCCAAAGGCAACAGTGAAATTTCCCAGTCTGCTACAACCACCGGAGCAAAGGACTGCCACTCACAAGGGAATTGTGGGAAACCCTTAGTCATATTAACATATCAAAGTGAGGAGCTGACAGCTTTTACTAAACAATCTGAACTTAACCATGGCTGCAGAGCATCCCCCAAACCTCCCAGTCTGAAAGAGAAAAGAAATTAAAGTGCTCTGACTCCTGTCTTCTCCAAGACAGCTAAGAATTTGGAAGCCTGCTTATTTAATGATTTTGATCTGCGATAACATATATATGCATGTATATATACGTATCTCACGAATGTATATTGCTAAGCATGTCAGCCTCTTTCATATATATATGAAAGAGGCTGTCATGCTCAACAATTTGTTCTATACCACAGGCCAGGCTAGTACAAAATTGAAGACAGAACAGCATATTTCTGTTTCATGTAAGCAATATGAACCCAGCAAAAGAACACACTCTTCTGGTCTTGTTTTCTAGCGGGTTTCTACTGTTTCAGTGCTAAATTGCAGATTACATGCTTTGAATGAACCTTAATTGCTGCCATGCACTGGGACTATACATAGTGCAAAGCTTAAAAGTGACTTTACAGCTAGTCCGGATTTGTTGAATTAGAAATTGTTAAGAATTCTTGAATAAGAATTAAGAAATTGAAACCAAGAGATGTTTCCACTAATGGGCCAATCCACCTCTGGCTCCACGTATCTCCATCCAGTTAATATCTGAGTTGCAGATCTCACCTTCTTGGCTTCCTCAGGAATGCGAATCACTGGGAATTATTGCACTGAGTAAAATATATGAAAAGTCAGTGAGAAATGCCTTGAGGGTACTGACATGGGCACCTGGGTTTACTTCCCTCCATCATATTGCCAAGGTAACACTGTAGAACATACTTCTGCCCTGTTTATCTCCATAATTTTGTGGGTTGTCGGTGAGGATGGAGTCAATAAGCCTGTGACAGGTTCAGAAAGGAAAGGAGAAGCAGCACAGGAGGCACAGCCGAAAGGAGATGTTACTGGCTTTTCCTATGTTGCTAGAAAACAAAACAGCATGAAGAAGACAAGGCTCTTGTCATAGAGTGCTGACAATTTAAGGACAAAATCCTGACTTACAGCGGTCAAACCAAGAATGGAAGGATACTTTAAAGTAGCAGGAGGAGACACAGGAAATGAAGAAGCAAAAGCTGTTATCAGGTAAATTCAAATCAGACATTTAACACACCTCTTAAAAAAAAAAGAAAAAAATAAATAAAACCATGGATGGTTAACCAAATTAATCCCCTGGAACAAGCTTCTACAGAAAATGCTGGATTCCGTTTCCCTTGATGTCCTCAAAGACCAAGCCTTTCTGGAAGGCATGCTTTAATCTCAAGGCTGGGATAACTCTGTGAAACTCAATGGCCAGAAACAGACACTCAATTCAGCTTAGATGATCTAATAGCACTTCTTCACAGAGACCCTCCAGGAAATGGGATAGAAATGTTCTGCCCTTCTGCAAAACCAGTTTACTGAAATTATTAAAGCCATTTGCAAGCACTGAATAATTTAGCCTCGCTGTGTGTCGATGAAGTGGTCAAGAGCACCTGACTTGGCTTTCGGGAGTAGTGTAGCCCACCTCCGTGGCCACTGCCAGAAGAACCTTCCCCAGCCTCTGCTGATCTCTCCTGATTCAGAAAAGCATCTCTTCACCAACTCCTCTCCAACAACCGACCTCTCCTGACCTTGCTCGGCTCCTGTGATCTGACAGGATTACCGCACAGTGGTAAAACTCACTCCATCTCTGTGCTCAGATTGTACCCCTCGGTGTCTGACATCATTTTTGACTGAGAGCCATATGTGTCAGCGATGCTCAGCTAGCAACATTTCTGCCTGTAGGCCAGGAGGGTGTAAGTTCAAGTCCTGCTGCAGGATACGAATGCTTACCAATGTGAAGGTTGACACACAAGAACATAAGGGAGGGAGATAAGGCATTCAAATACGCTGGCTTTTTTTTTTTTTTTCTCTCTATGACAGAAGTTGCCTTCAAAAACAGCCCATTAGTTGACATATGTGCACTGCACTAATATTCTGATCCATGCTGAATTTGGACCTGAATTCCGTTATCCAGTCTACTGCACCAAGAAATGGACTGTATTTTATGCTGGTATTTCACAGCCTTCCAAAAAAGCTGTGTATCTAAATTCCTCTGTCCCACAACAGCTGCAAACCTAGAGCTGTTTTCTGTCTTGTCCACTTGGTAGGAACGCAGAGCTGTGGCCCTGCAGGGCTTCCTTTGAGAGAAGGGTCCAGGGATTGGAGCAGAGGACTGGGCATCTAGGACTGAAATTCTGGGCATTGACACAGTTTTTTTGCATAGTCCTGGACTTGTCATTTATGAGGACAACCTGTGCCGAGTGGATGCAGCTGTGTGTACCACCAGGAAAACAGAGAGATGCCAGCTGTGCTCCTAGCGCTGGAGACAGACACTGGCACTGGGATGCCAGCAGAGCACGCAGAGATGGAGGAGGAGGGGAAAACATATTGCCAGGAGCACTTTGCTGGTGCTTTGAGAAATAACGTCCCCACTCCAGCTGGCACAGGTTACTAACTGCACCATGCTTGGCATCGGCTTCACAATGGGACCTACCTGGCAGACTACACTCTCCTGGAAACCCCAAAAGCCATACCATCTTTGGGGAGGAAACTTCCCAGGTTTTATGGAGAGAGACGAGGGGAGAAGGATACCCCATTCTAGTAACAGAGCAAACCCACATGATTCACAACAGACATCTGAGGTCCGGTTTCCAAGGGATGGAGACCTTCATTTGTGGACAGATATGCACAAATTCAAACATCTTCTAGGCACCTAAATGACTGCTAGGGTTTCATAACTTCTTGATACCATCTATCTTCTTCTTGGGGTCCAGATTTTCGAAATTGCTCAGCTCCCGGTATTGGAGCTTTTATGGAGATACAGCACTGAGCTGTCATGCATAAGATACTGCAGAAAAAGGAGTCTGATGGCGAATGCAAAGATATGAAGTTCTGGCCCCAAAATCTGATTTCAACAAATGCTTAACTGTAATTACAAATCCAAGTTCATGATTTTGTTTTGTTTAGGGTATTTTCCTCCAAAAAAACTCAAACCTTTTTGCTTTGTTTTGCTTTCTTTTATTCATTTGTGCTTTGCTTTTGAAGAGAAGAAAAAATATGTACTCACCATGAATGGAAAGGGTTCCATTCCTCACTGCCAGGAACTTGACCCCATATGGAAATAATGGTGGAGAATGGAGGCTTCCATAGAGATAGATGTGCGCTTTATGACGGAAAGGGGCCTCCGGGGATCCCACCTGGAGCTCTCCTCCATCAGATATCAGAATGTAATGAGCATGCAGTTCTACAGGTCCTGGACCAGTGAACAAGAGTTTGCCACCTGAGGACAGAAGAGCAAAATACAACCACAGATCTAACAGCCGATCATTATCTCACAGTCAAAGGAACTGTGAGAGGTGGGTAAATAAATTGCTTTGCAGTAAAATTACAAGATTAAGGGTAAAATATTATTACATCTAGCGAAATTTCCACCTTGCCCTGTACTTCTGCCTATGGATATCAGGTCTTTACAAACCTTATTAATTCAGTCCAATCTTCAATTCCACCACAAGCTGCCTTTCTCGACTTGAGCAAGGCAACTCAGCCTGGGCTGACATCTAAGTCTCTCCAATCCCAGTGCAAAGGAGCTGTGTTTGGAAAATCCCAGTTTTAACCTACTCACTCTCTAAATGCTAAAAAGGGATATTACTGCTTAATTTGTATGTTACTTTTCAGATTACAAACTACTTATGACAGGGAGAGGGGAGGGGAAAACCACTTTGGAACATAAGAACTGGCAACTTGATTAGATCAGCGGTTGATTTAATCCTGCATACTCTTCCAGCTGCTGTTTGAAACCAGATGCTTCCAAATACAGTATAAGAAACCTCTCCCTGTTAGCTGGATGTGAGATTATCTCCCCATCCCATGAAAGGCTCATTTTAATCCCTAATTAGAGGTTAGCTTCTCCTCAACGTATAAGGTTTCATCTCCTTGCCAAAATTTCCCTTTTACCACCTATTAGTATAACTGGATAAGATTTGTCAGTAATACAGGTCTGATTCTTCAAATCTTTCTAATATTTAGTCTCAATGACTTCTTGAATCAATGAATTCTGTGGTTTAACTACATAGTGCACGAAAAGGCATTTCCATCTCTTGATTTTGACTCGGTCTCTTCAGTTCTGTCAAATGCCTCCTTTGTTCTTGCCTTGTGTGAGCTGGCAATCGCAGCCTGTCATCTCAGGGTGGTTTACTCTTTTATCTTCTTTTGTATTTTCTCTGTTATGAAGGACACTGTCGCTATCTTTACAATGTATTTGGACAGAGTGGACTGTCAAACATCTAATCATTCTGCACACGGCATATGTCTTCCTAGGTCAAGCCATGCTCCCCAAGAACTAGTAGGGGATATCACTCTCCCAACATTTCCCTTTGTGTGAAGTAGCTAATAACTGTGCCATCTCATACCATGGCCAGCCTTCTACTGGTATTAGCGGTTTTAATGGTGATCTCTATACCTACCAAACAGCTGGCTTTCCTTCCCCACAAGATATTACCAATCCTTAGCAAGAAGGATAAGGGAGATCAGATCTCTGCTTTAATCTCAGTATTGAGAGGACAATGGAGGGAAGAAGTTTTAATATAAAAATCAGATTAAAATCTGCCTTGATCGTTGCTCACCTGTGATCAGATCCTGCTGCTCTCAGTGATAAGGGAGACACATAGCACTCGTGTGCCTTTCCCACCCAGTTGCATTCACTTCTGCTGAACACATTCTGCTTATCCCCAGCTCCTTATTTATTCTTGCATTGAGGGGCTTTCATTGTTTCATTGATTTCTTAGTCTTATAACAAAGTCTTATAATGTAGTCCTAGTTGTAATTTCTCAGGGTTATAATAAAGCTAATATTTGAATAAGGACTACCCGTTGAATATTTTCTTTCCAGGTTTCAGCAGATTCCACATAAATTTTTACAGAATATGCTTAACAAACAAAAGCAATAAATCTCACATTTTCTTGCTTATAACCACTGAGAACCATGGGATTGCTCCCACAAACACCAACTCCCCTATGTGTAAATTGTCTCTTTCCCTAGACATACTTTTGTACATACAAGTGTATTTCTGTTAAGCTTGCCATATAGTGTTTTTACAAATTATATTGTATACACTGTGATAAAACAACACAAATTTCAGGGTGTTTCATGCAAAATAACAGAAGATATCTGAGCAATAGTCTGAAATACATCTGAGACTTCTAGAAAAAATGGAAGATTCTTAACACAAAACACGGTATGCTGAAACTGGGATGATACTTGAAATGGTAATCATTTGCAGACTGAAGGGACCATTAGATCATATCACCTGATGGTCTGTGCACATCACACTACTGAAAAATTGGAGGAAGTCAAGTTGTGGTTGACTGCTGCATACCCTCCAGAAAGGCAGACAATCAACTGCCTTTGACTTGGGGACATCACTCTACCATCTTCTATGATCGTCTTTTCCAACAGCTAATTTTTCTTACTGTTCACAATTTCTGCTTTATTTCCAATCATAACTTGCCAAGGATGAGCTTTCAGACAGTTGTTTTCTTTGTATCCTCCTGCATTGCACTGCAGAGAGGTGTAGAAAATAGCATTTTCTGTGAACGCACTTGCAGGTAAAATCAAACCTCGACCCTCATTCGGACTAGTCGATAAGATTTTTAAGACTCCCTGCAAGGAAACGTCTTCAATTCATGAAGCAGTGCTTCTGTGGCCCTCTGTGATTTCCCATGTGCTCTGAAATTAATACTTATGGGCCACAGAATGCCTCTACCAGCATCTTGAAAGCTCTTGAATGAAACTGGACCTGTTGATTTAAGAATGTGTATCCCTTATTTAACATCTTCATTATATTAACGTTCTTCTGTAACAAACGGAGTGCTGGTCCATCTTCCTCTTGTGATATAATTTACCATCCTGTTCCTTCTGATACTGAGAACAGAAATATTTATTAAATACATTTGCCTTGTAGCATCAGTGTTAATAATTTTATCACTGCAATCTAGAAATTGAACTATAAATCACTGCGATTTATTGTATTCCTAACATTAGAAAAAGACATCTTCCCCAAGGTCTTTATTGACTTCCTATGCTCTGTTCTCACTGAAATATAGTCATTTCTGTTTCCACTTCTCTTCACACAATTTTTAATGAGTATTCTAATCGCTGCCATGCTGTACCACTGAACCAGGAAGGTTGGTAGCCAAATTTGTCCTGTCTTTTGATTACATCATTCTGCCTCAAACATGTCCCAAATAGTCTTTCCAGTTCTCAGCCACATTTTGTCCATCTGAAACTTTCAAGCTGCCTACAAGACAGGTTAGAAATGCTGAATTCCTCACACAAACCCTTCTATCCCCTCCCCATGGGCTGACAGGGATGGGGGGGAATGTAAGATTCCTGAGTCCTTTTCTTTTTGCATCCATTCCAATGCACCTCGAGGCAGCCATGGGAAGAAGCCTGTTTCCCATGAAGGTCTGGGACTCTCCTTCGGCCCTGCCCCTGAAGCATCTGCTGTAAGACAGTGCATGTTCGTTCCTCCTCCCTTCATGGGCTGTGCTGAGACACAATGGAGCACATGACGGAGCTGTGTTTTGCTACTGGTACTACAGACACCTGCCTCTCTGGGGAAAAAGTGAGAAGACGGCTTGTGCTTTACACAAAGTCCCTCTTCCTGCAAAAAAAAAAAAAAAGAAAAAGAAAGAAAAAGAAAAAAAAAAAGCAACAGCTTGACCAGCAAGAGTTAAGGCTTTTGGGATGGGTGTTAAAACCAGCTCTGCACCGTCTTTTGTGCACTTTTCTGCACAACGTGGTTTTGGCATGTCGGGAGTATCTCACCCTCACATAGCTCCTAAAAACCACTGTCTGCCTCCTTACATAGGACCACTCCTCCATCTCCCTTTTGTTTTCTTTCTTCTTTTTAAAATCCCCTGTTCCTCAGTAACAGGCTAACAGCATGTCAGTTGTCCTGAATGATTTTTCCTTCTGTTGCTTCAAAGATTTTCCATATTTCTGGGTGTCTGATAAGCTTGGATGCTGGATGCTGGGTGCTGAATCCTCTGCGCTGGGTGCAAGTATGAGCAATAATCCCAAAAAGTTTCGGTGGCAGCAGGCATGCAGGCACTAGTTGTGCGATGCCTGACCTACAATTTTGACCCTTCCTGGGGGAAATCCTACACAGAAGCAAGGTTTCCCCACCCTGAGTGATGATTTGGATGTGAAAGTATAACGATAATTCCACTTCAAGGTGGGAGTTGTTGCCTCACTGTTGGGATTCTCTGTCCCTAGATGCAATGGCAACCCAAGCACATTTGGCAACAGTGCGGACGTTTGCAAGACCAAGATCACCAAAGACATTTACTGTTCACGACACTTTGGCTTTCCTTTAGAAGCAGCGGTCAGACCCAACGTGTAATCATAGGAAACAGATATATGAGCTACACTCATGGTCACACCGTAATGCCATTGTCCCCTGGCTAATTGCAAAGCTTCTGAGCTCCCAGAACAACACCAAAAGGCACTCAGTCTTCGGGAGAATAGAAGGTCTAAAAAGAAAAGTTCAACTGCTGAACATAAAAGAAGAGGAGCATCACAGAAAAGAAAAGAAAACATCAGAAGGGATTCATTCAACCATTTACCGAGTCTAAGCGTAAAACAAACTCTGGCCAAACTTACAAACACTTATGTCAAAAAATGGCATATTGCTCCTCTAACCCTCAGCTCTCTGTATTTCTGTGTTTTCCATTGGGTCACAATAACTATACAGCTGCTGCTCTACAAGGTTGTCTTCCCTTTTTTTTTAAAAGGAAATAAAAGTTATGCTTCCTTCTTTTATTGCGCTTGACCTCCTCTCTGAAAGCAGAAAGCAAGGATATTGCTCAACTGAACCTTTGGCTGTGACCCTCAAATTGTTTGTTATGGCTGCACAGGAAAGCAGAGTCCTACATATGACCTTGAGGGTGATTTTGTTAAAATCAATCAACAACTATTATGATGGCCTCCCCACCAAGCAAAATAAATACAATTAAACCCATAATCACTTCTGTACAGTAATGTGCAAATTCAATGGGTCTCTTTAGGTGGAGTTGGAGGGCAGGGGGAAGAAATATGTTGAGGCTATTTGATACTTTGTGAGAACATCAGAAGCACCATTCTTCTCAATTAACCCAGCAATTAGCCTCCACCTCTCAGCCCAGAAAAGAAATCTTTCTTTATCTGTCTTTGCCGAAGAAAAAAAAAAAAAAAGGAAAAGAAAAAAGAAAGTGAGAAAAACTAGGAAACTCCATCTGTCCCACAGGAGGGGAGAAAGAGTCAGAATAAATAATGAAAAAAAGAAGGAACAAACCTGATAATAAGGTGGGGGGTTGTAACCTGCTGTGTGAATAACACACCGTCATGCTATTGGCAGAACTGTTTTTGTGAAAAGAGATTTATCTTCTGAAGTCCTTGGGAAAAGGTGAAGGGCACACTCAAAAGGAAAGGATTTGGAAAAATAATGTATTAACACTTCACTTTGTCAGGTGTCTGGACTGGTTTACGCAATGCCACAGCCCCACGTATCCAGAACATGTACTACAGAAAGAGGCTGAATCATGCAATTCTGAAAAAAAGAACTAATAACAATGGAGAATTGTGAGGATTGCTGTGGGAAGTTTCTCCTTGCCTCTGTCATGAAGATTCATGCTTTCAGACACAGCAGCTTATATCCTTTCTCAAAACCATCATTTTTTAAAAAAATCCCTCTAACATAGATGTTCTCATAATGCACAGAAGAGCTTATGATATTTCTCATTTAGGCTGCGATTTAGAGCGATCTAGAGATTTCCCAAACTCAGAGGAAAGCAAAGTCCCCATTCCAAAGTGCACCTTTTACGTGGAGGGCTTTTTTATTATCATCTTTTGAGGCCACACTTTTCATTCACTGTCCATGTAAGATTCTTGTTTCTAACGAACAGCTCATTAGGGAGCTAGGATAAAAGGGACTATCGCCAGATTTAATTCTATTTCTTTATGTAAAGCTGAATGAAGCGTTAAAGCAAGCAAACTACAAGAAAGGTGATGGATAGTCTCAAGAGGTTTTCTCTTTATAATCAATAATAGAAAGTGTTAGGAAAGTACCAAAAGAATCGTCTTATATATCACTACTGTGTCATGCCCCTCGACTAACAGAAAACCTCCTCTGCATGGAATCATAGAGGATTTGCAGACTGAAAGGTCAGTTCCTCAACTGAACTACTCCCTCCCACCACCGTGCAGGGAAGATCTGCTCTGGTTGTGCTGTCAGCATGCCACGGCCATGTCTAACTGATATTCCCACAGCCTTCAGCTTGCTCTTACCAGTTCCTCTCACTTGGTTTTTCACATGACAAAGCCACAAAGCCCCCCATGAGACAGGCTTAAGCTCAGAAGTTATATTGCTGGCAAGCATCCCTGAGTGGCAAACAGCAGGAGGCAACTGCTAGAGCTGGAATATCTTTGCTGAAACAACTGATCCTGTAGAACAAGGCTGCAGTTGTGCTGGCAGCCCACTTATGGCTCATTCTCTGGCTCCAAGGGCGTGCCTGGTGGGGCCTCCAAGCAGAAAAAAAAACCAACAACCAAACCAACCAGAGATCCTCCTGTGTATGGGAAGAGGAATACAAAGTTTATGAGTCTCAAATAAGAACAATCTATTATTTCATGGACCTGTCGCCTGCACCCTGTTGACATGTTCACATGACATTCAGATGAGCCATAAAAGTTAATTGCAGCCTGGACCACCACCGAGCAAGATGCAAAGGAGCAAAGAAGTTTGTTATATTGGCTCCATCACAAAGGCTGCCTGAACCAAGAGTCCAAAACTTGTTCTCCACCTCCCTATGTTCCTCCACATACATAATACACAGATCCCAAACTAGCTGTGAATTCAAATGCCTGGGTATTTCCACCAGGACATTACTAACCCGCTAAAAAGTTCAGCTTGTATTCCAGCATTTTGTTGGATGCAGGCCTTAATCTGTCCCTGGGCAAGGAACCGGCAGCTGCTTGAGTACTCTCAGACAGAAATTGTCTCCCAAGCCCAACAAGCCTGTGTTTTCTGGCTTGCTGTTCTCACAGCCATCTGTTCAGATGGCACATGCTCCCTTGTAAACCATTGGGGCTCTTCCCTTAGAGCAGAGGAAGCAGGCAAAGACAATTCAGATTGGCAGCCCAGAAGATGCTGCTACAGGTGTATCTCCTTTGAAGAAGTCTTTGTGTTTCTTCAGTTCTTAGCTATACTCCGAGGTACTCGGGAATACCTTTGATGCACTTTCAAGGGGAGAGCTAACCTGATGGGGAAGAGGTGTGGATACTCCTAGGTGGCTCCCAGCATGTATCACATCATGTAGGATTTAATGAAGGAAGCTTCCAGGAGAGCCATCAAGGTAAACACCACACATAGTGGTGTGACGAAAAAATACATCCTTAGGCTATTATTTCAAGTCCCCATATACAGACATGCACCGGGTGCTTCGCCCTCAGCAGAGAAAAGCACAGGAGCACTGTTTTAGAGAGCATTAGACTAGAGTATTTCTATTTGCTATGCCACTCCACCCACAGTTATCTCATTTCAAGCTCATTTCTGCCACTTGAATTTAAAGAGATTATAGATATGGTTTATCTCCTCATGTCTAGCACAGTGGATTGGACCTTGGTCTTAGTGACAGCCTGTTCTTACCACAAAACTATTGCAATACACAGTCTGTCAAGCCGTCAGAGGAAGCGGGGGTACTTCAAAACTTAAGAAACCTACATGCATTCCTCTAACATAGTAGGCTTCCTCTGTAGTTCTGAGCTCATGATACAGACTCATGCCTTTGAAGGTATTTATTTACATTTAAAAACCTTAAGAAGACCGGGACCTCAGCTCCCAGCCTGGCCAGGTCATGACAACTATGTTTCTGTACCACGTAAAAGTGGGGGAGGCCAGATCTAACGGTACAAAGCTGCTACTGTAATGGCGATCTGATTAGTGCCCAGGACAGGTGAAGACAGACTCAGTAGATCTTTCCATTCCCTGGTCAGAGGAGCATCTGCTTCCCTGAAAGGGGCCCATCCCCTCCTTCCATGCCAGCAAGTGAAGGAAGAGGACAGTGCTGCCTCAGGTTTCAGCCCACTCTCTTCAGGAGCTAGTTCCTCAGCCAGGATTAACTTCCACTGATCTGCTCATCCTGCAATGCCCCAGAGGAGTCTCAAGAGCTACTGAAGTTGCAGAAAATCGATTCCATTGGCAAGCAAGAGCCCTCGGAGTCTAATGTACATGCTGTAAGCTCATCCGAAGCATGATGGGAAAGAGAAACCTGCAGCCCGTACCCAAACATGAACCAGGGTTTACAGCTGAAAAAACCACCAAATTACTACAGATTTAGGGCCTTAAAACCCTTCCTCCAGGAATGACCAGCTCTGAGAGTTGCACTCTACTGAATACACTGAATTCCTGCAAAAAATATACCAACAAATTAAAGAACTGATGCCTTTCTTTTTTTTTTTTTTCCCATGAAAACAGACAGGACTTGAAGGCTCTGGGACTGTAATTATTGCAGACTTGGTACACCTCACTGTGACAACGTAGGAAAATATCACACAGTGACAGAGAGAAATGGGGCTGAATTTTCTTCCTTTTAAATCTCAATTAAAAAATACATTGGATGAAATTTCCCATTAGCTGATACTATTTGTACATCCCATGTTCTTTCTTTAATTAAAAAACATGCTTATTGCAATACTGCCAGAATCGCTTTTACGGTATTTTAATTGTAATGTCTCTGCCTGATTAAAAAAAGAAAATATGAACTAGAAACTGCCTGCAAAAAAAAGTATCACAATGCACATCCCAAATGGGTTGAGCAAAATGGCACAGAAAACACCGTAACACAAATACTTTCCAAACATTCCTACTGACAAGCGATTTTACAATGGCTTTAAGGACTGGTTGATGCCACAAACAGGAAAACAGAAGGAAAAGCTTTTTCCTCCTTCCAGTGAGTTCAAACTCAGTCTTTGTCTAGCAGTGACTGAAGCACTAGTTATTTGACAACTACTTATGCAGGTGCATCAGCTAATATTTGGTGCTCTTTGCTAATCGCATTAAAGCCTAGGAAAAAGCCAAGCAAAATCAATATTTGGATTCTCTCCTCCCCAGGTCTACTCACAAGACCCATTCTAGCCACAGTCTGATCTGAGCATGGATTACCAGAAATTCAAAATACTGATGGATAAGCATTGCTCTTGTGACATGGGTTCAAAATCAGACAATAATTGACAATGTCATGAGTATCTTTGGGGCTTGTTTGTTCTCTGTTATTTTTCCGGAATCTCATGGTTTGCGGGGAAAAAAAAAAAAAAAAGCAGCCCGGATTAGCTGTGGTATTTCGGAAACTGAATGCACAGCTTTTAGAGGCAGAAACCGCGGATGAGGTGGGTCAGACCTTTCTGAAAACCTCAGCCTGGAGTCCGACTGGGTAAGAGGGAACTGGCATGCTGGGTTCAGCAGGACTGTTAAGATGCAGCAATGATACAAATGATAGGACACAGGAAGAGCTGTGACAAGTGGCATTGAGAGGCTCTTCTAGAATAGGGACCAAAGAAATCTTCTCCCTTATGCCTGCAAAATTGTCATTGCAAAGGCAACTGGTCAGTTGAGGATCTTCAGCCCCACCAGAGTACACTGGCAGTGTCACCCCAAATTCATCCCCAAGGTACTCCTGAAAGACCAGGCAGCTTTTTTGGTCTGCAGACCTCCCTAGAGCACTATAAATTCAGACGAAGGCAATAACACATGTCTGAGGTATCAAACACAAAGCAGTTACTCCGGTGTAAACTCTGTGCAAAGGAAATTTCCATCTGTCCTGGGTTATGATAAATATTTCCATACTTGTGATGTTGGGATTACAAAAATAACTGCAATCTGCTAAATATAGAGTTATCTACAATCTGTCTATCTTGTATCTCTTCCCCAATCAGCATTGTCTGAGCAGTTTCAGCCTGGCTATTAAATGTTCCACTCCCAATAACCACGTATCTATGCTCTGCTTGTCGAAGAGGAGGTAGAAACTGTTGAGCCCTTATGGCAGTGAGCAGGGCCCAACTGCCTAATCCTATTTTTCTATTGCTTTGGCCTCTAGATCTTCTGCCCAGGCAGCCTGGTCGCTACCAGAACCACCATATGTATTTGGCTATATGTTAATACAGCTAATGCAGCATCACTTTAAGGCTGCACATGAAGATGACATCCTTGTTACAACACTCTTTAAACAATATCTACAGTGTTGAAATCACAGGGGCAGTATTCCAAATCCTCATGGTGTCCTAAAAAAGGTGGGTTTCAAGAAATGGGCCTGTAAACATGTGTTGGGTTCGCTGGATACAGCACAAGAAAATGGGCAGTACAGCATCCTTGCACAGGACTGGACTCAGTAACATTACAGATTTTTTTGATCCTTAAAGTCTGTTATATTTTCAGCCTGTGAGTGCACAAATAGCCTGATGCTGAGTCATGAAAGCCAAAGGGAGCAGAGCTACTATTTAACCCCATTCTCCAGCTCCGACTAAGAAGAAATCTCCAGCTAGGACAGGAATGGGATGCTTCAATCAAAGCACGTATCTACACCCACCTACAGGTTGGGGGCTTATTGTCATGCCCATCTTGCAGCTGGGGAAAGTTGTTAATTATTTGACGTGCTTACAGACTCAGTAGCTACTCTAAGGTGATCACCTAACTGAGATTCACCTTAAGAAGGGTGTCTATAATACCTAAGATGAACAAGTCTTTGGTGGTGTGCGCTTCTCTCTGTCAATATAGGAGCCTAAACAACTCCCCTGAGCTGGACAGCTTAAAGAAAGGTAAGGTTAGGAAAGACAAATCCCACTCTTGTATCAGACTAGATCTCAGCATGTCTTGACTCCAAATCTAACCAAGGCTAAACAGCTAGCAGCACCCATGTAAGTGAGGGTGGATGCAACAAGCAAACTTCAGCAAAAATGAAGCTCAGATAAACAATGACCGCGTAGGTTTCTGCTTCTAAAACGTTTGGTCCCTATGCAATGCAGAAAATAATAGCACCTAGAATATTTTAATGTCACTTTCCTAACTGAATCTACATTATAAACCAAGCTTCTTGGAAAACATGATAAAGGGGAGAAGTGATTTGAATGCCAGATGAGCCAAAGCCATAAAGATACTGCTCCAGACTTCATTAAATTCAATCAGACCTCCGTTTGCTTCATGAGTGCTGACTCATAGATCAACTGTGCCTTTGAGTACACCCAAAGTTCAAAGGGTTTCTGCTGCAATATTGTGCCCCAATTCTTCACAAAGTCAGAGATCAAGCTCCAAAATCCTCATTCAGATTTCCAGCCAAAAGTCTCAGAAATCTGGGGCTCTGACCTATCTCCTCTACTGTAAGTCGTAATCACAATGAAGTTAAAAAGGATCTTGCATCACACAGATTTTGGATTTTTAGTGGGGAAGAGAGGGAAGAAAATTGTACTAAAACTTCACATTTTTTTAACCTCAAATTCTTACTTGTTTTTTTTTTCTTTAAACAGGAATGGTGCTTTGTGTAGCAATTCTTGAAAACCTCTGAACCTAGACCAAGCAAGTTCAATCTTTTTTGCAAATGTTCGCACAATATGGATAAACTTGCAAGGTGTTTTTTTTTTTATAGAATGAATATTCAAAGTTGGATTAAAATGTAATTGTCTAGTGCGTATTTTCTATCATTGTCTCAACGAAAAACTAGTGCCTTGAACATCTTTTTAATATAAAAACATTTTTACCAGCAAAGAAGAGCCAGGTCCTGAAACATATAAAAACTCCTCTTTCCATTTTTTTAGCTCCATTTCAGCAGAGGCTTACACATAAGCTTAATTTTGAGCAAGCTGTTTCACCAGAACAACTCATTCACTTACTGCCAAGCACGTGCACAACAGTTTTCACAACGAGGGCTTAATTTCCAGGGAGGAATATTTCTGGCACTGAACTACAAGTAATTTTAATTCTTACTTTGACACCCACAGAGATATACCTCCCGACACTTACGCTGTGTCTACCTCAGGATACGTGAACCCTGCAAACCCAGTGTTTCCCCCCCTTAACTGTTCTCAGTTATTTACTCTCCACCAGCCATGCTCTAGGATCCTGGATTATTTATTACATTTGGTAGCTCTGGCCTGTAATTCTGTAACATCATTAATTTTGTAAAGGCTTTTGCAACACGCTTCCCTCAAAGACGCCAAACAAAACAGAGTTGATTATTGTTATCAGCGCTGCCATTATCACTGAACGCCACTCAGGATAGCAGCACTCTCAGTAGCTGGGGGAAAGGAAAAATAAGAAAATAAAGCCTTCCTACTCATATTGTCATTATGCTCCGAACAGCATAAACGATGCTTTCTGCATACATAATAATTAAATGCTTCCCCCGTCACCATCGTGTTGTATCTACCAGGAGCAGACTCAGCCTGCCTAACCGGGTATCTCCTTCGATGCAGGAGCTGGGGGAGGCAAGGGGAGATCACGGCCATTAAAAACTCCGGCCCTGGAGGAACAAGAGCACTGAACCCCTCTTCTGCAGACCTTTGAGATGCAGCAGGTTGAGGTTGGTGGTGCTGGTCCCCAGCAGCAGGGTCCTGCCTTCTTCTATCGTGACGTTATCGCCATCTCGCGGCTGGTGGCCAGCAGGCCAGCTGGAGTCCTCATCCCACCGGCCACAAAACTGGAGGGCAAGCTGGAAAAGAATAAAAAATAAATAAATAAATAAATAATAAAAAAAGACATAGAGAAGTTCAAAGCTCACTCCTTCCCACCCTTCAGGAAGACAGCAGGCCGAGAGCACAGCGGAGGAGGTGCCAATGCCACGCCGGCTACTTTCCCGGCAGGACCTCGTGTAGAGCGAAGGGATGGAGAGACTTTGGGGTTGGAGAGTTCTCGGCCTTCAGAAATGCCTGTCGCTGTTTAGGGATGTCACTTGTCTTGTTCTGGTCTGGTTAACGAGGGGCTTGCTGCAGGTCTGGCTGCGGAAAGTCTGCAGTTTTCCTGGTGTGTGTCTCTCTCTGCCTCCCGAAAAGCAGAACTGCACGTTAATTCCTGGCAATGTCATGAAAAACAGCCTGAAGAGTTTAGAATTAAAACGTCCTGCTGGACGGGCCATATTTTGCTTTGCAAGCTTTTTCAAAGGCTCTCGTGCCACTTGTCTGTATTTAGAGAGACATTAATTCTTTCAAACACCTTTTTAGCTTTCTTAGCTTATCCGGTATTATTACTGCCCCTCCTTTGACAACTTGCACATCAACATTTAAACAGAAATTAGACTGACTCATGATGAGCAACGGCAAAATGATGCCTGCCTGTTTCGAGTCATGGTTCCTCCTCACCTCTAAACTTTAAGCATGCACTTAGCAGTGAAGGTTTAACTGATTTCTTGAGGAATATGTGTATATTTTTGCATAGACATTTGTGCACAAGTGCGGACGCGGGCATTCATAACATATTCTTTTGGACTTACATGTGAACTAGCAAGAACAGCCTCAACTGATCTGAGGCAGAGGGGGAAACCAGACATGGACATATTTGTGGTCCTCACTGGGTTGTGCTAATCCAAAACAGCAGTGGAAAGAATAACCTCAGTACAAAAGCAAAATATAGTTACCCTTTTTTCAGTCAGAGCCCATGATGTGCATTAAAGCTTTTGCTCTGGAGCTGTGGTTTAGGTGAATCAATACTGGTGGTGTTATGATAGTTATTCTTTCAACTGTACCATTGTCAATTTTAGCTTTATGTGCCTGATGTTTTATACAACATTTCCTGTGGCACCCAGAGCAGTCAGATAACTATTATACAGTGACTACTGTCCTAACTATTTACACCAAGGAATGGGTGTTGGTTACCAGACTAAATGTTAGAACTCGTTTATGTCCATCCTGTCTGTAGGGTGCAGATGCTGACATTTTCTACCGTCTGACCCATTCTATGATTTCCCTACAAATGGAATTACTTGGTTCAATTTAGACTGAAGCCTGGAACTGCATTAACACACACACAGTGGAAACATCTGGGGAGCTAATCTCTGGTGTCAGAGGGAGTGAACCAATTCATCACTGCAGAAGTACAGATAAGCCTTCACATCTGTACACAACTGTTACAGAGAGTACAATCTCTACATGTTCGGTAAGTGTAAGAGGACAAGTTTTATCTTCATTACTTGCAAACATATATTTATATATTTCAGAGATTTAGGACAAAATTCCAGCTGAAAAGATAGATATCTTTATCCACTGTCTTTCCAGAGAGGCTATGAATTACTCTTCATTGATAGTGCTTTGAAGCAGATTATGTTCAATATACAAGGGTATACAAATAGATCCATTGAAAAAGCAGCTAATTAAACTTGGTTTTATCTCACAGCAGGGGACAGAGGAAGGTGCAGTTCATGAACAGGCACACATTTCCCAGATACACTGCTTATCAAGGCAACTGTAGGACAAAATTACAAATTCCATAAATTCCTGTCTGGCGCAAGCTCAACCCGTGCCACCAGTGAAAAGCTGCATGATACAGTTGTGAAATGGTGGGATCCATCAGGACATTTTGTTGAGATCATTTGTTAAACAGCTTAAAGTCACTCTGACATCACTCTAACCCTCTGAAGTCACTTAGAAGCCTCCGATTAACTCTAACAGGAAAGCAAGGGCATGAGGAATATACCAGGTTGTTCTTGCTAGCCCCAAAAATTTAGTAAACCATTGATAGAAGTCTTGCAAGAGTTAAGAAGAACAAACTCCTCTTCTGAATTTAACTTTTTTTTTTTTTAAGATGGTTCCCCTTTCTAACTACAAAACATGTAAGTTCCTCGTTCCTCATTCTCTATATAACATTGGTATTTAAGCTACTCTTGCTAGGTTTCTGCTGTGACCTCTTAGAAGACTGTACCTATTCAGCTCTACTAATATCCTGTGGCATAAAAGCTAGCAGCTCATACATGTCAGTGTAACAAGGCACAAGAAATGGTTGATACCATCTGGACAATTAAGAACTATCCACCGTCTTAAGAATGTAACTCAGAAATGATACAAAGACATTGAAACCAAATGCTCTGTTATTCAGACGATATATGTGTCCACCATAAGAGGCAGTCCCTACACCATCAACCTAAACAAAGAAAGAAAGTTTACCACTCAAGACTGACTAGACAAAGACAGAAAATCAGTTGGTCAAGGTCATAAAAATCTCTATTGTTCCACCCAGTCTGTACCTAAAGTTTTCCAGTGAGAAGATGCCTGGCTTACTTTGCTGGCATGTGCACCACCTGTATGTGCATCTTTCAAGTGATTTCTGGTTTGTTTTCTTTTTTCACTTTCTTTTTTTTTTTTTTAAAAAACTGAAGTAAACAAGTGAACATCAACTAAAATACACAGGACCAAGAGCTATTTGTAAACATCGTACCAACCTCGCATTATCACAGAAAGAATAAATCTAAAGCATCTCTCTGAAGAAAGAAAAGGGAGTTTGCTCAAGAGAAGTACTTTAAATTACCACAGTGCAGAAGAACATACAGGGGTGTGAGAGGGAAAACAGCTCTGTAGAAACTGAGGAAAGACATCAAGCTGATGGAGACAAACGAGATGGCAGAAGATTTTATTTGGTGCCTCTTCTCTTGCAGTCCTATACCCTTCCCTAAATGAAAAAGCACCTCCTTAAAGATCTTTGAAAGAAGAAGGTGTGGTCTAGTGCAAGGCTAGTGAAATGGCCAGCTGCCCTGAATCACAAGTACAGTTTGCCTGGACCTTGTGAATTCCAACCTTCTCCCTGTTTTCTGGAAGAAAAACACAGTGCAATCTGCGACTGTAATGGACATTTTAGGTTCCTTTGCTGAGTGGTTGTGGCTATGGCCAGTTCCTGTTGAGCAGCCCACGCTAAAATAACGCAGACTAATACACATATAAACTAATTGCACATCCCTCATCAAGTAGGGTGGGTGACAGACCTGCAGCTCTAGAAATCCACACTCTCATCTAGCCCTGCTAGTTTCCCTCCGTGTGATATTTGGAAACATCTTCAGTTAACATGCCTGTCTTGTCTAGCTGCCCTGTTATCAATATGGGACAGGTTGTAGCCCACACGGACCCTACAGACACCAAACACCACCGTCTCTGCGTGCTAAGGGTGTCATGGGGGACTTTGCTGCCCTGCAGGCTGAGCATGCTCTTATGACCACTGGGACGGACTGACTCACTTGAGACCCCGAAGAAAAAACAGTGAAACAGCCATCTTATCTCTTGGAGAGCTGTATGGCCATGTCCTAAACATCTTCACCATGCAGAGACTCCAGCTCCTTTCCCTCCACCTGCAGCTGAGCAGGATAAGAACATCCCCCTCACGGTATTTTTTATAGAAACAGAACTGTTTCCTTTTCCATTTTTCCCCCTGCTTGGCACCCAGCATTTGACTTATGGTGTTTAATTTAAACACTTCTCAGTAAGACTGAAGAGCAGCAGCAGCTGCAAGCGCCAGGGTCATGGCTGAGTGCCCATCCCGTGTGTGCTTGTTGAATGAACCAGGAGGAACCCGCAGAGCCAAGGAAAGCTGCAGATCAGCGGCTAGGGATGGGCATTTTCCTCCTCATTTTCCTTCCAGCTTCAGCATGGGGCACAACAAACGGCAGGGAACTTGAAAGTCAAGATGGGGGAAAGAGGAGTTGGCATAAAACAAGCCCCGAATGGTGAAGTTGGAGCGGGCTGGTTGCAGCTGCTGCAGTGAGGTGGTAGCTTCACACTCTGGCTTCAGCATATACCAGAGTTGGAAAGATGATTTGGAGGAAATAGAGTTTATGAGTCCATAACATCTCTGCATCCATCTGTCACTGTCACTGCTCCCACTTGAATGTGGCCAGCTTCAGCTAGGTTTAACAGGAAAAGTGAGCCTACAAAGGCGTTTTATTCCTGCAAGGTTCATGAAAATCAGTAGCTAGATTGAGGCAAGAGACTCTTCTGGTGTTTTCCCCAGGCACATAAATATAGCATGAACTGAACACTTAAAATGGTCACCGAACTTTTGCAGTATGTGCCCTCACATCAGACATCCATAGGAAATCCACCCTGGCAACATTTCACATTTTGAGTCCAGTACAGCAGATAACACTGACTCGGTAGGAACCAAACCTGCAAGATATGGGGAGAAACTCCAGGTGGGTGGGAAGTCACAAGCACTGGGAATCTCTAAGTATCCATTTGTTCTTCCTGGGGTAACAATGAGCACGAGGACCAGGTAGGGGATCTGACATGAAAATTCAATGAGCAGAGTCCTGCAATATCTTCCCACCTCTGACACTCACTTGGTGCATGTCACATGCAACTCACTTCAAGGCCACAGCTTATGTACCAAGCCCATAGCTTGTGTATAACACAGATTAATTTGGGGGGGGGGGGGGGATCAACTCCTTCTCCATTAGAGCTTCGAAATGATGAATGAATTATGTAAAGATAAAATAACGTTTTAATGGCATACAATAAAAGATGCACAAGTTCCTTGTAATTCAGCACATTATCCCCTTCCTCCCTGCTGCACCTTCTTTTTCCATTTTCAGGCAGATTTCTTTCCATTTTATGTTTTTAGCTGCTGCTGTTGTCAGCCGCCTGGGGTTGCCTTTATGTCAGCCTTTGGGGACACGATCTTTCAGTACCAGTTTTTCAGCTTGTGCCTATGACTACCAGGGCTCAGAAACAGCAGCAGCAACTGCTACAAATGAATAAATAACAGTGATATTCTTGCATTCCCACACAGGCTGGCAAGCAAGTTACAAAGGGAAGGGGTTCTAAGTGACCACTCCTTTCATGTTTGGCCTAAATTTTTGTAAATCACAATCATTCTGCCAACACAACACATGTTTATCTGATGATTTTTAACTCCCTTTTCCCTGAAATGCAAGGTTAGGCTTGAAGGGTTTGAGAAACTATTGTTCAAACACAGTATGGATTATTTGATCTCACTTTGTGATAACTTTATGATTTGGGAGGGAGAGGGGGGGCGGGTTGGTTTGAAGTACGGTCCCAAAAATGAGGGCTGTAACAACCATCACAGACACAAAGACAAGAGCCCTCATCCTCTGATCAGAAAGAGAGAAATTTTAAAACCAAACCAAGAACCAGAGGTGTAGTTAAACACAGACTCTCCTTGCTGCTATGCTCAATGCTCCCTCTTCTTCTGGGTTCTGGGTTTCAGCTGAGGGTCAGAGACAGAAATCTGAAGTCAGGAGGGTTTTTGCGCCAGCTCCACCCTCAGCAGCCAGATTTATCCTTTCCCCCAGACGCAACCGATAAGACACGGAGCACAGTACTGCTCCTGCACAACAGCAACTTGCTTGCACGTCCAAGAAACTCTCCGAGTTGCTTCCTGTGCTCTCTGGCACAAAGAAGAAGGCGCACCCCTCCTGGCATGCACGGCTGTGAACAAGCACAGGTTTCGAAGGCTACAGACACGGCAGAGATTGACACCCACAAGGTAGCCTTTTCCTTGGTGCTGACAGATTGCCATTTAACCAGCAAGTACGGAGAGCAAGTGTTCCTGTTCTCAGTCACCACGGAGAGACAAGGTTAACATTTTAAGTGATGAAGTACAGCGTATATTTCCCCACGCCGTAGACCCAGGACTCCACACCACATTTGAAAACACTTTAATTTCAGTGATGGATACATGGAGCTCACTTTCCAGGCTGTGAACTCCTGACAGCTCCTCAGTTTAATACATCAGGAAAAGATTTACACCCCTCACCCAACCCCCATCCACCTGAAGGAAAGAAAAACGAATATTTGGAGGAGACAAAAGAGGAGGGGAGGTATTTTATTACACTAGATGTCTTTTACAAGGGAAGTATTTTCAGCCATCTGCTCTAATTATTCCTCCTGTATTGGCCACCATCTTCATGCAACAATAGAAATAATTATCTCCTCAAGGGCAAAAAAAAAAAAAAATATTTACAGGAACAAACAAAAGTTGATTATTTTTAGCTCCTAGGGAAAAAAAAGAAACAACAAGCTACTTCTTAATGAAGGAGCAATTAGGAAGGTGGGTAAAACATCTATAATTAAAACAGACAAATTGGTGCAGGCTCCTCCCTCCTACACATATTTGAAAGGGATGCAAATGCATGTTATTTGCTACAGTCAGTGGAGTTAGTGTGCAAAACGCTGCCCAATGCCCAAAGAAGCTGAACCTGTCTCTTGGCATCATTCCCTGTCTCTGCTGCTTGTAGGGCCTCTAACCCTTTGCCAAATTAACTGAAAAATGCTCACCACAACTGTAAAGTTATAGAATTTTAATTGGCATGGATAGGTCTTCCTCTGTATAACCAACACCCCTGAGACAAGCATGGTAGGAAACACTTTCATTCATAGGAGCGGTCTCCTGCATGCACTTTGTCACTCAATGTAAAATATGTTTTTTTTCTATATAAACCAAAACCAAAAGAGGACTTTTGCAATCATCTTTTCATTCCTGGCAGCGTGTAAGACAGCAAAGAGAATGAAGGCTTATATATACAGCTTCAGGGGAAAGACAGAATAGGATCAGCAACCCCTTAAAGGACTTCCATTCATGTGCACTTCAATACAGTACTCCAACTTCGCCATTGATTAAGACATTTCCAAGCTGGATGTAAGGAAGTAACAAAGGAGAACCTCTGGAAAAGTTTGCAATGGACAATCGACTTCCATACTCGTAGTAAAAGCACCACATTCACCTCTATCATTTCTATTTAATTTGGTTCCGTTTGGAAAGAAGAAGAACATGGCAAAATGCAGAGCGTATTTCAACTTCTCCGATTTCTCCCAACCTCGCCTGAAAGGAAAGACAACCTCTTGGCTCCTAGGAGTTCATCAGCTTCAGACCTTGAGAAATCTCTCACCTAGTTCAGTTCCATGTGACGATGATCCTGAAAATAACATGTTCTGACCACTGAGCTCCTCCTCCTCTGAGTGTCAGTGTTAAGACAGTCCTGATGCCAGTTTAGCAATGAGTAATGGGGTGGCAGTTTTTAGATGTTGGTACAAACTGCCTTGGCAAAACAGTGAGGAATTTTACTAACAATCCAGAGGCACGAAAGGAAGCTCCCCTCAAATTCGTGTCATGGCAGAGACCACCCGTGATTAACCCAACTGAGTAGACACTAGTAACCAAACTGGGCCACAAAGGTAGAGGGATAATGGGACCATCTTCTTCCAGTTTCTGAAAGAAATTATACAAATAATGGCAGGAATGGTTGCGCTCAAGTCACTAAGGAGGTAGCCTTACAGACATTAAAAACCAGAAGATACCTAGACAACAAGACAGTGGGAAAAAATGAATCATTTATGCCAAATTATGCCCAAGAAGACTGAGAGTTACTGTAGCGATGAGTAAACTAAGGATGAAAATGACCAGAATGCTTCTTACTATCCATGTCTTGAGAGTCTGACAGGTGTACAGAGGGAGTAGGAGATGAAATTGGGTTTTCCCTTATGAATTAACATACTTGCCGGGATTGCCTGTTATAGAACAGGCCTGGAACATAACCCAACAAACTCTTTCCAGGGCCACAAGATAATATTTTTATGACTATCTCAATTTACTCCAGCTTCAAAATGTACCATCCTAGGTAAGAGAGCCACATAGAAGTTCCTTCATTAACGACTCCCATTGGTACAACAAGGATCTGGGCTGGGCACGTGGCTGGATATGTGGCGCACTATCCAATACCTTTATTTCTGACTAAGAAATATCCTGAATTAAAAAGAAAGGATTATTTTTCCTTTTTTTTTTTTTAATTTTATTTTTTTAATTTTAGTGTCCTGCAGGAATCTTTCTGACTTCTGCTGAGTTGCACAGGCACAAGAAGGGAAAAATCTGGCTGGGCATGTTCTCTGCGGGACTGATGAATGACCCTAGTCTCTCTCCAACTATTACAGGATAAATCTGTTTACACACAAAAAATTGACCTGGGCTGGTGAGGTGGGACTAGAAGCAGGAAACTGGCACGTCCCAGAGGTAAAAATGCATTTGCAGCCAACAGCATTAGTAACTCAAGACCATAAACAAGTCACACTGTCATTAATTACTCAGACAGGGGCAGCCGCAAAAGCAGTGAGAAGACCCAAAAGCCAACTGTAAATAGTTCATCTAGCTGATTAGTTCGGGAAAAAAAATGAGTGGGCAGTTTCGGAGGTCAGAGCCCATGGCACAAGTCAGTCTCAGGCCAATTTGCAACTGGACAATGGCATGAGAAGCAGCTTAATTCCTGTTTAAAAAAAAAAAAAAAAAACAAAAAAAAACCAAAAAAAAACCCAACAAAAAAACAAAACCCAAACCCAAACAACTATACCAGCAAAACCACTCAAAAAAACGACCACCAAAAAAAAGACTTTTCCAGCAGGGGAGTAATCACTGCAATTTCCAAGCACAGAAGGTAAGGCTCTTTGCACCAGAGGTATTTAATTAAGGACATGGAGTGTTAGTTAGATCTAATAGTGCTTTCATAGGGAGGGCACTGAAAAGACGTCACTGTTGTCAGGGGGTGCACGTCCCAGATACAGCACGAATCAGCTTCCTAATCACAGGCAACAAAGCTCAGCCGAACACAAGGTAAAATACCAAGTAATGAGGGGACAGGAGCAGTGTTAAGCCACACCATGATTAAACAAACCATGAGACACTTGGGAAGGTCCAGGTCTATTTACCACACTCATGTGAGTCCCGAAGTGTTGTTCTTGGGTCTCTTGGGGTCTTTTGGGGGTTACGGTGGGAGGTCAATCCTAGAATCAGAAATCTCAACTTCAAATTCTGCTTCTCGGGAAGTCTTGGAGTACATGAAGAGCCCTGTTCCACAAAATGCAATTTTTTTCTGCAGTAACTCATTGCTAATTCACAAGAATCTTCCTAATGTTCATTTATGGCCTGATATTCAGAGACAGTCTATTTCAGTGGAAACTATCCCAGCACAGAGTTTTAATCGCAAGCCCAACTTGCATGAAAATCCTGTGCATGTAAACACATTAGGTAAACTCAGTACAATCTTCCAGTTTAGATCGAACACGACTGGTTTTTCCCTTTCCAGAGCACAGTTAAAGGGCACACGTAATTTACAGGTCTTTCTAAACCAGTGATTTCTCAAAGGATGAAGACTTCTGAGACAAATTAAAAATGGCAATTTAATGGTAACGAGAAAATTGCAACATCAAGTTGTTTACACAAGAAATAACCAAGCCTGGTGATTGTGTTGGCCTTTGCAGTACGCACTGTGCAAAGATTGTCTCACAATTGAATGATCATGACTTACTTTAACTAATCTGAAAGCAAATATTGCAAATACAAAGATCAACTTAACAATTTTCCAACCGTCTGCAGGAAAAGAAATCAAAATACTTGCCTGTGTGTCAGCAAGAAGGATTTCTGAATGAGCACTACAGTAAATGGGGCTGGAGAAATGAGGCTCGTCCACCCCAACAGTGTCAGTGGAGATCTGATGTTGCTGGGGGGTTTGGATCAGGAAGGAGAAAAAACAACCCTTGTGAGAGTCCAAAATCAACTGTGACAGTGGGCTGAAGGTCAGAGCACTGGCATGGGATCCAGCCCCTGACTTCCACACTGCTCCTGTGGGGACGTAGGGAATACAAGTGAACTGATACACGAACCACCTCCCCTGCAAACCTGGTTGGCAAGGGGTTTGGCCATGATTTAGCAGGGAAAGACTGAAAAGTGGTTTGAAGAGGCAAAGTGCTGCGTGGAGGCTACAACTTGGTATGTTCTACTCATGAAATAAAGCATGCAGGCAGCAAAACCACACAGTTCAAGGACAACCACTGATACCGCCATGTGTGCATCCACGTCTCCTCAGGCACAGCAGCAGGGCTGTTTAAGTGACTGCAGGTGGACAAGTTTCTCCTATTCTTCTTCTATAATTTTTTTTTTCACTATTTTATTAAGAAGTTCAAGCATATCTTGAACGGTACATGGTTATCATCACTGTATTGCTTCACTGAAACATCTATTACCACTGAGACCATTTTAAGAACCACCCAACTGAAAGGTGAGAGACTTCCTAAGTGCTACTGTTGTCATCACCTGTATATCCTCTCTCTCAAACAGGATGACACTCACCCAGCCACAGCTCCTTCCATCCACAGACCCCCCAGAACACGATGGACAGAGGAACCTACAAGGAAAACTACAGGTTGCAATCCCTGTTTTGTTGAAGGGAAAACTGATGTGCTTGCTGATACCTTGTGTAGCAGGAGGGCATTGCTTCATAATCCCAGCTGACTGCACCGGGTTTGGTTTCTGCTGAATCACTGCAGCAGCTTCATCAAAACATTTTGCTTGATCATTTCCACGTGTTTAAAATGTGTTTTTAAAGTAAACCCCACCTTTGAAAGGGAGGACTTGAATGGGCAAAAAGAAATTTCTGTGAGTTAAACAGCTTTTCTGCCTCCCAGGGTAGGATCTAATGCAGACCAGCAGCGTTGAAAGTTATTACTCCCTGAAACCTGCACCCTTGCTCCAGCGCAGTGCCCTGCACAGAGGTAGGGAAGTTACTGAGGTCTTTGGAAGTGAAGTCCTAAAGGAGGTTAGAGATTAACTGCCTTGACACGCTTTGGTAGTAACCATCACCCTCAGCACTGGCAGCCAGGGTCTGCCAACCAGCTACTTGGCACCACCTAAAACAACCCAAATATCTTCACAGAAGCAGTGTAGTAGTGTGTGTTCATAGCAGCACGGTAGTGCAACCCAGCTGGTCAGAATCTGGCCGCCAAGGCTGCAACTGCATTGCAGGGATAAGGGCAGGTGTAAGGGGGCTGGCCGGCAGCAGAGGCAGGGTCAGTTCTCTACGTTGCATCGTTGCCCATCACTGACGTTGTGCTATAGGGGTGCGGGATTTGGGGCTCCCAGCAGCTGCTGAGACCATCCTGCTCCTGCAGGAGTGGGTGGCAGCAACCAGCAGTGCCAGTGGCAGACCTCAGTGCTGGGGAAGCCTGCGCTGCCCTTTCAATCCTGTACCTGCCCAGCTGGGAGGGGGTTTCACCCTGCACGGCTGTTATTTCAGTAATGCAAGCTTTTTAAACGGCTCAGCCTAATCTGCGAGCTTTCAGAGTCCGCTTTCAAATGCAATGTCCTGTTTAGTTTTAGCACATCAACAACATGCTTTCCTAGCCTATCTGTATGCATTATCTACTGCTGTAATGTATCATGTACCGAACTACAGCATCATTACAGGTAAGTGCTCAGGTTTAAATGCAAACATAATTGCATAATGTGGTACAGCCAGGAAGAATAATGCAGGAAATAGAGCCAGCTCCATCTGATAGTGCAATCTGACTGGAACGCTGGCCGTTTGGATCAAACGCACAGCCCAGATGGGGCAACCAAGAATAAAAGTGCTTTGCGGTATCTTTATTGTCATCATCAAAAACACTTATCTGCCAGAAAGGTAAAAAGGTGAAGATGGGACTCTTACAGAAAAGGTCACATAAGCAACAGGGTAACACTGGGTTATGATGGCTAGGAAGATGTCACGCCTTAGCGAAGGCTACTATTTCGTGGTCACTTTGAGCTGAATTTGCTAAGTCCTAATGGGAATTTAAGCATTAAATGGCATAACTGGGAACACTCATACTGTTTCCCTGCAGTCAGGGGTGTCTACGTAACTGTGATAAATCCAGATAAACCCTTGGACCCTAATGTGCAAGGAGCTGCACACACATAGAAGAACCTTCTTGGTGCAAGACACCTTCCAAACGAGGACATGTCTGCAGCAGATATGTACACTTTAACACATTTATTTCAGCTAAAATTAGAACTGATTCTCTAGAACAGTGCTTCCATCTATTTAATTTTATTTTTTTTTTCAGTAATTTGAGCTCACAGTGGCACGTGATAGGCAATTTCAGCAGGGGTGCAGACAACACTGCAACGTAAGCCAGAGGGCAGCTGGAGTTAATTTAGTGCACTTTGTGCTGAACCGCTATGCCATGAACGACTACGCCTCCACTGAAGAGCAGCAGCACACATGTTGTGGGACAGTAACCGCTCTTGTAATTTCAAGAGATTTTAGCCCAAACTTCATTTTAAACAGACAACAGGATGAGAGGGTAGCGTGAGAGAGAACTTCTCGACCAACACACTGCCCTCCGAACTGAGAGACCTTTGAGTTGAAAGCACAAACTGCTGCTGTTCGAACTATAAAGCCATCCCTCTGTCTCACAGGGCTGTAATAGCTCATCTTTGTTGGGAATGCAGATCCCCTGAAATAATGTACACTCCGTGGCCATCATTATCTTCCCTCCCACACACACATTTGTCTGCCTGTTAATCTTTTGGTAGGACATAAAATCCGGTGTATCTTTACCCAAGGACCCTTGCTGACACGTCATTACCCCAGTATCTGAATGCACTCAAGTGCTTAAGGATTCAGATGGGTGCCTGTTAGCATTTTCCAAAGGTAGATTTGAATCTGGGGAGAGAGGGGCACCACACTGGGGTACATATCCAAATGAGGATGTACATACAAGAAGTGGAAATGCCTCGGTCCAAACCTAAAAAGACCTATCAGCTGCTATCTATCACTACCTGGAGAAACTTATCCAAAACTGGTACCCCATGGTACCTGCCTACAAGTCCCTCAGGTACCTGTCAATCCAGCGACTGCCTCTCCCAGAGCTGAAAATGAGCATTGGCTTGAGGCCATGATGGTGAGCAGCGACTGCAGTCCTTCCTACAGGGGCTATCTCAATTTCTGCAGCGTTGCCTGGGCCATGTCAGCTTTGAAGCCACGTTTCTAACTCCAGTGGCTCCATTCCCTGACTCACCCCTGTGCTGATCCCAGCAGAGCTCCCCAAAAGGCATTGCAGAGCAACACCGACTGTCCAACGAATTCTGCACCAATTTAATCGGCACAGGGGGGTTCAAGACAACAAGGACCTAAGTCCCAGGAACAGGTAAACATAGACAGCCAGACCTTGGGTGAGCCATCCATACAGCTAACACAGAATTGTTTCATACCTCTCTACCCAGCTTTGCACGCATCAGGCTGGACTTCTAAAGTCATGCTGCCTTGCTGTGCGTGCCCACGTGGGCTTGCTGGTGAGCTCAGGAAAAAGCTCTCCTCAACACTGAAAGCAAAAACTGCATCTTCCACTCACCAAACACAGGTTAAGGCAGGAGGAAAAAAGGCAAATAAATAAGAATTAAAGAGTGAAAGAGCTAGAGTGTGTGTGAAAAGGGGAGAACTGTAATCCCGAAGAGGCTGAAGCTGAGACTGAACTTTGATCAGAATCACAGACCCAAAGAAGATGTGTGAAAGCAGGAAAATAAATCAATAAGCAAACCAGAAATCTCTTTCCTCAATTTTATTTGAGGAAGTCAAATTTACTGAGCTCCTCACAAACTGGCTTTGGCTAAAATCACCACTAACGAGCTCTGACATTTGAAATTTAACTGAATATGAGCTAACAGCTCCCAGCCCTGCACCACCCATGAAGTTAACCGGGAATATTTTGTTAAAGCCGTAGATGGGTTAAACTGACGCTTTATTGAGAAGACACAGCGTTCACGAGAAAGTGTTTATAACGTCCACTTCACCTGATGCTTCCCTGCCCTGCCCTGGGATGTCTGCTTTTCTTCATGGAGACGACAGAGCACTCGGTCCCCTCCGCTCCTTCCCATCGCTGTTGTAATTATTTGCTAGCTTTTATGAGGTAGCCTTACAATCCCCTAATGAAGTCCTTTGCTCTGCAGCTATTCACAAGGACAGATTGGACACGAGGGGCTTCCACTTACAGAGCTGCCAGTCAGGGAAACCTACCCAACATTTAGCAAGCAGTTGTTAAGCCAGTCTATCACCCAGCTATTACAGACTCATCATGAAAACAGCTTGTTTTTACTGGCAATCACGTAAAATTAACCCTTTCCTTAAAGACAGAGGAAGGCTCTAGTAGACTAATTGTCGCACAGTGCTTGAACACGCTGTTTTTCTCTCCTGCTACAGCAATTACTTTTTATAAACACTCTCTGAACTGAAATAATACGGCAATTCATTTGTCCTCTAACTGTACACCTAGTTCACTCTGGTTAGTCTATGAAAAACCTTGTGAGAGCATGAACAGTAAAAAAACTGGAAAAAAATCAAAATTATAAAAAAAAAACCCACAACAAATACTACTCATCCTTACTCTACTCCTTCCCCTAAAGTCTGTACAACACAATTATCTTTCCATCAGTACCAGTAGCTTACCAAACTTTTCAGGCTTTTCTATCCTCAGTAATTACCCACTTTTTTTTCTAAATGAAGCAAAACCCAACGGTGTCCCCCACAGACAGACTCTACCCAAGGCTTCTTCTCACTTCTTGTGGATTGGATGGCAAATTTGATCCTGCATGCACGGCTAGACAGCAGGCCAGGTACTAAACTCAGGTGTTTAGAGCTATATCCCTATAGAAGTGGTGTAATCCAGCACCCACCTTGCACTAAACGCCATAAATCACAGAGGCATTACGCTGGGTTCAGGTATAGTCTGCAGCCTAGCAGAAATATTGTAGAGACAGAATGAGAAGGAGATCTTGCTCCTCTACAACCCATGGCCAGTGATGACCAGCCCACATGAGTTACTGGCCCATATCCTACTAGTGCTTGCCCAAATGAGTGAACATCCCCCGGAACTCAGTGGCTTTGTATACATACAGAAAGTTTTTCTCCTGCATAAATGCCTGTGAATAAACCATCAGTAATTAGGATTGACTTGCAGGAACATGGAGCCACCGTGGCACCTGACACATACCAACACACCTGTAGGCTCAGCATTTTGGAAGATTAATCCAAATCAATTTTGATCTGGATGAGGAAGCGAGGTCATCAAGGGGAAGGTTTAAAATTTGTTGAGAACTGGGCATTCACATGTCAATCAGGGCCTTAGTGTGGATTTAGTTTCCTAAAATGAAACATCAAGAAAACATAAAAATAAAATAAAATTAAATGGCTTTGATTATTGCTCGAGTCTAAGGGGAAACACAGTCCACCTCCAGATCTGGCATTTCAATGCGTCAGACCAGGAGCTGTCTCCAAGCCATGATACACCCAGTTCTCAGTCTTGACCACATGGTTTTTGGTGGTGCTTAAACACCAAGCACCTCCATCCTTGGTACAACCACATCAAGGGCCCCTCCAGTGGTCCCACTTCGGCAAAGTCCACAGTATTAAAATCTCCCAGCTTTCAAAACAAAGTGACCAAGGGCAGGACATCTTGCTGGGTGCTGAACCAGGCCCCGGAAGCATTTGAGAAGTCATTGTAGGTCAGCCAACGCCTTTGCCATAGAGAAAATTCCTGTGTGGAGCATCAAGTCCACAGTATTGCTTTGTTTGGGACTGGGGAGAGGACACGAAGTCAGGTAGTGACGCAGAGTCCAATATTAGTGATGCAGCATCTGAAAGCATCTTCAGCCCACATCACACCTAAGGAGGGGTAAGACCTCCACATACATTAGTCCATGCTCCAGTGCAGCAGAAAAACCTGGTCTATGTCTGTCTCCAAGGAGCTCAGCCCTTTCCCAATTAAATTCAAGATGAGGACATGGAAAAGGCTTCCCTCTGACTTCACCCAGAACCCAAGGCCATGCACCTCAGCACAGACACAGGCATCAAACCCCCACAGCCCCTTCTCCCAGATTGAGAGAGTCCTATAGACGGAGAACGAGAGCCACACTTTCAACTGTAGACAATCCTTCCCCCTCCACAACCGCCTAAACACCAAAGTAGTCAATTAGAGTCTCTGTCATAATTAAGCAGGAAAGTGGCAGCAAGACTCTGTGCAGTAGCCTGGGAGCAAGTGGGGAGAAAATGTGCCCACAGTCCCTCAGGAAGGCTTCCCCGCACCCTCCTGACCTTAATTTGAGCCATCCCTTTGTGCAGGATGGGAAAGATTTGCTTTCTCTTCCCTGGAGGAGCGCCTCCAAAATGGCACTTTTCACTCTGAATCTGTGTTTCTCTTAAGGGTGGGGAGCAGGAACAAATGGAGGGCGGAGAAGGAAAACGGTTTCATTAAGCCGAGCCATGCTCAGTTCCGATTTCACACGGGTGTGTTTAAATGCAAGTGGAAAGGCTGTGATGTTCTGTGGGTCACACAGGACCGGCAGCCCATCCTGGGGTTAATGGCAGCCCATCCTGGGGGTAACTTCCCATGCACCTCTAGTGCAGCAGTGTGAATGATGGGGAGAAGAGAGCTTCCTGAAAAGGCACGTACAAATTAGGAAGTAATCTCCCCAGAGAGACATGAAAGGTGGTGGGATTGGGGGGGGGATGAAAAAAAAAAAGAGGGAAAATGGGGAAAAAAAAAAGAAAGCTACAATTCAGTCCTTTATTTTTGATCTGACAGCAGGGAAGGAAAGAGTTAAACCTCAAATCAGGAAAAAAAAGTTAAAGGAAAAAAAAACTGCACTACAACCACATCTCCTAAATTTCCAAATGCAGCCCAAGGACGATCCCATCTAAAAAAAAAAAAAAACAAAACAAAAGAAATACAAAACCGAAAAAACCCACTCAACAAAAACAAACAAACAAACAAACAAAAACAGAAAGAGAAGCAATTTTGCTTATCCCTTTCTCACACACCTAGCAGCCACTTTTTTTTATTTATTTATTTACCTCCCCCTTTCAGAGCAAGGCCCTTATTTTCTCATTTAGTCCAACAGAGATTGTCCTACTGGAATGACCTTTTTTTCTTTCTCTCTCCTCCTCTCCTTCTTCCTCCCCCCTCCTTCTCGCTGCCTCCAGGCCATTGCCCTCGTGCCAGTAACTAGATAACACACTCTATCAGAGATTTTTTAAAAAATCATTGCAAAGGCACTAGGGCTGATAGTGGCATCAATCCTAGCCTGACACGGGCTCAGGTCAACCATTTATCTCTTCACATTGCCTGTGGTTACTGTGGAGGCCATCTTGGTTCTCTACATCTTAACAACCTTGCAGATGGTTCCTCTCTCTGCTCCGATAGCATCCGCACCCCAAGACTGGCCTTGTGGTTTTATTTTTATTAGATTATTATGGACTCCTCCATTTCCTTTCTGTGAGGCTCGCAAATCTTGGTTGGTTCCATTGCGTTCCCTACCCCCTTCTGAAAATAACACTGGGACCAAGCTATCAGGTTAAGAAATAGGGAATGTGGAGGTGAAAGGGTGGGTTTGCTAGGCTATTAAAAGTGCATATTTATGAAAAATACACACACAATGTTTTAGAGCACTTTCGCCTAGTCCTACTCCTGACATCCCACCTGCATGAGATGGTTATTTTTGGCTATTTGCACTCCAAAGACCCAGCAGCCCTACTCGAAGCCCAAGCCACCATAATGTCAGGTTCTATCAGGGTGCTGCCTAAGCTGTAGTCAAAGGAAACTATTCCCCAGCCTCTGCGAGACGTGTTCACTATGGCCAAATAAAGGGATCTGGGGTTTTACAATATCTAAAGTGACACACAGGAATGAAACACCATATTTTATTATAATTCTCCCTCGAGCTGAGAAGAGGGGAGCTGTTTTATTAACCCCTACAAACAAACTACATATCGAGCTGGACTCTGTAAACTCTTCTGCACCAAGGTAAGGAGGCTGAAGAGGAAACACTGCTCTGAAACACCCTTCAGCATCCACCTCCACAATACGGTGATGCAGGGCAGGCATCACTGCTTCCCTTGCAACCAGGGGGGAACAAGCACAAACCTATGGCCCTTCCTCTGCTGGCCAGGGATCATTAACAGGCTCCCACTCAGACCAGGGTGGGTCCATCCTCGCAAGCAGCGCATTTCACTTGTACGCTGCTTAACCACTCTCAAATTACTGTAGTGGTTTTCCTCATGGGCATTACAGCAAAGGGGAGCACTGGAGAAGGCAGAGAGTGGATTGTTAGCCCTTTTTGGCACTGTTTGGTGCTCCAGGAAAGACAGGGCAGTAGAGAAAAAGGAGGGCAAATGGAGGTGAACAGCCAAAGGAGACCAAAAGGACAGAGCGCAGGAATGAGAGTAAGCCAGGGCTGAACCAATCTCAGAAGGCTAAGAGAAAAAAGCTTGAAAGACAATGTTCCACCTTCATCCTTAAGCACCGGTGCTTTCCTGAAGTTATTGGATATTTTTTTTTAAACAGAAGATACTTACAAACATATCTGACCATAAACTGGAAGCCCACACATGTCTACAAACAGGGGCAACCAACTATGAGCCCTTCACCCTCAAAAACACGCCCATCAAATGTCCATGCAACATGAGGATGGCACTAAAACAGCATCGTGCATCTATTACACAGCGTGCCAAGACACTGCTAGCCCTGGAAGGGAGAGTCTCCTCCCATCACCTATAACCCTCACAGGCGGACAACACAGTGGAGAGATTGGTCTTCATTCCTGCCGTGAAAAATAAAGTAACATCCCTTTATGTCCTTAGTGCTCTGTGCGTCCAGAGAGCCTTTGATGCTCCCCAGAAAGCTGTCTGGGATTTGCCACCTATATGAAGCACCAATTATCACCACCAGGCAAAATTATCTTATCTCCTTCCTAATCTCCAAGCACTGTGGCATCCGGAAAGACAGAAAATGGCAAAAATAAGGGGGGAAAAAAGAATTAAAAGAGTGGCTCTAAGATCTGCAGAGGAATCCAAGGGATTTGGGGAGCTAGTCCTGATTACAGTAAGTAGAAGTTGAACAACAAGTAGTGTCTCTTAGGTGACTGTGCGTATCTCAGACACAGCCTTTGTGGGTTTTTTTTTTCCTTTCTTTTTATTTTATTTTTTGATGAGAAGTGAGCAGAACAGTTATCCTGGTATCAATCACCAAGCTAAGAATTCAGAGTTCCTCAGTACTCTAAGCTACTTCTTAAATCTCAAGACCTTCCTTTAATGCCATATTTAAAAACAAACTGAAGGCAGCACAGCATACCGAGACAGAGCCATAATCCAGGATGGCATTTTTATCTAGCAAGTTATTTTTTATTAGCCTTCTATTTCTTAATAGGGACCCCTTGAGGGTTAGGTTGTAGAGAATTCACTAGTATACCAGTTCAGCTTCCCCACGACTGACTTAATATACGTGGCATCTGCCCTCCAACGAACATTATATCACCCATCTGGGCCAGAGGAGGAGGGGGAGTCAGCGCAGGGAAACACCGCTCAAACAGCATGCTTGCATGATGATTAGGCCTGGTCCAGTGATCCGGAATAATAATCTGAAGGCTCACTAAGCATAATGGGTTCGGAGACATCCGAGCCTGGTCAAACCTTCCCATGAGCATCCTTTACGTGTGTTACCAGTGTGTTTTGCATGTCTCATCAGTGTCACGGTAGCTGACATCTCATTATGCAGCCAAGGTGGAAGTGGACAGGTACTGAGTGAGCATTAGAACTTTTCTTTTCCCTTTTATTATTTAATTCATATCTTCCCATTATCCAGTGTATCATGAAACTGAACTAATTAAGTCCTGTGGGATATACAATCAGTGCTCGGGTTTTTTTCCCTTTTTTTTTTCCCCCTCTCCTCTCAGTAGGCTAAATTGCATTATACACTGATACAAAAATAATTCTGAAACTCTTCCTTAGATAATAATAGAGCAAGTTACAAACACTAATGATGCTGAATGCAACAGTGGGGCAGAGGCCTGCTGCTTACTTCACGTGACCTAATAAAGCAATACAGGGCAAAATATTTCAAACACAAAGTCAGGCAAGGGCCTAAATCAGTTTCCAAAGGAAACCATAAAAACTATTCTCTGGGGGATGATGCAACACAGACCAGATCCCAGGAAAACTCCAAGTTGGTTGCCTCAAACTTCATGCAACTCACAGATCTCCAGCTAGCAACTTGAAACTCCCAGGAATTTTGGGGGTCCTCTAGATTCAGAGCTGAGCCCAGCTCAGACTGTAACATGCAAGCAACAGCTTGGTGACCAGATTTGAAGGGACGATACTTAAGTGATGGATGTTGTGTCACCTTCCAGAAAATACAGCTGTTTTGCCTTGTTGAGCGTTCTGACCAAAAGAGGTTCAACCTGAAAAGCAAATTCAAGTGACTGACTCAAGGAAGCAGCCTGCACAACACGAATAGGACAGCTAGCTTTTTTTTAAAAATTCTAATTTTTTATGATAGTTACAGACCAATTTTAAAGAAAAGTTATATTGAAATCACAGGTGGCAGAGCTCTTTTCCCTGTAGAATTAAGCTGAGCCATCAGATCATCCAAAACTTGTGCAGATCATCCAAAAATTCAGGTGTCTGGAGTTAAGCTCTTAATTTTCATTAAAATAGAACTTTATATGTATTTATCATGGCGGAAAAGGAGTTAAAGAAATGGGGGGGAAAAATGCACCTCTGAGGAGTTTGTATCTAGGTACAATGATCTTCTAGTACTTGGACTTTCTATATATCTAAGACAATAAAAGAAGTACAAAGGACAACTACCTCAGCAACTCATTGAGAAAGAGCATTTGTGGTGCTTGCTAATCTCTTCAGATAATTTTGGTGTCCTTGGTTTACACGTGCACTTGCCATTCAAACAGATGGCAAGGGAAAAACCATGATAATGTATATAATATACTCTGCATGTGACCAGAAAAATGGAGGACTGGGTCTGTCAACTAACATGGCTAAGGTCTAATTCCTGGATGAGCTACAACAGCCATTTAATGCAATTTTTAGCAAAGCTGACACACATATCCAGGGTGAATTGACTGTCTGGGTACGGCTCTGCAGAGTTGGGCAAGAGAAAAACGGACTATCTCCAGTGCAAGGCTCCTGCTGGTGAGAGCAGGCAGATCAAGCTGAGGGACATGCCTCTGGCACTCGTACACCAGCATCCTTTTGCATGGATTTCTCTTCAATGCTACCAGGTTGTATCTGTGACCTATCCGTAACAGGACTGCTAAAAAGTGTTGTACAAACACAGACCTGGAAGAGATCACCATCTCACTGGAGTTGGGTTCCCTTCTACTGGGGATATCACGTCACTCAGCCTCTCTCATACATCCACCACACTCCTTCCCAGGCATCCCTGGAGCCTTCTGCCCAGCATTCTCCCACCAGGACACTACTGCAAAACCTCATCACATTCACAGGCTACGTTCACCTCATTTCCAACCTACCAAATCCCAACAAATCACATATTAGTCTCTTCCTTATTGTTTTTTTACAAATTATGGACAGGTCCTATTAGGTGTCTTATAAAGATTGAAGAAAAAATCACTTCATCCTAAAACTTGTGTCACTTAGACTCAAGATCCTAGAACCAACCTTTTAAGAGTTGTTTTGTTTTCTACTCTGAGCCAGGGTTGTTCCCTCTTCTCGCCAATGCCCCCTCCATGCTCTTGATAGTACAATCCTCTGTCAGCCTTTCTGCAAAGCCTCTTTTTACTTTCCATGCCATCCTGGAGCTAATCCTGCTCCATCACCATCTAATCATCTCTGCCCCAACACATCCATAAAGCCCAGCTGTGCTAAGACACTGCTGAGTTATCAGCCTGCCTGGGCATTGCTCAGCTGGCAGAAGAGCAAGCAGAAAACAAAACACTGAGCAGTGTAGCTGTGCTGAGAACAGCTATGGATGAGGCCTGGTTTTTATGAAGTGCTTTGAGATCCTCACGTGAGAGTGCAATAGAAGTGCCAGATGTTATTATAAAGAGATGCAGTCCCATTACTTGTACACAGAGTTGTGCTGCCTGCTAATAGCACCATTATCCTAAGGCACGTGGTGCTATTAATGCGTTTCACTGCTTGGTGCTGAACCTGGGGACCATTATTTCCACTGGAAAGGTAAGGCCAGTTCACATGACATGATTTAAACCTCTACAGTGAAGCATGCATATGCTGCACCAGGTCGTAAATCTTAACAGGATGCTGTCAGCTAGAAAGGGACCAAAATTGAAACCATTTATCTGAACTCCCCACCCATCCACCTCTGCTCACCTAGGCCAGTTTTGGGAAGAGGGATAAAATGATTCTAAACGCCCGCTGGGTTCATTAAGCAGCAGCAAATCCCAGATCTAAAAGTGCTTCTGGCCTCGTCCTGCTCTCCCTGAATGAATTAATTCATTCAGGACACTTAGGACTTCCTCGATTTTCCCCACTCTGAACAGAAAAACTGCAGCGGGGACAGACCTCACTACTTTGTATTCCTGCTCCCACCTGAGTCAAAAGACAACCTGTCATCATCTCATTACTGAGACTGCAGGACCCACGACACAGCTGAGCTGTTCAGATCACAGCCAACTGTAGGTAATATCTCCTCTACGCTGCAGCCCAGGCTTTAGGGTGGTGGAGATGCCCTTATCATATTTGGGAAGGAAAATACGAATGAAAGGAGTAGTTACCATTTGATTTGGTCTTTGCCCGAGCAATTCCCTTTGCTGGCCTCCTTCAGTTGTCAACCAGCAATTTTTTTTGGCTTGGTTTTCTCCGTAGCTGGGCACGTTTCTGGTAACATAAGTACCAAGGCTGAATAGCAAACGAACACTAATAGGTAAAAGGCTACGTGTGACATTCCTTCACAGACCAAGGACAGACTTAACAGAATGAAGGAAAGCAATTGTATTTCAGGATACTCAGCTGCGATAGTAACATACATGTAAGTAGATTTGCAGGGCAAATATTCAGAGACTATAAAAGATCTAGAAACTGATGCTGAAAACACACCGAAATTATTCTGCCAGGACACTGCGGCTACTTCTAGGGTGGGGTGGTGGAGTAAAGGAAATGTCACTGCAGATAGCAGAGTTAAAATTTTTTTTAACATCAATGCTGAGCAAATTAACTTCTGTTTTTTAGGCTTCAGCCATGCTAAGAAGACTGCATGATAATTTGATTTAATAGATCAAAACCAGAATTTGTTTTTTATCCTGTCAGGTGTGTAACTCTTCCCACTTGCACTGCTGTGCATGGTAGGTCTCCACCACTTCCCAGGAGGTGCATATTTAGGAAAGGATGGTGATGAAGGGATATTTGATGTTCACCAAATATCCAGCCGCTCTGAATTTCTTCTCACAGGTGGCACAACCCAGTATTCAGCTCAGCACCCCCAAAAACTCTGCAGCACTGCAAGGACTCTAAAAGGACATTTTGGGTTTGCAATGAGCAATTTTAGATACAGAGCCCTACGATGATGTTAGTTCAGAGCCATACATTTTGTCATGAACTCTTTGCATATGTCTGTCTTCTAGCTATACCCACACATAGCACTGGGAAGACTGTCCCATTTTACTCCAGATACTGAAGAAGACCAAAACCCAAATATAACCAGAGCTGCACAGATGCCGAACACGAAGTGTCTACCAGAGAGCTGAAACTGTTTCTTATGGTTAAGATTTCTGCTCAAGCAACAGAAAATAACACTTCTAAAACAGATTTTGGATTTATACAAAAAAGGAGAGTGTTAAAAAATATATACATTACCCACAAAACAAGGTAAAGCTCATTTATGTCTCATAAAATACATGATTAACATAGTTAACCATTAATTCAACTGCACTGCATTAGAACTGCTATTCAAAGTTGGAAAGCATTTAATATTATATATTGCTGCTGCTCAGCCTAAATTGTTTTTTTTTGCCCCCTTTAAATGTACACAATATTACAAATTTAATTTTAAGCTGTTTGAATCAGTCTGTAAAAAAGATTTGATTATACCTGAGTGTTCTGGCCCCAGTTTTTCCGTATCTCAGTAATCTTGGCGGTAATTGGCTGATTAGCTCCCTCACACTCCATCTCTGCCTCAGTTTCCATGGTAATGTTACAGGAGCTATTATAGATGAGAACTTCATCTCTTTCCACTTTAGGGCTGAAACGAGAAGGGAGGTTAAATGGGGTGTCATCAATCTTAATGAAATGCAATTATTTTTACTCTTATTAATCATTGCAAGCCATTAGCTTGTGGCAACTCCTGGCCACCATTTGTCAAACTTTGCAAATTTCTGTAATTTTGTTTCCATTCTTTTATTGTTTATTTGTTTTTCCCCCCTTTATCTGCGCACACACACAGGATGAAAATACATGCAGTAAATATCTCTCAGTGATGCCTTTCTTCTTCCCCAAACTATTACAAATAGTAGCAAATGCCATTCTAGGACCAAGGCAGGAAGATAAGTGCAGACAACAGCTAGGGAATCAGCACTGTTAGGATCAAAGATGGACTCCTGCATGGAGTAGGGTTTGTTCATGTCTCCCCCCTCCCCATCTTACTCACACTTAGCAATAGGGAATGAATAACTTGCAACTCCCCTAGGGCAAGTGGAGAAATTGGAAAAACCACACAACTGGCTAACTGGTCCCTAATTCCAACTGTGAAAAAATGAGCTCATTTAGGGGTTCCAATTCCTGCTACCCAGCTGATTGCAATGATGCTTTGTTGCTAGTGTTGGAACATTAACTTAGTAAATTAATTAAACTTACTTAACAGCCCAGACTAAGCAGATTCGATATATGTGCCAGTTATACTAACAGACATTTGCTTTAAAACCTCCCCTTGTATAAGGGGAAGAAGTAATAGAAAAGGTGGTGGGGAAGAAATATTTTTTCCCTTGGTCTTGCTGCTGACAGCTGCTGATTTTAGTAGCATTTTGTTATGTGGAGCTATAGGATCCAACATGCCTCAAAATGAGGAGAAAACTTCCAAAATTTACCTCTACGGGCTTTGGATCAGTGTCACTTTTCATTCCTTCCTTGGTGATTGCTCCTTCTTCCTCCTCTGCCCATCCCACCATCAAAAACACTCACACAACTTGTGGGAAGGAGAGATGAGTCACAGCAACACTGACATAGCTCAGAAATTCTAACCCTTTTCTGAATAGCTAAGAAAGGACAGAGCTCATAATGAGATTTGCTCAACAAAATAGAGGATCATATAGGTAGGACCAGGATTTTCAGAGGTCTTCAGCTTCCTGAAAGCCCCATCCAACAGCATTTTTTAAAGTGCCAAAGATGGGAGCTTAAGTTCTACCAAAATGGACCCAGCTGGAAAGCCAACACTCAGAGCTTTGTTGGGAGGGCGACGATCAGGATGGTTTGATGAACCTGAAGTTTTCAAATTGTGCTGGATATGGCAGCTCACTGTGCAAACAAAGAACTGCTCTGACAGTGCTTTTAGGGGGTGTTTGTTTTGTTGCCCTTTTTCAGCGTTACAGTGTTAAAGGAACCAGCCACATTAGAAACTACAAAAAAATTTAAAAAAAGTCTTCTGCCAGTAACTGAACCTTTTTAACAGTCAATTTTTATTTCTATATTTAAATGAACCTTTCCCTCTGCTGTATCAATAATCAAAAGCCAGCCGTAGGGAACTACACATGCTTTTGATAGCAACACTTTGAGAACTGCTCTTGTCCTGTACAATAACTCAATGGACTGGGCTATCTTTCAAGACTGCATAGTACTTCTCTTTAATGTTACAAGAAAAAAACTGCATCTTTTAAATAACTCACTGTTTTAAAGGCAGAAGGGAGTGGTTGCTGGCTAGATGCAAGGCATGTGCCAAATTTGCCAGGCACTGAAGTCGATAGAAGGACCTTTGAGTAGTTGTGCACGTCTTTTTACAAAAAGTTAACAAGCTTTGCTTGTAGGCAAGGAGCCAATTCCTCCCTGTCCTCTAGGAAGTATATCCCAAAACCTTGATGCTGTAAAACTGCTAACAAATTGCAATGTTTAAAGGAAATATAAGAAAAGAAGGGGTGGCTTATTAAAGGGAATTCAGGGATGGATCTTGGTATCAGTGGTGTTCATGGCAAGACTTGCACTTTTGTAAGGAATATGCAGGTGGCGACTCCTTCTCTGGAGACATTCAAAACCCGCCTGGATGCGTTTCTCTGCGACCTACTCTAGGTGATCCTGCTCTGGCAGGGAGGTTGGACTAGATAACCTCCAGAGATCCCTTCCAATCCCTCACATTCTGTGATTCTGTGATTACGTGTTCATAAAACATAGGCTACAGTACAGACTAGATTAGGAGGAGCTTTATTCAAACCGCAGTAACACCAGTAAGAAAGAACAGGAGAGATTTAATGTGCAGTTAAGCCAGGAATTATTTCGGTAGCTCTGTCCCCATCCTGGGATGAATGTCTTAACTCTTGAAAATTTTCTCAGAACCCAAATCCATATATTTTTTATTATTGCTACTGTTGATGACTATTATTAATTACAGTAATCGATGTGTATTTTTCAGGAATTCCCCAAACAGTTCATTTCTAGTCTGACCATTTTAATTTTCTAACACTTTGCTACAAATTCCATTAGTATTTTGAAATGAAATATTTTTCTGAACTGAAATATGAAAAAAATGTTCTCAAATGTTCTGAAATAGGTAATTTAGTTGACTTTAAATCGTTTCTTCCTCTATTTCTCCCCAGACTTTTCAGATCAGGGAACTCACTTGAAATCAAACAATTTTCTTTGCCCCTGCACCCCTTCAGCAAGATTAAGTTTAGAAATAGATTAACCAGGAAAAAAAAGTCAATACTGTAGAAAATTCCTCAGCAGCCCAAGCTTTAATTTCCAACTACCAGATAAGAATGAGCAGAATAGGTGGAAATGTTAATGACAGTAGCAAAAAGATTGAAGAAGTTGGAAGAATGGGAAAATAGTAGGTAAGAAAAAGTTGATTAATTTAATGCAGAAATATCTCCCTGATAAAATTCCATGAAGGAACAGTAAACCCTGTCTCTGGGGCATTTAATATTAAGTTGGACAATAAGGAAACAGTCAGCAAACGGACTACACGGCTTTTCCCTCCACAGTAGCAGCCCAAACCAAGAAAAGGAGCAAGAAGAAAAACAATCATAGGAATAAACTCATTGCAGATGCATTTTTATCAGTAAAGAGCTGTGCACAATTTTGATACCCAGGGGGCAGGAAGCAAAAATCAGAGAGACAGATATTGGGGTACCCTGTTTCTCTCAAGTTTGTAGGTTACCTGGTTTGGTGTTACGCTGATGTGAGCAAAAGGAAGGTAAAGTTCAGCTAGACAAGGCCACAAGACTTTCTGGGACCAGCAGAACTGCTGAAATCAGTTTAATTTCAGGATTGTTTTTCCCCCCTCTAAGCCTTCCTACTCTCGTCTCCCCCAACAAAACTGTCCTCCCCATCTCCTAGGATGTTATAGGACACTACCCATGCACAATGTGACTCTGGACACATCAGCTGGCCAGCTGTATGTCTCTGCTGTCTGGCCTGCAGTTTCGTGGCAAACAACAGATCGAAGCAGATTTCTACTCTCCTTTCCCTCAACTGGAAATTGAGTTTCTTTCTGCCTAACACGGTTCTTCTCAAAACTAACAAGAATTTCATAATTCTTCAGAAGTCCATCCCTTATCAAACCCAGGTCGAATTAAAAAAGCTGGTGGGGAGGAAATGACAGACTGACAGGCAGATGCTGTAACTGTGTGAACCTGGTGGGTTGTGCTTTTTTAAAAACTTGGGAGGTTTTTTTGAAACAAGTTTAAAAAAAACTCTGCAACTTGTGTCTTGCTGTCTTTGTTCAGTAAATACCAGCTGGTTTCCTGCCCTCAACACAGGGCATCCGGAACTCCCTCTGGTGAATCACAACACCAGCATCTGATAAAGATGAGGACCAAATCTCTGCAATTCCATTAAAATACCTGGGCTGTAGCATCATGCACCAGCCAAGAATTAGTTCACCATGTACAGCAAATAATGGGCAAAGCATTGCAGTGATATTCTAATTCTTTATTTGTTTAATGTCTTTTAGAAAGTTTTGTTCATCTGTTTATTCCTTAATCCAGGCTTCCCTCTTACTCCTAGAAGTAAATGCTCTTCAGGTATAAATCCCTACCTCCACTAAAGGCAGCGGTGCCAATCAATACTCCTGGCAATTTGGCCTTGGATTTGCAAAGCCTGAGCCTTGAGTAAGTGCCTGAGCACCCTTGCTGAGTAAATATTGCACAGCCTGCTGAATTTTCTCTGCGACTTTTTTACTCATGAAACTGCTTGGAGAGAGGAAGGGGGGTGGGGAGGGGAAGAAGAAAAAAAATACTTCTGCTTTTCATAATGCCTAATCTTTTTCCCCATTGGCATCTACCAGATGTTGCTTTGGATCAGAAGATAAATATTAAAACCTAAGAAGGAACAAAGCAGGCTGTTTACGAGATGGATTCTCTGATGTCTCTCGAACACTTTAAAAAGAAGGGAGGGAAGGGGGCGGGGGGGGACTAGAGATGCTTTGATAGACGCAACGAATGAATTTCACAACCCAGCGGAGCTCTCTAGTGGTCTAAAGGCTGAATTGCTCTATTGGCACCACCTAAGAATTAGAAATTTGCTCCTTCAGTCCGTCATTTGGCAGGGGCCAATTCTGCCAAAGGTGGAAGACCTTCTGGGGGTTGTTACTCATGGATGAGCCCACTCAGCTGTTGGAGACACACAGCACTAACCTGGCAAAGAGTCCAGCGAAATGCCTCTGGGGTGGGTTGATGTCCCTCCGGTGCCACTGAGGTGGGCTGTCCTCACAGACATACAGGTAAGACACAGATCCCCTCTGGTGATAGGAACCCACTTTGACTTGGACATCACATTCAATGAAGGTGGCTTTGTCTCCTTGGCAGTTGACAGAAGAATGTGTCAGGCCACAGAAAATGGCCAAAGAAGCTGCAAAGGCAGGGGAGGAAAAAAAAAATAACTCAAAGCAGCCTACATGCCACTGATACTAAGCATATTTTGGCTTCTGACAGTTGTCATTGTGGATTCTTGATGTGCATGTCCCAATCTCCCTTTTGGTGCATTCTTTTTGAGGATGAGTAGGTCTCCATGCAACTCCTTCAGCCCCTTTTGCTTTGTATGAGCAAGCACATAACCTCCTTTGTGCACTGAGCATCGGGATGATCTTTGGGATCAAATTGTTCTGTCCAGGAGGAAGTGACATAAGTCATTAAATATGAGTATGGACATTTTTTCTGGGGAAAATAGACCACGGTTTACAGATCAGACATAAGGCACAACCCTTTTACCAGGGAGATATGACAGCTTAACGTCTATCACAACTTTGAAATCCAGAAACGGGTTTCATGAAAGCATTGCCACAGCTTGGAGGGCTTCTGGGGGATTTGTGTGAACTGGGATCTCCCAGCTTGCTTTGCACCTGAGTGTGACTAGAGTCTTGGTTCAAGCCTGACTCCAAGGATCTGGTAGGAAGTGTAATGAGAGCAGATGCTTTACTTTAAGGTGTATTTAAAGAACAAGTGGTTATGACAAAAATTAGGTTTTCTTCTTCTAAACCCGGACAAAAATTCTAAAAAATTAAGAATATTATGAACTGTCACTGAAGTTCAGCTTAGTTGATACGTTTGGTTTTAAAAGTTTAAAAAAGGAATCCTTCAAGCCTTAAATCATGCCAGAGATCAAAACTGTTTCTCTCAAACCCCTGAACGTAAAGACTTTTGGAGAATTATCATTGATCCTGAACTAATCAAACAGTTGCAATGAACTCCTGTAATACAGTCTGCACTGTAATATTCAAGAGTGTTCCTCAAGTATCAGAAATCCAGTTGAGGGGAATTTATCAAGAAGATTTTTTGTGATTGCTTTTTTAAGTTCCGGTTTGTTCAAAAGGTATCTTGTTTTCTGGGAAAGTGTCATCATCAATGAATGTCTTAACTCCTAAGCAATCCTGAAAATGGTTTTTGAAATGGTAAAAGTATGAAAATGCTGTATTTCCTATGTTAAAAGATTTAGCACTTTATGCTAAAAATTATTATTTCATATGTGGTGTTTTTTAAAAGTTTATAACTGTTTAATGTTTAAGGTGTTTTCTGAAATATTAAACCCTAGCATCTCATCTGCTCTGAACTTCAGAAAGAAAGTTCATAGTTTTGCTGTATTTTTCTTCTCTGGATTGAGAATAAGAAAAAAGTTACCTACATCTTCACAAATTTTGCAATATGCTTGATCTCTTTCCTTCCCCAAATCCAGTGACAATTCTCTTGCTCGACATCCAGTCAAACACAGCCAAACAGAATCCCTGCCTTGAAGATCTACATATAATCATGAGAGACATGAGCAATAAACAGAGAAGCCCAAAGGAATGATGGCACCATGTCTATATTTTGCTTTTATCGTCCAGAAATCATGTCTAGAGCCACCTCAGGTGTTCTGTATTTCCCACAGAAGACTTGTGTCTTCTTTGAGGCCAGGCTGCCATTCCAAGGGCATTTTAAGTGGTGCTAGAAATCTGTGTTTTGGTAAATAAATACCATCCAAGAGGACTAAATACTACAAAGAACTTGCCTTTGCAACAACCTGCAGCAGAACCAATTCATTACAGGAATTTCTCCAAAGGAGATGACATGTATGCTACTTTTTTTTTCAGCCAGCAAGAGGCTGAGAACTTCTCCAAACTAACAAAGATGAAGGACACCCAAGCAGCGATGGCATTGTCTTCTTTTTCCTCCACAAACCCACAACTTTCCTGGGGACAGAAGAATTTGAACCCCTTTTGTGATAGGGTATAACAGCTTCTTCTGCTTTGCTATTCTATTCTATTCATGACACGAAAGGCTGTGATAAACTCAGATGTGGTAATGGAGAATGTACAGCTACCTTACATGGATAAACAATTAAAATACTACTAACGCACAGTTAGATTATAATATTCTCAGTTGGAAGGGACCTGCAACGATCATCTAGTCCAACTGCCTGAACAATTCAGGGTTGATGAAAAGTTAAAGCATGTTGTTAAGAGCATTGTCCAAATGTCTCTTAAACACTGACAGGCTTGGAGCATTGACCACCTCTCTTGGAAGCCTATTCCAGTGTTTGACCACCCTCTGAAGGTGGGTAATTAAAGGAAGATTAAATTCATATTTCACAGTTTAAGAAAAAAAAAACAGGTTGCTGAGCTGATCAAAAAAGGCTTTGTTTCGGTTTTGTGGTCTTGAAAAGAACATGGCAGTGTTTTCCTAGGTGGGAAAGCAGCTGAACCGTGAATATTTTCCTCGATACCTTGCTGCTGTCAAAGACCTTCCCTGGTTAATATAGGTCACCAGAAGGTATTTCCTGCACAGCCCTTAGAGCTCAGCAGAAGAACAGCCTGTCACTCTGGATACCCCCGAAATGTTATGCGGAAATCAGGCACTTCTGACGTGCTCCGGTGCCCTCGTCTCAGTGTTACCATGCCTGTAGGAACATGAGGCCTCGTATCCTGCCAACTGCTGAAACAACTTTTAACTCAAACCAGGCAAACAAAGGTACTAATTTATAAAATCTAAGCTAAAGAACATGGTTACAAAGGGTTGTAAAGAGATCGGTGGAAGCAAAATCCAAGAAAACCCTGCTTAATCTATTCACCCCAGAATCAAACCTAGGACTGCTTTCTCCCTCTCAGGTGGAAGGAGGCAGGGATCTTGTCTCCACATCCTACAGCTTCTGTCCATCTGATGAAGATACCACTCTTTGAGTTGATGTCCAATTCTCATGCCTTCTTTGGGGATCTGTGAGGTCCTCATATTCCCTTGCTCCCAGAGGATTTAATACTTTTCTCAGTCAGGAGGAAATCTTGGTCTTTCATACCCCTTCCTCTGAACATTAAAAGCAAATATCTCTTGGTATTATTGGTGCCATTATCTCCTGCCACAACTAAAGATTGCAATACTCTTAGTATGCCCTAAAAGGGTAGCCTGTCCGTTCTGGGGCACAGTTCTCCCTACTTAATTGATTAGTGTTCAAACCCCAGAATGAAGTTTCTTTACTCTTTATATTCCCTATAAAGATAAAACCTGCTAATCACATGTAACACAATCCCATCACTGAGACGAATGCATTCATCCCATTACAGCTTCTCTTTTGAGATCAGAAACAACGGCAGTCAAATCTCTGCATGTTGGTAACGGGTTAGGGACCGACTGCCCCCAACCCTGTTTTTGAGGGACACTCTGGCTTAAGCGAGGATCCTGGGATGCTCAGTACAAGAGCTTTGCTCTGGGTCACTGTTTAATAACAACTGTCGGACATGTGAAGAGGCTAAAACCTACAAGAGTTCCAAGGGCAGCTGCAGATTGATTGAACAACTGCCCGAGAAGTCCTGGTGCCAAACAGCACATCCAGAGTTATCCACTGCTTACAGAAGGGACTGCAGAGTGTAACATTAACACGTGCTCAGCAGATAAGACAAAGGTTAAAAAAGGGGGAAAAAAAAGGCAGAGGAAAAAGAGACCTGTTGACCTGTTAAGGTCATCAAGTCCAACCTCTGCCTATGTAGAGTTGCTCCCTAGGAGACATTCATTTTGCATAGCCAAGTTTCGGAAGTCTCAAGAGGTGACTTTGCAAGCACGTATTCCACCACCTGATAGATCTTGCTGTCAGAACGTTCCTGCCGTGTAATCAATATGGGTTTTTTTCCCCTCTTTCTTAGTTTAATTTGTGGATTTGGAAGACAGAAGGGACCATTTGGATCCTCGGTTTCATCTCCACAATAAATACCAGAAGTCCTGGCTTCTGCTGAGATCTCAATTGTCACAACGCATCTTCTTCATATCCTCTGCATTTACTCATACAAATCACCCCGTTTCCCTAGCTGTAATGCCCTTTGTCCTAGCTCAGTGCATCTCCTTGGTACTTCCTCACTGCTGCAACCGAATCTTACTCCTCCCTCTCCTCTCACTCCATACAAAGAGCTCCACCAAGTCGTGTCTCTCTTCCTTTTAAACAAATCTCATTTCATTTCAAGCCTTTAAATCCCTAAACAACCACTTTTACCAATGTAATCTAGCTAATGGTAGGTCCAGGACTCACCAACAAAGATCCCAAGAGCTGTCACATCAAAGCCCTAAAGCCAGACCTGTTACTCCAAGCACACGGATGCAACCAGGCAAATCAGACTCACGTTTTCCCCTGATGGATCTTGTCAGTTCACCACCTTTTAAAGGTGCCTTCTTTACCCTTACCGCAATGTCAAACTTACAATCTCAAGTACTGTCTTATTACAAAATTTATGTATGGTACTTACCCTAATATCACCTGGTAGGAATACTCAGTTATTTTCTCACCTGCCTCAAGCTTCCTGCCAGTGTTCCCATCTTTCACAGGAGCACAATTCAATCCCTCAGACATTAACCATGTGTTCTGTAAATTCAGCCTGAGCTGAGCAGAATCCACAGCTGTATTTGCACTCATAAACAGCACTGCAACACGAGTAACAAAGCAAGAACAAGAGAAGGGGAGAGCTCTTGGGATCAAGCCAGTTATCTCTTTACCAGACCTCTAAAGACTTTGAGTTGGTTTGGGATTTTTGTTTCGGTTTTGTTTTTCCTTGAAGGGAGTATGGGTTTGTTAATATTATTTAATTTTCTTAAGCTTTAAGAGTGAAACTCTAATTTTAGCTCTGTTCTGATCTGATTTTTCTGCAGCTTGCAAAAGACAACAGTTTTCAGAAGAGAGTCTGGGCTTGCGTTCCTTCTCCTTGTGCCCTGGATTGAGCATGTTTCAGTACTTAGCATGCCCAGCTCTTGTCAATGATCAAACTGAAACCTTGCTTCAACCCTGCTCAACACCCATTCCTAAGGAAGACCCCGTGGGGCAGGCTTATGGATGGATCCTGCTGAGACCAGTGGTTCCTTGTGTCCTAGAAAAACTGCCTGATAAATGGGAAAGAAGCCACGTTTCCTGCCTGCAGAGCCTTGCCCTACGGATTTGATCACATGAGTAAGCTAGATGGACCGGTTGGGGATTCCCACGTGAACACCTCTAATCTTAAACAGGCCAGACACAACATGACCTAGTGTTGAAACCCCAAGGCAGCGAGCTGCCACCTGACATCCTGCAGTGCCAGAGGGGAGGCGTTTCTGCTTCACAGCGTGCTGTAACAGAAGAAACGCAGCTTGAACTCCTCACTTCTCATCACCTGGTCCACAGGCATCACCAGGAAATGTCAGACAAGCACCCAGCCTTGCCACACCAGCCTCTGCACTGAAGGGGCCCTGGGGCACCACAGATCTATCCCTCCCATCTCCTTCGGTGCTCATGATCCCGCATCCCTGAAGTCACTTCACCACCTCTCACACACGCACGAGGCTGCGAAAGAGAGGTCTGAGCACTGGATGTGCAAGTGCCAAGTGGCAAACTTCCCCAGGCAGCAGCATGTAAACCACGAGGTGAGACTGGACTAACCGTATTTAATAAGTCCACTCATGCCCTAAATGGATGGGGGCGTGTAATCCCTTAAACATTAGCAGGAACACAGCCTGGAAAGCCTCTTGATCTATAACCAGATTCATTGATGCCACATGTAGATGTGCACAGGCTGAATACAACTGTCTCAGGGAGTACAAATAGCCTGGCAAACATAGATTTAAGCAGCCTGCAAAGAATTTTCTTTTAAATGCAAAAATACCTAATGTATTCCTGTAAATAGTCCATTGACAGAGAAACGCTTTTATAGCTCAACTGGTGAGATTTACAAGGCTGCACACTGCAAACTCCACAGCAGGGGAGAGGGTGGCTGTCTTGTAAGTGGCCTCAAAAGCAGCAATGCCAGTGTCCCTCTGGTTAGTGAGGCAATGCATCCTTTGCATCTTCTCTCCAGAAACACAATCAGCAAGCGGGCAGCAATCAGCATTCACTTGCTGACATCTAGTGTCAGTAACAAGCATTGTGGTCCTGCCTGGAAGATGGCTTTCCCCAGGCTCCCTCTGCCGCCCACCGCTCAGTGAATTTTGAACACAGTTATTAGTGTTTTCACAGTTTGGATCAATTTGATTACATTTTATTCTGCGATTCTTCCTGCAATAACCAGACTTCCCTGTTTTGTGCTCGGATTATTTTTTTTCAGTATTAAAGCACCATGGTTTTTTCTTGTTTAAAAAGCAATAATAAGGAGTTTTATGGACTGTGCCTGGATCTTGTTTAAAACAAAGAAATCTGAGCCCTTACATCTTGATGTCTGCTTTTGAATGCTTGTGGTTGGGTTTTAAAGCCTTTCCCGCCACCCCCCCCCTCCATTTTTCCTAGTGTTCTTCATGAATGAGGAAAGAAACTTCAAAATGACAAGAGTAAATTTAGAATTTTGGAACAAACGAAGCTGAAGAGGAGCCCTGGATGCCTTTGATCAATGCTTGCTCAAAAGAACGTTAAATTTCACGTTGGACAGGTTTCTCAGCAGCTAATCTGACTATTTTGGAGGATGGAGATTCCACACACTTTTGAGTAAAACCCTGACAATTCACACTGATGGACGCTGTGATTGCCACCTTTCTTCCAGGACCACAAATGAGAAGATGCCACAGATCTTTGGTCAGCTGGATGATGGATCTCTGGGTGACCACAGAACAGCAAATATTTGGTCTAAGGATGTTCTAGTAGCATCAGAGCTATGAAGGGGCTGAAGTGTTATGCCACCAAGTGCTGCAATGCTGCAACACCAAGGTAGGTGCTCTGTGCTTAGCATTTGAGGAATGGTATGTATCTCAGGGAGAGATTTAAAGTCTTAAATCCTTTATTTTACAGTTCTTAGAAGCCTAATTCTGTGCTGCCCGTAGGAGAGGGAGGAAATATGTCTTCTCCCAGGAAATGCCCGTTGCAAGGAATTTCCTCCCAAATTGAAGAAGCGTTACTTCCCTCTCTGAGAGAGATCGCTATCACGGCATCACTCTCTGCTGCCTCTCTCCAGTTAAGCAGGATTGTCTGGCCATGGGATGATCCCATCTTCCTCTCAAATTCAAATCCTCATCTCCAGCCTCCCAAAAGTATGAACTGGCCATAGTACATTATTTGGTCACCCTCCCAGTCATTCACCCTTTTCCTCCCACTCCCTTACCCCACTGAAGCTGTCCGATCACGCAGCCAAAACACAAAATATATGGGGCCACAGAAGAAAATGCATTTAAGGGAGCTCAACTCACTAATACGATCATGATGGCCAAGAGGCGCTTGGGTACCCAACCCTACAGTCCTCGTGCATGTTTTATGTGAGACAGTTTTCCCAAGGAATAGCTGCCACAAGGAACTGCTGATGTTGTGCACGTCTCGTACACACCCACAAAGCCTATGTGGCCACAGGCACACAGTGGATCTAGTTCAAAGCCCATGGCCATTGACCAAAACACTGCCCCTGACAGCAATTGTCTTTTGACTGAGTTCAAAAAACCAGAAGTCATTGTTATGTTGGTTCCTCTCCTTTCTCCAGGGCTGCTGTTGCTCTCTGTTCCCCTGGGATGAGATACACTGGGATGCCCCACTTTTGGGTCAAGATAGGATTTAGAGGGTATTTTTAACACCATGCTAGGTTTTGTGTCTTAGCTAACCGTGTAAGCGTGGGGCAAGGCAGCTCAGGTCAGTTGTCGTCGTGTTGCCCAACAGTTCACAGTCGGTGCCACAGACTGTGACCGAAGTCTTCCCTGGGGAAAACCCAGTTCCATGCAGGTAAACTGCTCCTCCATTCAAACCACCTTGGAAAAGGACAGAAAATGGGGTTTAAGACAGAGCCCGACAGCCAGCTGTCAAGTGTATTTTTTTGATATCATAATTTTTGCTTTCATGCCAAAAAGACCTGGTCACCTCAGTCTCCCGCACTGCACCCTATGGACGAGCTGCAACAAGCCTTCATGACTTACCCCAGTTGTGATGCACGGCTGTCACCACCAGCTGAGAGGTGAATGTCAGGTTGGAGGAAGCCCAGCCCCTGGGGACATCCAGGCCCAGCACACGGTACTCGCCAACAGGGAGCAGAGGAGCTGAGCACTGTAAAGTAGAGTGAGTGATGGTGACACCACTACAAGGAAAGTCTCCAATGAATACGTAGATGGTGTCCATCTCTGTGACCTGTGATACTGTCATCGTTAAAAGGAGACCAGTTTCAATCCACGAAACGAAAGATGGGGTAAACTCCTCATTATAACTTATTCTTCCAAGGTAATAAGAGATGCCATCTACTTTTAGACTCAAAGCCCTTGTTCCATTACCTGGTGGCACCGTGCACTGGATAGCTACACAAGTGACACTGAGAATGAGGCAAGGGTGATGACCAATGAGAACAGAAGTCATTCTCTTCCCTTTCAGTGCTGAGCCTACTAAGGTGAGCAGGCCTCCACCATTGATACTGAAGTTCTGAGGGTAAAACCGGTACACCTGAGGCAGGATGGTGAGAACGCTGGACGCCTTTCCGAAGCAAGCTTGTCCACTTTTCCTGTTGGTTACGGAAATGTTGTGCTCCCCTGGAGCAATGCATTCTGTCTGGCACTTGATGCTGGTCTCGTTCCAGAAAGTTACCTCGCAGACAGCCTTGTTATTCATGTGTACCACGGGTCTATCACTTGGCCATGCCAACCTCTGTCCTTCGATCATCACATAGGTGAATGTCCCATTGGTCTCCCAGGTCACCAAATCTACAAGGGGGGTCCACTGCTCATGAAGGTGGAGTGTACAGTTTCCAAGGCAGGCACTGTTGATCCCATTGACAGTTGCTGTAACATTAAGAGCCCAAGACGCCCCAGCCAACCACTGATAACGCAAAGGATGGGCCCCTGGAAGGACAATACAACCAATGGCATCATTATCAGAGTTCTGGATCTCACAGGAATAATTACTCTCCAAGCTGACCTGTACCAAATTCTTCCTGGATTTTAAAGCAATACCAGATATAGTGAGTAACATCCCACCACAGATTGATCCTCGTGATGGGAATATGGAGGTTATCTGTGGAGTTATTGTAAGGGCCTGCAGCCTTGCTGTCACACGAGCATATCCTAGCTGCCTCTGGATAACATGGATGGGGAAAGTCCCAGCTTCCAGGCTTTTCAGTGGCAAAGAGCACTGATAAAACATTTCGGACTTGTTGCCAGGTTGAAACTCAAGTTCACATTCACTGTGTCCAAGCTTAGCCACAGATCCAGTGATGTTTATCCCCTGGATGCTCAAAAGCAGGCTGCTATCTGTGATTTCCGTTTCAACAACAGTAATCAGAGGAGTCAAAGCTCTTTGGTAATTAAAGGCAGTGGTCCTTTTTGCAATGAGAGGATACTGAAGTGACCTGCTGCTGATGACTACATTTACTCTGACAGAGATGTCTTGTGAATCTTCATTAGACAAATTAGCAGCTGGTGGGGTCAGGCACCAAATTGTCTCTTCTGTCAAGTAAGTAACCGTACAGGTTTGCCTGTTCATTGAAACAGAAATCAGGGCAGGATTTTGGCTAAAGCCCACCCCAGAGATCGTGAGCAGTGTTCCACCTAGGAGTAAAACAAAATAAGGAAGACAGACGTTATATGCAGGAAAGGAATTAATGACTGTCTGGGAACAATCACGAACCATGACAAAGCTGATAAGAATGGCAGGCAGTCTTACCCAGGCTGAATGGAAGAAGGAATTAAGTCCTTTTTTTGGAACAAGACAGCTAGAGATAATAGCAGTCATGTACCAGGATAATCCTGGGTGGACAGAAGGCTAAGGTATCAGATAGCCAGGGACCTTTGTGGCAGAAAATGGCAGTAGAAAGCCACTACAAAATTGGAAGAAGCTGCTGCAACAGGACCCCTGAGAGTAAACAGAGGCTAAACTCTCCGGGGAATGGGACTGTCTGTACAGGCAGGTGGGGAGATGGTAGAGACGGTTTGGTCCTGCTGCATACAGGGAAGCAGAATGCAGTACGCTTGCTTTCAAACAAAAAGCCAGAACCACAGACCTTCCTCCAGCCTTCACTTCTGCCTAGCCACTCAGGCAGAGTGCCAGATTTGCCATGCACTGATGGTCACTTGCCCTTGAGGAGTTCACTGACCAGAAAAGCTGATACTTCCAGCTTCAAGCACTCCCTTAATTACATGCTCCCAGTATGGACCATTTAAGATAGGTAGAACAGGAAGAGAGGACCATTCCCCCTGTACCGTCAAAAGCGGCTCTGACCAGGCCTTCCCATGCATGGACTGCAGGAAGGTAGGCTGTCTGCTTTCCCCTGTGGTTGCCTGGATGTTTTTATTCCCTGGGCATCTACTTAAGACGACAGAAGAAGACGGGAAATGAGTAAACAGGCTCTTGGTGTGAACCAAGAGGATCATTTGTATGGAAAAGAAACGCAGGAAGAGTTAGACGCAAAGTTAGGACCCCCAGATGGAGTGGAGCTGTGTCTAGTATTGAAAGATGGAAGATTATTGTAGAGAAACATCATCATGCACTGCTCCACTCCCATAATCTTCCTCAGGCATCCTATTTTTGGGTCACTTTGGGATTCAGGCTGTCTTTGGTCTCATCCACACAGTTGTTCTAGGACATTGCACTGGAGTTTCCCCCTCCACACTGACAGGAGCAGCAGCCTTGGGAGGCTCTGCTACCACCCTGGCCACCGAGAGTAGGTGCTTCTTATCTGGAATAAGCATGAATCCTGATGTCTGGATCTACATAGTGTTGCAGAGCAGCAGTATCTGCACTGCCTCCCAGGGTGCTGAGAATACCGGCAGCACTGAAGAAGGAGCAGTGTGGATTTTAGGAAGTGATAATCATGAAAATGTAAACCCTCCAGCATTCCCAGCCTAATCCTGTGCTTCCAAACCCTGAGCCCAGATGAAGCCTCTCTCCATCTTCCTTTAGTTTGGAGGACTGATACTCCCAGTGCCCTGCCTTGCTTTAACCTCTTTATCCTTTAAGCCTGTGCCCTTCCTTTTCCCATGATCTGGCTGAAAAATAAAGTTGTTTCTTAATGGGGTTCCTTTTGAGTAAGCTCAAATCCTTAATCCAGATGGCCACATGTGTTAGAGACAACAAAAGACTAAAGATAAGGGGGGGGAAGGACTGCTGCTTCTTGCAGCAATGAGATTCTAAGTCAGTTTAAGCCGTTCATAAAACTACAGCCAAAGAGTTAATCAGCTCTTATTTAAATTTCAATTTACCCTTCAATTTACCCTTAAATATTAAAAAAGGATGTAGATTTTTTTTAATATAGCTTAATCTTCAAAACTTTGATATCCAGGCTGTAGCCACACTCTCATCTTTCAAGGCTTGGGCACTTCATAAGCTATTGAACTAATCAAGTACCACAAAGCCTCTGAGTTTTTGTATCTTTAAATGTGTTGTGAGCCTGGGAGAGCAATCTGTGGAGGACCTGAGGTTGCATCACAAGAATTTCTTTGTCTTCTATAAAACCATTTCTAAGAGCTCATGTAAAATTCACTACAGGGAATCCACTCTCCCCCACTCCCAGCCCAAATCTGCTTTTTAAGACTTAAAGTAAAACTTTTCTTTTTCATTCAGTGATATTTTGCTCTGAAACACACTTAAATTATTTCCAATGTTTAAAAGCTTGGAATGGGATTAATAAATATTTCACTTTTGATTAAAACTAACATTGAAAACGGGGGTTTTTTTGTCTTTTCAAATTAACAAAAATGAATGTCCCCTTTGGGATCACTTGAAATTATTGTTTGCTTCAAATGACAATTGTACCCTGCTTTCCACCTAAGTTCCACGTAGAAAACCTTGAAAGATGGAGGCATAAATACTGAAAGAAACAGCACAGATGAGTCAGGTGTGGCTGTGCTTTGTTTTCCCGATGGGAACGTGCAAGTGTACACAAACAAACACTTGGGGAAATCAAATTCAAAGCACAGGGGGCCCTGAGCCAGCCAAGCAGATTGAGGGATGCTCACCACAATCCCACATTTCCAGACTGCTGCTGTCTGTCAGTTAATGTCTGCATAATAAAGGGTCACAGATTTAAAACACCCTCATTTAAACTGATGTGAAATGGGATGCCCTTTCCATTCCTGCAGGAAAACTGTGCTCTTGATCCCTTTAACCTGCATAAGTGGCTGCAGATGTACCAACGCTGTTTACCCAGAAAGGAGCCACCACACGGCTCTATGCTGAAGATCTCTGAGAGGTACTGGATTAGCGGCTCAACCCTGCAAAACACAAGCAACATTGAAAGGGGTTTGGGGAGTCTGGGGTTTGGTTTTTTTTGTATTTTTCTTTCCTGCTGCCGTGCCACTCTTTCTTACAACTCCTTCTATGTTGGAAGGCCAAACACCTACCTGGCATATCCCCTTTGTTCAAGATCACAGAGACAAGACCACCCCAGACCCCAAATTTTTCCGTGTGATTTGAGCTACATCTATTATGAACACTTTCTTATTGAGTGGCAATCTGCAGGCCAAATTGAGTCCATGAGGTGCAACTGAATTGCCCATCAAAAGAAGTAAGAATTAGGGTATTCTTTTTACAAACAGATCCCACTGTAGCTCTACCCACAGAGAGGAGATGCAAGAGCATTGAAGAGGCATCCCAGCTCCCTTCCTTACATCCTCCCACCAGGCAGCAAAGGAAACTACAGCAAGAATAAACCCAGATATAACCTCCTGAAGCCCACTCAGATAAGGGTGAAGCTTTGCTTCTGTCCCACCTACAGCTGTTTTTCCTCCTCATCACCCTCCTTTCATAAACACCCCCCGCCCCTAGACCTTCCCACGCCTGCAACCCAGGCCACCAGAGATCAAAGTTGTCTCCTGGGATGACCCATCTCCCACCACTCTCTGTTCTTGGAGTCAAAGTCATGGTGCTGCTAACAGACTCCAGTATCAGATGGGATGAATCTCTGCGTGTTATCTCACCAACCATAGGCTTTCTCCTTCTGAAGTTCATTAATGCAAAAAGCAGCTTGGGGTCATTTGTAAGCAATAAAAGCAGCTCCCTTCTCCCCAGCATCGTTGTTTCAGGATCATTCCTAGCAGCTGCCTGAGCAGCTGGATGAGAGCTGTGTGGCTGAGGAGCAAAACTGTGTTGCTTGTGAATGCCTTGTGGCATTCCAGTTTCAGGTCGGTTTTCCCCCACATTTTAATTCATTTTTACTACATTTATCTAGGCATGAACTTAAAGTGTCACCTTAAAAGATGGAATCAGCATCATTTAAAAATTCTCCAAACAAAGCATTTTTTTTTATTTTTCAAACTAGCTTTTGTTTTTCTCATGAAAAGTGTTTCTTTTCGTCTGTTTTCATGCAGCAGGATTTATCTGCATTTGACCTGAATCTGTGAATACCTTTGATTGCCTGAATATGCATTTTTCATCAAATCGAATGTTTTTTTCTAAAATGTTTCTCTCCTGCCTCCTACTGATCCAAGGGGAGTTAATTGACTAGCATTAGCAGTTTGCTGACTTGGGTTCCACAGATCAATAAATGCCTTGATAATTATTCATAATTTTATACCACACTGCAGATTTCACTATAAGGTAAAGAATTTGTGAAAACTCTCACTTTCCTTTTCAAATTAACCCTAAAATACCAAATAGGACAGAGAATGAAATTTTTTTCGTAGGGAAAGTACACGCATTCACGCACCTGTTTGAAGTGACAGCAACGCCATTGATGATGACAGAAACATTGTACCACCCCGCAGCCAAGGCTGGAAGTATCACGTTGATGCCGTGGTCTGTCTGCGCCTTGATCTGTGCCCATGAGCCCCCAATTTGGACCCTGATGTCTGACTCTCGGTAGCTGGCAAACCGAGATATTCTGATCTGAAGCTCCTGACCACCTGCAGAGAGGAGGATGGATGAAACTATTTCAATGCTTCTGATAACACTTATTTTAGCATGAGTAACCATTGCTTGAGGAAGCGCATGGAGTCCTGTCATGCCAGAACAGGTCCAGTCATGTCCATCAGCCTAAAAGAAAATATTGAAGACCACAGGGTTCTGTATCCTACTCAATTCCTTGGCCTCCTTGATAAGGTCAACAACAACCAGGCTTGTCTTGAGACATTAGCACAGTGAACTTGGCTATGACCATCTATGGCCATTCTCAGCCTGCTGGTACACACTCAGGATAGGATCCATGTCCCCTTACCATACATGTCTGTCCTATAAATATCTGCAGCTGATAAAAACCAAATCCAGTCTTTCTAAAGCTCATATAAACTGGAGCTATGGAGTTCTGGGATCTTTCCTAAATTCCCAACAATGATCCAGACCACACTTATCGGCACTGTGGAGCTATCTAACTTTTACAGGAGCTTCCCACAGCTAGATGATGATTTCCTTCATTACCTAAAGTCAGTTGCCCATGCATGGTCCAAAGCACCTTGTTTTCAGGAAACACAGCTCTGTCTCCCGTTTAAGCTCTGTTGTGAGCCAAATTATATTCAGATGATAGAGGAAACTTTCCTATTTGTGCACACTATAGTAACAGAAAAGGACAAGGGCAGTGGAAAAGGGAATTTCATAACCTAACTTCTTCCTGAAATAGCTTTAAAAATTAGTGTGGTATACTTCAGTTCAAATAAAAGGAATTTTCACTGAAATAGCTGTGTCTGTCGTCATCTAACAGAAACAGCCTCTATAGCATAATTCAGCTTATTGTAAGAAAGATATCCAAAAGAGCTGTGGTGAATCCCATCACAGAACCACCTATTTCTCTTTACTGCCTATGGAAGACACCTAAGCAACAAGCACAGAGATGTCTTTATGAGGTGAATCTCATTCTCCCATCTCCTCTGAAGGGCATGAGTTCAATTGTACAGGAGCAGGAAAGAAGACCCCTTCTCGTTCTGTTTACTTCCAACTCTCTGCTGTCATAGACCACTATGTTACATAAAAATCTTTCCTAAATTCGTCAAGGAAAAGGTGTTTAATGTCTCTTTACCATCCCCTGAGCTGGCCTGCCAGAAACATTTGTCTGCCCTAAGAGTTGCTCCAGAGCAGCTGGTGGAGATCAGCTGTCCCAGCGCAGCTTCATTTTTGCCCCTTCCTCTTCTTCATTGAGCACACAGCACTGCTACCCCAGCCACACAGGGAGGTAGCCAGGAGCAGCTCATCTGCTTTACTCTCTCACCTTGTCTTAATCAAAACTAACTTTCATAGGTCGTTGCATCCTTACTAGAAATTCAGATCTGAGTCACAGCTTTGAGGCCGGGGTCGCTTGGCTTGAGCATCGCCTCCACAGCAGGCACAGTCACTGTTACCATTCAGCTCCACAGCCCCAGCTCTGGAAAACTCTCTGCCTTCCATGAAGCGGGAGAGTCTGTACAAAGCTCCCCTCATCTACCAGCTCCTCTAAGCAGGTCTTGAAGCCAGTATTTTTCAATTCTGCATGCAGAAAGAGTCAAATAAAGTTTGAAAGCCTGCAAAGTTGAATATATTAATAGCGTGAACTCTTTGGACTCTTGGTCAATTGTCAGCTTAATCCTAGATGCCTGGAAGGCATCGGTGTAATTTATTTATTCTTTTTATTATATAGGATGAAAATTATATTAAAAGACGAAGCCGTGGAGGTTCCGAATAGGAGATTGAACTCAGCCACACCACTGTTCATGAGATGCTATAACATTAAGGAATTCCTTGCACCTGGTCTGCCCGCGGCTAGAAAAATCTCCCCTTGGTGCTATAGTATCTGAATAATATTGAGATGATAAAGGACGTTTTCTCTTATTTATGCATTCTAGAGTAATAGAAAATGACAAGGGCATTTGGGGAAAGGAATAGAAATCCCAGGAGTGCAGCAAGAAGTGCATTTCGTCGCTGGCAGTCATCTAACTCCTTGCATCCCCACCAAGTCCAGCCAAACTGCTAAGCTGGGGGGCAGCTCTATTAAGGTGTATACAGGAGAAGTTACAAAGACAGAAAAAAAATCAGGTGATTTCAGCCTTGGAGGAATGGGAGTAAAGTGGATAGAAAATCAGGAATTTCTGTCTTCTTCCGATCTTCCTTCCTCTGTCCCTGAGATACTAGGAATCTGGTGCCTGGTTGCCACATGGAAATGTAGGAAACCTTTTTCTGAAAAGACTTGTCTGTAAGTGGGCACCATTCACCATTAGTGCCTTCTATTCCCAAAGCCCAGCCAAAACCTTGTGGGAAAAAAAAAGAAGGGAAATAAGCAAAAAACCACCCAGCCCCAAATAGGAGTTTTCAAAAGATGGAATTCTAAACACTCCATGAGATCTACTTGTGATTTTACCCCCACAAAGTCCATGAGGTCTGTGCTCATACTCTAAAGTAATGGATAACAAGGTCCAACTGGAAGAAACAGTTGGGCTTGGAAATGTGAACTAGCAAGACAAAAGTTGCCTCTCTTCTGCTTTCAGCAACCCAAAATGCACATGATGTGCTTTATGATCAACCCTTTGGGATTCTGGAGAAGGATACTCTGTAGAACTCATTTCTTTTGTCATGGCCGAACCTGTTACTAAGAATGAATGGTGGGATCATTTCAGAGCAGAGTTAGTGAAACGTGACACAAAACGAGCACTATACCACAGCTATCATCCTGTGGACATCATCCATACTGGTCTAAGGCAAGAAACTCATTATCTCATGTATGCTAGAGTAAAACCAACCTAAAACAACCAGGACTGATCAGGACTAGCAGGAAATACAGGGGCTACAAGTTAAGAGAAAACAACAAAAAGCAGCATAGGATCACCAAGCTCCATAGACCTTAATTGCCTCTGCTCCACCACCATCAGCAATGACAGCACTTCTACAGAGATTTCTGATACATGTCTGCAGCCTTTTCACCTGCTATGCCACTTCTGTTTCTGCTCAGTGATACAACAGCAGGGTTTAAGGAAGGATCATACTGGAACAAGTTGGTTACTGTTCTCGACTGGTACCCAGAAATTAGTGTCACATGGACAGCAGCGTCTTCTATACCCTAGAAACAGAAATGAAGAATATGTCAGGGATAAGAATGCACCAATTAAAAAAAAAAAATCATTCCTTATATTCCTGTATCTCCCATACCTAACTAATCAGGCACACAGGCACTGACGAAATTTGTATATACACTGGACTTTGCTTAAATGCATACAGTTATATTGTCTTTAAAGGTGCATCTACGGAGAGTTATAAACCTTGAAGCAATCCCAGACTATGCAGGTTTTCATCTGCTATATCCATTCTAGCAAATTAAACAGCAGTAAGTCATAGGCATAGACAGTTTTGTCTACGCTTAAACTATTAGCATTGTTCTGGGTGTAATTTTGCCACGCAGCAAAGAGCACTGCTGCTAACAATCCCTAGGCACGTTCTTGGATGAGACACAGAGGAGCTCTGAATGTAAAGTAGAAGATTTGGGGCTGAAGAGGGTTCAACAATGCGAGCAAGAGCAATTGTCCCAGGCATGTTTAATCTATTAGTAGACAACTGAAAGTGGAGACATGCAATTTTCCTGGAGATTGAAGCCACAGTTTTGTTTATGTGAAGCTTCACTAATGACAATGCAATCGGAACTTTTTGCTGATTGTTTCACTGGTTTTCAAAAATCACCTATTAGTCTGTTGTTAATTAACCTGGTCTAAACAGTAGGTGGAGTCCACGTTAAACTGTCCCACAGCCAAGACTTGGCTGATGGGCTACTGTTTGCCTTTCTGCCAGCGTAGCTCAGGCCAGGACAGCATAGAAAGGCCTGTAGGCTGTTGACTGTTCCCAACAAATGTGGTTTCTTACCCGAGAGGGAACTTCACACTCAATTCTCGTTGAATTTCTGTCATCCTCCAAAATTGGGCAAGGCTGAGATCCAAACAACACCATGTTTACCCCTTCCAGATTGATCCCCCTGAGAGCCACTCTCAGTCCTCCTACAAAACCAATTATTCTGTTACATTCAAGAAGCAGAATGAAATTTTTATGTACAAAGGTTTCTTTATTAGTAGGTGACTACAAAAGGGAGTACCGTCTCTCAGATGATCTGATGACGATCTGCTTCCACCTTATTGTGCCTAGCTTCCTCTCTTTCACCAGAGATCCTTCTTACCTATTATTTGAATTCTTGTCCGTGATACAGGAGGACTGGGTCTGTTTCTCGGTTTATTTTTTAATGACATACTTGCTTAAGCTGGTTGGTCTGGCCTGTGATCTCAACCTTAGAAAGATCCCCAGCCCAAGAACGAAATAAGGAAGGAAGGAGGAAGCACTAAGAATGGAAAATGAGCTTAACACAGCAGGTGCTTTCACAGTTCAAATAGCTGCCATGCACCCTGCTGTCAAAAAAGCCTTTAGCATGTGCCTAGGAAACTTAGGTTAGAAAGGGGACTTGGCAGGACTTGAGACTTAGCAGAGTTGTGAGGAAAGTCACAGACGGCTTGATTCAGCGAAGCACTGAGAAACCTCAGCTCTTTTTTGTGCCAGCCAGAGCTGAGTGTCTTCAGTCACATGAAGGATCATACCCAACACAAGTCAGACCTGCACTTCATCTTTCTGCAGCACCCAATTCCAATGCAAATAACCAAGGTGCCCCTTTGTTTTTTCAAGTGACTAGAAGATTTAGGGATGTTTTGGAGAAACAGGAAAGAGAACAGGAGTGGACATTTATGGCAATTCTAACCTGGGCTTTGTTCTTCAATGCAGTTCAGAGACAAATTTTAAAAAAATAAATAAATAAAAGAAATCTTTGAAACTTACAGCTGTTTTCTTCAGTTATTAGTACTGCAGAGTTTTAGGACTACGGCTGGACAGACAGACTGCTCAGACAAGAACTTTATTCATGCGATGTTTATGTGTATATGTTAGTATAGCTATATTACAAACCAACTGAGCTTTTATAATGATTTTCTTGTGTGATGTAAGTAAATGTCTATGGTAAAGTCGTCATATATTGATGGCAGGATCCCTTGTACCTTTGCCTCAAAGCATCATTTCCTGCTAATTCTTTAAAGCAACAGAGAAGTCTAGAAGCTTAATCTTCTATATTTTCTCTGGCTTACAATAAAAACGGGCAAACAACAGCAATCAGATACATTTACAGCGGGATCCTTCCATCCACTGGAGCATGGTAGTATCTTTAGAAAGACATCCCATGCTTATAGACTAGGTCACAGGGAACTCCCAGCACAGTACCACTAAGACCAGTGACATTTTGACAAAAGGGACCTGATGCAGCAAAGTACACGGCACGTCCTGGCTTCCTTTCCTGTAATGTTAAGTTTGCAGAGCCAGAAACGGCAGGAATGCAAAAATGAAGCCACTTGTCTAATGTGATAGTTGTCAGATAAGGAGCCTCAGATTTAGAGTACAAGATCCATGTGTGTTGTGCAAAGACTGATGCTCTTAAGTTTTGATATCTACACTTATATCCATATGCAATGAAATACTGCATATGTGCACTTTACGATAAGATTGAAGAGAGGTATTTTAAACGGAAGAAATTAAAAACACAGATGGAAGCTGTAATTCTTCCCAATTATAAATGTTCAAGGCATATGTAATGTAAGATAGCATTATACTTGCTTTCTTTTTAATGAGTGACAGATCACTGTAATTGGGAGAACTGGATTGTCAGTGAAGGAAATGAGAAGCAAAGCCTAAGCACTAAAACGTGTCATTGCTGGCTTTTTTCTTTTAGGGTTTTTTTTATGAATTCAAACAGTGAGTATCAACCTTATGACCCTCCCACTGGAAAGGAGGGGGGAAAATAAAGGAGAAAATAAAAGATTTAGGATATCTTTCTTTCCATATGCTCCAACAAAACATAAAGAAAAGAGATGGCCATACCTTCTTGCTTTTCAGCTTACGAACCCTACATTCTCCCAAGACCATCCCATGGCTCATCCACATAGAGGTTCACAGACCACCATTCCCTTCCTCTGCCTGCTACAAGGTGGCCGGTTCTCCAAGCCACACAGCTGAGCTAGCTTCATGCTGCACCTCAGGCAGCACTCCTGCTCTCAGTGATGTTTGTTAGCATGAACTCAAAGCACCTCGGTAACGAAACTAGGAGGTTTTCAGACAAAATCTGGGTGACTTTTACTGTCAGGGTAAACCTGGGTCATGTTGTTTCTGGATGTATTCCTAGCTGCTTGAAAACAAGTCGTATTCTGAGACCATTGGTCCTTACTGCACAACCCAGGTATGTCAAGACTGTTCTCCACATTTCTCACTGTGTTGGGGGAACTCTTCCTTTTCCCAGAAAAAGAAAGAAAGGGAGGCTTTTCACAACCTTTGGTATGGCTTAGCTACAGTTGGCTGGGCACCTTGCTGGAACTTCCACGTGAAGTCCTCTCATCTATGTCACATACAGGGCAGATAAGGGTCATAATGGTTCTTTGGCCCAGAGTTCTGTGGAAAATCTTCCAAGCTCTTGTCCTCAGGGATGGAATATATCACGCCTTATTTCCTCTTCTGTTTCAAGGAGGGGAGGGGTAATGGGAACGGAGGGAGCTTCAGTTTATTTTGAGCTTCCCTAAGTTTCTCAGTTTTGTATCTAAACACAGATGAGTTTTCCATTTTACCACTCAGAATAGGAATTCACTTCAACTGGACTGAGATGAACCAAAGTTTAGTCATTTCACAACTAGGCCACATGCATCTAAATACTACAGTTACGTGTCAAAGGGATGTGGGAAGATGAGCCATGAAACAATAATAGCCTTCTGGAATGCCGGAATAAACCTACACTTGAACTTACAATTCTCAAACAAAACTAGTTGTGGAACTGATTGCTTCCGCAAAGAACCAAGGAAAGTCTGTCACTTTTTGTATGAAACTTGCCCCAGTGCTTTGGGGCACACAGAATGTGTCCAGCCGTATTATGTCTTTTTTGTCAGATGGAGACCTCGGTAATCAAAGTACAGAACTGAAACACACCGTGAAAAGCAAGAAGCAGAAAACAGATGTCCCTTTAGATCTGGTCTGCCACTCAGACCTACCAATCTCTGAAGCTGTAGGAGGTTCGATAGCCACCAGCTTTGGTTCAACTCTTAGGAAGATTCCTTCTCCTGTGCTGCCATTGAGTGCAAAGCCATAAGGTCTCACGAGTAGTGTCACCTGGTAGACTCTGACTGGCAGCCTCTTCATCTGGCAAACCACTTCGGTTTGATTTGAGATTATGACGTGGCAGGTAGTATTGTTCACCTCGACCTGCAGGGCTGGCTTCTCCTCACTGAAGCCAGCTCCCCTGATAACTACTGTGGCTTGGGACCCACCATCTGAAGGAATATAATCAATAAGATGACTCATGAATTTTTGTGTAGCAATGCCTAGGATTTACTTTGACAGTTAATAGTTTTTAGGATGTCCTGATGAAGATGATAAAAAGTACACTAACAATCTCTCACTGTCCCTCATAGTGCCCATTCCCGCCTGTCCCTGTTCAGCTATCACTTTTTTCTTAAATTTTTATTAAAAATAACTCGAGCCAAGAGCCACCTTCTGCTTTAATCACCAAGCTTATTACTTGTCGATGTAAAAACATGCCTCTACTATGTATTCTAAGACTGGAGCTGACCAGAAGTGCCCCACTAGATAGTTCAGTTTCCATAAAATCAGAAATTTCCAAAAGAATACACACATGCACACAAAATCATCTTTTTCACTGAGCAGCATTTTTGCCATTTTGTTCAGACACAAAGCCTTTTACCTGATGAATACTCCACATCACTGACTAAGGGTGTCAGTTCCTGGTTGAACTGGAAAGAACATGAACCGGAACAGTTTGCAAGGACATCATTCACCACCACCACCACCTGGAGACAGAGAAGAAGGTTACCCTAAAGTTGGGAAGGGAACAGAGGTGTTTTCTGGAGCCACATCTGGCTGGTAGACCTGTAGAGCAATGCTGAGCTACCAAGAGCACTCTGTGCCAGAACAGAGCACAGCCAGGCAGCTGTTTATTCTTCTGCAGTCTCATTACAGATTTAATTGCGAGGCTCGCTAGGGCTTATCTTAGGCAAATACAGCTTTGGAAGCTGTATTGCCAGCCTTTCTCGGTGTCTGCAGGATCCTATCTCCCACTTTGCTGGGACACACAGCTCCTCCCAACTCCTGTTCTTCTAGTCATACATTGAAGACCCTACTTGCCATATCCCAGTTCTTCCCACCTTGCCTTAGGTACGAGTTTACTATGTTTAAAGCATCTTATAAGACTAATTAGAATGAATCCCAGAATGTGCCTTTTCAGCTTGCAGCCCTCAATTTTATTATTTTTTCCCTTGTTGTTCATGCTAAAATAAGGAAGCTGGGCCATGACCTTGATTATCTAACAAAAGAGATCAAGAGATATCTCTTCTGAGATTTTGGTATCTCAGAAGAGTCAACTGTCAAAGTATAGGGCACATGAGAGCCCTTCTTCATCTCCCTCCCATGTATTAAGGGTGTGCCAGGAGAGTACACGATTGCCTACAAAAAGCAAAAGCAGATTGTCTCCAAAAAACCGGAAGAAACACAGAGCTACAAAGTACTCTGCTTGAACAGACACATAATAATTAGAGGGACATTTTTATACTTGTTTCTAGCAGCAAGCCAGAATAAAGCTTCAAAAACTAAGAAGAAATCTGATTGCTGCTGCAGTTCTTATTTGATGGCTTGTCTGTACCACAGATGAGAAAGATATCGTAGGTGGTTGATTCACTGGAAGAAGGGCAGTCTTCATGTCTGGGAACCAGAAAAGCAGGATGACCTAGCCCCAAATGCCGAACAGCTGGGCTTCGAGAACATCCAGCAACACCCTGTTATCGCTACGGTGCCTGGCAGGCTTTGCTGGGAGCAAAGCTAGCAACGTGCACACCTCTGCAACTTCTGAGAGCAGAGTTTGCAACACGTTTGTCCATCCAGCAGACTCATTCAGCCATGAAACCCTCCTTGCTCCCTGTTCACATATGAAGAATTGAGAAGGACAGAGGCTCAGGGACTTGCTCACTCACAGATTAGTACCACAGCCACCATCTCCTTTATTTTGCCCATCAGTGTAACAACTGGAACACTGCAGATGAATAGAGTGTCATTCCCAAGTTTGGTGCCAACACCATAGGACTCAGCAAGGGTGTGAGTCCAGAGACAGCATCAGCCCTTGGCCATGGCCTCAAAAGAAATAAATTGTCTTCCATCACCCATGATGACCATTCTTCCCACCTGTAATAGCTCTTGGAGGAAAGTCCTGCTCCACAAACCAGGGAGCAGAATCTGACAGATTTATGGCACAGCACGGAACAGTAGATTTCTGAAAAGTTTTAGTGGCAGAAGTAGATACCTGAATATCTGTGAGGCTCCTGTATCTACATGACTGAAGTGAATCAAGAGGAAGTGTGACAGCACATCTCACCTGTGTTTTGTTATTGAAGGTAGCAAGCATATCCCCAAATATTGGCCCAATAAACACACCTCCGTCATAAACCACACGACTAGAAACAGTTGGTTTCAGACCCGTGAGGTTTTCAGCAGAAACCTGGAAAAGAACAAAGAATATAAGTTTCTTGTCATTTTTGGTCCTGTGACTTTAAATTAAAACCATTCCCTCTGAGTTCATACAGCCTTTACAAGGCAGCAAATAACTCCTGGAAACCTCTTTTCAAGCTTCTTCCATGACTCCTATCTCCAGGTCTAAATCTCATTACCCAAGACTTCACAACACCTCCCTGTTCCCATCTTCAGCTTGCAGGCAAGACACTGAAGCGAAAAGATTTAGGAGCCAGATTTGCAAATAAACTTCTAGAACTCAGTAACATCAATTGGAGTTAAGCATAGAGCGAGCTTTGAACATCTGCTTCTCAAAGACATGACTTTGCGTGGAACAAGGGCTTGCATTACAGCTGAAGATGCAGCTCAAGCTTTTTTACCATCCAGGCCAGTGTCTTGAGCATGAGAACTCATTGTTCCATCAAAAATAATTTTACATTTTTAGAAGCTGGATATACAAATAAAGAGTTTTACTTTTGTGGGAAGGAAGCAGCTCAGTCTGAGTCCTTATTCAAAAAAGACCCTTCTACTTGAAACAAAAATGATAAATCTTGGGATGGAAGAATGTGTACTGAACCTTCATTTGAGACTTATGAGAATCAGATATGAACCCATACAAAACAGTTCTCCAAAAAAACCCATCTTGGCCCATAAATCATGCCATAAACCTGTACTGAGCTTCAGTTACTGTACTAACACATTAATGTGATTATAACAGCTTTCACTTCAGTATAGCAGACCCTTTATTCTGCAGAACTGCAACAAAACACAGAAATTACATTCTAACCTCCTCGCTTTTAAGCACAGACTCTGAAGCTGTAATTTCTCCTCCTGTAACTGCAATTACTTTTTTAATCACCTAATCTGGAATTTGCTTAAACTGCTATTCCTAATGGGAAGACGTCTGTGGGACGTCTGTGTAAAAACAAATGCTGGGACAATGAGTCAGCCAAGGTCGAAGACAGTGAATGGTGTTCAAAGTGGGTGTTAGTAAAAGAAATTACTGTACATTGATAACATTGGGCAAGTCCCCAGTTTTTGTTTTCCAAGTCAGTGTCCAGATGCGTTCATAGCAAGAGTTGGAGTCTTTGGTCACAATGAAGTCGCTGGTGTTGAAGTACGGGGCTGTAGAGTTGTCTACGTTGTCTTGCAAAAGCTTGCGGAGGTGGTGGGAGGAGCTGTGTACTGAAACATCTGCAAAAGACATTAGAAAAAAGTGGATCTCATCACCCCTATGAGAGCACATTGCCTGCTCCAAAAAAAGAAAGACACTTCATTATTAGTGTGAGGTTGTTGTGGTTCAAATGTCTATAACTGCCAAAAAGAAGCAGAGAGAGAAATTTACTGGGTCCCAAATGCAAAAAGATCTGCACTATTTAACATTTAGAAAACCTGGAAATATCCCTCTGGTCAGGACCATCACAAATTTTGTTTAATACTTTTTATTGCATGTCACTCAGATTTTTGGGAGACATGAAATTTCAGTGAGCAAGTCATGTTCCTTCAAAATAGAAAGGTCAGAAACTTCCTAGATGAGACGGGTATGGGAGGAGTCAGCCTTTCAAGAAGTCTTTGTAGAGTTCAACCCCAAATAAACAAAAATGTTTTATTTCTTTTGACATAAATACCTATAGCCATTCAAAGCTGCAGATGTGATATAAATACCTACAGCCATTCAATTGCAGATAAAATAAATCTCTCTAAACCAGTTCGTAAGAGGGGAAAGCACAAGACCTGGGAACAGGGCAAGATGAATGGAGTACGTTTCTAAAAGATGATGTTCAAAGCAGGGCGCTATTGAGAAAAACTGTAGGGAAATCTTAAGTGACAACGTAGAGGAAAGAGTTATTTCACAAATATTCTAAGGCTGTATTTTCCAATATTTTCATTTGACTTTATAACTGAGTCCCCATTTCCTCAGAAAATAATTTTATCATTAGCCTTGTTTAGATTAACCTGCTCACTTTCATTCTAAGCCTCTTTGATTATTTAAACAAAGCACAAGAAGACGTAGCACATGTAAAGGGTGACCAACTCAAATCAAGCAATTCTATGCACAAAAGCTTTTGTGGTATCTGCAAACCAGTTACCAACCCTGGCAGTCTTAGAAGAGAATTAATTTTCCGGTAACCTGCAAGGGTCTTGTCACCAGAAGACCAGAAACACACATGCTGGAGAAACATCAGCATAATGAAACCTGAAGATGCAAAATCCCAGTTCAGGATCTGATCCAAAGTTCTTTAACATTAAGGTAAATATTTCATAGTGGCTGTATGCATTTTGGAGCAACCCCGTACTTAACATCTATAAATGCTGCCCTGCCTACAATCCTTAATTACTGTCTTGAAGGCCATCAAATGCCAGTATCTAGCAACTCTCACAATAGGTTTAACCTGCCAACCCATACCCTGAGCATGTCCAAGGTTCAATACTGTCTTTTCTTCACTTGTCTCCCGGCAAAGGAAATCCAGGACCTGTACTTGCATCTTCTTTTACCTGGTATCACTGTGTTGGCCAAGTGGATGCGGAAGGTCCCTCCAATAGGTGGGGATGACTTTTGCAGTCTCTGAATGGTGAGGCTGACTCTCACATCCTCCGTGGAGACATAGAGATGGCCATACTCCTTAGAGCCTTCCCCAAGCAAAGCACCTCTGTGTGACAGAGAGGGTTCACATGAAGGCATTAGCAGTCAGGATCCCCACTCGTGACACCCCCATGTCACCAGTAGCAGAGGGACACCTATGGGAACAGCACTCTTGAAGGATCCAAGGAGAATACATTCAGAGATCAGACTTGGAATACTCCCAACTGTTGCCTACATGATGTGAGCAATGCACACAACAGAAAAAGGACAGAAAAACATCTTTTTTTTTAATTACGATAGAAGAAACTGTTCATACAGCACCAAGCACAAGCAATTCCTGCCTCAGTACGGGCATTTTAAAGGACTAACTAAATGCAGCCTGGGCAGCAGCTACAACATCAAAGCAAAAAGCTTTCCTACTTCTTCCTGTGGTATCCTCAAGTCTATCAAAATCCTAACTCCCTTGAATTACAGCAATACTTTGTGTTAGAGTTCACCCAAAGCCCAACTTCTAAAACTGAAAAGATTTTCTCGTTTGCCACTAAATGCTCCTTTGTCAAAGGAAAAAGACTCTCCGTGGTACAATGATGCCACCATGTGGTTAAGTGAATGGGTAACAGCTAAGTCTCCGATGGCAGCTCTGCAGAGCAAGTGTCGAGAATCCGAAACCAAACGGAGCACGGAGCCTTCTCCAAGGACACACAGCCGGTACATCAGACTTTGCCTAATATCCCTGCCCCGATCGCAGCACGTTGTATCAGAATACAGCACAGCATGTGCTCGGTTAAAAGAAAGAGCCGGATTATTTTTTTTTTAAGATACCCAAAGACAGTGATCAGCCGACTCACTTTATAACCATGCGCTGATTTCTGTTTTCAGTCTTCCTGGCTTCAGCATCACACACTGATTTCTCTTAACATCTTCCTCTGTGAGACGGAGAAGCCCGCCAGTGCCAAGCACTTTTTTTTTTTTCCTGGTGACAGGTACTGTGATCAATCTACCTCTTAATCTTCTTTTTGATAAGCTAAGCAGATTAAGCTGCTTAAATCTTTCCAAAGCATTTTCCTGTCAGTCTTCTTCTTTGTGCTGACTTGGACCATGTCTCTGAACCCAAACAGGTGATTGATTAATTCACCAAAACCTTGGATTTCACCAGGAAATTCAAGGACTTGCCTGCTCTGGGTGTTACAGGGCATTGAGATGATCAACTCACCGTCCCTACCTTAGAGAGAGAAGGGGCAGACTTGCACCACAGTCAGACACCGTCCAGGACACATTGTAAGTAGGAGAAGACCCGACCACAGATATTGCTTCAACTATCCTCCCACCTAGCCAGGGTGGTTTGGGATCCCTCTGAGAAACTGAAAGAAAAAGAGCACAAGCATTCATTAGAGCAAGGAGAAAAGCTGTCACTATGCCTAGGTTATTTTCATTTCCTAGCTGGAAACATAGCTGTTTGGGGGGGGTTTATTTGTTTTTATCTGGGCAAGACCATTCAAGAGTTACATTTGTAGACACAGGTTTTCAAATAAACCAAAGCCATAAATATTTGGCAATTCCTTCTTGACTGTTTTCATGAAAAAACATAAATTAAAAAAAATATATATATATTTTTGTGCCTGTTACGAAATACCCTTCCTCTTTGAAAGAGTTTCAACCAGCCCCATCATTAAAGATTTTAATGCAATATCCTGGAAAGACTATAACATTAACAGAAAATAGAAAAACAAATTCCTTTACCAGTCACAGCTTTGTCTGCAATGACAACTTCATCAACGTAAAATGACTTAGATGCTTCCTTTGGCAGCACAGGGCTCAGCAAGTCTATCTGGTGCACAAACAGCGGGGAATTGGCAGGCAGGTCCTGGAGAAGCCTGGAGCGATTCGCACACCCCTTCCAGAGGTCAGTGCAGGTAAATGTCCAGCTGGAAGAGACCAAGGTTGTGCAATATCTCTTTTGCCATGAGGTAGTTGCAATAACTGACTTGTGCTTTGTGAAGCTTCCAGGTAATATCAGGTACTGCTGCTATTACTATTGTTATCGCTCATATACAGGACATTTGCTGGATGGCTTGTGATCACTCTCTACATGTCTCTGTTGGGTTGTCCATAGTAAGAAATAAAGCTTTAGATCTCTGCTTAGGTATCCTCCTCTGCTCACAAGAGTGGGATGTGGGAATGACTGCCACTGCTCTATTTTTGGCAAAAGCACTATGAGAGCATCAGTGACATCAACAGGGGTCAATCCACAGATCAGGCCCCTTGGGAGTACCAGATGAGCGCTCAAGGCTTCCAGCTCTCTCCACCACGTAGTAATTTAATCTCAATCCCATCTTCCCCTTCCAGGCATGCACACACATCCCCTTCACAACCTTACAGACACCCAAGCTGCCAACTCCACCTCCTGAAGTTCTTCAGACACTCCTCATTTTTTGAGTCCGCTTACCCCAAGTTTTACGTCTAACATCAGATGCTTTCCACCCATGTAATTCTAAGTAAGTATAGAAAATCAAAGACTACACCAATTTTCAAAAGTTTGTATACCAATGATCTCATGAGGTTCCTGGCGGGTGGAAATTAATTCATCTCTCTGTCTCACTGCAGAAAATCCATTGACTGTTGACAAAGAAACCATTAAACCAATGTCCTCAGAAACCTTCTAATGTGCTTACCAGTGACAGAACAAACTCTCCGTCTGTGTATTACTGTGGTGAGATAGTGCACATAACAAGAAACATACAGATTTTCTCCGTAAATCCTCAAAAAGGAAGTAAGTATGTTGCAGGAAGACCTTTGCAGGGACAGAGGATGCGTCAGCTTACCCCAACTGACAATTTGTTCCTATACAAATAAGAACTTACTTCTCACAATTTTCCTAATACACCGTCTTACTACGGAAAGTGTCATCTCTGGAAACTGTGAGTGTCTGGATACCTTTTAGAGTCAGTTTCATTGAAATCCCATAGGCAGGTGAGGTTCCTTTTCACTGAACATAAAGAGACATTGGTGTAGGACACCGAGATATGAAGGATATTGCTCATATGACCTTTATGTGCAAAACACACCTGCAAAAACAGGAGGAAAAAAACCTTTCACAAATCAAGTGATTGATGAGCAATGTCTGTAGAAGATACTATATTTTACTTAACATTAGTAGGGAAATATTTTGCTCAAGGTCAGTAATAAAACCCACACCTTATGGCCAAATTGCCTTGAATAATACCTAGAAGAGATGGTTCATTAACACCCAGGTGACCTGTGTGCCACCACAGTCTGACGCTGACCCGTTAGGCTTCAGTGAGGTTTTGAGGCAAAACATAGATGGGAAGCACCAACGGGGACTTCAAGGGAGGAAAGGAAACTGGAAGAGTTTGTGAGATTTGCAAGGTACAGTGTTTGGGATGGGTGCCAAGGGGGAAGTAGGACCAGAAGGGGTCAGTGAAGTGGAACTGGAAGGAATCTGGGAGGACTGCAGGAGTCTTTGGGGACAATCTCTCCCTCTCTTCTCCTTTCTTCAATGCCCAATTTTTTGCCTTCCTACGGGTAGCAGAGAAAGTATGACAGGGTTGAAATCAAGACCTTATTCCTATTAAAAGCAGATGTAGAAGATGAGCAGAAAGGTTATCCAGGTTAAACAATACCCACATGTCAGGGATCTCAAACTATCCACCCAGTCAACCGAAGACACTCTGCTCTTTCCACAAGCATAATCCAAAGTCATGAACCTTTGTGGATCTAAAAGAAGTCTTAAACAGACCAGCTGATTTTATGCCATTGATCTGGCTCTGAGTATTCACTCCTCAGTGCAGCACACTCATCAAGAGCAGCCACTTACATGTGTGTATTCAGTGAGATCATATCTTGGTAGAGTTGATGGGGAAGTTTTCACCAGCTGGCTTGGTCTGTGAACACTGAACCTTCCACAGAAAGGCTCTGTTCCACTGACAATGTGTCCTGTGGTAATGACGCCCTTCATATCTGACAGATATAAAAAAACAAGAGGGGGCGAGAGGCTTGAAAATTATTCAGAAGACACCAGCACAATCAAGAGATTCATGAAAATACAGGAAGTGGGTATCCAAAATTTGTCAAACAGTCCTACTCGTGAGTGTTCTCCTGCCCTGATAAATGGTGAACATCTGCAGGGCAATGGTTCCCCAGCTTAAGGGCGCTGAAAGACACGAGGAGGGACCTTGGGATTACTGTTCTGACCATAAAACCTCATGGCAAATGACCATATTTAAGCCATATAGAGTGTGTTTGACCAAATCCACTCTTTTTTTTTCCGGAAAACACCCAGCCAAAGCTGGAAATTGGTATGCGAAAACCCAGTGAACCCACCTTCCCCTTTGGGATGTTGGTTCCATTAGTCTACTGACCCTGCTGCTGAAAAAATGCTAGGATTTCTTTTCTTCCTAATACATAAAAGATTTTCTTCCGTCACCATATACTGACAATTCACCATTTCCTTCAGTAAGAGATATAAAACCTACAAAATGGAGTCAATACCAGAGTTTAAAAAAAAAATGTCAAAAGGAGGTAGCTGAGGTTCTTTGCACAAGTGTTGGATCTGTTGAAATCTTCACTGGAAGAAATAATGGATGTAATGTTTAGCTGTGTTCAAGGGGAGATTTTGTAAATACAGGGAAGAAAGAACCGCTGAAAGTAGTTAAGTTAAAAAACATATTATACTCAGGAAATTGAGCTGAAAATATTCATATTTGGATAAAATTAATGATGAATTGTGATACATAATCATCCAGTTTTCACTCTTCCCTAGGCATCTATTTTTCTTTCGGCTGAAGACAGGACACTAGGCTAGGTGGACCCTAGGTCTGAATGTGTGTGGCTGTTTTATTTTCCTGGCATCCATTCACCACAATTTCACCATTGTTCTGCTGTCTTTTGATGTTATCTACATTTTACAATCATCAATGAAAATTCAAGTTCTCCTTTGTTCTATTTCTTATGCATCAATTTTTATTCCCACTGTACTGAACTATCATTGCCTTTTACGTCAAGTTTTTCTCTTTTATTAGTTGGCAGAATTGTATATTTGGGATCAGATTAAAAATGTCTATTTGCTATTTTAATTTTTCACACAAAGCTTCCCTCCCTCCCCAATTAAGGTTGATTAACTGATTTCCTCCACTTGGAGGAATCAGTCATCATACATACGTATTACCAGCTGGGACCTGTACAAGAATTTGATATGGGGTCTCCAGGTAATCATTTACTTTTTGGTGTAGGATAAGCATACTGCTATTGCTGTCAGATATAGAACGATAGAATGGGCTGGGTTGGAAGGGACCTTTAAAGGTCATCTAGTCCAACCCCTCTGCAGTGAGCAGGGACATCCTCAAATAAAACAGTTTACTCTGAGCCCCGTCCAACCTGATCTTGAATGTTTCCAGGGATGGGGCTTCTACAACCTCTCTGAGCAACTGTGCCAGTGTTACTGGAGTTACTTTCTACTACAGTAGCTTTCTGATGTGCACAATACCTTCAGTGTTAGAAAACTATTATCAACAATTTGATTTTTTTTTTTTTTACAAAAGCTGTCACTGCTTTACGCTTTGCCTGAGCAGTTAAGTACAGCACAGATATTTGCCCTGTTTCACTTTCAGTCATCAAGACACACTGAGAGCGAAGACATCCAGAGTCAGAATCAGCCCTTTCAACAGCCTGAGCTGTAGCTATTGGGCTATACCAGATTTGCTTCCCCAGCAGACGTATTGAAACATGAATTTCACACACCCCAGAACTTGCATTTTTTGTCTGTACTCCCAACCTTTCTAACAAGCGAAACATATCACCTGCTTTGATAAGTGTGTTGCAATATGACTGAGTCATACAGTGTATTACAGAAAGAGTCTCTCATTATTATATTAATCATGTTGGTTTTAATATTAGTTCCATAAACTCCCCCATCAGAAAACATACAAACAATGAATAGCTGATAAACATATATCTATGTACTTAAACACATTAAAAGTGTAAATTTACTGTGATTAAAATTTTAAAGTACACATTTCGTCAAAGGAAATCAACTTTCACAGTAAATACTGCTTATTTGTCATAGAAGATCAGTACCTTCTTTCTCAAAACCATGGCGGAAAAGGATTTTAGCAGAAGTTGGCTCAGTTTCACATCCTATTGAAAGAAGTTCCTCTATTGCTGTTTGAACCTTGAAAAAAAATTAGGAAAGTGAAAAGTATTCACAGTACAACGGTGTCTGAATCATTTCCACAGAGAGCTTCAACACACACAACATCCCTACATTCTTCATCAGCCAGGGACCGGTGGCAAGGTAGCTCTGAACAAGCAGGTAGCCAAATGGTAGAGAACAAAACTCAGCTCAACACAGAGTGTAAATTTCCATGTCTGATACCCTTCAGGGGTGCAAGACATCCTTTAGGTGTCCAGCAGCCTCCTCAGAAAGGTGCAGATTTTTTACAGAGCTATATCACAGCCTGACCATCTGCATGGCTCCACCAGCTCTGCTGACTAAATGTGTGATGACTATCATGGAGCTGTCACCCAGGGCAGTTTTAATAGTGGCCAACTACCATATTAAGAGACCATGGGATTTTGAGGAAGCCAGATCGGAGCTCCTGTCTTAAGCAAGAGCCAACTGGTCCTAGAGGAGAAGTCCAAGGGTCTGGTATCTGCAGATACTTCATTGCAGACATGACAGGGCAAAATCAGCTGCTGTGATATGCTTAGAATATACCTGGGAGTCAACCCCACAAAAAAATCCAACTGTAAGACACTCCCAGTGTCACACAAAATTTATCTCATTTTCTGGGCCAAACACTCAACCACTGTCAAGTAGCAGAGCTCCATCAATGACAGCTCAGCAGAGGACTGTGTGTCTGCATTTGATGACGCTTACCTGGTGAGCCGTAGCATTTGTGGGGATCATTCTGCGTGACGTGTTATTCCAGGAGATACTGAAGCACCCTGTACCAGACACGGTCAACATCTGGAAAGCAAAGCAGTAAATAAATTTGATGGTTGGACCTGATGATCTCAGAGGTCTTTTCCAACCTAATGATTCTATGAAATAAGTGAAAACAGATACAAACTGCATGAGATGCACAAACCTGGTATCTTCTACTGAGGAGGATTTTACAGCCAGCATTTTGCCTTTTTAAGCCTCTGTAAATCAAGAGTCCCTTCAGCTACTCTTAAACTGCTCTTATCCACCATGGTCTCTCCTGACACAAGCCTTGGACTCCGGTTCTTAGATTAACGGGAGCACAAGGGATACATGACCTGTACAGACACACTGACAGCCACAAATGGTCCCTAAGGCTCCTGACCTGCAGCTATGGGGTTTTACCACCAGCAAAAACTTCCCTCATTGCTGAGCACTTCATCAAGCCGAAAGTTTCTATCATCTTGATTGCAGTATGGGGTTAACCAGATAACATACACTGAGCGTGCTGTCACTAAGGAGGAGAAATAAAATTATCCCAAACTTGTATTAATTAGCATTAGTTAACAAGGTGAGGCATTAATGAGTGAGATAAAACCTGAGGGGAGTCAGCATTGCTTACACTAACACATGAGCAGATTATAATGCAATCATAGGATTTATATACACCCACCAATGTGTGTAAAAACCACGAACACGTTCAGCTCATGATGGTATTCTCACCAACTATCTCAGCAGGTTAAAAAGAAGATCAGCACATACTTTCATGTCTAGCACTGACAAGGCCTTTACAATCAGGATTTGCTGCGATCAGTGTCAATTGAATCAGGGCTAGTCCAGCTCTCAGGGTCAGGCACCCAGAACTGACCTGCACTTCTGGAAGATGCAAGGCATGAGCCCGAATTTCATGTCTCTCGATGTAGTAGTTGTTCACTACGTGGGGATTCAGCCATGTGTTATGTATCTGGACTCCAACTCTCATCCCATTGCTGGGTGCCTTTCCATGATGCAGCGCTTCCAGGTAGTACCTCGAACCAGCAGTTAGCTCAAATTTGTGGGATTTTGGCTGCCAACTCTCACTCCAGCTCTTCACCCAGTTCTCAGACCACTCCGAATTGCCAGCAGGGAGAGATGCTATTCTCATCTGTGTCCAGAACAACCAAATCAATCAGAGACGTTTCTCCAGCCCTAAAAGATGCTTTGTCCAATACCATAGCTCAGGTCCAAAAAAAGTCTTGTGCTTATAGCTGATAGCAGTAAGTTGGTGGTTGACACATTCCTTGCTATTATACAGGAAAAAGCCATCGTCTCGAAGAGCTTTGGATTAGGGTTCAATACCATAAAGACAATAATTCTTATGGCTGATCCTAGCCCTACTAACAGTTCCCCGTACAACTTTTCATGGATGACTTCTGTTCTACATCTCACATCCTCCAAACACAAAAGAAAGCACTATGTCTACAGCCTTCTGAGACGTAGTATGTTACCATTAGTAAGACCAGTAATGCTCCTTTTTTTTTTTTTGTAAGGAAGAAGTCCTTTATACTTCTTCTAGCCCTGTTGAGTTACTAGGCTTAAGAATAGCCCAGAGAAATAGATCACCTTTATTTATAGCATCCTCTCAGCTTTATAAAGAGAAGGACCAATGTTTTCAGAGGGCAAAATTTCAACAGGTAAAAAAAGGAGGCAAACTGAGGGGGTCAGACATCAAGCCTTCAGGTCTCCTTGCACAGATTGTTAGCGATGGTGATGTGCTGAACTAACAAAAAGGTCTTCTGGAAAAGACATTCAAAGACTCTGGTTGCAAGACTGGGGTTTTCATGAGCTGGGCATCTGATAGGTTTTATGTAAAATATCAAATATAATTGATTTCACTCTGCAACAGATTTATAATAAGGGTCAATATGACAATTCACACTGGGGAAATTCGCACTTGTTATGACCTTAATTAAAATCATTTCCTATCCTGATCTCATTTTTTGTCTGTTGAGAGTAATACCTTATGTTCTGGATCTTGGGACAAACTGAAGTAGAGAGAAGCCTGACCATCTGCCTGAATCCAGAAGGTGTAATTGTTGGTCTGGGGAGCCACAAAAAATCCACGAAGCCTGGAGCTAAACAAAAGCAGATCATCCATAATATACAAGCAAGTTACTGCAAAAATGCCCCAGCCCCACATCACACCTTCACATGTACACTGAGTAACAAAGAAAAACTGTGAGACCAAGCTATAACAGAACAAACTCAGAGATTTTAAAACTGAAGGAACCTCAGAATGACCCATTTTCATGTTAAATGTCATTTATGCTTTACAGAAGTTTTCAAAAAGGAAAAATAATTAAAAAAAAAACAACTCAATGAAAATAAATATGGGTCAGTTGGTCACTTTCTTTGCTCATTTCTTCTCAAGCAAAGTCTCAACCTTGAACAGGAAGTAAAAAGCTCAAAATCACAAACAAGACCAACCGAGAAAAACAAAGTGATAGAAAAAATGAAAACATTCATTCATATTGTACAGCTTTTCAAGGATGTATCTGAGGAGGCAATGAGCACCAACACGGTTCAGATATTTTCACAGCTTGAGGCAAAGCAGTTTATTTCCATTAACTCCACCCGCGCTGCAGCTGCCAACATCAGCTGAGGATCTGGCCCCTCACATCTGGACAGAGCTTCAGAGCAAGACAGCCTCTAACTGGAGGTCCTTCTACTTCTGCAGGAACTTCTTTTGGGGTATTTCAGCATATTGAGGACAGGTAGAGAAGAAATACTGAGTGAAAGCTAAAGGAGGAAAAAATGAAATGTTTCTCTGCATATTTTGAGCTTCAAAAGCACCTCGGAACAGAAGGTTTGCTTTGATTCAAAGCAGCTATGCAGTAAGGCTCTGCTATAAAGAGCCGCCAGGTGTTATTGCTACACCTTACGCTGCTAAAGGTGATTGCCATGGCTTCATCTCTTTTTAAGATCACCAAGTACCTGAAGGACTTCTTTGCCCCAGACAGAAATCTTACTGGGGAACTGGCATCAGGTACAATCTGCCATCTATATCCGGGACCTGCTTCTGTCAGATCAGAGGCATCATTCCAGACTTCAAAGAGAAGCCCTCTGTTTCCTAGGAAGTTAAAATAAAAGCGTTCTCAGTAGCAGCCAACAAAAATCCCAGAGCACATGCTAGAATCAGTGGTGTAAGGAGGCAGGCCAGAACAGAAAATTTTAATAATGAATTGGCTCTGTCTGTGGGTATTTTTTGCAGTCCAAGGCAGAACACAGATCTTGCTTTAGGGAAATAGTTCTACCTTGAAATCCTCCACCAGAAAGAAAGCAAATCTGCAGAGAGCAGAGCATCCAACCAAGCTCACATGTCTGCTCTTGCAGGAAACGGTACTGAGCAGACCCACAGTGACAATGAGCTAAGCTTCATCTTATGCACAACAATTTCCTACTGCAATGCTCCACTCAGTGTCCCCAGAAGCCTCTGAGGTTGCTCTAGTTCAGCTATCCTTACTCTAAATATTATCCATACTTTTTTTCCCCTCATTTTCCACAGCCCTACACAGCAGGCTGACCTTCCGCCCACCACGGCCCATTTGAAAGTGGTGGGCTGAGCTCTCTACCTTGTCTTGCCTTGCTGTAGAGTCATGGAATAGTTTGGGTTGGAAAGGACCTTTAAAGGCCACCTAGTCCAACCCCCTTGCAGTGAGAAGAGACATCTTCAACTAGATCAGGTTGCTCAGAGCCCAGTCCAACCTGACCTGGAATGTTTCCAGGGATGGGGTATCTACCATGCCTCTGAGCAACCTGTTCCAGTGCTTCACCACCCTCATCATGAAAGATTTCTTCCATGTATCTAGTCTGAACCTACCACCTTTTAGTTTAAAATCATTACCCCTTGTCCTATCACAACAGGCCCAGCTAAAAAGATTGCCCTCATCTTTCTTATAGGCCCCCTTTAAGCACTAGAAGAACACAATAAGGTCTCCCCAGAGCCTCTCTTCTCCAGGATGAACAATCCCAACTCTCTCAGCCTGTCCTCACAGGGGAGGTGTGCTCTGTCTCTCCCTCTCTGGAAGGCCTCTGAACACCTCTGTGACCCTCCTCCCTGTCAAACCTAGGAGAAACTGGGTTGATGTTGAGGCACACAGGATTTTGGAAAGCCCTGTTTCTTGATTGTGTTCCTCACCAAACGATTTCTGCCCTCCATTTCCATGTGTGTGTTTGCTTTTTGGACTTTCAGTTGTTTGAATACCATACCTGGGTGGGGGGGACCAAGCCTCCTGCTGTTGCCAGCTGGCTCGGTGGTGCATCTGATTTGCTGGGGAGAGACGTGCTTGACTTTACAGGGGACACCTGGCAGCAGGAAAAGGAGACAGATGTGCTGTGTGAGACTTGGAAACACAGCTGAGCTGCAGCATGAACCCATCTTGTTTCAAAAAAGGGACAATTACTTTGCTAAAAGCCTGGGCTTGTTCTATCAGGCAAGTAAAATGGTTCATGCCCACAGTCAAGGTAACTGGACCTTCCTGATGGTGAGTCCTACAACCCCCACAATGGTATCCATGAACATCAGTTGGGTTTTGTGGTCAGGGCCAGGACCACTGTACTGAAAAAAAAAAAAAACAAAACACCCCAACAAAAAGAAAACATTTAACACACTTCTTCTCTTACCTGCAGCAGTGACCTGCACCGGCTCCTCAAAGAAATCCCCCGTGACAGTGAGATCAGTGCCTCCTCTGAGACTCCCGCCAGCTGGGAACACAGAGGCTATTTCTACAGAGGAAAGAAAAGAGGAATCTGAAAACAAGAATTGGAAAGGTTAATCCCAGCCCTATTTCTGTTAAAGCCAGCAGTGCACTTGCACAGTTTCCAGCCGGAGCAGGCTCCTGTGAATGAAACAGGCATCCCACTGATCCTTCACAGGGTTTTTGGCAGCCGCTGGGATTACACCAGGAATGAACAACATGGATAACTCGGCTGCATGACAGGAGAAACACTGTAATGCTTGGACTGTTACTTAGCAGTGGCTGTGTCTGTCATGCTCAGATTGCAAACCGATGTATTCTGTGTTATTGACGAGCTCTGTGAAAAAAAAGGTGGAATTAAAACTGTTTTAATCCTTTTGACCTTCTCTGACTCGATTCTCAATTTAGCCTATACATTTAGATGTTACCACACTTTCCAATCATCCCTTCGGCTTCAGGGACAAATGGAGGGAGCTGAACATCTGATATCCGAGTGTTCAGATCATGACCACAAGAATCCTTCTGGATTTTATCTCTGTTATAGTCACGCCCTTCCACACTGGAAACCTATTTTTCTCTTTGATGACATTTACTCACTTTGTATGAGTTTAACCACCCAATTGTATTTGCGTAGTTCTGAAAAGAAAAAAGACTAATAAAGAAAGATGAGGGGTATTAGTCTATGTCTGCATATTTATTATTCCTGTTGTTAATTCATCCGGTATTTAAACTTTACTTTCATAATATTGACTGCTGGCTAGCACAGTACAGTCTACTAGACAGATCTGGCAGATCTTGTTTCTGCTGGTGCTCTGCCAATAGACAACTTCATGCAAGGTTATTACATTTTACTGTGCCTCAATTTGTAAACAAGGGCATAAAATTACCCTCTTTTACAAAGTGTTTGAATTTAGAGGAGAAACAAGATGTATGCTATAAAGAGCATACAAAACACAGACACGTATCAGCTAAGTTGTTTGTTGGGTTGTTTTTTTTTTAAAAAAAAAAAAAAACCCTCTTGTTACTTTTGAACCACGTTTCTCAGATACAACCAACATGGAACTATTGCACTGATCACAGAATCATTTTGATTGGAAAAGACCTTTAAGAGCATCAGGTCCAACCATTATCCTAATACTACCCAGCCCACCATTAAACCATGTCCCTAGGCACCACATCTATACATATTTTGAACACCTCCAGACAGGATGACACCACTACCTCCCTGGGCAGCCTGTTCCAAGGTCTAACCGCTATTTCAGTAAAGAAATTTTTCCTAATAACCAATCTAAATCTTCCCTGGTGCATTATTTCAGCCAACTAGAAAGCAAAAACTTGATAGGAACTTGCTGAGGACCTGTGCAGGTGAATCAAGTGGTCTTTCAGCTTCATGCAACCTCTGACTAAGGCCAAAGGCTGCCCGGTGCTCTGCATTCCCTGATCCCCTACTTTTGCTTTGGCTGTTGGGCACATGGTCTTGCTGAATCTTGGGCACTATTTACCCACTAGTATAATACTGAGCAGCTGCTCAGGATTTCATTGTCTGCTGTCTACAATAGAGCTGGAAATGTCACATGGAGGTTATTATTGTTAATGTATCTTATTTTTTTGTTGTTTTAGACTAATGGTGCAGTAACTTACCATTCACCATTTATCAAGAACTCAATTCTTGGAATGGCCGAACATCATCTCCTCCTTGTAGCTGATGTGGGATTTATCATTATCCTAAGGTCTGCATTTCTAAAATCTCAACCTTATCAAATACAGTGCCGTTTAAGGGGGAAATGTTTCTCTAGATGCAACATCCTAAGTCTACAACTGATCTGGACACGAAAAGGAACAACAATAAAACAACACTATCCCAAACCCTGCTGTACTGCTGTTCTTTGGCTGATGATCTCAGCTTAGGCTGTCCAAAACAGAGTTCAAACATACCCCTGTATGAGAGGAACACTAACTCACTGGGGATGTAGGACATAGCCCATGGCAGCACACCGAGCCCTAGCACATAAATCTAGGCTTCCTGAAATGTTTTATTTTTGTATAGTCAAGCCCATACCAGGGGAGTGGCACACCCAAAATGAAGATACAACAGGATTATGTTTGTGGGAAGAGCAACAGTGAGAGGTCTTGTCTTAGATCACGCTGGGACTGCCAAAAGACAGTGCAGCCAGGGAGGTCAGTGCAATACCTGAATGCGTTTGATACAAGAAAAGCTCCTGTTTGGCACTGATGAGCCAAGCACCTTTGTGTACTGCTGACCTGCAAGAGAGAGAAAATGTCTGAGAGATCCTTGGCCATCTAAGTTAAAGCAGACCTCCTTTTGGCAGAGCTGGAGCCCCCTCTCCAGAGGGATAGTGCAGCATTTCTACAAGGACCAACACCACTTTTCGCCAGCACATTGAGGCATGGATTCAAGACACTCCATTACATGGCTGAAAGTCTTTATTAGAAGTACTGTTCCATTGTAAAATATCGTTTTGACATTTTCATCCCCCTTTTATGACTAAATTCTTTCCCATTTTCATGAATAGTTAAAAGCAAAGTGAAAGGATTTTCTTCAGCTGGGCTTAACAGATGACTTATGCTTTGGGCACTGAAGCTAAAGTATTAAAACCCCAGAGCGGAGATGCTTTGAGGGAGAAACATTCTCCCTTTTTGTTCCAAACTTGATGACCATCTTCTCAAGACAGCAAAACCTCATTTCTAAGAAATTAACACAAGATTCAGTAAAAATTAATCTTATTAACATATCCTGGATTCAAATGCAGCTGTGTTCCCATGCAACACCACAGAAAAAAAAAAAAAAAAAAAAAAGAGACAAAAAGAATCTTTTACTCACTTTCCTTTGTTAAACACCAAGAAGCTAACATTGTGGGACCCTGGAGGAGAGAAGAATAATATGCTTTAAGTAGAAGCGTGGATGGCTCCATGAAGAGCGCATCCTACCAAAGTTTGTCCAGGTGTCCCGGGCATGATTCTCCTCTTCCTTACACTTTCCTCACAACAGTATAACTGTTGATTTCAGCAGTGTGTGTGTGGGAACTGAACCAAATATCATCTTAAGGAACTTAGAGCCTTAGTTCATATGTAGACACTATGCTGTAGATAAGTACTGTTACGTATCTGAACCTGCAATCTGAATCTCAGGGGTAGGATGGTTGTCTAAGTGCTTTGTGTCATCTTAGACCCTATGGATTTTATGTGACCTCGCTTGCCATGCTAGGAAGGTACAGACCTCCTTCAAGACCTCCATTATCTCTGACACCCCTCTGGAGAGATCCCAGATACCCCAGGACATCTCTAAAGTTCAGGGTATCGAATTGTACCACCAGAGTCTGCATGAGAGATGGACATTAATTTCTATTTTATATATTTCACTCAGATCATCTTTCCCAAGCAGGAAGCATGCTGCTCAGACAAAGCTTTGGGAAGAAATCAGAAGATTGTTCAAAGTGCTGGGAAGCAAGGAAAAATGAAAGACATCCAACCTGCTACCAGAGAGATCATGAATAGAAGGGGGCACCAAATTTGTTCCTCTCTGATAAGAGAGAAGTAAAGGGAAGGCCCATCACATACAAGAAGCAATAAAGTGAAGGGAAAAAAAAGCTAAACTGAGCAAAGACCCCAAACCACATTGTTGCTGTTAGCAATGTTCACATCTCTGTCATGGTTTCACTTGAGCACAGCAGCCCATTTTCTCCAAGACTGTGCAGAGGGTCTGAATCACTGCAGTGCCTGTGTAGAACTGTGGAAAGCCTTGACACGAAGCAGGTTTTCTGGTCTCAAACCTGAGCTGAATTCCTAACTAGAGACAGACCAGGGACTTGTGATGGACACCCTCCCTCTGCCCTCTGGAGTTGCAGGAATAGCAGAAATCCATGCTTTTCCCCCCTTTTCACCAACCTATGTGGTTCCCTTCCACCCGACACTGCAGAGTTCCCAGTCCATCCTCTGCCCGAATAGCGTAGCTGTGGAGAGACAAAGGACTTTGCTAAGTCTTGTGAGCAAAAACAGCAAAATACAGTGAGAATCATTTAACCAAAGACGTGGACTTACACATCTGAGCTAGTCACACTTGGCTCCCTTTAGAAATAAATGAGAGAAACAAGTGAGATGGGAGAGGAACAACCAATCTCCCCACTGACAATCAGGAACTCAGCATCTTAAGAAGAAGACTACCAGCAACACCCAGAGCTCCAGGTTGGCTCCTTTGCCCTTGTTACCAGAAGTCAACCCACTTGGTGACCTTAAGAACCCCCATTTGAAGCAAGAACTGAGGGGAGACAAGTCTGGGTACAGGGCGAGGGTGAATAGGATAACAAAAGTGTTTCCCCTCTACCTGCATGTCCCTAATCTACAAGTAGGACCAGGTAGGAATTAACGCAGATATGGTGGCATTACATCAACCTTCTGGAACCATGGAAAGAAGCAAGTCCCATCATCAACTCACATTTGCGTGCAAGTCCCCGTCCTGGGAGGCAGAAGCAATTTTGCCGTGCAGTAAGAGGATCCACTGAGGACCCCAGGAGCCTTAGCACTGACTTCTGCAGGAACAGGATTTTACCCTGGTTCCGTGTAAAAGCAGCCTCTCCCTTTCCAGGGTTCTGCGAGAAGTGCATCATTCATAAAAGAAGCACTGCTGCATAGCCCATGGCTCCTTTTGTAATTCAACAAGGTGCAAGAACCAGCAGCCTAAAGGGTCTCCTGTGACTTACAGAAGACCAGGATACATTAATAACACTAAATGAACAGTGCCAGGGCCCAGACACCAGAGCCTGTCTGCCTATGCTGTTAAATTTTTAGAGCTCTACTTGCCCAGTTTGGGCTCAAGTCAGCTAAATCCACATTTCAAATTAATGTCTGTATATGACAGAAGACAATACATTGACCAGAGTCAATAGGCAACTTGGAAAAGCCTAAACTGTTTTGGAGTCTAACCAGTGGGACAGAACAGATGTGGCCAGGGCATAACGTATCATCTCCGGGTCAGATAAAAAGCCCTGTCCCTGCCTGGTTTTAGCTACAGCCACAGAGAGACAGCAGCCCTCACCCACCCCTGTCACAGACCATATGGTCAGCTGCCCGTGGTCCCTTTCCATCTTAAGCCAAAGCAGAAAAGCTTCTTCAAGAGCCCAGAAAATTTTTGTGCACAAGCTGTGCTGAGCCCTTGCACCAACACAAACCAAAAGCAAGTAAAGAACTGACATGTTTCCAGCTCGCCTGTCAGCAAAAGAGCAGAGACTGGTCCATCCATCTCCTTCTGCCACAAGGATAGCTGGTCTAGGCAGAAAACAAACAGGGAAGATGAGATATGATACAACGAAGATTCACAAATGAAATCCTGATCCTGTTAAAATCAGCAGCCAATATTTTCAAATGGGACAGAAACTTCCCCTCACTTCTATCTAACATTCATTAACCCCCTAGAAAAGTGGACAAGCCCTAATCTCTTACCTCTTCACCTGCAAGTGTATTCACCAAATACTGTGAACTGCACCTCTGTAAAGATTGTGGCAGGACCATCTTTGAGAAACCTATGCCAGCTCTGAATGAGGCTACACCTCCTCCCTGTAGGGAAAGGGTTGGTAGTCTGAGCTCCAGGAGGACTATACCCACCCTTACCTTCCAGAAGCAGCAGGTAGCACAAGTACAGCATCATGCTTGTACAACCGTAATGCTTCAAGACACAGCTCAGTCATTTTTTTATTTCACTGAGGAAAAACACTACAAACAAGCTCTGCCAGAAATCATCCAAGCCTCTAATAGCACACTCAGGTATCCTCAGTTTAAAGAACAAATATGGCAAGGGACATCTTCCTCTGGAGGGGAAGAATCAGGTGGGAATAATAAATTCACAGTAATCAGCATAATAAATCACAGTTGGCAATGATTCTTTGACAATTAACGGGCAATTAAGGAAAATACGTAATTAAAACCTGTAATGCAAACACTTTGCTATGACCCATGCTTCAGAGTGTGGTTTTATGAAGTTTTAATAAAAGATTTTGCTTTTATTAGTACATCTTGCTGATACAGGGATGCTTTTCCTTTTAAGGATGAATAGAAACAAATTCGGTGCTGCAAAATATTTGGTTCAGCATCACTGCACCATTGCATCCCATACAGAGCACGGAAAAGGGTGCAAAACACACTTGAAAGTATAAAAACCGTTCTCTTTTTTTGCTCCAAACCTTGAATCAGTGTGACTGAGTGACAGACTGCGCTGGTCAAGTCCAAGTCCCCACCTGGTACGCATTTACTAACATACCAAAAATGGGCAAAATATTCATGTGAAGCTACAACGTGAACCTGTCTGGTATGCTAAGATTTTGAGGCCATTTCCTTTTTGGCAATAGTGAGGTTAAGCTGTAAATAAGTAATCCAGCACTGAAGCATGCAGGCACCTGCAGTCAGACAGACCAGCCTTTCTTCCCACTGATCAAAGTTTTCACAGTTCCACCAGAGGCAGGTAAAACAATAATTAATATTGAACAAAGGATGCTAATGCATGCCCAGCGAGCAAAAATGTGGGGCTGATAAATGGGTGCAGCTGGTATGGCAGGAATCTGCACTGGACTTTCATTCATGCTAGCAGAGAATTTACTTAGCAAGGGACATTTCCATTCAGCCTGAGAAGTACTTAAAAAGCATCTAGTGGTCAAACATCTGCTGCTGCAAGTAAAATTTCTAACTACTGAGAACACACACACACCTTCTCTGGCTCCTGAAATCATCCTCAAAATGCTGTCATGGTAAATATAGATTAATAGTTTATCTTTAAAATACTCACCTGGGCTTAGTTCTTCACTGCCATTGGCACAAGTGCAAGGAAGTCGTAACTCAGTAATATCTGAGAACACTTCCATACGTATGGAAATACATATGACAGACGGTCAGCATTCATGCTCGTTTTGGATTCACTGTGCTTAAAGTGCTGCTGTCCTGAAGTAAATTTTTTAAATCTATCTGCTTTGCTCTGTTGCATGTAACCATAGAAGCAGCAGAAAATAAAAATCAACCCTTTCTTGAGAACAAGGAAGTGACCAGAGAGGGTTTAAAAGAGTGAACAACAAAGCCTTTTGTCTCAAAATACTTCTGCTTTGTCTCCTGACTCACCAGAGCATCTGCTCCAAACTAATAGTTTTTCTAAAAATGCAAATGGAAAGGAAAATTTATTTAACTTTTAGATTCTGACATTATTTTAATTAGTTAAATTTTAATTTGCTAACCAAAATAAAATCTACAGCAACCAGACGCAATTACAGTACAATTCACACTGAGCTGTGATTGACTGTGCTGCCAGTAAACAAACCAACTAGCTTAATGGACCAGTTGCAATTAGATTAACAAAGTTTGCTGGAGCCCAACTCATGAGCTGCAATAAACCACTAAGGAAGTAAATGGCAATTCTGGGCCAACTGGTTGCAATTTATTGCTGTCAAGGAGGCTGATGGAAGAAATGCCAATTTACAGGGACTGGGTCAGACAGCAGCCTATGCATAATTACCCATCAATGTAATTCACGTTGAAGTCCAGGGTCTCATATCTTCCAGCAATTGTCTTCCCATATATCTCTATTAAATTTCCTGTTTAAAAGGAAATGGAAATTGAAGGGAGTCTTTTAAAAGCGGAGAATTTCTTTGCAGACTTTGTGAGTGGAACAAAAGAAATTCTTGATCTTTACAAATTTTACAGAGAGGTGCCTAATTGGCTGCACTGATGGCTACTCTCAGCTCCTATGGTATAGTTCAAAGTGACTTTGCAATTAATTCTCTTTTGCCAAAACACATGACTTTGTTTCCCACATTCTTGATTTTTTAGCAGATTTCTAGTATGGTACTTGAAGACATTTTCCCCAACTCTTTCTTAACTATACACGACATTCTAACTATATTCCACTGTAGAACCTCATGAGGCAACAAAAACAACATCATTTTACACTAGGTAGGGTCACGGTCTAAAGAAGGACCTCAGCATATGTGTGTCCAGCTGAATCATTCCCAATATTCCCTTGACATATTGAGTGACAGCTTGCTTCAGTTGCCAGCATAGAGGTGTCTTAAATAGTTTGAGGCACCCTGTCCTTCCCCTGTGACTCCAGAAGAGAATGAGTCTTGGTTCTGTGTCCTATTTACCTGCTCCATGCAGGTCCTTCCTGCTCCAGGACATCTCAAATAGCACTAGACACTTAATGTTTCTCTCATGTTCTTCACTGACTACACTGGGAGGCCAAACGCCTAGCTAAACCATAGAAACCACCTAAAACGAGGTGTGAGAATCTGGAGCTGAACTGCACCTGAAAGTAATTGGAAATTATGGACTTAGGTTTAGGAGCATCTATGTGATCTAGTCATCCAGGTGCCTCTCTGCACTCTTGAGAGACCAAAATGTTTTGATTAATCTTGACTTTGGAAATCAGAATTTCAATTTTCTCTAAAGAAGCCTGAAAATACAAACAGAATAGAAATGGGGGGGGAGTCTTCCATATGCCAGTTAACTGTTCAGACCAAAAAACCAGTGACTATCTTCTCATGTAACTTTAAACCTTGATCTAAAGCCCCATTAACCAAAAGTCTGTATGGCATTACAATATCACCTGAGAGCTAATTCTTCTTCAAAATATTACTAAATAAATAGGGTCAGATGATTCCAGAGTTGAGAATGATTAGGCCTATCTGTCTACTGAACCACACCTCTCTAGTCAGGCAGAGTTGTGCTGCAGAAGCCAAGTACCAAATAGCCCGGTCACTGTGCATTACCCACTTCTCCAGCACCCAGTGCTGCAGACTCTCTCCTCTTGTGCAAACACATTTTCCTGTTCAGCATGAGCTTGGCCATTAAGTTCTGGAGGTGCCCGTTTTAATCCCCAGCATGACACATCCCTCATAAGGGGAAAGACAGTATGGAACATCAAATAATAATTAAAGTGGGCTCCAGCTTAAAGAAACGTCCCGTACCTGGGATGCCAGATGGCGGACTAATTTGGTAAACCACAGGTGTCTGCGCAGCAGAGAACTGCAAACAGAAATTTGTAGTTAAGTGGCAGCCATTTTCGCAGCAATCCAACAAGATCTGAATACGCATTGCTCACAACACAGTTGGCAAACTCATTTCGGAGACTCACACTTCAGATCTGATCTTTGAAGCAGAGTCCTGCTCTGAAAAAGGAGTAAGTACAAATATCCTCTTCTTGCCCCACCTGCACGCAGAATATGGTTTACTGCTATTTTTATGTCCTCTTTTGTGCCTAAATTTTCTATCCTGGCTTAAGTAAATTTCAAAATATATGGTTTAACACACTAGTTGATACCTCCATTCTATCTTGCTTTATGGCACCATTTTTCTTCCCAGTATTATATTCTTTAAAACTTTCTGCATCACAGAAGTGAAATACTTCAGCTAGCCTTTAGCAAGCTTCTTGGGTACCCTAAAGCAGCGTAACAAAGAAAAGGCTTGCGTTGACCCATCTTAATGCAGTATAATACATCAGAGGTGTCTTTAGGAAAACGCTACTTTGGCCTCTGAGGGAACAGCAAGGAAATATTGGAAGCCTGCTACAGGTACTATTTTTGACTTAGAGTCCAAGAAGGAGCAGAGAGATTGTGCTTTGAACCAAGCCTCTTGGAAGATGGGGAACACACATGGACCCTTTCCAAGTGGAGGAAGGCCATCATCTGCCTCCCAAAGCAGCTGAGACACATGGATACTTGACCCAGCCCATGCTTTGGTTGCATTTTCAACCAAAAGACAGCCCTTTTGCCCCTTTTCTCCAGTTAACTCTAAAATTTGTCCTACTTTAACCAAAATTACTCTGGAAATTTTTTTGCCTAGGCTGACATCAATCCTATTCAAATGGCACTCTGTGTGGGAACACTGCTTATCAGTGGAGTAGTCAGAGGTACACGTGGACACATGCTGTTAACTCACAGAGAAACAATATTTTCTTTAAATATCCCTGTCCCTCTCTGGAAGATAGCAAACGAAACAGGACAAATAAATGGATGGCTTCAGCAGCTAAAAAATGCCTTATGTCCAAATTGAGCATCTGGATCCCAGGACTAAAGGAAATAAAAAGGCAGAGGAAACCCTTTGGAAGAGTTTAAAAAATTCCTGCTGTGTATAAAGAGTTACCTCCAGCACACTAAGTATTATCGAGCGCTGGGTCTGCTGTATATCATCTTCTAACATGCTGATGTAGCTGAGACAGTGTGGTGTCAGTGGGAACATACCTGGACAGGCAATGAAAAAGAATTGGATATCTTGGGAAAGCCAGAACGACACTTACAAAAAGTGAAGATGGGCTCTTGGACTACAGCTATATTAGCAAATAAAAGAACTTGGAACCTGCTACCTAGAATCATAGAACCATTTAGGTGGAAAAGACCTTTAAGATCATCAAGTCCAACCATATTTGGCCCAGGAAACAGCATGGCTCATAGCCATGAAGGGAAACTCTCTCCCTACACCAAAGAGCCTGACCCACATGGTCTAGTGGAAGCAGACTTGCCAGTACCCAAAATGGAAAAAACTGCACGAAGGAGCAGCAGCTAGGTGATCCCAGACAGTGCTGGAGGCCACATCCTGACCCTGCCCTGCTAATTAATACAGGCACAGCCTTGCATTTTTTAGGGAGAGCTTGGCAAAACCACTTCAGTTCTTTATTCCTCAGATATCTGCTCTGGAAAATAAGAGTAATGTCATCGTCTTTCCCCAGTGCAGCATTTGGCACTCTGGAAATTAAAATAATTATGTGAAAAACAAGGGTCAGATCCATCAAGGTATTTAGGGGTCTTGGGCTTAAGGATGTATGAAAGTACCCGCCTTGTTCAGATTTTGTAAAATCCATTTTTCTCTCTGCTTTCTTAGGAGCTACAAATACCTCCATAAATCTAGCCTGCAGTACTGCTAGCTGGCTAAGTCCTGTTTCCATCTAAGTCATTAGCTGTTCAATTTCATTAACCTTGCAGAAAAAGTGTATTTCCCATGTGTTCCCATTCGCCAAATCACCCATTTCTCAGATCCTTCTCTTCCCCACCTTCTTTGGGAGCCCTCTTCTGTCCTCACAAAATAAAAAGAATAAAAAACTCGTTCGCTGAATCAAATCAAAGACACCATTGCATATGTTGGGGTTTTTTCCAGGATTTCCTTGAAACCCATTCCCTTTCAAAGCTCAGTGTTTTCCTTCCCTCCTCCTCATGGTCTTGTCAAAAAGGAATGAGTAGCCACAAACTCTGTCCCGTGACGGCCACTTCCGAGAAGAAAAGGCAACATCACGCCATACCCTGCGCTGGAGCTGATGTGACGAAAGGAGCCAAAACCAGCATGAAAACCAGGGCCACTAGCTGACACAAGTCTTCCGAGCTGTTCAGACTTGTTGCTGCCTGCAGCAGACTTTTTCAATCTAACGTGGAGGCAAAATTAATTTTTAATACGCATAGCTCCCAGGTCCCAGTCCCAAAACAAAGAGACACATTGTGTTTTATTTAGCTTGGAATGTGCCTCATTAACAGAATCCCCTGGTGATTTTTCATCAACTCTCTAAGCTAGCTGAACCACCCAATGATTTTTCGGCTTTAATGTGCAATTTACTGAAAACACTGGGCTTTCTTGCTCGGTACTCAAAGTTAGCACAGAGGTGGGACATGACTTCTGAACACACCAGGCCTCATCCTGAAGCACACAGCCGTGGCTAAGGATTCTGCTCTGCAAAAGATACTGACACCATCATCATTAACTGGTTTAATACCACCATATCCCACAACCTCCTGAGACAATGTGCTTTGACATTGAGAGCCACAGGGAAAATGCAGTTGGGGTGAGGGGGTAGCAAGCTCTCCAAATAATTGAGCAACAGATGTGGAATCACAACCGAGGTCTGAGCTTTCCAAATCTTGCTCATCTTAGGTGTTGGAGAGCTGTCTTACACCTGAAGACATGTACTTTCCTGGAACCAGCTGAGCCCGTGGCCATTTTTACCTGATGAGTACATGGATGCACCCAGTTTTAATGGACAGAAGGAGTATCCTAACTTCCTATCCTGACATGAAGACATACAGTATATGAGACATATTTCAACATATTCCCTGTGATACTATGTCTGAAGTTTGATTCCTTTCAATACCTTGAATTCTTTATCATCATTTCTTGCTTGGAAGTTACCTTGAAAGTATAGTTTTCTTTCTCCACCTCAGTCAGGTTGTTAATCACGTGTCCTTTAAAGATCACCTCCACATAGTACAAACCCTCCTGGGGTGAAGACCTAGGTGGAAGAAAATATGTTATATTATATTATATTATTTTTATACAGATGGGGTTATTTTTTAGGAAGGGTCAGGTCCTTTGCAGGGTCTCCATTCTTAGCAGGTCCACTGAAGCTCCAATGAAGCAAAGCAAATCTACACTGTGAACCCCACTTTACACGTACGAACCCAAACTCTAAAACTACAATTTAAAAGAAATGTGAGGACACAGCAAAAAACTGCAGTTAAGTGCAGAAGGTGATAGCACTACATCAGAACTCTATCCAAATTGTATATTAATGCAAAACACAGACGTGCTCATTAGACATGCTCAGACAATAATTGTTATTCATTAGTACTAAAATAACCCAGGGCTGCCTGGATCTACAGGGCATCTTGATCCTCGTTTGTAAATTAATGCTGCATCCTTAATGTACACAGTTTCTCAGCACAGCATTCAGCAGAATTAACTCCCAGCCAAATAATAGCAGCAAGAGATGGAGGAGCCCTATTAGGGTCACCCTTACAGCCTCTTGAGACATCCCTAGTCTTCCAGTCAAACAATCTTCTTTGAAGTTATGACAGGATGGAAAACAGGGACTTTAGATGGCCCACCTAGTGCTTAAAACCATATTTGTTTCCAACCCTGCTCATAACCTCTCTCTATGATCTTGGACAGGACACCAAAAGCTGGTAAAATCCCCACACAGATTTTCTTGGGAGTTCTGCATCTAAGAACTAGACACCTACAGCCCACTGAGGATCCAAGTCTAGCCCCTCTAAGAACCCTCACTAACTCTCACACTAGCTAGCTTTACTGCTTCGTTAGGTTGAAGCAAGGATAAACGAAACACAGCTTAGGAGGTGCACATGTGTAGTTCTAGTAGCAGCCGCAGGAATTCCTTAAACTCACAAACTGCCTGTACAAACGCTGAAAGAAAATGAGGATTCTGCCAGGCAAATGGCAAGGTCTCACCCAGCTACAGTCATGGATCATACCTTGTTCTGCATCTTACAGTGGGCAGGTCATAGTAGAGAGGAGAGACATCACATGGCAACCTGGGCAGGTCTGGATTCACGAGGGACACCTCCAGCTGGGATGCACTGGCTGAAGAGACACGTTCTAGCTGCTGGGATGTTGAGTCTAAGCAATCAAAGTCAATCAGAAGAGCTCTATGAGGACAGGATCACTCACATTCAGCCACACATGACACATTTTCGAATGTGCAACCCAACTTCTCTTTAGGAGCAATTATCAGAGCCCTTAATCAGGCTTTTTTTGAATCACGTTTGTGTAACTTCATACTGTTGCAGTTTAACCCCAGCCAGCAACTAAGCACTACACAGCAGGTCACTCCCCACCCAGTGGGATGCAGGAGAAAGTCAGAAGGGTAAAAGTGAGAAAACTCACGGGTTAAGAAAAGGACAGTTTAATCATTAAAAAGAAATAATAATTATTATTATTTTACAACAACTTGCAAGGAGAAGAGAAAAAATAATTGAGTGGAAAATAAAACCCAAGAAAGACAAGTGATGTAACTGAAAACACTTGTTTACCACCAGCGGACCAATGCCCAGTCAGTCCCGGAGCACTGGCCCCACCCTGCAAACCTCCCCCCCAGTTTTATCACTGAGCATGACAATCACATGGTGTGGAATATCCCTTTGGTCAGGTGGGGGCAGCTGTCCCAGCTGTGTCCCCTCTCAACTTTTTGTGCACCCCCAGCCTACTTTCTGGCGGGATGGCGTGAGGAGCAGAAAAGACCTTGACCCTGCGTAAGCACTGCTCAGCAGTAACTGAAACATCTGTGTGCTGTCAACACTGTTTTCAGCGCAAATCCAAAACACAGCACCATGCAATGAAGAAATTTAACTCTATCCCAGCCAAAACCATTACACATAAGACCAAGTCCATCCCACCATGCAACTCCACGGCTTTTTTTTGCCTTTAATACAGTATTTGGTCTCTCCCACATGTATTCTACTGCAGAGATTGAATCGCCTTAGCCATCTACACAGAAAAAGCCATATGCCCATAGACACTTAAAGCACCTGCCAAATCAGTACCATTTGACATGGTCTTTGCAGTTGCTGGTGTCTTGTAGAACGTTTTTCTGACAGGACCTCAAGTTGGCCTGTGCTGTAAGGTGGATCTGCTTAGCGCATTTCTTTAGAGTGAGCTTTCTAAAGGATGACTTATGTTCAGAAAGTCAAGATTTATCTGAACATAAACTGCCATGCTTAACTTTTGCAGCATAATCAAACACAACTAGAAATGAAGAAGGTTTACAACAACTCTCTGTTTGCTTATGATCTTCACAGGTTGTTCCCAGCCCACAGGCTTGCTTTAAATTACATTTAGTGGTGTCTCAATTTACAGTGAAGAGCAAATTTCCTCCAGGGCCCAGGAAGGTTTTTTTCCCTTGTCCCAAGGCCTGGCTGTCTGCTTCCACCCACCAAAAAAAAAAAAAAAAAAAAAAAAAAAAAAGAGATTTTGCTTGAACTGTGAGTTCCCAGCTGTGACTGTCTCTGTCTGCCTCACAGTGCAAAAACATCTCCCTTGAAGACTTCAGCTTCCTTTCTTCCCTCCACTTCATCATCTCTATGGGAATGCACAATATTCAGACAAATAAGACTGATTACATTCATCACAGTTATAAACGAACTTCAGCAGCTAAACTGAACATACAGCTGGCTCAGAAACCAACTCTTTTCCCAATGAATCGATATTCAGCACTGCCGAAAAATCAGGCCTAGCTTTGTACAGCTGTTTTGGGGCCCAAATGAGCGTGACATATCAATTTCTGAGATTTTTTTACTCAGCTCTCATGCATATCATTAGTGTTTTTAAAGCTCCAGCATCACAGGACCTATGAACAGAGCAAATTTTCAGCTTTTCTTCAAAAAAAAAAGGATGTCAGGGAAGAAATTTTAGCCCTACAGCTGCAAAAATAAGGTAAAAATCTGACTTCTCTTGCTTAGAAAAACCTTAAAAACAAGTAACCATCATCAACAGCTTATGAAGAAATAATTTCAAGCCAGTTTCATGTTATGGGTGCCACAGCCCATGGTTCTGTTGCTTTGGGTTTGTTGCTCCAACCACAAATCTCAGAATGGAGCTGATTCTCTGTTACTTTGTCACATGCTTCATAAGAGTGTAAAACTCACCATCCAGAGTAATAGTAATCCACGTTCCTCCAGCGACACTGCCCTCTCGGGGCTTAATGAGCAATCCCGTGGCTGCCACTGCAAAAACAACCCAGCTACATCAGGCTGAAGTGTAATGCAGATGTCTAATATATCTCATTCAGGATGAGACCTAGTGGTCTGACAGCAGTCCTCCTGTGATCCCACCCTTCATGTCATTTCTCCTTCTCAGGCATCCAAATTACTCATATTGCTCATCATTTTTCCCCCAACTGTCCCCCCCACGTAATAGTCCTGCTTTCCCTCATAGGGGTTTTGATGTCTTCAGGACTTGGTGAACCAAGCTACAGTCTGAGCCACCTGTCCTCCTCAAGAATTAAAATAAAGACAATAAACCTCATGTTTATTTCTCCAACTCTCAAAGAAATATGTTTGCTGACTTCTGTACACCCTCCTAAACTTAGGGCTGCCCACAAAACGTATCCTTTTCTTGCTCCAAGACAACCTGTCCAGCTCTTTCTTGACAAAATCCTTAGGAAAGAAACACAGGCCTGGAAAGGAACTCTTGCTTCATGAAATTGGGTCACCTGTAACTTGCTATACAATACCTCTCATAAAGGCATCAAATTCTTAAGATAATTTAGGATTTATTTTGGGAACTCTCATCCTCTGAAGCTAATAGAGATGAACCAGTGGCTAGCTTCTTTTTTTGTACCCAAATATCAGAATTGTACAGTGATAACCAGTTTCTTGTTTAGCATTTCAGAAGTTTTCCAGCTTCTTAGCTGCACGTGAATGCAATCTCACCAAACACCAGTATTGATCACTGAAGCCAAATATTGGGCATACTTTCATCATGAACCGATAATATCAACATGCAACAGCGATAGGACTCTATCATCAAATGAATGAAAACCAGTAGGCATGAGATGGACCCAGGCAGAACAGGGAAAATTAACAATGAATCCAGAAATCTCCACTGGCTATGGAAATAATGCCATGAAAAGCCACTGATAAGGGTGGACAATGTCCAGTATGCTGCAGTCAATATCATGTAACGTTCAACAGCTTTTAGACAGAGCAAGAAGGGATGGACTCAAGCCACATCAGGGTAGGTTTAGGCTTGACATTAGGAAAATTTTTTTCACTGAAAGGGTTGTCAGACATTGGAATAGGCTGCCCAGGGAGGTGGTTGAGTCACCATCCCTGGAAGTATTTAAAGGTCATTTAGATGTGGTGCTTGGAGATACGGTTTAGGGGTGTACTTGGTAGAGTAGGGTTGATGGTTGGACTGGATGATCTCAAAGGTCTTTTCCAACCTGAATGCTTCCATGTTTCTACGTCTCTCACTCACAGTCTGTATCCAACCCAGCAACACTGGATTTTGCTGGTCTTGTATGAGCAATGGGTTCAAGACACCACCCCTGTATCACCCACCTGCAAAGATTATCAGCTCAGCACTCAGAAAAGAGGGTCTCCAAAGGTTCATCGTGGACTTCAGATGGGGATTTTACAAAAGGCTGTATCCAGGATCAAGCCCTTAGCACCTTCCCTGTAACTTTGAAACAAACTCCATAAATATTCTTTCTTCACATCGCAGACCTGTGGGAGCGATGGTCTGTGTTACAGCAGACAGGATGGACTGTAATGTGGAATCACAGAGAAAAGACTGATTCACCTCTCACACAGTATAAAGGATCAATATGTCACAAACCATACTCTTTTTCCTCCCACCCAAGAGATCTACATAGAACATACGCCCCTCCAAGCAGATGACTTTCCAGTAGAGCTCAGAATGAACTTTCCCCCACTTGACTATGTAACTAAACTCTCTAGCCTTCCACAGCTAGCTCCAAAATAGGAATGGCCCATGCTGGCTCCTGCACATGTGCTTAGGTATTGCTCGGAAGAGCACTGGTAGACTCGATCACAGCAGTGCTGGGAATAGTTCTAAGAAGGTAAACAGTTGAGTCCCTGTAGCCTGGGAAGTCCCTTGGTCTCAAGTCCACACCAGGAACTGTTCCAACATTTAAAAATGTAGATCATCAACCTTACTGCTCTCACCCTGGGTTTTGTACTAGCAATGAAATAACCATGGGTCAATTAATTTAGCCACATTTTAAGTGAGCAAGTACATCAAATTCTCACCAGTGAGCACAGACACTGGGAGACCCTTACCCACAACAGCCCTTGGTTGTTAAACTTAGCTCAGGCTACAAAAACCCCAGGCATAAAGATAAAATCAAAAGATAAGAAGACAATTTAAGATTTTGGATTGGATTTATGGTAGGATCTAAAGGAAAAAATCACAATCATGAATGTATGAGGCGCTGTATAATCAGTAATTCCCAAAGGGAGAATCTGTGTCCCCTGCATAGAAGAATAAAATGATGCAGAGACAGTCTTTCACAGTCCTACTCCACCAGTCAGTTCATGAAAAAAGAACGGACCTCCTCTCTCTTAACACCCAGTTCCTCTACAGAATGATAGTACCAAGAGCTCATGTGTTCTTCCATGTCTTGGTCTTGCTCCGTACACTACATACACTGGACTGATTCAAGTCCTCTTCTACATTGCTGAATCAGGGAGAAAGCCTAAATGTCTGTCCATAGCACTAAAATTGTCTGCTTTACTGGCTTCTGCAACTGTAAGACCCATCAAAATGAAGCCAATTGAGGTAACAGCTGCATTAAAGAAAACAACACTGTTTAAAGAAAAAAAAAAAAAGGGGGCTTATTCTTTGTTTACTAGTGCTACAGTTGTTCAGAATACCTGATGCTTTAAGCCATTTTGAAAAGGACTGACATGTGGAGAAATTATCTGTGGTCTCTAAGCACAAAGTGCTCTTGAACACTGATTAGAAGATGTGGTCAGCCTGTGTCCAAGGGTGCTGGATATTGCTGGGGCATTGCACATTCCTTATCTACAGTGGAGGGAAGGGAACTTGCTTCTCTGCTCTTGTTTCTTTCTGTCAGCCCTTTGCCAGATAATGCAGTAAGGAGTTTCAAGGCAGTTGGTGAATGTTTGTAGAAGAAGCCTTCTCCAAGCACTTAGGGACACTGAATACTGATCTGGTAACTGAGATATTATAACAGCAATCTCTGACCTGAGGGGAAAGTGAGGAATGAATGGAGAACAGAAATAACTGCTCAGGACTGGGCAGCAAAGCATTTGGTGATAATGGCAGAAGACGACAAAATTCAGCACAAAGCCACGTCCGCATTTGTTGCACAACCCAATAACAGCAGATCCATAGAGCAAATCAACTGATGCTGAAGACCCAGCATCCACCCTACAAGCATTTAGGGGTGTTACAACACTGGTCCCAAGGACTGAACATCCATTAATGGCTGGATTGTTGTCTGGTGCATATCTTTGAATTTACCCAGAAGGATTGACATCTGCTCACTGAGACAGTTCTGTGGTGTGGAAAAAAAAAAAAAGATCACCTTATCTGGAGATGAGAAGACTTGCTTCAAAAGTGTACTCCTGGTCTAAAAGGGGCACTGAAGGAGATACTGTGCAGCATTTGAAGCACCTCTTCCTCCCTTAGGAGTGAGGACTTTTTTGCAAGATTAGAGTGGAATGCAATGCCACCATAGAGGGTGTTCAAGAAACCAAATCTGCTGGTTGGTACTGTAGGAAAGGCAAACCTTATAGCAAAACTGATTGTTTTTCACATACTTGCTCCCCTATTGCTATTACCATAAACATGGTTTTAGGATCATCCAAATACTATACATTATGGTCACAAATTCTCAAACTAAAAGGCTCCTCCGAGCTTCTGGGTGAGAGCAGAGACACACAGGGCTGCACAGAGGAAGAAGTGTGGCTGAGCACCCTGGAAAAGATGCAACAGAAGAGTAACATTTTTAGAAGTATGGGTTGGGCAGAAGCTTTTGTTACCCCATGACTATGGCAAATATGCTCTCCCCATAAAGCCAACCTCTAAGCTTCTATTGCCTATTGTACCACAAGACCTACTGTAACTACTCTCCCTATATTTCTTGCACATTTTGACGTAACTGCAATTTGTAGGGTACAGAGTCCAGAGCCCTGATGCATGAGAACCTTGCATTTCAAAGCAGGTGCATAAAAGGGTCATTTAGATTTACTTTTATTATTCTTATTAGCACTTTTTCAGGTATTACTTACCTTATTCAATTTTTTGTTCTTCCATTCCTCTGAAGAGCAAAGTGCAGAGGCTCCAGTACCAGCATGACTGCTCCATCCCTTTAATGCCAGCTCTACTGCAATTTTCAGTCTGAGGTTGTGTTAGGCACTCAGTTCAGTCCCTGTGGGGGTAACTGAGTCACAGTGTGCTGAAACCCACCGGACTAGTTTTTCAAAAGGCTCAATGCCTGTCACAGACAGCTCAGCACCGTCCATTGGGCATGCTTAATTATTAACCTAAGCTACTTGCTGGTATTAACTATTTTGTTCCAACTCTTTAATGACCATAAGGGTGTAACTTGGAATTGTTCTTCCATGACTCGGTCCTCCAACAGGACAATGAATCCATTTTATCTTCTTTTTTCCCCCACAACATGACAGAAAAACTGATGGAATGGTTCTTAACGTCCTGATATCCAACCTGAGAGTGACTTTCACAGCAAGTGGATGTCAAGCTTTCCTCATATACTCATAATTTTTCCGTGGCATTCCCAACCATGTCTGCATTTGGCAGGAATCCTTCCCAAAGGCTGTTCAGACCCCTTAAGACATCTCAGGTTCCTACACCCCTGCAGGTCCTTACACAGTCAGCGGTGGAAAAGAGTGCAGTGTCCTTACACAGTGTTGTCATTGACCCCATGGAGAACCACATGCCTCCACTGGCTGCAGGGAAGACCTAGCTCAGCCTACATCAGGTGCTGAATGTTTGCGTGAACATGACCCCTACTCCCATCTCTGCATTCATCTGTTCAAAGCCCAAATGATTTTTGAGGAAGGCACCAGAAACATGATGAGTTGCTAAGCCGCTGCACTGGTACTGGGTGCCTTCATGGAAGTTTCCACTGAAATTCAGAGGAAGCTCTCAAGACACTACAGCATAACTACAGTTTAATGAGTTACCATGCACCACAGCAGTATGAATGCATACCCTTACCTCATCCCCAAAGGGAGGTGAAACAGACTTGTTTGTTCTTCCTCAGCCTCAATTCAGAGGCATAGTGGCACAACATCATGGGCAATCAGCCTTCAGGGAAGTTCTGGTGCTCTGCCCAGCTGTGGAACCAGTTGTGTTTGGTCTATTCTTAGGCCAAGCCTCAATGTCTCAGCTGCATATAGCCAATGATTACAGGAATCCAATGAAAGTTAACCCTATCCTGCTCAGTAGCATACACTCAGTTTACTTATTAGCTGGAAATACACTGAAAACATGGTCAGAAGAAAGAGCAAACTTGAATTAATTCTCAAAAAAAAAAAAAATATTGCCAAAGAAAAGCCAGTTGACAGGTGGTAACTTGAATGCAGCAGACAGAACCAGATGCTGGTAACAGGGTCCAGTGACAGCCTTAAATAAGGACATGGATGAGATCCAGGGAGCTCCCTCAGGAGAAAGAGGAGGCAGGGCTGGATGCTCAACTGCAACATAAGCCCATGATCCAGCTGGAAGGGAGGACTAGAGATGGGATTGAAGACCAGTACTCCTACAGCCTAACTCAGGGAGGGACTTCAGCCCCAAACCTGAGGTTAAATAGGGCTCCTGATCCCTGGGCAGGGTGTTGTTGGGGGTCAAGGTGAAGCTGATCAGGGCCGTTAAGGTTTATTGCTGCCCTCAGGGCCCTGACATTTCTGTTCCTGACATACTCAGTCACTCAAACTCTCTAGATCATAGCAAGTAAAAAAACAAGTTATCACCTCTGTCATTCTGTAGAGCATTTTGTGATCTAGTCCTAAGGAAATGTTTTATATACAAAACTCTCAACAAAATGGCCTAGGTTTGCAGATCCAAAGGATTCGACTGGGACAAGGAGTTTATTTGCAAAAAGTCACAGATGAGGTAAGACACTGCACAGGGAACCATCCCTCTGAAAGAGCTGAAAATTCAAAAAGAAAGAGGAAAGCTGGTGAAGAACATTTCCTTAATAGAAAGAAACACAGGCCTGTAATTCAGGAGAGGAATGGTCGAGTCAGACAGGAGTGTTGTTATATGAAGTGTAAATACTCTCCCACTACAAGCTGATGACCATGCTTAGGTGTGATTACCCACCAAAGAGGAAAGCAGTACAGTTTGATCAACAAGTGCATGTTTGTGTGCAAATAATTTTTTCTCCTGCTGAAGGAAAGTTCTGCTCAAAAGAATCTGGTTTTGTTTGTTTGCAGTTACTCATTTGGAGATTGCACATTTTAGGCTTATGGGTAGAAATAGCCTTACGGACAGGTTCAGCACTGGGAATCAGAAACATTCCTGCATTGCAACCAGAAAGGACACAGAGAAAAGCAGGAGGTGTGAGCAGTAGCTATTTGTCACTAGGTGGAAGTATGGAGCTGTTGAAGACCTGTCTACCCCTTGAAACACAACTGAAGGCCGGCCAAGCTGTCACTGCTCTGACTGACACAGGTCCAGGACTGGGTTCTGTTAACCCCCTGCACTTGAGGGAAAGGCCACGATCAGGGGACACAGCACAGGAAAAGGTGATGTGGGCCCTATCCTCAGCTCTTTCCCTCACTAATGCACAATTTGGTAGGAACAGCTTCATCTTCAAGTCACATGCTTGTAAAAAGGAGATGGCAATGCTCTGCCTGTGAGGTCTTTTGCACGGCAGGTGCTCTCAAACGGTAGCAGTATGGGAGACACTTAAGTTTCCCCAGGACTTGCAGCATTTCTGGGATGGAAGAGCCTTGCAGGAGACAAGCGAGGGCTTCTCATGCGCTCCCTCAGCCATCGCACAGCGGCCACCTCGCGAGAGGAATGCGGCAGTTGTTGAACACCACATGGCATCTCCCAGCTGAACAGCTGAGTGGGGGATAATGTGGGATAAGACAAGTTTTAGCAATTTTGTTTGCAACCACTCAGGGTATCCGCTCCTCCCTCCCAGCCCTGCTGATGAGTGCACTGCCCTAAGTCAAGGGCACCAGACTTTCCTGCCCGCTCCTCACCAAAGTCAGACATCGTCACAAGGCAACTCACAATTCCTCCATCCACACTTGTAAATAGCAATATCAAATTAGCAATAAAATTAGCAATTAGCAATAAAATTAAATTAGCCATAGCAATAGAGGAAAGTAAGCCTAGTGGGGCCCACGCTTGGACCAGCAACATCATGTTCCTCTTTGACATGGCTGTTGATAAGCAGCCTCCCCTCCAACGCGAGGTGTGCCATGCTGAACACATAGTGGGGAAAAACATCATGAAAATGCTTGAACTTAGGGACTCAGTGCAGACATGGATCTTGGAGAAAGGTCTGTGCTTTCCAGCTTGGCATTGTCAGTAGTTAATGTCCTCTTCCAACTCTTACCTATCGCATTAGTCATCTCCCCAAACAACCTGCAAAACATCTGTGCTCGAGAGGAGATGGGTTATCCATTCACACCATCAGCCTCCTGCCGAAATAAGACCAGGACTTCTGCAAATACTGAGGATCTGGAGCAAAGCTCCCAAGCTTGGAAAGTCTCTGAAGATGATTTCAGCACTGCCCACAGGCTGACCTGTGCCTCAGACTTTGTGGCTACAACTCCCGTGTGGATACATGTGTGAAATAACAAGATCAAGGGCGTGGGCATTGCATCTCCATGGATCACAAATAGCGAACATGATCCCGTGCATGGTTTTGACCCAGACCAGCTCACATTAACCCAAAGAATTCCCAGGCATGGTTCAGGAGTCAGCACGGCCAGCGCCTGCTCCCAGTGAGCAGTATGGGATGCAGTGGCTGAGGTTTTGAGGCTGGTTTTGAATTTAATAGTAGGGGTGTGGTTGCAGAAGCAGGAAAGGGGCCCTGCAAGGTTGGCTTGCTAGTAGACATGTAGCCTGGAAGATTTTACAGGCTAGCATGTACACAAGGGCAGCCCCTGCACTGGCCATGCCGATCTGTGCAGAGCTTTTACAGCTGCTCTTCCTTTCTATTAATACTTCACCTTTTGTGTATTGACACAAACTTCCTGGCAACCAAGGTCACAAGAGAAGGTGTTAAGAAGTTGGACTGATTAATAATAAATCCTCTGGTTTGCTATCTTTTTTCCTGAGAGGCTCGTTAGACATCAGCAGGCAGGGTGATGAGCTGGGATTTCCAAGGGAACCTAGGGGATTTGGAAAACCCTCTCTGATTGAATTTCCCCTCTCTAAATCGCAGCCTTCCTCCTGGCTCTCAGCATCCAGCTGGGTGAAGCTACCCATGGGAAGGTGAGTTGAGACAGTGCAGTGATCCCTAAGCAGGGATCTGGCGTCTGTCAACCATGCTGAAAGTGTCCCCCGGGGCTCTGCAGGGGTTGGGTTTCTTTAGTTATAATCAGGATCTAATGGTCTCCATAGACCAGGTAAGTACCTCTCACTGCTATCAAGTCCCACCATGGAGGGTGGAGTGCACCTACTGCCTCCCCACTTTCCACAGCCCTGAGCATGCTTCAAACGGGACCAGCATCGCAGCCTTAAATGTCTGCCCTCGCCAGGCAACTGTGTTTGGTCCTGGGTTTGCTGGAACAGGCTGAGCTGTCCACTGTGGCGAGAACCATGCTCTTTCCATCACAGTCCTAGACACAGCAGTAGGGCTGAGATAATTTGCCTTGAGATTTTAGGTGCATCTTGTATTGCGAAATAACTCATAGGATAGTCCCATGTTTCCTTCCTGTGTCAATCAGAAGTCAAAGATCACTTATGTCTCGATGCTCACAGGTAAGACAAGAACAATGAGCCGGGGACGTGCAGAGGGATTGCAGAAGCAGTGTCTGATTCCGTGATGTTTATTCCCTCATTAAACGCGTAGCACAGAAATCCGAGTATGAGAAAGCACATACAGCTAGTTTATGAACATTTCCCAAGCCAGGAGAAGAAAGAAGCCCCTGGTAGGTCAGGAATGGCACTCAGATCTCCTTATGTTTACTCACATGTTTTAAGCACCAGTCCATAATCATAGAATCATAGAATTGTTCAGACTGAAAAAGGCCTTCATCAAGTCCAACCATTATCCTGGCACTGCCAAGTCCACCACTAAACCATGTCCCTAAGCACCACATCTACACATCTTTTAAATACCTCCAGGGGTGTTGACTCAATCGCTTCCCTGGGCAGCCTGTTCCAGTGCATGACAAGCCTTTCGGTGAAGAAATTCTTCCTCATGTCCAATCTAAACATCCCCTGGTGCAAGTTGAGGCCATCTCCTCTCGTTCTATCGCATGTTGCTTGGGAAGACACCGACACCCACCTCGCTCCAACCTCCTTTCAGGCAGCTGTAGAGAGCAATAAGGTCTCCCCTCGGCCTCCTCTTCTCCAGGCTGAACACCCCCAGCTCCCTCAGCTGCTTCTCACCAGACCTGTTCTCCAGACCCTTCCCCAGCTTCACTGCCCTTCTCTGGACACAGCTGAGCTTCTCCGTTGCTTGCTACGATTTACACAGGATGGGATTGTGAAGGCAGAGAATGTTGACATGAATACTGCATGAGTTGAAGATAATGAGACTTTTACAAAAGAGGACTGAAAGTCAACTAAGAAGATGGAAAGAAATTAGTAACCTTTCTGTTTATTGGGCAGCTCTAATACTTTCAACTTCCCCTTTATTCCTGCTCTTTTTCACTTAAAAAAAAAAAATGCATTTTATTTCCTAAAAATCTTACCCAGCATTTCTTTTTTTTTTTTTTTTTTTTTTTTTTTTTTTTTTTTTTCAGATTTTAAAACATTTTATTACAACTACATTTGCAGCCCATAACTGAGCTGCCTGCCTTGCCTGGTTCATTTTTCTAGCCAATATGAAATAGGCGTAACTCTTTCCTTTGAGAGCAAAAATGTTGGTGATTCCAGGATCCTTTCTGCACTTCTTTACAGGGTCACTTTTCAGCATGAAAAAAACTCTGTTGAAGTTGTTTCCATAGCTACCCTTGCTGCATTTTAAACAGGCGATGAACTTCTTTAAATACTAAATTTATTGCCAGTGCAGCTGCTTTAATGACAGGTTTGAAGCTTCTTTGGTTTCAAGGTTGAGGCTGTTGCGGCTCGCATCCCCTGTGGCCACACGGGTCGCAGAGGGGATGCGAGTCACCCGGCTGCCTGCCCGTGGCAGATGCTGGAGCCTGGGGATGCACAAGGCAACTGGGTAAGGAGAAACCAGCACCTTGCAGGGGATTTGCCTGCTGCAGCTTTGGTCTTCTCGCCGGCCTGTAGAGGATGCTCCCCTGCTCCTGTGGGATTTGTCAAGCACATGGGATGGCCACAGGGAAAATAAAGGTCAAGGTTGGCTCCCAGACCCATCATGGTATACAAATCCTCCTAAACGAAAAATAGAGCCACAAGGGAAAAAACGCAACTTCAAATAAAGTTCTAGCTGCATCTGTACCAGGGAAAACATCCCGCTTTGAGGTCTTCCCAGAGATGTTCCTCTGCTGGCATGCTCACAGACACCATCTCATTCACGCTTTCCATCAAGCAGGGGCTCTGTTTCAGTGCCATGCACCCTCACTCCTTCAGTCTCTGTGTTACAGAGCTTTTTGCCATGCTAACTCAAGCATCGAGAAAGGCTACAGCTCCATTGTGCTGGGTGCCCTGTAACCACACAATGCCAGATATCGTCTAGCCTAAAAATGCTTTCAAGTTAAATAGGAGCAAAGAAACACAGCCCCAAAGGACTGTGGGAAAAGATGACAGCTACAGACTGCAAACTGTGATGACAACCCCACAAGAGAACAGCACAGGTTGGACCACAGACCCCAGAGAGAGCTTTGCCAGTTAAAATCCAGAGGGGTCGCTTTGATGGAAGAAATCTCCCAGGGAAGTCCAGGCAGGCACTACTGCAGGCTGAAGCCATGGCATTTGCTTAAATAAACAGCTGGTAGCGGATTTGGTTTCCGAATCAGACTGCAACCCAGCACCTACTGAGCTTCATCCATCATTAGTCCTTCATTAGGAAACTTGTTCTTGGCCTGTTCTCCAGCCCTCAGAGGAGTGACGTGTGTCCAGCAGTGGTTTTCATTCTGCCCATCCCCACCCTTGTGGCAAGGCAAATGCCCACTTGTTTCTCATTTTAATACAAAATTCTTTCTGTTTGATGAATTTTCATTTTAAAGGCTGCCACTGCCCCATCCCCTCCGTCCCTGCCACCCATGTCTAAGCAGGGGGAACAGGTGGGACAGCTGACCCTGGTGAATGAAAGGAGAGCACAGTTTCGCTCCCTTCACCCCTTTCTCACAGCCTGCCACTGCTGTCAGTGATCCCCAAGCCCCCATGGACTGGGGATTTGTGTGTATTAGTCACATGAAAGAAAAGAGCCTGCAGCAGGCTGCTCCTGGGCTTTACTTCATCTCCAGGCAAGGGTATGGCTTGCCACTGTATTCCTCAGGGCTGGAATCAAGTGACATTTCTTTTTTTATTATTTGTACAAATTGGCTTCTATGTTTGCCCCCAGTTGTGCAGGGAAATGTGTAAAGCCAGCCACTTACTAGAAAATGAGATCTTTTTCTGCCGTCAAACCGTTGGGACAGGATTTGGTCTCATCCATTCACGTTCTGCGAAGCTCTACAGCCTGTCATCACACAGCAGGTTCAAGAAGAACATTAATGGTCCCTCTCAGTCCTAAATCTATTAATCCTATAATGTCACACACAGCAAGCTCCCAGAAGGATCCCCACTAAGGTGGTCTCACGTTTACATACTGGCCAGTGAACCATGTCTCAGGGATATTGTTCTTCTCTCGGGAATAAAAACCATAAACTCGTGGAAGTCACACAGGTGAACAAACCTGTTACACCACAGGAAAGCAGTGCAGGTACCTTAATAACTTTAAGTCTGCTTTCTTTTGCCAAGGTCAAAGAATAGGTTTCACCATAGGCTTGATTAACCTTGGTTTTTATGGACACACTAATTGCCTGCCTTAATACCAGCAGGTAGAAGCAGTATTTCCACCACTCTCAGCAGTCTCTGGTTGCTGAAAGCCACAGAGCCCCTACATTAGCTCAACAACACCAGCTACACTGTGAGCAAAGTTTTATGCTCCATCTAGCAAGAGCAAAGCCTTTTTCTCCAGTATTCAGGTGCTTGCACACATGAGGTCTGCTTAAGTATCAGCTTGTCCATTCCCACAAGTGTCTTCAGGCAGAAACACAGGTCCCTGAAAACAGAGGGAAGGATTCAATCCCACCAGGCTGGGACAATAACACAACTATATGGATGAGGAGCTAAAGAAAAAAAAAAAAACACCTTTGTTGGCACAAGTGTCATGACCATTGGTACAACTACAGCACAGATGTGGTAACTGCATATTGCTTTTCTCTTAAATGAAGGTGTCAGTGATGTTTCAGGGTTCAGTTCGGACCCCCTGATGGGTTGGTCATTGACCAGCACACCTGCTAGTATTGGTGCTGTGAATCTTAATTTGTTTTCCCACTCAAAACAACTTCCTTCACATTTCCTTCTGGTTTTCTCCTTATGTTCATGGGGTCTTCATAAACAGCCTGAATCCAGCAATAAACCATTTTCTATCCAGCCTTAAAAAAATACCTCTTTTAAACCACAGCAAGATTTTTTCCCCCAGCTTTTCAATACTGTCAGAGATCTGAATAACTGATTATTCACACAGTTCTTAATCAAGATATCCTCATGCCTGCTGCTGCAGAGACCTATCAACCCGACAAAGAAGCCAAAATTAGAAAAAGAAAGGAAAAAAGCACACAGGCGGGATGAGGAAGGAAGCCTTGATCACAGCCTGCTTGCCTAAGTGCATTCATTAATGCTTTCATTTAGAAGTTTTGCATGGGTTAAAATGCAAATTGAATGAATATTCAACCCCCGAAAGCAAGACAATCCCCTTGTTTTGGGGGAGGGGGGCTCATTCAGTCCAGTCAGATGCTTTTCAGACAGTCATGTCTTGCGTTTTCCAGCACTGTACGTGCGTGTACTGGGGGGGGGGGGGGGGAGGGCCATGAAAAAATAAAAGTGCCAGTGTTCCTGCTGTCAGCCCTTTACCCACCTGTTCCTCTTTTAGCCCAAACGTGTCCACCTCTGACCGCGCTGCGGGACCAAGGCACTTGCGAGGCTGTGCCCCCCACCCCTCGCTCCCCAGCTCCCCACGGCAGCTGTGTAAACCTCAAGGGCAACAGCTGGGGACCGGGGATGATGCCTCCAGCTCCCGGGTGGAGGTACAGCAAAAGGCATTGGCAAGGGCTCCAAATCACTGGCCTGATGGTGAGGACTCTATTTAAGTCGCGCAAAGTTTGGCACTACCCCCACGTGAACCTTGTGCCCATAAATCCAGCCCAATTAGCTCTCAAGACACGTTCTCTTGCTGCAAGGTGCTAATTTGGTAATTGCCTGCCCTGAGGGAACTCCAGGTTGGGGTTTTGGGTTGGGGATCTGCTCAGCGATGCTACGACCCCGGAGGGCTCCCAAGGAACCCTGGCCACTTCGTAGATGCAAAGATGGGAAGGGGAGAAAAGAGTGAGATAAATTCTTCTCTTGAGTGCTGAATCAAGCCCTGAAATTACCTGGAATTTGCAGGAAGGAATTTTCCAACCTCTGGCAGTCAGGGACAGTAAATTTCACGCCCTGACTTCAGAAAGACAGAGATGCACAGCTTGATGCAGTCCACTTGTGCTCCTGCCTGTCTGCGGGCTATTTTCCAAAAGCCCGACACGGAATTGGGCCTTGGTGAGATCCTCCTTAATCTGCTTAATTGTAAAATCACCAGTGGGATGAGATCGAAACACTACCCTAAGGCATCACTTTTTTTATCCTGTCTAAATATGTGTCAGAACTCAACAATGCTTCTCCAGGATCTTTTTTTCCTGCCTTGAAGGCGGATGGAGCTGTCCTACATGGAAAGACATCCCTGAACAGAAGAGAAGGTGGCAGGAATTCTCTGTTCCTATTCTAATGCCAATAAATTAAGATAGTCACAAGCTGTCCAACTCAGCAGATCTCTGGGACAGTGGATTTCTGGCTTGGGCAATAGCTAGAAAAAACAGTCCTGCCACTGCAATGAGTCCTTGGCCATGTGTCAGGGCAGGCTCCCTGGTGCTCCTGACCTTCATCAGGTAAGAGAAGCAAAGAAATTAAGACTGTTGCCTTCCCAGCAGTCTTACCTGACCCACTTTTACTACTGCATGGCCTCAGAAATCTCTCTTCCTAGCTTTCAGAAAGTATCTGAAGACTTACAGTGGAACTCCACTAATTCAGACTGAGAGCCCTAGAAGGTGGCTTTACCTGGAGCCCAGGTAGATCTGTCTCAGATTTACAGGGGACCCTGGGTAAGTCACTTAAAGTCTTCAAGGTTTATCTATCAAGAAGGATAACAGCAGGAATAATATGAGATTAATGACATCTTGGATTCTCAGACAATGAGTCTGTGAAGGCAATAAATGTCTCATTAGCCATTTTCCTTTCATTAGTCTGACACCAAAAGCAGATAACATCCTTATTATGTTCTATGTTATTATGAATTTTGTCATGTTTCTTTACCACATCTGTGCCCACAGCAGGACGGCACTATGTTGTTTGCATCGCTCATTGTAGTCTTTGTATGTATGAACCTTGATTTCACAAAAACTAAGTGGGCCAAAAGGCATCATGTGGAATATCAACCTGATGAAGCAGGGAATAATACTCTAGATCCCTTAGACTGGGGAAGCTCTAATACAGGAAACAGGGAGCACTTGCCACATGAGTTACTGGCATTGCTGGGAGGAGTTGGGGGCCTCTGCAGCCTTTGCTGTGTTCAAACCCACTCAGTGGAGCCCTACACAGATGTCTCCAAGCCAAACATGTTTTGAAGAGTTTGTTAGGAGATTCATTGAATATTGGGTGCAAACCAGGCTACTTCTTGTCCTTTTTCTGTCTCCTCCCAAGCTTGCTGTCCTTTAGTAATTGTGCAAGGGACTGTTGGAGTTGACATTCTGATTGCTAGAATTGGATGGATGATATCTATTGGTGGTCGCTGTACGAGGACAAGTCTGAAGAGGTCAGTGATCTGATCTTCCCATCAACTAACCCAGAAAGTACACTCAAAATCAAGCAGAGACTCTAAGACTGGGTGTCTTCCAAGCGGAGAGAACTTAATTTCTGCATCCAGGCATTCCAGGTTCAAACAGACTTTTTCATTCTGGAGTCTATGCCAACTTTCCACATCCCTTCCCCATCACCTACACTCCCAGGCAGCGTGCAGGCATGCTCCCCCATCCAAATCCTCTCCAGCTCAATCAGCTGTCACAGGCCCCGCATTCCTGCAGGACTCCCAGAACTGGCAGCTCTGGACATCTGCTCTTTTCCACCCCCGCAAATATGCAAGCAGGTGTGAGGCACCACAACTTTCCTTGTTCCTAGCCACTTTTACCCAGGCAGTATGAATGAAGGCACAGCCAGAAAGGCAGATGATCTGTTCCCCTCTATCGTCTTCACATCCCTCCAGGGAATGTACAGAGACAAAAATCAACCTCTTCAACACCGTTGAAGCAAAACCAGAAAAATAAGTCTCATGTGGCTGAATGTAATTCCTCTCTACCTCACTCTAACAGGGACTTTACGCCAATGATGAAAACAAGAAGACTCAACAGCTCTTGGTGTACTGCAGCACACGGTTACAAAGCGGTATCTGAAGCATGTGCTACTTAGGTCAGCAAAGCTGCAGAATACTGTGCAAAATAAGTGGTGTCTGTATTAATCTCGGACTTAAATGGCCTTCAGTGAAGGGATTCTGAAAAACAGTTACTAGTGAAGACCAAATTTTTCGCTGCTCACAAAAAAAAACAAACTGCTGGTTGCTTTCTTCCAACCAGCCAAGCTATAAGGTGACGGTACATAATACAGGGTTACAATGGCCAAGAAACCAAAGTGGCAAAGCAAAATTACCCTGTTCAGATCAGCCAGGAATACCAGAACTGCCATACAAAATTGCAGGGAGATCCAGGTTTTAGATGTCTGTCATCAGCTCAGAGTGTATTAGGCTGAGCGCCATCCCAAGTCCTCACCCAGCCTCTGACAGCAGGGATGCTGTCCCCTCCTGTTGAGGAGAAAGCCTGGTGAGACTCTGCTCAGTTTATCAGATCAAGCACAGCCACATCACAGAACATTTTCACTCTAGATCTGCTCATTTACCTGCCACAGCAGAAGTTCACATCACTATTACTTTTCATCTCCCATAGGCTGTACTTGCCTTCCCACCCCAATTCCTCCATCTGAACACTTGTGAAAACCTCCAATATCTATAATCCCTTTCATGGATCAGATTTGCACTGCCAACCATCTGTTACTGAATAAACGTCCTACACTGGGAGGAGAACTGTAGAGAAAAGGTGTTTGCCCGTTAAAGAAACAATTAGATGCATTCCCCATAGAGAAAGTTTAGGTATGTCTTTTGCATTAATTATACAAAATGCCTTTCTATAGTGACGGCTACACTTTTCTGATTCCTATGGAGAGCGGTCACCTTACACAGAACTTAGTCTCTTCTTGGTTGATGTTACAGTGGTTAAAACACTACAAGAGGAACACGTGCCTGGCAAGTTTATTGTTATCCATCATATCAATTATTTCATCAGCATGGAGGGCTGTAGAGGACTGGTCTTATCCACATCCCAATGAAACTGTAATTATTGAATAAAAATAAAATAAAAATGAAGTGAATGCAGTTTGGGTAGTTTATGCTGTATAGGTTATTACCTAGGACTCAAAAAAATTTATATAGACAGCGGGATCAAGTGCACCCTCAGCAAATTTGCAGATGACACCAAGCTGAGTGGTGCAGTCAGCACACCTGAGGGATGGGATGCCATCTAGAGGGACCTGGACAAGCTGGAGAGGTGGGCCCATGTGAACCTCATGAGGTTCAACAAGGCCAAGTGCAAGGTCCTGCATCTGGGCCGAGACAATCCTCATGATCAATACAAGCTGGGGGATGATGTGATAGAGAGCAGTCCTGCCAAGAAGGACTTGGGGGTACTGGTGGATGAAAAGCTGGACATAAACCGACAACGTGTGCTCGCAGCCCAGAAGACCAACCACATCCTGGGCTGTATCAAGAGCAGCGTGGCCAGCAGGTCAAGAGAGGTGATTCCCCCCCTCTACTCTGCTCTGGTGAGACCCCACCTGCAGTGCTGCGTCCAGATCTGAAGCCCTCAATACAAGAAGGACATGGACCTGTTGGATCAGGTCCAGAGGTGGCCACGAAGATGCTGAGGGGGCTGGAGCACCCCTCCTGTGAGGACAGGCGGAGAGAGTTGGGGTTGTTCAGCCTGGAGAAGAGAAGGCTCCAGGGAGACCTTACAGTGGCCTTCCAATACCTCAGTGGGGCCTACAGGGAAGCTGGGGAGGGTCTATTTACAAGAGCACATAGTGATGGGACGAGGGGCAATGGTTTTAAATTAGAAACGGGTAGATTTACACTGGATATTAGGAAGAAGTTCATTACCGTAAGGGTGGTAAAGCACTGGAAAAGTTTGCCCAGAGAGGTGGTGGAGGCCCCATCCCTGGAGACATTCAAGATCAGGCTTGACTGGGCTCTGGGCAGCCTCATCTAACTAAAGATGTCCCTGCTCGCTGCAGGGGGGTTGGACTAGATGATCTTTGGGGGTCCCTTCCAGCCCAACACATTCTATGATTCTATGGGAAAAAAAAAAAAATCAGCACATTCATCTTCTTCTTTCAAACAAGTAGGATTTGAACAAAAAAAAAATAGAAGAAAAAAAAAAGATCATATATTTTGTAGTGAAAGTTTAGGGTTATAAGTGTGTGCAATGGATCAAAGTAGTGGGTTTAGAGGGACAACCACCTTCCTTTCCCTATGGAAGGGGCTGATAGCTTACAGGAAAGTCAGGCCAGCCCCAGTTAATCCCATGACTGCACGGGACCATGTGAGGTCCCTGAGCTAAACTGCTGCTCTCGATATCACTACAAGGTGTATCAGTAGCTCAAAATAGAAGACATCCACTTTTTACAGCTTCCACATGACCGCAGAAGAAGTCACACGCCCAGCTTGCACCCAGCTGCCGTCCCCGCATCACCGTGAAACGCGGCACTGCCTGCGAGCACAGGCACACCCCAGCGACACCAAACCCTGCTCTCAGTCTCAGCTTCCCGTGTCCAAAATCCATCAGGCATCTACCCAGGCTGTTACAGGAGAACATCAGCCCCCAGCCACCCAAATGTAAACTTTCCATCGCAAGATTAGTGCAGAACCTGGATAAACTACAAGCAGACAACGCAAAGTCAGCTGTACCATTCTCCCTCTTTTGCAGGTAGGTAAATGGTAGCATGAGGGTCTCCTCTCCTTGTCACGTCCTCCTCCTTGCAAGCTCATACTGCTGGCATGCACAACATGTGTTGTCCTTTTTCCTTCCTTTCCATGGTGGGCTTGCACCTGTGCTGCCACCAACCTGATTCAGCTACAACTTTTGGGGCAAGGGAGGGCAGAGCAGCATTGTCTCCAGCACCCTGGTAAGACCATCACCCTTTTCCAGCTGCGCTTCTCAGGAGGAAGTTGTCTGTGTCATAGCACTGACACCACTACAGCTACATTTCAAATGGTTGAACGGAAAGATCACGGAATCACAGAGCGGTTTGGGTTGGAAGGGACCTTTAAAGGCCATCTAGTCCAACCCTCTTGAAGTGAGCAGGGACATCTTTAGGTAGACCATGTTGCTCAGAGCCCCGTCCAACCTGACCTTGAATATTTACAGGGAATGGGTATCTGCCACCTCTCTGGGCTACCTGTGCCAGTGTTTCACCACCCTCATTGTAAAAAATTTCTTCCTTATATGTAATCTGGATCTAGCCTCTTAGTTTAAAACCATTACCCCTTGTCCTGTCACAACAGGCCCTGCCAAAAAATCTGTCCCTATCTTTCTTATAAGCCCTCTTTACATACAGAATGGCTGAAATAAGGTCGCCTCATAACCCTCTCATAAGGGACGTGTTCTGTCCATCTGATCATTTCTGTGGCCCTCCCCTGGACCCTCTCCCACAGGTCCATGTCTTTCCTGTGCTGGGGACCCCAGAGCTGGACGCAGCCCTGCAGGGCGGGTCTCACCAGAGCGGAGCAGAGGGGCAGAATCCCCTCCCTCGACCTGCTGGCCGCGCTGCTCCTGATGCAGCCCAGGATGCTGAGTCCGTCTGAAAGCCAACACCAAGGGCTCGGCAACGCTGCAAAGATGAAGTGCTCAGATTTGTGCTTCCATTTCTTTTCACCCCACTTCTGCCCCTTCTGACCACAGATGGCTTTGGCAGAGGCTTCGAGGCAGAGGGGGACACCCGTGTGCACAGCACCCTCCCGGCTCTGGCTCACACCGCGGGGGGCACCCACCTGTTCTGTGAAGCATGCCAGCTATGAGGGCTGTTCGGGGGAGAGGGGGGGTTATACAGCCCCCAGTCAGTGTGCTGCATCCTCCCAGGCTTGAACTCCACTTCAGAGGAGCAAATGCCCATAAGGAAGCACTCTGAGTGCCATCCATGTAGTATCATGGACAAGCAAAACCAGGAACACAATGCATTGAACGGCAGGAGTTTTTGGGATTTAGGTAACTTATTACCATTGTTTAGCGGGGAAGAAGTGGGAAGTCCTTCCCAAACTATTATCTTTCACAAACTGAAGTAAGCACTTCGTCCCTACTATCCAAAAAAATTCTGAGCACTAGAAAAATAATTAAAGAAAAAAAAAATTTCAGGTTGTATAGTTATACATGATCATGAATTCAGTCAAAAATAAACGAGGTTGCATCCTTTTCTTAAATTGATATTATTGTTGTTTACCATGGAGCAAGGAGCCAGGATTGCAGCAGATATGACAGGACCAGTACAACACATCTCCCTAAGTGACTTATCTTAGTTTCACACTTCTCCCCCCCCCTTTATTTTTTTTGGCCTTACATTGTCATTTGGAAACATTCTCAACTTTCTCAGAGTTAAAGAAACAAATTGAATAGTAAACCCATCACTCTGCTCCTTACCAGACTCCTACAAGACCTAAACCAAAATACCCTTTAAAAGTACATTTCATTTTTTTTCCCCCCTTTTCTGCCAAAATGTCAATGTTTATTGTCATTTTTCTTCTGTGGGGAAAAAAACTTTTGAAGTGTACTCAGCTTCTTTTAGCAGGCAAACTTCTTCATGTTAAAAGCAGAGTGACAACATAACCCTGCAGTCAGGTCAAGAGGATTGACCACCCACCTAGGATAAAAGAAGTAGTAGGATGGGGACAAAAAACAAGGAGCAGGCTCTGTGGTAAAAGACAACCGGTAATAAGACTGTCTGAGAGAGCAATGCCCTAAAGCGAATGAAACTGGACCGGGTAACACTGCTGGGCGCAGGAACTCCATCATCCTCACTGCAGGAACATCCTCAGTGTGGTTTTGGCTGAGACAGCTACTCCCTGCCATCGTTTTCCAGTCACAGTTCAGGAGTTTGCATGGGATAAGAACGCATCCTGACAGGCAGCTGGGTGGAGCAACCCTGTTTTGGAGGGTAAAAGGCTTTAATAATACCAGAGCGGGCCGTTTGGCATAGGGGCCAGAGAACTGTGCCAATCATATTTAATTTACTAGTTTAGACATAGAGTAAAGGGTGTAATTTTTTAAGTACTTGCTGTGCCATAAACTCCTTCCCAGAACTTGGGCATGTCATCCCATGCCTCAGTTTCCCAACCATAAACAACATTTTGATATAACTTCCCTCTCCCAGGGTGGGATGAGGACCTAAGAGGCACTCTGAGGCACTCGGACACCCCATTAATACTATCTGCTGGACAAGGGATTGGTCAAAACCTCTCTGCAAACATCACCCATACAAATGGATTCATTTCCAGTCTCCCAGGGACGCCATTTTTTTAAACAGCTCTAATGGAGAAGAAAATAAAAAGCAATTATAGTTAATGGTGCATTTCTAAAGGTTCGTATTCCTGGCTGTACTGGGGTGACCTGTGGAGCTGGTTGGGCTCAGCCCCTCTTGTCTGGCTCAACGTTTGCAAAAGCCCAGCTCCTCCTATCCTGCCCGACCACCTCTGCTAACTAAAGAGCACCATCAGGATTTCAGACCAGCTCCAGCTCCCTGCTCCTCCTCCTCCTCCTGCAGCAGCCCCCTGGATGCTAAAATATTAAACTGATGTACCTGCAATAAATGCCTGTATTCTTAGAAATCTTTGGTGTTTTGGGGTTTTTTTTGACGGGACCCAGCTGCAGCATCACAAAAAAGGCATAAAATGAAGAAGTGCCCTCCCAGCACAGGACAGCTGAAGCAGTGTCACTCAACGTGCCGCTGTCAGCAGGGTGATTGAGGTGGACAGGAGGGGCGGGAGTGGCCACAGGCTGTAAAGGACATGGGCAGGTGGGAGGACGGGGCAATGGGGTGGGCTGGCCTGGGGGGTAGGCGATACAAAAGGGACCGTGACAGCCTGCCAAGGCAGGGACCACGCGGGGATGGCAGGAGAGCATCTTAGGGGTTGAGCAAGGCAGGGAGGGGAAGATGCATGTGAAGGGCCAACTGGCAACCCAATGCCAGGGTTGCAGAAGGCTGGTCTGCCCCGAGCGGGACGAGACAGAAATACTGGTGCAAAGGCTTTAGCAATAGATCTAGCAAGGGACTTAAGAGGATGCTAATGCAAGGTGGGGAAAATGAGCCCAGAAGGTAGAAAACTGAGTGAGGGGAGAGGAATTTAACATGATTGTCATGAGGGAGAAGAGAAAAATGGAGGCAATCGTATAGAGGAGAGGGGGAGAGGTGGAAATGCCCACTTCTCCATAGACATTGGCACACACACACACAGAGGGGTCAGTAGTATAAGCTGGTTCAAGCCCTTTTTTAGCCTCAGCCTTTGCTAAGAGACTCTTCAGCACCCCCAGGCGTAGGCTGCTTGCTGGACAGCATTTCTGACCACACCAGCTCCTGCTTCCTTGGGGAAACCTTGAAGAGGAGGAAAACACCCCTGCTGAAGATACCAGCCCAGATGACAACCCTGGGGTGCTATGAAGCAGCAAAGGACCCGAGAGAGGAAGATGACGAAATCAAGTACTTCTTTGCTGAAGGTAATGTCTGAGATTTACTTTTTTTTAGTGCAATATCTTCTGCAGCATGAGAATTGCTGTTTTTTATGGCCAGTGTCATGCATCCAGGGTTGTGCAAAGCATCGTAAGGGAACGTAAGGAACTCTGGGCAAGGAAAGAGATGCCGAGGATGGAAGAGGGAAAGGTGGTGAGGTGGTGTCCTCCTGGTCCAAAGCAGGCCTCAGACTCACTACCAAGTTCCCAGGAACCAGACCATACTGCCTGGATGTAGCCCATGGACGTGGCCTTGATGCATCCCTTCAAAGTGTGTGTGTGTGTGTGTGTGTGTGTTCGGGCTCATAGCTATGGACAGACAAAACCAAGGGATGGGTTTGATTTTCAGAAATGTCTTCAGAATAATGGTTTGGTTCACAAGGGTGGAAGAGTTGGTGTTTGGTGCCCTGTTGGCCGGATCTCCCAGCTCACAAGGCAAACCTTCAGGGACCCAGGGGGGTACAGGGACTGTTGAGGAGGGACTGTAGGATCTCAGCCGGTCAGCGTAGGCTGGAGGGCCAGCATCATCTCAGATTGCTCCCGAGGAGCCTCCTTTGACTGCCCAGGGTGTCCAGGTGGGACTAACACCTTTCAGGGGAAGTGACCTTCTGATTTTCTCACTTTGAAATAAGTGGTCACCAGCAAGTTTCCATTAGTGCCTCCTTGTCCACCAAACCCAGCTTTTAGACCATGTCATCTCCACACTGGTTTTGATATACGTATCCCTCCAGAATCCTTGTTAGACAATTAAGTGCTTCTCTGTTTCATGGATGGAAAGCAGTGGTACATACATGCATAGGTCCAGATTCATCTCTGTTGCCCTTAGACCCTTAAGTGAGGAGTCTAAGTGAAAAACACAGTCAACCCTGGCTCCTTCTAGAGGAGAGAGATGGTCCCCTCTTGACACGCTCCTGGTCCCTCTCTGTGGGTCCTTGCCCTCCATGGGTGGCTATTCCTTGTATTTCCAGCCTGTTAGCAGTACTGGTTATTTTAATTGGGAATGCATGACAGAAGCTGTCAAAAGCCCAACGTGGGTTTGTCCTCCTCCTGGCTCAGCATATCCCCCCAGCTCCCTGCACTTGAACCACATGGGGAGGAGCTAACCAAAAAAGACACTAGAGGAAAAGAGCACTATCCTCTGCCCCAAGGCTGTACCCTTTGCACCCATTCTCAGACCATACCATTAGGCCTCCTGACCTCCAGAAGAAAGGTCCAAGCTGGGGAAGGGTTCATGGGAAGAGGTGATCCAAAAATCCCCAGATAAACAGTCTTAGATGCAGAAAGGCGGCAAGAGAGACTCCTCACTTTCTCAAGCCAGTGACAAAAATTCTACCAGCTTCTCGAGGGACACGACTATCCTAAATCGCACTATTCTCTAACTTCACTTGCATTCAAGATATGGGAAAAAAAGGGGAAAGCTAAGGGGCAAGAGAGACCATGCTGGACCTGTAAGGGCGTTGCTACAGGCTCTTCAGTTTGTCCCAGGCAAAAAATTTCACCTCTGTGCCTCAGTTTCCCCACCCATAATCTGGGAATACTGGTGAGCAGGCTTTGCTCAGGGGCAGTTATTCTACTCTGGTTGCAGAGCATCAGCCTGGCTAAATAAAATATGAGGGACTAAATCAGAGAGAAGATGTCACTTTAAAAGCACCATATATTAGACCAGATAAAACAAAAAATATAAATTCAAGAGCCATAATGTGAGTATCTTTTTATATTGAGTTAAAAGTGGTAGAAAATCAAACAAGGAGACTAGTAGGATGGACAGGCATATTTCCAGGCCTGCTGGTGATTCTGACACAGCCTTTCCAAATAACCTTGGGCAACTCACTTATTTTCTCCAGCTTTGTACTCTGCTTAGTGCCTGCCTTTTCCAAGACACTTAATATCGCCACACTAGGACTGGGGGTTCCAGAGCTGCTCATTGAGACCTTATTGCCACTGACTTCAGGTAGAGAACTCATTACCATAATTTATGGAGCAAACTCCATAAGCTCCAACACACTCTCAGGAAACCCCACCAGAGTCTGAAAAACCCAGGCGTATGAAACACCTCCAAAAGCTAAGTGCCTAAATATAGTCTCTGGCTAGTCATAGGCAATATTTTGCAGACAGATGCAAACTTGCTTTGCTGAGTTTTAAGCTTCCTGGAAGATGTGGTTAGGACAGAGTTTAGATGAAACTAATTAGCCCTGCTGCACAAATACACCCTGAGACAACTCATTTGGCTCCCAAGGCTAAAATGTTAACCTAAAACTGATTTGCCCACAGTCACAGAGAAAATTTGCAAGAGAGGCAAGAAAAGGCTCTACATGAGGTTTTGCCTCATGCAAGGTGTGTTTTGATGCAGGTAAGGGAACACTAAGTTTGCAAATTCCAACTACGCAAAGATTTGGGCTCAAATCCTTCCTGCAGAGAGGGGAGGAATATTCAGAAGGATTAGGGAGAGAAACTGCAACACCTTTTAGTGCCCAGGTTGGGGGGTGGGGTGGGGTGGTGTCCCCTTTTAAGTCAATGGGTTGACTTTTATTTACCCATTCCCTTCTTTGCGCTGCTGTCACATCAATGCACCTCACTACGTGTGTGCGTGTAGACAGGCAAATGAAAGGCTGAGCAGCCTCCATCCTTCCAGTAACAACTGCTCTGAGGAAAGCATTCATCTTGCAATCCAGGGTGGAAAACGAAACTTGACAAAGAGCCCAGATGAGTGAGTGCCGGAATGAATGCCAGACGTATCAGAGAGCCCGTTTTGGGAGTATCACCTCCCATCTCGTCCCCAATGACAAACCATCCCAGTCACGACAACCCTTGGGGGACAGCTGCCCCATTCTTTCCTCCTTCTCTTCCTCACGCCAAGAAGGGACAGATGTGGCTCTGGATACGCCTCAGATGATTGGGTTACTCTCAGTGGCTCTAAAAGGCATGATCTCTTGGCTCTTAGTATGCCTATCTGCTGTCCACAATGAGTATAATATTCTTGGGCAGTTAAAAAGAAAGATACTGACTCTAAATAGATGCATTTATACCCCATTGGCTTCTTTCATTGCAGGCTTTTATTGCCATTCTTGTCAATCTTTTACACTCAAGTATGTGTCCCATTCAGCTCTTTAACTTCTAGTGATTTAGCTATAATTTCTCAATCCATGTTTCTTCATTCTACCTGTTTTGAGTTTTCTAAATCTTGGAACAGTGTGATATGGAAAGCCAACCCAGTGAGCATTTACTGCAGCAGTCCTACTTTGTTCAGGTCATTGAATTTAATACAAATCTTGCTCCAGTTATGTTTTAGCATCATCAATAAAGTTCTACTTACACCTACATAAGATTTTAAAATCCCATTCCACAAAATGCATCAGAATAATGTACATAAACAAGGAATATTTGCCTACCTCCACGCTTGGGATCAAGGAGCTTCCAGGTGACTAAGTCTGTTTCATCACTAATCATTCTGAACCCACTATCTGGTCCCAGAATTTGTATGATACTTTGATACAGGCCTGTGAGAAATTCAAGAGCATGCTGAGAGTAAGCGGCTATAAAAATCCCATAAAATTTGTTGAATTTTCAACAAATATATATCAAACAAGCCTAGAAAATGCATCAAGCCTTGATATATATATATGCATACATCAAACAAGCCTAGAAAATGCATCTATGCAAAACTTCGTTGCTCTAGAACTCTTCAGCTTATTTCAGAAAAAAACAACAAGGAAAAACTTCAGAAAGTAGTAATCTTGGATAAGGGCTGTTAGTCTTTCCTATAAGGACACGGGAGTTTAGATGGCCTAGCAAGTCAGGAAGCAAAATGAAAGGTTTGCTGAAGAGAACTGCTGTTCATGTCTGAATGAGAATTTTCCTCCCTTATCTTTAATTCTTTTTTTTAATCCTTTTCTTGTTGTTGTTCCCCCACCTTTAGGCAGAATTTTATATTAAACCCATGAATTTGGTTGATGCTGTTATTTTCTTCCGTATTTTCTAGATAGCAAATTTCCATTTTTCCTGTTGAAGGAATGGGACTTCTGTTTTCTGCCCTCAGTCTCCTCTAGGTTAAGCTTCTGGCCTCCCACTGCCAGTCTGTGATGGTCCATGTCCCTGTCAGAGCTGCCAACAGCCTAGGCCCTAGTGAGGCTGGACATGCAACTTCTCTGTGTCCAACACCAAATGAGGTGAAGCTCACCTCCTTGTGCTCCTCTGTCATGCTTAATAGCCACGTGTATGAAGGTACAGTAACGTACTCGGTAGAAAATGGGGTGGGGATTCTGGAGACCTGATGCTGGTCCCATTTGTCCACTTCCCTCTGCTATGCCTCAGTTTCCCTGCCTGACACCTACAGGTTTGCAATCAAAAACTTCTGTGCAACTGGAACGAGGAGCAAGAAATCTGAGGTCAAAGACTTAGGGAGTCGTTTTGCAACCCTAAGGTGAATTTCATTGGCAAAGCTACCCCTTCTCCTTAATGGAGAAAATCTCTTACAATATATGGCTCTTGCAGTAGCCCCTATTCCAGTCTTGTTTGTGACCCAAAATATAGAACAGAAATGAAACAGGGTTGGTCTTATCTACCTGATCAAGTGTTTATGATTGTGAATAATAAAAATCATGCAGATCCACATGAGGGTTAACTGGGCTAAGGAAAAAAACCATATATTTATTCATTATTGTTGATAAGTCACAGATTTCTGCACCCAAAAAAGTGGGAAAGCACAGACTGAGTCACGATTCTACTGAAATCTCGAGGAGTTTTACCTTTATGTCAGCAAGACTCAGCTTTCTCACTTCTTCTGAGTCAAAAACCTTTGTGTAACTGGGAAGTAAATATTACATTGAGTTCTTAATCTCAAATCAAAATGTAATAAATGTACCTATAATATTGGTCTGTCTTACATTTTAAAAAATAAAGAACAAGAATGTTTTGCTGGAAGTCTTTTTAACACCTGTGTTGTACTTGGTGTAAAAACCTCTGTATAATGCAAATGCAGACACCACTACTGATCCTGCGGACTTTTGAACAATGTAGTTTACTGGGTCATGGCATGATTCATCTTTCTCTGAAGTTTGAATTCATTTATTTTATCAGTTATTGACGTTAATGAAGTAATGATTGACTAAGTGAAATTCCCTGCCATGAATTGTTCTAGAAATCACAAAGGAAGGTCTTTATCCTGCTTGAAAACAAACAAGCAACTCCCCCCAAAAGCCACTCATCTCTTCACTGCAGTCAATAAATCTTTTTATATGAGCAAAATTACTTAAAGCATCGTGTATAATATCAGAATTGCAAAGTTTTTAAGTGAAAATAAATTTGAGATATTACTAGACTCAGCAGCCTGTAAATCCGTGGAAAAGAAAATCTACCAATGTTGTATGAACTATGAGTTTATATTTGTAATTGCTACAACTTTTCCCAGTTCTGCTTGCAGAAATCTGCTGCATTGCTGCTACATAAAGAGATGCAGCTATGACTTGTCCCAGGACTTTCCCTGTCAAATGTAGTGATAACCAAGGGTTGAAATATTGCTTGAGCAAAGTGCCAGCAAAATAATCTCTTTTACAAATATCTATAGCTACTCTGATTGCTTCTCCACTGTTGTCAGATACAGAAAGAGGGTCCAAGCTGAGGCTCAGGAGAAAAGTATAACTCTTCTGCTGTGAGCTTCCCGTGCCTCACAGGCCAGCTGTGTATGTCTCAACATCACTTTTTCTACTGACACATGCAAAGCCTACGAATCCCCTTTGTGCCTTGTCGTAGCCACAAACCATTTAGTCCTTTCAGTCTGTCTGTAAGAACAAATGTAGGTTACTGACTCGTTCAGCCCCAAATGAACAATGCCACGGGGTGGACTTCCATCCTGAACTCGATGTCTACGTGATGTAGACATACATCAGGTAATGACACAGATTTACTGAGTAGCTGACAGGGAGAAAACTTAGGGGCAGAAAATCAAGGTGCTCCCATGTGAGATGTGAAAAATCAAATATTGGGGGAAGTTGCAAAAGAGATATTTTCTGAAGTAGCATCATGCAGAGGAACGTCTCTGCCACAGGGAAGGATGGAGAACCCCATAGGCATGGAGAGCAACTCTGACCCAGCTTCTTGAACACACATGATAAAATGCCCAGAGAGTGACAGCAAAGCCGGGGAGAGGCCTCCATGCTCCAGGGAGACCTGCAGGCTCTGAGGAGCACGTGTAGTGCTGCTGTGCAGTTTGGAGTATGTGCCTGGTCAGCACCTCTCACTAGGGTCTGCCTTCAAAGAGCCTTTGTGTCAAGCCACCTTGATTTTAGTGCTTTTCATCACCTGAGATCATTCCTTAGTCTTTCAGCTCTTTTGGAAGAGAAGATATGGGAGAAAAGCTTATTTTCTTTTCCTGCCCTATACGCTTGTATGGACTAGTTGTGTATCAGTAGCCTGTTTATTCCCTCCCCTTTCCCATACTCAGAGAGGCTTCCACGTAGAAATAAATCATCTTTGTGAATCTGGTACATGAACAAGTTTATTCCAACCAGCTGTTTCCCAAAAATGGCCATAACTCTCTTTTAATATGTCCAGCATCCCTAAGCGCGCCCGCCCCACCAAGGACAAGAGTGAGCAGTAGCCCCAAATTGAGCGCTTAGCATAGGAGTGGACACCAGGGTACCCTGCATTTCGCTTCTGCTGGTCATTTCATCAAACACAGAAATCTGTCCTGACCTCTGTGTCACGACAGACTCCTCTCAGAGGTGCACGAGGACATGACAAAGTTGGAATGGAGGAAACTCCAATTAGATATCAGCAAATAGGTTTTTTTGACAGGAGGCTTGCCAGACTCTGAGGCAGAGACACAAAGAGGCAGAGGCATCTCCATCCTTGGAAAGATTCAAACTCAACTGGACACGGTGCTGAGCAACCCGACCTAAGCTGACCCTGCTTTGAGCCAAGAGATGCACAAGAGGCCTCCAGACTGAGCTAAATGACTCTGTCCTTTCTGACTTAAATGACTATGTGAGTCTACAGCTTAAAAACTTGTTTCTGAACAACGAGGCCAGGCTCCAGTGAGCTGCTGTCTGGTTTTGAACGTGTTACCTACTTGGCCAGGCAGCTCTCTAGGGCAGGGACTGTCTCCCTGTGCATGTATGAGCAGCTCCTCTTCTCAGCCAGGTCCCCAAGGCCCTGCCTTGATACCAATAATAATAATAAAGTGAAAGGAAAGAACATTAGCTACCACCTCTTTCTCATGTGACTTGTTTTTTACAGCAAACTCTAGTTTTTCAGGATTTCAGAGCTATTGAAACAAGTCCAAGACATGTCCCAACGTGCATTTCCATGCATGCACATGAGATTCCAGCCTTCAGCACTGTGCAATGGCACACAGGGGCGTGCTTGTAAATGACAGGCACCGGAAAATCTGAACCACCTGAAAATATACCTCCAAAATATGCCGGACTGACCAAGGGCACCAGAAAAACTACAGGGTTTTCCAAGAGGAAGCCAACCGCCAGCTCCGAAACACATCTGAGGAGCAACACTACCTCTCAGAAGTGGAGGACGGACAGCTGTCCTGCTGCCCAGAGGTCACGATCCAGACTTCTCTTATGAGATGACATGCTTCTTTATATCCCCATAGGGATTAGGCTGCTATGGAATGTAAGGAAGTGTGTGGTTTCAGGGAGACATCACCAGTGTCCTCTGCTTCCAGCTACTGCAAGGAGTCAAGTGCTTTTCTGTAACTGCATTTTATTTGAATTTGATTTTGTCAAATACAGTCAGGCAGCTTACATTCATTCTACAGTGCCCTTGGTGCCCGTGGAAAGCACACAGGGATCTGCAAATCTGAAAAGGCTGCAAACTCCTGAATCCATGAAAATTTGACAACAAAGATGTATTCTGCACATCTTTCTCTGGAAAAAATCACCCATCTGACTATTGGCTCCAACTAAACAAATAACACTTACACTGTACTGAAAGTGCTTTTCAAGGGCATTCTGAAAACCATTACCTCCCAGATAACCTCAATAGCTGTCATCTATTCTCAGCTGGTGGAAAGGTCTTTGGATTTAGTGACATATGAAAAGAATTTTGCAGCACTGGGTAGGAATGATTTGCAAGGAGCGAGGCTGAATATGATCTAGATATCATGTTGGTTACAAAACTCTTCTCTTTACTTCCAGTAAATCATAACAAGATCTTCTTTAATGGGATTAAAATGAATGCTACAGATATAGGAAATGCAGCAGTGGAATGATGAAGATGAATTCAATACACTGTCTCAGTACAGCGATAGACCAGGCTGCAGAAAGTTGCCGCCTATTTAATGTGACACTAGGGAGCCAAGCAGGCACACAGCCTTTTCAAAAATGATGGGCCTTTTTCCCTAAATCTGTATTATGATAACTCAGGATAGTCTTGCTATATACACAAATGTCCCTTCCTCTTCTGAGATCTACTTAAATCTTTGCTCTAATAACACCGTGCAGTAGTGAGTTCAGTATATTTTTTTGCAAACTGCAAGACAGTGAACCAGTTCCCTTTCAGCCGTCTAGGACAGCCTGGAGATACCCTGGATATCTCCAGCATATCCTGAATATATCCACAGAGCTGAAGAGCTCAAACCATTTCTCATACGTTACCTTCTATCACTATAGGCCAAATATTCAAAACTTTAGGCAGTTTTCAATCAGTCCTAGTTTATTTTAAGAAAGCATTTAGGCAATCATAGAATAGAATAGAATCACAGAATGGTTTGGGCTGGAAGGGACTTAAGGCTCATCCATTTCCAACCCCCTGCCATGGGCAGGGACACCTCCCACCAGACCAGGTTGCTCCCAGCCCCATCCAACCTGGCCTTGAGCACTGCCAGGGAGGGGGCAGCCACAGCTGCTCTGGGCAACCTGGGCCAGGGCCTCACCACCCTCACAAGGAAGAACTTCCTCCTTACAACTAATCTAAATCTCCCCTCTTTCAGTTTGAAACTGTTACCCCTTGCCCCATCACTCCCCTCCCTGATCAAGATTCCCTCTCCACCTCTCCTGCAGCCCCCTTTCAGCACTGCCAGGCCATTTTAAGATCTCCCCAGAGCCTTCTCCTCTCCAGGCTGAACACCCCCACCTCTCTCACTCTGTCCTCACAGGGCAGCTGCTCCAGCCCCCTGAGCATCTTCATGGCCTCCTCTGGACCTGCTTGAGTAGATCCATGTCTTTCTTGTGCTGGGGGCCCCAGATCTGGACGCAGCACTGCAGGGGGGTCTCACCAGAGCAGAGCAGAGGGGCAGAATCCCCTCCCTTGACCTCCTGGCTGCACTGCTTTTGGTGCAGCCCAGGATGTGATTGGCTTTTGAGTCTGCAAGTGCACATTGCTGGATCATATTCAATTTTTCATCTACAAACACCCTCAAGTCCTTCTCCCCAGGGCTGCTCTCGATCCACTCATCCCCCAGCCTGTATTTGTGCTTGGGATTACCCCAACCCAGGTGCAGGACCTTGCACTTGGCCTTATGGAACTTCATGAGATTTGCTCAGGCCCACCTCTCCAGCCTGCCCAGGTCCCTCTGGATGGCCTCCCTTCCCTCCAGCGCGTCTACCACACCACATAGTTTGGTGTCATTGGCAAACTTGCTGAGGGCGCACTCGATCCCACTGTTCATGTCACTGACAAAGATGTTAAACAGCACTGGTCCCAATACCAACCCCTGAGGAACACCGCTTGTCACTGGTCTCCACTCGGACATCGACCTGTCAAAAACAATTCTTTGAGCGCGACCATCCGGCCAATTCCTGATCCACTGAGTGGTCCATCCATCAAATCCATCTCTCTCCAATTTAGAGACAAGGATCTTTTGAATCTTTTCAATCATCAATTTTTTGAAGCTCTGCCACGGTGGGGGCTGTTGTTAGCATGATAGCCTAGGTTCTGAAAGGTTTTCAGAACCTCATTTCCCATGGGAAATTGTAGGAATTCTGCCCCAAAATACCTTCAAGAAACCTGATCTAGTTAGAAGCTTAAGGACATGGCTATGCTGTTTATTAATGTTCACAACTTAATTTTAAACTGGCCATGAGAGCTACTGTTAACAGGTAGACCTCGTAATTCAGCAAATTCACATCCATGTACTTGTCCAACCTCCAGGCCAGTTGTGTAGTTCAGGCTGGCCACACTTCGCTGTAGGCAGTGCTGGAGCCAGCTAGCTTTTATCACTGCAGCTTATATTCCTCGGCCTCATACTCCAAAGAGGCTTTGGCATCTAGGAGTCCAAGTTTCACTGTCTTCACCACTATTGGTTCACTAAATAGTGCCAGGGCCTGTGTCCTTGCCCTCAAACCAGTGGGCAAAAAATGACTATTCAGCCCTTTCACTTTCTTAAGTCAAAATCCCTACTGGGAATGGTTCTTGCCCTGCCTTAATTCCCAAGCTGAGCTTGGGAGCTGTTAGGATCAGTGCTGGTTGACACAGCTCAAAACTGTGCCAGCAACTCTGCTAAACGCAGCAAAAACCACTGAGTTCCTGTGCTTGTACCTCAGCACTATTTAATATACCAATATAGACCTTGAAACCAATGACATTTATGTTCCTCAGTCACCAAGATGCTTTGCAAAATTTCGGTCTGAATCAAAACCAAGCCTTCTGCATCTGACCCAAGCCCTGTGGTCTCCTAGATATAATTCAGGAAGGTGCTTGTCAAACAGTATTTCATCCTGTCCTTCTTCTACAGATCTAACTCTTAGGCTATGAAGACTAATTCAGAAGAGAAACAGATTAGAAGGAAATTACCCTTTTTTATGTAATTGTAAAAACTACATATGATAAAAGGGTACCGAACGGAAAGAGCAGGCAGGGTTGTGAATCTTGACCTCTGTTCTCTCCCTGGCTTTACTGATCAACCCATTGCCTGCGTCTCAAACACAACACTTCATTTCTGCACCTGATGGTCTCTTCATCTCTAACATTTTGAAGACATGTCGTCATCTGTGGAGTTCTGGACTCTATTTAGTTGCCTAAAAAGATGTTCCTAGTAACTTTGGAGACACCCTAAGAATAGTCCACTGGCTTCTAGCTCTTCTTCAAGTATGTCCTATGCCTTACCTGCATGTCACATGTGGGTGTCTCAGGCACCCTGTGGCGCCTCAGATGGTGCCAGATGCTTACGCGTAGCCAAATGAAGCCAACCCTTCTCGCTGGTCAGCTGAACTTGTCCCTAGGCTTGACTGGCTGTATAAATTTGGGGTTTAAATCTGGAGTGGAATCCCACCCCTCATTCACTTTCTGCAGCTGTCTCCAGCCTGCACATGCCTGTGCCGCTGGAGCCTGCAGTCAGCACTAACTCTTGCTGCACAGCATGGGCCAGGATTAAGTTACGGGCACACACTTGCAAGGACACATGAGAAGAAATAATGCAGCCTAGTCATGCAGACACAGGGCTAAGGTTTAGGAAAACTTAGAGCCTGGCTGGAGGTCAAGGCTACTGTTCCTCCCTCCATCCTCTGGCTGGGCCATTCGGACCCTGACTGAATGTAAAATTACCAAATAACTTGAGGACAGGTCTAATTTTTCCTCACTTCCATTAAGTTTGCAACAGTCTAGTGCTGATGGGAGAGTGCATGAAGTGAACCTTGTTGCTGAAGGCTTGCCCGAGCTTTTGAGAGCAAGGTAGATGTGTCCACAAGGAATATAAAGTTTGTGTTGCTGATGGTTTCCTTGATAATAAATAGCCCTGATGACGCAAAGAGAAAGTAGCAAGCAAGCAGAGGAGTCCTGAAGTTACTTGAAGTGATATTCCTCCCCACACTGGGCACTGAAAGGGCAAAGGGAGAAAAAAATAAAGTGGAAAAAAACCCCTCTTAATTAAAATGTTTTTCAAAGAAAAATATATCATGCCCCTGAAAAACCACATGGACATGGAAAGGGGCCTATGCACAGGGTTGGAAAAATGCTGCTTTTGTCCTGTTTGGAAGCTGCCCCGTGCCCCTCTCCTCAGGGTCTCTGGCAGCTGTCTCCTCGCTGAGGCTCCCAGGTACAGCTGGAGGGCTCGGGGCAGCTCTCTGAAAAGTGATGCCTGACTGACAACTGGCAGGTGATTTCCCTTCAATGGACAAAGGAGATGCCTTTCCTCCCTTTCTCTCTCCTGCTTCTCCTTTTTTTGTTGTTATTTAAAAATTAAAAAAAAAAAAAAAAAGTAAGAGGAAAAATTGGGAGAGAGAAAGCAGCAGGAAAAAAAGAGCTGTATGAAGGGAAATCTTCAGACACATGCTGCTGTGCATCAGGATGGGCAAATGCCAGTCCTCCAAGCTTCAGAAGACTTTCCTCATCACCCATGTCCAAGCTCGTGAGCTGGGACCACATTCCAAAACAAGCCCAGACTTGACAAAACATCTGGACAAGGACCCAGAATTTGGCTCCTGAGGCTTACCCCTGTCCTTAAATACTGTTGAATTATGCACCCAAGTCCAGACATCCCCCCAGGAGCCTGTGCACAGACATGTTCTCAGCCAAAATGGATGTACCGGAAGTCATCTAAGATGGGAAGTGGTGAGGTCTCCTAAGCTGGTGTCTGCACCATCCTTCTCTCCCTCTAAGCAGTGGTTGGCACCAGTGATCCTGTCTAATCTATCTAATTCCACTTGCAGGTAAGGTGCAGTGAAGCCAAGCAAGTTACGTGGTCAGGAGCTATGCTCTGCTCTGGCTGGTCAAACGGAACCAAGCCCGTCTTCCTCGGAGGTTTGGTCCCCTTCAACCAGCTATAGCAGTGTTGAAAACATCAAGCCGGGAAGGTGTGCCTCCCTCCGCCTCAGCTTGACCCCACCAGCCCTTCCTCCTGGATGGATCTGCTACTCCTCTGAACATCTCCAGAGCTGCATTAGGAGATGAGCCACCTGAGTAGGTTTGGATAGATTTTTGGTTTTAATAAGTATCACTGGAAGGGTTCTTGCCCCTGCAAGGGCACATATGCATGCGTGCTCCAGGATTACCACAGGCCCAAAATATCTCATACAAGGTTTGCTGGCTCTGCAACATTCAGCACACCCCCACACTGAGCACTGCCAGTCCAAGTAATTTGTATTTGAAGTTTAAAAAGAAAAAAAATTCATAAAGAACAAGGGTAGCATATCCTTGAAAGCACACTGTGTCCACGTGTCTTTTCTTATGTATTTAATACAAAAAGGAGCTATAAATAACCATCATCTACTGGGTAAAGGTTTGTGACCCACAGGAAACAACACATCAGTTATCCCACAGCCACTTATACCACAACGTTCTCATCACCTCACACATCTTCATACAAGGTATCTTCTGAATCTTCCCATCCACACCACACCGCAGCAAATGAAGAAAAACATCCAAATTACTTGAAAATAGCTTTGCTGACAGGGCCTGACTGGTTCTCTGAGTCAGGCAATGAATTTAGGTGTCTAACTTTAGTCATCCAACTTCAGCAAGTTGTTCCCTGTCTCCACCCCACCAAAAAAAAATATAAAGCTATTGATAAATAAATGAACAAATGCACATTGATGTAAGTTCATTTTGTTTGTCATCCATGATGCCTTTATTTTTTTGCTGGATAGATGAGGAGGAGGAGGGAGCATGGGTGCAACTTGTACAGAATGAGGACTGGCATTAGTCTGTCCCAAGCAGCTTGGGTCTCTGCTACAGGACAGTGATGCTCCAACAAGTGCCATGTCTTCCCAGTCCCTGCATTTTCTCCATGGGGATACATTGGAGCACAATTTCATTTCTGACAGGTTTACAATGGCCAATGTCCTTCAGAAGACCCAATGTGGCAGGTTTGGGATGCCGCCTGAGGAAACTCCCCGGGGTTGTGTGCCTCACTCCCCACCTTAGGTGAGCGATTTCTTCTGGATATATCCTTGAGCGAGCCCTCATCCTTTTGGGTGAGTGCTTATAGCCTTGGGTACCATACCCTTGAGAGAGATTTTCCCCTTTTTGTGGGTGAACAAGTGCACATTTTGGATTATTTTCCTAACAGGCCTGTTTGTATAATTTAGGAATTCTTAGGACAGCTGTGCAGTAATATATTCCTGACTGACATCCAAACCTTATTCTTGTCTATAGGAGTTCTATCTACTTTTAGTTGGAATAAATCCCCGGTTTTGGAGTAGTTGCTCTGTCTGTTTTGTGAGTGCCTCTACCTGGCATCCGCACTTGTGGTTTGCTCAGGTCTGTAGGGGTGTTCGAGTGATTGTTCTGCTTGTTGCGTGGGTGCCTCCGTGACACCCAGACACACAGGGGCGACACCGCACAAGGGGATCCAGCCAGGATCACATACTTGTGACAGAGCAAAGAACATCAACTTTTAAGCGCCCATCACATGTTGTGGGGGTTTTCTGAGAGGCAGGGAGCATGCACATTGTTTGGGTTTGCTGGCACTAGTGAATCGTAAAGGTTTAGTAAATTCAAGTCAAAAGATAAATGGTTCCAAGATACTCAGGTTTCCCTCTCATGCCAAATACACAATTCATCATGGATAAAGACTGTGTCATCACTGACAGCTTGTGGATCTTAACCATTGCATGGGCAGAGTTACCACATTTCGGTCCTAAATCCCTGGAGGTTTCTTAGCACTTCACGCAAACTGCTCCTTGTTTGAAACAGTTCCTGGACGTGAGTCAAAAGGGGATTTTTTTTAACATCTCATATCTCACTGCACCTCCACTCTACACAACTTGGGTTTGCTGAGCTTCAGCACTGCCCTGCAGTAACATCACATCTATGCAAGGTACACCTGCAGGGTACAGTATTGAGTTATGCAGTAGATACCCAGAGCCTCCTAACACAGTGGGCAAAGCAAGCATTAGGACATGCAGTTCTCAACCTCTCAGGCTATATTTTTCATGGCAGGAAATACTGTCTGGAAATACGATCCCACCCAAAATATAATCAGCCCTAACAGAAGATCCAACAGTTCCAGCATACTAAGTTTCTGCTAGAGAAATATCCTGTGCCAGGGCCCATTCTCTGTCCCTGAGACCTGCTGGACCCACCTGGCCACGTCTACACTCAGCCACCACCACAACATCACTGCATTCAAACTACTTCCCAAGAGGAGGTCGGGTACTAACCCATCTCCCAGATGGCTGATGGAGAAGAGGTGACGGGTCTCTCCCAGCCTCTTGCTCAGCCAGCCATGCTGTGGCAGAGGTGGTGGGCAGGCAGCAGTTATGGTTAGATCTTCTCTACTCTGACACTTCCAGCAGACGTTAGTCATGGACCAAGCCCTTCATGGGAGAGCCAGGACATCCCTTAGGCATCAACGAGGAGTGAGCCCTACAGCACTGGCAAAGACTGCAAAGCAGGGACATGACAGCTGATGTTCAGCCAGCGCCCATGGCACCCTAGAACCCTCTTGCCACGTAAGGAGTTGGCTTTTGGCGTTATCCAGGAGCATGTCCTTATCTGTAAACCCTTCCTCGGCTTTCAGATCTCCAGGACCAGCAACAGTCTGTGGAGGCTGCAAATCCATGTTTGGGACAGAGCTGTGTTGGATGGGAAAGAAGCCACAACAGAAGCCAAGTGCTCAGCAGCAACTCAAGCTTCAACAGGGAAAACACTAGCAGGGGACAAAATCCTCAAGGAAAGAAACAAGGGTAGGATGTTTTGGGGCTCCCCATGGCCACCCTGTCCCCTCCTGCCCAGGGCCTGTTGGTCCAGCAAGGGCTCTGCAAACATCCGACTGAGGTATCCAAGATAATGTGTAGGAGTTTGGTCAATCCATCTTGATCCAGAAGCAGAGTAGGTACCTCTGTGGGACTGCAGCCATGGGTGACCCACGCTGGGGCAGGATCCCCTGAAGGACTCACCAAAAGGACTGAGCACAATGTGTGGTGACAACAAGGGGACTGGATATGAGGAAGGGGGAGGAGAGGTGTTCGGCTGAAGCTGAGCCTATGGGAAGGGGAGGAAGGTTCTTCTCTAAGTGTCAAATAGTTTTTCTTCTTTGCTTCTCAGTATCCAAGCCAGTAATTAAAAGTTTGTGAGGGAGTGGTTATTTGTTGATAATAACGGAATTAACTGAATTTCCCTTAGCTGAGCCTCCTTTGTGTGCCATAGCACGGGCTTGAAGACATCCCCCCCACAATGCCATTGCCACCCCAGTGCTACCTCAGGGTATGGCCAGCACATCCCTACGTTGCATCTGCCCATGCTTGGCCTCCTTTACGCTGACAGGAGTTGGGGTTAACACAGGGGACAGCGGTTTTGGCCAGTCCTGGAGCTGCCCTTCCTTGCAGGCACAGCCTGATCCTTGGTCAGAGGCACTGGGAGGTTAGTGCTATGGTGAGCTCAGTCCCTTATGGTGCTGAGGTGGAATGTGTTACCCTGAGCCCTTGATGCTCACCCACTCACAGCCCTGCAAGAGCTGTTCCTTCAGGCTCACCCACTGCAGCCAGCTGGGTGCTGGGTGCTGGAAACCTCCTCGTGTTTGGGATGAGGTATCCCCAGGCTGAGCCCATCTCTGCTCAGCCTCTTCCTCCCAAGATCTGCTGCACACCTCTGAAATTCCTGCAGAAGGCCTTTCAGCCAGAGCTTCCTTCACCATTGAAAATGTGACCTTCTCTCATCTGACCTCCTTTCCTGGAGCTGAGCAGTTCCTGCAAGGCTGCAGAAGATGTAGGCGTCAGATATGGGCTCTCTGCTGCTCGGTCACTCTATTGCCTGTGGGTGGAGGGGGAAGCATAACCTTGTACCTTTGCAGCTCCTTTCTCATGGTTCTTCGTGCGGGCCCTCTGTACTGAACTCGCTCCCAAGCAAGAAGATTATTTTCCATCCCCTACACCTTTGCTCAGGTTCCCCAGGCATGTGAAAACCATCAATAATTCGTTTTTACAGAACATCCTCTGAACCCTTTTTCACTTTGATTTTGCTGACAAGCAGAAGCCAAAACCTTTGTCATATACATACATAGACAGCAAGGCTGGAAAAGCCATCCCAGCAGGTCTTGCTTGTCTCTGGACTGAGTACAACACATGCTTAAATCCCAGCCTGTTTTACAAAGAGATTTCTGCTGAAGTCTGATTTAAACAGATGCCTGAAAGAAGATAAGTGCTTGCAGGTTTCCCAAGAAACCGAAAACTGAGAGAGTGACAACCGGTGACTCCTGTCATACACAGTTCACCCAAAACAGTGTTTCCAGGCATCTCACATCCCTCCTCTGACACACACAGTATCACCAAAGTACAGTTTTGCCAGCCAATGTTGCCCTTCCCCTCAAACACTGTACTTTTCTTTCTTTTTTGGGATTTTTTTTGGTTTATTAACGCCTTTTTGTTTTCCATTTTACCCCGTCAGTGTTAAGATTTTTTCACTTGTTTGTTTTCTCTTTCATCATTTAATTGATTGTGCTATGTACATAATGAGATTCTCCCAGCACCTTGAAGATTACAGGTTTTGAATTTAAAAGTTGTAAGAAGTAGGTTTGGCTTTTTTGAGATTTAAAGAAAGCCAAAAAATGGATTGTTACTTTTATCATTTTCTTCCGAAAGAGAAAAAGCAGTCATATTAAAAACAAAAACAAAAACAAATCTGAAAAAAAAAAAATCCAAAACCAAAATAAAAAAACAAATCCCAAAACAAAACCAACTAAAAAAAAAAAAAAAAAAGCCCAGGAGAACCAGCACACAAGTGGAACACAACTTAAAAAAGAAAAGAGGTTTCAGCCAACTGTCCAGCCAAGTACCTCAGAAAAATCCTGTCAAAAATATCCATGGGGAACAAGTCTATATGTCTCCTTGCTCCACAATCTGAGGAAAAATAACACATGCAAAACAAGACAGAAATTATCATTTAGATTCTTGATGGGATGTTCCATCTTGGTAAGTATTCTTTGTGTTGGAATTACTGGGCAAAGTATATTCTTCCCATACTTGTGTTCCTCCTGTATCTAAGCATTTAATATACCCAGAACTTCCACCAAGAGTTTTCTTACCACTGCTGCAAATCAAAACTAACAAAAAAATACCAACAACTGTTGAAAAGAAAGGTCTTTTCGAATACTCAAAGCTCGTAATTTTGTTTTATGATGACCTGGAACAAAATATCTTCCTTCACTAAGGACCAAATATCCAGTTTCTTTCCATGTTAAATTATCTTACAAAAAGAAAGAAAAATGTTTTGCCTTGTTTTGTTTTCCAGTGAATTTGAGTCATTTTGGTCCCTCAAGAAATGTTTTGGAAAGCAAGAAATAATGTTGAACATTTAGCTGAATGTGCTTCAGCTTTCTCCACCATGGAGTAAGCACAAGACACTATCTTCACTCCTTCTTCTGCTGAGCTCTGTAAGACAAGAACACCCACCACAGTTAGTCCTGGCACAGCAGGAATGAAGAGGACTGTAGACAGCAGCATTTTCACACGTATGTCATACGCAGGTTGACTATCACCACATCTCATTCCGCTTCATCACTGTTAATGTGATTTTTTCCACTGACTTATGTGAAAAGACATACTCTTCCATTGCATTTTATTAACCAATTATGAAGTAACAAGGAGCAAAGATGAGTAAATTCAGGAAAGAAATAGTTCTTAGAAATTACCAAGTTCCTTTGTCTTCAGAAAAGACAAAATTGACCCAATTTTTGTCTGCTGCAGACAATTTAAAGTCCAAACCACCCTAGAAACAGCCTTCAGCAATTCTGCATTAAGCAAACACCCTGACCAAAATAAATGAAAACATGGTGTAAATCCATCTTGAGAACATTCTGCAAAATATTTACGGACATAAAATGAAATGCAATTTTACTGGGCATTAATTGTCACAACCGTCAGTTTTCAGGAAGTGTTGCATTCATCCCAAAAGGCCATTTTTCAGAGGAAATAAATATATATGTCTATATATTTACATTGAAAAATTCAAAACAGAAGACTTCTGTAAGCTTGATGTAACCCACTTCATCACCTCAGTCTTTCAAAAACAGATACTTATGACCCAAAAGCTTTTGAGCACAGTTTTCAAGGATGACCACTGTTGGTCCTTGCTTTCCAAGGGGAAGAACATCACCCTTCTTCCCTTTCTCCTCATAATTGTCTCACGAGGACAGGCCCAAGACCCACCTCTTGACTAATTACTATTTGTCTGCTCTTCCACCAGCCATGTTCAGGATCTGTCCGGGCATGAGACCATTTAATCTGGTTTTAAATGTCCCTTTCTCTCCTCTGAGGGAACAAAGGTCACCTGTGAACATAAGTAAGCCCCTGCCAATCCCTCCTTCACTAAAAAAAAAAAAAAAAGAAAGAAAAAGAGGCAGACAAGCAATCTCTCCACCATCTGATTAACATTTTGCTTTGCCTGATGCAACTTTATATGGTAAAACCCTTCTTGAATCCTTTGCAAACAAACTTCAGGCTGGGATGATGAGACATTTGGGTACTTTGCCTGCTCGTCTCCTTCTGCTTATCTCGTATAAGTTGCTTATCGATCATCGTCTCTTGTGCACCACAGAAGCCTTGTGCTATCTGGCATCTCCCGCCCTGCTGCTCTAAGAGCTAAATCCCATCTCCTGGGACAGGCCAGGAAAACCCCTTGAACGTCACGGGGGGGCAGCAGAGTTGAAGGCAGTGAGGATGTGTCTCTGCAGGGACGTGCCAAAGGTTTTTTTGCAGGCTTTGCAAGCTGGTAGGAAGCAGCAAGAGGACTTCTCTCCTTGGCTAGAGGCGTAGGCACGTTTCATTTTAATATTTCAGTCTTCACAGTAACAGAAACAAAAGGAGAGATAAAAAAGGAGAATAAATTCAGCTACTATTTTGGAAGAGTTTTTAGCAAATACTTAACTGATTACTTCAGAGATTTCTCATAGTTGTGCATGCAAATCCTATATATTTATACAACCTTCCCACTGCTCAGCACAGTGTGGCTTATATGGGTAATGTAAAGATCAATCAGAAAATCAATCTCTCATCACCCATAACATTTATTTTCTCTCCTCCAAAAACTCATTGCTCCTACCCCATTCAGCTTGTTCCCTCTAACACAACAGCTTCCTCTGTCCTGAGTGTGTGTATCTTATGTCAAGGTTTGGTGTATCTGGAGAGACTTAATTTCAAGTATTGCTACTTTAAAAGGGTGCAGATCTTCTAAAGTGAAGATTGTATGTAAAGATGATAGTTTCTGTAACCATGATAATCATGTGGTCATAATTGTGTGAATAATCACTTTAGTCCACAGATGAAAATTTCATTTTTTTTTCTACTTAAAAGAAAGTTACCCTAAAAGGTAGCTACAGATGGTTAAAGGTGATATTTTAATTCTGTGCCAAGGAACTGTGTCCAAATACATACACGACCGTCCTGCACAACCAAAATCACTATTGCAGCTTACAAAAGTCAAGTAAAAATAACACACAGCTTCATCTTGCCAAGCTGGTGAAGAAGGCTTTAGCCCTCTCTGGAATTAAACAGGAGGCCTGGTTACCCAGAATATGGAGAAGGCTGAGATACGCAACAACCTTTTTGCCTCAATCTTCACTGGCAAGTGCTCCAGCCACACCACCCAATTTGCAAAGGGCAAAGGCAGCATGAAGAACCACCCATTGTAGGAGAAGATCAGGTTCAAGACCATCTAAAGAGCCTGAAGGTGCACAAGCCCATGGGACCTGATGGGTGAAGTGGCTAAGCTATTGTCCATCGTATTTGAGAAGTCGTGACAGTCCGGTGAAGCTCCCACTGACTGGAAAAGGTGAAGTAAACCCCCAATTTTTAAAAAGGGAAAAAAGGAAGACCCAGGGATCTACAGGTCAGTCAGTCTCACCTCTGTGCCTGGCAAGATCATGGGGAACATCCCCCTGGAAACTATGCTAAGGCACATGGAAAATAAGGAGGTTAGTGGTGACAGCCAACATGGCTTCACTAAGGTAAAATTGTGCCTGACAAATTTGGTGGCCTTCTGCAATGGTGTTACAGGATTGGTGGATAAGGGAAGAGCAACTGACATCACCTACCTGGATATGTTCAAAGCATTTGATACTGTCCCACATGACATCCTTGTCTCTAAATTGGAGAGCGGTGGATTTGATGGATGGACCACTCAGTGGATCACAAATTGGCTGGATGGTCACACCCAAAGAGTTGTGGTTGACAGCTCGATATCTGAGTGGAGACCAGTGACAAGCGGTGTTCCTCAGGGATTGATATTGGGGTCAGTACTGTTTAACGTCTTTGTCAGTGACATGGACAGTGGGATTGAGCGCACCCTCAGCAAGTTTGCCAATGACACCAAGCTGTGTGGTGAGGTCGACATGCTGGAGGGAAGGGAGGCCATCCAGAGGGACCTGGACAGGCTGGAGAGCTGGGCCCAGGCCAACCTCATGAAGTTCCACAAGTCCAAGTGCAAGGTCCTGCATCTGGGTCAGGGCAATCCAAAGCACAGATACAGGCTGGGGGATGAGTGGATTGAGAGCAGCCCTGGGGAGAAGGACTTGGGGGTGTTGGTGGATGAAGAATTGAATATGACCCAGCAATGTGCACTTGCAGACTCAAAAGCCAACCGTATCTTGGGCTGCATCAAAAAAAGTGTGGCCAGCAGGTCCAGGGAGGTTGTTCAGCCTGGAGAAGAGAAGGCTATGGGGAGACCTTACGGCAACCTCCCAGTACATCAGGGGGGCTACAGGAAAGGTGGGGAGGAACTCTTTATCAGGGACTGTAGCGATAGGATGCATGGTAATGGTTTCAAACTGAAAGAAGGTAGATTTAGATTAGGTGTAAGGAAGAAATTCTTCCCTGTGAGGGTGGTGAGGCACTGGCACAGGCTGCCCAGAGAAGCTGTGGCTGCCCCCTCCCTGGCAGTACTCAAGGCCAGGCTGGATGGGGCTTTGAGCAACCTGGTCTGGTGGAAGGTGTCCCTGCCCACGGCAAGGGGGTTGGAACTAGATGATCCTTAAGGTGTCTTCCAACCCAAGCCATTCTATGATTCTATGATCTTATGATGTATGTGAAACTGAAAAGTGTGTTTAGATTCTATTTTGGTATTAGTCATTCAAACTTTTTATATATTGGCTTCTTTAGTTCAATTTGTGGTCCTTATTACTTATTTCTCTTCATAGACCAAACCAAAAATTTTCACTTGGTTGATTGTAGATGTATTTTATGAAATTTTGAATCTGTTTTCCCTTAAGTAATTTTAACAAGCAGAATTCTATCCGTCTTAAAAAGGATAGCAGTTCAAAAATTGAAAATTATGCAAGAATTTCTCTTGAAAATTTACTTCAAACCAGAATGCTTCTATTGCTTCTGAGATGGAGAACAGACTATCTAGGATCTGAGCACACGACAGAAAAGTGGTTGGAAACATTGAAGGGAAAATGCAAAGAAACACATTTCTGTTTTGGGTACTGCTGTCCCTAGTCTGGAATCACAAGGGAGCAGCTACTCCACTGTGAGTTCATGGTGTCCCATGAAATGTCCTCATGTGCCTCCTGCCCAAGCATTTCCACGGTTGCCTATAATACATCACCACTTCCCAAAGCTTCTGTGGTGGAGAAAACAGACATTTCTTAATTTCCAGAGAAAGAAAAGGGAAGAAAAGACCAAAATATGGTTATTGTAATCCCTCCATGATCCATGTGAGACCTCTGTACACTCCTCCGTAACCTCTCCTACTAAATTAGACTAGACCATTAACAATGAGGAGGGTTCATAAACAACATTCGTGAGAAGTGTGGCCACATAGCTCCTTGGCTGTGAGGCTTATCAGCTGCAGTTACAAATAAAACTCCACTCTAGCAGAGCTACTTGTAATTATCTTTTGCAAAGAAATTATCTGATGAAACAAGTAAGTTATCTGATCAAGTATTTTGCAAGCAAATAATTTACATCCTGATTTGCTCTTTGCTGTTTGTGACTATCTGCCATGGATATGGCTTGGATGAACCATTTATATTTAAGCTTTTGTCCATATCTTCTCATGTTGATATGGTATAGAATCATAGAATCATAGAGTGTTTTGTGTTGGAAGGGACCTTAAAGATTACCCAGTTCCAACTCCCCTACCATAGGCAGGGACACCTTCCACCAGACCAGGTTGCTCAAAGCCCCATCCAGCCTGGCTTTCAACACTGCCAGGGGGGGCATCCACAGCTGCTCTGGGCAACATGTTCCAGTGTCTCACCACCCTCACAGTGAAGAATTTCTTCCTGACATGTAATCTAAATCTACCTGCTTTCAGTTTGAAACCATTACCCTTCACCCCATCACCACCCTCCCTGATCAAGAGTCCCTCCCCACCTCCCCTGCAGCCCCCTTTCAGCCCTGCCAGGCTGCTCTAAGGTCTCCCCAGAGCCTTCTCTTCTCCAGGATGAACACCCCCAACTCTCAGCCTGTCCTCACAGGGGAGGTGCTCCAGCCCCCTCAGCATCTTCATGACACTCCTCTGGACCCACTTGAGCAGGTCCGTGTCTGTCCTGTGCTGGGTGTCCCAGAGCTGGACGCAGAACAGCAGGTGCGGTCTCACCTGAGAGCAGAGTAGAGGGGGAGAATCTCCTCCCTCCCTTGACCTAATGATCACTCTTCTTTTGAAAAACTGCAACGTCCTCACTCTCACCCATGATGTGGTGACCTGGCCATTGGTTATATCCTGGGAATCACAGACTCTTCATTCCCACAGACCTTTGCTTCTTTCTCCTGGTTTAGGATGATGAACATTCTCGTAGTCCCATCTATTTTGGGCTCAAGGAGGAGTGAGGAAAGCAAGCCCCTAACCCTTATGGTTTGCTGAACCTTGATACTGGCCCTTCTCATCCCTGTATCCATTTTGGGGCTAAGTTGGCTGTCATTCCTTGCCTAGGGTTTGCAGTGGAAAAAAGAAATCAAGGCCTGAAAACGAGCTCCAAAGAATGGATAATGGACGTCAGCATTGATGAAGAAGCTGTTATAGAAGGAATAAAAGATCATGCAGGATTGTGCATTGGCTGAAACACAGACAGGACTATGTAATGGTTTGCGTGGCAAGGTTTTGGTAGCGGGGGGGTTACAGGGGTGGGTTCTGTGAGAAGCTGTTTGAAGTTTCTCCTATGTCCGATACAGCCAATGCCAGCCAGCTTTAAGACAGACCCGCCACTGGCCAAGGCCGAGCCCATCAGCGACGGTGGTAGCGCCTCTGGGATAACGTGTTTAAGAGAGGAACAAAAGCGATTGTGGAGCAGTGATGGCAGCGAGAGGGAGGAGTGAGAACACGTGAGAGAAACATCCTGCAGACAGCCAGGTCAGTGCAGAAGGAGGGGCAGGAGATGCTCCAGGCGCCAGAGCAGCGATTCCCCTGCGGCCTGTGGTGAAGACCATGGTGAGGCAGGCTGTCCCCCTGCAGCCCGTGGGCGGTGGAGCAGATGACTGCCTACACCCCGTGGAGGGCCCCCACGCCGGAGTAGGTGGATACCTGAAGGAAGCTGTGACCCCGTGGGAAGCCTGCACCGGAGCAGGCTCCTGGCAGGACCTGTGGCCCGTGGAGAGAGAGAAGCCCACGCTGGAGCAGGTTTGCTGCTGGTGACCCCATGGAGGAGACCCACGCTGGAGCAGTTCATGAAGAACTGTAGCCCGTGGGAAGGACTCATGCTGGACAAGTCATGGAGGACTGTCTGCTGTGAGAGGGACCCCACATTGGAGCAGGGGAAGCGTGTGAGGAGTCCTCCCCCTGAGGAGGAAGGAGCAGCAGGAACAACAGTGTGATGAACTGACCCCAACCCCCATTCCCTGTTCCCCCCCTGCGCCACTCGGGGGGAGGAGGGAGAGAAATCGGGAATAAAGTTAAGCCTGGGAAAGAAGGGAGAGGTGGGGGGAAGGTGTTTTAAGATTCGGGTTTATTTCTCATTATTCCTTTCTGAGTTGGTTGGCAATAAATTACCTTTTTTTTCCCCAAGCCGAGTCTGTTTTTCCTATGACGGTAAATGCTGAGTGATCTCCCTGTCCTTATCTTGACCCACAAGCCTATTGTTATACTTTTTCTCTCTCCTGTCCAGCTGAGGAGGGGGGAGAGGGATAGAGCGGCTTTGGGGGGCACCTGGCATCCAGCCAGGGTCAAACCACCACAGACCACAATTCCTTTTTCTAGCCCTAGTTGGGTTCAGCCCAGTCAGTCCACCCAGAATAAAGAGCTGTCAAAAGCAGCAGTGATTGTCCATTTCAACAGAAAAATTACTCAAAAGCTCTGCCTGGCGTACACCTATTCGCTTTTCCCTTGTAGCCGTAACATCAGCACAGAAAGGACCAGGTCTGGTTGAGAGACATAATTCAGGTTAAAATAGAACAGCAGGCTTCAGTTGCCCACCCATTGCCCCACCACACAGCTGCGAGGCCGCACGTCTTGGAGGAGGAGACTTTCAGCAGTGGTTATTCTCTGAAATCTCTGCCAGGGATAGTTCTGGAAACTGCATTGCATTTGCGGTCAGAATTTGCATATGTTTGGCAAAATGATGAATTTCCTTTTCTTGTGTAAAAACAACAAAAAAAAAGAGTCAACTCAAACCCCAGCTAGGTGAAAGGGCTCGAAAATTAGTATCCCCACTGCGTATTTGCAACTCTCATTCAAACCACCCTGAGTCACTTATTCTCTAATGCTTTTGAGTTCTGACACTTTCTTACACACAAAATGTTGTGGCCAGGAGTCATTTCTCTGCAAGAAAAAAAAAATGGAGCTTGAATTCTTAAAATGAGATGATGAATGACTGAGGTTTTTTTCAGATTTTAACCAGCAGCAGGCCAACGGCCACAGTGGAAATGCCTTTATTTCTACAGCCTGCCTTATGAAACCTGCCTGCCAGCCCTGAGTGTAAGCCCTGAGGTATAGGTATAACGACTCCGTCGGTAATAAAACTAGTTCTCTGAACTTAATTTTCTTTGAAAGCAGTAGGCAGTGGAGCACAAGCTGGTGGCCAAGCAGCCGCTGGCTAAGAGCTGGCATTTTGGCACTTAGCGCCGATTTCTCAATGCTCCACGCGAGTCCCTTTCCTGCAGCATCACCTCGCACCGCTACCAAAACCACGAGCCAGTTTCACGGGTGTTGAGTGGTGCCCTGCACGGCGAGGACAGCCTCACCTCCGCTGAGCGGCTCAAGGAGGCAGATCCCAAACCTCGTGGGCACCATCGCAGCCCAGGGCTGCAGGGAGTCCCTCTTGCAGATGAGAACTGAGATTGCAGGGACACTGCTCCTACTTAACGATGCTGCCTTGCCTTCCCTCTGCTTTAGTCCCTGGCCAGATACGGCTGAAGATTTCAGGGTCAGATTCTCATTTGTACCGTGCTTTCTGTAAGTCTTCCCAAAGAAGAGAGGTTCGTCATGCTGGGCATCAAGCTATAGGGCTAAATTTCATCCTCATGAGGTGTTAGAGAGCATGAAGTGAGGAATTTCAGCATACCATATTCTGGTATCTCTCCTCTCTCAGCCAGCAGAGTATACACAGCTGCACAGATACCCTCGTGCACTGCTGCAGACCTCATTTTGTTGTCCTGCTGAAGTCAGGGTTGATACACAAATGTAAAATCACAAGGCGCGTCCATGTATGAGAAACTCGTATTTGCAAATTTCAACGTCTGGAACTGATAAAACTACAGAAGGAGGATTTATCTGTATTTTTTCTGCAATGGGTGGTGCGAAGAACTGACTCTCAGATGTTCTCCAGACAAGGCTGTGGCATGTTTTTCTCCTTGTCTGCCACAGTTTTGGAAACTGAGTGCAGCTACTCTAATTTACTGCAGAAAAAGTACATGCAGCTGAAGGTGAAAGAGGCTGACAAACGTGCAGCTGGCAACTGGTTTTGAGATAAGGACGAATACACCAAGGACGTCCTGGCGACCTTCAGAATTTATTTCATTTCAGATAAATTTTAATTACAATGGTCCCAAAAACAGAATAAATATTTTCCAAAGGGTAGGACACACTGCCTGGAAATCCAACGCCAATTTTGTGCAAACGGGAGAGTTTCTCAGTGCTGCAATTGTGAAGATGTGCCAATGTACCTGTTCCCTGCCTCTTGGAGGGTCTGGAGCATCAGGACACTGAAGCTCTACGCAGATGATTTGTCTAGAACTTGGAGCACCACTCTGCAAGGGATGGGTGGGAAAAGCGGAGATCCTCCCAGGCACAGCAAGGAAATAAAAAAAAAAAGTGTAAAGGTCTTGAAAGCATGACCCAAGAGGGAAGGTGGACAGGAACAACTTGTCCCTGTACGCACTGGGGACATGAAATAAATGTCTCAACCTGCAGCAAGTGAAGTTTCAGATGGACATTTGGAAAGTGCTGTGGGCAGGAGCTGCTGGGGTGCAGGGCAGCAGCAGGGACCCCAAGTCCTTCTCCCCCTGCTTCCTGCCATTCGCTGGGGCCAAGGTGTGGGCGAGACACAGGATGCGAGCAGATAGCACAGCAAACAGAGAATTTCAAAATGAGTTAATTGTTTGTATAAAACATTCTACCAGCTTGAATATGAGCCAATTTTATGCATAAAGAGTTTCTTCTTGCGCAGTTTATAACTGGCTGTGAAATGTATTGCCACAGGTTGTTTTTGAAGCTATGAAAATAAGGCATTGACAAACAGATCTTTAGTTAATAACAAAACCGTTTGGTCATCAACATCATTGATAACCACAAAAACAAACAAATGAGAAGACACACTAAATCTTCATTGCTCAAGGGAGATCTTTACTACCTCTGGTGACCCGGTTTCAGCCTAGATCCCCTCTCATCAGCCAGTTGCTGCATTTCTCAAACTTTCCTTTACGTGCAGACAAGCACCTTGTGTCGCCCAGAAGATACAGTCCCTTGCATTAGATGTTAGGTCCTAATTTGGCCCAGCTTTACAATGAACCCTTGGGCACTACACTAACACAATAAACCTGCTGCTGATCAGGGTCCAGTTGTAATCTCAGCCCTCATATCCTGCACCCACCTCGTCGTGGCACAAAGTTCCTCTCCACTTAACAGGACTACAACACAGTTATATATTGATCATCTATTAATTACCACAGAGAAAGCATGAAATTCCTGCACCTCATTAAGTCCAACTCGCATACCTAGAAGGCCTCTTTTTCCTATGTCCCTCCAAACTGCAAACAAAATAAATTAATTGAGCGGTCTACTTCCTTTATGTTGACTCCCCGGTTACTGAATATCTATTAGATATTAGTCATGCAACAGACTTCTCAACCACTGACAGCAACCACAGCTGATGAATAACTGTGATATCGATTTAGCTGTGTTTGGAAAATTTAGGCATGCGGTAAGAGATTATAATTTCTACTGTGGCTGTTGGGGAGGAAAAATAGATGTATTTAATAGAGGAAAAAGGTTACTTTACGTTTTTTGTCATGTCTCCTGTATAGAGATCAAGGGGTAGGAGCTCACTGCAGTGATTTAACCAGTTTGAAGGGGACCTCTGGATGTCTCTGACCCAACCATCCACTCAGAGCAGGGTTAAATTAAACTGAAGTAAAAATAAACTTCAGTGTTTAATCAGGGTGCTCAGAGCCTTGCCCCGTCCAGTTCTGAGTTTCTCAGAGAACCTCTGGCCTCAGGCTCAGTCTATTCATTAATTTCTGCGTAGGGTCTGTGTTTAGTGGGCGTTTGGTACTGGAGGAGGGGGCTACAAAGGTGGCCTGTAAGAGGCTCCTAGAAGCTCCCCTGGCTCAAATTCGGACCCACCTCTGGCCAAGGCCAGGCCAATCGGCGCCTCTGCAAATAATAATATTTAAGAGGAGAAAAACCTGTTGGCCAGGTTCTTTGTTTGTGAGTCTTCGTTTGCGAGCAGAGGAGAGGAGGGGGATGTGAGAGCAACAACCCTGCGGACACCCCAGTCAGTGAGGAAGGAGATGGGGATCTGTGCAGGTGCAGGGATTCCCCGGCGTGAGGCCCGTGGTGAGATGGCGGGCTGACCCCCTGCAGCCCATGGACGTTAACGGCGGAGCAGACGCCCACCTGCAGCCCATGGAGGACCCCAGGCCGGAGCAGGGGAATGGGCCCAAAGCAGGCCATGGCTCCGAGGCAGCCCACGCTGGAGCCGCCCGTCGGTGGGAGGGCGGCAGCCCCGGGAGGGACCCGCGCTGGGGGGTTCTGGGGAGCTGCGGCCCCGCGGGAAGGACTCGCGTTGGGGCGGTTGGAGGGGGAATGTCTGCCGGGAGAGGGACCCCGCGGTGGGGCAGGGGAGGGCTGCGAGGGCCCCTCTCCCTGAGGGGGAAGGAGCAGCGGAGACCCCTTGTGCCGGACGGACTGTGACCCCCATTCCCTGCCCCTGCGCTGCTGGGGGAGAGGAGGTAGAGAAATCGGGAGCAGATCTGAGCTGGGGAAGAAGGGAGGGGTGGGGGAAGGTGTTTTCAAGACCTGGTTGTATTTCTTCATTATGCTTGATGGTGGTGGTTGTTTATTAAATTGATGTTGTTATCCCCAAGTTGAGTCTCTCTTTTGCCTGTGACCATAACTGGTGAGTGAGCCCTCCCTGTCCTTTGTCCCGACCATCGAGCTTTTTTCTCCTCCCCACCTCTCAGGGGACGGGTAGGGGTGAGCGAGTGGCTGCGGGGGTCTTTGTTGCCAGCCGGGTAGGCTCAAATGATGACAGTCTCCTAGAAATTCCCTCCACAATGCACAGCGGGTCATGCAATGCTTGCATGTAGGAGGAAGAGTGTTGCCTAATTTATAGGGATTTATAAGACCGTGTATTCAAGCGGAAGAAAATTCATTCTCCCCAACAAGAAAAAATAAGTAAATATCTTCCTACATGTAAATAGAAAAGCTCCTTATTTTCTGAAAGTAGCATAAACTTAACTGATAGTGGTTGAAAAAAAAATATTTTTAAAGTGTTTGGAGATATTTACCATTTCTCTTTTAATTTATAGCAAGCTCAGTCAGGACACCAGAGCTCTGGCATTGACTCACACTGTGACTTTGAGGGAAGAAAGTGTCATCAAGGCCAACAACACTCAGATTTGGGTGCCTGAAGGATCTCAGCTGAATAAAGCACTTAAGTTGCTTAAGAAAGCAGCAACTTAAGTTCTCAAGAATGATTCCACCAAGAGAAGGGCTAGGCTTTATTTCAAAAGGCTTTAGAGAATCTCTGATTTTTTTCTTTCAGTAAGATTTTGTTAGTGTCCCAGTTTTCAGATCTCTAGCTAAAAGAGACCTAAGTGTCAGAACAAAACAAATCTCATGCAGTAAATTCTAATCTCAGGGCAAAAATAATGTTCACTTTTTGTTTTCACTTCAGACAAGGAAGAACCGGAAAATAATTTTTTGGACCTTGGAAAAACCTTGGAACCAGAGATGTGAGAGTTTCGCTTGTGTAATTCAGACTTAGTGGAAGCATTTCAAGAGATATATTTTCTCCTCTCATCTTGCCTATGACAATTGCAAACAAATGCATACATGGCTCAAAATAAACCGTGGAAAGTTTTTTTTTTTGCCATTGCTATGTTGCGCTACGTTAGCTGTGTTTGAATGGTTAACTATTCACCTTTCGAGTACTGAGGTAACCCAAACCACTGACACATTTAGAGTAGGCGAGCCTGGATTTAGGGTCAGACTGGTTCAACCTGACCTTCCACTACCTTGCAAACTTTTGAAATCTTTTTTTTTTCCTTTTAAAATTGGAAATTTAACTGACCCACTTTGAATGGATATTTCAGTAAACGGCATTAGAGAAAACCCCTTCTGAGGGAACCATTTCCTTTAACCTGTACAGCTCTAAGAGGGAAACTGAATTTTACATTTAACTTTTCAAGCATCAGCATCATTTAGACAAGCTGATATAGGTCATGGCTATCCCAGAAACCACAAACTAAATTCTACCCTTATTTACATCCTCCTTTGGATGGCATAAGGTGAGTACAATTTGGACTTACACGTAAATATTAAGCAAATGTAAAAAACACTCCTTCTTTGCGTCATTTTCATCTGAAAGCATCACCAAAATTAAACCTGATAAAAGGTATGCATCAGCAGACGAAGGCTGTTTGACACATGAGTGCTACTTTATGGTGTAGCTACTTGTAACCCACTGTCGGAGCAAAGTGACTGGAGTAATTTCCTAAGAAAGAAGTGTTAGAGAAGGATAGACTCAACATCCACCCTCTTGTTTTTAAAACGCAAACCCTTCTGTCAAGAATCTCTCTGAAATTCAGCCTACGAGCAGCATCAACACCCTTGTGTCTGTCTGTCACCTCACCAGAGAAGACAGCAGGAGCTGATTTATTGTATCTCATCGTTCATTACAATTAGCATCTTTACCTGGGAAGTTGCAGCCTGAGAGATTTGAGCCTACCCTCCTCTCTGTGTGCTAGGTTTTGTAGCTCTCTGGGTGAAGAGTTTTTCCTTGGGTGATGTTGAGCTGTCCTAATTAGCTATGCCATGAAATATTTGCCAGGGAGAAGAAGACACTGCAGGCTAGTGGTTGGGATTTTTGCCTGGGAAAGGCATCGAGTTTCTAGTTCCTGGTCCAGTATCTGCTTTATCCAAAATTTTCGCATCCCTATGTTGCTGCTGATGGTGCAGCTGAAGTGCTCTGAGCTCTCAACAAAGGATATTGAATGATGCCATAAAAGCACCCTGTCCCAGAGGATCCAATAAGTCCGAGTGACCAAAATACTTGCTAGAGAGCTATTGATTGAAATCCCTGAAAGCAGATGAGAGGGGGTGAATGTAGACATCCCTTCTTGCAGGCAAGGCCTATTTCAAGCTCTAAAAGCCCACGGCTTTTAATGAACATTCAGGGCTCATCAAAACATCTGCCTAAGAAAAAAAAAATACCAAAAACCAGGACAGTTGCTATCAGCTAGAGCAACAACAATGGCCCAAAGTCACAAAGGGGCACAGCCTCAAAGCAGCCAAACCTCTTCAGGTCTGCAATCGCCTTAGTGAAAAGGTAGAAAAATCCCCCTGAACGGGAGAAAGAGATCCTGACTGTCACCATGTCAAACGGAGCCATTCCACTTGAACATGGGGATTTAAACATTGCACATGTAAATACTAACACGGCAGGGTACACCACAGCTGCAGTGTGTTGGTTGTACAAGGATGAAGAGACAACAGGGTGGGATTAGGACCTGGAGAGATCACTGATCACTGTCACCCAGGACACAGGGCTGGGACACAGGCAGTCGTAATGCCTTGGGTCTACACAACAGAAGGTATTTTAGCTCCCAGTATTTTCAAGTGCAGCATGCTGTCACCTATACACCATGGAGGAGGTGCCTGCAGTTCCTTCCAGTTTTCCTGCCTACAAGAGGAATCTCACATGTCTCAGACTTCTCAAAGTTTCTCTTGAACCCCTCTGTCCTCTCCCTAACCAAAGAACTGAAGGTTTAACTACATCCATCACACTTCCCAGACTCCTTTCCTTAGGATAAAGCCCTGTCTCATAGCACAAGAGCCTGAAGTGAAATGAAAAGGTGGCAGGCTCAAAAACAATGTTCACAGTGTTGGTTTTTTTTTTTCCCAGGTGGAGAAGGGAACTCACTATCACAAAGCATTCTGATCAAAACTGACATATCACATCTGAGGTGTAGACAGGAATAAAACCAGCCTGATCCAGATTAAGAAGCTGGAGAAAGGAGCCTGAGAAGGAACCTAGCTCCTCAGACACCAAGACAAGTGACAGCAGATGGCGAGTCTTGGACAGCAGTTGGATGGGGGGCCGTCTGCCCGACATCTACCCATTTCAGGATGGAAATAGACTGACCTAGGAGCAAACAGATCCAATCTGGCAGTGCCAGTGACATCAGTGGTTTTGATACCTACAACATCCCAAGTCAAGACTGTGAAGTGCATCGACTTACACCTGACTGGACGACAACTCTAGTCCCAATTTAGAATTGAGCACTTTGCACCCGCTTACTGCGGTATGTGCCGGTTTTCTGGTGGTTTTCTAGTATAATCATTGAGTTTTGTTACTACTTGAGTGACATGGCTAAAGTAATGACATCACCTACACATCTAAGAAAGAGTGAGCCCATATCCTGTCTTCCACCTGCGTTAATGGAATATATACACATACACTTTTTAATTTAAGTTATGGTCAGAAACCACAGTTAGGGTTGGGGAAACACCACCTACTCCAGATTAACTAGGACAGCACAGAAGCCCTTATAAAAGGTCCAGCAGCAAATGCGCCCAAACACCTTCAGCTCAACAGAGCCCGGCTCAAGCACCAGCTACAGTAAGAGAAGGAAGATGTCTCCGATCCTTTGTGCTTCTCTGGTAAGAACTTGTTTTGTGGGGTTTTCTCCCCAATTCGACAGAGACATGTTTAAATTCTAATAGATGACTGTCAGGAATGGGGATCTGCACCAACTTTTAAAATGCTTGTTCAAATCATTAATGATCGAAAATAACTGAAATGGGAGACTGCTGAATAACACCAGCATGGGGCAGCAATGGGACTGTGTGGATATATTAGTGAACGGGGCTACTGCAACATACTCTGAGTCAAGAAATACACTGAAAACTCAGTCTTAGAGTGTCTTTTTGTTGTTATATTCTTTCTGCTGTCTCCTGTATTATATTATTTTCTATAATTTAAATTTATGACCAAATTACAACTGAGTGTGTACCATATCTGTCAACACCGTAAAAATTAGTTAACAAAAGCAAGAGTGGATGTGATATATGGTATATTTTTTCATAATTTCTCCAACCTCCTGCAGTACAGGCTTTAACTACCAGCTAGGCTGACTGTGGATGAATTTCCCAGCCACACAGCAGAGTTGTTAGGTGTGCTGTGTGACAGCAGCTGTACCTGTGTTGTGTCCTAAATGCACCAACTCTCTTCAGTTCAGATCACTGCTCTTAATGCTGCTGGCCATGCTGTCAGCCAGCAGTTCTGCCTATGGGAAGGTGATACAGCCTGGACTGAAGCCGGAGAGCCTCTTCAAGCAAGCATATGCTGGATGCCTGACTCAAAAAGACTCAAAATTCCCTCAAACTGTGAGAGTCAACATGAGCATCAGCAACACGAACCAGGACACTAAAGCGACTCTCGATGTCAGCAGCCGCTCTCTGGCTCCATGGGATTACAGGTAAGATCTCTGTCCCTGAGGTCTAGAAATACACTGGCTGCAATGGTCAAGAATAATACCAAGGCTGTGCCCACATCTTTATTTCCACTGCTCCCCACTATTTTGGGAACGTGAGGGTATCCACAGTCCATATAAACTCCTTTGAAAGATAACCAATACAGAAAGGAGCACAGAGCAAAAACATGGTCTAGGCCAACATACAGAAGGCAAAGCAAACTACTTTTGTAATTTAATTAATTTATTTGGGGCAAGCTTTATCTTCAAAAGCATTCTTTACCTAAGAAATCATAAAAAATCCTCGGAGGGCTAACACTGCACTGAATTCAGTGGTCGTTCAATAACATCAGCATCAGGCCCTAAGAACATTTCATGTTTTGGGGGGGAGCTGAAGGTCTTGGGGTCCATTGGTCAGTCTGACATGTTGGGAAGCTCAGATGATTTCTACTCAGTCTTTCAAAGTCAGTGCCTATTTAAAGTAAGTTCTTTGCAAAGGCAGTTGCATGCAGTCCTCACATGCCTCTCTTAAAAACCTGCAGTAGTTACTTATTTACACTGTATTTCTTGAAAATCTCCAGTAATGGAGGGTCTACTGCCCCTTCATAGGCAATCTCCCAGGAGGTACATGTACAGGTTCCCAAGCTGGGAGCCTATAGTGATCCAGACTACCATTCCTCCGGAGGTGCAGCAGCATTTCCATTTCAAATAATCCCTTTCATGCCAACTTACAGGATCGATGAGGACCACAACCGTTTCCCTCAGGTGATTGCTGATGCCAAGTGCCGCCACTCCAGGTGCGTGAATTTGGATGGGCAGCTGGACCACAGCGTCAACTCCGTCCCCATCAAACAGGAGATCCTCGTCCTCCGGAGGGAACAGAAGGGCTGCCAGCAAACCTACCGGTTGGAGAAGAAAATAATCACTGTGGGCTGCACGTGTGTCACCCCCTTGATCCGACACCAGGTTTAAAGACAGCCAGCAGTGTAAGAGCAGGGAGATGGTGGAGGAGAGCTTCCTTGCCTAACAGCAATGAAATGAAGGACCCTGATTCAGTCTCTGCAAAACTGAATCAAGCCATAATGATTAGCTAGAATCTAACAGAATATATTAAAAATGAAAAAGTCCCAGTTATAAAAAAAAATTATTTTCCCCCAAAATCTTGAACTCTGTGAATTCAGGATCCTGACACTTTCATGCGCCTGGTGGAAAAAGTAATGGGAAATTTTTACAAATATTCAGTTTACACTTTTAAATGTCTATTTATGTAATTCTATTTATGCTGGTGGAAAAGTCAGTAATAATGTATCTGTTTATTTATTTTCATGTAATAAAAAAAATTAAATATCTCTGTGATATTCTCCTTTCTTTCTAAAGAAGCCTTTTTGACAAGCAAGAAATCACTCAACTCGATTATAACTATATAAGAGATTTGCATGATACTAAAACCTAAAATTCTCTTGGTAACATCTAGCTCTGCTGCAGCAGAACATAAACCCCACAGAAAAGTTCGGGCTTGTATCATTAACACCATTTTACCAATAGAGAAACTAAGACGCTTGGGGGAAAATGGTTTACCAAATGACACCCAATAGATTCACATTAAAGACAGACCGGCAAAAACCCCAGTTATCCACCTAATTACCTTATTGGAAAGGAATTTGTAAAGATTCACAATACTTTGAATGCTTCTTCGGGGGAAAAGAAACTCCCTCCGCTAAAATGGCGAGCGAGCTTCCACGGCTGAGTTTTAACTTTGGTCCGACGCTTTCTGTGAATTTCAGTCCAACCCTTTTCAACAGATTTTCTGTGGAGCAGGGTCGCTACCTGGGCACATGAGGAAAAGCACATGAGTGAGTCGGGAGGATAATTGAAACAATTAACCACGTATTGCTAACTGCAGTCGTAATTTTCTCCACGCCTGTGTCCTTCCGATGCATTCGCTGCCAGCAGTTAGTGCCTCAAATGTAGAGCACGGTGACACAGCACTTCTACCGCAGTTGTGATGGGACTCGCGTAGGTGGATGTTTAGCACTGCAGGTGGGTTTATTTAAAGCACGCTTGGGTTAAAAGCGCTCAGATGAAAATGTTCCGGGTTTTAAAAGGCGGGCTGGTTTGCAAAGAGGTGGATGTTTTGTTTGCTGCCGTCTCGGCGAGGTGTGACCCTTCTCAGGCACTGGCAAAATGCCATTGTCAAATGCAACTGCAAATACAGAATTTCTAGAGACGCAGATGTCGGGGATGCAAGTCCCTAACGAGAGGGAAGGTCCTCTCAGGTAAAAGCATCTTCTCCAGATCCAGCCGTGATAACTGGAGACGTCATCCCAACTTTTGCTGCTGGAGGGGTTGTTCCCTCCAGCTTTGCCAATGAGCCTAAACCCTCCCTAATCTACTCCAGGCAAAATCAAGCGGGTCAGCCTGTAACCTAAACTCACAGCGTGGTCACATGTTTCCTACCACCCTTTGACCTAGCAGATATGTCCTGGTCTAAGGAAACATTCATTGACTCTGAGTGATCACAGTACCTGCAGTCACAACAATGAACTTCTGTCCACATCTTTAGTCACCTTCAAACACTGATATAACTTTACCCATATGTAATATCTAGCAGTATATGTGATCCTAACTTAGCTTGTTTCTTACCTTACCTCCAGCTATTCTTCCTTAAGATCTCTTGCAGGTCCTGAAGTTCACCCCAGCCGACTGTCCCAAGAACATTAAGTATGGGAAAAGACTGACAAAAAAACCCATAGAGGAGCACTCATCCTTTGAGGTTTTCAAGGAGTTATATAAATATCAGTCCAAGAAGATTGAAATAGAGCTGACTGCCTTGTCCCATAGATAATCTGTCAATGCCCTACCACCTGCTATAGAAGGAGATTTGGCAAATTGTTTGCAGCAGCCCAAGTAACTTCTACCAGTTAAAATTACAGTAAGTCCCACACTTTATTACCTGATAGTGATGTGCCGTTAGCGGGAGTTGGCACATGAGTAATGGAGACTAGTTAGCAATGCTGAGAGAGAGCTACTATGTGAGAAAAGTCAGAATCAGGTCAGCAAGAGATGACACAGTTGGAGTACCAAAACACCGACAATTTTCTGCTGATGGGCTGCAAAGATACTCTGGTCCCCCTTCCAGCAACATTATTCTCCCTTGAACCTTTTACCAACCCTGTTAAATCCGTGCCTTAGGACAAAACCCCCATTTGTTCACTTGGCCTTGTGCCAACTTCATGTTCACCCCTGCAAGCTGCTCGGGTGTTGCATGTGTTCCTGCAGAAGCGTTTAGTAGTGTGATCACCTGGATTCATGTGGCCTGAGGACTATTTTCTTTACCACTACAAGTTCTCTTGTAGCTCCCGCCATCATGAGCTAAGAGGCCTCCTTTCACATTGCTGTGCTCAGTTGGAAAGGTGCAGAATAATTCCAAATCAATGCACCCTGCCGTGAGGTCACCTAATCAGTGCCTTTGTTTCTCTGAGCTATGATGAACGTGGTAGGAGACTTAAGAGAGTAGGACCCCTCTTTCACCCTTGCACAGCTCTTATCAGTTTAAGGTTCCACAGGTAAACCTTGCTTTTTCTTGTTTTGGAGAGTTTCAATGCAAATTCCTACTTACTTGATGTCCTTTAATGATATCATTGGAGCCGGGGAGGGAGGTGTTTGATGGTTGCTGCAAAACCCTCTTCAGCACAAAGGTTTCCAGCCCAGCACTGCTCCCTGTCTCAGTTTCATGTCACTTTGCAAAATCTGAGCAGCAGCGGATTAGCAGCCGGGTTGGTGGGCAAACTGAGAGTAAAACCCATCAGGGAAGTTCGAGATTGGATTTGTGTAGCAAATGATCAGGTAAGCATGCTCATCATTGGCAGTTATCAAAGCAAGCTGGGCAGGTACCAGATGCTTGTAAAAGGTGGTATAGATTCAACTGTCTGGCAAGGCTTATGACACGAAGGAAGTCAGGAGTACACACTTCAGAAGTCTGAAATAAAAAGCAAACCCAAAAGCTTATAGAGGCAAGTTAGAGAGAAGATAAACCATCTCTATTCATTTACTGGAACAGGGAACCTTGATCACAAACATACAAACATATTGTGCTTACTAAGAATGCAGATTAAACAGAAACACAACACTTTGTACTGGTAAAACCACTAAAATTCACTCATAGGAAAGTTGTGCCCAGAAGACAGTATTTTGAGTAAAGCCTACTCAGTCCACAATCCCCAAAGAGTGTTAAATATATTTTTAAACTTTTGTTGAAGTTACAGAAAAAGGTGGAAATACTGAGCTAGTTTTCCACAGGAAAGATAAATACATAAAAGGAAAATAAAAGTTACAAAGAAAGCAGGAATGGATTTATCTGAAGAGCTGAGGCCTAGAAGCTGCTACCACTATCCAGCCCTGGAAGTGTAGAGAATAATTAGCAAAGAGAGACAATTTTTTTGTGAGTAGCAAAGACAGAAAGTGTGGTTTGTTCCTGGTGCTGGACCTGTCTGGCACGTTCTCAGCCCCTGAAAGCCAGCACCAGCACACCGCCCCATCCCCATCACAGCTCTGAGTCTGCCAAGCAGAACCAGTCAACCACAGACATTTCAAGCAGGGTTTTTTTTTCTGTCTCCGCCTTGTAACAGTGCTGTAGAAGATCCTGTCTCCCAGGACAGCCAGAACTCACAGCTGATGTGGAAACTTACCCCTTCATCTATACCCATCGTGCTGGTGTCAAAGCACAGATCTGACCAGCAAATCTCTCATCCCCTTAAAATTTTGTCTGTTAGGTCTAACTCTCAACGAGCCATGTCAACTTCTGGATTTTCAAGCCATTGATCCTCTGGCTTACCAAACACAAATGCAAAGAGTTCTTGGGTTGTTTCAAATTTTTAGGTTGCCCCCTTTTCATTCTTTATATATTTCATTTCTGTGCACTTTTAAAAGCAATGGTTTTGTGAAACAGGATGACCTGGTTTGCAGTCCCTTTGAACACCCCCAGGAGCATCTGCCTGCTGTCAAGGATCCAAAGCAGCCCGATTGACATCTGCAGGCCAACACATCCACAGGTCAAAGCACAGGTCTGGGAGGAGGCATCTACCTGAGCTCACCTCACTGCTGTGCCTCCCAGCCCACGCTAACGCGGGGGGGTCTCTGCAGCGTGCTCCTTCCAACACCCCTGCTGTGCAACGGGATCGCTGCCCGAGCTGCCAGAACAGGCACAGCCAAGGGGAGCAGTGAGCAAGGGGACAGGGGAAGGGTCTTGGTAGGAGGCAAGCAGAAGAGGCAAGGAATAGGAAAGGCTGTAGATCGTTTAGCCCAGCAGGTTATGAGAAGACAATGTGGGACTTGCTACTATACCTACAGCTGTGTCTTCTCCTCCTGGTAAAACAACTGTGTCCCTGAAGGCTTCTCTAAGCTGTATTTCAGAGCCAGAGGTGCCCAGCTGGGCATCCTGGGGCTGGGTCCGTTGCTGCAAAGCGGAAGAAAAACAAGCAAAGCCTTTAGCAAAGGCCGGTCCTCAGCTGCGAACCGTCCTTGCTCTTGGTGGTGATATGACTGTGCTGTTTACAAGAAGCATAAACTCGTTTGCTGTGTTCTTAGATTGCTGGGAATGAAAGCCAACCACGTACCTCATCACAAAAGCCAGCACCTAAAAAATAACAAGACTTGTATTTACAACCAACTGCACTCTAAGAATGATGCCATTAGAAGGAAATAACCCCTCTTGTTTGTTTTATTTAGAAACAAGCCCCACGTACAGCACATGCCTTACTGAGAGGAGTGTGGTTTCAGGCTGGTAGCGCTGGCTGCAAAACCTCAGGACCCATGGGTGAGACTTCCTTAATTAGCTACCTTTGCCTTTCCTTAATTAGCTACTTCATAATTCAAGCTCAAGCTAAGCTGATGGGTGTTTAAGAGCATCAGCACAGGAGCTTACACCCATTTAGCTGCCACGAACCCAATGACAAAATGATTATGTCTGGAGAGAGAAATGTAGGCTAGTTTTCTCACAAAACAAGCGACGCCAACCCCATGCACTGGGTTTATTGAGAGGGAGAGAAATAGGTCAGGAGTAAGAGCGGGGGTGTGCAGCGTGCGATTTCCTGGTCAGTGGTTACTGTAAGAGGAGAGCTGGTGCTACACACCAGCATGCAGAAGGTGCCTCCTTGGGTTTGGCGCTCCACCACATGAAGAGCTTGGTGGTCATAACGAAACAGCTGCTGCCACAAATGAGTACGTGTGCTTGTAACTGAACAAGACAGTTTCTTCACCTTGTTACCCCTGGCTTGTTGAGCAGGCTCCCAGTGACCCTCAGGGCAGGGAATACACCCAACTTGACAAACAAGCACCAAAGAAGTCATTTAGACCCAACGTCTCATCTGACCTACTCGGGGAGGAGACCCAGGGCCTACCCGCACCAGGTAGATCTAATGTAAAGTGGCTTCTGTGGAGCCGAAATTAAACACGAGATCGCTTGCACACAGGTTTACCCTGGTTTAAACGCAGATGAACAAGGACATGCAAACTTAAAACCCCCACCAGCAGAAACCCAAGTCAGAAGTCTGATAATCTGGCTCAGCTCTGGATGAAAGATGAGTAATCTGAAAAAAAAAAAAAAGCAACACTGCAGCAATCTGATAAAATAATAAATAGTGAGTCTTGCTAGGCTGTGCTCCTTGTGTAGGGCGATTCCTCCTTTCCTCGGTTAGGACACCTCAGCTCAGCAGGCAACCCTGCCCTGGAGCTGTTTATTCCTTGGTCCCTTGATGTGGAGGGATCCTAATCCACCACTTCAAGCCCAACACCTGATATTTGGGCAGCTAAAGAGCAGTGAGATGAAGCCGTCTTGGCACATTTCCCTGCATTCCTGCTCAGCCAACCATCCAGATGGTGGAGGAGAAGGTTGCTTATAAGGATGACATCTTGTCTGGAAGAGGACAGGCCTTTCCCAGCTGACATGAACCAGGCTAGACCCTCATGCCAAATTTCAGCTGCAGCCCTTCAATACAATATCTCCCACCTCTTTTCCCACCATCGCTAGAGACCACCCCCAAGGTCTAGAGAACCTGACTCCATTGCCAACTCCACCAGTGCTGCCTGTATAATCTCACTTCACCACTTTCAACCATTTTTTTTGCATCTTTCCGTCTATTTAGGCCGCGAGTTCTCTTGAGCTCCCTCTTACTCATATCACTGCACCGGAAAAAGCCTGATCTTTGCTGAAATCTCTCAGTGCTGCTGCAGCACAAACCCATTCTCCGTGTCCGCTTTAATTCTGAGCTACCATAAAACAACATTCTTTTAAATAAAATACAATTTTTATTCAGTGAATAAGTTATTGAATAAATACAGATAAAAATTTACCATTTTTTTGGTACTCTGAGCACATAAAAAGCCATAAATACAGTCATAAATACAAAATATAAATACAAACACTCACTAGTTCTTTGCTGGTTTAACGCTCAATGCCAAAACGGACTCAATTCTCTCCCAAAACCCTCTGAAATAAGTCAGCCACTGCTCCCCATGGAGCATCAGTGACACAAACCCAGAGTGCAATGAGAATCAGGTCTAGTGGCACTCATGTCAGATTTACACTCGTAATACACTAGCGAGCAGGGACGGCCAGAGAAGGAAAAGGGGCCAGGGGATGAGGAAGGGAGGGAGAAGGTGCAGGAGGAGGAATTTTTTTGTGGTCGTGCTGGTTGGCATTAGGGCGATTTACTGCCAAGGACAACTTTTGAAATTATAATTCATTTGATTCACCAAACTGATATAAGGCACAATGAAAAAAAAAAATAAAAGCGCTGCTTTGCGCCCTCCCTGCTTGGAGTCACGAATGAAACTTTTCCTCCATTCCCCCCTCTCTCCTTTCCAACACCAGCTCCCACTGACTTCCATCCGGACATGAACAACAGCGAGGGTCAGTACTTTCATGAGGTAATTTGCTCAGATGTGGAAAGGAAATGTCGCGTTGAATTCCTGGGATGCAAGGTGGGCACCTCCCCTAAGAGACGTTCATAGGGGACGTTTTTTTCTTCCTGATGTTTTCTCTCATAATAATCCCTTCTAGGACTGGTGGTGGACGACTGGAACGACACACGTGCAGCCTACGGTGATGACTTTCTTCTCCAGGCGGTAGGTGGGCAGGCAGCCCCGCTGCTCCCGCCGGAGGACAAGAATCTCCTGTCGGATGGGGACAGAGTTGAGGCTGTGGTCCTCCTGCCCCAGTGAGTTCACGCAGCCGGAGAGGCGGCACTCAGCATCAGCGATCACCTGGGGGAAGCGGTTGGGGTCCTCGTCGAGCCTGGGGATGGGGACACAAAAGGGTTTTATGCACTTGCACAACACAGCTTGGCAGGATCTTCTTGTTTACCTCCACTAAAGGACCACGCTATTTACCTGTGTTTCCCCACCACGAGACAAGGCAAAAGAATTTCCCTATCCTCAACATTTTTAGAATGATTACCTAGAATCAGAATCAATTTTGGGAGGGTAATGCTGCCGTATCATTCTTCAGGATTTCATGAACGGAGTGGAGATGGGTGAAATACAGAACTAACCGCAAGTGGACCATTTTTTTTGTTTGGTTTTGTTTTAATTTCAGCATTCAAAAACTTCTTTCAGCTACGAAAACGTAAAATTACAATGTACAGACGTTTTTCTTTTCCTAGTGTAATAATTCTTCGACAAATATTCATAAGATGATTAGAAATCATTCCAATGACGGCCCCTTGCAATAACAGTTTCTCTTGGAGAAATGCCACCCAACATCAAAACGTGGGTATCAAGAAGTGTTTGCAATATTCACAGGACTTCTGAGAACCAGCCATCGTTCACCACAAAAAAACCCATCTGTGTAGCACAGCCATTGCAATTTAGATAACAACTAAACAGTTACCTGTAATCCCAAGGAGCAAGAGACCGGTTCCTGACATCATGAACCATCCTAAAGACACTATCTGAATTGCCAATACGAATGTCAACTTTCACCATGGTAGGGAATTCGAGATCTTTTTGGTTCAGGCAATCTTCGCTAAGCCTCACAGAGCCACCTTGCTGGCTGGGTCGAAGATGAGCTACCCTCCCACGGGGTGAGCTCCTCACGGCGAGTGCTAGAGCCAGCACCAAAAGCAGCGATCTGAACTGGGAGAGAGAAACGTGTCATTAGCTCCGTTCAGTAAAGAAGGAGAGAGCACAAAAAGCCAAGTCTTGACTAGGCTGGACCATCAACAGACCATCTTTACACTTATATTTGGGTGAGCCTGCCCGGCTTGAGTAAATAGCACAACGATGCTAATAACACCCATCACAATGGATGCTAAACTGATTCAAATTCTAATTCCTTGTTGGTTCTGCACCAGGAAGAGCATCTCTCCAACAAGCTACGAAAGGTCCTCCTCCGCAGTCAAACAGCCATGTCTTATAACATACAAGGTGGCGTAAGGACTCAGCTGACCCCGTGCCTAAACTTAGAAACCTAGGAAGCCATATGCTTTCTCAGAACAGGAAAGGTTGGTCACCTAGCAGCCATCTGCTGGAAATAACCCTTTCCTGGATGAAATCTGAGATTCTTGGGCCATTCCCTTTTTTTTAGGAAAAGACGACACGTAAATGCAAACCTTTCAAGAAAAACCACAGGAGTTGACAGTGCTGCAAATACTACCCAGGTTGAAATTTAAATGCACAGACACTCCCTTCACAGTGAAATTTCAGCAATTTTGATAGCATGCTGTCTGAGGAAAGCACAGGCTCTCCCAATCCCACATCAGCAGCATAATGGATAGTCCATTGCCTCCTTGTCACTTGAGAACCAAACCCATTTGCAAAAGCTCAGGACAGAAAGCTGCACCAGACAGATTTAACATCCTGTTCAGTTCCTGCTAAGACCGAAAGGGTTGGTTGTAGGTAGCAGCATCATGGGATCTGCATTCTGCTTCTTCTCTTGCAGCAAATATATCTTAACACTTATACCAAATATAAGTACTTACCACTGCAGCGTAGCTGGCAAAAGCCATGGCAACCTCTCTGCCACTTTAGGTGGATGGGCACAGTGACAAAGCACTAGAGTTCTCCTTCTCCTAGACCTCTCCCACTCTGCGTGTGTCTCAAAGCCGGCTGTGGTCTCCTTTTTATAGTGAAGTTCAACCACTACCACCCTTTCCATTGCAGCATATAGCCAGCTTACCTGACCCAAGGTTAGGAGATGATATTTCATTTTCTAGCCCACTTCCTTCCGTCTACCTCCAGAAAGGGGAGGGCAAATACTATGTCATCAGAATCCCAAATCAGCCAATACACTTTATTCAGGCAGATAAAGAGATACGGGAAGGAAAAGAGAACAAAAAAAATTTGTTCAAGCAGCTTTTTTGTTTCCCCTTCCCACGCCCTCTTTCTAATATTAATGTTCTCTCGCCACAAACACATCTGTGGATGCACTTCCACATGCCCCACGCAAGCCACAGGGCAGAGATCAGCAAGCTGCAAAGTCAGGCACCCAACAAGCGTTTCAAAATCAGGACAGGACACAGAACTTCATGGTTAAACCTCCCTTTGCTTCAGCTGCACAATCCGCCCCCACGTCCTCTCGGGGATCCCTGTGTTCCGCAGTGACCAGGCAGGGGAAAAGTAGATGCCCAGGGGAAGTCCTCCTGGGGGACCTCAGCGCAGCAGAAGCTGTGATGTTTTGCCCACTCATTGCTGAGATCCTGTGTTGGCATGTTCTGGAAAGCTCTTTGAAAACTCATGCATGCCCCCCAAGGGCCCCGAGGGCACAAATTGGCCTCACTGGCCTTCACCAGCATCACCACAGCTTCCCTCCACAGCCCGTCACGAGGATCCCCATTTCAGTTCAGCTTTGGACCCCCAGTCCCTGCCTGAGCTATGCTGTAGGAGTGCTGGTTCCCTGCCTTTTCTCCAGCCTTGTCTACTGGATGGACCTTGGAGCAGCATTTCTCCTGGATGGATTCCTTGGACATATGTGGTAGACCATCTCCATGGCCATACCGTGCTGCATTTTGCCTAGGTCTCCTCCGAGCACCAGGTGGGCTGGAGAAAAGATATCTTTAAATATCTTTAATATTTTTTAATATTTAACATTTAAGTATTAAATATTTAAGTATTTTTAAACAGGGTTTTTTTTTCTCATTTTGAAGTGCCTGAAAGGGCTGTATCACCATCACCAGGGCAGCGGCTCTAGACGGTGATGACACAGCAACGTGTTAAGGTGTGGGGTGAGGTGTGGGGGCAGCCGGGAACGTAGGACAAATCACAAGCATTTACAAAGCTTCAGCATGCACAATGTAAGGGCTTGGCAGAACTTAGCAGATAAAGTCTGGACAGCTTTAATTGCTCCTTAAGGATCTTCCCAATGTGCTTTTTCCTCTGCTCTGTCAGTGTACCACACCTGCTCAGTAAAATAGATGTTTAAGCCCTTAGAGCGATGAGAAGGTAATGCTCTCCTTGTTCAGAGTTACCCAATCCAGTAGCCACAATCTCAAACCCAGTAGAGGTGAGGCTGCCACAGCTCTATGCCCCCATGGCCCTCCAGTAGCGAAGCTGAGCACAGATTCCCAATAGGCACATATATACATGCCTACACATACGCAACGTGTGTATAACACACATGCAACATGTGTATAACACACATACACATGCAGATGTCCAGCCACACGGGTCCACGCGGGCAGAAGACATCACTCAAGCAAAACGCAAAGAGGATCAATGACCTCCTCTTGTTCCACTCTCTGGCTGATCAAAACAGGTACATATATATATATACACACATACATACAAGATGGATCTCTCCCATTGCTAGCCACAGACCATGCCTCCAGTAGCCCCTGGATCCCCCAGTCTCCCCATTGCTTCCTACACAGACACAAACACACACCAGTGGATCTCCTCAGCAGCAGCCCCAGACTCACAACCTTACCAGTAACCAAACCCTAGATCCCACAGTCTCTCCAGTAGCTGGTCTAGACCTCTCAGTACTCCCAGTAGCCAATTTGCAGACCCTCTGGTCTCTCCAGCATCCAGCCCAGACTTATAGCTGCTCCAATACCTGGAGCTAGTCCAGCTCAATGTCTTCAGCATTTCCATGCGGACATACATACTCATACAACATGCACACTCCCCCTGTTGCTGGCCCTTGGACCCTGCAGCACTTGCAGTTACAACAGACTACATTTTACACCAAAAAAAATTAAAAAAAAAAAACACCCAACAACAACAAAAAACCCCAGAAAAAAGTTTAAAAAAGGATTTATGAAGATGACAGGGCACACTGCAGCGATCAGGCACAGGACGCAGACAGACAAGCCTGCTGACCATCATCCCACCTCCGTGTGTCATCAGCCCATGTCATCCCTCCTTTCATTTTCCTGTTTGTTCCTCACTGATCCACCCTGATCCTTTCCTTTCCCCAGCTTTGCCCCTTCCCCTAAACATCCCCTAATAAGTCTTGCACAATCCCAAAACACTCTTCCCAGCACACCATAACGAGTCCCATACCCCTGTAGCCAGCAACGTGACATGGAGAAAGCCTCCCCCGTTGGGTCTCACATCTGGACTTGGGTTGACCTCCTTGGACAGTCCTGAAAGAGCTGGGTGAGGGGTTCCATTGGCACTACGTTATTAGGGTTCCTCCACCTGGTACTGCTCCTCTGCTCCTCGTGTTCATGGAAAATAACAGCTCTTAATCACACAAGCTAACAATCCCCATTTTATAATTAAGGGACAGAGGCAGGAAAATAAAAGGGGAAGCAGGAGCAAGGACTCTGCTGTCTGTGATCCAGCAAGGATCAGGCACAAACTCGACGGGAAAGATCTGAGCACGTGCTGTTCCCCAGAAGCTCTATTTGGGAGTAAAAGTTATTTTTATTGCAGAAAAAGACCACGTAACCAGTTCGATCAGCTTCTCTGTGGAGAAAAGCTCCATGAAAAACCTCTCTGAAAACCACGTCGCCAAGCTGGAAGAGGACTGAAGGGTAGGACTCCACATAAATTCATCTTCAGTCCTCCTGAAAATCAACAGATTCACAGCGTTTTCCGTCCTCTAGAAAATCAGGGGCCTCTTACAGATTCATGGCATTTTCAGAGAAGGGACTAATCTGGTCCCTGCTCTACCACCTCTCTTGAATAATACTGGCAGAAATCTCCATCTACTGATGCTTTATGTCACTGCAGGATGTTGCCATGATTTTGTGATCTGATTCGACTGACAGTTCAGAGACCAGCAACTCATCTCACGTAAATTTTTCACATTTCAGGTTACTAAATTCACCTTAGGTAATATCAATTTTGTGACATATTTTCCTATTCTGACTGTTCACACCTATGTATCCACAAATGCACCAAGACATGAAACGCAGCAGACCTAGAAAGAGTAGAATTACCAGAAATCCACTTTCATAGCCCAGAAACTGTCCCCCTTTTTTTCCCCTGAGCACTTGAAATGGAAGGAAAGGGCATTGCCATGAACATGGGTTGTATTTTGCAGATACATGGTTAAGTGGAAATTGTTACATGCAACGAAGCAATTACATCATCATGCCAAACACTGGGTTATTAGCCCTGACCACCACTTTCCACTCACATCTGCTGTCTTCAGCAGCTTATAACTTCGGCAAGGATTCCCTGTTTGACCTGAAATTTCCTATGACTGAACTTGTTTTGAGTTGAAGTTTGCTGAAAATTTGATCTAAAAGAGGTCATCTGACTCATTATAACGGAGGAGAAAATACTCGTTATCTCAAAAAGCTTTCACTCCCACGTTGCAAGGGCTTGGAGCAGGGATGGGGACTCAGAAATCAAAGAGAAGTTTTAATTTCACCAAGAACTCTTCTACACCTAAGTTACTATGAAGAAAACCACTATTTGCACTTCAGGGTTCATTACACACCTAGGTTAAGGTTTTCATAACGCTGCAGGGGCTTCAAGCATAAGACGTGCCTGATTTCAGGTTGGGCTTGGGTGCCACATCCTTCTGAGCGTCTCTGAACTTTCCAGCTTTCACACCTCAAAGGAGGCACCTGCACCACCTCCAAGGAAACACAGAATTAAAATTCCAGAGCAGATAAAACCAAAACTACTCAAACACCTTTGAACCTAGAGGAGCAAATGCTGGGCACCGACCCATGCCCTGCGTTTCACTGACTTCACTACTGGGCAAAGCAAGCGCTGTTTATCGGCTGCCTCTCTGCAAATACTCATCTCTGGTGGTCATGCTTCAACCACACGATCATTTTCTGTGCTGGAAGCAGGTGTCCTGCCATGAGGGAGGGACTGGGGAGACTGGGTAGGGCTGGAATGAATCCTAATAAGTTAACAGGGCTTATCCAGAACGAATGGTTCTCTAGCACCCTCTGCCCCACCACCACACTGCCCCATGGATGGGGTCCATTGGACCCCGTGTTGGTGTCTGCATCCCAGAAAGCCACCGTGACTTCTGCTACAAGAACAGGCAGCATTCTGGGGGCAGGTGCCTCAGCCAGCTCAGCTGAACCCCATCAGAGGACCTTCCATAGCAGAAAAGGAAATAATGGGGCTGAAATCACCACCCCTGAAGTCTCCAGATGCCAGGGCCAAATAGATATTTCAGAGCTGAGCTCAGCAGGACAGCTGAAGGACAAGCACAGGGCAGAGCCCGTATCTCCAGCAGCTTACTCCTGCCTCGCTGGCCACCCCAGGTTTTTCCCTTCGTGACGTGCGACACCAGAAAATCACCTACCTTCTGATTTAGAGAGCTGACTGTACGCACTTGTGCTTGCCCCCAGCAGGGTTTGCTGGCGATGCTTTATCACGCTGACAAGACTCATGACCAAGTTGCAGACCACAGCCGAGAGACGTGACCTGGAAAGACCAAATTTTGAGGGGAAACGGTAGCTGGGTGAGTGTGCCAGGGGTACCGACAACAGAAACCTCTGCCCAGGGCCGTTGGCGGGCACTGCTCCGACACGACAGCGACCACAGCTCTGTGTCACCACCGGTGGCCCTCGGAGGGGATCTGCGTCACCTCCGGGCTTCCTCTACGGGGTAATGGGCAAACCTCATTTTTGGCTGCCACGCCTGGCTTGGCTTCACACTTTGGCCAGAGCTGCGGGTTGAGTGGGAAGCAGGGATTAGCTGATGCTGACGGTGGCAGCAGGGGAGATTTCACCCCTAGTCCCACACCCTGGGTGCTCACCCGTCCCACAGCAGGCAGATAAATAGGGATTTCTAATTTCTAAGCATCAACAGCCCTGCCGAGAGCACGGGGACTAAAGGCTTAAGAAATGTAATACTAAGGCGCAGTGTGTTAAATAAGGCACCAGGGAAACGCCTGGGTGCATGACCCGACACCGCATTCACACCTCTGGTGCATGACCCAGCCCTGGTGGAAGGACAGATGAGCTGGGTGATGGGTGATGCACAAGGGACAGACTCACTGTGTCGGGTCACCCAACCCAAAACTAGAGTTAGGGCCAGAACTGGGGCTCCTGTTCTCACTCCCAGGCAGCACGGATGAGAGCAGCTAAATTATTAGGGGCATGACTTGAGAGAAGGCAACAGGGAATATATGAGAGCAAACGCTTTGTTTGCCCAAGTTGGATTCCCTGAATCATTATTTTTATTACCTGTGATCTTTAATCTCAAAAGGAGCATGATGTCCCTCAGCTGATGTTGCACACTCCTCCTTTCCCAGCGGGAGCTGAAGTTTATGCTTTCACCTCTTTTGCAGGATTCATCTAAAAAGTCAGATGCTGGCCTTGGTCACGCTGACACGATCAGCTTTGTCAGCCGACTTGTCGCGGAGGCACCCACACGACAGACAGAGCAGTCACTCAGAACACCCCTACAGACCTGAGCAAACCGCAAGTGCGGGTGCCAGGCAGAGGCACTCGCAAACAGACAGAGCAGCTACTCAAAACGGGGCTTTATTCCAACCAAAGTTCGCCAACACTCTGACAGCCCAAAGTTTGGACGTCATTTGGGAATATATACACCACACCACAGCTGACTTAAGAAATCCTAAGTGTTTTTTAAGCAGGCCTTTTAGAAAAATGATTCAAAATGTGCACTCACTCATCCACTAAAAGGGGGGAAATCTCTTTTAAGGGTCCCCAGAAACTCAAATCACTCCCCCAGAAGGGGCAAGCGCTCACTCAAGGACAGACCCAGCAGAAGCCGTCACTCCCCAAAGGTGGGGGGGGTGAGAGCCCTCAACCTGGGGGTTTCCCTCGGATGGCCTCCTGACCCCAGGGGAGAGTCCCTGACCGCAGCCCTGATGCTCCCAGCAGGACCAGCTCCCAGCAGCTCTCCAGCAGGGCCCCATTTGCACCCCAGTCGAGTGTGACCTATGGTCAGTTCTAATGACTTGGTGCCGAAGGAAAAAGCCAAGGTAAGCAAAGTGACCAGGTTTTAACGGCCAGAAAGGCCCATCTCTGCGAGCTTCATCTGGTCTCCAGCAAGACCTGATCTTTATCATATCTTCAGCAAGCCCCCAGCCACACACTCTTTCCCACCAAGATGAATTTTAGTCAGCACTTTATCAGGGCCACTCTGGGGAAAGCCCAGCTACCCCCCGCTCACATACAGGCTCTTCCTTAGACGACGTAGGCTGCATTTGCATTCGCATGCTGTACACTGCTGCCTGGTAGGTCTTCCGTAGGTCAGGCCATGAAGACGTGGAGGTAAATGGCCTCCTTCGCTCCCAGATTCTTTGGAGAGCCTGGATCCAAGCCCTTCTTAGCATACAGTGTTTTGGAACGGCATCACGTAGCCCAACTAGAGGGTTGCAGAAGCATCACAGACTGTTTGTACCTTGTTGTAATGGGTTTGCATGGCAAAATGGCAGGTTTTGGTAGCAGGAGGGTTACAGGGGTGGGTTCTGTGAGAAGCTGCTACAAGTTTCCCCTATGTCCGATACAGCCAATGCCAGCCGGCTTTAAGACAGACCCGCCGCTGGCCAAGGCCGAGTCCCTCAGCGATGGTGGTAGCGCCTCTGGGATAACGTGTTTAAGAGAGGAACAAAAGCGACTGTGGAGCAGTGATGGCAGCGAGAGGGAGGAGTGAGAACACGTGAGAAACATTTCTGCAGACACCCAGGTCAGTGAAGGAGGGGGAGGAGATGCTCCAGGCGCCAGGAGCAGCGATTCCCCTGCAGCCTGTGGTGAAGACCACGGTGAGGCAGGCTGTCCCCCTGCAGCCCGTGGGCGGTGGAGCAGATGACTGCCTACACCCCGGGGAGGGCCCCCACGCCGGAGTAGGTGGATGCCTGAAGGAAGCTGTGACCCCGTGGGAAGCCTGCACCGGAGCAGGCTCCTGGCAGGACCTGTGGCCCGTGGAGAGAGAGAAGCCCACGCTGGAGCAGGTTTGCTGCTGGTGACCCCACGGGGGGAGAAATTGGGAATAAAGTCAAGCCCAGGAAAGAAGGGAGGGGTGGGGGGAAGATGGTCTAAGATTTGGTTTTATTTCTCATTACTCCTCTCTCAGTTAATTGGTAATAAATTACATTTTCCTATAGTCAAGTCTGGTTTGCCCATGACGGTAAATGCTGAGTGATCTCCCTGTCCTTATCTCAACCCCACAAGCCTGTTATATTTTTTCTCTCCCCTGTCCAGTTGAGGAGGGGAGAGTGATAGAGCGGCTTTGGTGGGCACCTGGCATCCAGCCAGGGTCAAAGCACCAGACTTGTGCACTGTTTCCCCTACTGCATTTCAAAGGTTTATACACATCTGGATTGAACTGGATATTACACCTTTCATAACACCTTCTCAATTCTAACTTTGTTTTTTGGACGTTCAAGACCCCTCTCAATTGGCCATCACCTGGCAATACTAGTAGGAAAATAGTCTTTTCCCTTATCCAGCCTGCTAATCAAAAGGGGTGATCAGTGCTGGACCAAGGACAAACCCCTGTGGGAATCCTGCTCTGTTCATCCTCCCCGCATCACAACCACTCTCTAAGTAGGGCTTTTCCAAGCAAGCCTTCACCCACCACCTCATGATTTCATTTCTAGACCACTTTTTTATCATGCTCACGAAAGGATTACGTGCAACTGTACCGAAAAGCTTAATAACATCAAGATAAAACACACCCACAGCTCATCTCCTAACCACAAATCCCATTACCTGTCAGAGAGCAGCGTTAGTTTGGCGTAGCATGATTTACCTTGCAGTTTTGCTATCGCTTTACTCTGATACAACTTTTGCTTGATTATCTGTCCCTGCAGCTTTCTGGGAACTACGGCCTTCCCTGGTTTCTCCTTTTCTTCCTCCCACACAGCCCACACGTGCCGAAGAGCAGCTAAAGGAAGAAGTTGCCTTCCTAGGCGTTCCCAGCCTTTGTGGGCCTTCTGCCTATACGTTCTCACAAACGTCCATCTGCCGCCTTCCATTTCCAAAGATACCAAGTCACAAGCTTGAACTTGGGAGCGGGGATGCTGGAGGACCTGGTGGCTGCCAGCCAGCTGCTCTGCTCACCATCCACAGTTCCCATACCCGCCGTCCCACAAGCTACAGGCCACCCGCAGACCCACCAGCCAAATCAGCTTCCCTCCGAGGATCAAGGATTTGCTTTTCCCTTCTCACCAAAGACCTCCCCCCCCAAGGGCCTGAGCAATTGTGAAGGATACACCGAGGTGGCCACCAGCACATGAGGGAGGTAGATACATCCTACCACCCTAGGCTATAGGAGAGTAAAATAAACCAGAGATTTACCTACCCTGGAGCTCCTCCTGGTGTATGGTCATCGGAAATACAATATTAGCAGCTCCCCAGCTGTAAGGACAAGGAAAACACAAAAGCCTCAGCAGAAAGAGGAGATGGCTCCAAAAAGCGGCTCTTGCCAAATGCCCTCAGTGCTCCCTGCTGTGACCTGCGAAGAGGAACAGCCTCCAAAACTCAGAGAGAAGTGGGGAGAGAGGAAGGAGACGACAGTGTCCCCCCTCCTACAGCAAGGCATTGTCAGAGCTGCAGAAATGACCAGGGAACTTTTTTTTAAGCACCCAGGCATCTTTCCAAAAGAAAAGGTTCCTTTGCCCATGAATGAGTTGGTAAGAAAACACCACCCACACCCTGAAAAAGGCACCCGGGTACGTTTGGCCCATCGCTCCTGCCCAGGGGCTTTGCAGCGTGGAGCCACCACGGCGGTGGCCACGCAGGAGCAGAGCGTGCTGGCCCAGCTTCCCTCCCAGCCCCAAACAGCTCAGGACCAGAGCTGCCTAATAAAACCAGTGAAACAGAACAACTCTGACGAGCTGTTTGTTTAATTGACCTTCACCAACCTTTGCAGACGCTGGCCGTAGGTCTGAAGTCGCTCTGTCGAAGTGCGAGACATCCAACCAGAGATCTTTAGGAGGCAGCAAACATGCCAAACCCCCTCCAAAACTTGGAAATCTGCTGTCACAGCTGTGTTGGACGAGGGGAGCTCAGAAATTAGGGTTTTAAACTTCAACAGGTCTGTTTGCATAAGAAAAACAGGGATTTCCCCTCCTCCCTGTGTAATGAGATGCTACCAAGTCCTCTTAGCCACCAAGACGTGTAGCTCCAAGTGGGCAGAGGCCACAGAGCTGCAGTGGGACAGGTAGGAGCTGCCCACATCCATTACCCACTCACCCCAAGGGCATTTCTGCAAGTGCCTGGTCCACCAAGGCAAAGGCACGGCCGTGGAAGGACATGCTCAACACCGTCCCTGAGCCCAAAGAGGCAGACAGCTGCCTGAAGGCTTTCCACAGCAGCACAGCTCCCCAGAAGACTGCAGAGTTGCATCCCCACAACTGGGAACAGTTTAAGTCCAAGCAAGCAGTAAGTCATGGAGGAAGCGGTATCTAGACATTTTTATTATTCAAACTGATATTTATGGTATCCAGAAGTAAGGGCACGTGAACTGTGTGGATGCCCAGAGAGGGGCAGGGACAACAGCAAAGTCTCTGCTGGTCAGGGTCTTCTCCAAAGCTGAACCTCAAACTCACCAGGACAAAAAATAAAAATAAAAAAATCCCAAACCTTCAGTAGCTCTGGCATCACAGGCAGCCAAGACTAGTCTGACTGCATGCTCAGCTTTCCTTGAAAACCCATTCCAAGGTGTGGAAACTTGCTGGTTTGTAAGAACAGCCTTTCCCAAAGAAGTGGTCACCTACAGGTTCCCAGAAAGCAAAACGGTTCAACAAATCCCCCAAGAGCAAGGGAAGGCTTTTATGATCGCAGTACCTCGTGGTTACCTGCCACAGGATGGAGGAAGATTTGCAGCAGCTCAGCTGGCAGGATGTACAGGGGATGCAGGATCCCAGGTCTCCAGAGCTCTGACCTCGCTTTGCTACAGGTTTCCTCCCGTTTGTGGTGGTCCCGTTATACTCACACGGGCACGACCCCAGACTGAAGGCAGGAGCAGCTGGAAACTGAACCCATCTGCACCAGGGACATGTCCCCATGGCAGCTCTGAGCATCCCAGGTCCTTCCCACGTGCTTGCGGCCAAAAATCCCAGCAGGGCTGTGAAATCTAGAAATCAAAGCTGACCCATGGGCAATGGAGCAGGTCAGGCTACACTTGCCCCTCCATCACCAGAAATCATCCTCCACAAGATGGGTAGGAAGGGTGGGGGAAGAGGCTGTTCACAGATAACAGGACAGGCACTAGGCACCTTTACTTGTGAGATAAAGAGATCTAGGCTATGGAACTGCGGAAAAAAGATAAAAAAGGGGAAAAAACCAAAAGCTTCACTACTCAAAGTGGAGCTCTCATAGTGCTTCTTACCACCACTGCTATTGGATGTCGGATTCCTTTATTCAAAGGCTGGAACTATTACCACCAAAGCTAAAACCAACACATTAAGAACACTGATGATTTGCACTTAAGCTTTTCCTTCTAGCTCCTTGCAGAAACAAACCTCTTCCTAAATGCTCCAGGCTCAAGACAGTGAAAGCAAGAGAGCTTCCAGAGCTCCCGGCTTTTTCTGGTGCCAGCAACGCACAGCGAGGAAGGACTGTAAAGTGCACAGACTTGAGGTCCCCAAAGTCCAGCTCAGCCAGATGAAGCACTCAGGAGAGAGCTGAAGGCAAACACAAAGTCTCCAGACTGAGAGTCCACAAAAACTTGGGCTCTTCCACCCAGAGGTTCAGATTAAGAAGATAATGTCATCGGACACCATGACCTGGTTGTCATCTTGCATGTGGGCCAGCGCCAACTTCACTTCAGCCAGCGAGAAGGGCTCAGGGTTGTCACGGTTGATGGACTCCATCACGCTCTTCAGACCCACAGACTGGGCATGGGAAGTTTTGAAGACCTCCAGGAGAGCAGCCTTGAATGCTTTCAACCTGGCAGGGCAAGAAGCAATCCCCCTCTTAGAGGCCACACGCCAGTCCTTCCCAGTCCAGGATACCTCAGCCCTTCCCCACCCAGCAGGAAAGCCAAAACCAGAGCTGGGAGCACCCACCACAGATGCATCTTCAGCATCAGCCCACCCACCAGTGACATCAAGGGACAGGCCACCTCCTCCAGCCCCCACTCACCTCGGCTCAGCCAACTCCGGCTTCTTTGCTTCGCCAGCAGCCGAGGCTTCGGGTGTCTTGGGAGCGTGTGCCTGGACTGGAGCAGAAAGAAGAGTTACCTTCATCCTGCCTGGTGCCCAAGCACCCAGACAGCAAAAGCACTTGGCCTTAAGATGGGGTGGGTGATGCCAAACTGCCTCCCAACGTTGTGACTTCTGCAGCAGCTCGTAAGTGGATGGAAAAGAAACAATCAGCAATACTAACTCTCCTGTCCCACACAGCCATGGAGGGTTTAACAAAAGGTCATCTTGATTTGTAGGGCTGGATGGTGCTACACCATGCCAGGGACCCCGAGTCACCCCCCAAGGCATGGCTGCTCCCCAGGGTGCGCAGACCTATCGGGGCAGAAGGCAGCAGCACCTTCAGAAGCCACGTGCCACCAAAACTCACCCTCCGGCATCTCCTCCTCGGCATCGCTGAAGTCGTACGGGTCGTAGGAGTCCTCCTCGCCTTCTGTGCGCGCCTTCTTTCTCCTGAGCGGGGGAAGAAAAGGTCACCCCTGCTCCAGCTGAACTGCAGATCTCAGGAGGCCCCTCCCCTAAGCTCCTGGAGATGTCTGGCCAGGACCATCGAGGCTACTAAGTCACCCTCCGGCCACAAACCCCTGCCCATGGCGCAGGACCCAAGCCAGTACGAGTCCTGAGGGTTGTGGCTATCATAGGATCACAGAAGGGTTTGGGTGGGAAGGGACCTTAAAGCTCATCTAGTTCCAACCCTCCCTGCCATGGGCAGGGACACCTCCCACCAGACCAGGTTGCTCCCAGCCGCATCCAGCCTGGCCTTGAGCACTGCCAGGGAGGGGGCAGTCACAGCTGCTCTGGGCAACCTGGGCCAGCATCTCTTACCACATTTCTTTTTTCCTTATGTCCCACCCAAATTTACCCTGCAGGTGGGGTCTCCCCAGAGCGGAGCGGAGCAGAGGGGCAGAATCCCCTCCCTCCACCTGCTGCCCACGCTGCTCTGGATGCAGCCCAGGACGCGACTGGCTTTCTGGGCTGCGAGCGCACGTTGCCGGCTCACGTCCAGCTTTTCATCCACCAGTATTCCCAAGTCCTTCTCCGCAGGGCTGCTCTCAATCCATCCATCCCCAGCCTGTACTGATACTGGTGACTGCCCCAACCCACGTGCAGGACCTCGCAACTTGGCCTTGCTGGATTTCACGGGGTTTGCACAGGTATTAAGGAGCACTGGTCCCAGCACAGACCTCTGAGGGACACCACCCACTACTGATCTCCACTTGGACACCGAGTCGTTGACGGCAACTCTTTGGCCATCCAGCCAGTTCCTTCTCCATGAGGTAACGATGTCCCTCTATTACAAATTGGGGGGGATGATTCACTAGGTTGAGCAAAACGTGGAGTACCCCTCCCAAGGCCAGCACTGCCTGCTGCAACCTCAGAAGCAGCCGGTGCCCCTTGCATGACATACCCCCCTTCCTTTGCTCTGGGCTCCTACCTCCTCGTCCTGCCCTCCTCCTTGGGCTGCGACTCCTCATCCTCCTCCTTCTCGGTCTCCGAGTCGTCCTCCGCCTGCTTTCTGCGCTTCTTCTCCTTCTCCAGCACCTGTGTGGCAAAGACAGGATGGACTCAGCTCCCTTTTCCACTCAAGCTGCTTTTAGGGGACCAAAGATCCCACACGATCACCAGGGAAGGACCTCACCAGCAGCAGCCCCAGGTTGCTCATCCTGCACCAACCCCAACCTTTCCAATGACAATTTTAGGACCACCCTGCGAAGCCCAGGGGGCACCTTTCTCTGACCTTTTTGAAGTAGGCGAACTGCACCAGCTCCAAAGCTGCCTCAGCATCCTGCAGATCCACCGTCTTGTTCATCCTGGCCTTGGCATGGGCCGTGGAGAGGCGGATCAGGGTCTCCAGGGTACGGGCCGTGACGGGGGAGGTCTGGTGGGGAACAGAGAGAGGCGGCTCTGCGAGGCTGACTCCCACTGTGGCACCCTACCAAGGGTCTAACACATCCGTAAGGGGAGAGGGGAGGCTGTGCCTCAGTTTCCCTCCTCCTGGCCTGAGAGGGAGCTTCTCCCGGGGCTCACCCTGGCGATGTCCGAGTTCATCTGGCTCTGGCTGCGCAGGCGGGAGTACTCCTCCGCTATGTAGCTCGCTGACTCCTGGGTCAAGACGGGCTTAATCATCTTGGCTACGTGGATGTACTTCCTCATGAACTCCATGCTGACGATCTTCTCCCTGCAGGGAACGCACGCACACCCGTGTCCTCCACGATGGGGACAGGCAAAGGGAGTTTGCAGAAGTGGGCTGCCCGCTTTTTACCCTTCGCAGGTATCCAGGGAGGTGGGGAATTCAACTCCAGGAGATGTTCCCCACCTGCCTGGCATGACAGATCAAGCCCAGAGCAGGGCTCCCGTGACATCCTGCCCATGTACCTTTCCCATGGATCACCTGGAGCATCACTGGCACCAGCAATCAGCCACTGCCTGGATACTCAAAGCCAAGCCACAGGGCTAGAAACCCCCAGGAGGCTCCAGGGGACGCGGGACAAAGGACTCACTTGCGGCGGTTGGGCCCATGCAGGAGGTCATCGTGTTTCTCATACACTTGGAGCTCCTGTTCCTCCTCCTGCACAAAGTCAGGGTCCTCTGTAGCCAGGATCTCCACGGCGCTGCCCAGGGGCATGGCTGGAGAGTGGAGGGTCACAGAGAACGGGCTTTTAGCCTCTGGAGCAACTTCCAAAAGCCACCAAAAGCAGCCTTCAATGAAGCCAGCGATGCTGAACCCAAAGAGCTGCCCCCAAGGAGCGACAGCCCATCAAGGAAGGACAGGACTGAGCTGCAGTTACAAGGGACTCACCATCCCCGTCCTGCTCGTTGGGGTTGCGGTAGCGGTGCATCCGCAGGACGTGGTCCGAGATCTCCCTGTCCTGCTCAGGGTCCATCTGGTCCAGCACGATGAAAAGCAGGTCGAAGCGGGAGAGCAAGGAGTCCTGCAGGCCGATGTTCTCCATGGGTGTCTTGTACTGGTCATACTGAAAGAGGACAATATAAGGGGTTACAGGAGACCCTTGTGGGCGAGTCTTGGCTGCCAGGGAGGCTGGGGTGACCTGCTCAGGCCAGGCCTCAAAGGATGGATGTCAAGGCAGCTGGACACCACGCTAAACCCAGCCTGCTGCAGCAGTAAGGCTTCTTTTCTCCACCCTGGCAGGTAGGTGTAGCTCTCATGTGCAAGGCAAACAGCTATTTTTTGTGATTCTCAGGTCAGACGCCAAGGCTGAGGCTCCTCATGAGGATGAGGGTCCAGGCAGTGCTGAGCCAGGGTGAGAAAACCCCACAAACCCCTCTCCTCTCCAGGAGGGCCACGAGCAGCAGCAGAGACCAAACCAACCAGGTCTTCGGTGCCCTGTGGATCTCAGTGCCAGCAAGAACCGAGTCACTGGTTTTGAGGGATCTTTTGGGTTTCAGCAGCTGCCTCCTCCACCATGACAGCTTCCCAGCATCCCTCCCCACGGAGAGGGGACCAGTAAACGCCAGCACTCACCCGGCCGTAGACAGGGTTGGCCGCCGCCAGGACGCTGCAGCGGGAGTTGAGGCGGGCGTGGATGCCAGCCTTGGCGATGGTGACCCGGCCCTGCTCCATCACCTCGTGGATGGCCGTGCGGTCCATGTCGGACATCTTGTCGAACTCGTCGATGCACACCACCCCCCGGTCGGCCAACACCATGGCCCCTGCTTCCAGGCGCCGTTCACCTGGGGTGGGGTGGGAGGAAAAAAAGAAAAAGAGGGTCAACCACCGTTCAACAGCCCCACACATCTCCTGCCCCGCTATCCACCTCCGCCACAGCACCGCCCCTGTGACTAGACTAAGCCTCAAAGAGCAGCAGCACCCTTCAGGGTTGCCCATCTCCTGTCCAGCTTGACAGCAGGATGAGGAGCACCCTCAGGATGAGGAGCACGCCCATGAAGAAGACAACAAGATCCAGGCTGCTGCTAGCCCTCACGTTGGTTGTGCTAAGTAGAAGAGGAGTAGAGAAGACCACCACGTGCAGAGGTGGAGAAAACACCCCTAAACACCACCATCATTGCCATAAAGCTTCTGGATGGAGCACGTCCTGTAAGCATCACTGCAGAATGAACAGCAGCCCTGGATTTTGAAGAGTCCCTCCCAGGTGTTAACAAGCATCCCTGTGACAACTCTGACCAGGAACCAGCCCATTCCTCACCAGTTTCTTGGTCTGTGGTGACGGCGGCAGTCAGGCCAACACCGGAGGAGCCTCTGCCGGTGGTGGGGATGGCGCGGGGTGCGGTGCTGAGCACGTACCGCAGCAGCTGAGACTTGGCGACAGAAGGGTCTCCTGAAATGGAGAAAACCACATTTAATAACTTCACATCACCTGGACACTGTGTCCAGTTTGGGGCTCTTCAGTGCAGGGGTGGGATGGGGGGGAAAGGGGACAGAAGTGGGTTTGTTCAGCCTTCAGAAGAGAAGGTGATCAGATGATCTTCTCATCTCACCTTCCTCAATGACCCCATAGGAGGAAATAAAGATGGAGCTAGAGTTTCAGGAGGTGCATGGTGATGGGACCAGTGCCAATGGGGACAACTTGGAAGACAGGAAATCCCAATTGGATGGCAGGTGAAAAAGAAATCTTGAGGGTGATCAAACACTGGCATTGTGGCCCATAGGGGTTGTGGGATCCCACGCCTGGAGATGTTCAAAACCAACTGGACAAGTCCCAAAGCAACCCGATCTACCAGTGACATTGGCTATGCCCTGCGCACAGGCTTGGAGCAGAGGCCTCCAGAGGTTCCGTCTAACCTCAATTACTCTGTAAAATTAACTCCAGAAAAATGCTCCTTCATCTCAACCCCAACACCACTAACTGCAGGTGCCTCTGCCTAGCTTTTCCAGACCTATCAGCAAGATGTTGATGTCTCCTCTGATGCGGCTTCCATTCTCCAGGACCTTCTCCACCCCTCCGAGCAGCATGCAGAGTATGGCCTTCTTGATGTACTCGTGCCCATGGATGCTGGGAGCCAGGGATCTCGCCAGCTGGTCAAAGATATCCTGAGGCAGAAGCAGCAAAGCATGGCTCGTCAGATGGACTGCAGCACATCAGAACAAGAAGCAATACTCCCCAAGCCCATTTCAGCACAAAAAAGGAGCTTATTCCTATCACAGAACCACACGGGTGAAAACTATTTAGAAAGGAGGAGGCTGACAGTTTTCTTTCAACGGGGCTCTGAAGACCTAGACCGTCCTGACTGTCAGGGTCACCCAAACAAGCATTGGAAGCACCAACCTCTGGGAGAGCAAGCCTTTCTCTTCTCCGCACTATGAAGTAAAAACGTGAGCATAATACCAGGCTGGACCAGACACCCTTTCCCTCCATATCACATTCTAGTTTGGGGTGTGAAGAGAAAAGCGGGAGATGTTTCTCCTGCAGAAGGAACTCTTTGGCAACCAGCTGTCAGGATCAGGGCACACACAACACGGTCAGATCTCTTGTCTTGACAGCGAAGCACAGCAGAGCTGCCAGCAGGCAGGAAGGATACTCTGCTAGCAGTATAGACACAGCAACAACAAAAAAAAAACAGGACCTGATCAAAGCTGAAGCAGAAAGTGCAAAGAAAGCAGGTGGAAAATCCAGCAACGTCACCAAGAGGGTTGAAGAGTTACTCGCAGCCCAACAAGACACCTCCTTAGCCACATGCCAAGACTTAAAGCTGCTCTAGCTGAAGCCTCGTGCTCTAATACAAGTCTGCCTTCTAGACGTAAGGCTTAAATACCTTGGAGCGACTCTTGCTGAATCTCTTGATCTTGGCCACATCAGCAGCAGAGTAGAGAGGCCGGATGTCTTTGCTCATCTGCTTCACGTGGCAGGCAATGAGGATAGTCCTGGAGAAGGGACACAGCCATGATCAGGTCTGCAAACCCCACAGAGCCTACGGGTCACAGCAACAACACAGCAGCAACTTCCACAGGGTCATCATTTGCTCCAGGAAGACCTGGAGGTGGCTGAAAGCTCCAAGAGCTGTAGCCCCTTCTGTCTGACTGCACCAGGCCATCAATGGAGCATCTTTAAGAACATCCACAGCTGGAGCTCACAGCTACACACTGACGCTAAGGAATAAGGTGCAAACCACTTCCAAGTGACTTAAGCCAATGTTCTGACCCAGTGCTGTGATGGTCACCTGCCATCTCATCATCCAGAGATGTGACCCAACTAAAAAGGGTGGGAGGGCTGAAGTCAAGACAAAAGAAGGCTCACCTGAAAGTCCCTGAAGTGTAACCCCCTTTCTTTCCTGGCAGGCAGCGGTATGTCCCCACCACCTGGATGCGGTCCCCAGGCTTCACCTTGTCCACCAGGTCATCATCCAGAACGACATCCACCGAGCGTGGCAGCTGCCCCGCTGGTGCCTTCTCAGGCATCTCCTGGATGGTGATGGTCTGATGGTCCTTGTAGACCGAGAGGCCAAACTCTGTCTCCAGGGGGTTATTCTCTTCATCCTAGAGGAGAAACCCCAATAAAAGGACTAGCACCATTTTTCAGGAGCGCATGGAGAAGAGATGGGTCAGCAGGGCTGTGGGAAGACAGGCTGCTCCACCCAACATGAGCAAGACAGCTGGAAAGGGTTGTTTTATCAGGACTGATGGAGGTGGGGGTTCACCAGCTCCACAGCCCTCCCAGTCTAAAGCTGCCAACACCCACCACTGCTGGCCCATTAGGTCTTCTCCAAGCCCTGTCCCTACTGCAGGCTGTGGTGACACAGCAGCTATGCAACAGGCTATGGGCAAGGGGGGCAAAGCTCAGGTCCACCTTCCTCCATTCCCAAATACGGGGCAAACCCTCTACCCAAGGGTACATACAGCCACCAGGACAGCACAGCCATGCCCACGCTGACCTGGGTCCCAGGAGCAACCAGACTGGCTGAGAACCCCCCCAAGAAACCATGCTACAGCAGAACCAAGATCATAACTAACATCTAAACTAGCAGGTCTGGTGGCCTTGGGTCCAACAGAGACTTTCTTGACACGTTCCTAGGAGCTCTCTAGGACTCTCACACGTGTGATGTGTCTTCTGTCTACTCCACGGGCTACGCTGGCAGAGGGAGAAGGGTTGCACAGGGATTTCAGCCCTGGGCTCGGAGCTGGCACATTCTCCCCAGAGGAACCCGCTGATACTTCCCACAAGGCTACTTCACCTCACCTTCGTAGGGTAGACGGAGCTGGATGGGAAAGCATCCAGAGAGGTCATGTCCGTGTACCGGCGCTCAATAGTCTTCTTGGTAGCTGGGCAATAATGGACACTCCGGACAATCTTCGGACGAACCAGAGAGCCTGAGGTTGGAAGAAAGAGGAGTGAGGAGCAGGGATGTCTCACCCCTCTGCCAGCAGATAGTCCCCAAGAGTCTCCCACGCTAAACTGCACTCGGAACACAACCCGCTGTCAACGAGGGCCAGGATTTGCTGAGCTCCAAGACCATCTCAACACTCAAGACCTCCTGCCAAGCCCCTTCATCCTTTTTGCCAGGACGTACCATGGCTCCTGGTGGACTCCAGCCCCTTGGCAGCAAACACCTGGACCCACCACCCCCAAAGCCCCTGGATCTTCCCCCCAGCCTCACATTTCGTCACGATGCCCTCCACACAGACGATGCAGCTGAGGAAACAGGCCGTCAGCGTCCGCGGCGAGACGTGCTTGGAACCGAAGCTGCCCTCCAGCCCGATGTAGAAGTCCTCATACTGCTTGGCATAGGTGGCATCAACGGAGGCGACGAAATCCTTCAGGGCGCGTTGGAAGGCAATCAGCTCCTCGAAGGCGTTGCTCAAGAGCCTGCAACAGAGGAAGGTGACGATGCGGACCCATCAGCAGCTCCTTCTGCCTTCCTCCTCAACGCTTACCCACGCCTCCACGTGCTTTGTGAGTTTACTAGGATCAAGAGGTGAAAAAACCCAGCGCCCATCATAGCTCTGTGTCAAGGCCACTGCCACCAACAGCCAGGAGCTGAACAAACCCAACCCCATCTAAAACAAAACCCTTGCATGTCCCTGAGCAGATTGGCAAGCCTGGTCCAAAATATCCCCAAGCATCCTAAAAAAAAAAAAAAGGAGACTATTTATATTGTACAATCAACCCCAGCTTGCTGCTACAAGGTTTTTGCCAAATCAAGGGTTTGCAAGCTCGGAAGGGATGGGTGTCACGGGGGGAAAAAGACCGGATCCACCTTTTACGTGGGACCTAGTGCACAGGAGGAGGTTTGGCCCTTCCTTGCCACAAAGGACCTGCAAAACCAGGGCTGGACCCCTAAGAACCCGCCTAGGGCCACGGTGCCCCACACCAACCGGCTGGCCCTCTTCTCGTTCTTCCGCCGCAGGTCGTTGATGCTGACCAGGAGGCGATACTGGTTGTCGCTGATCATGTCCCGGACTTTGCTGTGGTAAATCCCTTGGTCTTCCTGCAAGAAAGGGTGGGGGGAAAACACTCAAAAAAAAAACCCCCTCCAACATCACTTTGCACGATGAGACATCCCCACCCCAGGAGGTGATTCCTGCAGAGCTCGACTCCCTCCAGCCCCACTGAGGGGGGGGGGGCGGCAGAGGGACCAGGCGCTCCCCAACCCCGGGGGCACGGGGAAGGGACGCAGCACCCACGTTTCCCAGCGCGGCCCCGCTCCCGGCCCTCACCTCATCGTCCAGAAAATCGAGGTAGTCGCGCTGCGCCTCCCGCAGCTCCGCGTCCTCCAGCCCGCCCGCCGGCGCCGCCATGCTGCCCGCCGCTCGCGGGGGGGAGGCCGGGGCACGGAGATCCCGCCGCCGCCGCAAAGGGAAAAGGCGGCAAGAGCCGAGGGGAGCCGGCCTGGCCCCGGCAGCGCCCGCGATCCGACCCGCTGCGGTCCGGTCCGGTCCGGTCCGGTCTGGTCCGCGCCCCCGACACACTCCGCGGCCGATACTCTCCCGCTTGGCGCCAAAACAGAGAGCCTTTCCCGCCACCCAGCGGGACTCCCGCCTCCCGTCCCGCCCCGCGGCGCTTCTCATTGGTCGGCACCGCCCCGCGCCAGCCAGGGAGGGCAGCGATAGAGTTCGCGGGGGTGACGCGCAAGAGCTCCAGCCTATCAGAGCGAGGAGGGGCGGGGGGGGAGGAGGGGCTTGGGGGCCTGAGCTCCCATGCGCACGCGTGGGCTGCGGCGGCCGGGCTGGGGCTGGCGGGGAGCGGGGCTTGGGGAGCGACCCCGGGGGGTTCTGAGGATCGGTCCCGGGGGTATGGCGGGTCCAGGGATCGGTCCCGGGGGTATGGGGGGTCCTGGGGGACCCAGGGAAGGGCTCCAGCGGGGTCCCGAGGATCGGCCTTGGGGGTACGGGAGGTCCCGGGGGGGTCCAGGGATCGGCCCCGGGGCTCCGGAGGGTCCCGAGGATCGGCCCCGGCGGTATGGGGGATCCAGGGATCGGTCCCGGGGGTATGGGGGGCCCCAGGGGTATGGGGGGTCCTGGGGGACCCAGGGAAGGGCTCCAGCGGGGTCCCGACGATCGGCCCTGGGGGTACGGGAGGTCCCGGGGGGGTCCAGGGATCGGCTCCGGCGGTATGGGGGGTCCTGGGGGGTCCAGGGATCGGCTCCGGGGATATGGGGGGTCCGGGGATCGGCTCCCGGGCCCCGGGGTGTCAGCCCACCTCCAAGTCCCGGCACTTGGAAGTCACCGACCGGTTGAAAATACCATTTTATTTAAAAAAAAAAAAAAAAAAAAAAACACCACTCCAAACAAACGAAAAAAAAAAAATAACCCACTTTTTATTTTCCTGTGGCATTTTGGGGCGTTCCGTTTCCGGGTGTTTTCACCCCAAAGCATGCAGGCTGGGCGTTGTTTTTCCCTTTTACGTGGCCCAGCGGGAGCGCAGGAGTTTTGGGGCTGCAGACACAAAAGCGACCGGTCCCGTGGCTTTTGCAGTGAAAAGGCTGATTTTGGATGTGTCCCCCTTAAAAGTATTTTTGGTATCCCTTCAAAATCTTTATCTGAACTCTGTTTAAAAACAGAAAAAGGATCAAAAGCCAGGCAAAGCTCTCTTGATCAGCAAGGCGGAGCGGGCACCCCCACGCGGCTGCGTGCCCTGGGTGTTATTAATGCTAAAAACACTGTTTCCAGGGTTGGCAGTAAATATTCCCCCGGGGGGCCGCTGGGCTGCGCAAAACGCCGAGGCACAAGCGTTCAGGCTTCGATTCGTGTTGTGGAGAGGAGCAGGAAACAGCCCCTGCCCTTGTTTCCCATTTTCTGTTGGTGTGCTTGGCCCAGATCCCTCTAAATCCGTCGGAAATGTTGCTGGTCAGCGCTGTGGCCGGTTTAGGACATACGTAGCCCAAGCCCTGGGTATCTGTCCTGCTTCTGCCCGGAGTGGCGGTGGAGTCTCCTTCTCTGGAGACGTTCAAACCCCGCCTGGACGCGTTCCTGGGTGACCTGCTCTAGGGGGTTGGACTAGATGATCTCCAGAGGTCCCTTCCCACCCCTCACATTCTGTGATTCTGCGAGATTTTCTCACGCTGTGCTGCATTAAAGTTCAGGTTTTGCTTCTGAGGCGTTTGGGCCCTCCTCCGAAATAATTTGATGGAGTATTAAAGCTGGCAGCTTGGCTGGAATGAAGGATCTTGTGTTCTGTTGCTATTCTCTTTTTTTTTTTTTTTTTTAATGTCTTTTTTAAAATGTCTTTTTATTTCCCTTTTTTAGTCTCTTTTTTTTTAATCTCTCTTTTTTTTCTCTCTTTTTTTTTCCTCTTTTTTTTCCTCTCTTTTTTTTCCTCTCTTTTTTTTCCTCTCTTTTTTTTCCTCTCTTTTTTTTCCTCTCTTTTTTTCCTCTCTTTTTTTCCTCTCTTTTTTTCCCTCTCTTTTTTTTCCTCTCTTTTTTTTCCTCTCTTTTTTTTCCTCTCTTTTTTTTCCTCTCTTTTTTTCCTCTCTTTTTTTCCTCTCTTTTTTTTTCCTCTCTTTTTTTTCCTCTTTTTTTTTCCTCTCTTTTTTCCCTCTCTTTTTTTTCCCTCTCTTTTTTTTCCTCTCTTTTTTTTCCCTCTCTTTTTTTTCCTCTCTTTTTTTCCTCTCTTTTTTTTCCTCTCTTTTTTTTCCTCTCTTTTTTTTCCTCTCTTTTTTTTCCTCTCTTTTTTTTTCCTCTCTTTTTTTTCCTCTCTTTTTTTTTCCTCTCTTTTTTTTTCCTCTCTTTTTTTTTCCTCTCTTTTTTTTTCCTCTCTTTTTTTTTCCTCTCTTTTTTTTTCCTCTCTTTTTTTTCCTCTCTTTTTTTTTCCTCTCTTTTTTTTTCCTCTCTTTTTTTTTCCTCTCTTTTTTTTTCCTCTCTTTTTTTTTCCTCTCTTTTTTTTTCCTCTCTTTTTTTTTCCTCTCTTTTTTTTTCCTCTCTTTTTTTTTTCCTCTCTTTTTTTTTCCTCTCTTTTTTTTTCCTCTCTTTTTTTTTCCTCTCTTTTTTTTTCCTCTCTTTTTTTTTCCTCTCTTTTTTTTTCCTCTCTTTTTTTTTCCTCTCTTTTTTTTTCCTCTCTTTTTTTTTCCTCTCTTTTTTTTTCCTCTCTTTTTTTTTCCTCTCTTTTTTTTTCCTCTCTTTTTTTTTCCTCTTTTTTTTTCCTCTCTTTTTTTTTCCTCTCTTTTTTTTTCCTCTCTTTTTTTTTCCTCTCTTTTTTTTTCCTCTCTTTTTTTTTCCTCTCTTTTTTTTTCCTCTCTTTTTTTTTCCTCTCTTTTTTTTTCCTCTCTTTTTTTTTCCTCTCTTTTTTTTTCCTCTCTTTTTTTTTCCTCTCTTTTTTTTCCTTTCTATTTTTTTTTTCCTTAAATCTTCCAAGCTATCCTGCTAGCTCCAGAGCTGCCCTCTGCAGCCAGAACAGCCTCCCTGGCTCTGTGCACTCACTAGCACCCATTTCCCTTCAGAAGCTCTTCAAATCCACCCCTTCCCCTCATTTTTTTGAGTTTTCTCGCTTCCATTGCAGCTGGCGTGAGTGGGAGCGGCATGAGGGGGAGTGAACAGAGACAGCCTTTGGTGGCCCCTGCCACAGTCACTGGGGCACAGCGAGATATTTAAGTGGGCACGTCAGCTGCGAGGATATAAAGTGGCTGGAGGGATCAGTCCAAGTCCCCAAAGGAAATATAACGTATCCTCTGTAAGTTGTCAGGACCCGACATGAGATTTCAGCTCGGAAACGGTTTTTCTCTCTCTACAGTAGACAGACTATTAAATCCAGCCACCAACATGGGCTGTGTGCTTTACTGCAGGTAAAATATGGATGGAAAAAAAAAAATACGGGTGCAAAGCAACCCGTGAGTACAGCTGGCAGGGTACAGAGTGGTACCGGGGGGCGTCCAGACACACGTACCGAGGTCACACATACATCTCGCCAACATTTAGGGGGTCAAAACGAACCCCAGCCCACAAAGAGGCTGTAAATCGCTGCGGTGCTCCTCCTGCCGAAGACGGCGAGCTCTGCGCGGAGGGACCTGGCGGGGACCCGTCGCTCCTGGCCGCGAGGTAACAAGAGTTGGGGATAAAAATAGCCGCCTGTCGCTATTCGTGACAGCGCCCTGTAGCAACTGCTGCCCTTGCGCCTGAATAATGAACGGGAGCAGGGCAGGCCAGGGAGGAGCAAGGGGTGGAGAGGCGAGGCGGAGGCCTTCCCTGCCTTTTGGGACTCCCTAGGAGGATGCCCAGGATCTGCAGGGATTGACCTCCCTGCCGCATCCCAGCAGTTCCAGGGTGGAGGGTGCAGCGCAGGCTCACAGAGACACTTAGCACCTCCCATCCCCTGAAAAAAAAAAATAAGAATTGAGCACCTAAAAACACCACAGAGCTTGCAGAGAAGTAGAGGAATGACCGGTGGGTGCGGGAGTAGTTTCCATGGGTGAATTGCACGCAAAGGGGTGCTGGCCAGAACACCAAGGCGCATTTTCTCCTCCCTTCTCCTCCATCTCTTCCCTTCTCCTCCATCTCTTCCCTTCTCCTCCATCTCTGTGCGTCGGCATCCACATGTACACTTGGTTTCTGAGATCCCTTTATGGGTACCCTGTGATCCCTCCCAGACTGTTGTGGGTTTTTTTTCCCTTAGTTCAACTAAAAGTCAATTTTCAAGCCACAGCTCAATTGGCAAGTCGCTAGCTATTAGCTTTCCTGTGTGCTGAGCAACCTTGTCTCACCCACGGAGGGCAGAGGAGGGGCTTGTGCCTCATTCACAGATCCAAAAAACAGGGGGAAGAGCACCCCAAATCCAACAGAGTCTCACCTCATCGTCAAGCAACACAACAGGGTTGAGGGTTTCAAATATATTTGTAATGAAAAGGGTAATAACATGGAATCAAATGTTTTGAATGAAAAAAAGTTACTTTTTTTAACTGAAACAATGTGGAGAAGCGAGACCAGCTACGAGCTGGTTTTATCAGTGTCAATTTTAAGTTTTCCAAGGGATAAAAGGGGTTTGTCCTTGCTGGTGTCTCCTGCAGCTGCAGTTGTAGGAGCTGAACCCCAGCGTGGGAATTCGCTCTCGCAAGAGCAGAGTCACCCCGACTCTCACGACTTCAGGACCACATGCGGAAGACGTGTAATGTAACGCTGAAGGAACCCTTCTTAATCCTCTAATCTGACCTTTTCCCTAACATAGGCTGGAGAATTTCACCCGATCACATCTGCACCCAGCTCAGGCATTTCTGACGTCACTTTCTTCAAGTATTTGCTATTCCCATGCACTCTGGTAAATCTTTAAACTTGATCTAGCTCATTTTTTTTTCTACTTGCGGAGCAGAAAAACGCAGAAAACAATTATCAGTGCGTATGAATGGAATTTCTTTACCTAAATGCACGGGGAGCTGCTGTTATCTCACCAGGAGAGCACAGTCAAGTGGGTAAGAAGTTAAAACTCTGACCTTCAGCATGTTAGGATCGAATGTAGCCACCTTCTTGCTTCCCAGAATAGGAGCCCAGTACATACTGGTCTGGTTTTCCTCCCGGATGCTGCTAACACTGTCTCAGCACAGCGATGGGAGCCTAAAGTCTTGTTGTGGTCCTGGTTCTGATGCACAGCTACCCCAGCCCCCGCGGGTGATTCATTCCCTTCTCCTACCGCGCAGAAGAAAAAAATACAGCAATTAATTAAAAAAAAACAAAACAAAACAAAACAAACCCACACAGGCCGTGCCTCCGGGCATAATGAAAAATTAATTCCCTCGGCAAACGAAACCAGAGGAGCGGCTGCTGAATCAACAAAGCTCCGGCGAGCGCGGCCGGGAGCGTGTCTGCGTCATGCGGCAACCCAACAGCCCTTCCAGGGAAGTCCGAAGGGCCCAGATACAGATCACTTGAGGTTTGGCGTTGCTATTTCTGTCTGCTCGTCTGCTCTCAGGAGTTCTGCCTGTTACTAAAGACAGTGACAGCTGGTTCCTTTTTTTAATCTTTTTTCCCCCCCCCCCACGCCTCTCATTTTCTCCACCCCCAAGCCTGGAAGTCACCCGTCTGTAGGCAAAGCATCCTCGCCTCCGCATGCGGATCTCTGGGTTCTGCTTTCGGCCACGGGGCAGGAACCTCTGGTCGTTTCACCAAGTGGTGTCCAGCTTTGGAAGATGGGAAGCTGCAGCAATTGGCGTGAGCCACGTTAGCAATCATCATCTGACCGCCCGTGCAAACCACGAGGAGGTGAGAAAGCCCTGACCCCAAATTGCCACATACCCCTTGCGCGACACGGCAGGGGGGCAGCTGAAGGTCGCAAAATTAACTGTGTCAAGTGTCGCTCTCTGAGTGCAGGGGCCAGGCTTGCTAACCCAGGGCTTTCACAGTTGTTATTTTACCAAATGAATAGTTAAAGCAAGCATGTAAGCAGGATTTAAAACAATTGCAAAGGATTCACGTAACCCAGCACCCCAATAGTCGCCGGTGTGTATTACTATAGAGGAAAATAAAAGAAACCCCTGCATAAAAGCTACGGATCACAATGAAATTTCCCTCCTGAGCCCTGGTAGCTGGAGATTTTGTTCTGAAGTGAGAAGGTTTATATCCTCTCCAAAACTCTCTTTTCTTTTTTTTTTTTTTTTTTTGCCATCCTTAGTATTACGCATCTGCACAATCTTTTCTAAATCTTGCCAAACCGTGAGCATCAATCCTTGTCCAGTGAAAAGGAGTTCAACAGACAGCAATGCACGCTGCAGACAAAGCCTCTTTCACACAGTTACGATAACAACACATCAATATTCTTTATTACAAGCGAATACAGGGAAAAGGTGACTCATCCTGCTTTCGGTATGGCAAAAGTTCGGGGCTCTGAATATCTCAGTTGTCTTTGGTGCAAAGCTGCTACGTTCTTCCCGAGCACGGTGTTTGGACGTATCTTGGTGAAGAGAGACCCCAATCCCCAAAACAAGCTCTTCTCTTTCGGTGATAATTCAAAGCACCCAAAATAACAGGATGACCGCTTTGCAGCCTGCAAGACCAGGGTGTTGCGTGACAGAGAGGGTGCGTGTGGGCAGCAGGTTGAGGGAGGGGATTCTGCCCCTCTGCTCCGCTCTGGGGAGACCCCCCCTGCAGGGCTGCGTCCAGCTCTGGGGTCCTCAGCACAGGAAAGACACGGACCTGCTCGAGTGGGTCCAGAAAAGGTCCATGAAGATGCTGAGGGGCTGGAGCAGCTCCCTGTGAGGACAGGCTGAGAGAGGTGGGGGTGTTCAGCCTGGAGAGGAGAAGGCTCCGGGGAGACCTTAGAGCGGCCTGGCAGTGCTGAAAGGGGGCTGCAGGGGAGGTGGGGAGGGACTTTTTAGCAGGGCCTGTTGCAATAGGACAAGGGGTAATGGCTTTAAAACAAAAGGGTAAGATTTAGACTAGATACAAAGAAGAAATTGTTTACAATGAGGGTGGTGAGACACTGGCACAGGCTGCCCAAAGATGGCCCATCCCTGGAAACATTCAAGGTCAGGGTGGACGGGGAGGCTCTCAGCAACCTGATCTAGATAAAGATGTCCTCACCCATGGCAGGGGGGTTGGGCTAGATGGCCTTTAAAGGTCCCTTCCAACCCAAACCATTCTGTGATTCCGTGATGTATGCTTGGGTGGGGAGTTCAGGTGCACAGGACATGTTTGAGGGCACAAAGCCTGCTTTGGATCATATCAGATGACTACGAAGGGTAGGGAAAGCTCAGCCTGGTACAACCGAGTCTTACCTGCCTGCTGGGAACAATCTCCTGGGCAAACACAACCACACCTGGGTTTTGCCTTGAAGGGAACTGGGTGATTCATTTCAGGGTGCAAAATGTCAAAGATAGGGAGTAACAGGGACTGCAGCGCAGCAGGAGGAGTCCGAGATGAACTACAGAGCACAGCTCAGCAGGCACAGGTCACCTCAGAGCAGGTCACGGAGCTAGTGAACAAAAAGGCCTCGCTGTGGAGCATCCACCACGCTCGGTGTGCAAAACAAGCTGTCAGCACCCACGCAGGAGAGCAGTTCTCCCTGCATGGAGATGCCCTTTGTCTTTCTCAAGTCTGGCCCGGGGCGTGCCATGAACATAAACGGGTGACAAACTTCTTATCCGAGCAGCAAATAAGGGCAGGCGACCCAGCAGCGTTGCAATGTGCACATTGCAGCAGGGATGTCCCACCCCACCGTCCCCTTCTGCCTGGGTTGTCTTTTTCTTCCCACCTCTTCTCCAGCCTTGCCATGGCCATCGTCAGTGCTCACTCAGCTGAGTGCTCCCACTTCTCCCACGTGAACAATGACAGAAGGACGGGTGGAAGAGGAAAAGCCACGCCATGACCTCCATCTCACAGCCACGGAGCATCCCTGGAGATTTCACAGAATCACAGAATGGTTTGGGTTGGAAGGAACCTCGAAGATCATCCAGTTCCAACCCCGCTGCCATGGGCAGGGACACCTCCCACCAGACCAGGTCGCTCCCAGCCCCATCCAACCTGGCCTTGAGCACTGCCAGGGAGGGGTCAGCCACGGCTGCTCTGGGCAACCTGTGCCAGGGCCTCACCACCCTCACAGGGAAGAATTTCTTCCTAATATCTAATCTAAATCTCCCCCTTTTGGTCCAAAACCGTTACCCCCTGCCCTATCACTTCCCTCCCTGATCAAGAGTCCCTCCTCACCTCTCCTGCAGCCCCCTTTCAGCACTGGAAGCCGCTCTAAGGTCTCCCCGGAGCCTTCTCCTCTCCAGGCTGAACACCCCCACCTCTCTCAGCCTGTCCTCACAGGGGAGCTGCTCCAGCCCCCTCAGCATCTTCGTGGCCTCCTCTGGACCCGCTCGAGCAGGTCCGTGTCTTTCTTGTGCTGGGGCCCCCAGATCAGGACGCAGCCCTGCAGGGGGGGTCTCCCCAGAGCGGAGCAGAGGGGGGGAATCCCCTCCCTCCACCTCCTGGCCGCGCCGCTCTGGATGCACATGGTCCTGGCCCACCGCCCTGCGTGGCCCTGCTTGACCCGGGCTGGGGGGGGACGGGGGGCTGTGTTTGGACCAGACGACCTCCGGAGGCCCCTTCCCACCGCAGCCACCCCGTGACTCCGAGCCGACGAGCCGCCCAAGGCAGCAGCAGAGCGGCCGGGGAGGCCTTTGCGGTGACCCCGACCGCCCCGCGGTGACATTATCACCCCCGCCCCGGTGTCCCCCCCGCCTTGAGCTCCTCGCCCCAACCCCGCTCCCCCCCCCCCCGTGACGGGCCTCGGCCGCCCCCCCTCACCACCAGCCCCCCCCCCCCCCCCCTCCCCGGATTTCAGCCCCGCTCCCTCCGGCTCGGACCGCCCGGGCTCGGTTCGGTTAAGCTCGGCTCAGCTCGGCTCGACTCGACTCAGGGCCTCAGGGCCACCCCGGGGCGGGACGCGCATGCGCGGGCGGGGGGGGGGGGGGGGGGGTGGGGGGTGGGTGCGCGCCCGGTGGCGGCGGCGCTGCCGGAGGCGGCAGCCGCGGGACTCGGCGGCGGCGGCGGGGAGAGAGCTCGGGCGGTGAGTGCGGGCGCAACCGCCGGTCCCCTCCCCGCGGGCAGCTCCTGTCCCCCCCCCGCCCCGCCGAGGGGTCCGACACGGGTCTTTCTATCCCCCGTCCCCGTCCCTCCCCGCCGCTCCGGTGAGTTTTGGCGGCCCCGCGTGGGTACCGCCGCTCCCTGCGCCACGCCCGCCGCGGCAGGAGCATCCTTCCTCCGCGGAGGGGGGGGGGGGGGGGGGGGGGGGGGCTGGTGCACGGGGAACACCTCAGCGGTTGCGGCCACCCCCCGGGGCGGGTCGTCGGTGCGTCGTGTCCCCCCCTTCCCCGGGTAAAACACGCGGGGACCTCCGCCTTTCGCCCCCCCCCCGCTACCCCACGCACGACCGTCGAGCCGGGGTCGGTCGGTCCTGCGGGCAGGTGGGCGCCGGGGGAAGAGGGGGAGGAGGGGAGGAGTGCGCGGGGACAAACGCGCTTTTGCCATAAATTCATCCTAACCCGCCCTCCCCGCCCCGTGACCTGTATCTCAAGGGCTTCGTGAAGGAGAGAGGGGGGCATTGGTTTTCCTCCGTGTTTGTTTTTAAGAGCCGTGGGTGGATTTTTCCTTGCGTGACTTTGACCCCCTGGGGCGTTGTGGAGGCCGCGGGAGAGAGCCTGAGCATATTTTAGCCTTGAGCCGAGTTTAGCCGTGAAGCTTGAGTGAAGAACCAGCTCCCGTCGTTGGCTTTCGCTTGACGTCCCCCAGCTCGTGTCTCAGAAAGGTTGTTCCCTGCTTATCTTCTCCAGGATGCTTTGGGTATTGGTGGTCACGTTCCTCCAGTTTCCCGGCTGGATTCTTCCTGAAAACACCATGAGCATGTCACATTTTTTGGGTGGTGAAAAAAAAAATTACAGTCTTGAACCATTCTGGGTTTCATCGATTAAAAAAATATGTGTGTATAAATATATATATAAAAGTTTGGGTAAACATTTAACAGTCATTTGCTCAGTATCAAACCAGCTCATCCCCGGCACGAGCAGGGTTGGGGTGCGGAGCCTCCCAGTAGCTGTGCCGGGGTGGGAACTGGCAATGGGAACACAGGGCCACCAGTCCCGCACCCGATGCTCATTTAGGAACCGCTCCAGCGGTTCCTCCCCAGGCTGCTCTGGCGGGAGCACGTGGTTTTTGGCTGCGCTGCGGGATGAAGACGCGCGTTCGTTGTCGGGTGCTGTGGGGTCATCGCTTCCGAGCCGGGAAATGCCCCGGTGTGCGTTAAGGTGCGGTTAGCTTGGAGGATTGCCTGCCGGTGGGGGTTAGGGTGAGGATGTCTGTGATGCCGCCCTGGCAGCGGTCGTTGAAGAAGAGTGAAGCCATAAAAAGGCGATGAAAAAGGACGAAGCATGTATACAGTGCTCTGCCGGAGTGAAATCCAGCGGGTCTGAAGTCTGGTTTTGCTCTGCTGGAGCAGGGAAGGGACGGGCAGCCACGAATTATACCGCCAGACCACGCTCTTGCCTTCATGTCGGGGTGCAGGGGGGGGGGGGGGGGGCGTTGATACGTTTTGCAAACAATTCCTAGAAACCCACGGGCTCGGCGGGCCAAACCACAAGCCGTTATACATTTCCTCCCGCTCAGCCGGCACGGGGGTGGGTTAACAGCCCTGCTCTCGGTGGGATTTTCTGTTTTCGGGGCATCATTGGGTTTATTTCTTTATGCTGAAGCTGCGGCCAGAGCCTGTGGCCGACAAGAGGTTCGTGTCCCTCCGGACGCAGGGAGGGATGGGCCGGTGTGAGCGACAGAGCCTGGGGACAGGGGAGCTGCCATCGCCGGGTCACGTGCGTGCGCTTGCAGCTACTTGAACGTCTTGAGTCATGCACCAGCTTAATTTTTAGCTGCCAGTGTACGTGATAACCCCCCCTCCTGGGGTCAGGCCAGCGGCCCGTTCATTGCAGTATCCATTTATGCTAAAGAAATTCCTCCAGAGGCATGAATTCCCGGGAAGGCTCCTGGAGGCTGCAGGTTTGGTCTGCAGCGGTACGTATGTGGCCATACCTTACGTCCTCCCGCCTTCAGGCACAGGCAGCAGCAGGTGGAAGCTTGCTCCCAGTTGCCTTTTTATTCCCCAGTGGATCCTTGGGATCGAGTAGGGATGTCAGCATGTGGCTGCGCACGGCCCACATCCCTTGTTGGGGCGGGGGGGGGGGGTGGTGTGGGGATGGAATCTGCCATCTGGTCCTTGCTGGCCTTTGCTCTGGGCTTCGTAGCCCGCTGGAAGGGTGGCACTGCTGTCACTGCCAACCTAGAGCCTCGCTGGGAGAGGCCACGGGGGTTAAATAGGGGGAGGTCCTGGATGGGGACAAAGCCTTTTAGTGCAGGGAAGAGGAGAGCTGGAAGCTCCAGGGGGTTGGCAGGGAGCTGCAGCCTCTCCCCAGCAGCCTGCTCTCTGCCCGCAGCAGCGGTGGTGTGCATGATTTATGTGCATTTTTTTCTAATGACCGAAGCTCTAAAATCCGCAACCTTAAAAAAAAAAAAAAAAAAAAAAAAAAGTAAAAATGTTTTTTGCGCGAGAGGCTTTTGTGGATGGTGGCAAAGCTAAGCAGCCTCAGCCTGTAGGCTCTGGGAGAACTTTTGGCAACGGTCTGGATCCCCAAACAGCGCACGGCCGGTTTGGTTTGGTTGCTCTGCCCGCAGGCAGATGGTTCCTGGGTTGTCCCATCAGCAGATAGATCTGAGCAGGGAAGGATTTGCTGGCTTGTTGAGGTCTCCCTGTGCTAGCAGGAGTTCCCGTCTCCAGCAGATCTGCGCTGAAAGAAGATTTGTCCCATCCGCTGCTCCCGTGGCTTTAGGAAAGGCTCCCGGCGGTGACCTCTTCCGTAGGCAAACTGGCTGCAGAAATGCTGTGCCCGCAGGGTGTGCACGCAGCTACTCGGGGGTGGAAGGGGGAAGGGCACCGTATCCCACGGATCTTGCAGGAGGAAATTTAGGAGGTGGAAGCGGGATGCAGCTGGAACAAATCCAGGCTCCTTTTTCAGTCAATGGGGGGGGGGAAACCCCGCAAACCAGGCACTTCACTGGCACAGTTCCCCCTTTGGCATCTGAAACGGGTCGGTCGTCCCACTCCGTCGGTGGTCCCTGCCCAACTGGATACGGCAGGCAGGGACCGGTGTGGGCGGCTGGACCAAAACTGTGCCTGGGAGTGTGCTAACAATTCAGCAGCCTAATGGTCGCAGGTCATGGATTGGGACTGTGTGCTGGTTTTGTTTGATTACTGGTGTACTCAAAGCCTGTAAGCATGGGTGCTCCACCCCGGAGATCTCACACCTACCCGAAATCAAGCCCCAAACTGTTGGGGGCTGTGTTAGTTGTGTGTGGGAAAAGAAGGTGGTGAGCCGATCTGGAAAGAGCAAACAGCAAAGGTTCAGTGAGATCAGGAAGAACAGCTGCGGAATCTTACCTCTATCTCATGCCATTTTTGATACGGGAGGGATGGATTTGCTAGAGGAGGTGCTTCTGAGCCAGGGTTTATGGGTAGAAATAATTAATATTGACATTTTTGCATCTGCCTAGTGCTGCAGATGGGTTTCTTTTTTCACGCATCGGGTGTATTGGCTGTGTTATCAGTGGCATCACCGAGTTTTAACCACGGCTAGGTGTGAAGAAACTGCAGCTGCGTTTATCACAGCACATCAGAAATGTGCCACGGTGACCCACACCGTTCCCCGGCATGGTTTGGGAGTTAGCACGGTCCAGGAGTTGTCCCCAGCAGACAGTTTGCGTGTGGCCACCCCTTTCAAGGGTGTTGCAGCATGGGAGCATCCGAGCCACCCAGGTGGCCTCAGAACCAGGGACTCAGCGATGTCTAGCTCAAGGTTTGGCCTCTCGCGGTAAAGCCAGCGGCCTCGTCAAGTCCCCAGTTTCCTATCTTTGCATTTCCACTGCTCCGCTTTGCTCCCCCAAACACTGCAGCACCTCGGGGGCTCCCCTTCCTTGGTGGGGTGCTGTGGACACCCCTTCCCCCCCAGCTTTGCTGCAGGGACGCGGTGTCTGCCAGCAGCTTTGTTTTGCTCCGTCCCCTCCAAGCACAGCGTTCATCGTGCCGGCTCCGCTGCTCTCATCCCCTGGACCCGTCCCAGCGCGCAGGCAACGCCGGACCCATGTCAAGAGGCACTTGCTGCTCGGCACGGCCGAGCTGGCTGCCGGCCCAGCTTGCTCCCAGGCCAGAAATCGCAGGGGAGCTGACACTGCCATGGCTTCCGTAGGGGATCCTGCCATCTCCTGCTGGCTTTAATGGCTCGTCTCCTAGCGTCACGAGACGTTCGTTTCCTGATTAATACATGCTTAGACAAACCCTGCTTCAGCTACACGCTGTGTGTGGGTGTGTATATATGTATATGGAGGGGTAGAATTTGAGCCTTTTTCTTTTATTTGAAATTTTCCCCAAGGTTACTTTGACCCTTTTTCTTAACAGATAAGATATTTTAGGCTTGCCCTTCAATGTCTGCAGTAAATCACATCACTTTTTACCTTCCAGAGCATCCTCTGTGCAGGTCCCTGTTGGATGAGTGCTTGTAATACCCCTGTTGGGCTGATGTAGATGTCACCGGCTACGTAAGCGTGTCGAGGGAAATAAAATACTCTGTGCAACGCACTGTTAAGGAGTCCCAGCACGGCCTGGTGCCTTACAGCAGTGCATTAAGAGCGCAGCACCTCGTTTTCATTAGGCAGATGAGGATTGGTATCGCAGCGTAATAGATGAGGAGGTGTAAGCCCAACTTACAGAAGTCCCAAGGACCTGCCCCTCCTCTGGTGGTGGGGATGTCCACTTCTTCCATGCTGGAGTGTAGCTCAGTCCTTCATACCCTGCTGCCTGCTCGGGCAGGGCTCGTCCCTGGCACAAACCATCAAATGCCGCCTCTTCCAGGGTCTGGTTTCTGCGGCACCCGTGTAAATCCAAACAACTCCCTGCAGAGGGGATCCGAGTGCTGTGCGCATCTGCTGCAGGGAGGAGGAAGGTTAGCACCTAAACCTGTGGCAGGAGAAGGAAGCAGGTAGTACCAGGAGTACGCGGGAACTGCTGCTAGAGCCAGTCCGTGGTCTCAGGTTCTCATCTCTAGTAGAGCCTTTCCAAAACACCAGGCAGGATGGGACCAAAGAGCCAGCGCCATGCCGCCAAGCTGGTCTTTCCAAGTTTCCCCTGAGGTCTCTGGAAGTGCTTTAGTTAGAGGAGGAGATGTCTGGGCTCAGGGAGGAGCAGCCTGCAGGCAGCAAGCTTTGGGATGGGGCTTACTCACTGCATCTGAGCTTGGGCGCAGCCTTGGTGCAGCCCGGTCAGAGCGGACCTGCTGTCTGCTGTCTTGGTGCTGCAGGAGCTGTGACACCGAAGTTAACCCCCTGCAGGAAGCCGGCAGAATAAACCCCCAGGCTTCAAAATGACCTGGAGTCCCTCCTGGGACTTTTGCTCAACTCTCAGAAGACAGCAATTCAGGAGTGAATCACCTGCAGCTCTCAAAACCAGTCTGTCGCCCACTGCTGCAGGGTCACTGCTGTTCCTTTCATGCCGTCCACAACCACTTTTCCTTTTTTTTCATTCTGTTTTAAATGCAACGCGTTTATTAAAGGCTTCCCCACACTCTTGAGTTCCTCAGTCTTCCCTGCTTTGTTTAGCAGGAATTACTGCCTTTCTGGATGCCTGTGTAAACCTCTGATGCCTGAATACTCTTCTGCAAGCAAATATATCCCGTTGGTACAGCCTCAGTCCCAGACAGTTAACGCTGAGGCCAAACCGGTGGGAAAATCAACCGTACTCTGTAGGAAATTTTCTCATTCAAACCCCTCCATCAGACTGTGACCAAAAAGCAAGAGAGCTGGGAAAAGCTCGCGTTTTCAATTACTCTCTTCAAAAGGGAGAGAAAAATTGGAACGGGATTGTTCTCCTCCTGTGCCACGGTTCTTATTGTGGCTGTAATGATACAGCCTGGCCACCATCCACCGCCTCCTTCTCGCCTTGCAGCTCCCTCCCCGAACAAACGAGACTTGGTTGCCGTTAATTGGGAGCAGCCAAAATAACTGAATCCCCCGGAGATGGGAGGTGAGGACAGAATCTCAACGAGACGCCCTGCCGATGAATGTGGCTTTCAGCCGCTCCTACGCCCCCGTGAAGGGAAAAGAATAGGGGCTCTGTGAAAGTGAACCAGCCAGTGCTGACCTTGGGTTTCTGGGTTGGTGGGTTTTTGTTGGTTTTTTTTTTTTTTTTTTTCCTTTCTTTCTCTGTCTTTTCTAACGTTAATTACTCGTCGCTTTGTCCATCACATGATCGCTGGGAATTGCCAACTTGTTTTCACTCATTACAGTCACAAGTTCGGTTTAAAATAAGCAGTCTACCAGGTTCCTGATTTAGCACTGTTTATTCGAGTATCAGATGTGTTTCTTGTGATTTCAGGCTATTATTTTAAAAATCTCTGACCCTCCCTTGGCCCATTAAAAAAATGGCATTTTCCAGCTATGAAAGCCTGCCTGGAAGAATCTCTCCTGTCTGCTGCTGTCAGGGAGATCTGCAGCGTCTAACCTCTCCCTAGCTCTCTCCAAGGGGATGCTCGCTGTACGCACGGAGCTCTCGGGATGAGAGACCGTGGCAAAATCCTGGCGCTAGTGCACACCGTACAAGCCGGAGCCAGCCTGTGCCTGGTACAGAAGCTGCCTGTCTCTCTTCTATCCTTGTCAGCATGCAAAGCAGGCAGGCCACGGAGGGTGGAAGGGGCGATGTGCCCCTCGGCATCCGTACATCCAGGCTTGGTGGCTGTCCTCCCGCTTGGCTTCTGGTTGCCTTTGCTCTTTACGGGCGGGTTTCAGCATATTGCTGCCTCTCCGCGGGAGGTAAGCGCTCCGACCTCGCTCCTGTGCAGCTCACCTGTACAGTCGGTGCCGTATCTCAGCTGGTTTTCAGTTCCTGATGTCCTGGGGTCCACGCTAGCATTAGTCCATGTTCTCCAAGAGATGGAGAGCTTCAGCATGCCCCTTCTCCTTCTGCCTTGCCACCATGATCCCCATCCCCAACATCAGTGCCTAAAGACCTTTTTGGAGGGTTTTTCAGCATCCTGGTGGGATGAACTGAGATGAAGATTCAGCACTGAGACCCCTGTAGTGGGCCCAAATCCTTGAACCATGCTTAGTTAAAGGGAAGCTGGGAGATGGTGAGCGGGGGTCCAAGCCCTCTTGCTTGGGCTGTATCAGAGCAAATGCTGGGAGAGGTGTTAAACATGTTATGGGAGGTTAATGGACAGGGCAGAGGAGCTTAGAACACACAAAACACTTCAGAGTCTCTACTCATACCTCTGCACAGGACAAAACCTGTGCTTGAGGCCTGGAGATCATCAGCTGGAGACAGCAGTGAAGGAGATGCAGTCGGCATGGGAAGGGAACTCTTGTCTGTGCATCTAGACCAGGAAATCAAACGCTGTCTTAGTACAGACACATTCATAAAATCTCCCTGTCCTTCCCACCCCAACGTGCTCAGCCTCCAGCCAACTTCTGGCCAGACCATCCAAAGGAGATAGAGGGCAATAGAGGGTGAGTACTACAGTGCTGCACAGCCAGGGATGGTCTCCTTGCTTGGACTTTGCCTTCTCCTGAAGCTGAGGTCTAGAGTAGGTTGGATGAATGAGCCTTTCTTTCTCCAAGGAGCCAGAATAGACTGGCAGTACATTAGAACTGGGGAGAGGGAGTGTTGCCTCTTTTTCACACCATCCCCTTGTAGGAGTGCCCCAGAGTCCAAATTTGCCTTGCCTCCTGAAATTTTGGCATGTATCCCCACAGGATTTGCACAAGCTGCTGAATGAACTGTGTGTGTGTGTCCCCCCCCATCACAGATCTGGACCCACAGACCCTTAGGAGAGAAACAAAGTCTTTGTGAACGTGCACAACATCAAACCCCCCAGCAAAGGTGCTGCCTTCAGTCTTCTGCATCTGTGAAACTAAAATACCGTTTGCAGGGACCGTTTTGCCTTCTGTGGCTAAGGCAGCTCCATCAAACTCAGCAGCCAGCTTCCCCTGTGGCAAACAAGGTCACTGAGAGGTGCTAAGGCAGAAAGCCTGGAAAGCGCAGAGAGAGAGAGAGAATTGGCTGGAAAATGTAACTTAATTATATGACAACTCCCATCTGCTAGAATACGGAAGCAACGTGAAAATATTTTGTCTGTTATCAGAGGCTTTGGGTTACGAGAGGAAGTGGGATTTGCAACCTGGTTCAGAGTCTGCTCTGACTTTGCTCTTTGTGGTGTCTTGCCCTGGGACTGTTTGACAGGTCCCACCTCCCTGCTTTCACTCTCTCATGGTGCTTAACACTGTCCTGTCCTCTCTGTCGCCAGCCTAGCGTGGGTCTCCCATCATGTGCCCACAAAAACTCTTCCTCTGTCTCAGCTCTGGCAGCAGCTGGTATCTGATGCAACAGATGAAAAAGACGCCGTTTCCCACGCTCAGGCAAAAGACTTGTTTGCATTTACTTATTTTTGTCCATCTCACAGAATGTGAGGGGTTGGAAGGGACCTCGGGAGATCATCTCGTCCAACCCCCCTGCCAGAGCAGGACCATCCAGAGTAGGTCACACGGGAACGTGTCCAGGCGGGTTTTGAATGTCTCCAGAGGAGGAGACCCCACCACCTCTCTGGGCAGCCTGTTCCACTGCAGCTCTGGTTGGTGCATATAAGCTTAGGAGTCAGGCCCTGTTCCTGCAAACATGTATGTATTGGCTGCACAGGAGTAACCACAGCCCGGCAGAGTCTGGTGGGGCTCCATCAGCATCAATTGCAGTTCAAGCATGGGCATCTGTGTGATGAGTTCTCCTCTATTTTGTGGGGCATAAACACCAGCAAGGAAGAGAAATATCTAGGGTGGAAGGGAAACAGGGGGTATTGGGAATTAATTCAGTGCTGTGAGGCAGTCTCCAGACATTATGATCCTGCTGTGCCCTGAATCTGAATCTTTCCAGCAAGAGCTGAGCCACTCCGGAGGTTGCCCAGGAGCGGAGCAGAGCAGGCAGAGGAGTGCCTAGCACCGAGGTTTGGCTGCTCGGAGCATCCAGGCACATCTCATCTGGCAGCCCCTCAGCACGGCTCCATGGGTGCTTCCAAGGCTTCGGTGCTGTACCCAAACTGCAGCCAGCTCTGATGCGGAACCTCTTGTTTCTCCATCACCTCCCAGTCCTTCTCCTTCTTACACGTGGAGGGATGAGGGCTGCAGGTTTGGGACTGTGGACTCCTCCCTTTCTCGTTCTGCCGTACTCGCTGCAGCAGCCATGTGCAAGTTGTGTGGCAGGGAAGCTGAGCTTATTTGCAACCTCCATGATTTGGTTGGGACCCTCTTCACTGAGGTGCAGAAAGGCAGGTTATCTCTTAGATGAGTAACTAAACCCTAATTTTTTTCGCTGAGCAGTTTGTTCTGGGGAAAGGGGTAAAAAATCCCCTCCACAAATCATCAGGTACTTTCTTGACATCCAGCTGCTTCTTGCACCCCCTGATGGGCAGCTCCTGGCTACTCCTGAACACGCTCCAAGCTGAGCGCCCGAGGAAGTGAGGAAGAAGGGCAGGCTCGTGACATGGCTGTGCCCAGGCTGAACTGCTGGGACAGGGCTGTGCCATCCTTCTCCATGCTGAATTTAGGTCTGCTGAGTCAAGGAAAGCCCCTTTCCCCTAAGAGCAGGGCCAGCGTCTCGACAGCGCCATGGCTCACCCCACCCAGTGTGCTTTTCTCCCTGGTGCGTCCCTGTTAACGTTTCTTCTTTCTCCCCTCCCCGCAGGGTACGAAGACGACGTTCCCCGGAGCCAGGCTCCCAGCCACCGCACGCAACGAGATGACAGCCATCCTGGAGCGGATCAGCACGCTGTCCCTCAGCGGGCAGCACCTCAGCCGTCTCCCCAGGCTGCTGGAGGATGGCTTCCCCAAGATGCCTTGCACGGTCAAAGAGTGCGAGGTGCCGCAGCTCTTCCGTGAGCCGTACATCCACGCCGGCTACCGCCCCACCGGCCAGGACTGGCGGTACTACTTCCTGAGCCTCTTCCAGAAGCACAACGAGGTGGTCAACGTATGGACTCATCTCCTGGCGGCGCTGGCCGTGCTGCTGAGATTCAAGACGTTTGTGGAGGCTGAGCAGTTACCCGTGGACGCGTGGTCCTTGCCTTTGCTCATCTTTGTCCTCTCCTCTGTCACCTACCTGACCTGCAGCCTCTTGGCCCACCTCCTGCAGTCCAAATCGGAGCTGTACCACTACACCTTCTACTTCGTGGACTACGTTGGAGTCAGCATCTACCAGTACGGTAGCGCCCTGGCTCATTTCTACTACAGCTCCGACCAAGCCTGGTACGACAAGTTCTGGCTGTTCTTCCTGCCGGCAGCTGCTTTCTGTGGCTGGCTGTCTTGTGCTGGCTGCTGCTACGCAAAATACCGGTACCGCCGGCCTTACCCCGTCATGAGGAAGATGTGCCAGGTGATCCCAGCCGGGCTGGCGTTCATCTTGGATATCAGTCCCGTCGCTCACCGGGTGGCTGTGTGTCACCTGGGGGGCTGTGAGGAAGATGCTGCTTGGTACCACACGTACCAGATACTGTTTTTCCTTATCAGTGCTTATTTCTTCTCCTGCCCCGTTCCCGAGAAGTACTTCCCTGGCTCCTGCGATATCGTTGGCCATGCCCACCAGATCTTCCACGCCTTCCTGGCGATCTGCACCCTCTCACAGCTGGAGGCCATTCTCTTGGATTACAAGAACAGGCAAGAGATTTTCCTGAAGAGACATGGGCCTTTCTCCGTCTATCTCTCCTGCATCTCTTTTTTTGGCCTGGTGGCTTGTAGTGCCATCACAGCTTACGTCCTGCGATGCAGGATCAAGGCCAGCCTGGCTAAAAAGGACTGCTGAGAGCCAGAATGTGACGAGCATGACATCACTGGGGTGGTGAAAATCAAGAAAAGGGGCATAACACAATAGAGACATAACTGTCTTATTCGCCTAACACGCTGTGACTAACTGGGACCCTGGACTCAGACGGAGGGCTGGAGACTTCACGCTGGATGCATTTTCACAGCAGGGACTGCCTTTTGCCCTCCGGGGGGACATGGAGTGTTTTAAGCCCGAACAAGTCACTTAACCAAGGACGCTGGAATAGGCAGAGGTTTCTTGTTCATTCTGGTAAACCTGTGGGTGATATCTTCCTGAATATCAGGGAGGGCAGCTGGAAGGCCATGAGACTGTAGGAGGGTCTGCCAGGCCCCCAGCGCAGCGGAGAACGCACCGTGAGGACTACAGCTGGATGTGATGACCTCTCTGGCTTTTGGCATCTCTGCTATCTGTGGGAGACCTGTTACTATCAAAGGCAGTAGCAAGGTTTCAGGAGGAGTCTACATTTCTAGGGTTCAGCTGCAAGGGGGTGTGTGGCACAGTGGCTGGTATAATCCTTTTCCTGCTCCAGCTGGGCTAAGCCAGGTTTCTCTACAGTCCCCTTGTCAAGTATTTCAACGCCAGGTTGCTGAGGTGGCTTTGGCAAAGCATGTTTGGAGACTTAGGCCTGACCTGGGGTCCTCCAGGATGAACTGGGTCCGAACCTGAGGCCTGTGTCTGCGGGTGACTGGTGTGGGTCCAGCACAGGTGGAGCTGTCGGGTCAGCTCCATCTTTTTCTTTCTGTATGACCGCACCGTCTGCAGTGGAGCGGCTCAGCAAAACCAAGGAGTCAGGCTGTCTCAAGGATTACTAACAGGAGGTGGGGTCTTTCTCAGCAGTTTGAATGTGACCTAAGATAGTGGCCGTGCTGATGGCTGTTCGGTAGACGTGTCCTCAAAGGCTCCTCACTTCCATTTTAAGTGCTTAAGTTGCCTCTGAGGAGCTAGGTCTGGGTCAGGTTGGAGATGGTTTTGAGCCTTCCTCAGTAGCAGTGGCAGAGGTTGAGCACCCCTGAGGCCACCAGTGTTCAGGGCGCTGGCCCCAGGAGGGGAGATGCTTTTGATGCTGGGTGTATCATTTTGGCTGCCTCTGTGACAGGTTCGTGCGTTCCTGCATAGACTGACTGTGTATCGTCTGTCAAGGGAGTCTGACTGACTTCCAGCACTGTCCATGCAGTGTAGAGTGACTTGGGTGTCACCCGTGTGATACGGGAAAGGCTCTGGGCCCTGCCCCTCCAACAGCCCTGCTACGGTCATGGCCAAAAGGGTATGAAAGTGGGTCTTTATTCCCCTCTTAATGGTGCTTTTCAGGACACCAGGCAGTCGTTGGTGGGCCTCGTGGGAAAGCTGACCTCGAAGATGCCAGCTTGCTTTTCTCTGACCAGCGGCATTGTCAATCTGGCATGTTTTTGTCAGCGCTAGATGAAGGTAGAACAACAAAAGGCAGGAGCAGGATGACGGCATTAGGGTCCTGTGCAGCCTTGGGACAGGTTTGTCCTTAAGACTTGGTGATTTCTGTGTGGAATAGCAAAGACAGTGGTCAGGGACACTTAATGTCCGTGGGTCAGTCCTGTCTAAGGTATAGCAAGGGTTGGTTTAACATGTCCCCCGCTAGATGAGTCTCTTCTGGGCTCGCTTGGGGGGAATATCGGATATGGAGTCACACTGTTGCACTGAATTTGGTAGCACTTGCAGGACAGGACGCTCAGAGCCAATGCAGAGATACGGTCCCGTGCAGCCTGGGCACCTGCTGTTAGACCCACTGTTGGCTTTCCATAGTAAACCCTGGCACGGCTCCTCCCAGCTACACCAGTGCAAGACCTGCAGCCTCAAACGCCTTGACATCTGGCAGATTCCTCGGAGGTATAAGTCTTTGCTGAAAGCAAGGAATCCACGGGATTTATTCCAGCCACAGATTTATCTCACTGAATGCAAGGGCAGGCAAATGAATTGTGACTGGTGGTTCTGAGCAGTCGGAGTTTAGGGTTGGGGGTACGATTTGCAATGACAAGCACTGATTTCTGCACTTGATCTGTTTTTAACTGTTGGGGTGTGCCTGTGTTTGTGTACGTGTGTGCGCGCATGATTTATGACCCAGGAAAGGTTTGCCTTTGGCTTTTGTACCTGCAGAGCCTTCTAGTTGGGACAAGGTTAGTCTGAAGGAAACAGTGCTGTGCTGCTGGAGGAGCAAGGTGGGCCAGACAACAGCGTCTCTGAAAACAGATCGGTTAATAGGTGCTTTGCTGTGTCCTGTTTGTTTTGTGGACAAATTTGGAACTCATGGCCCTATTGATGCATTAAATACAAAGCAGGGGGGGAGTAAGTTTTAAGTACAGGAGAAGAAATCATAGGAAAGTCTTCAGGAGGTCATCTAGTCCACTTTTTCTCATCACTTTAGGCCTCCTGGTTTACATCCAGTCCAGCTTAGAAATTATTTAGTTTCATTTCCTACGGTGTGTTTTGACGGTACAGCCATGCTGACCTAACAGCAAATTTGCCTCAGGGGAGTGGCAAGTGGGGAGAGTCCCTCCCACTTACACCTCATCATACCCCTTCCCATGCACAGAAGCTCATCTCGCCACAGAGCGAGCTGGTCTTGGGAGAGGGACCAGCGGCAAACCAGTCCTACTGAAAAAAATGTCAGTAATTTTCTGCTGGTTTTAACTTTCAGCCAGCTCACTTGGACAACACTGCTGCCTGCAGGGAAGGGCCGGAGCGGAGGCCAGCAGCAGCTCCTCCTTGCACAGCAGCTGGTTGCTCGACTAGCTTAGCTGCCCTGATGGACTGCTTCCTCCGTGGTCGCTGCGGCTTTGCTTGTGGGTCTCCTCCCAGTTTGGAGAAAAGACTTCCAGTGGGAGCAGTGCTTTTTCTCCTCGCTTTTGCGGTAGGTAAAGCAGAATAAGCCACTGAGTGTAGATCTGGCTGGGCGGTATCAGCGGGCTCCTGTGCAGGAAGGAGGGTAAACCAGGCTGGTCCAGAGCTCCTTTCTGGGCTAAAAAGGAGAGGGAGTGGGCATCGCTGCTAATAGCAAACCCTGCTCTGCTGCTACCTAGTTATACTGGTACCAAAGGAAGGGATCACCCAGGTGTTTCCTTCTCTAAGGGTTTGAAAATAGGTGAAATGTCCTGCTCTTGTCAAAGGAGGATGAGCACAGAAATGCCGTCTGGTTCAAGGACAGGGAGAGGAGGTGCCTACGTGGCTCTTCTGAGGTATTTCTGGTCATAACGTCTCCTCCTCCCTGGTCCAGCAGAAGTGCAACTTCTCCTTCTGGAGCAATTGTGTGACGGTGGTGGTGTTTTCACATAGTCTCGTGTTACCCCTCAGGCGAAGCCGCCCACGTCCCCCTGCGGCCCTGCACTCAGACCTGGAGCTGACCTCCTGGTTACTATGATGGGTTGACTTAGCAGGGAATTTCAGTACAGATCGCTGCTGCTGTGAGGATGCACCCTTGTGTCTCAAGGGGCTCACCAACACTGGAGCTTCCTTCATCCCCGTCTCCATCCTCCTCCTCTTCCTCCAACCAGTTTCTTTCTTTCCTTCATCCCCAGACTTCATCCCTGTGCCTTATGCACCTGGCTGCCCGCCTGAGCAGACTCCACATGCCGTGCAGTCTGCTGCTCCTCAGCTGGGCCGGGAAAGTGGCTGCCGGTGCCCTCCTGGAAGCCCTGCCTTTGATCGAGGGGAGACCAGGGCTGGGTCCAGAGAGAGTAAAAGTGCCGCTGTGGTAAGTGCTCAGCTTGTCTGAGAGCCTCTCAGGGCCTTCTCCTTGGGCTCACTGCTTTGGAGCATGTCTCCTTCCATCCTGGCGTTCCTCTAAGGAGGCATGGTTGGGAAGGGCGTACCCATGACAGCGTTTGAAGAGCTGACTACCAAAGGTTGAGCACATCTGAGATCCTGAAGGGGCTGAGGTCCTAACCCTCTCCCTCACGAATCTCTGGTCCTGAGACAGTGTTTTTGCAGATCTCGCAACCTGGATCTGTACAGGACAACTCCTGAGAATTCATCCCAATGTGCCTTATGCTGTTCCCTTTTGGGATTCATCCTGAAGGAACCTGAGGCTCTGAGGCAGCCTCTTTGCTGTCTGCCGGTCCATGGTGGCTGTTAACAGCTGATACCCACTGACAGGATTTGCTTGGTGTACGGAGCAGAAGGGGAGGATGGAGAGAGGTGCCTTAAACTTGTATTTATGCCTAGTGATTTGTGTAACAAGGCAAGGACAGGTTCCTCACGTGCCTTGCAATTGACATCTTTTACTGACAAGATGATTTTTAAGCACTGTTACTAAACAGAAGTACAAAAGAGTTTGTATTTTTGCCCTGGGAAACAGGGAAGGGTATGAGTGTTACTTATTAACCATCCCCTTCCCAACTCCCATCTGCTGACTTTGTATTGTTGAAAACAATTGACAATATTTTAAGCTTTGTATTGTACTGATCATTATTTAAAAACCTTAGCGGAAAAAAAAAAAAAGAAATCTGTAAAAGCAAAATGATTGGTGTGGTGTGAAATTCCCAAGTGCACAGCTACGGGAGGTTATGAGTCATTAGGGAGAAAAGTGAGTAATAATTATAGAGTGGATATACTAGAGTGGATAATAATTCTAACAGTAATGAACAATAGGGTGTGGGTTTTATCTGTGCATCTCAGAGCGCTTTCCAGGATTCACAGGAACTATGTGATTTCATTCCCCTTTGACAAGGGAGGTACAGAATGGCCGCCCTGACAGTGATTAGAGGGGTTTAAATTCATCATCCACAAAAGTACTTGGGTGTCCATTTTTTCCCTTAATTTCTATCAGAGGTGAGTATCTAGTGATTTGGTGGCGTGGCACCAAAGCAGTGCAGCTTCAGCGGCCAAGCTGTGAGTGCAAGTGCCTGTTCACAGAATGACAGAGTAACAGAATATCAGGGGTTGGAAGGGACCTCGAAAGATCATCTAGTCCAACCCCCCTGCCAGAGCAGGACCACCTAGAGTAGAAACATTTCAGCGCATGCTTAAAATTAAGCCGAAGAGACGCAACCATGAAGGATATCAATCAGTTAGATGTGAGCCTACCCGAAATAAGGCTAGAGTTTCTGTTCTTCTTACTGATAGCTGTGCAGAATCACAGACTGGTTGAGTTTGGAAGAGACCTCTGGAGGTCATCTATCTGGTCTGACCCCTCTGCTCAAGCAGGGACACTGACAGCCGGTTGCCCAGGACCACATCCAGATGGCTTTTGAATATCTCCAAGGATGGAGGCTCCACAAGCTCTGTGGGCAACCCGTGCCAGTGCTCGGTCACTCTCACAGTAAAAAAGTGTTTCCTGATGTTCAGAGGGAACCTCCTGTGTTTCAGCGTGTGCCCATGGCCTCTGGTCCAAGCACCACCGAAAAGAGCCCGGCTCAGTCCTCTTTGCACCCTCCCTCCAGGTATTTATGTACATTGATGAGATCCCCTGAGCCTTCTCTTCTCCAGGCTGAACAGCCCCAGCTCTCTCAGGCTTTCCTCATGGGAGAGATAATGCAGTCCCTTCATCATCTTGGTGGTCCTTTGTTGGACTCTCTCCAGTATGTCCATGTCTGTTTTGGACTGGGGAGCCCAGAACTGGACACAGTACTCCAGGTGTGGCCTCACAAGCACTGAGTAGAGGGGAAGGATCTCCTCCCTCGACCTGCTGCCAATACCTGGTCTAAGGCAGCCCAGGATACCATTCACCTTCTTTGCCACAAAGGCATGTAACTGGCTCATGTTCAACCTGGCATCCACCAGGATGCTCAGGTCTTTTTTCTGCAAAGCTTCTTTCCAGCCAGGTGGCCCCCAGTCAGTTTTTAATCTACTTCACTGTCTGCTCATCCATCCATCCATCCATCCATCCATCGACAGTTTGTCTAGGAGGATCTTACGGGAGACAGTGTCAAAAGCCTTACTGAAGTCAAGGCAGACAACATCTATTGCCCTCCTCTCATCTACCAAGCCAGTAGAAGGTTATCAGCTTGGTCAAGCATGCCTTCCCCTTGGTGAAGCCATGCTGACTACTGCTGCTGACTTTCTTGTCCTTCATGTGCCTGGAAACAGTTCCCACAATTAGCTGCTTCACCACCATCCCAGGGATAAAGGTGAGGCTGACCAGCCTGTAGTTCTGGGGGTCTTCCTTCTTGCCTTTTTTTGAAGACAGCAGTGGCATTTGCTTTCCTCCAGTGCTCGGGCACTTCTCCCAGTGACATTGGAATAGGCTGCCCAGGGAGGTGGTTGAGTCACCACCCCTTAATGTGTTTAGAGGCCACTTAGATGTGGTGCTTGGAGACATGGTTTAGGGGTGTACTTGGTAGAGTAGGGTTGATGGTTGGACTCGATGATCTCAAAGGTCTTTTCCAACCTGAATGATTCTAGGATTCTACGATCATTCAGATCATTGACAGTGGCCTTGAAGTGACATCTTATCATTCCTTCAGCACTCATGGGTGCATCCCGTGCTTAAATATTTCCTGACCTGATCCTTTTCCAAGGTACAACTTCCTTGCTCCAGCCTTTCCCCCTGGTCTCAGGGACCTGGGATTCCTGAAGGCTGGTCTTGCTAGTAAAGACCGAGGTGAAGGCAGCATTCAGTACCTCAGCCTCTTCCATGTTCTGTGTAACCAGCTCCCCCATCTTGCTGAGCAACGGGCCCACCTTTTCTCTAGTCCTCCTTTTGTCACCTATGTACCTACAGAAGCCCTTCTTGTTGTCTTTGACATCCGCGGCCACATTCAATTCCAGTTGGGCTTTGGCTTTCCTGACCTCATCCCTGCATGCTCGGATGATGTCTCTGTATTCCTCCCTATCCATGTCCTTGCTTTCACCCTCTGTATGCTTCTTCTGTGTTTGAGTTTTGCCAGGAACATCTTGTTTATCCACCCTGGCTGGCTGGCATTTTTGCCCAACTTCCTGCTCATTGGGACGGACTGCTCTTGGGCTTGGAGGAGGTGATCCTTGAGATCATCAGTGAGCTTTCTTGGGCCCCATTCCTCCCCAGGCCTTATCCCATGGGACTCTACCAAGCAGACAGAGGTCTTTGAAGAGGCCAAAGTCTGCTCTCCTGAAGTCCAGGGTTGTGAGCTTGCTTTTTACCCTCCTCCCTCCCCTCAGGATCCTGAACTCCACCATCTCGTGGTCACTGAAGCCGAGGCTGTCTTTAACCTTCACATCCCCAATGAGCCCTTGTTGGTGAGTATGATGACCAGCAAAGCACCTCTCCTTGTTAGCTCCTCTATCACTTGGAGGAGGAAGTTATCAGGAACCTCCTGGATTGCTTATGCCTTGATACGTTGTCCCTCCAGCGGATATCGGGGTGGCCGAAGTCCCCATGAGGACAGTGCCTGCAGAGAGACTGCTCCTATCTGCCTGCAGAAGACCTCATGCACTTGTTCTTCCTCGTTAGGCAGCCTATAGCAGACGCTCACTACAATGTCACCCATACTGGTCTTCTCTTTAATCCTTACCCATAAGCTTTCATCACCCAGGCGCAGCTCCATGCACTCCAGCTGTTCCCTCATACAAAGGGCAGCTCGCCCTTCTCATCTCGACTTGTCCCTCCTAAAGAGCCTGTGTCCCTCCACCGCAATGTTCGAGCCATGGGAGCCCTCCCACCACATCCTCCTGATCCCAGCAAGACCAGAGCCCTTCAGCTGCACACAGGTCTCGAACTCATCTCACTGCCTGCGTCAGCCTACGTGCACTTCAGAGAGACACCCCCAGCACACTCGTTTCCCAGAAAGGGTTTTGGGGGGTTCTCCATAACGGCACCTTTTCTAGGCACGTCCTTGCTTACATGGAAACACTGGAGGTGACCCCACTGAACCCCGGTTTTGTTGATTTTGTGCTCTCTTCCTGTTATATCCTCCAGGCCCTCTCTGCTCATCAGCCTTGTCCATCACTCTGTGACGGGGCTGCTGGTAACTCTCTCCCCTGCCATCACTCATTTAAACCCTCTTTACCAGGAGGATCACATACACACCCCGTCCCCCAGGATATACACTCAGTGTGAATTTCAGTCCTCAAAAAAAAAAAAAATCTCCTCTTTTTCCTTCCGTTACCACCACACTAATAATTTTAATTATTATTTCTTAATCTGCAGACCAAGGCTTCCACACTGTTGTGTTTTTACCCACCAGAGGGCGAGATGTCTTCATCTGTGGCCGCAGGGAGGCCTCCCGTGCCACGAAAGCAGAGCCTTCTGCGCTAGCTCGCCAGACAGGCTTAGGAAAAAATGCTCCCATTCAAGCAGGCGTGCAGCCAGCTCTGCAAAGAGACGCATTTCTGAGCGAGGGATGTGCTTTGCTAACGTCTCACCCTCTCTGCAAATGACAGGGACTTCACTAGATGAGTTAGGCCAAAGTTTTAAGTTTCCATGAAGTAAAAACCGGAGAGAAATGGGAGAAAATACCAAACCAGAAAACCAGGGGTGTTAACTTTTTAAACTAGAAACAAAAATAGAGACTTGTGGTCCGCTGAGAAGAAAATTGCTTGGCGATACAGTTTTAGGGAACACATTTACTACATGCCCTTTAATATTACACAGACATCCTTGGCACGTGGAAAGCCAGAGATGGTTATTAGCAAAAGAGAGAGCTGGCCTATCCAAAGCACACAAAGCTAAATGCAGAAAGTAAAAGAGCTTCCAAGTCAGAGGAGCGAGGCATTTTTTTCGTGTGTCACCAGCCACAGAGGAGAGAATGTGAAAGAAGGTAACGGTTTTCACTTCAAGCACCAGCTACTGCAGCAGTGAATTGCCTCCGAAGAGGTTCTCTTACCCAATGGCCGTTTTTTTTCTGGTCTTATCCTTGCAGCCCTCTGATAACACGGGCCAAGAGGCAGAGCATTAGCAAACAGCTCTAAGTGAGATGTTTCCTTCTTTGTTCTGTGAAGCAGCTGTTGAAGACGGCCTCACTGACTAGGTCAGGGGAAGAATACTTGCCGATGTTGCCTGGTGCTCCTGTTGACTTCAGAGAGAGCAGTGGACCCTTAGCAGCCCTGGGAAAAAAAAAAAACAAAACAACAAAACAACAACTGAACATGCCCAAAGTTCAAGGCATTAAGCCACCCGCTGTGTCTTAAATTCTGCAACTGCTCCCAGTGATGGCTTATCCTTTGTGCTGTAGTTCTTTGCTTTGTTCTTCCTCTCGCTGTGAAGTGACGAGCACTAAGCTCATGCCTTAGCAGCACCCCTTCTAACACACCTGTATCAAATATTTGGCCCTCGGGAGCCAATAGATGGGGTGGAAAAAAGAAAAAAAAAAAAATCCAAGCTTGTGTTGCTTCATCAAGTGGTCAGTTGGACCAACGGTGGATGACGAAGCCGTGTAGATGGCGGTGTGGGAGAGCAGTCCGACCTCTGTGTCCCTGAGGACTTCACGAGCTGTGTGGATACGCCAGTGGCAGATTTCAGCCTCCTGCCAACAAGCCTGGGCTTCCGAGTGCTTTTTAAGAGAGCCGTTAGAAGTAGTCCTTGGATCCCTCGGACCACAGGGCGCGTGGAAACACCATCCACTCTCCTTGCGTGAGGGGTCACCCGTTGGACTTTTTTATTGACGTGTATTACAGTAGCGTACACACACATGATAGCACAGTGTTTCCTCTGAAATACATCAGCTTTAAACAGATAAGAGATAGAAAACCGTGATAAAAGACTTCCTTTTCCCTTTCATGAATAGCAAGTAGGGATGTAGGAGGCTAAAGAGGCTTGTCTTAACCTTGGCAAGCTGGGCTTGCCTGCGCAGAAGGTCAAAGATGATGCTGAATCCAGATGTTCTGAGTTCCACTTCAATTCCTTATGCCCCATTTCTCCACTATCCTGCTTTATGGTCACTATTCCTAAGAAAGTACCAGCTTCTGCTAATGGTTTTCCGTAATCTGCCTGTTTTCATTCCCATCTCCATTAAAACACCCAGGACAAATAAAGTGGGATCACAGTCTTCTGATCCCGTCCCTGCTCACATCCAGAGCCTAAGATCCTCCTTTGAGACCCTGGATAAATCCCTTGGCCTTAGTTCCCCACACTCCTGGCCCATTGCAAGCCGTGCACTGGGGCTCTCTGCCACACAGCCTTGTGAAAAAGCTGCTGTCTCTCTCCTAGAAGATGACCCCATGGCCCACAGGGGCAAAGTTGCCTTCTCTGAGGAAGGCCCTGGCTAAGTTCAGGAAACCTGCGAAACGGTGCTTGGCTACCAGAGCAGGAGAAATCAGAGCGAGCACTTCAGTCCCAGCCCCTGCACCCGAGTCAGCAGTCGCATTAGCAGCTTGCTGTCTTTCAGATCCGGCTTTTTCAGCCCTGCTTGGCCTTCAATCTATTATTTTCCTTTCTAAGCTCATCAGGATCATTCTTTTATCTCCCACCGGCTGCCTTTCTTCTCTCTCCCACACCATGCTTAGACAGACAGTCTGGCTGCATTTCTCTTTGCTTGACTTCTGCTTACAAAACTCTTCAGATCCTGCTGCCTGCCCTTGAATCGCAGCCTCGCCTGTCTTGTGTACCGTTGATAAAGAGACCAAGGGAAAGACACACAAAACCCTCTTTTCTCTGTGCTGATTGACTTGGCTTTCTTTTATCTCTTAACGTTTCAGAGTGACTTTTGCACGACTGCCTTTTCCTAGATGCCCCCCCCTGCTGCTGCTTTTTTTTTTTTTTGCTGCTTTCTTCAGGAAGAGATAAAAGTTGTGTTTAAAAGAGAGGAACTATGTCAGCGGTACGTGTTACAAAACCCGCATTCTCACAGCCAACATACATACTACATGCATAATAAGCCAGCACAATCACTTCAGTGAAAATGTTTCGAGCGCTCCAGGTATGGACCCGGCTCTCCACGGCTACTCCCTCTTCCTGGGCACGGCACAGGGCAGGGACAACTCCCAGAAGGCAACCCGGCTGCCGCCACCCCTTTTGGAAGCCAAGAGGTATTGAACGGCGCGGACGCCGTCCAGCTGTGCCGAGAGGGCGAGGGCCTGGCGGAGGCAACGCTGAGTTTACGCTGAAAGGTCCCGCCTGGCTGCGAGGGGGGAGGAGGAACATGGCGGCGGCCGATGTTGGAGTGGGCCGCATTTCTTAAATCCGTAAGAAAACGGGATTAACGCTGCCCAGAGCTCCCGGGACTCCTATTTTCCACCCTGCGGGGACGAGGGCGCCCCGGCTCCCGCTCCCCAGCGCGCCAGGAGCGGCCCGGCCCCCCCCCCGGTCCCCGCCCCGCGGGTCGCATAGGCCCCATCAGCCCCGCTCCCGCCTTCCCGTTGCCACGGCAACCCCTCCCTGGCGCTCACCGCGCAGGCGCGGAATGCTACCCCGCCGCTCCGTACGCATGCGCTTTCCCCGACGAGCCTGCGCACTGGGCGAGCCCGCGGTTGCCGTGGAGACGGCGTCGCCGGAGCCCGGGGAGGGAGCCCCTCCGCCGCCATGAGCTCGGAGCCGGGGCCGGGCCTGCCTTTCCTCCCGGGCTGCGCCTTCAGGGACCCCATGGTGAGCGCAGCCGCCCGGTGTACCCCGCCTCCCTGGGACCCCCCCCGCCCCCCCTTCCTCCGGGACACCCCCAAAGTCGGTCTGGCCTGGCCTAGCAGGGCCGCCCCTGAGAACCTCCCTGAGAACCGGGCCTCTGCACCCCCTCACCTGCTCCAGGGGCTCGTCAGTGACCTGCACCCTGTCCGACTCCCCGGGTGGACCTGGTACCCCCTTGAAGATACCCCCTGGGAACCTGGTACTCCTTCTAACTTCCTTCCTCTAATGCCCCAGGAGACCTGATACCCCTAAACTCACCTAATATTCCCCCAGGGGACATGTTACTCCCTCAACCCACACCGAGGGAACCTCCTATTCCCTCAGACCACCCTCTAATTCCCCCAAGAGGCCTGGTACCTCCTGAATTGACTTGATGTCCATGACACGACTTGGTGTCCTGTGAACCCATGTCCTGGGAACCTGGTACCCCTCAAACTCACCAGACACCCTTCAAGGGACCTGATACCCTGTGAAGTGACCCCCCAAGGGACCTGGTGCCCTGTAAACTCATTTGATGCTCCCCAGCAGGCCTAATACCCACTGAACTCTCCCCCAGGGGACTTGGTGTTTCCCAAAGCCAACCAGTATCTGTTGAACTCACTTCCGGGGGACCTGAACTCTCTGAACCCACCTGGTATCCCCTGACCCCACCCACAGCACACCTGGTACTCCCAAAGTTCTCCCAATGGACCTCTCCCAGAGGACCAGGTATCCCTGAGCCCACCCTCCAGGGGACTTGGTACTCTTAATCGTGTCCCCAAGCATTGCATCTTGCTCCCATCTGATGATAACCCTGAAATTGCCCTGATAGCTTTGGAGAGGTAGGTTCTCCCAGCCTCATCTGAGACCCCAGAAGTTTTCTCTATAACTGCAAAACTACTATCTGGAAACTTATCCCATGAGATCCAGTACCCCTGAACTCATCTGATATTTCCCCTGCCAGTTCACGTGATACCCCCACAGGAGGAGTATCCCCAAAACTCATTTTACAGCCTTGAAACTTGATTCCCCCAGGAAAACTACTGTTTCTCTGAACCATCTCAGTTTTCCCAAAGGGATATGTTCTGCACCTGCTACTCATTCTGATACTGCCCTGAACCAGGACCCTTAAACTCACCTGGTAGCCCCTCAACTGTGCTGATATACCCAGGAGAACTAACGCTGTCCAAGCCTCAAGCAGTCCTCCACTAGGAATTAATCCCCCAAACCATCCCAGTACTGTTGTGTCCTGCACCCACCCTTAGAGGGACAGGTACACCCTGAAGTCACCAATCTCCTGGGCAATAAATACCATCCTGATACCCCCTCCTCCAAAGCTCTGATACTTCCACAAATGCTCTCCTGGTATTGCCTGGAGAACTGAATCCTTGATAGTCCGTAGGGAACTAATGGTCTGGAACCTGAGAACCTGGTAGTCTTGAGGGAACTGGTAACCTCCACAGAACTGGTGCCACCACAGCCTCCAGGATCATCCCAAGGAAGTGAAACCCTCTCACAGTGGCTCCCAGATTCCTTGGAAGGATTAGGCTCATCCTCATCCTCTGCACTTGAATTGATACCTAAATGAGGAAGCAACCTCTCCTTTTCCCCATTCCCAATAGCCCACTAAGGATCTGATAACTCCAAATCCTCCCTGTAGTAGGGAAGCGCTACCACAGATGAGAACTGATACTCCATGAGTTCCTTCCAGCACTGGATCAGAGCAGCTGATAGCTCTGCCCTTCTTTCTCCCTGGGGAGCTAATATCTTGCGTCTTGACACCGTTGCTCAACTTCAACTCAATGCTACTAACGTCAGTTTGAGAAACCAATACCCTGACTGCTTCCCTCAGAAGCAATGCTCCCAGACTTTGATAGGGAATAGGTAGACCAGGGCATGCCACACATTTGTCTGGAGCTTAATATCCTTAAGAACAGGCTCCTCCATTTCCATAAGGCTCAGTATTCTGAGTGTGGCCCCTTCATCCCCCCTGTTCCCTCCCAATACATCCAAGTTGTCTGGTCATCAGGAGAACAGGGTCCCAGTATGCTCCAGTATTCCAGGATAAGGAACCTCGTGCACTTGCATGTGAACATTTCTCATGGGCCATTCTGCACTGACAAAAAGAGACGTACCTTGGGACAGTGCTCCTTGTCCGTGATATCCCCATTGAAAACAGACACCTCCGGAACAAGCACTTCCATATCTTCCTGGTACCTCACCTAGATTGTCCTTTACAGAATTAGCAATCCAGTCCACCTTTTGGTGAGTCTTCTCAAGTGATGGTGAGCCCCGCTGCAGGTGAGCCCACTCTACTCTTCCCACGTCACTCACAGAGCCTCTTCACTTCCCGGGACACAGACCTTGTGCTTATTTGATCTTCCAATGGAAATGCTAATTCTCCCAAAGGAGGAAAGCTTCCCTTCCATCTCCTGCCACCACAATCCTCCTGATATTTCTAGAGAACACTACAGTATTTCCTAGGTATCCTTGTGATAGAAGTTTCTATGACTCTTGATTGCCCCTCAGATGGAGTGGGGAGGAACTTCTAAAGGATCTTAACAACACTGAAGGGATCTAGTTCTCCCTTAGGAAGATATTGTCCCGTGCTTCTTAGACCCGTCGTGGTATTGTCACTAACACCTGTTTCATAGATATGCTCTTGACAAGGACTGTGTCAGGATGGGCTTTGGTAAAGCCAGTCCAGATCATTCTGGATGTTTTTGTGGGAATCCATTTTTCTCTGTTTTCCTAAATAGGACTCTCTCTTTTCTTTACTCTGCTTATGTGTAGATTAGGGCTACCCAAGGATAAATTGTCACTCTACCAGTCTCAGTGGTGCCTTCCAGCACAAACAGTCAAACTGTTTCCTAAGTCAGTGACAAATGGGTTCTTCAACAGCACGTGGAGTCATTTACTCATAATGAATACTCCGAATCACGTAATAATAAAGGTTATCTTAGAATTACTCTCATCTTAATTATGTTATTTCCTCAATGTCACAGAATCACAGAATGGTTTGGGTCAGAGGGGACCTTAAAGACCATCCAGTTCCAAACCCCTGCCATGGGCAGGGACACCTTCCGCCAGACCAGGTTGCTCCAGGCCCCATCCAACCTGGCCTTGAGCACTGCCAGGGAGGGGGCAGCCACAGCTTCTCTGGGCAACCTGGGCCAGTGCCTCACCACCCTCACAGGGAAGAACTTCTTCCTAATATCTGATCTAAATCTCCCCTCTTTCAGTTCAAAACCATTACCCTTGCCCCATCACCACCCTCCCTGACCAAGAGTCCCTCCCCACCTCCCCTGCAGCCCCCTTTCAGCCCTGCCAGGCTGCTCTAAGGTCTTCCCAGAGCCTTCTCCTCTCCAGGCTGAACACCCCCACCTCTCCCAGCCTGTCCTCACAGGGAGCTGCTCCAGCCCCCTCAGCATCTTCGTGGCCTCCTCTAGACCCACTCGAGCAGGTCCGTGTCTGTCTTGTGCTGGTGCCCCCAGAGCTGGACGCAGCCCTGCAGGGGGGGTCTCCCCGGAGCCGAGCAGAGGGGCAGAATCCCCTCCCTCGACCTGCTGGCCACACTGCTTTGGATGCAGCCCAGGATGCGACTGGCTTTCTGGGCTGTGGGCGCATGTTTCTGGCTCATATTCAGGTTTTCATCCACCAGCACACCCAGGTCCTTCTCTGCAGGGCTGCTCTCAATCCACTTATTGCCCAGCCTGTATAATTTATAACGTCTTGGAAATCTGCAATGCAAATTTCTGCCCCTAGCAAAATATTATTTCCCCTATCAGTATAATCTTTCCTGCTTTAGCCATGTGAACGCTTCTACTAACTTCAGCAGCACTGTGTGTATGTAAGAAACACCCACAGGACTTAGCAGAGCAGATCGTTATTTTAGAGTAACTTGAAGTATTGAACTATTGGTAATGTTTTAAGGAGATCTGGGCTCCAGAAATAGCTTTGCAGCGTTCCTCAGGATGAGCCCTAGTGAGTGCTATCGACTCACTTTGCCCCAGTTTTCCAGTCTGTAAAATGGGCATTGCAATACTTGTTTTCCAAGTGAATGCTGAGAAGTGCTGAAGAAAACCTCTGTGTTCCAATAAGATAGTATTGTTATAGCTCAGTGCCCATGTGACAGGGGAACAGAGGCGCTGGGAGGAGGAACGGCATTTGTATGAAGCGTTATAGACTTGGCAAAAGGAAGGACTTAACGCTGTGGAATTTCTTCAGATATGGCCTGGCAGCAGCTGAGATTAGGCCTTTACATTCTGGGTTTTCCATTTTAGATTTACATTAGTCACCTGATATTGTGGGATGTTGTCTGGCATCCATGCTCACCTGGGAGAGCCTATCAACACTGGGAGTCTTATGGATTTATGGGGTGTTTTTTTTAGGCAACGTTGGGCCCTTAAAAGCCTGTGCACCTCTGACAAACACTGATATTGCCCAGTTTAAAGACAAACTTCCTGGCTTTCCTTTAATATTTTTCCCACAGCTTTCCTTTGGTATTTATTTAACAGAAGGAAGTAGCAGTGCTGTGGCAGGGCTAATGTTTATAAGCCGTTCTGTTAACACGTCTTCAGTAGACTCTCTTGTTTTCACCTGAACCTGTTTTCCTTACTGCTCTCCCCACAGCATTGCAAGATCCGTAGTACCAGTTCAAAGAGAAAAAAGGCAATTATGTGAAATTCAAGTGGGGCCTTGAAGGTATAAATAAGATTAGAGGCTTAACCATGAGGAGTAAGGGAGGGGGTGGAGGAGAAGTGGTTCACATGCCTGAGGTTGGACTGGTTGCAAATCTGGGTCTGGAAAAGGAGCTGAAGCTTGTTCCTTCAGCGCTAGAAATGCATACAATTCTGTTTTACTTGGCAAAAATCAAGGTAAAGTCAGGGATTTTATTATCAGGGACTCCCAATTTCTCCTGCTTTCTCTGGAGCATTAAGTACTGACAGCCTGGTGGGACCAGCCAGGCATGCATTATTTCAAATGCCTCCAGGATTGCAGGTAAGGCACCAGGCGTGGTGGGCTGTACAGCAAGTAGGCTGGTGTCACTCAAGTCTGATCCTGATCTTCAGTAGTGAAGAACAGGACTGGGCTGACAGGGATCAGGTCCCGTCCACAGCTCTGACATTTTCTTATTGTGTGTCCTTAAGCTAAGCAGGGACCTTCCTGTGCCATCTGGATAATTATTGAGCTTGAAGAATCACAGAATCACAGAATACAGGGGTTGGAAGGGACCTCTGGAGATCATCTAGTCCAACCCTTCTGCTAAAGCAAGGTCACCTACAGCAGGTCGCACAGGATCACGTCCAGGCGGGTTTTCAATATCTCCAGAGAAGGCAACACCACCAGCTTTCTGGGCAGCCTGTTCCAGCTGCAGTAGCTGGTGTAAGGCAGGTAGCACAGACAGGTGAAAGGCTCCCAGAAGCTCAAAACCGAGATTAAACCCACAAAGCACAAAATAACAGGTGAATCCTATAGGCAACATTACAGAGTGCTCACAAAGATAGAATTCTTCTCGTCGTGTCAGGCTTCTCATTAATCTGCTATAGGGTCTTACGCTGTGGTGGTTGTTATTTAAGGGGTGACCCTTGCATGGACTGTGGAGAGAAGTGGGGAAACGGCTGATGTGCTTTGGTGCGTTTCCTAACTGCAGCTCTGTGAGCATGACACACCTTGGTTCAGCCCGGCGAAGAAAATCCTGTGACTATCATCCCCAGGAGAGGGTTAACAGAATAAACAGCGACCGAAAACACATAGGGTGCCCAGGATGTCGTACCCAAGGGAGCACTGTGAGGCAATAACAGAGTGAGGTCCCATGGTGCCCTGTACTGCTGTAACACAGAGTAGGGAACAAAGAGTTTGTGAGAGAGGTACTAGGGCAGATAATGTGCTGCCGCCCCATTCTAGGCACTGAGAATGGTGGGAATAGAGAAATTAATTTCAGGTTGTGGAGAGCCTGTGCCAGTGCTAGGATTTGAGTTCACTTTGTTCTTCCAGCCACTTCTTATTGTGTTTTTTTCAGCCTCCTGGATCTAAGTGTAAAAATCTGATTGTAAATAACTGCTGCTGCGGGTTATAATAAAATGCTGGGCGCGGGGAGGGAGGGGCATTCTGGGTGTTACACTCCGTGGCTGTTTTTCTGTGCTTTCAGTAGCCAAATCTACAAAGTGCACGCAGTATTTTAACAGCTGGATTTCCTTCCACAGAAAACATCTTTTCATCGGTCCCAGACACTGGGCTACAAAAACGGATTTGCCTTCTCTCGGCTGCCAACAGTGGGGATCGGCGGGGAGCGCCTATATGTGAATCAGCTTTCTCAAGCTGAATTAGATGATTTATCCAACAAGAGACCCACGCTGACCTATGGGCAAGCCAAGCGGGCTCCACCTTCAGGCTTCATTCCAGCCCACGTGGCTTTTGACAAAAAGGTATAAAGAAGCTTATTCCAGGAATACCGCCGGCCAAGTTCGGAGACACAAACAGTCAGCTCCAGGGTTCATGGGACAGCGTACAGCGGTTTTCAGATGCCATAGCCCTTAGTCAGAGACAGCTGAACCCCAGACTGAAAGAGGCTTTCTTTGCTTGGGAGGAGGATTATAGTATGTAAACGATGTAAGACATTCCCCACAAGTTACGCTACAGCAGCAGGCGTTGGAAGAGAAGTTTGATTAACTCTGAAAAGCTTCAGTTTATAACCATTGCCTTGTAAACCACAGCCTGGCCTTCTGTGTTTCCAAAACTGTACTGAGGGCGTAACTGAGCTGAAACTGTCTGCAACGGGGACCCTGTTAGACTGTTTTAACTGTGGTCTGTCTATTTACGCTTGTGTTTGTCACCGCAGCGTGCTACCGCCTGTAGTGCTCCGTCAGTACTTCCTGCGCTACCCCTTGGTGATCGATTCGGAGCAGGAGGTGGCTCTGTGTCTGCTTGGAGCGGTCCCGAGCTGACCCTTGGTTTTCAACCTGCCGGGGGCACAGAGGGCGGCCGCGGCCAGGGACAGAGCGGTGGCTGCAGGGCGTGCGAGGCTCAGCGGACCCCAGGCAGGCCTGGAAAGGCAGCCTGCAGCCAGCCCTCAGCCCATCTGTGAGGCAGGCTGGGGGAGCAGATGTGCCGTGTTAATTACTGAGGCTGTTCCTTCAGAGCAATGTAGATGTTTAATCTGTCAGACACTTCCCTGCCTCTTCATTCAAGCCAGAGTACCAGCGGGGGCCTCAGTGCTGCTGGGGGAAGTCACGGTCCCTTTCGAAGCACTTTTGCTGGCTGGCAGGAACTTGCTGGCTTTAATCATCCCTTAATTAGCCAAGGCCTCTGGGCTGGTGTAGGCTGGGTGTGCAAGGCCTGATTGGCCACCTACATCCTCTTAGGGGCATTGGATGATCTTGGAGGGAATATTCCTCATACTTCTGCTGAGCACAGGAATTGTGATTAACTGGCTGATTTGTCTCCTTGTTTCTCCAGCACGGATTAGCTTTCGCTGTCAGTGCCGAATAGATGGGTCAGATGACCCATGCAGATTTTTTAAATCCACAGCTGTGGTTGAACTCTTTACTAAAATCTCCTGATAGCTTCCCTAAATCAGGGTCTTCAAAGCTGGCAATAGTAAAGAAAGTCATGTATGTCGGTAAACTGAATTCCTGGCCGTTACCAAGCACCTGGCAGAAGGTGAAACAGCGGGTGATCAAGGAGGAGCAGGGGAAAGGCTGTGTTTTTTTACACCCATCTCATGCGTGCCAAATTTGTAAAAGGCAGGTCTTGATCAAAGCCCCCACGATGCCTCTGCCATCGGTCACAGATTAGGCTACAGATGGTTTTGATGATGTTACAGATTACAATCCAGTAACTTCGCACTGCCAAAGCAAATGACAAATAAATTACTGGTCTTGATGGATTAATTGTGGTGTTCGGATTGTTTCTTTCTCCCTCCCTTTTGTCTGTTGCCCCTTTGGCAGATTTTGAAGTTTGATGCCTATTTCCAGGAAGATGTTCCTCTCTCCGCAGAAGAGCGTTACCGCGTCCGCCAAGTGGGTGTCTATTACTACCTGGAAGATGACAGCATGTCCGTCATAGAGCCGGTGGTGCCGAACTCCGGTCTTCCTCAAGGCAAACTCATCAGACGCCACCGGGTGCCCAAGAACGACCGTGGGGATCATTACCACTGGAAAGATCTGAATCGGGGCGTGAACATCACCATGTATGGCAGGACGTACCGCCTAGTTGACTGTGACCCATTCACGCAGGTGTGTTGCTTGCACAGAGAACACTGACACAAAGGACCCTGGGGGTTACAGGTGGACAGACCTGTTCGAGCCCCGTAGCCTGCACCTGTAGCTCTCACAATATGGTTGCGTGCAATCTTTCGTTTTGCTTTTTGCGAAGACTTCTTTCTTCAGATCAAGGGGGCGTCCAAGGTTTGATATTTGGTGAGGGCACGTTAATTGCTCGGTATTGTTGCCCCAGGGCTGCTGTGAGTCCATCCTTTGTCCTCAGGGCTTCTCTTTGCAATACAAATTCTAAGTTCATTTATTTCTGTGCATACAACAGTTCAACTGCTTAAAGGCCAGATGAAACACTGTGAATACATGAGAGGGAAATTACTGATCCTAACTTTTTTCTGGTTTAGTACTCCTCTGTTAAGAACAGGGGAAGGGAATGCAGTCAGTAACTCTGCACCCATCTACAGCCAAGCCAGAAGAGCGGTCATGATCCGTGGGTTGAGAATCTTGCTATGAACTGACCTTTCTAAGAGAGCTTACTCATTGCCTGCTTTTCTATTTCTGGCTATTTCTGTACCAGTAAATGAGATAATAACAATCCAATGACAAGTAATAACAAATACCAGTATACTGTTATCCTGTTAGATCATCCCCTGTATAATCTCAGCCCTGGTCAACTACTATTCTTCCCAGGAGCAGTCCAGGAGTTAGAATGCTCCAGGGCCGTTCCCAATTGGTGAGTGACATGCAGCCAAACTATCCTGAAGGCTGAGAGAGTTTAGATGCAGGCTGTCCCTTGCCAGTTAGCCTCAGTGCCCAGAAAGGTTCCCAAGCACGTATAAAATATTGGTGTCTATGTGGCTGTTGAGAACACGTGAGGCCAGCTCTGCTGGAACTGGATGACAAAGTCAGTTCACATCAGATGAAGAGCTGGTTCTCATGTAAATGTTGGTTGGTTGATGGAAAGCACGAGATGAGCTACGTGGGTCAACACCTCAGTGCCGCTAGTCTATCATTAACTGGCATCCTCCAGACCAGAAAACAGTGAGTCTGAAAGTGTGAACCTGCTTTGTGGGTCTTCAGGGTGACGACATGTGGCTCTTGGAGATGATTGCATGGGTGCTTCCTGGGCTGAACGTTTTTATGGGCTACTTCCCAAGGCCAAAAAGGGAAGAAGTCCAGAGGTTGTTTTGGGTGACTGATGTGAGTACACAAGGAATACCCTAGGATTTGTTGATGCATCCAAGGTGGGCAAAAAATTCCTTTATAAACAAGTGGATTGCCCTCTTTCTGTAGGAAAAGTACTCCTCCTGAAAGATGGAATGAAGCTGCCACTCTGGCACCTATCCTCATGGCCTGAAGGGCCTTGGTGGGGCCTAGTGTGGGTAACACTGACTTCGACTGTCTGACACATTGGGGAGCCCTAGATCTCTTTCAAATTCAGACTGACTACACCCGCGGTTATGCACTAATTTAATCTTTTTCGTCTACATAAAAGAGACCAACTGACAGTTACCCTCCATTTAAAGCCCTAAGGTCAAGCAAAACTGCTCAAGTAAAATCTGAGTTAGGATACTGAGGACAGGACTGCCCTGAGCAATTAAAAGGCAAGCAAAGCTAAGAAGCAGCTTCATCAGAAACACTTTGGTCACCTTCTGTTGTATTTGCTATTGCAGTAGAACTCCTACTTCTTCAGCCTGGTGGTCTGTGAGGAATGAACTTGCAGTGTTCTGGCAACACTCATCTCAGTCTGTCTGTAACCTCTAGTTACATCTTACCTTCAGAACTCACGGCAGCATTAATACCTCAGATGACCTTCCTAGGTGTTCCTGGAGAGCCAAGGAATTGAACTGAACCCTCCAGAGAAAATGGTTTTTGATCCTTACACAGAACTGCGTCGGGTGCCTGTGCGCAAGTACGTCACACCGTCGGATTTCGACCAACTCAAACAGTTTCTGACTTACGACAAGCAGGTAAGGGAGCTGGTGGTGATTACCCACGTTACAGACTGTCTGTGTTATTGAAACCTGAGTCTTGCAAGTGTCTGCAACCTCACTCATTCTAAAAAATCTCAGTTTGCCCAACAGACTCCAGATTTGCTCCTTTCTTGGCTTTAGTGAGAGACAAACTCTTTTATGTTTTTGCTGGGCTTTGTGCCTTGTGAACAGCTTTATGCTCTAGATCCTCCATTTATCACTTTCTGTTGGGATGAGGTAAGCCACCTGCCTTGGGAAGTCAGCAGATAGGGCCAGGTGCAGTTCTAATACAAATGGGCGTGCTGCCTCCTCTGTTCCCCCAAAACTTGGATGCGAGGTGCCAGAGTGGACAATTTCAGACCAACGCAAATGCCACTTGCTCTGACTGAATTCTCCCTCTGCATACAGTTGACTAACACTCTCCTCCCTGCTCCTCTGGATCTTCTTTTGATCAAGCAACCATGTAAGACTACATCTCTACTAGAAAATAAAACAGGGCCAGGACACAACTTGAGTTCTGCATATTGCCCCTGGCCAGCTATCAATCAGACAGTTCCTGGCCATCAGCTAGGTGTTAGCACAGGCCAGGATCATACCCAGTTGCCATTTTGGATATGGTCACCTTGTTTTGAGGGGAGCAGAGAGTTTTGCTGTGTGGGTGCAAGCTGGGCTGTGACTGCCATTTACTGCCAGTTTAGCCTCAGTGACTCAGGTCTGTGCGGGGCCAACTTTGCCTGCAACAGCTCTTAGGCTGCCTGTTTAGGAGCTGTACCTTGGGGAACTCTTGTGCATCGTAGGAGGAGGAGTTTGATTTCTGCGGCATTAAAAGATGGTATTTCCACTAGGCAGAAATAAGATGGGGTCTGCAGGGCGTGCAGCCTCCTCAGAACTGCTAAGTGCATTCCTTTCCGCCATCCTCAGCATGGGAGTAGTAGAATTGGCCATGAAACTTCTAAGAGGTTTAAGAGTCAACACAAGATTCTGTCTCGCTGTATGAAGTTTCATTATAAAAATCACTTCTTTTAAGACTGCTTCCCTTACTCATTTCTGGGCAATTATTTTTCGGTGCTTTTTAATCACTTTTTCCCCCCATTTTTCCTCATGGTTCCTGAACTAAATTTCTTGTCTTAGCATAAAATGTTCTCTCTCAGTTGCGTCTGTCAAGGTAAGCCAGGCCTGTCCAGCTCTGAAGGCCCCTGCTGCCCTTCCCACTGCTGCTTCAACATCCCATTCATCCCAGTGCCCACAGTACAAGGGCTTGGTCCTTCTCTACCTGGCAGAGATGTCTCCAATCACCCAACCCATTTCCACCCACTTCGTTTGGACAAAGCGTTAGTAATTCTAATCCACGTTTGTTTTCTTTGCCTCTTTTTTCTCCACCCTAGGTCCTTCGCTTCTATGCCATGTGGGACGACACCAACAGCATGTTTGGTGAGAATCGGCCTTACATCATCCATTACTACTTGGCAGATGACACCGTGGAGGTTCGGGAAGTCTACAAGCAAAACGATGGTAGAGACCCGTTCCCAATACTGATAAAACGCCAACGCTTGCCCAAAACCTTTGTGGACAAGAAAAGTAAGTTTAGATTGGCCAGTCCATCTGCCTGAAGTACCTTGGTGGGTAGACACGTATGTGACGGCTGCGACAGAGGTGCACCGAGTCTGGAGAATTTGTACTGAGAACACTCCAAGTGTCATTGGGTTTTGGCCAAAGAGAAGTTCTTTAAATGATCGCTAAATTCTTTATCTTTTAGGAAACAGTGGCAGGACAGCAGTACCAACGGCTCCCTGGAGCTATTTATACAGCTTGCTTTTGTATCCCTTTTCACTAGGAACATCTACCTGATTGATTTATTTTTCCTTTTGCTCCCTTGTCCTTAGAGAGCTTCCCAAGCTGTGTGCTGGAGATCTCTGGTCAGGAGGTACTTGAGTGGTACACAGCTAAAGATTTTGCTGTTGGCAAATCTACCACCCTCCTTGGACGCACCTTCTTCATCTATGATTGTGATGAGTTCACACGGAACTTCTATCGTGACAAATTTGGCATCACAGGCTTCCAGCCAGTGGAAATAGAGAAGAAACCACCTGAGAAAGTTCCACAGGTACTGCAAACAATTTCTCAAAGGAAGGGAGGGAAGGAAGCAATCTGTACAAGCTCTTATTGTAAAGTATAGGTTCAGGTTAGTAAGAACCTGTAGTTAACAAGTTCAGCTTAAAGAAAAGAGCAAGTAACTTGAAAAAGACAAGGCAAGAATGGTCATGATCAATATAAAAATGGAAGTCCTCTGAAACTGTTGGTTTCTAATCCTGTAAAGGACAAAGCACTTGCTAATAGTGATGAAAAGCACTCTGGTTATGTCTATACCAGAAAATTAAACAGTGTCAGGGTTTGGTTTTGGCTGGAAAGCCAACTGGCAGAGCCTGGCTGCGCTCATACTACTAAACTCTCCCTCACCCTCCAACACAGGGTTGCCAAGTCCACACTGCCTACTAGGGATGGTCACAGCCCTTGTCACCTCCCAAACTGAGCCTAGGAATGGCTTGGAGTGCTAGCTGGCCTAGACCACCAACGTAGTGGGGATTAGGTTAACAGTGTAACCATATAGATGACTGAATTCCTGTGCACAAGAAGGTTTAGTTATTAGTATAGCTGTAGTCTCTTTATTCAGAGAAATTACCTGGCTTTCTGGCTTTCAGATTCTCTTAATTCTCTTTAAATATTTCTATAATTAAGGGGTTCAACAGATAGCCGGGCTAGTAGCATCTCTGCTGGGCAGGATGTCACAGCTGTTGATAGAAGATTTCTTTCCAAACAGATGTTTCCTGATAAGCTGTCTTGTGTACATTGTCTTGTTCTTAATTTCAGCTCTTTATGCTTGATATCTCCTCTGCATGCAGGTAATTCCTCCCTATAATGGTTTTGGCATCCTCGAAGACTCTCTTCAGAACTGCTTTTCTCTGTTTCCAAAGCCCCCCAGGAAAGATGTAATTAAGATGCTAGAGAATGACCGCAAGGTGCTGCGATACCAGGTGGCCCTGGTAAGTGTTTCCCTTGACGGTATAGCGCCAGCTGATGTGGTGGAGTCAGAAGGATGAGAGGAACAGCCTGCTCAGACCAGGCTGTTAGCAAATTCTCCCTCTGTGCTGGTGGGAAGAGTTCCCTAAGCCAACACAAGCGCCCCTCGGGGGATGCTGTTGGGTTATTGTGTACTTGCTGTGACAATGAGTAGCATGCAAAGATAGAAAAAAAAACCAAAACAAAACAACCAAGGCCAGAAAGTATAAAACATGCTGCAAAACCACAGCCATTTATGGAAAAACTCCCGCTGACGTCGGCACGTGACAGATGGCCCGAACTGAAACAGCATCGCGACCGGGCGCTGTGCCTCTGCCCGCCTTCGGCCGCTGCCTCAAGCGTGAGCTTGCTGCCTCCCCGCTGCAGGCTCCCAGCACCTGGGCCTCCTCCAGGCCAGCCCCGGCCGCAGCAGCCAGCCTGAGGCTGCCGGGTGCCAGCGCAGGAGCTGGGGGAGCCCACAGGGACGGCGCTTCCCACCCACGACAAAGGCGTTTGGGCCCCGGCCTTTGTGCCAGCTTCACCGTTGGTTTATGCAAGGGGCCTCTGGCGCGTCCAGTGGCATTTCGTGTGCCGCCTGGTGCCTGCCCTCTCCAAACAGAAAGGGCCGGTTGCTTTTCCCTGTGGTGCAGGAGTTCCTAAAGGTCACAGCTGACGAGTCCAGACCCGCTGACTTTTAAACTAAGCAAGTAAACTGGTGTGTCGGGGGGAGCGCCTTCCTGTGACTAAGAGCTGGAAGCAGCTCAAACCTCTCTCAGGCACTCGTTATAATGAAAAATAGAATTTTAAATGTGAATTTTACAGCCAGTTGCTGTGATGAAACGTTCTGTAAAGGGTATTCCTTTCTCTTGGATTACTCAGCCTGCGGAAGCACTTGGTCACTGCAGCCCAGATTCTGCTTCTGTTAGCCTGGGTAGAGCAAGGAACCTCTGAAATTCAGATACTTGATGCTGTCTAGGGCTTTGTTACACTATGTCAGCATATCTGTAGCTTTTGGCCTACATCGAGCGCTTTGTCCAGTCAGCTATAACAAAGCAAAGCTATGAACTCTGGGTGCCTACGAGTGGGTTACTAGATACTCCTAAGCACCCCAGGAAAGAAGAACCTGGTTCAAATGTTCTTTTCCAAAGCCGCTACCTTTCCTCTAGGAATCACCAAACCCTGAGGACAGAAAGCGTCGTTTCATCCTCTCTTATTTCCTCTCCAATGACATGATCAGCATCTATGAACCCCCAGTCCGTAACTCTGGCATCATTGGAGGCAAATACTTAGGAAAAACCAGAGTGGCCAAACCAGGCTCTACTACGGAGAATGCCACGTACTATGAACCCTCTGACTTCACCATCGGTTCCACAATTGAAGGTAAGATACAGCCTGGACCGAAAATGCTCCCCGAGCACTGGTTTTCAGTGCCTGCTCTGATATGTCATTTTTTTGCATGGACAGAGCATATGCCTTCCTTCACTCGAAAGATCTGTTCCTTCTGGCTCTCACCCGTCACCTTTGAGTTTCCAGATCACCAGCTGGTGTACGCTGATACAACTCTTGTTACTGTCAGTGTTTGGACCTTTCACATAATTAGGAAAAGAGCTATGTTCTCCATAGTATGTGTTCAGTTTACATCTTGGGACCTGCCAGGATTCACAGGGTTAAAGCTATGCCACATGATTTCCAGTAGCAAATGCCTGTCCTGTAAGGAAAATCTATCCTGTAAGGAAAATAAAAGGAATACTGAAACATTAGAGACACACCAGCGCTAATGGGGGAGTTGTTGTAGGTCCAAGCACGGGGCCTTTGCTCTCAGCAGCTGCTTTTCTTGCAGCAAAACTCCCTTTGAGTCAGGGAAACCATTCCCACTTCAAGGACTGAAACAAAGAGCAGAGCTCGCTCAAACCTGAGCCCAGCCACAAGAGAGAAACCGTGCTCTCTCCTGGATGATGAAGTGACTTACCCATGCTGAAAGGCAAGTAACACTGCTTCCTTTAATGCCTCTTCCCCAGTGTTTGGCCACAGGTTTGTTGTCACTGATGCTGATGAATATGTGCTTAATTACATGGAGAGCAATGCAGAAAGTTTCCCGGCGGCAACCCTGCAGTCCCTGAGGGATCATTTTCGCCCACGGCAGGTGGTAAAGGAGACTGCCAACAGGTAGGCCTCAAAGGGTGGTGCTAAATAAGACTCAGTTGACAGCTAAGGGCATTTCCAGCCGCCTCCATGGGCTCCAGCCTGCTGTCTAATGGCTGCTCAGCTGATTATTCAGCTCCAAGAGCCTGTGTCTGGACACATACAGGGGGGGTCGAGTGTGTACAATAGAATGTCGTGGCTGCTGCCGACCCAAAACCCTTGTGGGACAGCTCTGGCCCAGCAGCAGAGATACTTTCAGCGGAATGAACACAATCTTTTCCCAAAAGACAGGAGTTCACTGTAACAGAAGCTGCTAACAGTATCTGCATGAGCTCCTAGATGGTTGCAGGCTCAGCAGAGAGTTGGTGGAGGCTTTTTTTTTTTTTTTCATTTGCTCAGGCTGTGCTTATCAGCCCATCAAAACCATAGACCACATCCTCTTTTTTAGCTGCCTGGACCCATTTTGGGTGACCCAGAAACAATGCTATTACCTCACAACGCACTTTGGAGTCAGTATCCTGGTAGTTCAGGGACTCTGGTTGCGATTAGAGTTGCGTATAGTTCCTGGGACTGTATGGAGCAGACAAGGAAGCACTCCTTGTCCCAGAGCACTTGCAGACAAAAGGTGCATGGGGGAAATGTCCTGCAAAGGGAAAATAGTTTACCTAATGCTCTATCTACTGAGCTTTATCTCCAAGTCCAAGCTGAAATGAGCTTGCCATAAACCCCAAGCACCCCAGAAGCCCGCTGTGTATTCAGAAACACAGTCTGGCCAGCCCTGGTGGGCAGCCAGCACGCAAGGGTCACAGTAAGGCTGCCAGAAGTAGCTTTTACATGAAGTCCCGTTCTTCCTTTCTTCTACAGTGACATCCCCACGCTTGGGACCAGCAAGCAGGAACTGGATGAATTAATTGTGCAGGTTCAGGAGGAGCTGGAGCTCCACAAGCACTTGACCAACAAGAACATTCGGGAGGCGTTTCTTCAGTGCGACGAGGATGGCTCTGGCATCCTGGACAAAGCAAAAGTTTTAGCACTTTGCCACAGCTTGGGTGTGCCGACCAACGCCGTTCTTCTGAACCAGGTCAGGAGGAAGGGGTGCCGTGCACGTTGAATCCCCCTCCTATAGCTCTTCCGAAAGAGCTCTTCTACAAACCAACCCTAGCCTGGCAAGACCAACAGCTACTCTACCCTACAAAGGGGAGCAGCTTCAAGACAAGGGCAAGAGTCCCAATTCAGAAAGGCCTCTGAGCTGTTGGACTGAGCCAGCTTCAAGGAGGAGATAATAATCGCTGCCCATTAAGTAAAAGGAAGAAACGTTGCGCAGGTTGCCCCTCAAATGAGCAGCCTAGGGTTTGGCTGCACTGCTGTACGAAGCCTGGAAATGCCTGCTGGCTCAGGTCTCAGAGATGAGCAGAAGAGGTTGTATATCACGACAGAGATCAGGCATAGGCTACTGCAGAGCTCCCGAGCATCTGTGATGACCGAAGCGTACCTGGGCTTGAGTAGAGATGACACTGAGGTGCTTAGGGAATGAGCCTTAGGAAAGCTTAGACGCATTCTGGATTTAATTTGAGAATCGAATTGAAGATTTGAGAACTAAGTATTGCACCAAAAAAAAACCAAACCCCAAACCCTAAAAGAAATCAGAATTAATTGGTTAACACAACTCAAACACAGGTTTGCTGGGCACTATGAGCAACGGCACATGGAGATCACAGTCTGCATAGCAGAAAATGTGAGGGAAACTGAAGAGAAAAAAGCATGCAGTGGGGATGGAGGATCCTTTCAGGAGTATGGCTGGCAAGGATGCTTGCTTAGCATAATGCGATACGCAGTAGATTAGTGGCCAATAGAGGCAGACTCAGAGTTTACAGAAATCTAGCAACCAGAGGGAGTTATTTCCCTTGCTAAAAAAAACCCCAATTTCAAAACTGGCCAATCGTGAGAATCACGGCTGTGGTTAGAAAGGTGCATAGACAGAGTATTTATGTCTCTGAATTTGCACTGACTAAAGGCCTTTGACCAGCACCCAGGGCTTTGCTGTACTAGAGTTCATCGAAGACCGCTCTGCCCTGAGGAATTTACAATGTCGTGACAGTTCCTCCTGCTTCCACTCCGACAAGGGGAGGTGAACCTGCGACGAGGCTAAACTCCCTCGTTTGAACCCCCACCTAGGACCTGTACACTAAAAGCATCCCTCTTCCCTCTTGAAATCTTAAGAGCGTGCCCAGAGCCCTTGGAAGTGTGGCGGTGCTATAAATTAAACATATGGCAGAGAGTTAACTACTGTCTGGATTGGAGAGGAGCGCAGTTGTCAGTCACGCAAGAGCAACCCCAGTAAATCTGTCTCCAGGCGACAAGGGGAAGAAGAATCCTTTCAAGGAACTGTGATATTAGACCTTTTCCATCTCCCTGGGTGTCAGAAGGAGATTAGTTATGCAATTAAGGAAACAAAAGCCCTCTTTCTTCCTCTTGGGCGCACAGAGGCTATAGCTTCGTAACACAATGCAGGGTCAGGCACGGATACCAGAACCGGCTCGTTAGTAGGGCTGTCGCTGAGCTCAATTATCTGTGTCTCCGCTCGATGCCATGTGCACACACCAAAGTGACACCAGTGAACAGTAACTGTTCAGATATGCTGCCCCCCGCCCCACTTTTGGCAGGGATTTCTATGGGGTTTCTGAAAGATTTGCTGTAGCCTGTGTCAGTCTGTGGCCACACTTGATTTTTTTTATGGATCGATTGTCACTGTGGTGATACTCAGAAAGCCGTCAGGATTAAGCCCAAACACTTCAACTATTCTCCTTGCATAAATTAGCGTCATCTATAAGCATTCAAGGTTACCTATTGACTCAGGACTACCAAGGTGGTAGCTCTTCCACACAGGGGAATAAGATCTGCTCTGTCACACAAGGAGCACCTCTTGTGTTCCCCAGGGGTCAGTACTGGGTCCAGTCTCATTCAACATACTCATCAACGACCTGGATGAGGGGACAGAGCGCACCCTCAGCAAGTTTGCTGACAATCCTAAACTGGGAGGAGTGGATGACACACCAGAAGGCTGTGCTGCCGTTCAGTGAGACCTGGTCAGGCTGGAGAGCTGGGTGGGGAGGAACCTGATGAGGTTCGACAAGGGCCTGCACTTGGTGAGGAACAACCCCACACACCAGTACAGGTTGGGGGCCAACCTGCTGGAAAGCAGCTCTGCGGAGAAGGGACTGGGAGTTGTGGTGGAGAGAAAGTTAACCATGAGCCAGCAATGGGCCCTGGTGGCCAAGAAGGCCAATGGCATCCTGGGGTGCATTCAGAAGAGCGTGGCCAGTAGGTCAAGGGAGGTTCTCCTCCCTCTCTACTCCGCCCTGGTGAGGCCACATCTGGAGTGCTGTGTCCAGTTCTGAGCTCCCCAGTTCAAGAGGGACAGGGAACTACTGGAGAGAGTCCAGTGGAGGGCTACGAAGATGATGAGGGGACTGGAACATCTCTCCTACAAAGAAAGGCTGAGAGACCTGGGGCTGTTTAAGCCTGGAGAAGGCTGAGAGGGGATCTTACCAATGCTTCTAAATATCTAAAGGGCGGGTGTCAAGAGGATGGGGCCAGGCTCTTCTCAGTGGTGCCCAGCAACAGGATAAGGGGCAACGGGCACAACCTGGAGCACAGGAAGTTCCACCTCAACATGAGGAAAAACTTCCTTACTCTGAGGGTGACAGAGCACTGGGACAGGCTGCCCAGGGAGGCTGTGGAGTCTCCTTCCCTGGAGATACTCAAAACCCGCCTGGGTGCAGCCCTGTGTGACCTGCTGTGGGTGAAGCTGCTTTAGCAGGGCGTTGGACTAGATGAACTCCAGAGGTCTGTTCCAACACCTACCATTCTGTGATTCTGTGTGATTCTCTGGGCGCTTTTCCCTAAAAAAAACCCAAATTTGCACCTTCTTCCACCTCATTATGTCATTTGTTGTTTTTTTCTCCCCCAGCTGATTGACCTGTGTTCTTGTGGAGAAGACAAGATCAACTACCATGACTTCCTTAGAGCCTTCCCCTCGTGATCTTCCTCCAGAATCTGAAGAACAAGACCAGCAATAAAATTCTTAGCTGAGCTGACTTTAAGACATTGTACTTCAAAAAGGATACTCTAGGCTTCACCTTTGCTTCACTCGCTTTCCCCCTTCCCTTCTCACTAGAGCCAACTAATTTCACCCTCACTTTTAAGTTTTTCTCCTGCCTAACCTCTCCCTGCCCTTTTAGCTACCACCAAGCTCAACCTTGCAGCTGCTGAATATTGAAATGAAACTCCCATGAGAACTTCAGGGAGCCAAAGCCAGGTTCTCCTGTTGATCTCTCAACTCTTTAATGCAGTGCAGCAAGGTTTGGTAGAACTAAAGCTCTCTAAAGCCTGGAGCGATAACCATTCTAGACTTCTCTTACAGAGTTGAAAGGGGCCTTTCACCTTCAAGCAGCGAATACTGCCAGTTTAAATTGATATTTGCATTGCAAGAAGATCTAAGAGCCCTGCCATGGACCACGGCAAACTCATGCTTGCTAGTCTGAATGTAAGCAAGTCATGCATGGCTGCTGTAAAAGTGTTAATAAATCTGCTTTAAATAAAAGTACTTCATGGCTGGAATAGCTGAGGATTAAAGTGAGGGGGGAAAAACCCAACAAAACTGTGATTCTAGGTTTACTTGAAAGGGAGCGGTGAGTTGAGCACTCGCATAGCTGGGGTCTGTACACAAATCCGCTGACAGCAGCTCTGCATTTTTTAACAGAAGATTCAGTGAGTGGCTTTAGGACTGAGATGCTATCTAAACCCATCTTATGCACCTCGTCATCTTACCAGGCAGGTCCAATGAAAAGGGGACGCTAGTAGTTGGCATACCAATCGAGTTATGACACTTGTGCTTCGCTTACAGTCTCATTGCTCACCTTCTCCACGAAGGTAAAACGTGGCAGGGACCTTCCCACCCCAGACGACACCTGCCCGGTGTTGCCATTGAGCCCACATGAAAGGCAGCAGAGAACAAAGCCCTTTGGAACAAAAGGCTTATTTAAATCAGCTTTCTGTGCTGAGGATTCCCACTTCTCCTCAGACAACCGAGTCTCCCCTTGTTGAAAGGTCACCACTCCTCCCTTCTGGGCCCGTTTGGTGCTGCTGCTCGCTCTGACCGAGATTCACTACAGCTCTCTCTGGTCCACCTCAGATTTCAAAGCAGGGCCCTGTGCGAGGTGCCTTCCAAGCAGCAGCTGACAAAAGCTGACTCCTAAAGGCCACCTCAATCAGCTTTCCAGAGACCAAGAACTTACGGATGACCTGACCGGAGCTGGAGGCTGCAGCAAAGAGAGTCAGAAACTGTTTTCTGCACATGCTATGAAACTGTAACCCAATATTCAGCCAAATTATGGAGCGTGCCCCGGGCCAGCTGCAGAACGTGTACAATTCAGCTCACCCTCAAGCATGCACCTAAACCACATCAGATAAATCATATCCTACAAATGCCCTTATCCTCCACTCCCAGCGATGGAGGCAGCCACGGATAACGCACTCAGAAGCGGCTGCCCGTGCTGTAGACATGGGAAATGCGAGAAGGTGAAGCTCAGCTGTGGGGAATGCGAGGAGACAAGACGCAGCAGCAAAAGGGACAGACCAGGCGGGTGTGGCAGGAGAGGGACACGTACAACCCATCGCGGCTTGTGCTGGGAAGGCGCGCAGCTCAGCAGAGCGATAAAGCACCAGCGGGCAGCAGCAACGGAAGAATCTATGCCTTTTATTTATTTATTTCAGAAAAATACTTTTGCTGAGTTTATCACAAAAGTCATTTAACAACAAACAACAACAAACAAAATCCGTACAAAAATTTAAGTGACAGGAAGAATGCAACAAACGGGACAAGATATCAGAGGCTGTTACTTCCCCCGACCCCCTCCAAAATGAGGACATTTGCACTGAAGCATAAATATGGAAGAACAGAAATTTTCCTCGAGTTCCTTCGCTCGTTTGGTCCGTCGAGTTCAACATATTCAAAGAAAAACTACGTGCCTTTGCCTGGCTTTTGCAACAGCCACTCTTCCCGGCTGCCAGCAAAACCCCACACACGGCCCCGAGGCGAAGTAACAAACTTCACAGTTTGAGTATAAAGCCTGCCAAACCACCTATTACACACTCACAAAGTTTACCAGAAGGCTGGAAAACAAACCCCATAATCTCTGTCTGCTGTTAACACAAGTCAGCGTCCACCTACCAAGACTTCACCTAAGGCAAGAGACTGAGGCTGCTGTGAATGCCCAAGCACTGCAGCAAAGGCAGGGCAGCTACAGGCTTCGAGAGTCACTTGGAGGCAAGGGGGAGGCACGCTGGAGCGGTCATTCTTCCCTCCAGCTAGGAAGCCTACCGAAAATACGTTTGAAAATGGTGAGTTAAGGGTAAGGGGACCTACAGGGGGGAACTGGAACTTGTCGTCTTTACTACTAACCCAAACATGATGAAGAAGAAGAAAGAATCCTAAATAAAAAAAAAATAATAAATGCAACTGTAATGCCCCATAACATAAAAGTCACTCAAAAATGTTACGTGAAATGCTACATCTGTTCTTCCTCCGCCCCTTTCTCTTCCCAAGCCCATTCTTCAACTATCTAAAGACAAAAAGAGAGAACTACTGGTATTTCACAGCTCTTCTAGGCTAGGGCAGGAAAACACTACGCTTCACCCCCAAAATTACAGACTACTCCATCCCCGACCTCCTTCGGTGGGATAACGGACACAGACTACAAAAGCAGTCTCAAGCCCCCAGGAAGGGTGCAGGCACTAGCGTCACACTGCGAGTAAAGACCTGCAGCTTTGCACAGTCTCTAGCAACTTTCTGCGCCGTGGTGGACAAGAGCTCCTGTTTGGGGTTGGATTGTGGGTTTTTTTTTTTTTTGCAGAAGACACAGGGCTTGGCAAGATGGGGCACCAGAAGAGCACGCCCTCGAGGGAAGCGGGCTCTCGGCCTCTTTGTACGCAGAGCAACCAAGGAAAGACTGACCGCTACGGGCTCGTGGTGAAAACACGCCGTTTTGGGAAAGAACAAGCTCTTTGGGCTGGAGAGAGGCTCGGTCGGCTGAGAAATGCCACGGACGTAGAGGCAGTGACTGCGGGCTGGCGGCCGCGGGATGGTGCTCGCACGAGAAGACAAGAGGCAGAAGCGGCCCGTGGCAGCCCCTCCAGCGGAGGGTGGGGTGGCAAACCTCTGGGATGACAGCGAAGGCTCCGCTCAGAAAAATAACCCCAGGGATCCTGCCACGTTTGGGAACAACGAGAGAAGGGTGGGGATTTCTGAGGACTAAATAGAGGGGAAGGCAAAAAAAAAAAAAAAACAAGAGAGCCCCATCATCTATATTTAAAAAGAAAAAAAATTAAAAAAGAACACATGGAAACACTTCCAAAACAAACCATCCCTTTTACTGATAGCTCTATCAAAAAGAAAACAAAACCCACATAAACGTAGCAGATGCTGTACATATGTTGTAAAGAGGGAGGGCGTTCAGCTACTGATGCAGCACGCAGATCAAGCGTGCGAGAGGCTACACGGCACCGTAAGGCACTTGGGATACGAAGCATCATCAGCCGCTGTATGAAGACGCAGGATCGTGCAAGTGGAAAAGCTGCCCGAAGCGGAGCAGGCAGGAGGAGGAATCATTCAGCAGCCAGTTTTTTGGGGGGGACTGTACGTGTCACGTGTTAACCGAGCCCCTACCTCAGCGGCTGCGAGGCACTGGCTCCGCAGAAAGGACCGGCTGAGGCTCTGGAGAGGGGCCGGCCAGCAGTCGCTCTCGGAGGGCACGTGGCAGTGGATGGCTGGGGATGGGAAGAAGCAGGAGAAAGGAAAAAACCTCTCACACTAGACCTTTTCCACATCCTAACATAAAGCTCTTTCCTGCCCTCTCTTCGCATTGCGCTGTGGGTACTGTTGCTGCCTCCCAGCCAAAATGCGTATTATCTACCCGGTAAGGGCTATGAGGAGCAATTGCAAGGTACCACCAAGGGTTCTGCTCCAAAGTCTCCTTCCTCAGTTCCCCTGAAGAAGGGGGAATCCCTCTCCTGCTGGTAGATCTCATTTGACACTCAGAGGTCATGGGGACAGGGCAACAAGTGGAATTTCACCAACTGTCCTCATGTCCCTGCACGTTCTCTCCCTCCGGTGCCCAGCGTTAGCCGGGGCTCAACAAGGAGAGGGGGAGGAAGGGAGAAAAGAGACATAAAGAAAGAGGAAAAAAGACCCGACCCAACTCAAAAGAAGGGCAGAAAAATCAACTGTCACCCGTTCCCCAAAACACGAACGATGTGATCAACGACTGTGCCAGCCTCAAGCTAGAATTGCACTTGGGAGAGAGCCAGAGGTCACCTGCCCAAAGGGCCGAGCAAGGGGCGCGCTAAGGACCACGTAAGGAAGGTGGACCTCAATCCTGGCTTGCATACCGAAGAGCACCCCAGCCCTGTGCCCCCCTCTTCTCGCCCAGCCTGCTCCTGGGAAGAGGCAGAACTAAAGCTACAGCCGGCTTCGCTGCACAAGAGGCACCAACAGCAAAGCCCAGCTACAGAAACCACCCCGGAGGAGAGCTGTGGGGTGAGCAGTGCCCCTCTGCTGCGTGCCTACCAAATCTAGACCGGTGCGTGGCGCCCCGAAGAAGCTCAGCGAGCTGATGCTGACCCGCAAAACCCTGGGCAGGAGATGCTGCTCCCCAGCAGAGGCAGCAAGGGACCGAGCTGGTGGGATCTGGAGTTCCCACGGATCTCCTGCCAGCAGATATACAGGCGGCAGCGGGCAGGAGCAAGAGGGAAAGTGGTCTGCAGCAACAGATGGCCTCTGAGGTAGATTTGAGACAACTCCATCTGCCAACAGCTACGCGTCACAGGTCAGGCTTTTCCTAACAGGCGAGCTGCTCCTTGCAGCCCCGGCTTCCTTCCCCTTCCCTGTCACCTCATTCACAGCTCAAAGGGATGAAGGGGCTAGGTTTTTTTGGAAGAAACCCTGCATTTGATAGCACCTTGGGTGGATACAAGCTCTGTATCCTTTGGAAACAAAGAGTGAAGCTGGTGACTGCCGACGGCACGGCTGGACTGGTACGGTAGGGACGAGGAAGGCTAAGGCAACAATGCGAGGGGGCACAGTCCCATGGATGCAAAACCCTTCGTAGCAGCCCGTTTGCTCATCTGGACGCGGCCACAAGCCACGAGGACACCAGGTCCACGAGGCACACACAAGCTGGCAAAAGGCTTGGGCTGACAAGAGCCAGGCCAGCGCTCAGAGTGGGGCAGGACTCAAGGCTTCACACGGACCTGTGGATCTCGCTGCCCCACGACAAGGCACTGCGAGCTGCAGAGAGCCCTGCGCCCAGCTCTTGGGGCTGGGAGGTCCAGAACAACCACGGGGCAGCTCACCTCCTGCAGCCAAGAGGGTAAGAGGCATCCAGATGGACCAGAAGAGCTAGAGCAAGCGAAGGCTAGAAGGTGGGTCCTACAGGAAGAGGGAACTCTCCCTTCTCTGCTGCCTGGCTCTCCAAAACTAGCTCAAAACCAGGGGCTAGAGGAACCATGCTCAACCAAAAGTCCACCGTGAGATGAGACACGGTTGAGGTTCCTCCCTCAGACCCTGGTCTCTATTTGCAGCACCACCATCCTGTGGCACTTGCTCAAGCACTGGCCAGACGTGCCCCAGGAGAGGCAACCCTCGCCCGAGAGCACCCCCGAGCCTCAAGGTCACAGAGCCCCAGCGCATTCCCCAGGAGCCTGTTCCCATAACAGACACACGGGGCCTTCAAACTGCCGTGGCCCTGACCCCGGGGCTCAACGGAAGCACCACGGAGGGAGGGGAGGAACATGCTGTAGGGAAAAAAAAAAAAAAAAAAAAAAGGTTGTTTGGAACCATCTACAATGCCTTTGTAACAAGAATCCAAAACCAACCAAACACTAAAACAGAAAAGAAAAAAAAATTGCACGCTGATTTGCGATGAGACAGAGGAAGGCAAAACCAGGAGGGTTGGAAAAGGCTCCTACGAGGGGAAGGGAGCAGGGGAAAGGGACCTTTTTGGTTTTATTGCAAATGGTTCAAGAGAGTAAGAAAGGAAGGGAGGAGAGTGAGAGACACCTTGGGAAGATGACCGGTTTCCAAGCCGTTCAAGACGACGCTCGTGAGGACCAGGAGGAGGGGCTGCTTCTTAGTCCCGGTATCTCACCCTCCTCCCCAGGAGACAAGGCTTTGCTTCTACGGCGATTTCAGCTTCTTGGTTCGCGGTGAGGTGCCGTTCTCTGCTTTCACCACTCCGTTTTCATGGTAACCTGGGGATGGAGAGACAGAACTTTGTCCCTCACGCAGGCCAAAACCTCAACTTCTTCCCCACAGACATGGGGAAAGCCCCCACCATGCCCTCCCACACTGCCACCCCACCGTACACCAGTCCTGGCACTCACCCGAGTCCCTCTTGAGCGCCTTGGCTTGCTGCTTGGTGCCGGCGGCGGCAGCAGCTCGCTTCCGACTGCTCTGCTCGTTCCAGTACTCCCGCCAGCGCCGCAGCTGGAAGTGGATGAAGCGCCACATCACCGAGGCCTGGAAGAGGCACACCAACAGCAGCACACTCATTCTGGTAGGGGCGGAGAAGAGGCAGGCTGAGAACAGAGGAGCGAGGCCACCACCGGCCCAGCCTTCCAGCCACACCGGGGCCGGTGGCCAAGGTCCCCCCTGGGTGGCTGCACCGAGCGCTGGAGGCAGGCACCGTCTCTCCAGGCACTATCTCTACCTTCTGCCATCCCCTGAGCTCAGGGCAGCCACCTCCCTTTCCCTCCTCACTGTGAAGCTCTCGGGTGCTCGGGGCATGGCTGACTTTTAAGACTTTAGGGCACGAATAGATGAATAGGATCATCTCGACCAGCACCGCCCAAACCACAGTCCGTGCAGTCAAGGTAAGCCGTCCCCAGCTGCTCTGTGCAACTAAAAGGTGGACGTGGCTGGAAGGAAGCTAAGGGAGTCCCCCAAATCCTCAGGTGTGCCAGTAGTCCATGGCTTCAAAAAGCCTGTGAATGACCAGGCACCTGTCCTAGCAACTTCTGCTGTACACGTGAGAAGGCTCCCAGTTTTGATGGATGGTCTGCAAGCCATGGGGAACTCACCCCATCCCCTGCTTCCCACATCAACAGGCAGCAAAACACGTCCAAGCTGAAGGGAAAACCCATTTTCATCAACTGCATCCCTGTAACAGCGCCCATATGCTTGCAGAAGGGAGAGCCTGCAAGCCTTTCCCGAAGGTACCTGCTTCCACTCATCCTTTAGAACTTCACTCAATAAACAACTTATTCACTGGCTGTTCTCTGATGGGGCTCCATAGCCTTTAACCCCTCCTCACCCTCCTGCCTCACTCGGACCTTCCCTAAAGGGAACCTAGATCAGATCCCCACCAGCCTTTCCAAACTCAGCCAAAACCACCCTGGGATAACACAACCAAGGAGCACATGGGAGAGGTTTCCACAATTTGGTCTTCATGTGAAAGGATGCATTAGGAAAAAAAAAGGCAACAGATACAGTAGGGGACATTCCTACCTGAAAAGGATATTGTTGAAGAGAAAGCTGAAGTAATTCCCTCTCTCGGGGTCGAGGGCCTGGTTCTCCACTCGCGGCAGCCCGAAGCCGATGACCAGGATGTACAAGGTGAGGGTGAAGAGCCTGGTGACCACGAACACCACAGCCCAGACGTTAAACCTGCAGGAGGGCAAGCAGAGGCGTCAGCAGGAGCAGCCTCCAGCGCCGAGCTGGAAGGTGAGAGCAAGTCCCCCATCACGCTGATGGCTCTGCTGGGCACCAGAGGATGGAAGCCCCGGCCAGCTCGCCTGCTTACAGCTTCTCGTTGTTCTCATCCGTGAAGCAGACCAGCCGGGCCATGTGGAAGAAGAATTCGGCTAAGTACTGCAACAGCAAGAGGATCAGCCCCAAGCGGGTTAAGCTGGGAGGGAAGAGAAAGAAAAGAAATCATCACTGGGCTGGCCAACCTCGGTCCTTCGTACCCAGCGACAGCATCTCCCCTGCCAGCCCCGAGCTGCAGCAAGCACCAGCCCAAACCCGAACCTCTCCGCAGCAGCTGGGGTAGGACTGCAACGGGGGGGGGGGGGGGGGGGGAAATCCCTGTCCCCAGCACATCAAAGCGGCCTAAACCAGTAGCAGAGCTGGGATAGGTCCCGCACAAAGCGGCATCGCTGCTCTGTGCACACACTCAGAGGAAGGCTAAGAGCTACCTGTGCCGTGCTGGGAGAGCACCCCGGGGTGCTTCCCGCACCCACCAGCCTGCGTTTTGGGCTTAACATTTGCTTTTTAACACCCATTGGAACAGAGACCGCCTGGGCGCTCACGTTAACGTCGCTGAACATCTTCCGAATCAGCTCTGTGGGTCCATGAAAACGGGTTGGGACTCACAGCCCGCGGTCAGAGGGGGGTCAGCTGCAACACCACCCGCTTTCTAAGTGCTCGCCTTTATCCCCTTTAAGCCCCCCCCCGCCCCGCTGAGGCTTCCCTTTTGTGCTGCGAAAGGACCTGCTCAGCCCCCACCCGTGGCACGGGACGGGGACGCCGAGGCAGCCGACTCACTTGAGGAGGTACGCGCCGGCGATGTGCACCAGGTAGAGCGCGATGCACCGCAGCTGGCGGGGAATCTCCTCCTGGCGGGGGGAAGAAAGTGGTATTAACCTCTCCGCCCTCTTCATCCGCCCTCTCCCAAAGCTTGCTTCCCCCCCCGCCCCCAAAGCTGGCAGGCTAACCAGCTCGAGCATTCCCAGAGCGTGTGGGAGCGCCTGGCTCTCACCTTGCGGACTTTTTGGAAGTAGAGTTCGGGCAGGGCATGCAGCCAATACGCCAGCTGGCACAGGTAGAAGAATTTCACCTGGAACCTGAAAAGCAGGGATGAGCCATGTGAGCCAGCCTGGGGCATGGCAGGACCCCAAGGACCCAGGCACCAGGGACCCCAAGGACCCAGGCACCAGGGACCCCAAGGACCCAGGCACCAGGGACCCCAAGGACCCAGGCACCAGGGAAGGCGTGTGGCCACACAGCACTGGGCAATCCCTCCACCACTTTGAAGCCACGGGATTTAGGAGGCATCATTTCTGGGCTGAAATTATAGGTTGAACTGAGCTAGCCGGGCCTGGAGTTCATCCAGAGGCTTTTGCTCGCAGCAAACCTCACTCTTGCAAAAAACCCAAGAAGGGAGGATTATCCCCCACTTCGTTTCTACGAAAAATGAATGGCAAAGAGACTTGCCCGAGGTGATGCAGGCAGGAAGCAGCCAGGACGAGCAACCAAGCTCAGAGGACTTTCTTCATGTAAGAAACCCGCCGGGAACACCCTCCCTGGGGCCACAAACGAGACATCCCCCCCATCTCCCAAGATTTCACGGTGGCTTCCTTGCAGCAGGGTGCACGCAAAGGGCGCTGCGCTGTCAACACCCTGCTCCCAGCCGCAGGGAAAACCGTAGAGGGGAAGTGGTCAGCCCCAGAACAAAATGCCCTTGCGAGTGCTTACGGAAGATAAACGTGGGGGTAGTTTTCCCACAAACTCCGGGGGTTTGATATGTATCCTTCCTGAAAAAGAGAGAAGATGCAAGCCTTCAGCAAAACAAACAGGCGGTGCGCGGTTACAACGGGGCGAGCCAACGCTACAGCGAAACCAGGAACTGGGGGTGACACTCCAGTCCTTTCAGCCTGCAGTAAAAATCGCGTCCCCAGCAAGAGCTCTCCAAACTTCAGTCGCTTTCATGGGTCTCTAGCACCTCGCTCAAGTTTCACGAGGCTTTGTTTGGGGGTTGAAGGCTGCTTGCTCGGTTGCAGAGAGCCCCAAGTCCAGGATAGGATGGGTTTGGGCAACGCAAGAGGGATGCTCCGGAGGCGTGGGGGTGAGATGCTGGTGGCACAGCTCCAAGTAACCGTGTGCGTGGCCTGGGGGGGCTTCTCTCCCACCGGCATTTCCAACCCCAGTATCACTTAAGCAAAAAGAAGGACTTCTGAAGAGAAAGGGGAAGAGAAAACGCCTACCAAAATAATTTAATAGGCGTTGCATAGTTTAATTTTCCACCTCCCTGCAGTCCCCTACAGCCTCTTGCCTTGTGCTTGCAGGGCACGTTACAGGATGGGGCTTCCCTTCCCGTTCCACCCTTGCACGTCTCCTGCTACAGGGGTGCTGCACCGGGCTTTGCAAAGAGAGACTGGCATGACAAATTCAGCTTGCCCAGGACCTGTCTGTCACTGTTGTCCATGCCCTGTCGGCCCTAAGCCCTTTTTTTTTTTGGTTGGGGGAGGTGCAAATTCCGCAAAGGGTGACCTGCTCTGCACAGACAGGGCATTTGGGGAGCACATCAGGGCAATGCCGGTTTGCACAGGAGGCTACAGCCCCGCAGCTGGTGAGGGACGGGTCTGGCACTGGGTAAGGGCACCTCAAAACCAGCGGCATCGACTGTATTGCTAAAGCTTCCCTCCCCACAGTCCTATGGGGCAGGAGCAGTACCAGCAGATCCCCAGAAATGCTGGCCTGGAAGGGGGTAGTGGTCCTCTATGGGGGGTTGGCAGGAACCCCCGAGCAGTGGGGAGGGGACCTGCCCCCAAGCATCCACCCCCAGCACCGCTGAGGACCACAGCTGGACCCCAACGGCCACCAGTAGCGAAGCATCATCATCACTTCACACTGCCAAAAGAGTTGTGTCTCGCCACTGCTGCCCGTTCTTCCTTCCCCACAAAAATGAAACATTTCCGCTCCCAATTTTTCCCCCGGCAGTTTTGGGTTGAAACATCCCCAAAACGACCCAAGGCGCGGCGTGGTTTCCCTGCTCTCGGTATTCCCCTCACCACCAGCTCGCCAACAGAGGGACCACAAACATCTGCCCATTCACCCCACATCCCTGTACAGGGCATTGGAAAACCCCAAGGCACTGAACTCAAAGAAGGAGGAAAATGGGGCTGAGAAAGAAGGCAGGACCTGGAGCAGCGGATGGAGATGACAGGGCCAGGCAGGATTTCTGGGATCCAGCTCCGAAAATATTTCACAGCCCATTTGCTTGTGCCTTGCATGAAGGCAGGAGAAGGTTCTCCCCAAACTGCCCTCACCCAGTGGCTGGCAAGACCCACCGCACTTGAAAACTTCAACTCGCTGAAGTGTTCCCATCTTAGCCCAGGGGCTGGCTGGGGACTCACTGCCGACGTTGGGGTTTTGTGCTCCAGAAACCCCAAATCCCACCCAGGGCACCCAAAGCCCGGCCAGCCCCGTGCCTTACCGTCACCACGACGTACAAGCACCAAATCACGGAGGTGAGGTGGAAGGCAACCAGCTGTCCCGATTCATTGAACTTGCTGTGTTTGACCTTGGAGAGATGGAGGCGCCTGTTGATTTTCTGGGAAGGAGCAGAGAGAGAGAAAAAAGGAACAAAAAAAACATGAGCCACTAGGTCAACAACCCTCCCTCCTCCTCCTCCTCCCCATCCCAAGAAGTCCCCAGAGATGAAAGTTCACTCATCACCACCTCAACCCCCAGATCACCCCCAGAACAGCATTTAACCGCAGCAGGACCACGTTTCCCCACGGTACTTGAGATATTTTGGTGACTCAAGACACTGGAGGGCACTCACATCCAGGGCGTACTCCTGCACCACCGCATGCAGGATGATGGCGATGAAGATGTAGAAGAGGATGGTGACCAGATCCTTCAGCCCATAGTGATACTGGACCAGCTCCCCATCTGCAAAGAGACCAAACAGTGGGACAAATCCTCATGATCCAAACGATTTTCCAGGTAAGGGTTAGTGGAGTGGGGACCACACAGCTTGGAGGTGGGAGGCAGAGAGAGGTCATGACTGTGTCAGTGGCTGCAGGGCTGGAAAAAAGGGCTCTAGCCTGAGTCAGTTCATCGGCAGAGCGGAGGGTTTCCCCTCTAGTAGTTACACACCTCAAGGGAGGTGACACTCGGGACACTTCAAGCTTCTCCTGCCAGAGGTGAGGGGCTGGGGACAGCCCAGCTGTGGAGACAGGAATTTGTCAGCCTGGAGGGACGAGGACACAGAGGCAATGCTGAAGCAGGGGGTGGGCAGGCAGAGCTTGCTCTCGCTGGGAGCATTAGGGCTCGGGATGGGACTTCCACCCCCTTGGTTACCACCCAACACCCAGTCTCTCCCACTCATCCCTGGAAGCTGCTGGAGCAGGATTCAGCTGCCTAAATGCAGCTGCCTTGTGCTATTAAGAGATCTGAGACAGCAGCACGGGGCTGGTGGATGAGAAATAGGACCCAGGGGAGGCCCCGCTCTTCTGGAGCAACAGGAGACCCAACAGCACCCAAAAATACCTCAGACGTCTGCATTTAGGCAACTAAATCAGCCCTGCAGCTTAGGGGGAAGAAGCAGAGTCGGGAAAGCTGCTGTCCTCGTGGCACACTGCAGAAAGCATCGCCATGCGGAGCTCAGCCCAGCCCCAGCTGCTGCTCTCCCTCACCCTGATCCCATCCACCCTCTCCCAATATCAATGCTGGGAAGCGACTTGTCTGTCACCAGCCCTGTTTACCCTCGAACAAAGCTTCAGTCTGGGTTTCTAAGATCTGAAGTACACGGATAAGATTTGCCTAGGGTTTATGACAACACCTGGCATAAGGACGTGAAAACACTTGGTCCTCAGGAGCCCATAGAGCTCATAACCCCAGCGTAAGATAAAAGATAGAAATGCAAATCTAAAGACAATAGTATTGTGCATCTGCCTCCGCTCTCCAGGGCGTTTCAGAAGCTGCTCTAGCAGGAGCCTTGCACACACTGAGCATGGGAGACGAAAGCGAGATCCTTGTTGTGAGGGATGTGGAACAGCCTTGAAAAAATTCAGGCCCGCAATAACCCTTCCTCCGAGCAAGCTTGCTGCACCAAGGTCTCTCTCCCCACAGCCTCAGCTAGCTCATGCCCTCTATTGATACCCCCAAACCTGGTCCTGGTGAGATGGTGATGCGCCCCGTGCCGAGATTTCTGGCAGCAGGAAGAATAACTGACTTGGCACAAAGGCAGCGGGGGTTGTCTGGACCATGCAGACCACAGCTCAGTCTGGAAGCTGGGTAACTTCTTCAGCCATGAAGTTCAAAGATTTTAAGGGCAGACCTTTTACCTTCCGCGTGTCTGCCTCATCCTAGTTTCACTAATCCCCACAACCCTGCTCTTCCTTGGATGATTATTCAAAGGCTTCTAATTAACGGCAGGTTTCTGCCACCAAGCCAGGCTCTGGGCCAAAGGCGTTTGGCCCATCCTGAGCCCTGAGCTCTACCCAAACCACCTCCTGCTGCCCCCATGCTGGTGCCCAGATCGTTGCCAGCCCTGGAGGGGCTCTCAGCTAGGAAGGTAGCTACCAGCAGCCAAAATGCAAACAGAGATCGAGGCTCCAGCTGCCTCCTGGCTGGGAGCAGGGGCACGTCCTCGGGTCTGTCGGGCTCGGACCTGCGCCAGCTCGGAGCCTCCTTGAATTACTCTCCGTGTGCATCAGGACCACGAGCTGCCTGGAGCAGGGATGCTGTTGCACCACGTGCATCTCTGCACCCTCACCTTGGGCTATCCCCAATAAATAAAGCGAGATGGGAATCACCAGCGCAGCCCCCGCTGCTTAGCAAAGAGCTAAATCCCTCCTGCTCCTCGGCAGGACGCAGAGCTACTCTGGGCATGCCATGAGGCAACCGGATCTTGCTTGACCAGGCTTGGAGGAGGATCCTCACCCTGCAGAGTGCACAGAGCAGCCTGACCATGGCAGAAACAGGGTAGAGAGGAAGCCCTAAAAGCCCCTGGGACAGCATTTCTTCCCAACCCCGCCAGCACAAGGGCGAGCAGACACGATCAGCGTGCTCTGAGCCACTCACACTTTGCTTTTCCCCCACATATCTTATTTTTAAAACCTCGTTTGCTACCAGCCAGGGGCCCAAGCAGTGTGCACTGGCAGAGGGTGAACACAGGGGTTTGGGGCAGACCACGATTTGACCCTCCCCTTGGGGTACCCACAGTAGAAGCATCTCTTACCTGCTGTAGGCACGCTAACATTATACTGAGGTAAGATAAACAGGAAGGCAGTCTTGGCTGTAGCCTGTCAAAGACACACGGGGGGGGGGGGGGGGAAAAGGCAAATCAGTTGTTGAATCCATCCCTCTGACACCATTTACTCCCCTTTCGTACCGTGCTGGGAAAGGCAGACCCTCCAGGGAGGTGTGCAGGCACCGGCTTCACTTGCAGAAACGCCTTTCGGCAAGGGGATTGCTAGGGAAGAGGTTTACCAAAAGGGACTTGGGATGTGGGAGGAGAAAGGGATGTAGAAAAGACGGAGAAACCTGGAAAAGCAATGCAGCTGGAAAAGCCATCGGGCAGCCTGGCAGGGGAAGCTCCCCACTTCCCCTCGAGGACGAGCATCCTCTAGTAGCACGGACCGTCGTCACACGCGACCCGCTGCTCGGGGGACACCAGGAGCCCAACCCAGCAGGTCATTTGCGTTAATTAAAACCATCCTCATTCCACTCTGGGCAGCCACGCCAGGAGCCCTGCCCGGGTAGGGAGGGCTGCACTCAAGCAAGCTCAGAGGCTGCAAAGCCCCACGGGCTACGCGTGGATTTAGCCCCCGCATCTTTGTGGAGACTCTTCTAATAGCAGCAGCCACGGGATGGGCGAGGCTGGACCCCTTTAGAGACCGTGCAGGTACCCACGGGTGGTCCCACGGGGCAGGGGTAAAGCAGCTTTGGCAGAAGAGCTGACCGTTGCGCTGGCCACACACAAGGTCCCAGCCGTGTGTCCAGCATCACAGGCTGGCCCAAAAAGGGGAAAAAAATAAAATAAAATAAAAAAGCCTGGGATAAGACATGAGGCCCCCAGCAAACCAGGGCTCTGCTGCTCGCTCTTCATCTATTGCTTTTAATTCAAGTGAATGACCCTTCCCAGCAGCGGAGCAGGAGGCTTTGCGGGGATGGGGCAGAGCATCTCATCCAACGCCAAACACGCCTTCATCCCATCCGACCCCACACGGGCAGCAGGACTCCAGAGATTTTTACCTCCCCTCCAACGCTCAGACACAACCAGCCCCCAAAAAACCCATCCAACACCGATGGAGACGAGCTGCATTTCGCACTGACGTAGCTGCAACCATTTCAGAGCTGCAAGCTATTAAAAACCCTGGCTGGAAATATTGCTTCACATTTTGTGGGACATAGCTGGAGGGAGGGGGGGACGATGTGGGGGCTTTGCCAAGTGTTCCCATCCTGCCCCCATGAGCATTGAGCAACCGGCTGGTGGCTCCGCTCCGCCGGCACAGGCAGCGCTGCCCATCCTCTTGCAGCCCTGGCTGGCGGATAGCAAACTCCACGGTGTGTTTTCAGGATGTTTGGGGATTTTTTTTTTGATCATTTTTTTTTTTCCCCTCACTTAAAAAAAAAAAAAAAAAAAGAAACCCTACGTGTTGTGTTCTGCTCGTGGAGACGGAGACCACGGGCAGAGCGTGGGGTAGTAATGGAAAAAGCACATCGCCTGGCCTTGTGCTGGCTTCAGGAGACACTTCTGGCTCTTGCAAACCTTGCTGGCTAGGAAAGCAAAGTTGCTTCATCCCGGAGCGGTACAGCACAACCGGGACCTGGACTTTTCATCCAAGCGTCGTCACAAGCTGGCGCAGGGCACGAAACAAATGCATAAACCCAGCAGCGGCCGTGAACCGCAGGGATGGGCGGCCGCGTCCCGGATGTGCCGATGTAGGTTTTAACATCCTACCAGAGAACCTGGCTGACATCCAGAGGTGTAAACAGCTGGAAACAAGACATTATCTCCAGAGGAAGTCTCCTAACCTGCTGGAGGGGCCATAAGCCAGACTTGTGGGGCTGAGAAAACGACCCTGGAGCATCTCCGGGATGGGGAGCAATGCCTGCACGGTGCTCAGCCCCAACACTGTTTGTGAGGGCTCTCCTAATCTTTTCTGGAAGGCCTGGCAGGAAGGTTTCCTCTACAGATAACTTGAGGATCAAGCAATGCTTTGTCCCATCTCCACACCTGCCTTGGCTTCCCACAGGCCAGTGGGCCACCATCTGCTTCAGGGGCCACCTCTGCACCTCTTGACCCCTCCACCTTTCATTACAGAGATGTAGCAGGTTGTTTTCTAAAGCCTGTATAAAATGTCTTACAGCCTAAGACAAATGTAACCCCCTGGACATAGGCAAGCTCCTGACAGACCGATTTCCAAAGACAAACCACCTCTCTTCTCCATCTGATGGATGGGGAAGCCCAGGCACACACCTGCAGCCACTCACAAAGGGCCACAGCAGCAGCTTCGGGTCCAAATTCGAACCTCCAGGCATCCAACCTTCCCATCCACCTCCGGACACCTCACAGACCTTCTGCGGAGGGAAGGTCTCCTCTCAGGCATCAAAGGCGTTCCTTTCTCCTGCAACTGGTTGGGAAGCGTTCACACAGACCATGGAAACGGCTCAAAGTGCGCAGGATCCCATGCTTCGCCCTGGCGCAGTCCCCACACACGCTGCCCCGTGGGCACCAGCAGAGCTTTAACGGCCAAAGCAGCGTTTTCGGAGATGGGTCCTTGGGCTTTCCACGGCCTCAAAAGACTGGTTGCACCTCGCTTTGTGAGCGCCGGCACCTCCACGCCTTCCTCGCTGCAATCGCAGAAGAAACCCAGAACAACACGCTCCGTCGTCCAGCTTAGCTCTGACCTCCGAGATTCACCACCCGTGAGGCCACTGGGGTCCTAACCATGCCCCACACCCTTGGCTGGGTCACCTCCACCTACCGCCACAAGGACATCTCAGTTCAGACAGGTAAAGAGTCCCAGCTTCCAGCAGCTGAGGTTGACGGAGCATGAAACACACGGGACAACACACCTTGAGCAGGACACTGCTGACATCCCTCCACCCTTGAAGGAGAAGGACAACCTGCACGCCCGTGGAGGGACCCACATTGTTTCGCTGTTGCTCACAATAGCAGCGGGCATGGAGCCATAGGTGACTTGACTGAGGTCGTAGCTGACCTCCATCAAGTGAACATCAGGCTCCAAAACCCCACGCTGGAGCTGTAACCTCCCTCCCAGCACCCCCACCGCCACAGCAACTGGGAGCACCCATGGTACGTCCATTGCTCTACAGCTCTGCGTAGCATATAGGGACAGAAACACCACTGAGCAGCTTCAGACTCCTGGGAAAGGGGGAATGCTTGAACCATAACCCCCAGCAACACCATCTCCAGCTCCACCCCCCCCCCGGTCAGAAACCAGGTTTCCTTGGCTCGGGAAGGAGCAATGAGCACCGGGGATGGCAAAGCTCAAGAGCTTGCATCGAGTATTTCGCAGGCGGCCAGAGAAAGGAGAAGTTTCTAACGGGAAGAGCAACGTGAGGATTATTCAGAGGCACAAGACACTCTGAAACAAGATGCTGGTACGGGAAAGGAAGCGCCAGGCACGCTCCTGCCTTGCAGGGCAGCAAGCAGAGCCGGAGCTGCCGCAAAACTGCTGCAGGCAGGGGCAGAATTGGGCCTTTCTGGGTGTTACTACATTTTTTTTTTTTTTGGTTATGCTGTGAGGCCACCTCCTCAACCTGCTTCTTTGGGTTTGCCCTCATATCTCCAGCCTTTCCTCAAGGCAGCCAGAAGTCCAAATCCTACAGAGCATCACCATGACTCAGGCAGGGATTTCTACAGGCTGGGAGAGGGATTTGTCTGCATGGGACAAGGTGAGCGGGGACCATACAGGAAAGACTGTATATTCCTCGTTCGCTTCTTGCCTTGCATTAAGGGCACCTCAGTGCCACCCACCACTGCCCAAGGGGGTGTGGGAGATGCTCCTCATCCCGGCCTCGTCCTGCCTTGCATGAGAGATGTGTCTGAACCAGCTAAATTTGGGAAGCAGCTGTCCTGGGGGCTCTTTACAGCCACACAGAGTGAACAGAATCTTCATCAGTGAGCGCGTTTCTGGTGGTTAATGACACTAACGCGAGGACTAACCCAGCCGGACAGTGAAGAGGCAAAACTCAACATGTCCATCAAGACCACAGCTTCCTGCGATGCTCCGAGCAGCCAGGACAGGGCTCGGGCCGTTGCTGATGGAGCGATATGGCTAGAAATCAAACCAGCACGTCCACCTCGCAGCCTTCAAGGGACAGCCAAACCATCCCCACGCTGCTGTGCGGTTACTACGCGTCTACTCTCCACCGCTACGCACCTACGCCCCGATAACGCGGCGACCGGCAAGACTCACACCCCCGCCAGCCTGCAGTTTGCTGCCCAATGCAAAGCAGCAAAGCTCCCCCCACCCTATTTAGAAGATGCTGGGTTTTTCCCTGCCGTGAAACGCTGTAAGAGTCCAAACACAAAATCCCAGTTCCACTTTTGCAGGCACGCAAGTGGCTTTTAACAAAGGCATCTGAGCCCACGCCTCCAGGCAGCTTAGCACCTCTCCCAAAATCTACCCGCTGCAACTCTCAAACCCTAATATTTTCAGCAGCGAGGGATAATTTTTGAGCATCCTTTGCAGAGAGGTACCAGGTCACTCCAAGAAACCCAGTTCCCTTCCCGAAAGCCTCAGCCCAGCAGGATTTGCAGAGGCCGCGCTGTCTTCACCCCAGCCGGGAGCCCCCAGGCGCGCAGCCGTCCCCACGGTCCTGCTTGGGTTAAAACCGCTTCGAGGGAAGGAAGCGGCTCCAAACCTCTGGCAGGGGAGGCTGGGGGAGTTTCTGCAGTCTGAGCCGGGAAAATATTTCCAGGGCTCGGAAAAACAACTCAAACTAATTAAAGATAAAATGCTGTCCAAACGCTTTTCTTACAAATTGGGTTGTGGTGGTTTTTTTTTTTAACCCCACCAGCCGGAGCGCTTATTGAAAGCAAAAACTTGTTGATCCACTGTATGCATTGACACAGGCCCTATATGTAAACTCAACACCAAACTTTGGACCAAAGCCTTTAAAAGTAAACAGTCGGCTTTGACAAAAAGCCCTCCCCGAGGGCGGCGCAGCCCCTCTGCTCCCACAGACACGCTCGTCCCCAAGCACAACACGATTATCATTGCCTCACACTCCCTCCTGTTTATTCTCTTTTTAAAAGCAGACCTAAATTCTGCCTTTTTTTTTTTTCTTTCCCCCCTTCCCCCCCCTCCCACCTCCACTCTCTCTCAACTATTCAGCCCTTAAGCCACCCGCGTGCCTCAGTTCCCACATCTGGCAAAGACCCGGGGAGGCAGAAATACGGTTTGTTTTCCCTCGTTAACGACGGGAAGGCCTTAATTTTTGCAGAGTACTATGGAAGGGACTGGGGAGGGGAAAGTATATTTAGCAGGAAGCCTGGAAATAGCAGCTCATTCGTCAGCCGCCTTCGTTTGACAGTGTCACAACCCAGGGTTTGGGAGACCGTGACTCACCGCCACGGCGCCGCGCTCGGGGGAAAGCCCAGCAAGGGCACGGCATCTCTTATAACATAACGTTTTATAACTATTACCACCACCCCATGGGCAAGCATCAGGAGCTGTGCCCTGCTTTGCCCGTGAGCTTGTGGCAGCCAGTTTTGGGCAGAAAGGAGAAGTAAGGCTGAGCCTCAGTTTCCCCATCTTACAGAGGTTACGACAGCAGCCCCCGTTTCATACAGAACCCCCCCTCAAACCAGCGAGATCTCCCTCAAACTCAACCCGCAGGGAGGCGGATCGATCCGACACCGCGCACAGGAGCCATCCCAGATGGGACACACGTCACCAGGCAGGTGCAGGTTAAACACAGCCTGGCCTTGGCTTGATTTCTCGGCAGAGCAGGGTGGAAGGAGATATGCAAAGCGATTTCAGCGCCAGGAGAGAGAGCACCTGTTCCGCGTTTCTATACGCAGGCACTTAAAATGGTTTTTGACCAAAACAAAACCGGGGGATTTGTCATTCTGGGCTCCAGCTGGACAGGCACATGCAGCACAATCCTTCCCTGGCACCGCACAGATGTGCGCCGGGCGCGTTTTCACACCCTGAAGGCTTAGGGCTGGCCAGGAAGGCAGCAAACCCCACAGCGCCCAGCACAGGACAGCTCTTTTTAGGGGGATCCCCTCCAAGCCCTGGGCTTCCCTCCCTGAGCAACGCTATGATCACCTAAAACGTGCACAATACTCGAATAATCAAGACCAACACACCCATAACACCAGCGAGTAGCCTCATGCCACGCTCTCTGCCCCCAAAACCCCTCCCTGGAGCCGGGACGGTGCTAGTGGCGAAAGCATGCATCAGGCAAGATGTGAATGGTATCACCTCCATCACGACTGGTACCCAGTCCCTGCTGCGGAGGAATTACCAGGCTGGTGGCGCCCATTGATCCATTTGGATGGGGAAGGGGTTGCGCACCCAAAAGGATGCTCAAGTTGTGCCCCACGCCACGCTCTGGGAGGGGGGGGAGACCCGCAGCAGGCCTCGAGCACCGCTGCGAGCCGGGTGCCGGAGCAAGCAAGCACTCAACTCCCGGGGGCCGCCTGGGAAAAGGTTAAAAATCCCGTTTGTGCCTCCCCAAAGAAACCTCTCCTGCAGGAAACAGCCTATTGTGAGCAGGATTCGGCCGCTTCCGCTGGGCCCGACCTCGGCCACCGGCATCGGGGAAGGGGGGAGCCCGGCAGCGGGGTGGGAAGCAGGGCAGGGAGGAGGGGGGAGAAGGGATGGCGACATGTCCTCCCCAGCATCGCAGAGGAGGAGCAGCAAAGGTGTCGAAAAGCAGAAATATCTGAGCTCCCACCAAAAGTCACCACAGAGGGGCTGCAAATGGGCAGGGACAGTTTGGAGGGATGGGGAAGAGCAGAGCCTGATTTCTCCTCCTCAGGAAAAGAAAGCAGAAGGAATAAATAAAATAAAATAAAATAAAATAAACCCACAAGGACCAAAAGAGTTGTTCCAAACCCCGTGCTGAGGGGAAGATGAGGGCAGATCCTACCAAGTGGGGATGCAGCCAGGCAGTGCAGAGGGAGGAGCGCCGAAAGCCACCCTGGCACAGCGAGCGCCGTCTCCCCGGGGTCTGCTGGGAGAGCGGTGGCAGCAGCAGGAAACTTCTGCTTCTCAGCAACCAGGGGAGATTTCATTAAAAAACGTTGGGGAAAAAAAAAAAAAAAAAAAAAAAAAATCAGAACCACCACAAAACCCTCCCTGCCACCGCCTCCACGGGGGGGTATCATCGCATCTCATTTCAAAACCACCCTCGGAGCACCAGGTCAACCAAAACCCCTCGCAGCACCGAGCCCAGGTACCACCTCTCCGGGATGGGGTTCCCAGCATGCAACCACAGGTACCAGCACCCTGAAAAAACAACCAGCTGCGGGGAGAAACCCTGGTAGAGACGACTAAGGGGGTTTTGTTTGGTTTTTTTGTTGTTTTTTAAGTACAACTATGAAACTTGCAGCCCAACTCTCCAGCATTTGCATGCGGTTTTGGAATACAGCTGGCCCTCTTGGGTTAGTTTTGAAACACCCTCCTGAGACCCTTAAATAAAGAAATACATATATATAGATGCACAAACACATTGAAAGGGTTTTGCGTGCTGGAAGCGACTCACTCATTCAACGCTTTTGCAGAAAAAAAAAAAAAGAAAAAGGAGGGGGGTTGAGGGGGAGAAAAAAGAAGGGGGCTGCCACCGAGAGGGTATTAAGGAAATGGATTTCCTCCTCCTGCGATTTGCTACAGAAGGAGCCTTTCCTCCTCCGCCAGGCCCCCCGGCCACCCCTTTCCCGTCCGGATTTGCTTTGAAACGTGGCACTGCGCTGAAGGGGAGGGTTTTACGCGGGGGAAGCTGGGGGGGGGGGGGGGGGGGAAACAAGGGGGGGTGTCCGATCCGACCAAGCTGCTGACCATGGCTCACAGTTGCCCAAAGTGCCTCCACGTAGGGTGGCCGGAGCCCAGCGAAGCTGCACGGTGGTGGCCTCCAGCCCTTCCCTGTCTCCTCCCCAAAAGAGGGAGAGGAAAAAGCCAGCTGGGAGGGAAGGAGAGGGAGCAGGGGGAGAGCGGCATTCCCAGCATGGCTCCGCACAGGCGTTGGGGCGGTGGCGGGGCAGCGGGCCTTCCCGGGGGGCTCCAGCCACCCCGGTTGGGCGAAGGGTTCCCGCAGAGGAGCCGGGGATGCCTTCTGATGGCCTGCAGTGGAGCGGGATGGCTGGGACGGGGAAAGGCCGGGGAGCCCTTGGCGTCTGCACGAGGCCCAGGAGCCCCCGGGTGCTCGTCCCACGGCGCGGGGTCAGCAGGCTGTGGAAAAAAACACCTGGAAAAGGGCTAACGTTAAAAAAAAAAAAAATAAAAAAAGTAAAAAAAAATAATCCCCCATTTTCCAAGAGCTGGAAATATCAGCGAGGGCTTGACTTCCCCCTGCATGTGGCCGGGCGGCCGATGTACCCCTCCGTGCTTGGGAAGCGGTGGAGGGCTGGGACGTTCCCCAGCAGCAATGGTGAGTTTGGAGGAGAAAGGGGGTTCGTCAACCCCCCCGTGCTCCCCCGCCTGCAGCTGGGGACGCCTGGCAGGGCTGGGGGTGGCCGAAGGATGCGCCACCCCAAAAGGCAGCGCTGGGTTGGGTCCTCACGGGGATTTTGGTGGGCACAGAGGGGTGTGGGAGAGAGACGGGGAATGAATGGGGCAGCACCCAGAGGGAGGGGTCCCGCACCCCAAAAAGGAAGGGGTCACCTCGCCGCAGTGCGGCACCCTGGACACCCCCTGAGTAGAGGCAGCGCCGGGGGAGGGGGGAGGGGGGCACCCCATGAAGTAAAGCTCGGGGGGGGGGGGGGGGGAGGGGGTCGAGCAGCCGGGACGCCCCGTCCACAGCGGGTGTACACACGGGTGGGGGAACGCACAGAGCCCGTCCCGGGTGGGCTTGACCCCGGTGTGGGGGGGGTGGGGGGGGGCGTCTCCCCGGCTGGAAGGCGGAAGGGGGGGTGGCCGTGGTGGGGGTGTGGGGGTCTCACCTCGAACATGAGGGCGATGAGGACGACGAGCACCAGGCAGAAGCCGATGTCGGCGTGGTTGTGGATGAGGAACTCCTGGCTGAAGAGCGGGTGGCTCTTGGCCCGCCGGCGGAAGGCCATGGCCGCCCCGGGACCGGGTGCGGAGCCGAGCGGGAGCGGGAACCGCCGCCCCGCCGCCGCCGAGCGCCGCCAACTTCCTCGGGCCCCCGCGCAACTTCGCGGAGCGCCGCCACGGCCCCGCGCAGGCGCCGCCCGCGCCGCCGCCTGGCCCCGCCCCCCGCCGCCCCCCCGCCCGCCCCGGCGCTCCGCGGGGGGTGGGGGCGCCCGCCGGCCTCGGCGCTCGCCGCCCGCCCGCGCGCGGCCGCGTCTGCGCGTAGCCACGCTGCGCCTCCGGGCGCCCACCGGCGTCTGCGCCCACCCACCCTGCGTGTCTGGATGCCCACCCACACCTACACCCGCCCACCCCGCGTGTCCGGGCACCCACCGGCACCTCCACCCGCCCACCCTCGTGTCTGGGCACCCACCCACACCTACACCCGCCCACCGCGCGTGTCCGGGCACCCACCGGCACCTCCACCCACCCACGCTGCGTGTCCGGGCGCCCACCGGCACCTCCACCCGCCCACCCTCGTGTCTGGGCACCCACCCACACCTCCACCCGCCCACCGCGCGTGTCCGGGCACCCACCGGCACCTCCACCCACCCATGCTGCGTGTCCGGGCGCCCACCGGCGTCTGCGCCCACCCACCCCGCGTGTCCGGGGACCCACCGGCACCTCCACCCACCCACCTTCGTGTCCGGGCACCCACCAGCCTCTGCGCCCACCCATCCTGTGTGTCTGGATGCCCACCCACACCTATACCCACCCACCCCGCGTGTCCGGGCGCCCACCGGCATCTGCACCCACCAGCATCTGTGCTCACCCACCCCGCGTGTCCGGGTACCCACCGGCATCTGCACCCACCCACCCTGTGTGTCTGGATGCCCACCCACACATACACCCACCCACCCTGTGTGTCTGGGCACCCACTGGCACCTCCACCCACCCACCCCACGTGTCCGGGGACCCACCGGCACCTGCACCCACCCACTCTGCGTGTCCGGGCACCCACCGGCATCTGCGCTCACCCACTCTGTGTGTCTGGACGCCCACCCACACCTACACCCACCTACCCTGTGTGCTGGACACCCACCTGCATCTGCACCCACCCACCCTGTGCGTCCAGGCACCCCCTGGCATCTGCACCCACCCACCCTGCGTGTCCGGGCACTCACCCACACCTACACCCACCTACCTTGTGTGTCTGGACGCCCACCCACACCTACACCCACCTACCCTGTGTGCTGGACACCCACCTGCGTCTGCACCCACCCACCCTGCGTGTCCAGACGCCCACCCACACCTGTACCCACCCACCCTGCGTGGCCGGGCACCCACTGGCATCTGCGCCCACCTACCCTGAGTGTCCAGATGCCCACCCACACCTACACCCACCCACCCTGCCTGTCCAGGCACCCACCCATGTCTGCACCCACCTAGCCTGCGTGTCTGGACTCCCACCCACACCTACACACACCTACTGTGCACATCTGGATGCCCCCCTGCATCTGCACCCACCCACCCTGAGTGACCAGGCACCCCCCTGCATCTTCACCCCCCCACCAGGCACATCTGGACACCCACCCTCATTTGCAAGATCATACAATTTTTGAATAAATTATTCCGCGTGCGCCCACCTGCCGTGCGTGCCTGGGCACCCACCCACATGTGCACCCACCTACCGTGCACATCTGGGTGCCCACCCCCACCTGCGCCCACCTCTCCGTGCACGCCCAGCCATGACTGCACCCATCACCCATCCGTGGCCCGGCACCCACCTCCCCGTGCACACCCTGACACCCACCTGCCTCCGCACCCCCCGACCCAAGCCCACAGCCCCAGCGCTGAACCCCAAATCTCCCTCCCTCCCCGTTAAGCAGGCAAAGGTCAGAGGCGCGGGGTGTCCTCCCCATCCCAGCCCCTTCCCAAACCCGCATCCCCGCTGGGGCTGGGCAGGAGCGGCTGCCAGATGCTGTGTGCGCTGTGTGGACAGAGAGATGGTCCAGCCGAGTCTCCTGGGCAGAGCAGTGGCATCTTTGTCCCCCAAAAAAGCCCCTCAACCCCCCTCAGGGAGTCTGAAGGACATTAAGGGGAGCAGGCAGGGCCCTTTGGTGGCTTTGCTTAGAAAAAGCAAAGCATGAACAGGGCTTTTGTTTTAAAGATCTCCCTTCAAGGAAAACAAGATCCTTTCGCTTGCAGGATCTGGCCTGGGTCCTCCAGCATCCCTGCATCCCCACGGATCCCTCGCAGCCACCGATCCCGTTCCCACAGGGGAGGATTCACGGGAGGAAACGCCGCTCCAGCGCGTTGGAGGGAACTGAGCCGTCTCAAACCTGGCGTCGAGAGCACCAGGCCTTTTCCTCCAGCCAAATCCACCACAGGAAGCACAGTCCCTGGGTTCTCATTAAGCAGACGTTCCTATTAGGCAAGTCCTGATGAGCTGTGTTTACCCTCTGCAAACCACCCCCCCTCCGTGTTATTGTTTAGCCTTAGAGCGATGGGCACGGAGATGCAGCCTGGGCCAAGCCATTTACAGGAATAAAACACCAAAAAGGGATTTGCAGCAAACCAAAACTGTTTAATCCGATGGGGAAAAAAAAAACGTCCAACGTTTCAGCTTGGAAAAAAAAACCCAAGCAAATTACAACAACCCCAGGGCAAATACTTGTATTTTCTGTAATGTTCAAGTATTGTGTTTCAATATTTTTGGAAGTGAAAAGATGTTTTTCCGGGTAAATCTGTCCTGGGTTAGTTCAAGGGGTGGGTTGCATCATCTTGGAGCTGGAGGGAATGTTTTTCACCGCGCGTCGAGCGAAACCGACCCCGAAAGCTGGCACCCGCGGGCAGCGCTCTGAAATCAGGCTGTAGAGGGAGGCGGGATACGGTGCTGCTGGAAGGCAAGATCCCAGCAGGGCTGGGGCAGGGCGGCTGCCAACCCCCGTGCCTTGTTGGTACCTTGCCAAGCCACTTTATTTGATTTCACCTTGAAAGAGGGAAGAGAGTGACCCACTCACAACAAGCCGAGGGGCTGGACAGCCACAACTCCAAGCCCAGGCGCTCGCCTGGGTATTGTTTATTTGGGACGTAGCCTCCGTTCCTGCCCGTTCGCTCCTTTTTCCAGATCACCGGTGAGCGGCACAGCCAGTTCTCCTCGGGAGCCCCTGGGTCACTCCCTGCATTGTCAAAATTCACCGTTGATTCCTGCTCTCTGCTCCCTTGCTGCCCTTTCACAGCCTGCGGGAGGTCTTCTCCACACCAGTGGCACTGAGCTCTCCTGGGCAGGGGCACGAGCCTCCACCTCTCTAAAACGCTGGAGAGGGTTTCCTTAAAAAACAAAAGAAACAAAAAAGGCTGATAGGAGGCGAATGAGCAGAAATCTTCCATTCCAGGGTAGGTGAGAGCACAGGATGATCTGGCCAAGTGTGGTGGGATGGAGATGTCCCCTGCTCCAGACCTTCTGCAGGTGGCTGAAGCCCAAACATTGGTGATCACCATCCCCAAGGCTGCACAGATCCTAAGGTCTAGCTCAGGATAACATCGCTCATCCAAAAATTGCTTCATGGGAAATGACGAAGAAGGAGCACAGGGCCTGGCTGGGTCTCCTCAAGCCTTTGGGACACTTGGAGGAAACATCAGCTGGTTTCCCTGAGCCGTCGCTTTGTCGCCCCTCTGCCACGCTTTCTCACAGCTGCAGTTTCTCGTACAGCTTCACGCCCTGGGTTTGGACTGTCCCGGGACTACATTGCTCCACAGAGAGCAAGGACCTGGGCTTTGTGGATCCTCTGCGCTCTGCGGGTTGATGCGAAGACAGACCAGAGCGGGGAGTGACCGCTCCACAGGTACGCTGACAAGCATCGGCTCGGTGGTGGTGACAGTTGGAGCCGGTTCTACCAAACCAGCAGGTTCCCGTGCTGTGTCCAACGCACGGGTGGCAGCTCCCCTCGCACACGCACCTTTGGACCTGAAGTCCCCATGGGTTATCTTCAAACGGATATCACCCTTCCCATCCCTGAATACTACCTTGGCAAGCCCCTGGCAGGGGCTTCCAAACTTTCCCCATGGCCTGGTGATGGCTGCGGAGGTGGAACAAACCTCCCACAACCATGGTCACATTCCTCTGGGCACTTGCTGTGCACCATATCGACCACCTCCAGTACTCCAGAGCCCCCCATTTTGCTCCCACCATCTCACACCTGCGATGCCGTAGCAGCATCAGTCCTGCACATCCCTCTCCTCCCATAACCCGGGCGCTGGGTGGGCAGGCAGCATCTGGAACAAGGCGTCTGCTTCTGTGGCCTTGAGCAGCATCTCCCTCTGGTGGCTGAGGAGCAAGGAGCTATGGGGAGAAACACCTGCCCAGCACGACTGACTCGGTCTGGCAGCATTGGGGAAAAATCTGGATGTGCACCAGGTCATTGGGGCATCTTGAGTTCCACTTCCCACTCAGAGATGGGAAGGGTGGTGAAGGGTATCTGGAGCTGTGATATGCAGCTGGACAGTCCTCTTACTCCAAACAGGGCTTTAGATTTAACTAAATATAATTTCTATAGATGGAAACACGTGGTTCGGTGCTGGGATGGTACCCAGCATGCAGGACTTGAACCCTGGGTGCAACAGGGCTCTCACACAGGCTGGAAATCTGTAAGAACAGATAACCCCTACTATTTCATAGAATCATAGAATCATTAGGTTGGAAATGACCTCTAAGATCATCAAGTCCAACCATCAACCCAACGTCATCGTGCCCACTAAACCATGTCTACAGGTGCCACCTCTACACGTTTTTTGAACACCTCCAGGGATGGTGACTCCACCACTTCCCTGGGCAGCCTGTTCCAGTGCTTGACAGCCCTTTTGGTGAAGAAATTCTTCCTAATATCCAACGTAAATATCGCCTGGCGCAATTTAAGGCTGTTTCCTCTTGTCCTGTTGCTTATGACTTGGGAGAAGAGACCGACCCCACCTCACTGCAACCGCCTCTCAGGCAGCTGCAGAGAGCGATCAGGTCTCCCCTCAGCCTCCTCTTCTCCAGGCTGAACACCCCCAGCTCCCTCAGCCGCTCCTCACCAGACCTGTTCTCCAGACCCTTCCCCACCTTCGCTGCCCTTCTCTGGACACACTCCAGCCCCTCAAGGTCCTTCTGGCAGGGAGGGGCCCAAAACTGCCCACAGCATTCGAGGGGCGGCCTCAGCACTGCCGAGCCCAGGGGCACGATCCCCTCCCTGCTCCTGCTGGCCACACCATGGCTGATACAGGCCAGGAATAGGACACAGCCCATTTTGTGGGACCCCTCCAACCTAAGGGAAGGAAGAGAACAATCCCGCTCGGAGAGGGAAAGGACTTTCTTGTCCTACACCTAGCTTGGTTGTGGTCTGGGGATGGGATGAGCAGGCACCACTGCCCGGTTCAGCACCATTCACGCTCCTCTGGGTCAGAGGATGGGGGGCAGCTGCCACCAGACACCCTGCTAGTGAAGCTGGGTTCCCACCTTGGCAAGGGGGGATGGCACAGGGAAGACCTAAACAATCCTTCCTGCCTGGCACTGAAATTTGGCCGCTAGAAGGGCTGCATCCCTATCCCAAAGGGCTGCTGACGTCCCAGCTTGCCGTCTCTGCTCCCCTTGAGCTGTGACTTGCTTGCAGCAACCAAACTCACCCAGCCCACTGCTATCTGCATGCCACATCAAAGTGCCCACGTCCCTTCTCCATCCTCTCACTGAAAATCTTGACAGGCAACTCGTTCTGGGGCTGCAGGAGAAAAGTGGGGGGAAGAGAGAAAGGAGATGCAGAGTCCTGAGCCCGTTCATATAGAATTCTAGAATGGTTTGGGTTGGAAAGGACCTTAAAGATCACCTAGTCCAACCCTCATATCTGTGTCCCATCTTTGCACACCCTCCGGCTGAAGAAAGGGAAAAAACCTGCTCAATCAAACCAACGGCTTGATTGGGGGTTGGTAGAACTGGAATGGGCAGAAAATCTAAGAAATCAGGAAAATGGAGTTGCAAAGGAGAGGGGAGAAGGCGAGGTCACATCCAGCCGGGAAGCTGCACAGCAGTTTGCTCGCAAAGGTCCGACATCCCCTACAGCAAAGTCCGGAGAGGACACCTCCATGCTCATGTGCACGCCCAACACGAGACACAGACACAGCAAAGGCCGGTTTGTTTTTTTAAAGCATCATTATATATTATCAAAGGTAGAAAACCAAACTAGAACAAAATTTCCGTAATGCCACAGCGGCTCTGCTGCCTTCTGTGTGATGCACACAGTGAGGAGGACTCTGGAAAAGCCGCTGCAACTGCTTCCCCCTCCTGCAGAGCACAGCCACGGCACGGCAGTGCTGGCTCCGAACGGACACACGGAGCTTTCACCGCGTTGGAAAGCGGCTCCACTCCGAAACCAGCACCAGCCCAGTTATCACTACCCAGATCAGCTTGAAGAATCATCTGGCTGGCTCAATCCTCAGCAGCCAACGCCACACGGAAGCTTTTTTAAATAATCCACCGCCTGCCTGTCCTTCCTGCTGCCTTCCCCTGCCCCGTGGCAACACCAGAGTCCTGCCCGCAGCAGGACAACAGCTGGAGGACACGGCCAGATGTGCACCAGCTGGCACCCACGATGGTCAACCCAGCTGACCAGACCTCCACCAACACGTCAAGCCACGTCCTGAGCATAAACGTGCGCCCAGCCAGCCCGGCTGGAAGTGTTAGCTGTTTATGAGGCCACTGTATTGAGGCTTCTAGTTCCCAGTATAAATAAACCCTGGCTGCAACGGGGATTTTACAGCGGCAGGAGTACACACAGCTGTTTTGAGATACGGCTTGAGGCTAAACTTAGGAGGGAGCAGCCAGCCAGATCTGGATAATCTGCAGCTGGGTGGAAGCGGGCAAGGAAGAGGCTGGGCAGAAAAGGCCACTTGAGGAAGCGGGATGGCAGGCAATCAAACAGGACACGGCTTTTGTCTACAGCTCAGGGTCCTGAGGTTGTGCTCTGCAGTAGGAAGAGGATCTGTGATCCTCTGTGGCCCCAGCAAACGGAGCTGGTAAAGCTCTCAAGGTGAACCTGTGGGAGGAAAAATAAATCAAGCACTGCTGAGCTTTGCTTTAGGGGTTATTCTGCCCAGAAGTAAGGGCATCCGAGAGTAAAACTCATTATATTTCTGCTTTAGGCACTTGTTTATCCTGAGAAGACTCCAGCTTTGGCCAGCCTCGCAGCCCCTGGAGAGGCCAGATCTCCATGCTGGGACAGACTGGCAGTTCATATAGGCACTTGTTAAAGGACACGCTTCAAGACACCGTCACAAATATATCAAAGGCAGCATGGTCCAGCTGCCTTGCAGGATTGTTGCGTAAATAAGTTTAATAAATACCTAAACCTGGCCTTTTAAGGCTTTTTAAGACCTTTGAAGCTTTCCGAAACTGCAAGTAGAAGATACACCGGGAGGGAAGGTGATGTCCCAGTGATGGAGGACCACATCTGCCTGGTGGCAGGGGCACCACGGGGACAGTCTTCACGACCAGCATTAATGTCCCACTACCCCTTGCCGTATCCTACCAACGAGGCATTCACCCCAATGCTGATCCAATGTGACGATGCAACGATTTCAGGGTCGCTCCAGCAACCCAGACAGGTCTGTCCTCTCTCCCGGCTCCCCTAATCCTTGCTGTGTCCACCTAGTGTCGTCCTTGGGGGTGGAGGTGAAGCACGGTGGCCTGAATTTGCTCCTCACGACAGTCCCTTGTGTGCCACAAGGCCGGGTGTCCCAAAGGTGACGCCACCCCACGAGGGCACCCTCCAGCCCCATGGGCTCTGACCCTTTTTTGGGGGGACCTGCCACCCCACAGCCATCCGTGCTGCTGAGGGAGGAGCTGCTCTGCAGATGTTTGTGGGCCCAAGAGCCCAGGATTGGGCTGATGTTCGCCCCCTCAAGGGATAAATCCCCTCCTCCTCCTCCTCCTCCTGGGGGAGGCTGGGCTTCGCTGTCCCTTTGCCCTGGGGCCATGCACGTAGCTGTGGCTGCTCCAGCACCAGGAGAGGCGATGCCTCCCATGCTTGTGCTGAAATACACAGAGGATCCCTCGGTTGGATCCAGGGAGAAGCTGCTGGGAAAGGATAGAGCCAGGTGAAAACCAGGCTCCTGCCCTTCTCTGTCCTCCTGGGCTGTTCTTGCAGCGCCGGCGCTGGGTTTGCCACCTCCTCCATTCCCCGTCGCCAGCAATTTCTCATCAGTCAGACCAGATTCAACACCCTGAGAACCAGTTTCCCTCGTGGGGAGGGAAAGGTTTGGCCCGGGTTCAACACCAGCAGCTTTCTCCATCACCCATCCTCCAGGGTAAACCTCTCCCACACCACCATCTCCAAAAGCTGTGCTGATTGTGGACATATCTCCTGTCTTCAAGGCCAGCTTTACCAGGAGCCAGTGGTGATGGTTTGTCCAGCTGTCCTCCAAACACCCTCCGAATTGCAGGGGAGATGAGCTGCTTCCAATTTTAGGATCTGTCATGGTCCCTTCCCCTGCCAAGGACACTCCATCTCCCGAAAATCCCAGAGTCTGCCCTGCTTGGGAGCTCTCTCCAGCAACCTCGTCATCACTGGCAGCCGCAGCACTGCAGGTTGTCTCCAGGAATCCCTGCCAGATCTCTGTGGACTTGGGGTGGAGCAGGCTGTAATAAACCACCAGAGCTGCAGCACCTGAAAAAAAGAGCAGGAAGGTGTCAAGGGACGAGTCCCAAGCAGCGTTTCGGTGAGGTGTGGAGGACCAGACCTTGCTGCCACCTCCAGATCAACACGTCCTTTGCAGAGATGCTGCTGGGCATCAGGTGTCCGAGCAGCATGTCTCTCAAGCATTTTTAGGGATGCAAGAATCTCCCTCGAGCAGCTTCTGGGAAAGGGAGTGCTGAGCACACTCTCGAGACCGCCTGTAACCTGGATTGATTTGCAGACTGATCAGGGCACAGCGAGGCAGCCGCTGAGCACTAGCAGACAGGGCGCAGGGCAGGGAGGAGGAGCGTGACGCAGGAATCCTTCCCATCTTGCAGCATCCCCGTCCTCTAGCCATTAAACGAGACACCAGCAGGTTTTTAAGACACATTCCTACTTCCATCCTAAACTCGTTCAAGGTCAGAATTGCTCTTTTTCCAGCCCAAACGTGCCCCTTCTTGATCTGCGCGCAGCCGGTCCGGGGACATGCACAAAGCCCAGCGCGTCGGCGTTACAGCTTCCCTCTGTCCCCCATCCCGCTGGGAAAACCTGAGCCTGGTGGGGAGTTCACCGAGCAAACAGCTACTCCCACCCTTGCCTAGTGTCAGCTTTTCAAACAGAGGTGTCGATGGCTTGTCTGAAGCATCATACAACCTCTCCCCTCCTTCAGCTGAGCTGTGTATTAAAGCCACAGGGAACTAAATGCACCAGCTGCCCATAGCTGCTGCCTGCTTTATGGGCAGGGTATGGAGTAAGCAGGGTATGGGCAAGGTGTGGAGTACCTTCTCCATCCTGTACCACAAAATCCTCCCCATGAACACAAAAAGCTTTTCCATTTACAGAAGCAGCGCTGGTCTTTGAAAGGAAACACCGGAGGGAGAAAGCTGCTGTAGTTCTGCATGGTCCCACACCAGCACAGTTCCAAAACATACCCAGTGATGGCTCATCAATCACAAGCCACCTTCATAAATCATCAGCATATGGGCAAATGAAAACGTATCCTTGCAGCGATCCCCTGTGTTCTACCACTGCCTGCACCAAGATCACAGAAAGCACAGATCTGCTTCAAAATTGCGTATATTGCATTTGGCAGCGGTACCCGAGCCATTTGGAGACATCTCAATCATTTCTGCAAGCCTCCCTCTTCGGGGATGGGCTTTTAAGAAATGATGAAGAGATGAAACTCAGGGTGGATTTATGTATTACCAAATACATTCGGGCGCTTAAGCTGGAAGAAATGGAGCAAATAGTCTGATACAACTAAACTGATGATGCTAATTTTCAACTAAAGTAACTGATGATGCTCATTTACTCTGAAAACATGCAATCCAGGCTCTAAAAACCAGCAGATCTTACCTATTACAGACCCTGACATGACGGCCCCGGTCACGCACAGGCTGTTCCTCACCTCTGCCTGCAGGAACTGGGTGGCCAGCAGCAGCAGGAGGGTGTTTTCCATCAGCATTATCTGCAGAGCAGAGGGAAGGGTCGTCACTTTTATCCTTTCAATGGCTTTAGGCGTGCTTCCAATGACAGAAAACACGTATTTCTAGATTTTGCCAATTTATTTTGCACCTAACTTAGCACTTAAAACATAAAGGGTGCTGAACTGAACTTTCCACTAGGTCTCGACCTTTTTTTTTTTTTACCATGAAAAATAACTCTGGCTGCTCTGGTGGTATTAAGATATTGTACGGCTGCTGCTAAGAAAACAAAGCCAGTGCAGAAGCTGCATCCACCTTGGTGACCATGTGGCTTTGTCTGGACACAGCAAATGCTGGATTTTTATGAACTCATGATGTGAGAGGTGAGAAAGGAGAGTCTGGAGCTACTGCTTCTCCCCAGCAGCTGCATCCACGTGGAATATTGAATATCCTGGGCACTTACTGCATAAAACACGGCCACCCTGTGCTTGGAGGGACCGGGACGGACATTAACGTAGCAGAAGACGTACACGGCTCCCACCAGGCAATTGAACAACCTCCAGCGGCAGGGCTGGGCCACGATGTCAGTCTGCTGGGCCACCAGCCAGAAGGACATGAGCAGCCAATGGACACCTGCAAGGGGAAGGGATGGGAAGGACTGAGTCGTCCCAGGGGGAGGCTGCAAAGCACTCCAGGACCAGCAGCATCCCTGGGGCTGCCAGCAGGGGAAGATGATCACAGGTCTCACCTGCCACAGCAAAAACCCAAAAGGAATACAGCCTGGCAAAGAGCACCAGCGCCAGGACCCTGGTCCCCAGCATCCCCGTCCTCCAGAGCAGCAGGCAGAGGATGGCCGCGGCCGGCGGGCAGAGGTGACCAGGTTTCAGCAGGCAGGCGAAGCGGCTGTAGGAGACCAAAGCCCAAGCGAGGGAGAGCAGGGACAGCCCAGCGCTGACACCTGCACGGGGACAAGGGCAGTCAGATGCTCTGAAGGACACCCAGCTGCGTTGTGGGACCGTATCTCAATGCTGTTGGTAGCTCAGCACCACGAAACAAGCCAGACGCCCCGCTGTCCTGCCAGCTGGAGTCTTTCAACCAATTCCTGCTGAATCTAGCCCCCTTTGCGTGCTCAGCATTTCCCTGCTTAAATCCTCTTGACCGCTCTCTCTGACAGACGGAGGCCCGCAGCGGCAGGGCAGGTCCATCTCTGGTCACGGGGATCGGACCTGAGGCTCACCCTGACTTGAGCGTGCACGCCGTGACTCCACACCCCACCGTCTCCCTTTGTACACCTCAAAGTTCTCCTTTTCCTACAGCCCCAAATCCCTAAACTCTAAAACCTAATCAGCATCGCACCGGGATTAGGGCTGCACCATCAATAGGAACGTGCGCTGGGTTCAAACCCAGCCAAGGCACCATCTTGCCATGGAGGTCCCCTGTACAGGGGACTGACCGTACCAGCCAGAAGAAGCCATGGGTAACCCAGAGACTCCTTTGGGTTCAGCCACAGCAGATCTTTAAGCCACATCTGTCCCTGCTGCTCCTGGCAGGGGCTTTCCAGCCCCTTTGCAGTGTGCTCCTCCATCCAGAGCCTGCCCTGCGCCCTGCCAGGTGGGCACACGTGCCCCCCACCCAAACACATCGCCCCTCTGCAACTCGCAGGGACCTCCCTGCTCACCGGGGACGAAGCTCGCTGGGTCGACTGCCACGACGACGTAGGCCTGCAGCAGGAGGTGAGGCAGGGTCTGCAGCAGAGCTTCCAGGAGCCGCAGCACACACGCGTCCCCGTGCTGTGTTAGCACCTCCCCGGCACAGGCACTGCCCCTCGTCTTTGCCACCATCCACAAAACATCCCAGTACCTGCAAGAGGCACCGTGATGGGATGTCCACCCTAGTTTTGGCAGGTTTGGGACTGCACCCAGGTTGGGGGAGGACACACACACACACACACACACGAGATGAGGAGCATCTCTCACCGCTTCCAGAGGCCCAGCTGCAGGAGGTGGAGCACCAGGAGCCAGCAGCCCGGTGGGCGGCCGTCCGCCCTGAACCAGAGGATGCTGAGGAGCTGAGCCACGTAGCCGGGCACCCCGCAGGCGATGGTCAGCCCAAACCAGCCCAGTTCCCCGCGGATGAGGTAGTGGACGATGGTGGAGAGCCCTGCAGAGCAGGAGAGAGGCACCGCTGCGGGATGCCACGGCCAACGACTGGAAGGTGCTCCCCGTAACCCACCCCAAATTCATCTCCCAGCTGCCGAGGGGGTTTGCAGCTCTTGTCCCCCCCCCCCGTCTTATCTCCAGCTGCCGGCTCCTGGGGGCTTGTCAGCTGTGGCACAGCCGTTGTCACCAAGGGGCCCGGCCCAAAGAAGGGCTCTGATAAAAAGCGCTTGGACAAGGGCTCATGTTCCAAATAAATAAAGAAATAAAATCAAAAATAATAAAAATATAATAATAGCAAAAATATAACAATAGCAAAAATATAATAATAGCAAAATAATAATAATAATAATAAAAATATAATAATAGCAAAAATATAACAATAGCAAAAATATAATAATAGCAAAGTAATAATAATAATAATAATAATAATAATAATAATTATTATTATTATTATTATTATTATTATTATTATTATTATTATTATTATTATTCAGAGTTTCAAATAAAAAAATTAAAATAGAAACCGGCTGGGTTCTGCAGGGATGCAGAAAGCCCGCGCCCGGGGCGCTGCCGGCCGTAAGTCCCGGCGGACAGAACCGCGCACCTTCCCCTCCGCGGGGGCGCAGGACCGGCCGCCCCCCCCCCCCCATCCCCCCCGGGGCCGGGGGTGACCCAGGAGACCGGGGGGGCGGCTGCAGGGGAGGGGGGGGGAGATGTTTGCCACCTGCCCTCCCCCCCCCCGCTCCGCACCCCGCCTCCGCGTGTGCGCAGCCCCGCGCAGCTCCACCCCCCACCCCCCACCCCGCGCATCCTGCGCGCTCACTCACGCGCTGCGCGCTCCGCCGCCAGCAGCGCCAAGCAGAGCCCCGGGAAAGCCCCGCGCATCCTGCGCGCCCCTTCCGCGGCGCGGGACGAGGAGGAGGAGGAGGAGGAGAGGGAGGAAGAGGAAGGAGCCTCCGGGGCCGGTCCCTCCCCACCCGCCCCGGCGCGGCCCCCACCGGGCACCTCCCCAAGTGCCTCCCCCTGCCCCGCCGCGGCGCTTCTCTGCCGCCGGGCGGTGTTACGTCACCTTGCTTGCGTCACGCGAACTCCTCGGGGTCTTGCGGCCGAGGAGAGCGGCGGTGGTGGCACCAGCCCGAGACCCCCCGGGGTTCTTGTGCGATGTCCCCCGGGCTGTTGCGCACCTGCGCAAGCCCACCCCGATGTCCCCCGGGTTGTTGTGCACCTCCCCATGCCCACCCCCATGTGCCCCCCAGGCTGTTCTGCACCAGCACAAGCCCACCGAGATGTCCCCCAGTTTGTTGTGCACCTCCCCAAGCCCACCCCGATGTCCCCCAGGCTGTTATGCACCAGCAGAAGCCCACCCCGATGTCTCCCAGGTTGTTGTGCACCTGCACAAGCCCACCCCGATGTCCCCCAGTTTGTCGTCCACCAGCACAAGCCCACCCCGATGTCCCCCAGGTTGTTCTGCACCAGCACAAGCCCGTTCTGATGTCCCTGGGCTCTTGTGCATCTGCCTTGCACAAGCCCAACCCCATGTCCCCCAGATGGTTGTGCACCACCACAAGACCACCCTGATGTCCCCCAGGCTGTTGTGCACCAGCACAAGACCACCCCGGTGTCCCCCAGGTTGTTGTGCACCAGCAGAAGCCCACCCCAATGTCCCCCAGGCTGTTGTGCACTTGCATAAGCCCGTCATGATGTCCCTGGGTTCTTGTGCATCTGCCTGCACAAGCCCACCCCAATGTCCCCCAGGTTGTTGTGCACCAGCACAAGACCACCCCAGCGTCCCCCAGGCTGCTGTGCACCAGCACAAGCCCACCCCAATGGCCCCCAGGTTGTTGTGCACCAGCACAAGCCCACCCCGATGCCCCCTTGTGCGATGCCCAGGCGATGTGCAGCTGCCGCAGCGACGAGCACTAGGTGGCAGCCGGAACATGACGTGCACAGAGCCGTAAATTAATTCGGTTTTTTCCTTCCCCCTACCCAGGAGATGAAACCTTTGTGAGATGTGACCCCAGCCGCTGGTGCTTGCAGGTGCCCTCGTGTGTGCAGAGACATGTCCTATCTGCTTTTTCCCCCAGTCTCCAGCCCTGCAGAGTCCATCCCCTGAGAACATGCTTTTTTTAGAAAATAAATCCTCAGCAAGTTGCTTCAGGAAAGGCCACAAAGGGGTTTTTGATTAGGTCCAAATATCATCTAAGATTTTGCAGTTGCTTTTACAAAACCGTGCAGGAAGCTCCGAAAGCTTTGTACATCAGCTGGGCTGTCGGGATGTACGTGTGTTTGGGGGCTTTCACGGATTTACTCTGTTTTTTGAAATTTTTGCCGGTTTCTTTACAACGCTGGAACAAAGCCTGGACTCCGCTGCTTAACACAAACAACATTTCTCACCCGTTCAGCTGAGTCCCAGAGCAGGGACTTTTTGAAATACAAAGGCTCAGTTTCCAGGGTTCTACAGATCTTCCAGTACGTTGTGCCTGTCCCTGCTATGCTCTGTAACACCCCCCTTCGATATTTGCATGTGAGCAATAAACTAAATACCCTGCTCAGGGCCACGGCTGTGCTGCTGGCCGGGAAGCCAAACTGCTCAGCGATGTCTTTGCCTGGTTGTCCCTCCTCGAGGCAGCATCACCAGGGTCTCTGCTCGGTCTCCAATACCATTTTTTTACCAAGTATGTGAGAACTTTGCATCTTTTACAGCCAGTGTTTGGATTCGGTGGCCGGTGGGTTAAAAAACCCGTGGGTGGAAGGGGTGGCCTACTTTTCCTCTCGTCCCGCTGCCACGTCCGTCTTCAGCAAAGTGTTTCATTAACTGACAGTGCTGGGCCCAGCTAGAGCGAAGCACTTTAATAAAGTTAGGGCTGTCAATAGGGCTCTGGAGCCAAGCGAAGCTCAGTCTTGGTTGTCTCCAAGCCCTGTCCTCCACAGTTTGTAGTGTAACAAATACCTCGGCTGCTGAACGGCCCATTCCTAGAAAACCCAACTTTTTGCACGCAAAGCACAACTGAGCCTCTAACGGGCACCAAAGCCTCTCCCAAAGCTGAGGGCGGGCTGTTGAAGAACCGTCTTTGCTTGCAAATGGAGCAGTGAGGAAGTCACAAGCGCCCGTGCGGGTGCAATGTGGCGTGACCCTTCTTGTCACCCCACATGAGATGTGTGAACCTCATCGTCTCATCCTCCCCGCCCTCCTTCGCCACTATTCCCGGGAAGGAGCCACTCCGACGCCACCTCCACTGTCTTTTCTCAGTCTCGAACTGACCGATGACAAAATTGGTCCCTTCTCCTGCCCAAAGGATTTGTTCCAAGCCAGAAATAAATTCCCGTGCCACATGAGACGTGCCATTACCACCTCGAAACAATGCCAAGCAAAGAAGGAGAAAGCCAGAAAGCCTTCCAGAAGATATTCCCAGAGCTAGCCAGCCTCTCCAGTTTCACCGCCAACTCCCAGTTACTCTGGCTGCTGTCCAGCCACTGATGTGGCTGCAGTTTTCTCTGCTGGATTTCAGCACCCAAGAACCTCTCTGGCTAAAAAACCAACCCTCAGGTCTCTAATGAAGCTGCATCCAGAGGATAGTGAAGTCACCTCTCCGTATTTTATTTAGTGAGTTTAGCAACTGAAGGTCCTCCAGCGCCTCCATGTAAAGCAGTTTTTCCAGCCTTCAAGTGATTTTTTGGGACTCTCTGCTGCACCCTCTCCTGTTTTAAACCCCTCCCTGAAGTGGGAGCAGAAGTGGTTGCAGAGACCTGTTAGCTGAGCTGCTGGAGCTGCACACAGAGAGGTATAACAGCTCGGTGGGGTTGACTCTGGATTAAGTCTCTATGTGGCTTTGGGCAGTTCTTTTTTTTGGATCTAAAATGAGAACAAATATTCTTTTCTGTGCAGAATCTGGATTTCTGGAGGCAAAGGTGCATCTTATCGAGGTCTGAGTGTACAAATACCTTGACGTGAACTGGGCCTTGTGCATGTGGTTGTTGCTCTGGCTAAATGGTTGTTGAAAGATCTGCCTGTCTGTGCTCTTCGTGAGGGAGACTGTGCCAAAGATCAGGAGACGCAAGCCAGCAAGTATGGGTGTTAGGAGGATAATTCCTTTCGGGGTGGTGACATGTCGTGGTATCTGTCCACACAAGCGTTTGTAATTAGAGGTTACAATGTGCATCCTTTAAATAGATTATTTGGATCCAAATACAATTGCTAAATCCCTGCAAATCGCATTCATCAAAGCCTTATAAATACAGGTTAATTCCTCCCTCTTCCAGTGTCTCTTGGTCTCAGCAGCTTTGCGGCGGAGCTCCACGATGTCAACCGAAGCCATGAAGATACTCTTCCTGCTTCTTCTTCTTCTCCCCACGGTGTCCCAGGCTGCTGCAGGTAAGTGTAAATACAGCCAACGGGCATTTTGGTGTTTGGGAAACACAGAGAGATTCTATAAATGAGGCATGAACTCGTGAGACGCCCGCAGCTGATGCGATACCTGGCATTGAACCCGCCCGCCTTGCGCTGAGTCACCGAACTCCAGCCAGCCGTTTCAGTGCCAAGGGCAGAGAGCATCGCCTCTTGCAGAACTCATGAATACTTTTCAGGCGTTGCGGCAGAGCTCAACAGCAGGTCCATGTCCCCCAGGTGCCACTGGTGCTATCTGCAGACGGAGCTGTTGCGAACACGGGCTTTCTTCGCACGTGCAAATCCAAAGAAAAATGCTTACCAGCTCTTTTTCTCCATTACAGTGTCAGACACCGTGACGTGTCAGAAGACTCAGGGCAAGTGTTCGTTCCTGCTGTGTCCCTTGTTTAAAAGAGCCACCGGTACCTGCTACAATGGACTGGCAAAGTGCTGTAGGTCCTTCTGGTGACCCTCCGCAGTCCCTACAGGGGCTGGTGGCACTGGTAGCAGCAGTAGTGTAGTTTCGTCCTTCTTTATGTGGGTACGTGTTGGGTTTGGTGGAAGTTACTTTTGCACGGGGCCATGTGTCTGCTCTTCACCTGTGTATCCATGCCTGTGGAATCACTGTGTGGTGCCTCCTCAACCACCGGACCCTGTCCCTCTGCTGTCACCGAGGCAGGGTTGAACTGGTAGCCTAAAACTGGGCAGCTCCTCTCCTCTCCCTGCCGAGGGTGGTTTGTCATGGGAGTGAGGCAAATTTCCTCCTCGTGTTGAGGGAGGGTGTGTCCCACGCGATGCTGAGATGCCACAGCAGACCTCACCCCATCCCATACACTCTGCTGTGGTAGCCATCCATGGAGCCCTAATGGCCTCGGTTGCCACCCTGGTGTCCCTAGGGGAGCACACGAGGCTGATTTCCAACCACTGAAGAAGTTTAGTTGGGAAGGGGCTCCTTGTGACAGCCCTGCTGCTTCACCTGGGTCGAGCCCATGGAGACGTGAGGTGTGGAGGGCTGGGGCTAGGCAAGGCTCAGATCTGACAGTGCGTCTGTGGAATAGTTACTGGAGATGACTTGGAAATCAAACTGATGTTAAAGATACAGCACTGTTCACACATTGAGGAAAGACACAGAACAGAGCTCAGTGGGTACACGAGGAGCCCATCCCACAGAAGTTCCCCAGGCAACCTTGGGTGTTGGCAACATCAGGGGAGCTCGATCTGCTGACTCAAAGAGAAAACGGCACGGAGGGTGGAGCGGAGTGAAATCACCAGGCTCTGTGATAGCACTGCCAGGATGGGAACTTGATAGTACCGTGGAACTGATAAGCTGCATAGTTGCAACCCTGGGCCAACACTCTTGTCATTTTTGATAAAATATCGCCTTTTGGGTGAACTTTGCTCCTTATAACCTCATTATAATACCAAAACACACCCCCATCCCAAAAGCTACCTGCCTTTAAGGTGCGACCACCCCTCACTGAGCTTGGGCCCTGAATTTCTTTAGTCTAGATCTTTAAAAGCGAAGCGAGAGAATTTTGCACCAATCATAATGAAAGTATGTATGACTAAAATCACTCAAGCTCCACCTGAAAGGTAAAAAATAGTATAAAAATAACCTGTGAGAGAAGGACGCTAGGGAAGATACCATCGATGACAAGTCATGGACCATCTTAGAGTTCTGGGATCAGTCAGCTGAGCCTCTCTTCCCCCCCATAGGGATGCCTTTGGGTAAGACTCAAACACTCGGTTCCACTTAGTGCTCCTCGGGAAACTCAGAAATCTCTGTAGAGTTGCTTTTACAACTTAGTTGGCTTTATAGCCGGGCTGTGTTATTCTTATCTAAACTTGCACGTACTTTGCAGACAGTGAATTTATCACCAGCAATCCAAAGAACTTGTGTATCTGTCGCTGCTTTAATAAACTGCACTGTCATTAATCCAGCCGTGAGAGCTCTTTTGAACGTGACCACGCTCCTACACGTGGCCATGATAGTTTCATCGAGCGCCACTAGACTGACGGTGCAGGGACCCCGCGATCGTGATAGTTCCATTATCCATCCGACCCTGTGAGCTGTTAAGTGCCGCTGGACTGATACTGGACGCAACCGAACTCCTCGAGCTAAATTAGGCATCACTCAGAATCCAAGCCCAGCTGCCCCCAGCCCCTCTGATATCTGAGGGCAAGCTGGAAAGCAAGGGGGTTTATTTTCTGCCAAATTCCTTTGCCCTTTAACGTGACAGCATCCCCGGGGCCTTCCTCCAGCTCTCGGACTTCTGCATTGTGCTTTCCACCCACCACGTGCCAAAGGGGTGCAGGGCAGGGACACGACTGCTTTCTCTCCCCGTGTCTCTCTCACCTCTCTCTCTCACAGTCCCTGCCTGTGATTTGTCTCTCTGCCTTCATCCTCACCAGCCAGGTCCTGCACAGTGAGGTCCCAGCTCCTCTGGCCAGACCTTCTCTCTCCCCTAGGTCACTGAGTTGCTCCTGCCAGTGTAACATTTAGATTTATCTCGGTTAATGTCTGTTAGCTCTCCCACTTTCACCATGCAGGACAGCTGTCTTTCCTAAACAGTTGAGTAAATGTGAAATGTAACTCTCATTTTCCCATCTTCCCTGTAGAACCCCTTTTCACATATTTATTTCCCATATCCCCTCATAATCATCTCAAAAGAAGGTCTTTTATCTTCCACCTTTCATATCCTGTATCCTCAGAAGATGCTGTCCTGGCTTGGTCATCTGTTTGGCTTCTCAGAGGACATCTGACTGATTCAGATCCTGTTCTGGATGGGAGGTCTGGTCAACTCTCATTTGGCCTCTCCAGTGACACAGCAAGGGCTGGAAGCTGAAGTCTGCAGGGATGTTCTGCTGCTCTCTTGCAGGCTCTGCAAAATATCTCAGCCTTCCAGAACTGAAGTGATCTGTGTTCTTTTTTTCTCTTCTAACACATATTCACCGTGTCTAAAGAGACTGCGGTTCACAAACTGTTTGTGTTAAAATCTAATAAAGTGTGAGTAATAACACCAAGCACTTTAAACGATTAATTGGTGAGGAGTGTTTTGATCCCTCTGGTTTCTGAGGTCTAGGGCCTAGGTCCTGTGGATCTTATATCCAGCCGCATCTCATCGCCAGGCATCTCCAAAACGTGGGACGGGGTTTCTAGGTCATCTCCTACCCAAGCCCAAGTCCAGAGGAGGATTAACTCGGCAGCCAGCGAGCTCAGATTTGTTCAGCGCAGGCTTAAAACATCTCATCAGGTTATCTGTGCTGCTTTTGGTGTAGCAGCTTCTCCAGGCACATCTAGTCCTGCAAGCGCACTGCAGCTGGCATCATTGCACAGCACAATGCCACCGCCAAAGACAAAAATCATTAACAATAATCAAGCTCTCCAAGCCCAAAGGTGCTATTCAAACCTTAATCACTCCTTCCATCTAGCAATTTGAAAGTCCTTTGTACTGGTGAACTGAGGCTTGCACCACCTTTAGGAGGTAGCCAAGCAAAGAGAAGGTACCCGCTGCTGTAATTAAGCCGTGCTCTTCCAGCCAGGATTAATTTTAACCCTTTAAGTTCACAAATGACAAATAATAACAGCAAAAAGCAGGTGTTTGGTGGTATGCCAAAAAGTTGCAGTGACTGTCACGCAGCTGGCTTTCAGGAATGATAAGTGAGACTCCTCAGTGGTTGTATAATCATTGCAATTAGGAAATCAAGTGCTTTACAGGCTATGCAAGAGCTGCTGCTCACGTGGCACCGATGAAGAAACTGGGGTGCAGAATGGTGATGTGTCAGCAAGGTCACCGCCTCCTGGTCTCCCACAGCCAGGAGGAGGAGAAAGATCTTGGGAGTTGTGCTTTGATCTCCTAAATCCTTTATCCCCTTTGAAAATACATGTAGGCACCATTAACAAAATAGCACGCGAAATCATTCTTAATTGTGATCGACAATTGGGAACAACGGATCCTTTGGTGTAAAGCACCATTGCTGGCCACCACATCCCAGAAATCTGAACAGCCACGTCATGGCTATTGTGGGGCAGGCATGGAAAAAATCTCACTCAGGAAGACTGACTCCCTTGGAAAGATGGATAACGTAAGAGTCAGGGCTATGCTGAGCTGGAAGTGCCACAGGGGGTTCACAATCTGAGGCTCAGAGAAGCCCAAGAAGACTGAGGAGCTGGACAGACCATGCTGTGCTCATCCAGTGGACAGGAACAATGAGAAGCATCGAAACCACTTGCACAACTACGTGCCCCGATTAGCGCTGCCCCTGCGGACAGGAGAGGAGGTAGTGAAAGCACAGGGAGTCTTGGCTTGCCTACAGGTGATATCACATGGACCCAGCTGGCCCTCACACGCCGAGCCACCTGCTTGCGCTTGTTCCAACCTGTGTTTTGCTATGCACCCTCGCTGCAATGTTTTCACACCTTAGAGAAGGGTTTAAGCAATGGTCCCTCCCTGATGGACCCGGATAGCGGGTCATATCTTCTGCAGATCATTCCCCTGCTCAAGGTGATGCAGCGGAGCAGTTGCGAAGGGTGATTGTGGGCGATGTTAGGAGATGCAGAGAGCAAATTTTTGCTGCAGTACCAGGGTGATTCTCAGAACAACTAGTCCTGGCGCCCACAAGAAGAGATGCCTTCCTAGATTGGGTCGTGAGTGGTGCAAAGGACCTAATTCAAGAGTTGTTTGTGAGAGTTGCTCTGCAAAAGTGACCACGCTACAATTAGGCTTAACTGTGTTGTGGGACCGAATACATTCAACGTGTGAATATTGAATCTCAAAAAAAAAAAAAAAAATGAGGAGAAAAAAGCACCAAAAGGAGCAGCCCAGAGGAGGAAGAAGCGTGCAGGTTGTGCAGGTTGCCTGAAAGCTGTTTAAAAGGCTGTGCTAGAAACCTCAGCAAAATATTTGCTTTGACTGGGAAAGAAAACAAAGAGGTCTAAGAAAAACCCCTGCAGGGCATGAAAGGCAAGTCAAGGGAGGAGCTCAGTGGTGAACAAACAGCTGACAGAGGAGAAACGCTACTCCCATAAACTGTGGCAGGTCAGATTCAAGTAGGAAAGAGGGCTAAAAAGGAAAGTGAAGATCTCTTCACAACAGACACCTGAGCTGATAGCAGGAATGTCTGTAAGAGCATGGAAATCAGGAAGCCATTGGGGGATTCCTTGATGAGAAAGGAGTAGGAGGACACTTAGGGGTGGTGTGCTGTAATTCAGTACACTGAGTGTCCAAGGCAAGATTGTAAAGGCTGTAATAAAAGTCAAGTTCCTGAGCATGAGCTGTGAATTTCTGGACGTTGCTGGCGCAGGAGGCTGTGGAGGTAGGCAACACCAGCAGGCCTAAAGAGGGTTAGACAAACTCATGGACAGCAGGTCCTTAAATGGGTGTTGAAAGGATGGGCAAGGATGTCCCCTGCAACATCCCTAATTTGGTAATGCTGGGGCAAAATGGGAGGATCGGCCCACAGATAGTGCCCAGGCTCACATGCTCTCCCTGAGCAGCAGGGAAGGCACAGAAAGAGATGGCATGGAAAGAGAAGCAAAGAGAAGGTGTGGAAAGGGCTTGGAAATAAGAAGGAAAAACAGCATCCAGAGAGAGGCAAGGGAGGGTACTCGGTGTCTGGAGCCAGGCCGGTGGCAGCATGCTGGTGACTGTGGTGTTCAGTTGCAAGCAATGAGCCCGTAAACCACTTTTCTTTTCAGTTATGAGCTGTGAATGAAAATATGCAGCCCTTGGAAGAGCCTGTGGTGTGACCTGCTTGATGACAGTGCCCATGCAAAGGTGACAGCGGGGGCTCCAGCTGCTGAGCGCTTTCTCATGGAGAAACCTACGGAAAACACCCTGGTGGGATTGCTCACACATCCCTCAGCTTTCATGAGTTGGGTGTTCACTGAAGTAAGCCTTCATGGGCATGGATAATAATAAGATTTAAGCTACTGCTTCATGCTGTTGGAGGTGCAGAAAATCCAGTGAGCCCAGGGCAGGCAGTGAAGAAAGCTTTAACCACAACTGTGTTAGCCACAAGGTCTATAAAAACTTCTGCATTTGGAGAGAAACCAGGAGCAAATATATTCAAGCTAAAATGAAAAATGTAACCAGAGCAATGTCTACAGTTTAAGACCACATTCTGCTCCTCACTATGCTGAGAGGTGTAAATCAGAAGAAACTCTGCTGAAAACGTTGCACCAAGTTCTGACATTGTGAATATCAGAATCCATCCACGGATGAGCGTGGAAAGACTCACCAGAAGGAAATGGTGCTGATCTTCCAGCCTTCCTCTTCTTGATAGCCCATTGCCAGAAGCTCATAGGGTCTAATCCTGCTGGGCACCAGAAACGTCAGGCACAAGGAGGCTTTGCCCTCTTTTCTACCTGAGAGGCACACTGGAAAATCTGTCAGAGGTTCGTTGAGGCAGATTTCTTTCTCTTTGGTGATATCTCAGAGGTCTAGGAGGCTGTGCTGTAAGACAGCAGGGATGGACTTACCATCTCCTCTAACAAAGGATTGCACAGTCTATAGATCTGCCTCTGAACTGGTGGCCAAGCTCTGCCTACAGGCATTGCAGAACATGGAAGGTGCATGTGTACCACCATGTCAGACACACAATTTGGGGTCCCATGAGGCACCTAAAAACTGCCTTCTCTATTTTTTGTCCCTCTGTGCCTCAGCCTGGTGATGTCACCTTGCTCAAATACAGATGGCAAGCAGCATTATCTGACCCCTCAAATTAACTTAAGAAAGCTGACATACCCTTGCAGGTCCTTTCCAGGTGGGTGGTATTGGGAGCATCTAAGCACATGACAGTCTTTATGCCTAGTCCTTGGAATATAAAAGACAGCAGCTCTTCACAGAATCACAGAATCACAGAATGGCAGAATGTGAGGGGTTGGAAGGGACTTCAAAAGATCATCTAGTCCAACCCCCCTGCCAGAGCAGGACCATTACAGTAGGTCACACAGGAACATGTCCAGGAGGGTTTTGAATGTCTCCAGAGAAGGAGACTCCACAGCCTCCCTGGGCAGCCTGTTCCAGTGCTCTGTCACCCTCACAGTGAAAAAGTTTTTCCTTATGTTCGCGTGGAACCTCCTGTGCTCCAGCTTGCACCCGTTGCCCCTTGTCCTGTCATTGGCCATCACCGAGAAGAGCCCGGCTCCATCCTCCTGACACTCGCCCTTTACATATTTATAACCATTAATGAGGTCACCCCTCAGTCTCCTCTTCTCCAAGCTAAAGAGACCCAGCTCCCTCAGCCTTTCCTCAGAAGGGAGATGTTCCACCCTTTCCATCACCTTTGTGGCTCTGTGCTGGACTCTTTCCAGCACTTCCCCATCCTTCTGGAATCGAGGGGCCCAGAACTGGACACACTATTCCAGATGTGGTCTCACCAGGGCAGAGCAGAGGGGGAGGAGAACCTCTCTCGACCTACTGACCACAGCCCTTCTAATACACCCCAGGATGCCATTGGCCTTCTTGGCCACGAGGACCCGTTGCTGGCTCATGGTCACCCTGATGCCCACCAGGACCCCCAGGTCCCTTTCCCCTACGCTGCTCTCCAACAGCTCAGTCCCCAGCCTAGACTGGTACATGGGGTTGTTCTTTCCCACATGCAAGACTCTACATTTGCCCTTGTTGTATTTCATTACAGCTCTCCAGCCTGTCTAGGTCTCGCTGAATGGCAGCACAGCCTTCTGGTGTGTCAGCCACTCCTCCCAGTTTTGTGTCATCAGCAAACTTGCTGACAGTGCACTCAGTTCCCTCATCCAGGTCATTGATGAATATACTGAATAGCACTGGTCCCAGTACTGACCCCTGAGGGACTCCACTAGATACAGACACTAGATTCTGTCTCATTGACCACGACTCTCCGACTTCTTTCCTTCAACCGATTCACAATCCACCTCACTACCCAATCATCCAGACCACACTTCCTCAGTTTAGCTGTGAGGGTGCTGTGGGAGACAGTGTCAAATGCTTTACTGAAATCAAGATAAACCACACCCACTGCACTGCCATCATCTATCCGCTGGGTTATGTCTTCATGAAAGGCTATCAGGTTGGTCAAACATGACTTCCCCCTGGTAAAGCCATGCTGACTGCTCCTAATGACCCTCTTATCCTTGATATGCCTAGAGACAGCGCTGAGGATAAGTTGTTCCACCACTTTTCCAGGGATGGAGGTGAGGCTGACTGGTCTGTAGTAACCCGAATCCTCCTTCTTGCTCTTTTTGAAGACCAGAGTGACATTTGCTTTCCTCCAGTCCTCAGGCACCTCTCCTGTTCCCCACGACTTACCCAACATGAAGGAGAGTGGTCTAGCAATGACTTCTGCCAGCTCCCTCGGCACCCGTGAGTGCATCCCATCGGGGCCCATGGATTTATGTGTGTCCAGCTTGCTTAATTGATCCTTAACCCAGTCCTCATCAACCAAGGCAAACACCTCCTTTACCCTGACTTCTTCTGGGGCCTTAACTCTTGCTCCAGTATCTCCTTGAGAAGGTAGGCCAGCAGCAGCAGAAGCTATAGAAGAATAAACGTGAACTCCTGCCCACATCTGACAACTTCACCCAGCGTCAGTTCTTGTTCAAGCTAACTAGGGCTCATATCGAAGAGGAAGGTCCCTGAAAAATCAGCATGAGGGAAAATAAATAAGAAGATTTAAAACATCGTGTCATTGGGGTGGTTTGAGTAATAATGTCCATAAATAGATGTGGCTTAAAATGTCTTACATACAGTGCAAGTGGTTAATACTGAAAATGTTGTGGTGCAAAAATTAAAAAAAAAAACCCAAACCACCTTTTCCTTTTTTATTTTTTTACTCATAACTACTAGATTTCTGTTTTACTTTCTCACTTGTTCCCCTAGCATTCCCTACTGCAGATCATTTCATTGTTCTTAATCAAAATAGAGAAAACTGTCCAAATTTTCCCTCCAATAGCAGAAATGATGTGATATTAATGACAACTCTTTCTGAAATTCCAAAGAAGCACTAACTTCCCATTTAATGCAGTTCTTTTTAACCTAATTCCAGCTGATGATAATTTTTCTTTTTGTGTTCATGTATTTTTCACATTTGTAAGGAATTAATATGAAACCTATGAAGATAGATGGAGGCAGTGCTTCCCCACTAGAGAGTTGTGGCTATTTAAGGAGAAATGCCCGCTGGGATTTATTTAGTAAGTGAAATAGCTGGCTAGTTCATTAATAACACTCAGAGACGCATGACTATCCTCACCTAAACCTGAAACACGTTGCTGCAGAAGACAAAATTAATACCTCAAATGACTTGTTGGCATTATGTTCAAATCTACTTTCTTTTTTTTTTTTTTCAAGTGACAAGAGCAAAGGCAAGCCCAACACCTTTCCATAATTTAGCCACAGGGACCAAAATAGCCCAGTACAGCCATGCCAGTGACTCAAACAGGGCAGGATCTGGTCACTGGAGCACAAACTTTTCTGTTGTGCAATTCTCAGAGCTGCCCCCATCACAAGCTTGGCTCTTGTGCTCTCCCTGCAACTTCCAGATGCAGTATAAAAGCTGGCAGAGACCAGGGACCGTTCCCAGCAGGCAATTTAGGTGAAGCCAATCCATGCCGGAGGCTGAGTTTAATAGTATGAACATGGCCAGACTCTGCTTTTTGGCCTAAAGATAGATCTGGTGCAGGTTAACTCCCTAGCAGAGATCTGTCCATCAAGTAGCAACTACTTCTGTGCTCAAAGAGCAGTTCAATTAATAACAACTACTGGCGCTGCTCATGCTAAACACGAATCACAGAATCACAGAACGGTTTGGGTTGGAACGGACCTTAAAGACCGTCTAGTTTCAACCCCCCTGCCGTGGGCAGGGACACCTTCCACTACACCAGGTTGCTCAAAGCCCCATCCAACCTGACCTTGAATGAAGTCTACCTGAACTGTGCAGCTTCAATATACCTGATTTTCTCCCATGCCACAGGGAGCAAAAGTTGTGAATGAAGGGCAAGTCTGAAAGATACTTGTCCTGTGGACATCTGAGCGGACATCTGCTGGGTAAACTCCTCCAGACCGCGCTATGTAGCTCTTCCCTGTGGGATCCCATTGCACAGCATCAGCTTCCAAACAAGGTGTACAGAATGGCCAGCTGGGAGCACAGCAGCCTGTGTAGCTGGTTTTGTCGTGCTGCAGAGTAACTGCCACCAAGCCCCAGCGGGCAAGTGGACGATATATGGCATAGAAACCTCGAGCGAGCTGCTGTGGCCAAACATGTTGCATAAACGGAGGTGGCCCAAGGCGGTTTGCGTGCAGCTCAGCCCATTTACCAAGGCAATGCTGCAACATTTTGAAAGTGATACCTTTGGTTCCTCATAGGAGGATGGTAACAGAGAGGATTCTTTGGACCTCCCCAATGCTCCCCAAAGCCACGGGAGTTGTCTGATTGGCCATCCGAAGGCTGTAAAGATCAAGCATCCTTCACCACCCTCCAGGAACAGCACAAAGAAGAGCTCTTCACCTTCGTCTTAATGCGTCTGGGTGGCTGACACTGATCCAAGGACTGTCCCAACCTAGAGCCTCCTTCTACCTGGTAATGACTGAAATCTTCTCATTATTCAGCCTCTTAACTTAAAAAGTTCTGTCCTTCTTAAACGGGCTGGAGATTTTATAACTTCCATGTATAGCTGCATTGCACTGTTATAGCCTTAACTGTGCCGTGACTCCAGTCTATCAAGAGTCACTCCTAGAGATTACAAATATCAGTAAGAGAGAAGAGTTTTTGTTGCCTGCAGGAAGCACCCTGAAAGGAAACGCAAGCACTCAGAAATTTATCCCGGAAATCAGGTAATTCTTGAGGTGAAGGAAAAGCAAGAGCCTCTAAGCAAGAATAGGGAGAAGTTGGATTTTACCTTAACTGTGAAGGAACTTTTTCTGCTTTTTTTTTTTTTTAATTAGAAAAGCTTGAGGACACACATTATGTTGTTCTGTATAAATATAAAATTATAAATGTATAAAATTGTCTTATTTTTCTTTCTGAACTAACAACTTTAACTTCCATAAGGCAAATCAAATTTATTGCAATGTATTACAAAGTATCAAGGAATCTCGGCTAAATACCTGGTCAATTAATGCATTAATTAAAAGGGGACTTAAAATTGTACTTTTCTGCACACAAGTTTCTTCCTGTGCCGCAATCTTATGTATACTTCAGGAAACCCTTAGGACAATAAACATTATTATAAAGAAAGAGTGTAAAACCTCTTCTAGGTAACACTTGGTCGTGAAGAACATTTCTATATGTCAGTTCTCAGCCCATTATGACTGTGGAGGGACAACCCTCTTACTAATGTCTTGGTCACCTTTCTCTGTAGTGACGGGAGTTCCCAGTCCACCCTCTGCCATGAAAATCCTTTCCTTTGTCTTTGTTCTCCTCTTGGCGGTATTCCACGGAGCTGCAGGTAAGATTTAAATGAAGATGAGGGGCTATATAGAAGGAGATACTGGTGTCTTACAAAGGTCTCCTGTCTCCTCTGGGAAGTGGCCAAGCTGCCTCCTGCAAAGAATCTTCAAACATATCACCAAAACTTGTTGGCAGATTACAGATGATACATGAAATTAGCAGGCAAACACTCCAACCATCAATTCAGTGCCTTTGCTAGTCCTCTGAAAAACCAGTCTGAGTTGAAAGCACTAGAGGCAACCCCAAAATTGCTATTCAGCACCAGCATTTTCCCCATTAAAGCTTGCAGGCTCTTACACTTAAATCACTTTGTCTCTGGGTCATCCTATAATAAACCACTTATAATAAAATATTCTTAAACTGCACAGAAAAAAAAAAAAGGAAGCTGGTCCCATGCTTTCCAAAAAAGAATCTGGTCCTGTGCTCTCCAAATATCCTTTGTTTCAGGACCTCGTACTTGAGGTGGAGAGGCAGAAGATGGTGAGTTAATGTTGAAATACTACTGGTAGCTTCTGGTCGGTGGAGAAACCCGTGCAACCACAAGTGGTGGTGTAAGGCTGTGCCTGTTGGGGGGACGCAGAGAACCCAAATCCCACTTTACTGTCCAGAAGAAGAGTCTGTGTTTAAACACTATCCCTGAAAATGGCACAATTACAGCGCAGGGCACTGTGTGCACAGAAAACTGCCAGTGGAGGTTTGGGGCTGATCTCTGTGGGAACAGGGTGGAATGTGCCCTCTAAGAGAGTGAGGATGGGAAAAGACTGTGATGAATTGCAGAAGACCAGAACGTGGGAGAAGTGTCATATATGGTTGCCTGATCTTATTCTTACCTGGGCCTTTGCTTATGGCAGTTCTCACACGCAGGACCCTGGGCAAAGTGTTCCTTTGATCTGATTTATGTCCTTATTTAACATACAGGTACACACAGCGGATGTTTGGGGTGTTTTCAGTAGGACCACTCTTCTGGGTATACGAAAGCAAGAAATTGATCTGAAAGAAAGTGTTTCTGAGAGCTGAGACTACTCACAATCATCTCTGCCATGTCCCACAGACAGACAGTTTGGGACCAGAAGTGCGTTATGCAGCCTTCCCAGCACTCCTTTATTTCTGCCCGGGATTTTCTGGGTACTGATGCTTGTGCATGCACCACACCGCTCATGTGCTGTGAATCTAACACACCAGGGATGTGCTGGATCTGCTGTACATGTGTAATATTCATGGTCTGTTTGCTGGAACAAACTCCCTGCTTTCTGGATATGCTGGAATTAGTGTTGTTGCACGGATGAGCTGTGAAACTGGAATTAATTGGTTCGTGTGCAGTCAATCAGGTGCATCCAGAAAGCATCAGCCTGCCAGGCTGATAATTAGTGATAATTATCACTATTAATCAACCAAACAGGGCCAGGCAACACGCTGCCTAATTGGTAGTCTGCTCCTTAGGGTAATTTTGACCCCTGACAACCAGCACTTTCATAGATAAAACCTGTTCTGGGAACAGCACAGGCTGGTGGCCATTCCCAGAAGGCAGTTTGAATGTGAATATCCTATTTTAAGAGGGAAGAAAGTTTAGCCATGTAGAAGAGAGCAGTACCAAACTGCTCGGCCTCAGACCCAGAGGGCAATGCCTGGTGTGCTGTGCTTACTAACATGGAAGTGGTCATTCCGCATGCATTGATGAGTATATCCATGCACAGGGGCCATCTATGTGGACTACTAGACACCAGGACATGTTTTGAGACATGGGTCAAATTTATAGAGAGGGAAATGGGCCAAATCTATGGAAATCCAGACATGTAGAAATCCTCATCTTTCTGCCCCTAGAAGTGGCAGCCTCCCAGCTGAGCTGGGGCATCTCTTCTTAATCGTGACCTACAAGACTTTAACAGCTGGTAAGTTGTCCACTTACTGTTTTCTATAAGGTTTCTGGTCTGTCCCCAAAATCTGATATCCTGAGGGGGTCCTGGGTTTTGAGACACAGTTCTTACATCCAAAGAAGGGATTAGAGCATTTGCTTGATGGTTCTGCCCATAGACTTCCTCCTCCAAGGGCTGCATTAGGACTGTCATGACTTTGGACACCAGTGTGGCATGGTGTCAGCTCGCAGGAATTTAGGAAAATGCAAAACCCTGCCAGAAACAGCAGCCTCCTACTTCTACTTCTTCTTCTTTTTTTTTTTTCTTTCTTTTTTTTTTTTTTTTATGGTACAGGCTTTGCAAAACCTGCAAGACCTTTTATGCGATGTGGATATCGTGGGACTTTCTGCTTCCCTGGGTTATGCCCTCGTGGCAATGCTTATCTGGGGATCTGTCGTTCGGGGTATTCTTGCTGTAAATGGTAAGTTCAGGATTTAACTAGGGCAAAGATGACTTGAAATTTGAAATTTTCAGTGAAGTCCTGCATAGCAGGATTTTCCCCATCAATGTAAGCCTGAAAACCCTGAAATATTCTTTCCTTTGTGTAGGTTGTAGTGTGGCTAGTTGCAGAGGCTCTCCAGGGGCCTGGGAATGATGGCTTTTTACATCACTGGATTCAGGGGACTGTTATACCGGTCATCAAGGATTTGTCATTCTTCTTTCAATAAAAGCAAGATCTGGGGAGGCTGCATGGCTGCTGTGTGTGGTGTTGTCATTCATTTCTCTGGAAGTGTTATTTCCCTTTAGACATTTGAAGAAGAATTCTGTAGTGAGAATTCCTGAACCTGCCAGGAATGCATAGTTTACCAAAATATTTTCCCCTCTTGGGTTGCCAGTTGAAGGAGTGCTGGCATGTTCTTCACCCATGCCTGCTAGGGATCCTCTGCTGCGACCAAAGCTGGGGTCAGTCACCGTTTCCGAAGGGAGCACAATAGTCTTCTCCAGTGTGATGCTTCATAGGACTTCTGCTCTGAAAGCTTTGGGTTCCCATCTCCTGGTTCAGAGCTTTCAGACCTGGGAACATCATCCTATTTCATTATAGGAACTAAGAAGGACACAGTGAGTGGAACAAAAGGAGGCAGGTTGCCCCATATTAAAATTTGAAGCCTGGTTTTACCTTTGGTTATTTTGTCCGATAGAAACTGGGAGTAAATCTGCAAAATCCGTATCAGCTGCAGTAGCAAATCATCAGATCAGAGTTAGACCTGTGACATGGCTTGAGACAGCTAGACAACATGTACGAAAAGCTAAAACCCTCGTTACTTCAATCAGTTTTCTTGCAAGAGCTTTCTCCTCTCCTGTCCTGAACCCTACAGAAAACCTAGAAGCTGCAGGTTGCTCAGTGAGCTCCTGACTCTGCAGTTGCTCTCGCATGGTCAGGATCATCCTTGTGCAAACCAACCAACCTTCGGACTAGCACTCGGTGACTCTGGCCAGCAAATAATTTTCTGCCCTGAGACTAGCTGGCAGGGCAGAGCTCACGCGTGTACATCCAAACTCAGCCTCCAAAGCAGGGCAACCCCAGCCTGTTCCAAACTCTCCTGGGCACATACTGTCTCCTGAGTCCTGCCCAGGTTTTGCCAGAGAGTGACCTCAGGCCAACAAGCCCTGTGCCAGAAAAGCCCTGGGGCTTAGCACAGGCCAAGGACCTTGGCCAGGCTGAGCTAGGGAACATCTTTGGGGCTAAGGGGAGTACATGTGTCTCTGAAATACAGTGGGAACTGACCTCAGCTCTCCCATGGCCTGTGTGAAGGGCAGCACTCATGGATGCTCCACAAAGGCAGGAGCAGTAATGGTTGGTGTCCTAGGTTACAGTGTAAGATGTGCCCAAAAAAGTATTCTGTTACCATCTTCAGGAGCTGTTGAGACCAGGTGGGGTGGTGCTCCCTGCCTCCCCCCTCTGGACTATCTCCTGTCAATGGGCACAACAATGCCTTATCGCCTGACCCATAGATAACTCGCTCCTGGACTATCTCCTGTTCATGGCCCATCAAGGAACTGCCTCACGACTCCCCATCCCATGGTGAGATGCTCCGCCCGGGGGGAAGGAGCCAAGCAGTCCAGGCCAAATAAAAACTGAGATCTCCAACACCCGAGCAGCCTTCTTCCCCTGGATTCCCAGAGGAGATTTTCCCTCCCTCACTGGAGCTCCAGAGGACAAGAGCTACCTACCTACCACTGGACCTTCGGAGGAAGACCAGACCCTTTTACAAGATCGCTGCTTCCACAGAACTACATCCATCGCTTCAGGAGGGCTGCAGCCAGCATCTTATCGGACTGCTACTGCCACCCTAACAGGGGGTCAGGTTGTATTCCTGACCCTGTCAGTGTAAACCAGGGGGTTGGTTTTTTTCTCTGCCTTGTGTTATATATATATATATATATTAGTAAAGAACTGTTATTCCTATTCCCCATATCTTTGCCTGAAGGCCCCTTAATTTCAAAATTATAATAATTTGGAGAGAAGGTCGTTGCATTTTCCATTTCAAGGGAGGCTCCTGCCTTCCTCAGCAGACACCTGTCTTTCAAACCAAGACAGTTGGCTTTTTAAGGGAAACAACCAACACAAGTACCTACATGCAAAGGGCTGACACGAAGCCCCGAGCTTGCCATTTGTTGCAGAGCATCTGGCCTCCCTTCAAAGCAGATGTTTCTCCAAGTGACTCTGCCACCACTGAAACCACAGCCTTGTGAAGGGCAGGAAACTGGGCCAACGGCCACCTTGCAGGGACTCCCCTGGATGGGGGACCTGAGGAAGTTGCCAAGTGGAGCCAAACCAGCAATTTACAGTTTATGGCCTAAGAAGTTTTGCACAATCCACGGTAGGTGAGCGTTTCTTTCACAAACTGGAATGGCACAAGATGTTTTGCTCAAGGACTGAGGACTTTGCAGAGAGGGCTCAGCCCTTGTTATTTTAGATGCAGCTCTGGAGACCATCCAGTGTCTGTAGCCAGCATCATGCAGAATACTGTATCATCACTCTTTTAGCTCACCGCCACAAACAGCTGCCCTTGCATTTATTGCTGGTGTATGGCTCCAAGAGCCATTCAAGAGTGCAACACAGGCTGAAACCTCACTCCCTAGAATGCTGTGTGTCTCCTTCTGTCTTCTTACCCCAATTCCATCTCACCCAGCACTCTGTGCATGTTTGAATTCATCTCACAGCTCTCCCAGGAGGTAGAGATGCTAATGAAGGTGGAATAGAAAATACCAGACAGACAGCATCAGAACTGGTGGAGTGGGACTCTCCATGCCATGGCAAGATGCAAGCGTGTGAAGCAGCTAAAGCTCATTTCAGATACACATCAAGCCCTCAGTGAAACGGCAGGTTATGCAAAATCACAGTTTGTGCCACCAGGACGCTCCTACCTCCCCCAGTGGTACTGCTGTCACTCTTTTAGCACAGCCCCTATTTCTCTGAGCAGGACTGAGAGAGGACTTTGTTTCATAGCACAAAGGCGTGAAGAATAGGAGATCTGCGCACCCTGGCGCCCCAGCAGCCCTCTTTGTGCCTGAAGCTTGGAGATGCTCCCAGCACCTCACTGGCAGCACAGTTTGTGTCCCTCTTTTCCATAGTATTTTTGCTCAGTCACTGCTGCTCGGTGCGGACTGACATCCGTCACAGAGATGATGAATATGGATCAGGATGTGGAGTTGCTTGACCTCAGGGTGAGCACACACAAGTGTTCAGGGAGGGCTTGGGTGTAGATGGCGCAGGACCAGTCCCCGTGAACAGCTTGGACACAACTAGCCAGGGGTGAGACAGAGACGGCTGGCCTCAGGAACAGGCTGGTGTTTGCATGAGTCTGAAATATCATGGGAGGCGACCAACTTTCAGTGTCCTTCTTGTAATCACAGTACACAAAAATAACATTTCCTTTGAAGTGGGCTGTGGAATTAGCAGTTTTCTTGTTTCCTGACGGATTGGGGAATAGGTGGAAAGTCTACATAGAGAAGCCAGTGTCATCCAGGCTGTTTTCATCTGCACTTGACATTAGATGACAATGTTCCTTTTTTAGACCATGGCAGAGAAATGGGAGTTTGTTAAGTGGGATTTGCCAGGCCTGTTTTGAACACCACTGTGAGGATGACGTGGCTTGCACTCTGTCTGCTGTGGAAGGAGCAGGAGGTGAAGAGCTCAGCCCAACTGCTTCATCACTGCAAAAATGGGCACGTAGCCCGTCGAGTCCTGCCCCTGGTATGTATTGACAGGCGCTTTTGTTTTGGCTGTGTCACCTCAATCCCCTTACACACAGCAGCAGGCATTGGCAAGCTGCTTTGCTAAGCAGGATGGCACCTTGGAAGAGCAATGGCCAGTGGCTCCTCCTGGACCCTCCACAGCTCCCAGCCTTGTGTCACAGGTGAGTCTCTGCAAGAGGACATCTGTCCCTGGGTCGGTGGCTCCTCTGCTTCTTCCGAACATGCAGCGGTTGTCTTCCACCATTTCTGCAGTGGCTGGATCACACAGGCACTTGGCATCCTGACAGGGTGGGAGAAGGAAAAACCCAGCTGCCAGCCTGTACTGCCAAAATCCTCAACCCCTGGTAGCTGGGAGGAGGATCTTGAGTACTCTTCCAAACATTGGAAGAGGCAACCCAAAACTCAGGCGTGCAGCACAGTCCCCTCCCGACAGGCAAGGACTGTCACTTGTCCTGGTGGCATGCTGATCCTACAGCTACAGCCAGAAAAAGGGAAAAGGCCTTGGCCCAATTATTTTTTTAAGACTGATGAGCTGTCATAGCACCAGAGCTGAAGGAGGTGATGGGCTGGGAGCAGCTGCATCTGGCAGACAGGGTCGTTACAGAGCTTCATTAGGGTGGTAGTTAACTACATCCCTGTGCTGTTGCTCTTCACCACATGCACTAGCTCAGTTTTGGGGTGGTAGAGAAAATAAGAAGCTGTCCTGAGTGCCCTGCTCCTGACCACCGTGGCAGAGTAGTTTTGGCTGCCAAGCGATGCCTCCGGAAACAGAACTGTAAATATTTTGTACAATTTCCCTCACTGGGGAGAGAAATTGTGGCAGGAAAGAGCAATGCAATATGATGAGGTGCTGGGATAAAAGGTATATTCATGTAACCACTCAGTGAATACACATTATGCATGAGTATGTTATTAATATATATGCACACATATATACATATGCTTGACGAATTTGCAACAAGGCTGAAAAAGCGTACAAAGGTGGCACCATCAATACATTGAGAACCAATAAAGGGTTACATACAGCAAAACACTTCACACAACAAAGTCACAATTAAAGCTTGTCATTCATGGCGTTGCCAGTTGGATGGAGATGTCATCCCATGTGGCATCTTTCCAGTTATTTTCAAGTGAAGCATAGAGAGCACGCTTCACTTGGGGGGAGGAATACAGAGCTCCTTTGTGTCGCAAAAGCGGATTGCTTGCCAAGGTCTAACGAACAGGAATGCAGTGTGTCCCAAGAAGTGTCCAGCAAACCACAGTGCCGAACGGCCCTTACGCAAGGTGGGATGACACAAGACCCAGGGCTGGAGGCCTGGGAATCCTTCTCAGAGGTGTCAGAAGAGGAAAGCAAAGCCTTGTTTTCACTGGTAGGGGGAGAAACAGGAAAAGGAGCTTTTGGGCTGGACGTTTTGAGGTGTTGGCCATCCCAAGGGACACTTTGCCACGTGGAGAGACCAGCTGGCTGGGACGAAATTGCTGCTGCCGCCACCAGGAGCCAAAAGGCTGCGGGAGGCTCCTACCCCCAGGCTGTGGGGTACATCCTCCTGTCAGTGACTGGTCACTTCTCCTCCTGGACAGGCTGTCCCTTCTCTTCTGTCCTGTCCCTTTGCAGGCGCTACACGACACGCAGGCAGGGACCCTCCTGTTCACCTCTGACTCCTGTCTCTTCTCCCCAGAGCTGTGACCCTGCCGGTGACTCGCAGCCATGAGGATCCTGCCTCTCCTTTGTGCTCTCCTCCTCCTGATGCTCCAAGGAGCAGCAGGTAAGAAATATGTGGGGGGACGTGGAAGATTCTGTAGGGTGGATTTGGCAGCTGAGATCGTGAGTCATACGTGACTTCTCCTGGTCGCTGTGGCATCTTCCCTGGGGTCCCTCACACCCTACATCTTTAAGGAAAGGCTCCCGCTGCAGGTTCTGCAGCTGGGACAAGAGCTGGGATCCTGTAACAAAGCTCTTGTGCTGCAGAGATGAGAATTTCCACCATCTCCGTACCTCCTGGCCCATGTCTGTCTGAGCCAGCAGTGCTGGGCACAGCAGCCCTGCTGGAAAGGAGGAGGAGGAGGGAGGAAGGCAGATCCTGCTTCCCCCCTCAGGGTCCTCCCTTGTGCTGTGAAAGAGCCAGCAGGCATGTTGGAGAGCCTTTCCCAGAGGCTGCTGTGGGACAGTAGACACTTGCCTGGACATTTGTGGCAGGGGACAGTCAGGGGTGGGCTCATGCTGGCCGCTCAGAGACCAGGGGCTACACTTAGCATCTTGGCAGGACCATGCCGAAGGTCTCCTCTTTCTGTGCTCTGCAGGGCTGTCCCTTACTCGAGGATCACCCCAGGACTGTGAGCGTCGCGGGGGCTTCTGCTCTCACGGGTCATGCCCTCCGGGGATCGGTCGTGTTGGCGTTTGCTCCGAGCGAGATTTCTGCTGTCGGAGGTAGGTTCAGGGCTGACCCAAGGGATGAGGGTTGCTGCCTGTTGGGGTTAGAGGTGAGGCTGTTGCAGAAAGAGGGGAGAATATGCAGCCCAAGGGCACAGGAACATCCCTGAGCCCTCACTACTGCCCTAGTTGGGACAGGCACTGCCAGACCTTTCCTCCTGCAGCCGATGGTATCCCTGATGGCCTTCTGGGTCCCTGGCACCAATCTCCAAGCAGCCTTCTGAGACCAGCCTGCACTCCTACACCGTGGTCCAAGCAATGCTGCGCAGAGGCACCAAGCACGGCTGGGAGCGGCGGCAACGCCAGATGGCCGGACCTCGGTCCCGCGGGAATTTCTTACCCCTCACCCCAATACAAGGTGGTGGTTTATATTCCCGCTGCCAAGATGTGTGTGTGTGTGTCCTCAGGAAACGACGTGCGGGCGTGCATCTCTTTTCTCTGCCTGCAGGGACGGGCGGAGAAGATGGGGTGAGTTCCTGATAGGCACTGACCTACAAACACACACCCACCCCACTCTCACCTACCTTCTCTCCAAGTTGGCCCCAGGTCACAGCAGCATCCCCCCCCCCAGTGTGCAGGGGGACCCACAGGGACCCCAACACCAGCCTTCTCACTCAGAAAAGGCATCCTTGCAGCTCACATCCAGGATCAGGGATGGAGGGGGTCGATACAAACCCCCTAACTTCAGTGGGTGCCTGCTGGTTGTCCGTTGGGTCCCCAACTGGGTCAGGAGTCCCTGTGGTGCTGTTTCACAGGACATACCACCCTGGTGGCCTTAGGTCCACCCCCAGCTGTGGGGCCTGGGTGCGTGGCACCAGGGGGGTGTCGTGGGGTCCAGGTGTAGCTGAAGGGGTGGGGGAAGTCATTCTGCTCCTGAAGAAATAGGGAATGATGGCTGTGCCAGGGGGCCACTCAGGACCTTGGGAAAGTTCACTGCTGTGGTGTAGGTTTCAAGACCTGGGGCTGGGCCGGGGAGGACCAGGCTGTGGGTCAGCATCATGCGTGAGACTTGGGTCAGGGAGGTGGCCCCTGCACTGCCATGGGGCAGTCCCCACGGGGGCTGGAAGGGCAGGATTCATTCTGTTGCCCCCAGCCAGGGAACAGGGCAGGCCAGGGGGCCTGGGAGCAGCCTCAGCCTGGGGCATTGGGCACCTCCGTGGGTACAGGCCAAGGCCAGGCTGGGACACCAGCTGTGGGTCAAGGACTAGGTCTGGATCAGTTGGGCCAAGCTGCAGCTCTGGTGAGGGTCCAGCACAAGATGCCCAGCTCAAGGCAACTCCGCTGGGCAGGGGTTGGCCCCAGCCATGGCCTCCCTTCAGTGCAGGCTAGAAGCCCTCTCCACACTGCGATCAGCAGCCCTTGGCTGGCCCTGCGCTGGTCCGGAGCCTGGTACCAAACCTCCAGGATTGAGGATACTCCCAAAGATATGACCACAGACTCTCAATCCTCCTTCTATGGATTGCTGCTTGGGGGAGATCCCCATCATGCATCTCTCTGATAGATGGCACCAGACCCTTGGTATCTGATGTATCCAACTACAAGATCCTTCGTCTCTCCAAGATCCAGCTCCCAGAGCTTTGGTCTCTCTGGGCACTGGACCAGTGCTCTTGGTACACTCTCCCATACCCAGTACTCTGGCTTGAAGTCTGCTAGAGGACTGCACAACCATGGAGGAACGCCATAGAGAGACTGTTTATACAAAAAATAGTCAGAAATAAAGCTTACTAGGAATATAGGACAGATTATGGTGATCAGATGTAGGGCATGGCCAGAGAAGCATATTGACTATCAGCTGCTTACATGAGCTTGGCCCCTTTCACCCCTTGCTTCTCTGTTTTCCATGGCCTGTTCCTCCATGACCCATATTGATCTTTACCTTTCTGAAGCATCGTATAATTCCTATAAATCCACAAACTCTCTTGATCAAGTCCACACCTCCAAGGCTTATAAGTCCTATTCATCTTCATTCAACAGTATCCCTTAGTTTGCATAGCTTTGAACAGAGACTTTCTTCTATTGAACCACATTTGTGGGTTTTGTGCCAGAAACAACAATTTTAGCAGCAAATTTGGACAGAATTAGGTGGGCTGTGGTCTCACCTCACCACTTTTCCTTTATTCACTGTCTGTTTATCAGAGTAGCCATCAAAAAGGTAGTTTTATGCTTGTCACTTCTTGGCATGTCAAATACAAACCACCTTGGCAAGGATGGAACGATTCTGGTAATCTTAAAAGGAGAGAAAAGTAAAATATTTTGCATCATCCTGCATGTCACACACTACCTGCTTACCAAGTGAACTGAGAGGAAAGGAAGCGACAAATATTTTATCCTTTTATGGGACTGGTTGCTACTGATGCCTACACCAACCAGTCTGATTTGTCCATCCCAGGCAGCTCATGCTGAGCTGCTGCAGCCTGAGTGCTCACTGTGACACACGAGGATAATGGTGAAGAATGCAGCAGCCCCCAGGAGGCACCTCAGCCTGTCCCACGGCAGCAGGGAGGGATGAGGTGCAACCCCATCACCCCCACGCAGATGGGTCACTTTCTGATTGGACAAAGGGAGATGTGTCAGCAGGAATAAGCATATGTCCCACCCACCAGCAATGGTATAAATCCCGTACTTTTTACATCTATAAAAGAGCTCCTTGGACACAAGGACATCCGGACAAAAGTGATTCCTGTTGAGTTTGTAGCTGCCTGAACAACAAGACCTACATCAGGTGGGTGACTGATGGATCTATTTCTGAAAAACTGCCTGTACAACTTCTTTGTTCAAATCCCATCACTCTAGACTCGACTAATGACAAACTGTTGGGAGTATCCATGCATGTAACTAGCCCATCAGAGATGTCTGGGAAAGAGAATAAACCTGCTCACGAATCTAAGAGCCCAGAACATGTGGCAGATGGGACCAGGTTTTCCTAGGTACTGGAGAGACTGGAAAAGGGCCTTGATGCTGGAGGAGACACCCCGAGATGTTCTGTTCCTGGGGAAAAGGGTCTTTCCTCAGCAAAGGCAGGAGGTATTTTCCCACAGCACTGTGGAGATTTCCCATCCTTTCAGGCTTTCAGTTAACGCAAAAGGTTGATTTGTGTTTCCATTTCTGGGCACCAAGGCACTTCCCTGCCCTCTTGCTGCTGCCTGGGTGGGTGCTGCGTGGGGCAGGGGCAGTAAGTGTGGGGCTGGGGGGGGTCTTTGCTGGGAAGCCTGAGAATGGTGTTGAGTTAAGGATGGGCACTCCCAATGTGAGCTGGGAGGACCTTCTGGAGCCCAGGGATGCAGCGGTGATTGGGCAGGGTGTTTTGGGCAGCCGGCTTTGGACTGGGTGAGGTGATGGAGAGCACCGGATCACCCTTCATCTAGTGTGGCATCTGCAGACACATGCATTTCCCAAAATACCAGAGCCAGGATCCTTTCTCGCCCACAGCCTGGGCATGGCACTGAGCGTTGGTCACGAGCATCTCCTGATGGGCAAACCTTCTCTGCTCTGGCCTTAGGTTAAGGAGAGGCAGAAATGAGAGAGGAAAGTCAGAAGCAGCAGTTCTGATCGGCTTGAAATCATATCAGGAGTCATGCTGTGACTGGGGACAACCCCGGAGACAGCCGCTTTCTGTCCATGGGAATTTAACCCCGGCGCAGAACCCTGGAGCTTTAGGTCTTTCCAGCCATCTGGGAATATGCGTGTTGTTCATGAGAAAAGTGTTTCATTCAGGAAGCAGGAGGGAGTAAAAGTTGATTAGTTCCATAACTTTCCATGGCAATTTTACGCCTGCATGTTCCAAATTTCACCGGACGTTGCTTTGACTGAATTGGCCGGAGTTGTCCCTGAGGTCTGCAGTGTGTGCTCTGGAGAAAGCCTGTGGAAGACCTTTGAGAAAGTCAATGGAAAAACATCAGCTTAGGTGGTGCGTTGCCAAGGGACTGAGGCATCCTGAAATGCTCCCCAGATATGCAGGGTGGTGCAGACCTAAGAACTGTTCTTCAGGGCAAGGTAGAGGACTCACCATCTGCTTTTGTTGGAGATTTCTGCTCTGCAGTTTGGTAAACCACAGCGCCCAGGCTTCTGCAGTGCCTGGTGTCCTTCATGTCCTTATTGCCTTGATGTCCCCCTCTGCAGCCCTGTGAAGACCCAACGGAGGTGTCAGTCATGAAGATCTTGTACCTGCTCTTCCCCTTCTTCCTCCTGTTGCTCCAGAGTGCTGCAGGTGAGAGGGGAAGAGGGGAGATGGGGTGAGGGGGGAAACCCCGTCACTGGGTTTTTATGACATCCCATGAAGTGACCATGTTAGTTGGAGTGATGCAAAACTTAGCGGACACCGATGAAAGATGTTTTCCAAGTGTCCTTCCAAGAGGACATGAATGAGGGTTGGAGAGAGATGCTGGAAGTAGAAGCCTGTGGGTCAGGAAAGGGTTTGGTTTGAGGCTCCAACCCTTCCCTCTGCTGTTCCTCCTTTGGTGCCTCTGGATGATATTTTACCCTATACAGGGATAGGAGAGAGCCCCGGGGGTTGTTGATTTGGTGGGTGTCCTGGGGCTCAAAGCTGTCCCTTCTCCTCCAGTGGCGTCTCATCCAGCTAAGAGTCCCCAAACTTCATTACCCCAAGGCATGATGCCTGCAAGGGCTAGGCAGGACTTCCCATCAGAGGTCCCCCAAAGGCAGGATGCAGGCAGGGCTGGGACATGGGAAGGGAGGAGTGCCTTGCTTGCCAGCTCTGCTGGTCCAGGCAGCAGGGGACACGGAGCTGGGGAGCCAGCATGGCTCTTCGTTGTCCTCCTGCTGCTTCTTCCAGTCTCTGTTGTGGTGTGCACCCACTTTAGAGTGAAAGAATCCTTCTAGGTGAGACACGTTGCTATTGAAAATGCAGCTATGGTGAGATTGAAGGTGAGTCCATGGACTGGCCTGAAATAAACAGGGAGTGCAAGTCTTTCTGCAACCATGCACTGCTACACAGGTTATTGCTCTAAATGTTTTGTGTGTATCATCCCCATGGGAACAGGAAACGTGTTCAGATGCAGACAAAGACGGGGATTCTGCAGTTTTGGGAGGTGCCCCACCTATACAAGAACTATTGGAATATGTTCAAGGTCTCAACAATGCTGCAGAAGGTAAGGTGTGGATTGCTGGCTGAGGAAAGAGTTTCTTCCTTTTGTCTGCAGAAATATCTGTCAAAAATCTCTGGTAGCTCACACCTGGCAAATATTCTGGTGCATTTCTGCTTTGTGGGAGGGGCCCAAGAAGGAAGGGAAAAGCCTTTGTGGGTTTGGCTGTGCCTGCTGTGGGTCTGAAGGAGCCCAAGGTCAGCCTGCACCTCCCCACTCCCCTTCGGTGCCAAGAGACTCACTCAGCCTTTGCAGAGGGCTCTCCCAAGCTAGCAGAGTGCAGCATACACTGTTCCTGCTGTATGGACATGGACTTGGAGTCAGGGCTGCCAACACTGAGATAACACGGGTCCAAACCGTCTGCAGTAAGGACTGAACTTCACCTGCTCTGACCCTGATTCTCCTGCACCTTAGACTTGCTTGTTGTTGCAGGGGAGGTGTGCGAGAGAGGGAGGAAGGGAAAAGTAAGTTACAAGAGGTGATGTGCTTGTCTGCTTTCTTTGTACAGTATCTGGCGTTGAGACCCTGAACTCTGCAAGCAAGATGCCCCCTTTGCTTCTGGCTGCTGGAACCATCCCCTGATGTCCTCTCCTGTCCCTGCCTCTGCCGTCCCCAGGTGGTGTGACAGCAGGAGTGGAAGTGCTGCTCCTGCTGCGTGCCTGAGCGCTCGGCTGGAGACATCCCATCACGGGCCTGGTGCTGTCTGGGCAGAGGCTGCTTTTCCTGGCTGAATAAAGGCGAGCATTTTGGCACTGCAGCGGGTGGGACCCGTGTGCTTTTCCTTGGGACGGAGGGTGTGCTGCGCCTGCTGTCTGTGGGGGTGGCAGTGGCGTGGTGGGAGGAGAAGCGCCTGGGGATGCTGGGGGTGACCACCGTGGCTGTCCCTGGGGATGCTCTTGCTTGGCTGCTTCCTGGGGACACCGAGCCTGGCAGTGCCTGCTGGGCCGGGGTGTTTGGTGTGGGTGTGATGGAGCTGCAGATGCTCCCTCCTGGCCAGCAGTAGCCCTGTCCTGGCTTTCATAGGCCCAGACTTCTTTCTTTTTCCTGGGCCCTACTTCCACATCTGTCTCTTTTTGTGCTGGGTGATGGTCCTTTCTTGTGATGAGTGCTCAGCCCAAGGAATGATGACTCTGAGGGAGGCAACGTCCTGCTGCTCGGTGGGGAAGGACTCCCCTTGGATGCTAAGCAGGAGATGTCTGTGCCCAAATCGACAAGGATGTAGCTACCACTGGAGGGGTCAGACTGCACATTTGTGTTTGTCTATTGCTCCGTGCACGCGCTGGAAATTTGCTCTCGATCTTGTCACTGGCTGGGCAAATAGGGGACAAGCTGGAGCCCAGGAAGGGCCCCTGCACTCTCTGGAGATGGTGGGTGGGCTGCCAGCAGTGTTGGTGGGAGGTGTTGGAGGATGCTGGGTCGCTGCAGCCCCAGCAGCAGCTCCCAGCCTGGGCAGAGCAGGAATGTCAACCCGAGGTGTCCCCATGGCCCTGGGCTGAATCTTGTCCCCTGTCTCCAAGAGCCAAGAGAAATTTCCCGATGGAAAGCAGGTGCTGTTTATGGCACTGGGGTGTGGTGCTCACTGCAGTCCCACAGCAGTCTGCGGGAGAGGCTTTCCAACACGGCTGCTGGTTGTGTCGTGGCACAAGGGAGGACCCCGAGGAGAGAAGCAGGATCTGCCTTCCTCCCTCCTCCTCCTCTCCAGCAGGGCTGCTGTGCCCAGTGCTGCTGACTCGGATGGACATGGGCCAGGAGGTATGGAGATGGTGACAAATCCTCATCCCTGCAGCACAAGAGCTTTGTTACAGGGTCCCAGCTCTTGTCCCAGCTGCAGAACCTGCAGCAGGAGGCTTTCCTTCAAGATATGGGCTGTGAGGGACCCCAGGGAAGACAACACAGTGACCAGGGGAAGTCACACGTGTCTCATGATCTCAATGGAGGAAAAATAAATCTCTATACCAAAACGTTTGGCTTCTGTCTTCCTGGAACTGTCTAAAGACAGACTGTTGGAAGTGTCTCTGAACACAAACAAACATCAGAGCTGCCTGGGAAAGAGAACAAACCTTCACATGAGTCTAAGAGCCCAGAACACATGGCAGATGGTACCAGGTTTTCCTAGGTACTGGAGAGACTGGAAAGGGGCCTTGATGCTAGAGGAGGCAGCCCGAGAAGTTCTGTTTTGGGGGAATGGGGACTTTCCTCAGCAAAGGCAGGAGGTATTTTCCCACAGCACTGTGGAGATTTCCCATCCTTTCAGGCTTTCAGTTAATGCAAAAGGTTGATTTGTGTTTCCATTTCTGGGCACCGAGACACTTCCCTGCCCTCTTGCTGCTGCCTGGGTGGGTGCTGCGTGGGGCAGGGGCAGTAAGTGTGGGGCTGGGGGGGGTCTTTGCTGGGAAGCCTGAGAATGGTGTTGAGTTGAGGATGGGCACTCCCAATGTGAGCTGGGAGGACTTTCTGGAGCCCAGGGGTGCAGCGGTGATTGGGCAGGGTGTTTTGGGCAGCCGGCTTTGGACTGGGTGAGGTGATGGAGAGCACCGGATCACCCTTCATCTAGTGTGGCATCTGCAGACACATGCATTTCCCAAAATACCAGAGCCAGGATCCTTTCTCGCCCACAGCCTGGGCATGATACTGAGCGTTGGCCACGAGCATCTCCTGACGGGCAAACCTTCTCTGCTCTGGCCATAGGTTAAGGAGAGGCAGAAATGAGAGAGGAAAGTCAGAAGCAGCAGTTCTGATCGGCTTGAAATCATATCAGGAGTCATGCTGTGACTGGGGACAACCCCGGAGACAGCCGCTTTCTGTCCATGGGAATTTAACCCCGGCGCAGAACCCTGGAGCTTTGGGTCTTTCCAGCCATCTGGGAATATGCGTGTTGTTCATGAGAAAAGTGTTTCATTCAGGAAGCAGGAGGGAGTAAAAGTTGATTAGTTCCATAACTTTCCATGGCAATTTTATGCCTGCATGTTCGAAATTTCACTGGACTTGGCCAGAGTTGTTCCCAAGGTCTGCAGTGTGTGCTCTGGAGAAAGCCTGTGGAAGACCTTTGAGAAAGTCAATGGAAAAACATCAGCTTAGGTGGTCCGTTGCCAAGGGACTGAGACATCCTGAAATCTTCTTGTTCAACCTGACTCCTACTTGGAGCACACTAAAAAATTTGCTCTTTGTAAGCTGCTGGGGCTCAGCCTTGTGTTCATCTGCATGTTCTAGTAATGCCTACTTACAATGAATGACTTCCAGATGCCTGAAGCCTTAAAAAACCTGTCCTCTGGAGGCAGATAGTTATTTTGTGTAGCAGCATTTTAAATTGGGGTGACACTACAGAACGACCTCCATAATATTTGGTGCTTTATTTTTGTTTTCATTATAAAACTATTAGGAGTAGAGTTTGAGATTCTCCCTTTTGCTCCTAATTGCCTCCTCTGCTGTGCTAGATACAGACTCCTAAGATGGAGGGAAGAGCCTCCTTCCTCTCTGGGAAGGGATCTTGGCACAATTCTGCATATATCTTATTTGAAAAAGGTGAAAGCCATTTCTCCTCATGACATTCTGCAACCTCGTTGTGATGACGCTTCCTTTAACAGTGTGTGCCATCTGCACCAGGCGGAGCAGCACTTCAGGCTCCATCAGCTCTTGTGGCAGGGCTCTAGGCACTCTATTTTTACATAAAATGCTGACCCTATCATAATATTTCTTCTCCTCCAAAGAGGACTGGGTGATCTGGACCTGAAATGGGTCAGGGAGCGTGGCATCTTTGGTGAACTCCAGCTTGAAGGTATTGGAGTGAAGACTTGCTGTGGAGATTGAGAGAAACATAGCTGGGTCTTCTTCTGAGCTTTGTTGAAACAGGAGAAGAAAAGAAACATATTATTAAGCAGAGGCAAACTCTGCATGAAGACTCCCTTTCCCTCTGCACTGAAAACGGTGAGAAAGTAGATGGTGTTTTGGGTAGAGAGGATTACTTACCTAATGTCAAGTGTCAAAAGATTGTGAGGTGCTGCCCAGCTCATCTGGGCTGGATCCCATGCACTTCCCTACCCAGATCCCCTGGGTGAAGGAACGTGTAGTTGGCGTGACTGTAAGCCTGGTGTAAGTCAGGTCGAGCAGCAAAAAGCGCTGGTGAAAACCACTGAGATTGTGAAGGGCAAAACACTGATGTGTCCCTCCTGACGTGCAAAACTTGCTGACTGTCTCCTGCTCCTCAGAACGGGAGCTGCAGGTGGGGATGGAATGGTTATCCACCCTGAGCGCCACAAACCAGAATCTTGGTAAGGCCTGCCTCACCACTATGTGCTTTGGACAACCCAAAGGGCTCCATCCCTCTTCTGCTGTCCCCTTCCCCCTGTCCTGGCAGAGCTCTTTGATGGTAACGATGGGAATGACCATGTAGAATTTATATTTAACAGTGTCAAGAGTACTCAGTGTTAAAGCCAAGTCCTTGACATCACTTGCACAGAGGACCTCGGACCTGGTAAAAATTAACGGTGAGTCTTGGTTTCCTTGAGGAATCAGGTTGAGTAACAGTAACAGTCAGCAGGCAAGCTAACCACAAACCCTTGGCAAGTTGTGAAGTAACTGCAACTTTTGCAGTTTTATTCCCTCCATTTTCTGCTTTATGGCCAGAATTTCATTGACACACCAGAAATAGGAAATAAAAAGCTATCTCGGTTATCAAGGAAATCACATGTAGACATGTATTCACACACATATATACATCTAGGTGTGTCTGCGCACGTATGCACATGTGTACACTTCTGTGTACTTAAGACATTAATATCAAAGTATTGAAAAACCCACATCACTAGTAACTAAATTGAGGAACCAATAAGCAATTAAAATATTTCAGCTTAGTTTTGATACAGAACAGTCTGTAAGACATGGTCTCACTTGCAGAGACCTTGGTCAATTAGAAACACTAACATTCAAAACAGGAAACATACCATTCCCTCTTATGAGATACTTCAGTAGTTATATGAATATGTTGCATGAACGATGTTTATTGTTGGCTGAAGTGTAAAGTAAAATATGATCTGAAAAAATGTTTAATATTCATGTCTTTTGATACTTATTGGGTCTGTCAGCAAGTGACTTGGTGCGGTGGAAGATCAGTAGATAGGAAAGGATCACTAGACCTTAGAGACTGTGCTGAGGCTTCTCAAATATACATTATATTAATTTATGAATTCAATTTGGCAGGGATTTTGCTGCTAAATAAACCACAGAAAAATGTAAATTGGGAAAAAAAAAAAGTCACGGCAAATGCTAGGAACTGAGGGAGAAAAAGCAGCTGAAAACAAAAGGTTAGGCACTATACCCATCCAAGATGCATTTTGGACATTGCATGCAATTCTAGCCAGCCCATTCCCTAAAGGGTGTGACAGAACTGAAACAAAAGAGATAAATGTACAACAGGAACGATCCACTGAAATATCTGCATCCATCTGAACACTAACCTGACAGATGTTGTGGACAGAACCCCTCTTTTCATTGTGGGAATGGATATTAATGACCACAGCATTAATAGAGCTGTAGAGAGGTGCAAATGGCACATTTGCTGCTTCCCATGACAGAAAAAGCAGAGATGACCCGCTGGCAGACTGAGAGCAGAGAAGCAAAGAATGAATGCTCACCTAAGGCATAATATGTGTGAGAAATGACCAGCTGAAGGTCCTGTGGAGGTGAGGAGCACTAGAAGATCAGCTGGAGTCATGGAAAAATGCTCAGTGAGGAGCCCTGCAGCCTGAGGGTCCAGAGGCAACCTCTGGCACTGGATTTCCCTAAACTGATGTTTTTTCCATCAGCTGGAATGTTGTACAGGGACATACCCATAATGCCCTCACCCTGTTTCTGTATGTTTTGTGCTCTTTACATTGGCATCCTCAGTGGGGACTGGCCACTATAGCCGATAAAGGTTCATTTTAGTTTCCTATGTCCATTCTGTGTTCCTATATCCTGTTTTGTGGAACAGAAAATAAAGTAACTGGGAGCACAGAGAAGCACGCAGAGGTTTTACATTGCAATGGATTATGTTGCTGCTAAGCAGGAACAGTTCAACGTGTGTCCCAAGATGTTTGACACATACCACAGTGGCTTAACGTGTCTTACACAAACCGGAGTGTCACAAGAGGTATTGCACGGATAACCCAGGATTTTCCAGAAGAAAAGTTTCAACAGGTTCAAAGAGAAACTGCTTTTTTCCCTGAGAAATGAAAAGCAACTTGATTCTGGTTGGATTAGAAGTCACCCAAAATAAGGGCAATATTTTGATTGGCTCAACGTGTACTTGCTGCGAGGGTAAAGCAGTTGTCACTGCCCTTAGGAAACACGTAATAAAAGAGGCTCTCAGCCCCACAGCCAAAGCCTTCTGGAGGGAAGGGACCAAGAGCAAGTCTTGCTCGGCTTCTGGGCTCACCCGATATCTGGTAACTTCTCAGCTCTTTCAGTCTTTCTTTCAAAATCTGCTGTTGTTTTTTCCTCAAAAAAATCCCCAAACCCAACCAAAACCCCCAGACCTCTGCATTATTAATGTGAATTTGTAGGTTACTAAAAAAGTTTAATCCCATTTTTTCCTAAATTGCACAGGTTGAGTAAGTAGTTCAAATATGTGCTAATACCTGGAGTTCTTTGATAAAAATGCTTTGCTTACTAACTCCCAGGAAAAAATCGGTCTGGGTCAGGTAGCTTTGGAGAGGTCTGTGGTCCAGAGAAATTGGTCATCTCCTTGATGGAAACCAGTGCATCTTTTTAATCTATCTCTCTCTATTAAGAACTTTTCAGAATTGTTAACTTTGCCTACTTGTTTCTCCTGATATTTTCAAACAAATAGAAATTTGTGTCAACTTCTCATACTAATTTCAAAGCTGCTTGCGGCCACCGCTTATCGTTTTGTTTACAGAAATAACATTCCAGCACAACCTCGTTTCCCCTCCTTCCTTAAGAGAACACACTTTGTGACAGATTACAAGATTCTCTAATGCCAAGATATATGATGTTAACTGCCACTTCTTTATCCATAAGTCTCCTTCTGGGCTATCTTACCCCATTTTGATGATATTAGTTCAAATATTAACTCTTTCAACAAAGGCATGACATGTTTGCTTTTCAAATTTCATTTGTCAAATGGGAACTGATTTGTTTGTACATTTCTATTCTAGAATTGCTGCCTGCAGACTAAGACTGAAGATTTTAAGCAAGTTGATTTTAGCTGTTCTTTCCTGATAAATTTTAACATTGCAAAATATGCATTTGTTTCCTAAAATTTGTAAGCTTGACTGTATCATCGCCTCATTTTGATCAGTGTTGTTTATTTATTAGATAAATGTTTAACTAAAAATAAAGTGAGAATTGCATTTTGGTTAAGGACTATTGGCGAAACGTGAAAGAAATCCCAGTAATCCAACTATTCAAATGATCATTTATCTTGAAAGCATGCTGCCCCATGGATATATTTACTTTTCCCAGGAACACTCACACAGCAGTCATGATGTCATACAGGTCTCACTGGTTATTTTTGAAAGTTTGAAAACAAAAGGTATACAATTGCCATTTTGGGTAACACAGTATTCATGCAGTTCAGAAGACCACAGATGCCTGGGACTGTCTGTCTTACATCTTTCTTGGTCTTTTTCCCTACAGTGACACAGCAACTCCAGGCATGAAGGTCCTTTACCTGCTCTTTTCTCTCCTCTTCTTGGTACTCCAGGTTTCTCCAGGTAAGATGGAAAAGAGATGTTAGAAGGGGAGTTTTGTGCACCTGGAGTACACTTCCCTGCACATTTTAACCACTACTATTTAAATGGTGAAATCATGACTTCTGAAGAAAAGTGATTTTTCACTCTGGTGTCTTCCTAAAAAGATGATGCTAAACCCTCTGGTGTTAAGACACCTGAGAACGTGTCTGTGGTGGCCATGGTCTTTGGATAACAGCACACTCAGCAGTGCATATGCAGACGAAAATGAATCCTGGCCAACTGTTTTGGAATGGGAGCCAGCATTAAAGCCTCTGGACGTGTGACCCTTTTCTGTAAGCTACAGGGCAATGAGTCAGAAGGTCTGTATCGCTCCCCCACCCGGACTTGAAGGCCAACCATTTAGGTGCACTCTGAGCTATGGATCCCACCTCTGCACGGTGCAGACCTGCTTTCTGATCTCACCGCTTTCCACACGGCCAAACCTGGGCTGTGGAGTCCTTAAGGCAAGTTGAGCCGAAGGCAGCTCAACAAATGGGAAACGCTGCTGGCATCACGACTGCGTTGCCCTGCCCTGCAGAGTGAGAGGGAAAGAAACTTTTGTTATTGTTGCAGGTTTGTCTTCACCCCGTCGGGACATGTTTCTCTGCAGAAAGGGGACCTGTCACTTTGGAGAATGTCCCAGACTTAAGGTTAAAGTTGGAAGTTGCTTGGGGTTCCGCTCCTGCTGCAAATTGTGAGTATGACATTCATCAAGGCTGAGCTTCTGTGTGAGCAGACAAACCTATTTTGCCCGTGTCCTAAAGCCCAACGTGCTACAGAACTGACTATAAGGAAAAAACCCTATGATGCCATGAGCGCAGTCGAGTGTTGAAGTAGGTTGAGCTCACGGTGCTCTTTCTCCTGAGATGTGCACCATGATCTGCCCCAGCTAGAAGGCTGGAGATGTCAGCCTGGTGGTGTCCAGTTCTGTTTGACCCCTTTACAGCTCCTACACCAGAGCAAAATTTTAGGGGTTGGTGCTTGCCCAACTGGGATTGCATGCTGTCTGGGGAAGGTCAGGGAATTCAGCTATGTTGCAGGGTGAACACTGAAGTGCCCTCAAATGTGTGCAAAAAGTGCAACAGTATTGGAAAAAGAGATTACCTTCTGAAAGGTACCATTCTATTCTCCCTCAGGGATGAATGCATTCACCCCAATATCAAGGGACATTAATTTAATTCCCTGATTTTCCTGAAGCAATAGGAAAACCCTCCTCTTCCTCACAGCTATGAGTGCACAAGGATGTCCCAGCATGACTTCACATGGCATTAGGTATTTTGTGAAGTATTTACAACCAAGAGGAAAATATGGATTGGCTAGGAGTAAGTAGGAAGGGAACACAAGCAGAAAGAGAATCTGAATCTCTTTTTTTCCTTTTCTCTGTGCAGTCCATGGGATGTATAAAAACTTGAAGGCCTTTCCATTCAAGAGTGATGAAGTTTTCTTCTAAACCTAGCAATTTGTTTTGAATCCCCTTACTGTCAAAAGCATCGGATCCTGCTACAAAGCCTCATGCACTTTTCACTTTCAATGCAAAAGCTTCATGATGTAGAGTAAAGCCAAACGTATTCTGCATTGCTTCCTCTCCTTTTAAATAAATTGGTGCTGCTTATCATTCACGTCACTGAAACATGGGAGTCTGGTACATGGGTTGAGGGTGATGATCCTGCTTGGGTTTTGACACACACACCCCAGAGGGCAGCAATTTACAGTGCCAGCTGCTCCTCAACTTGAGTTTTCTGAGCCATACAGCTGTCCAGGGCTGGACAGACACAGCCTGAAGAGCTTACCTTCCAGCACCAAGAGGTAGGCTGGCTAGAAGAACTCATATTCTATTTGTAGGAATGTCTTCACACGCCAAAATCCTTCTTTTTTTCTTACTATGCAGAAACATTTTCTTGGGGAAAGAGAAACAGTAATTGTAAAAACCCAGGCATCCACACACATCCATTAAAATATCAGCATGTGAGACTCAATGCTCTGTCTTCTGAAAGATGCCTGTGAGCAGCTCAGGAAACATGTACCCTTAATTACTTCTTTTTTTTTTTTTTTAAATAGTGCAACTTTTCTCTCCACGAGGTGTTTGTCCTGCAATTGCTCAGCAATGGATGTAATTTTTGCTTTTTTTTCCCCACCTGTCCCTCTGAGAGGATGCATGGAAGATAATAGTTGGAGAACAGTTTATACTGGTCTCTCTTCTTTAGCTCCTCTCCCACTCCCTGCGCCATATGGCACACTCCCCTCAGCTCTCCGGTTGCGTACACACATTTCTGCAATGTTGTTCAGGAGGGGATTTTGTTCGCCTGCCAAAATCACAGCATTTATATGTCCTATGACTATTTCTTTGCAGTCCTTAGCAGGGAACAAGCTTAACCTCAGGCGTCCCATCCAACTTCTAGTCCTCTGGGACATGGCCAACATGCAACATGGCCAAGGATTCAGGCAAAATCTCATGCTTCAGGCCTCTTCTCAGTGCCTTTACAGCAGCTAGGTTAGGTCCATCCTCAGAAAGCAGTTCAAAATTGACTGGGCAGGTTTTAGAAAAAACAAAAGACAAAACACCTCTGAGTGTTTATTTCATTTTTTTTTCTCTTTTGTGTAGGCTGTAGCCTTGCCCTCTGTCTGACACTGCTAAGAGAAAAACAAAGAGAAGGCATAGGAGCCTCATGGTTGAAAGCAAGTTCAGCACTCTGTATTAAGAGGGTTTTTTTTTATTACCAGAACAGAATCAAAGCATGTAAATCCATGCCTAGAAAACATCAGGATGTTTTTAGCTGTCATCATGACAGAGTCGTAAGTTTTGCTGAGAAATGCAAGTGGACAAAGGAATCAGCTTACAAAGAACACAGTTGTCGACTATTTCTTAACCAGCAGATAAGCAGGATATTTATATTTTATTATATTCACTTTTAGCCCAAATCCATTATGAAAATGTAACATCTAGCCTGATGTTCCTTGCATGATTTCCTACGCTAAACAATGTTCAATGGTGTTAATGAACCTTACAGAGGAGGTCCTTAGAAGATCTGATTTATGTCCTTAAAAATTATGGATTTTAATTTTGAGAGTCCTGTAATAGACGGGACTTGCAAGAGGACTTGACCTTTCCACAACAGCACATGGAGACTAGGCAGAATACCACACTGCACTAGAAATGGCACTACTGCCAATGGTCAAGCAACTGAAGCCGTCCTTACCGGTCTGTTGGTTCTTCTGACTTTGTTGACTGTGATGGGAGTCTGGCCACCACTGCACCTGTAGTCACCCAAGATAAGTCAGAGGAGTTGGATCCCTCCAAATGTGTTTCATGTGGTATATATTGTGGGATATACGGTATATATACTTCACAGGTCACACAATATTTGGTACTGAATTAGTTGTTCTTGTCTCAGCCTCTTTCTTACCTCCTGTATTTCTACCTGAACTTGTTCGAATTCTAAGGTATCCTGGGCTGCCTTGAGCAAGTATTGGCAGTAGGTCAAGAGAGGGGAGTCTTCCCTCTACTCAGCACTTGTGAAGTCATACCCAGAGTGCTGAGTCCAGTTCTGGGCTCCCCAGTCCAAAACAGACACGGACATACTGGAGAGAGTCCAACAAAGAGCCACCAAGATGATGAAGGGACTGCATTACCTCTCCCATGAGGAAAGCCTGAGAGAGCTGGGGCTGTTCAGCCTGGAGAAAAGAAGGCTCAGGGGATCTCATCAATGTACATAAATACCTGGAGGGAGGGTGCAAAATGGACTGAGCCGGGCTCTTTTCGGTGCTGCCCAATGCCTGGACGAGAGGCCATGGGCACACGCTGAAACACAGAGGGTTCCCTCTGAAGATCAGGGAACATGTTTTTACTGTGAGAGTGACCGAGCACTGGCGCAGGTTGCCCAGGGGAATTATGGGTCTCCATCCTTGGAGATACTTAAAAGCCATCTGGACAGAGTCCTCAGCAACCAGCTCTAGGTATCCAACTTGAGCAGGGGGGTCAGATCAGATGACCTCCAGAAGTCCCTTCCAAACTCAACCAGTCTGTGATTCTGTGAAACTACATGTCTTTATTCAAGTTGGGAAAAGCAGCCTCTGCCTAAATGAGTCCCTGACAGGATGTCTTTAGCCCATGAGCACCCAGCAGGAGCAGCACTTTGCTCCTACTGTCACACCACCTGGGGAGAGCAGAGGCAGGGAGGGAGGGAGGGAAGAGGATGTCAGGAGCCAGTTCCAGGAGCCAGAAGCAAAGGGGATGTCCTGTGTGGAAAGTCCAGGGTTCCATCACCACTTCCTGCATAAACAAGGCAGAATACGTGTTCATCAATGTTTATTTCTTATGTTCCTTTTTTGTCTTCCTCCAACCTCTGTCACTGCTCCCATTATAAGGACCTGTAGGGAATTACTGGATAACCTCTCCTCAGATGAACTCCAGTACTTATTGCAGATGGCTTGGACCTGTGCTTTCCTTAGTGGTTGCAGCCTTGAACCCAAGGCTCTTCAGAAACCTCAAGGAGACAGTCTTGTGCCCCACACTATAGAAAGATCAAAATTCACTTTCCAACATCATCGGAAAGCCTTCATGAAAGCCCCCAGTCTGGTCTTACGGGACTGAGGTGGACTGGGAAGACGCTGGCTGAATTTGAGTTTCTTCAGCCCCACACAGGGCAGGTTCAAGCATCTTTGCCAAGGGACTTTAACCCGTCGTCCCTGGCCCCTGCCTCTCAACATGAAGGCGGGAGAGTGTTATCCACCAGTGTGTATGTCAAGAGAACAGCAGCTCTATTTTGGCCAAGAAAGCAGAGGGCCAATTCCTCAATGTTTGACTTTAGAACTTACTTTTTGCAACAAACGATAAATGTTGAACACCTTCCAAAGACGTGATGAGGGTGATAGCATGTCAAAAAACTACAGAATCCCCCTTCTTTCTTACATTGACCTTCATTTCCTGGAGCCAGATATGCACCTGTAAAAAGAAAGAATTAAAGAGAAAAGGTAATTTGAGAGAATATTCTCTAATTCCAGAAGAGTTGGCACTCCATCAGGATTTCAACTCACTTTGTGGGCCAAGTATTAACATGATCATAATTGCACCTTCAGTAGCAAGTTAAATACATAGAAGGACTATTAGCTAAAGCCCTGAGGCAAAAGTATCCCTAGCTGTTTGTGGTACAAAGGGTTATTTTCCATCCTCCCACTCTCCCTGCAGAAGGAGCAGCTCTTCCATAAAGCCTTGGCTAGCTCATCCAGCCTAGAGTAGAGGGTTTTGATATCTCAGAATCACACACAACTAAGGGTCCTCAAAAGGTGCTAAGTATCTGTGATTAGGCAACAGATTTTCCCATCAATTTTTCGGGTGAGCAGGTTGGCTGCATAGGCTAAGACTTCAGCAATTGCAATGGGAACTCATGCAGAGACACCCACCAGAGCATCAGCTAAATGCCCAGGGTGGAAGCCAGAGCTCAATCCCTCCCTAACCTACAGAAGGAGCCAAGCTCTGATTCCTGGATGTCTTTCTTCACACCCGCCCCTCTACTCTCAGAGGAAGTTGCACTGCGAGAGGATCCTTTGGTCTATCTGTAGTGGGTTTGCATGGCAAGGTTTTGATAGCGGAGGGGTTCAGGGGTGGCTTCTGTGAGAAGCTGCTAGAAGTTTCTCCTATATCTGATACAGCCAATGCCAGCTGGCTTTAAGAGGCTCACCACTGGCCAAGGCCGAGCCCGTCAGCATCAGTAGTAGCGCCTCTGTGATAATGTGTTTAAGAAAGAGAAAAAGTTGTTGCGCAGCAGTAATTGCAGCGAGAGCGAGGAGTGAGAACATATGAGAGAAACATTCTGCAGACACCCAGGTCAGTGAAGAAGGAGGGGGAGGAGATGCTCCAGGCACCGGAGCAGCAATTCCCCTGCGGCCTGTGGTGAAGACCACGGTGAGGCAGGCTGTCCCCCTGCAGCCCATGGGCAGTGGAGCGGATGACTGCCTACACCCCGTGGAGGGCCCCCACGCCGGAGTAGGTGGATACCTGAAGGAAGCTGTGACCCCGTGGGAAGCCTGCACTGGAGCAGGCTCCTGGCCGTGGAGAGAGAGAAGCCCAAGCTGGAGCAAGTTTGCTGCTGGTGACCCCATGGAGGAGACCCATGCTGGAGCAGTTCATGAAGAACTGTAGCCCATGGGAAGGACTCACGCTGGACAAGTCACGGAGGACCGTCTGCCATGAGAGGGACCCCACATTGGAGCAGGGGAAGTGTGTGAGGAGTCCTCCCTCCGAGGAAGGAGCAGCAGAAACAACAGTGTGATGAACTGACCCCAACCCTCATTCCCTGTCCCCCTGCGCTCCTCGGGGGGAGGAGGGAGAGAAATCAGGAACAAAGTTAAGCCTGGGAAAGAAGGGAGGGGTGGGGGGAAGGTGTTTTTTGATTTGATTTTATTCCTCGTTACTCCTCTCTGAGTTGATCGGTAATAAATTACATTATTTCCCCAAGTCAAGTTTGTTTTGCCTCTGACAGTAAATGCTGAGTGATCTCCCTGTCCTTATCTCGACCCCACAAGCCTGTTGTTATATTTTGTCTCCCCTGTCCAGTTGAGGAGGGGGAGTGATAGAGCGGCTTCGGTGGGCACCTGGCATCCAGCCAGGGTCAAACCACGTCAGTACTCCATTGCATGTCTTTTCATTCTGGAGCAAAGTCGCAAAATCATTCCCTCCTTTGAGCATCTCTAAAAAATATGGTCACTTCACAGGACATGGAAGACCCCATTGATGGGGGTTCAAACCTCACCCATCTTCCCTCTTCCTCTCTCACCTGCAGCTCCCTGGACCAACAAAAGGAAGAAGGGGAAGAGCAAGTACAGGGTCTTCATGGCTGATGCCTCGCCCAGGTCTTCACACGCCTGCAGAGGGGAGGCACCAAGGCAACAAGGGCATGGGGGAGCCCAGGTGGTGTAGAGGGCTGGGCCCAGTGGTATGCCAAACCACAGATGTGTTACCCTGAACAAAAGAAGACAGCGTTGGCTGTAGCCTATTCACAAGATCAACGGCTGCCTGTGCAATTCCATGAACAACCTGTGAGCAGTTCAGGAAGTTTCAGGCAAGGCATTACCCAGACACATGTTTTTCAGTTATCTTCCTTACGCTGTCTCCCAAGCACAGACTGTAGATCTTGCGTCCGGTGATTCATGCTGTTTTAAGGAAAAAAAGCAGCTGGTGCTATCTGAAGAACACAGTTAGTAAACTTACCTTTTGAAGTACCTTGGACCTTACGCATGGCACACTTGTCTCTAAAACAGACCTAAATACGTTTCTAGGGAGATGGAATGAAAGGGATAGACTAGGTATGCTTTCAAGTATGCTCATGAGATAAGGGTTATGCCTAGTGCCTGTGCTGTCTTGTTTCTGCATCTCCTTACCAAAGGCCAAAGTAGAGAAGGTTTTCACACTTCGGAGATGAAGCTTGTGCCAGTGCTGAATGCAAAAGCAATGGTAAAGCAACAATCTGGAAATGATTCAATGCAGCAGGTCCCCAGTTAGGAGAAAGAGGGGAGACAAATGTCTCAGCGGCCAAAGGGATCAGGAAAACATGACTTTTCAAGTTAACTGAAGGCTGAAAGAATGGAAATTCTTTGTACTGCTGCATGTAATGTGGCTCCTCCCTTTAAGTTACAGAGTTCCCATTTCCCCAGAACACAACATCCTGGTGTCCCTTTTCGAACACCACCAAAACTTTCTAATCTCTCCTGCGCTGCGGAAACCCTGGATCCAGCTTCAGCAGATTCCAGGCTCTAAGGGGAAGGAAATAATATTTTTGATTTTTTTATTTCCCGAGAAATCTCAGACGACATCAATATGTGAACAGATCCGTCCAACAGTTGGAAGTCATTTAGACAGCTCCCCTGTGATGGGACTTGGACAGAAAGACTGAATAGGTGGCCAACCTGAAAGAGACCCTATAGTTACTTGCCTGATGAGGGAAGGTCTTGGTTCAGGCAGCAAGAAACATGACGGGAATCACTTGTGTCCAGATGCTCTCGGGGTCAGGGAATACCACTTTGCCTGAAGCACCCTGGTTTTATACGACTGCTGGTAGGTGCAACATGCTTATTCCCATGGCCACATCTCTCCTTGGCCAATCAGAAAGTGACCCGTCTGCACGGGGATGGCGGGGTTGCGCCTCATCCCTCCATGTGGCAATGGGAGAGGCTGAGGTGCCTCCCAGGGGCTGTTGAAATTTTCACCGTTATCCTCATGCAACACATCTTGTGACACCCCACTGCACAGGGGGCCCACGGGCCACTGTGGTTTGGCATGAACTGCCTGGACTTTGCTTGGTACAGACAGCAGCAACCAGTCTCAAAAGAACAGATAAGGTTTCCCTCCTTGTCTTCTCCAAGCTGAAAAAGTAACAAGCTAGCATGGGATGTGAAGAACATGAGGAGAATTACACACCTTCTTGCCTTTCAAACTTATAAGAAGGGCTTTATCTCTGCTTTTATTTGAAGTTTCGTCACATGTTTCGGAAATAACATATCAATTGCTGCATGTGTTTATGAGCTGATGTCCAAATGCACACACATATATCGACCTCTCCAGTTCACTGCTTCCGTGTAAGTCATGTCATATCACGGGTAACAGAAAATATCATTTATCCATTGATCATTCTCCTTTTCTTGCTGTTTCTCCTCTATCTCTACTGTATCAAACTCATGGGGTAACTTTCCACAACACCATCAGTCTTATTCAAGATGTTCTGGGCGAAGGGTCACCCAGTAAGGAAGCAGAAGATGAGGAAGTCAGGGGTGGTGGTGCTGAGGGTAATCTGCCTCCTTGGAATGGAAAAGACTCAGTAAGACAGCCAGAGTCACTAGCTATTGACATACTCACTTGTGCATGGACGCACTCGTGTATATAACTCTACAGGGCAGAGGTCTGCCCTTGCAGGAAAGGTTGAGGTCAATGGCTGTTGACGGAGACGAGTGTTGTAATCCCAGTTTGTCTGAGGTAGGCAGTGAGAAGACACCCTGCTTTGTCCCTGCTGGACTGCACTTCTGGGCATTTCCAGGTTGTGGTCCATGGGACCTGTTGGAGAGGTCAGCTTGAGGAAGAGCTGGACAGCCAGCCTAGGAGACCTACTTCACTCTAGGGCCTGTAAAGGCCTGTTTGGGGGCTGTCTGTGGCATCAGGAGGGATGTGGCAGGGACATAGGCTGTGGAGTTGGTAGAGAGGTTGGTGTTAGGGGGCTGGCAGCAGGGAGGGAGCTGAGCGGGAGCTGTCCTGAAACGCCGAAACCCACTGCAGACGAGGGAGATAGAAGTCCCATCCCACTGTGCAGTGGGACCTCTAGGGCCACTGGGAGGTGTTGGGTGGGCAGCCCTGGCCATGCCCACCCAAGGGACACAACACCCAGCACAGCCCTGCACATGAAGCCGTGGCTGTCAGGAACAAGGGACACCCATGACTGGCAGGACCAGGACAGGGCTCCTGCTCCCTGGGAGGGAGCATCTGCAGAGCAGCTCCATCACACCCACACCAAACACCCCGGCCCAGCAGGCACTGCCAGGCTCGGTGTCCCCAGGAAGCAGCCAAGCAAGAGCATCCCCAGGGACAGTCATGGTGGTCACCCCCAGGATCCCCAGGCGCTTCTCCTGCCACCACACCACTGCCACCCCCACAGACAGCAGGCGCAGCACACCCTCCATCCCAAGGAAAAGCACACGGGTCCCACCCGCTGCAGTGCCAAAATGCTCGCCTTTATTCAGCCAGGAAAAGCAGCCTCTGCCCAGACAGCACCAGGCCCGTGATGGGATGTCTCCAGCCCACGAGCGCTCGGGCACGCAGCAGGAGCAGCACTTCCACTCCTGCTGTCACACCACCTGGGGACGGCAGAGGCAGGGACAGGAGAGGACATCAGGGGATGGTTCCAGCAGCCAGAAGCAAAGGGGGCATCTTGCTTGCAGAGTTCAGGGTCTCAACGCCAGATTCTGTACAAAGAAAGCAGACAAGCACATCACCTCTTGTAACTTACTTTTCCCTTCCTCCCTCTCTCGCACACCTCCCCTGCAACAACAAGCAAGTCTAAGGTGCAGGAGAATCAGGGTCAGAGCAGGTGAAATTCAGTCCTTACTGCAGACGGTTTGGACCCGTGTTATCTCAGTATTGGCAGCCCTGACTCCAAGTCCATGTCCATGCAGCAGGAACAGCATCGTGTCCTCAATGCTGTTGAAGGACTGTGAATGCTGCACTCCCTGCTAGCTTGGGAGAGCCCTCTGCAAAGCCTGAGTGAGTCTCGTAGCACTGAAGGAGAGTGGGATGGTGCAGACTGACCTTGGGCTCCTTCAGACCCACTCAGAGCAGGTCCAAGCACCTTTCCTTTCCTCCCCTGGCCTCTACCTTGGAGCATGCATAGCTCTGAGCTGTTAGCTAGTCGTGGGTGCTTTAACACAGCGGCAACTTTCTGCCATCACAGTAGCGTTTCTAATTCCAAAACTTACTTTTTGCAGCAAAAGAAAAACTTTGAACATTTTCCACTGACGATAAAGGGGAAAGAGCACTTCAGAAATCCACAGTAGCCGTTTTGTCGAAGACATTCTTTCTTATTTCCTGGAGCCAGGAAAGATCCTGCACCGTGAAAGAGGTCAAGGAAAGGGAGTAACTGTAAAAAATGTGTGTGGTTACAGAAGGGCTGATGCTGTCCCCAGACCTGTCTCCCATGTGTGCTGAGCACCAAACCCAACATCTTTACCTCTCCAGTAGGAGCTTATCTTTTGTACAGCAGCATGTATTTACATGGGGAAAGTTGTGGGGAAAATCATAGGGAAAGACCAGTATGAGGTCCAGGAATTACCATGCTGGGTCCTCAGCTGCCCAGCTGCTCATCAGAGCCAATCCCTCCCAAATTTTATATAACTCTTACAAATCTAGTCCCTTCCCAGGACATGGAGGACCTCACTGATGCAGGCTCACACCTCACCCCATCTCCCCTCTTCCCCTCTCACCTGCAGCACCCTGGACCAGCAGGAGGAAGAGGGGGAAGAGCAGGTACAAGATCCGCATGGCTAACACCTGTCCTGGGTCTTCACGGGGATGCAGAGAGGACACATGAAGACAAAAAAAAAAAGGACATGGTCAAGGCTGAGCATGCATGGTGAGTGAAAAAGAAGCAGCACAATTTGTGATAAAACAGAGGTCATAACGATTCTTAGCATCGCAAATTCACAGGTATCCTGGGAGCATTTTCTGAAGAACCAGCCTGTTGGACAATCTGGAGTATAATTCATTGTCTTGTTCACAGGTCTTCCTGATGTTTTCCTCAAAACATGAACTGGAGGATTCATGCCTAGTGGTTGCCATTTTAAGCAAAGCAACATCCAGGGAAACTCAGATGATAAGGAAAGAAAAATTACTTTTAAAAGTTACACTCCCTAAGAACTTTGGCGAGGCGTGTGTTTGTCCCCTGAGCAGAATTTTGCAGAGACACAGGATCAAGGGGTGACACAAGATAGACTTCCCAGCCCAGGCCATAATTATCCCTAGGACATTTGCTCTCTCCCTCCTGCCTCTTCTTAATCGAATGCCAGAACAGAGAAGGTTTGCAAATCATGCTTGTGCCGACTTGAAGTACTATGCCAGTAGCCAAACCAGGCTCTGGCGTTTTGGGAAATGCATGTGTCTGCAGATGCCATGCTAGATGAAGGGTGATCCGGTGCTCTCCATCACCTCATCCAGTCCAAAGCTGGCTGCCCAAAACACCCTGCCCAATCACCGCTGCACCCCTGGGCTCCAGAAAGTCCTCCCAGCTCACATTGGGAGTGCCCATCCTCAACTTGACACCATTCTCAGGCTTCCCAGCAAAGACCCCCCCCAGCCCCACACTTACTGCCCCTGCCCCACGCAGCACCCACCCAGGCAGCAGCAAGAGGGCAGGGAAGTGCCTTGGGGCCCAGAAATGGAAACACAAATCAACCTTTTGCGTTAACTGAAAGCCTGAAAGGATGGGAAATCTCCACAGTGCTGTGGGAAAATACCTCCTGCCTTTGCTGAGGAAAGTCCCCATTCCCCCAGAACAGATCTTCTCAGGGTGTCTCCTCCAGCATCAAGGCCCCTTTCCAGTCTCTCCAGTACCTAGGAAAACCTGGTCCCATCTGCCACATGTTCTGGGCTCTTAGACTCATATGAAGGTTGATCTCTTTCCCAGACAGCTCTGATTCTTGTTTGCATTCAGAGACACTTCCAACAGTCTGTCATGTAGAGGGTTCCAGGAAGATGGATTTACAGAATTGGTGCATGGGTGGCCAGCCTGGAAGAGACCCTGCAGTCACCTACCTGATGAAGGTGTTGGTTCAGAGGGTACCAAGGCAGCAAGAGGCTGTGACAATCTGACCAGGAATCACCTGCACCCAGAAGTGTTCGGATCTGGGGGGTATCCCTTTGCCTCAACCCCCCTGGTTTTACCCCCTTGCCTGTGGGCGGGACATATGCTTATTCCTGCTGACAAACCTCCCCTCGACCAATCAGCAAGTGACCCATCTGTGTGGGGGTGATGGGGTTGCACCTTATCCCTCCCTGCTGCCTCCTGGGGGCTGCTGCAATCTTCACCGTTATCCTCATGCAACACTTCTTGTGACACCCACAGCACCGCGGGCAGACGGGCTGGTGTCTTGCTGGAAAATCTTTGGGTTGGACAAAGAGACTGGGTGGTGCAGGCACCAGCACCAGCGCAGTCCCAGAAGAAGGGAGTCCTTCTTTGCCTCTTCTCACCCAATTGATCAATCAACTAGTACACAACATGCATGGACACACCAAATGCTGAAAATCCTCCCACCTTCAGAGACTACAAGAACACCTTCTTCATGGACATGATGGCTGTGCACCTGACATGTCCAAAGTGATAAACATGGCCCTGTCTCCCAGTGACTGTTCAGATAAAGGGACAGTAACACCAGGGAACATGTTACCGTCTGTAACCCAGGTGATCCAACAAACCTGCATCTCCTCCTAAAGCCATCCAAGGGGAAGGAATAGGGGATGGATGTAGCCATCGCTTGTGAAGCCAACGCGTTTAATGCCATCCCTGCAGTCCTTGCCGGGCAGGAGGGGGCTGTGCTGCATGCCCGACTTGGCAACTGCCTCTCCAGGATTTTGGAAAAGCAATCTGGTTCCCCCAGCATCCAGGGCTTACCTGCTGGGGGTTTGGGTAGTGCAGCCTGCCCTCTCGGCCTTTCCTCCTTGCACGTCATTGAGATGTCAAGTCACGATGGCAAGACATTGACCCCGAAAAAGGTGGAAGGTGACTTTGGCACACTTGGCAAACGCAGAATCCCCTTTGGCCCACATCTGGCTTTTAGTGGGAGGGCTTCTTGAAGAGAAGCAGCAAATATTCTGTTCAGTGGTAGGGCAGCAGTTTGGTGCTGGTTCCTAATGAGCAGGTATGCAGGGGGTGTGTGTGTGCGGCCCAAGAGGTGTCCAGCAAAGCACAGCACCCAACAGCCCTTACACAAGGTGAGGTGACAGAGGACCCAGGGCTGGAGGAATGGGTTCCTCCTCAGAGGTGTCAGAAAAGGAAAGGGATGCCTCCGTTTCTCTGCCAGGGGGCGAAACAGGAAAAGGAGCTTTTGGGGTGGTTGTTGTGAGGAACGAGTGACTCCAGCCTGTCCTCTCTGCTCTCCTCCTCCTGATGCTCCAAGGAGCAGTAAGTAAGACAGGAATGAATTAAGAGTATGGAAAAATAGAGGATATCTCTGACACTACAGTGAAGCTGCCCAGCAGATAATGAGGTTTCCCTACAGACATAACACAGATGAAAGGAGGCAGAAGACAAACCTTTTGGTAGAGAGATTTATTTTTCCTCCATTGAGATCATGAGTCATGTGCGACTCCCTCTGGTTGCTGTCATCGTCCCTGGGGTCCCTCACACCCCACATCTTTAAGGAAAGGCTCCCGCTGCAGGTTCTGTAGCTGGGACAAGAGCTGGGACCCTGTAACAAAGCTCTTGTGCTGCAGGGATGAGGATTTGTCACCATCTCCATACCTCCTGGCCCATGTCTGTCTGAGTCAGCAGCACTGGGCACAGCAGCCCTGCTGGAGAGGAGGAGGAGGGAGGAAGGCAGATTCTGCTTCCCTCCTCAGGGACCTCCCTTGTGCCACGACACAACCAGCAGCCGTGTTGGAAAGCATCTCCCGCAGACTGCTGTGGGACTGCAGTGAGCACCACACCCCAGTGCCATAAACAGAACCCGTTTTCCATCGGGAAATTTCCCTTGGCTCTTGGAGACAGGGGACAAGATTCAGCCCAGGGCTATGGGGACACCTCGGGTTGACATTCCTGCTCTGCCCAGGCTGGGAGCTGCTGCTGGGGCTGCAGCGACCCGGTATCCTCCAACACCTCCCACCAACACTGCTGGCAGCCCACCCACCATCTCCAGAGAGTGCAGGGGCCCTTCCTGGGCTCCAGCTTGTCCCCTATTTGCCCAGCCAGTGACAAGAGTGAGAGCGAATTTCCAGCTTGTGCACGGAGCAATAGACAAACACAAATGTGCAGTCTGACCCCTCCAGTGGGAGCTACATCCTTGTCGATTTGGGCACAGACATCTCCTGCTTAGCATCCAAGGGGAGTCCTTCCCCACCGAGCAGCAGGACGTTGCCTCCATCAGAGTCATCATCCCTTGGGCTGAGCACTCATCACAAGAAAGGACAATGACCCAGCACAAAAAGAGACTGACGTGGAAGTAGGGCCCTGGAAAAAAATGAAGTCTGGGCCTATGAAACCTGGGGGCTGCATACCCAGCTGGAAAGGTGGCAATAGCTGAGGATAACCTCCTTGGAAACAGAAGTCTTCACCAGAACAAATAGAGTCACTTCTTGTGAGCACACATGTTCATGGACCCACACACATATTTACCTGCAGGTTAATCACAACGATGGAGGAATTTTTTAGGAAGAATGAGGTCATCAGCCCGCTGGCAGAGAGCAGCCAGTCTAGCCTCAGGTTATCTCCAGATGGGTGGAGAGGAGAAGACACCCTGCTCAGTCCCTGCAGGACTATCCATCTGATCCATGTGTCCTTTAGGGGGAGTTGGGCAGCCCGCCTGGGAGGTCTATTTCCCTCTAAGGTCTACAAGGGTCACCTTGAGTGCTGGTCACAGAATCAGCCCAAGTGCTGAGGAGGGCAATGGAGGTCCCTCCCCTCTGTGTGGTGGGATGGGGCATGTGCAGCACATCTCCCAGCAGGGCCTCCAACAAGGAAAGTTAGATTGTGCAGGAGCAAGATGAGGAGGAGCCTGGGGCCTCCAGGATGGGTAGTGCCCACCCAAGGGACACATGGCCCAGCACAGACCTGCACAAGCATCTGCTCCTGCTGGTGCCTGTTGTGGTGGTGCAGACACCCTGGGCCACGTTGTGATGTCAGGACCAGCCAACATCGTGTTCTTGTTTGGCTACAAATGCAGGGATTCGGGACAATCTGGTACGTGTCCTGATTAAGGTACAGTGAGTCAGGGCAACTAGGCGCTCCCTAAGTGTTCCTGAAACTCCTGTTGTCTGGGAAGCACACCTGAAGGTCCTGCTGCCTGGATCATGGCCCGCCCTGGAAGGTGCCAGGATTACCTGACAACAACTGTGGCCAGAATGGAAATACACTGACCAAATTCAATTCTCTTGCGATCCAATAAACAGTGATCCTAAGGGAGACCCTTTGAGTTCTCCAGGATCACAGCAGGCTGTGACCCAATACCTCCCACTGAGCTGGTACACCTCTCAGGGCAGATTTTGTGAGAGTTTTGAAGAGTAGACTTTCACAAGGATTTCCAAGATTGTTTGCTGATGGAGGGTGACGAAGAAGAGAAGGTTGAAGATCATATGCTGACAAAAGCTGGAGAATAGTGAGTGATTCACTACAATTAGATTCCTTGAGGTTTCAAAGATCAGTCAGTACCAATAATTTACTACAACTGGCACAGAGAAAAATCTTGATCACAGGTTAATCACTATATCTGTGTGTGTGTGTATTTGTCTGTGTGCGATTTGATTTCGGAAACTGTATCATAAGTCTCATGTGAACCTTGTCATTTTTGGATCTTTAACTAAGTCGCTGTGTTGATTATAGCAAATTTTACTAAATCATTCTGATAATTGTCTGCTGATTATTGTCTGTGTTAAAAATCATACAACCTAATCTTGTGATTTACCATAATAGTGGTAATAAATCTTAATTTGCTGGTACGTCATAGTTGTGTAGGATCTGTATTCACTCATTTCATGACACTTGTGGCTGCCAGGGACAAGGACAAGGACAGGGGAGATATTTGACCATTCATAACAAGCAATATCCTGTATATTGAGGCCAGAATTTTTGTCAAGGTAAAGGTTAAGTCTTGAAAAGCACCAACAAGAAATTTCAGCTTCTGAATTGTAGAGAAATCTCAAGAGTTGGTGGCCAGATACCCAGCAACTCCTGACATCTTGAAAAATAATGTGTTTTCTATCCTTCACTTCCCCAGAGTTCACTTCATTCCCAGACACAGCCGTAAAAGGTTACATTGCCACACGGTGCCACTTGAGGCAATATTAAACATTTGAACATGTTCAGGAAGAACTGCAAGAGGTAAGAGAGAGGCTGAGACAAGAAGAAATATTTTATTACCAAATATTGTGTGACCTGTGAAGTATATAGCACATGATCACAGAATCACAGACTGTTAGGGGTTGGAAGAGACCTCAAAAGATCACCTAGTCAAAACCCCTTCCAGAGCAGGACCACCTACAGCAGGTCACACATGAATGCGTCCAGGCGGGTTTTGAATGTCTCCAGAGAAGGAGACTCCACCACCTCTCTGGGCAGCCTGTTCCAGTGCTCTGTTACCCTCACAGAGAAAAAGTTTTTCCTCATGTTCATGTGGAACCTCCTGTGCTCCAGCTTGCACCCACTGCCCCCTGTCCTGTCACTGGCCATCACCGAGAAGAGCCCGGCTCCATCCTCCTGACACTCGCCCTTTACGTACTTATAACCATTAATGGGGTCGCCCCTCAGTCTCCTCTGCCTCAAGCTGAACAGACCCAGCTCCCTCAGCCTTTCATCACAAGGGAGATGTTCCACCCTTTCCATCACCTTTGTGGCTCTGCGCTGGGCTCTTTCCAGCACTTCCCCGTCCTTCTTGAACTGAGGGGCCCAGAATTGGACATGCTATTCCAGATGGGGTCTCACCAGAGCAGAGCAGAGGGGGAGGAGAACCTCTCTCGACCTACTGACCACCCCCTTTCTAATCCACCCCAAATCTTCCACAATATATACCACATGCAACACATTTGGAAGGATTCAGTTCCTCTGACTTATCTTGGGTGACTACAGGTGCAGTGGTGGCCAGACTCCCATCACAGTCAACAAAGTCAGAAGAACCAACAGACCGGTAAGGACGGCTTCAGTTGCTTGACCATTGGCAGTAGTGCCATTTCTAGTGCAGTGTGGTATTCTGCCTAGTCTCCATGTGCTGTTGTGGAAAGGTCAAGTCCTCTTGCAAGTCCCGTCTATTACAGGACTCTCAAAATTAAAATCCGTAATTTTTAAGGACATAAATCAGATCCTCTAAGGACCTCCTCTGTAAGGTTCATTAACACCATTGAACATTGTTTAGTGTAGGAAATCGTGCAAGGAACATCAGGCTAGATGTTACATTTTCATAATGGATTTGGGCTAAAAGTGAATATAATAAAATATAAATATCCTGCTTATCTGCTGGTTAAGGAATAGTCGACAACTGTGTTCTTTGTAAGCTGATTCCTTTGTCCACTTGCGAACAAAATCCCCTCCTGAACAACATTGCAGAAATGTGTGTACGCAACTGGAGAGCTGAGGGGAGTGTGCCATATGGTGCAGGGAGTGGGAGAGAAGCTAAAGAAGAGAGACCGGTATAAACTGTTCTCCAACTATTATCTTCTATGCATCCTCTCAGAGGGACAGGTGGGGAAAAAAAGCAAAAATTCCATCCGTTGCTGTGCAATTGCAGGACAAACACCTCGTGGAGAGAAAAGGACTGGCATAAATAGATGCACTATTAAAAAAAAAAAAAAAGAAATTAGGGGTACATCTTTCCTGAGTTGCTCACAGGCATCTTCCAGAAACCAAAGCATTGAGTCTCACATGATGGTGTTTTAATGAATGTGTGTGGATGCCTGGGTTTTTACAATTACTGTTTCTCTTTCTCAAAGAAATTGTTTCTGCATAGTAAGAAAAAAAGAAGGATTTTGGCGTGTGAAGACATTTCTACAAACAGAATATGAGTTCTTCTAGCCAGCCTACCTCTTGGTGCTGGAGGGTAAGCTCTTCAGGCTGTGTCTGTCCAGCCCTGGACAGCTGTATGGCTCAGAAAACTCAAGTTGAGGAGCAGCTGGCACTGTAAATTGCTGCCCTCTGGGGTGTGTGTGTCAAAACCCAGGCAGGATCATCACCCTCAGCCCATGTACCAGACTCCCATGTTTCAGTGACGTGAATGATAAGCAGCACCAATTTATTTAAAAGGAGAGGAAGCAATGCAGAATACATTTGGCTTTACTCTACATCATGAAGCTTTTGCATTGAAAGTGAAAAGTGCATGAGGCTTTGTAGCAGGATCCGATGCTTTTGGCAGTAAGGGGATTCAAAACAAATTGCTAGGTTTAGAAGAAAACTTCATCACTCTTGAATGGAAAGGCCTTCAAGTTTTTATACATCCCACGGACTGCACAGAGAAAAGGAAAAAAAGAGATTCAGATTCTCTTTCTGCTTGTGTTCCCTTCCTACTTACTCCTAGCCAATCCATATTTTCCTCTTGGTTGTAAATACTTCACAAAATACCTAATGCCATGTGAAGTCATGCTGGGACATCCTTGTGCACTCATAGCTGTGAGGAAGAGGAGGGTTTTCCTATTGCTTCAGGAAAATCAGGGAATTAAATTAATGTCCCTTGATATTGGGGTGAATGCATTCATCCCTGAGGGAGAATAGAATGGTACCTTTCAGAAGGTAATCTCTTTTTCCAATACTGTTGCACTTTTTGCACACGTTTGAGGGCACTTCAGTGTTCACCCTGCAACATAGCTGAATTCCCTGACCTTCCCCAGACAGCATGCAATCCCAGTTGGGCAAGCACCAACCCCTAAAATTTTGCTCTGGTGTAGGAGCTGTAAAGGGGTCAAACAGAACTGGACACCACCAGGATGACATCTCCAGCCTTCTAGCTGGGGCAGATCATGGTGCACATCTCAGGAGAAAGAGCACCGTGAGCTCAACCTACTTCAACACTCGACTGCGCTCATGGCATCATAGGGTTTTTTCCTTATAGTCAGTTCTGTAGCACATTGGGCTTTAGGACATGGGCAAAATAGGTTTGTCTGCTCACACAGAAGCTCAGCCTTGATGAATGTCATACTCACTATTTGCAGCAGGAGCGGAACCCAAAGCAACTTCCAACTTTAATCTTGTGGATCGGACATTCTCCAAAGTGACAGGTCCCCTTTCTGCAGAGAAACATGTCCCGACGGGGTGAAGACAAACCTGCAACAATAACAAAAGTTTCTTTCCCTCTCACTCTGCAGGGCAGGGCAACACAGTCGTGATGCCAGCAGCGTTTCCCATTTGTTGAGCTGCCTTCGGCTCAACTTGCCTTAAGGACTCCACAGCCCAGGTTTGGCTGTGTGGAAAGGCCATGTCAGCGGTGAGATCAGAAAGCAGGTCTGCACCGTGCAGAGGTGGGATCCATAGCTCAGAGTGCACCTAAACGGTTGGCCTTCAAGTCCGGGTGGGGGAGCGATACAGACCTTCTGACTCATTGCCCTGTAGCTTACAGGAAAGGGTCACACGTCCAGAGGCTTTAATGCTGGCTCCCATCCAAAACAGTTGGCCAGGATGCATTTTCGTCTGCATATGCACTGCTGAGTGTGCTGTTATCCAAAGACCATGGCCACCACAGACACGTTCTCAGGTGTCTTAACACCAGAGGGTTTAGCATCATCTTTTTAGGAAGACACCAGAGTGAAAAATCACTTTTCTTCAGAAGTCATGATTTCACCATTTAAACAGTAGTGGTTAAAATGTGCAGGGAAGTGTACTCCAGGTGCACAAAACTCCCCTTCTAACATCTCTTTTCCATCTTACCTGGAGAAACCTGGAGTACCAAGAAGAGGAGAGAAAAGAGCAGGTAAAGGACCTTCATGCCTGGAGTTGCTGTGTCACTGTAGGGAAAAAGACCAAGAAAGATGTAAGACAGACAGTCCCAGGCATCTGTGGTCTTCTGAACTGCACGAATACTGTGTTACCCAAAATGGCATTTGTATTACCTTTTGTTTTCAAACTTTCAAAAATAACCAGTGAGACCTGTATGACATCATGACTGCTGTGTGAGTGTTCCTGGGAAAAGTAAATATATCCATGGGGCAGCATGCTTTCAGGATAAACGATCATTTGAATAGTTGGATTGTTGGGATTTCTTTCACGTTTCGCCAATTGTTCTTAACCAAACTGCAATCCTGACTATTTTTAGTTAAACATTTATCTAATAAATAAACAACACTGATCAAAATGAGGCGATGATACAGTCAAGCTTACAAATTTCAGGAAACAAATGCATATTTTGCAATGTTAAAATTTATCAGGAAAGAACAGCTAAAATCAACTTGCTTAAAATCTTCAGTCTTAGTCTGCAGGCAGCAATTCTAGAATAGAAATGTACAAACAAATCAGTTCCCATTTGACAAATGAAATTTGAAAAGCAAACATGTCATGCCTTTGTTGAAAGAGTTAATATTTGAACTAATATCATCAAAATGGGGTAAGATAGCCCAGAAGGAGACTTATGGATAAAGAAGTGGCAGTTAACATCATATATCTTGGCATTAGAGAATCTTGTAATCTGTCACAAAGTGTGTTCTCTTAAGGAAGGAGGGGAAACGAGGTTGTGCTGGAATGTTATTTCTGTAAACAAAACGATAAGCGGTGGCCACAAGCAGCTTTGAAATTAGTATGAGAAGTTGACACAAATTTCTATTTGTTTGAAAATATCAGGAGAAACAAGTAGGCAAAGTTAACAATTCTGAAAAGTTCTTAATAGAGAGAGATAGATTAAAAAGATGCACTGGTTTCCATCAAGGAGATGACCAATTTCTCTGGACCTCAGACCTCTCCAAAGTTACCTGACCCAGACCGATTTTTTCCTGGGAGTTAGTAAGCAAAGCATTTTTATCAAAGTACCCCAGGTATTAGCACATATTTGAACTACTTACTCAACCTGTGCAATTTAGGAAAAAATGGGATTAAACTTTTTTAGTAACCTACAAATTCACATTAATAATGCAGAGGTCTGGGGGTTTTGGTTGGGTTTGGGGATTTTTTTGAGGAAAAAACAACAGCAGATTTTGAAAGAAAGACTGAAAGAGCTGAGAAGTTACCAGATATCGGGTGAGCCCAGAAGCCGAGCAAGACTTGCTCTTGGTCCCTTCCCTCCAGAAGGCTTTGGCTGTGGGGCTGAGAGCCTCTTTTATTACGTGTTTCCTAAGGGCAGTGACAACTGCTTTACCCTCGCAGCAAGTACACGTTGAGCCAATCAAAATATTGCCCTTATTTTGGGTGACTTCTAATCCAACCAGAATCAAGTTGCTTTTCATTTCTCAGGGAAAAAAGCAGTTTCTCTTTGAACCTGTTGAAACTTTTCTTCTGGAAAATCCTGGGTTATCCGTGCAATACCTCTTGTGACACTCCGGTTTGTGTAAGACACGTTAAGCCACTGTGGTATGTGTCAAACATCTTGGGACACACGTTGAACTGTTCCTGCTTAGCAGCAACATAATCCATTGCAATGTAAAACCTCTGCGTGCTTCTCCGTGCTCCCAGTTACTTTATTTTCTGTTCCACAAAATAGGATATAGGAACACAGAATGGACATAGGAAACTAAAATGAACCTTTATCGGCTATAGTGGCCAGTCCCCACTGAGGATGCCAATGTAAAGAGCACGAAACATACAGAAACAGGGTGTGGGCATTATGGGTATGTCCCTGTACAACATTCCAGCTGACGGAAAAAACATCAGTTTAGGGAAATCCAGTGCCAGAGGTTGCCTCTGGACCCTCAGGCTGCAGGGCTCCTCACTGAGCATTTTTCCATGACTCCAGCTGATCTTCTAGTGCTCCTCACCTCCACAGGACCTTCAGCTGGTCATTTCTCACACATATCATGCCTTAGGTGAGCATTCATTCTTTGCTTCTCTGCTCTCAGTCTGCCAGCGGGTCGTCTCTGCTTTTTCTGTCATGGGAAGTAGCAAATGTGCCATTTGCACCTCTCTACAGCTCTATTAATGCTGTGGTCATTAATATTCATTCCCACAATGAAAAGAGGGGTTCTGTCCACAACATCTGTCAGGTTAGTGTTCAGATGGATGCAGATATTTCAGTGGATCGTGCCTGTTGTACATTTATCTCTTTTGTTTCAGTTCTGTCACACCCTTTAGGGAATGGGCTGGCTAGAATTGCATGTAATGTCCAAAATGCATCTTGGATGGGTATAGTGCCTAACCTTTTGTTTTCAGCTGCTTTTTCTCCCTCAGTTCCTAGCATTTGCCATGACTTTTTTTTTTTTTTTTCCCAATTTACATTTTTCTGTGGTTTATTTAGCAGCAAAATCCCTGTCAAATTGAATTCATAAATTAATATAATGTATATTTGAGAAGCCTCAGCACAGTCTCTAAGGTCTAGTGATCCTTTCCTATCTACTGATCTTCCACCGCACCAAGTCACTTGCTGACAGACCCAATAAGTATCAAAAGACATGAATATTAAACATTTTTTCAGATCATATTTTACTTTACACTTCAGCCAACAATAAACATCGTTCATGTAACAGATTCACATAACTACTGAAGTATCTCATAAGAGGGAATGGTATGTTTCCTGTTTTGAATGTTAGTGTTTCTAATTGACCAAGGTCTCTGCAAGTGAGACCATGTCTTACAGACTGTTCTGTATCAAAACTAAGCTGAAATATTTTAATTGCTTATTGGTTCCTCAATTTAGTTACTAGTGATGTGGGTTTTTCAATACTTTGATATTAATGTCTTAAGTACACAGAAGTGTACACATGTGCATACGTGCGCAGACACACCTAGATGTATATATGTGTGTGAATACATGTCTACATGTGATTTCCTTGATAACCGAGATAGCTTTTTATTTCCTATTTCTGGTGTGTCAATGAACTTCTGGCCATAAAGCACAAAATGGAGGGAATAAAACTGCAAAAGTTGCAGTTACTTCACAACTTGCCAAGGGTTTGTGGTTAGCTTGCCTGCCGACTGTTACTGTTACTCAACCTGATTCCTCAAGGAAACCAAGACTCACCGTTAATTTTTACCAGGTCCGAGGTCCTCTGTGCAAGTGATGTCAAGGACTTGGCTTTAACACTGAGTACTCTTGACGCTGTTAATTATAAATTCTACATGGTCATTCCCATCGTTACCATCAAAGAGCTCTGCCAGGACAGGGGGAAGGGGACAGCAGAAGAGGGATGGAGCCCTTTGGGTTGTCCAAAGCACATAGTGGTGAGGCAGGCCTTATCAAGATTCTGGTTTGTGGCGCTCAGGGTGGATAACCATTCCATCCCCACCTGCAGCTCCCGTTCTGAGGAGCAGGAGACAGTCAGCAAGTTTTGCACGTCAGGAGGGACACATCAGTGTTTTGCCCTTCACAATCTCAGCGGTTTTCACCAGCGCTTTTTGCTGCTCGACCTGACTTACACCAGGGTCACAGTCACGCCAACTACACGTTCCTTCACCCAGGGGATCTGGGTAGGGAAGTGCATGGGATCCAGCCCAGATGAGCTGGGCAGCACCTCACAATCTTTTGACACTTGACATTAGGTAAGTAATCCTCTCTACCCAAAACACCGTCTACTTTCTCACCATTTTCAGTGCAGAGGGAAAGGGAGTCTTCATGCAGAGTTTGCCTCTGCTTAATAATATGTTTCTTTTCTTCTCCTGTTTCAACAAAGTTCAGAAGAAGACCCAGCTATGTTTCTCTCAATCTCCACAGCAAGTCTTCACTCCAATACCTTCAAGCTGGAGTTCACCAAAGATGCCACACTCCCTGACCCATTTCAGGTCCAAATCACCCAGTCCTCTTTGGAGGAGAAAAAATACTATGATAGGGTCAGCATTTTATGTAAAAATAGAGTGCCTAGAGCCCTGCCACAAGAGCTGATGGAGCCTGAAGTGCTGCTCCGCCTGGTGCAGATGGCACACACTGTTAAAGGAAGCGTCATCACAATGAGGTTGCAGAATGTCATGAGGAGAAATGGCTTTCACCTATTTCAAATCAAGATGTTTGCATAATTGTGCCAAGATCCCTTCCCAGAGAGGAAGAAGGCTTTTCCCTCCATCTTAGGAGTCTATGTCTAGTACAGCAGATGAGGCAATTAGGAGCGAAAGGGAGAATCTCAAACTCTACTCCTAATAGTTTTAGAATAAAACCCAAAAAAAGCAGCAAATACTAGGGAGGTCGTTCTGTAGTGCCACCCCAATTTAAAATGCTGCTACACAAAATAATATCTGCCTCCAGAGGACAGTTTGTTTAAGGCTTCAGGCATCTGGAAGTCATTCATTGTAAGTAGGCATCACTAGAACATGCGGACTAACACAAGGCTGAACCTCAGCAGCTTGCCAAAGAGCAAATGTTTTAGTGCGCTCCAAAGAGGAGGTAAATATCAAAGCCCAAGCTATTTTCACTGTTCTTCCTTTGTAGTTCATGAAGAGAAATTGTCATGAAATTTTTTAACTGAAGTACAAACCTTTACAGTCTGACTGCTAGAATAAATGCAGAAGTAACAGTAAGGAAATACAAGAAACCCAGAAACGCTGCATTAGGAGATGTGCTACAGAGTGTGCTGCAAGCTGAAGGGCCATAAGCACTCATTCTGCAGAACAGTAGAAATGGGAGCTCTGTCTCTAACAAAGCCAGCATTTCCCCTTCAGAGGTTTTTTTACGTATGTGGGCCCCTCTCCAAATCCACCCAGACAGCCATTAGGAGTCAAAATCATCTCAGTTTGGTAATTTATTTGTCTGGGCACACTGTTCTGTGCACATTCAGCAACTGCTTCTGAGAAGATAATGGCCAAATCATTATGTCACACATCCATAACTTTTGGAAACGTGTTTGCTAGTCTCTTTCTATTTCCTTCTTCGTACTTTTTCTGGTATGAGTTACTGTCAAGGGTCTAATGTCATCCAAAACGGTCCTGGTTTTCCCTTGCATGAAGTCCCTTCAGATGTGAAATTTCTCAGATGCCTTCAGGCCCTCTGAAGGAAGCATCTGGAAATACCTTGGCATTTTCTACACTGCTAGGCCATGATGGCAGGGAAAAAGAGACAGAGAGCGTGGATTCTGTCTCTGACACCTCAGTCAAAAATACCATAATGCTCTCAGAAATCAGCCTGCAAACCACCAGAATGTCTACCTGCTGGACAAAAGCACCCGTGAAATTATCACAGAGAGAAGCTAGGGTTCATCTCTGACAATGATAGCCTGATCACTGCAGAAGTATTCCAGGAATATGGCCATTGGGAAGCAGGGAATGAAATGACCTCCATTTTCCCTGGGCATGCAGTGGGGTGCAAGTGGAGAAATGTCTAGCTGGAAAAGCCACCAGCCCACCTGTGCCTCACTACCCGTGGTGTGAGCAGTTCTATGAAATATCCCCTCCTTCCCTACAAAAGAAACCCAAGGTTCAACCGTAGGAATGCCATTATAACTGATTTTATTAACAAGGAGGGAAAGAAATAACTTTCACAGTGTTGCTTGGTTCGTATTTATGATTTAGCAGACGCTGAAGTTTTCTTCATTGCAAAGGAAGGTTTTGAGAGCTTTTCGTTGCAGCAGGAACTGGTGCCATCAGGAGCAATGGGATCGGGGTGATTCAGAGGCCATTCAGTAGAAGCAGAAAGGATTTCCAGGGTCTTCAGCTCCTCCACCCTCTGCATGGTGAAGAAGAGAGGGTCTCATGTTACTCACCAGTAGGTTTTCTGCAGTGACGTTCTCTTTATTTCATGGCACCAGAGGAGAGGCTGCCAAGGAATGTGAATGCTGCCTGAGGACCCACTATGCCAGCATGTTTGGCATTGGAGAAGTGAGACAGGATGGTGTCAGGAGCTGTGCCTCTGAGACATTGCTCTGTAGAAAAGATAAGGAAGATAGGAATCATTGCCACAGTGATCCCTGCGCTTCTACGTACTTTCTGCAGCAAGAAAATCCATTTAAACATGTTCCAATCCAGTAATATGGCCGACGACATATCCCTGGGAAGCAGTGTCCATTTTGGGCACCACAATGTTCTCCTGGTCTAGGAGTGAAGTGCTGACCTGCACAGCAGAAAAAGAATAGTCAGTTACCATGAAAATGAGCAAAAGTGGATGTACTCTCTCTCTTCTAACTCATTTCTCTCCCCCACCCTGCCCTTACCTGCAGCCCCTTGGAGCACCACGAAGAGTACAACCAGAAGCTGGTAAAGGATCCTCATGGCCACAGCTGGGAGGTGAATCCCTTACCTGGAATGAGCAGAGACCACAAGACTGAAAGACACTGAATGGAGGCTCCCATCCTGACAGGGAGATGAGGAATTGCTGAAAACATGCCCTAAGCGACCAAAGACAAAATCTTATAAAATACAACGGACTTGAATGAAGAACAGAGTGAAAATCGCATCCTTGGAAATATTAAAAATTTTAACAAATATCCCTCTAAGCTACCTGACTTAATTAGCTCCGCTTTGAGCATGAATTCAGACTAGAAACTCTTGTACTTCCTTGCAACCTAAATTATTCTTGGATTCTATGATGTTTTGTTGTGGTGCTTTTCGCTGTTGTTTTGGTTTTTTTTAATACTAGTCTTAATGCATTGAAAAAATTATATTCCAGACCTCTACAACACCAGGAAGGTTACTCTGGTACCAACACAGACCCACAAATTATTCACCTTCAACCTACAACAGTTCATAAAGTGTTCTGAGACTGAGCCAACCATCGTCTTTAGCAAAGATCTGTTTATCTTGAACATCAATTAAGGTGAAAACTCACTCAAAATGTTACTGGAATTCAGGCAAGACATGTAGCTCAAAATGCAAGTCTAAACTGCTGTGCTGGCTGGATGTCTGTTTCTGTAGGAAGCTAGACATTTCTTAACTGACAAGCCCTCTGTCTCTGATGCCTCGCGTGAAGGTTTCTGAGTCTCTGTTCACTCCTCTTGGAGATCAGCAAACACAAGTTTCCTCCTGCAAGCCCTGCGAGCAACCCATGGTTCTGCAGGACATGTAGAGACAGGACACACTCACAGGAGTAATGAGAAGGAAGGGGTTAAGGAAAGCAGAATGCTCGTTAGACTTGCGATTAATTGAAAGGAAAAGAAGTGTGTAAAGGTGGAATGGTGAGAGTGCCTGTCCAGTACGAGGCAGAGGGTTACCAGTGGAGGAGGTAGAGGGTCACTGCTGCTGTCCGTCTCTCTTCTCCAGCGGCTGCCCCAGATCCAAACATGATTCTTTATATAAGGTTTGGGGATGCTGGCAGAGCAGTCACAGGCCAATGAAAAAAGCCTTTTCCAGCCAAATTTGTCCTGTACTTTGGTTTCTTCCAACGAGAAAGGAGGGTCCACTTGGAGGCTGCTTTCACCGCAAAGCCTCTGATCTTTGTGCAACCCATCTTAGACCATCCTGGTTTGTGTAAGATACGTTAGGCCACAGGGTTATGTAAAATACCTGGGAAGATGCAATGACTGCTCCTTTCGATCCTGCAGGCTCCTTATTCTGCCTTTGGTAGGCAGCTTCGTCGTCTAAATTGCAGCCATAGCACGGTCGTTGTTTCCCTTCACAACATTTTGTACCTTCTGATCATCTTTTCTCCATGTCAGTGAAAGAATAAACATTGCTTACTTTTCAGCTTATTCATTACGAAGTTAATAGTTCAGTGCATAATGAAATGATGAGGTATGAAATTAGAACATGAATACAAACTGTCATATGAAATTTTGTAATAGGTCACATTTTCATTTCTACTACTTCCTCTCTGGATTGCTCTTGGTTTTTTCCCTCTTGTTTCAGTGTCCTTCCTGATACCAGCCTTTACTCAGTCTTTCTCAGGCTGCCCAGCCTCTGGCAGGACAACCAGCACACCTGCCAACCTCATATATATTTCTCAAATTATCTATACAAGATAAGCAGTTTATGGAGAAGAAATTCCATTTATAATCCTTCCAGTTTTGAACGGTAGTCAGAATTCACACATTCTCTCTATATACATGTGCATGTATATTTTTATATACGTATTATACATGGATCAGTACATACACAAATACTCAAACACTATGTATTTATCTCAAAGGTTGTCAAGATTTTACTGCTTCTGAGCCATGAGCACGTTTGCTGTTGCTCAACTTAAGTCCTCTCTGGGACACAGAAGCATCAATTCCTATTTCTGAAGCGCTTCTCCTCTAAGTCTAAACCATTTGAGTAACTCCAACCTCTGTTAGGACATCTTTATTGACAGTTCATTCCATGTAATCCAGCAAATGGCACAGGGTAACACAGGTGAGGATGGGTAGCACATGTGAGAAGCTCAGTTAGGAAGCGCTGCTGAGGCTCTGTCTCTTCTTCCATGGCAGCAACTAGTGTAGTTGGCCACATGTTTTTAAACCTGTGGCATTCCATCCAGTCAGCCATGGCACCGAGGAGGAATTTTCTGCACTGTTTTTCACAAGGAACACATTAAAAAAATTCTTGGAAACTCCAACATTGATTTTATTTCAGTTCAAACTCAAGTGAGGAGATTTTTGTCATGCAGATCTCCCTGTGAGAAAGGAAAAGTGACCAAATCTTTCCTCTGGGTTTACTTTTAGTACGGGAACTTTATGTGGTTTTCCAGTTATTATAATCCCCCCACATAAGTCCTTCTCTGTGCCAGCAAGAAATGTTCTTTTTTCCACCTTTCCTTATCCCCATCCTGGCAAGATGCCTGATCTGTCTTCCTTTGGGCCCTTCCCACTCTCCTGTGCTACCCTATCTCCTCCTGATGTGTCTCTACCTACTCTGCTCCAAAAGTTTTAAACCCTCAAAAATGTCAACAAATAATTGTCCATAAAGCCAACGATTTAAAGTCAACCCATGCCTTGCAGCAGCAGGTTTGTTAACCCATGACATGGGGAGTTCGTTTCCATCGTTGGAGGATGGTGGGAAGACCCAGACGTCCACAGCTGTGCCGCACCAGGCAGGAGGATCTGGGGTGCCTTCGTCTGGAGGCTGCTGCCTTGCAGCTGGGCTGTGCAACACTTGTGCATCTGGTGTTATAAAAGGGAGAGGTGGGAGGAAGCTGTGGCTGCACGGCTCTAACCAGAGGTTTGACAGCACATCAGATGGGTCGTCAGTGGCAGCCTGGCTGTGGGGTGCCTCATGTTTGCATAAATCCCCACTTTCTTTTTTTTTTTTTTTCTTTTCTTTTTTCCCCCAGACATCTTGAAGTGTGCAAAGAGAGGCTGATCAGAGAGGTTCATTTATTACAGCTCTTAAACCAAGTTTGCTCAGTCTCTTGGCATTCCCCCCCCCGTGCAGCTGGGCTGGGGCAGAGCTGTGCACCAGGTCACAGAGAGCTGAAACCTGGGCTGCAGCAGAAGGTTACGTGGGGGTTTACAGAGAGACAGAAGTAAAAGCTGCAGGGAAATTACATTGAATTATTTCCTTCTTTCTCCCCTGTCCCACAATGCTTAGGTTTACACCATATATAGCTATTCTTTTTCAAATAACAAACTGCAGCCTTTGAAGGATGCTCCCCACCAAGTTTTGCAGCATGAGCAGAAGGAGCAGCACTCCCAATCTCTCTCCTGGAGACTTTATTTGGTTTCATTCCAGTTGTTTTCCCTACTGACAGTTACATAGCTGTGTCTATGCTATTCCCTTTGGAAAAATGTGGGGCTTGAAAAAAAGCAGCATGGATTTGCAGTGAAATTACACAATAGAAGGGTAATTTTCTGGGTAGGGCTGGTGCTGGAGATAGGAGCTGAGTGGCACCAGATTTCATGGATATTAATTGCACTGCTGATGTTGGGGTGTAGCAGGAGTGCCCAGGGACTGACTGGTTGTGACTTCTTTACGTGAAAGAAAAAAACTAGGTTTGCCTTAAAAGATGCTGGGACGGTTCCTGCTTCAGGCAAGCCAGTACCACAGCAGCCCAGAACTTACATGAGCCTTTCCTGCTCTTAAATTGGGCCATATGTGTAAAAATGCTTTAAATCACCTTGGAGGAAAGGAAGAGGAGGGACCTAAAACTGCTATGGTGTCTTGGAATCCTGGAGTTTCTCTTTACAACAGCTGTGTCTATGAGACAATGTCCCCCTGCAATAAAAATAAGCATGCAATGGAATAGATGTCACCACTGGTGTCACCAACTTCCCCCAGTGGCTGCGGCAGTGCTTTACAGACCCTCTGGACCATGTAACCAGGAGGACCATAAACCCTGCTGCCCGGGAGGAATGCCACACTTGGGTGAGGAAGGGGACTGGAACAGGCTGTTTCTTTCTGGTGGACTGAGTTTTTTAAGAAATTTCAGTGCTGGGAATATCTTCCTCAAGACCAGCCATCAGCTTCATGATTGCTTGAGTGCCCTAAATGGAAAGGCAGCTCAGATGTCCACCCTCAGGTTATCTAAATCTATGTTTTGGTCCCAGCTGGGGAAGCTCTCCACGTGGCATAAAGCCTGGCTTTGCAACACAGTCGGTGAAGCACAGACAGATATTACTGCTGTTCCGTAAAAGCTGCATTTCTGCCCTCTGGTTCCCTGACCAGCACATTTACCCTCACATTTCAGGGGCCTTGGAAGCAGCTGGCAAGCCCTCTGTTTGCTCGTATCTTCTCTGAGCTCGAGGGTCTCTGCAGGTGGGAGAGGTGCAGCCCAGCCGCAGCACCCGCAGGGAGCAGGGGGCAGCTCACTCTGCATGAAACAGCGAGCACCAGCTGTGATTTCCAGGCAGTTTTTGGCCAAGTCAGGTCTGGGCAGGGTTCCACAAGGCTGGCCAAGGCCACTGAACGGACAGCAGGGCTGTTCCCCAGCTGGATTTCATGCCGTTTTTTGCAAATTGTGGACATGTTGTGAGGACAAGCGTTGGGCAATTGTTCCAAAGGTCTGTCATCCCTTCCTGTCGTTTGCACAGAGGACTCTGGAGGAAGAGGATGGTGGAGAGAAGGTGAAGGATCCTTATGGCTTCAGGTTGTCTGAGGACATCCCATCGTCAGAGGTAAGCTGCAGCGTGACGGAGGTGATGTATAGACACACAGGGTTTAACCCAGTTGCCTTCACACCAGTGTCTAGAACAATTTGGGGTGCTCTGGACTGTCTGACATCTCCACCCAGGGCTGGCGGATGAGGGTCAGGAGAGAGGAGACCAAGTCTTGCTGGAGCAGCCAGGGAGGCCAGGTGGGACACAGGGGCATATTCACGGAGGGCAGGAGCCTGTGGCATGCTGAGTGATAAAAAGCCAGCTGGGATTTAGAGGTGTCCTTCCACATGTTCATATTAACAACATTATATGTATGTATATATATGTATTTAGTGTGGGTTTGCTGGGAGGGCTGTAGAGAAATGCGAGTGTAAGGAATGCCATCATTATAGAGTATGTGAAACATTGCATAAACAATTACTTAAATGAATATCCCGACCATTCCTGAGTAAATCACAGATCAGAATATATGGATTATTCTTTTCTGTTCGCATGTTCTTCAGCTAAGATAAAAGATAAAGCAGTTCAGAAAATTCAGCTTTTATTTCTCTTAGAATATGTATTATGAATATATACAGGCATACAAGTACATACATATATATATTTGTGTGTGTGCACCTGCACCTGTTCTCTATATAAAAGAACATGATTTTTAGGGCTGCACACAATATCCTTTGCAGCACTGAGGAGAAAGGCAACTGAGTAAGGCATACAGCTGTCAAAATACTTTCACCATACAATATTAAGTGATACGAAATATTCATTCATTTACTACACGTGTTTAATTGCCGAGAAACAGCTCAGGGAAATGCATCCCTTTAGTGATCTTGAGTAGCCAAGACAATATTTAGAGTCAACAATAGTATACTGTAATTAAAATAACAGCTTAACTACCATATTTAAGAAATTTAAAGTAAGTTTGCCATCAAGTATAACCTATATAATTAATTAGTTGGAGATCTCATCGCAGTCTTGATTCATATTTGAGCTTTGATCTGTTTTGTACCACTTTGGGCAGGTAGCCCAGGCACAAAGTGGGAAACAGGAGGAAAGAGCCTTTTTGTCCTATTTCAAGGTCCTTTTCAGGAGACGACTGATTGTCAGACCCCAAAAGCTCTATTCAGAGCTCTGTGCTTCTAGGAAACACATCTATGGATTTAATATTCACAGTGTTTATTTCTACTTCTTTACATTTCATCATTTGATTGTTTAAGTAATTTTTTAAAGAAAAAAGAACAAAAACAAACAATAGAAACAAATGCTCCTGCCTACTGTAAAGCACATGTACATGTTCCATCAGTTAAATTATACAGAAATGGGATTTAAAATAGCTGTCTTTCTGGGCAGTTAAAGCACCTGCTTGGATTTTAACTCATGTATCGCTCTGGCCTATGTAAACAGGATTTTGGGTTTCTGTGACACAGAAACTAATGATTTCTAAAGGAGTGAAGTGTATCCCACCTCCCCAGGTGCTCGTTATTGGCTGTCTCCAGCTGCCAAGGCAAAAGAAATCCCACACTCCTTCTCCCTGAATCCACCTCTGGTGTCTGTTACGTTCAACATAATTTTCAGAGCAAGGACTGGCTTCTTGTCCATTGCAGGAGTCCACAGCAGGTTGCAAAACACTGAGGGCTTTGAGGCTGGACTGTCAGAAAACACAATTCACTAACGTGTCAACGTCGGGAATCAGAAGACATCAGTACAATTAAGAAGAAAATCCATAAAGCCCTGCTGTCAGTATAGTTTATGTACACTTGACTGAAGAAGGCTGCTGGAGAGAAATTTCAGCATTAGCTCTTCATTGCCCTCTTCTGGGAGGCAGGTGACTTGGGTAGATGAGTGCTGTTTGGATGGCTGTTTGGAGTACAAGGATGTTGGGTTTTTTCCTAGACTCTTAGTAGTATGACAATCAAAACACAGCATCTTTTTCCGGGCTCACTTGGGTACCTTCAGGCTCCAGGAGACACCAGTGCTGCCATCAGTCTCTCTGGTCCAAATCCTCCGGGGGCACATGTTTGACCAAAACCTGTTTCCATTGGCTACCTGGCAAGTGGGTGCATGAAAGTGGGTGCCTGAAAGCGGGTGCCTCCCTGAAACTTTCATTATTCAAACAATCATAGAATCATAGAATGGATTGGTTTGGAAAGGACCTTAAAGATCATCAATAATCACAATAGTTATTATTGTTATCAATAATAACAATAGTTATTTCCTCTGCAATGAGTACAGATGTGGTAAATGCATGCAAATGAAAATATTCTTGGTGCACAGATAAGCGTTGGTCTTCTGTGTGATTGCACTGATGCAAAAGTATTTCTCGGATTAGGCTGGGTGATCAACTCCTCTTTGGCCTTGAGACACTATCTGCAGCCCACAAGACCCACCGGGAGCTTTTATTTCTTTGAAAGTCTTGTGGAAAAACTGAGGTTCCCCGGCATAGCTGTTTAGGTTCTGTGGTAGATATCTCCAGGCTTCAGAGAGGACCATCCTGGAGTCAGCACCAGACACCGTGGCCATGAGACAGCCCCGTAGAATTAAGTCCCCGCTGGAGCCAAACCAGCAGCTTTCAGTGTATGTCCTAAGAAGCAGTTTTCACAGCCCATGATGGATCAATGTGTTGTACACAAACCAGGGTGGCGTAAGGTGCTTTTTGGAAGAGCCAGCTCATGTGCCAGAGAAAGGGGAGAAGTTCACAACCAGTCACCATTTCTCACTGGTTGCTGGGAAGCGACATTTCAGCTGCTGGGAATTGCTGTGAGAAGCCCATGTCCTTGGCCAGCCTGTCTGTGGCAGCTCTGTCATCAACAGGAATATATAAACAGTTGTTTTGGGGCAAGACATCACTCTGTGACACTCCACGTTGAGGAACCAGGTAGGACAGACAGGCCACCATGCTCCTTCTCCTGAAGTCCTCTAGGGTGAGCTGAAGGTGCAGGGATTCCACACCAGTTTTAATTGATAAGGAGAAAAATGCGTACCTTTTTGATAATATTCTTTGCTTCTCTAAAAAGAACTCATCATTCCAAGAAGTATCATTTTGCAGCTTAATTTAAATCCCATAAACAACTGAAATGTACAACATTTGGTATTTCCGTAGTGCATTTGGCTGGTTATTATAGTCAATAATGGTGATTCTGAATGATTACAGTAGTTTGTATTATTTTCAAAAGTTAATTGGAATCTACAGCAAGAAATGGTGGCGGAGAGATACTTGGAGGCTTTCAGCTGGCACACATCATAGTGGCAGATGGCTCCTTGGATTTTTCTGTAAAGACATTTTCAAGGAATTACTACTGGCTTGTAAGCTACAAAAAATGACTGTTATTTGAATAATTAAAGATTCTGAGTGTTTATTATCCAGAGAAATCAGAATGGCTTGAGTCATTATCTACACATATCCGAAGAAAACTGTGATAATTAAATAAAATGGCCATTTTAGTTATTAAGCGACTTGTTACAAACATGAAGCACTGACCATATGTGCTGCCATGAAGAAAGTTAACTCCATCCCATCCAGACCCAATATAGTTGCTCAAATAAAAATGAATAAAGTTCTAAACAGAAGTATCAACGTTTTTGTGCATGTGGCAGCATTACCTGTAAGTTACAAAAGGTACCTAGGAAAGTCTTGCTTATTTTATGAGACTTAGATAGCAGCTGGAGGAAATTAGTTCTATTTCTTACTTTTTTTTTTTTAAAGTTATAACATCCAGGGTGCATGGGATTCACATACAGGAGTTTTCACTGGAGGTGATGTAGGCTATCTTTGCCGGTGATGGAAAGAAATTCACAATATTAACCTCATTCTTTTAAATTTTATAGCATAAATACATTTTCTTGATTTCATGCAATGTACTTTCAATAATATCTTTCCTCTGAGAGTAGTATTTCAACAGATTTGTTCTAGACCATTTACTCTATTGCATAAATGACAATTTTTATTAACAAAATGTAGCTTGTATGCCTTAAATAGTGTTCGGATCAGGTAACGACAAATGCAGGACAAATGCATGACCTCTTTCTGTTTTTTATTTACTAGCTCTTGTATTTGGTGCCACTGAATTCAGACATGAAGATCTTTTCCATTTGCTTTGCTGTTCTTCTTTTAGTGCTCCAAGGCACTTTAGGTAAGAGCTATGTAAAACCAAAGGAAATGCAGAGGGAAGATTGTGAGTATGGAGAACCTAAAATAGAAATTGGAAATAAAATAGGGCTTAGTCCCTTTTGTCCCAGGCCAGCTAGTGCTGCCAGCGTGTTGGGCACACTTTAGTGGTGAACAGATGCCAGCCGGGTCCATTGGATGCACTGAACCTTCCTGCTTTGGAAAATAAGGGCATTTAATGGTACAGATTGGGGCAGCCTGCAGGCAAACTGGGCTATTACTGCCACACTATAACCTTAATTTGTTCTTAATCTTCCTTGGGAAGGCAAAACAAGACTCTGGGTTTTTATTTTTGTGCAGGTTTCATGCGTGCACCTAGTAACGATGTGCAGTGTGAACTGGCTGGGGGTACCTGTTCCACCGGCCACTGCCCTCCACCCAATACACGGCCCTTTGGACGTTGCCAGCAAGGGGTCCCTTGCTGTCGGACTGTGGTGAGTTACAATTTTGATGAAGATCGGGTGTTTCTTGGGGGAATGGCTTTATTATTCACTTTCACCCATCCAGTCTGCCCTTTAGACACGGATCTCCTCTAGTGCAAACTGGCAAGGGAGCGGAGAATCTGTACACTCAGATACAGGATTTCCTGAGGATTTCCTCACTAGTTCCCTCATTACCATTAATGATGTAGCTCGAGTGCCTCGTGGGAAAGACTACAGTCAAATTTCTTTGGCAGAGATAAGTAATTAGCTAGAAATGATCTCTTTTTTTTTTTTTTTTTTTCTGCTGTTCCCATTAGCTGGTCCAAACTGCTCATGATGAGTAATACTGACTTCAAGGGACATGTCTCTCAGTGTACACACTGTCTGGAGACCTGTGACGTTTGGGTCAGGTTCACAGGAAACCTGCATGTTCCACATTGCAAAGTCTGCTAGGTTTCACACTCAGAAGAACAACCTGAAAGTCATGTTGTTCTGCCAGGTGTTTTCTCCAGCTCCACAGTTCTCTGCTTATGGACAAAACTAAAACATTAAATCACATCTTTTTATTGAATACCTTACTGGAATCCTAAAGTTCAGCATGTATCTTTACTCCAATATGAAACAAATATGCACGAAACAAATATCCACAAAAATTTCCACTCTGCCTCTGCTTACTCTAATATTTATTTTTCTGTTTCTTTTTGCTGTAAGATGCTGCAACTAGTTCTTTTTTTGGAGGATATTAATCCACTATTAATAGCAGAGATATTAAAAAATAAAGTGTGAGCAGCAGAAAGTCCTCTCCATACCAGAGATTCCAAGATGAGTAGGAAGATTCAGGTACAGAAACCGGGCAATTCGTTGTTAAGCAGAATAGAAAGGCAAATTATGATTAAAATTCAGCAACAGCAGGACTATGAATATCCTACTAAACACTGAAAAGTTATCCAGGAATATCAGCTCTTGATGCTCATTCAATCCCTTCTATGCCTTTTTTTCAAATCTTTTCTGGTTATAAGCACAAAATCTGAAAGTTTCTTTCCTTTTTTGCAGAATGATCAGTGACCGTTGGCATCTCAGACAGGCTAAGCAGAACTTCTGGCAATTTAACAGATGCATCAAATCTGGAATTTTGAGCTGAAAATATGCATTTAACACACACATGCACACACCAAAACATGAACAACAACAGAAAGAAAACTAACTCCTTCACAAACAAACTTAACGGCCTGAAGAATCTCCAAATCAATTATTGAATCACCCAGAAAAGACCAGTATTTCTCATTTTTCTAAAATGTTTTGCAGTTGAAATGATATTACAGCCAACAACATTGGCCCCAGAGAGTACATCACTAACATGCAGTAGTCTGGCCCATGAGAGGATGCAGAGCTGGTTCTTCCTTTGGCCCTCAGACCAGATATTCGTTATTTTCTTTTCCTTTTAGAGTTAGTAATAATGTGAATAACGCCAGAAGACAAAGTCTCCAGGAGACACTGAGTGCTCAGCTGGGGTGTTCATATTTCATAGTCTACCTATCTCAATAAATCTTAATAAACTTGCTCCAGAAGACTTGTGTTTGATCCTTATACCTGTGAGGAACGGTCTTGGAGTGTGTTTTTGCTGGAGGATCTGGCTCTCATCTCAGCTGCGGTCAGCGTGAGATATGACTTGTGGTAAACCTATCCAAGAAGAGGAGAAGAAACCAAATCCACATCTGGACAGAAATACGGCCTGGTCTTATTCATTATTAGGTTGACCATTGACAGAATAACTTCTCCAAACCCACTGTGATTAGAGTAGTAGAAAGCTGGCACAAACTGGCCATGTTCAGGACCCATGGCAGTCTAAAACCATCCATTGCACCTCGTGTCACGGAAAGCATGGATACTTTGAGTCACCTGTTATCTCAAGTCCTTTTGGCCTTTGCATTAACATCCTGGGATGTCAGGGGTGGGGAAAGGAAGCGGGGGGGGGGGGTGTATACCCTGTAACAATAGGTGCCGAGACTCCAGGCTGATGGACATGCAGACCACTGCCTCCAGACGTCACGGTGTGACGATAAACAGAGGCAGCAGGAGCAGAGTGGTGTGAGGGCGGTGAGGCAATGTCAGGACCTAAAGAAGCTGGCCTTCTGCCACCCTGGGGTTTCTCTGCATTGCCGTTCCCAGCACTTCAGGTTGGGCTAGCAGATGCAGCCCTGTAGAGGAGCAGAGGACTGAGCCTGTCTCCTGAACCCCAGCCTGGTGCCCTGGAGTGGGATGGCAGAAGGAACAGGCTCTAGTGCTTTTTGATTTATTAATATATATGTTGCCACACGAATCAATGCAACACAGACACTCTGCAGGATGATTTAACAGGACTCAACGACACATGCACTTAAATTAACTTAATTTAGTTAAATAAACTTCATTTACAGGTTGATTTTTATAGACAATAAGAACAGCAAAAAACATCCTGACATATATGAGCAAATATCAGCAATGTGGTTTCAGAGTGACTTGTGTTTATTAGAATTGAAGCTGCAAATCTCTTTATTGGGGTACAAGAACTCCTCCTCAGATCTTCTTGTTCTCCTAAGAGTCTTCACCCCCATGGGAAGGCTCCCCAGGTTTGCACTGAGGCTGGGATCCATTGATGTCAAAAATGGGAGAGTTCTCAGATGCCCAGAGCTCTTGTTTGTGTGGTCAGTGAGGCGTCAGTTTTAGGAACTGGGTGTCCTGCAAAGAAAAATCAGGTGCTTAATTAGCCCACCTATCTCCAGCCAAACAAGTAAATCATGCCTTGCCGTCTCAGACTACCATAGACATAAGGTAACACACAGGGTTAAAAACTACCAGAAATCCTTGTGATCTGGACTGCTGTCCTGTGTTTCTGGCTGTAAGACACATGACAGCTACCCAGTTGCAGCTGGTGATGACCCCAAATATCTGCCAGGGTATAGTTTAAGAACAGAACTAGTTTATGAGCAAAGAGCTGCACTGCAGAAAGAAGCTGATCCTCTCACTTTCCTCCATTCCCTCCATGAAATTTTCTGTGAAAAAGGGTGACAAGGTTTCTCCCTTTTTTTGCAGCCTTCAGCATGATGTTTCATAGAAACTCAATTAGAATCACAGAATCATTCAGGTTGGAAAAGACCTTTGAGATCACTGAGTCCAACCATCAACCCTACTCTGCCGAGTACACCCCTAAACTGTAACTCCAATCACCACATTAATTAGATTAAATAGAAATGCAAATAAGTTAAAAAAAGAGATAATTAAGTGCCACCAACTGCAGATGCTTTCTTGTTGGTGCTGATGAAAACATGCTAGAAGGTTTCCACCTAGAGGGTGGAAAATACCCTGTGGCACTTTGGTCTAAAATCTGGCACTTTGCACCAGATCAGGTAATCCAGACGGAGAACTGTGCCCCTGCTATGGGTCCTGACCTGCCTAATGGTTATTCTGTGCTGATAAGATTCTTTTTTTTGGTAGTGTGCAGCTCCATGCTGCTGCCTGTGTGGACCTTTGGGGGGGAGTCCTCGGAGCTGTCTCAAGTCTGTTGTGTCCACTCTGCTTACTAGAGACAGAGTTTGAGCATGAGATGGTTCTGCCGTGGTACCAGACTCATGCTGGAAGAAGTTATTAGTGATACATAATATGTTATTAGTGATATTAGGTGTTATTAGTGGTATGGAAGTTCAAAGGGTGTAGGTTTGCATTTGTGTCACAGTTGAGGTATAGTCTCAGTGAGCTGATGGAGAAAACATCTCCCTTGCAAAGACAGCCAGCCCTGGCTCCTTCATCTGCAAGCTCCCGGTCCCTCCTCGCTCATCACCAAATCCTCCCTGTGGATTTTCAGAGACAGCAGCCCGGCATTTTTGACACCACAAGGCTCTGCCTTTTTGTTACCAGACACAAAACGCAGAAACTAAAGGGGTTTTTTTTTGGAGGGTGTAGGGGGATGGAGAAGGTGGCCTCTTTCATGCCAAAAGGGGGAAAAGCCAAGTAAATCTATTTGTTCTTGGTGCAGCAGCATTTCTCTGGAGGAATTCATCTTACCATTTGCAGCATTTCAGCTTCCCACCGCGGCAGGTCCCAATGTCAACCAGAGGAGCAGAGCATGCCACAAACGAGCAGGAGCCCCGATTTTGCCGGCATGCTAAGGTGTCAGCGGCTTCTTGGCTGTAAGCTGCAAAACGAAACCCGAGGGAAAACGCATGTTCATTTGTCGAGGGAGAGGGTTGGAGAGTTGCGGCATCAAATTTACCTGGTGTGGTATGTGGTTTCAGGCCACAATGCCTGATTTGTTGTTGAGGTAAGCTGATCTCACCTTCTGAAGGTCTTTACGTCCATATGAAATGCAAACTAACCAGAAGAGCTGGCTGTAATGCTAGCAGCTCTCCATTACAGCCTGGAGAGACAGCCTGCCAGACTAGCAGTGATCTGAAGAAAACTGTCTGCTTCCTTAGCATCTCTCCTGGAGACAAGTGCTTGTCATTCCAGTTACACACAGAAATACTATGTTGTATGAAAAAGCCATAGGAAACACAGAAAAAATGTGTTTTTAAAATAAATCTCACATTACTCTCAGGAAAAAAAAAAAAAAGAAAAAGATGATATTCAAATAAAAGTGTCCTGAGTTTCTTCAAACTTTCAGTTCAAGTTCCATCAAATATAAAGCATATTTATTTTAATCTTTATTGACTGCTTTGAATAACTTCCTTACAGAAAGTGTTGAGCATTGTGAGCATGAGTGGCATGTCCACAGGAAACCTGGGCACTGTGTTACCATGTAAAATACGGTATGGCTAACACAGATGGCATAAAAACTTCAGAAAAGGTAAATCTTAATCGCGGACAAACCAATGGGACTAACATTTGCCCAGCTACAATGTTTTGCACACTTCAATATACACCATAAAATAAAGTCAATGGCTGTTGTCACTAGTACTGTATGTGGTTTAGCTAGATGTTATGCTGGTTTTACCGTGCTGGTGTGTTCAGAACTGAAGGGCCCACAGGTGGTGGCAAAGACTGCAGCTCCATCATCATCATCACGCGATCTGCCTGGGCTTATCCCAGCTGAAAAGCTGTCCCCAGGTTTGGGTTCAGAATATTTCCAGGCTAAACATTACTTGTTCCCACTGGGATATTCAGCTTGAGATTCGAAACGTGTTATTTTTGTATGATTTAAAGAGATCTCTTGTATCAGCTGGAGCCTTCTGCATCTGTGCACTTAAAAGGCAGAAAAGGACCTTTATCATCTTCCCCAACTTCTTACTAAGCACAAACCAAATCATCTCACCCGGTACGTGCTGTGCCTAGCGCCTGTCATCAAATTGGTCTCTGTCCTTAATTTGAAAGGCATGCAAGCTTTATTCTAAATTCTAAATTTCAACAAACTTGCCCTAGCCATTCTCAAGTCTTTTCTCTCAATAACATATTTTTCAATTTTGCTCAGCTGATTTTAAAGACATTATTATTCCTTGGTTTCCCCTGTCTCCTAAATTTAAAAGCCCTCCTCTGTTATGTCTTTTTTTTCTGTGCATAAATCTTTCTGAAGAGATATGGAATAACTTGTTGCCCTTTCCCAGTGACTCTACTGGAATTGCAGCAGCCCTGCAGCCATCTCAGGGGTCACAGTTTGTTTTGAAATAGAGAATACCTTTTGTGATGCATAAAATAGGAAAAGTCCAAGAAAGGAATCCAGAAGCATGAAGTACAGGCTTTGTCTAAAGCTGCTACAAGTGCCTGCTTTTGGTCTACATGGTTCTACATTTCTTCTTTGAGTAGACAGACATTTGATGGTCTAGGACAGCAGATACAAATTTGAATCTACTGCAAACCAAAGCAAGGACGGAGACAGCTTTAACTTCTTGAAGTCCCCCAAACAGCCTGGAATGATGCATGTGCTCTAAACTCGCTTAATGCACATGGACAGCATAGAGTTCAGGCAAAGACCCACAGTCACAACTACTTTTTTTTTCCAAAAATATAGGAGATCTACTAATCTAGAATACACAGTCAGGAGGTACCGGTGAAAATGTGAGAAGAGAAAGCTCTCACATTGTAGGTTTTCATCTTAAGTATCAGCTTAAGAATTGCCTTAATACATGGAAGCATCTTTTTTTCCATCATGTCATCATGTGACTGGAATGCAAGGTGCTAGAAAGAGACCATGAGGAAGGCTATCAAGGACCTCGACTCAAAGCTTAAACATTAGGACTATGATTAAGGAAAGGGTCTTCTAACGCGAAAGCCATGGAGTCAAAGAGCACAGAGGTAATCTGAACCTCAGCACTGGGCTCTAACGGACTTCTCTGCACATGCACCTTTTTAGCCTCCATCTCATCTATTTTCAATCTTACCTGGAGCAGCCTGGAAGAGGAAGAAGAGAACAGCAACGAGGAAGAAAAGGATCCTCATGACTGCCAGTTGGTAGTAGGACAGTCTTTGCAGGTATGAAGACACTCGAAGATGGACAGAAGCTGATGTCCAAGGCAGAAGACAGTTAGTCCCTCTACTTATAAGTGCTCTGGGACGGAGCAGTGCAGAGAAGGGGGGGCAGAGGAGTGGTTGGCTGTCTGAAGACCAGCAAGTTCATTGCCCTATTACTATAGAGACTGGTGATGTACGAAGATGATGCAACCTCACACGTTTGAAGACGCCTGACCTGAGCAATGACCAAATCACGCCAGCTGACCTGGGCAGCCAAATCACTCTGTGCTTGCATGTCCTGTGTCAGCTGGTGGGCTGCACCCAGGGAGGACACAGGATTGGAGGAGGAAGGAGGTGGATTCCTGTGATTTGCAATACTGTAAACCACGCAGATCTGCCAACGCCCCATGGCTTTTGGCCATGGTCTTGTGACAGCCTGTCCTCCCCCCAGCCACCAGGCACAGTAAGGGCAGCAAATGCAAGGCATCTGGCCTGCAAAGCTGCATGAAACAAGGAGGTAACAGGCCCTCCTCCTTGAATACAGGAAAGGATCAGAGCTTCAGTCCTTGCTTGGATCAGAGTTGTGGGTCTGCAACTGAAGAAGGCAGGGTAGAGGTGAAAGGGTTGTGGATATTTCCCCTCCTGGCTATGAAATCAGCAGACATGGTAGTAGCTCTGTCTCCCAGATGTTCTTCTAGCATGGTTCAGAGCTCAGTTACTCTCTCTATCTTATATTTGTGACTTTAGCCATGGATTTGTATCAAACCTGGAAGAATAAGTCATTAGACAGAAAGGACTGGAAGGGACACCACTGTGTGTTGTGCCATGCTATCATAGGAGACTGCATCCCAATTCTCTTTCAGCAATCAGCTAAGCTCTGTCCTGAAAACAGTGATGTCATGTTGCTCACTACTGCTACAGGCACTGAATACCCTACTCGGATGGTTTGAGCCCTCTTTCAAAGTCTAACTTTTGTGGAGAGTCTAAACATACTCATTCTTTGCCCCAAATTACTTTGGTTTAACAACATTTTCCCTTGCTGCTAGTCTCCTCCTTGATGTGGTTATGAAGAGATTCACATCTCTCCTGATTTCGTAGATTCAACATACAAAGTCTACTTGTGTGTGATGTCTCCGCGTTTCTTATAACCTTGCAACCTTTTTCTATGTCTGAAAAATAAATCTGCAAATTCTTTTCATGCGTGTGAAGGACCAGCCATATATAAGATGGACCAGAGGAAGTGTCACCAGAGCTTTGCACAGCACTCTTAATACTTGTGCTTGTCTCTGAGAAATGCCACTCCTGAGACATATGAGAACTGCAAGAGCTTTTTTTTTTTTTCCCAGAAGAACAGTATAAGCCAAGAATCATTAATGAAATCAAGTCATGAGGGTGCTTAATTTTTTACTACTTCAGGGAGAGCAGCAAACTGAAGCGATGGCGAAGAACAGCAGGAGGTGAGCTGTGTGTGCACACAGAGGGCTGCTACGAGTTGGGTGTAGGGCGTGGAGCGGGTCCTTCTGTTTGTGATAAAAACATATTAGTTCGCTATGTCAGGACTAGGATTTTAGAAAAATTTTCATTACAGTGGAGGGCAGATGAGGAGGTTGAGGAGGGGTAAGAGGATGCACGTGGCAAAGCGGACAAATCCCCCTCCACACTTCATGAACATTTGTCCCTGCTCAGCAGGCTGGGCAACTACGTAATGCTGTCAGGGCCGGTAGGACTGGCAGCATTGCCATGGCCCTCTGAAGTCCAAGGGAAGGAGGAGAAGCCTCATATCTGACTGCCTCATGTGATGGGCACAACACGCAGAAGATGCTTGGGGGTATCAAGCCCACATCTCCCTCTCTTTGCACCTCCCAGATTGCCAGTGGCGGGTTGCTGTGATGAAGTCCTTGGGGAATGTGATGAGAAAATGGAGCTTCAGACTGTTGTCAGGGAACTGTGAGAACTGGGGTGGGCAGCGGTGGTCTAGGGAAAGGCCGTGTATTCTCACACATGGCTGAGGCAGAGGCACAGGTTCTTAAATCGGCTGTTGCCTTTACAGCTGGCGCCTTTGCCAACCCCATCTGTGGAGATGAGGGGTACAGGACGTGAAAGCATTTGCACCTTGATGTGTGCTGTACTGTGTTGCCTCCTTCTTTTGCTTCAGGCAGGGTATGAGGAAGGAATCCTCGGTCATCTCTGCTCTGTTTTCCTCCTGAACATGGGAAAAGAAGTTTTGAGTCAGTCTTTTCTATTAAAACACTCTGTGTCTGTGTGTGTGCTGGAAATTTATTTTAAGCGAGCCGTAGGGAACACTGACCAGCTCTCTGATTTCTGATCTGTAGACGCAACCCCACAACCCAAACCACTTTGTGCACCTGCTCGTGGTTTCAGACAGACACCTCATCCACAAGCACCCTCAGCTTTGTTTCTGAAAACAGTGCATGGCCAAAAAGAGGGAAAGAAAGGGGCGGTCTGTGAACATAAAACGTGGCCAGGCATAAGGACACTGTCAAGGGTGAAATTTGCTTGCAAAAATTAAAGGATTTAATGGAGAAGGAAAATGTGCTTGTCTGCTCCTTCTCCTCCTGCCTGTCCCAGGCAACACGAGGGGCAGGGGTGTCAGTTTTGGGGAGTGAGGCTGTTAAGCAAACCTTGCCAGGGCTGGCCCATGCCATCACATGTCGTTCAATGCTCTTTGGAACCAAACAACGTCGGAGAGAGGGAAGGAAAGGGGAAACAGCTCCATCCTCCTCATCTCCCTCCCCCAGCTCCAGCTGGAGAATGGTGGCAATCCTTGTCCCTGGTCCAGGCTCCCTCCATGGAAAGGTGAATACATCGGGACAATAACAGTCCCCTTGAAAACTGCTTGGCAGTGGGGAAAGGGAGCCTGGGTAAGGTGCCCCAATTCTTCCTTCTCCTTGGGCAGCAGGAGAAGAGGCTGGCGAACAGTTGCCAGCGGGCAGAGAAAGCAGTAAGGCTGATACTGTTGGGAAGGTGTTGATCTTGAGCTGTATGTTTAGAGTTCATATTTGACCTGGTAGCAGAGGCGTGGGTGGGGGATTTTGTATGGGACCTGTCCTTTGGAAGAAACGGCAATTTGTCACCCAGAAAAAGCAAAGTGATCTTTTTGGCTCACCGTTCCTTCAGGGAGGCTTGTTGGTTTGTTGTTTGCATTTTCAGCTCGGGAAATTGCCACTTGTGGTCAGTTTTCTGGGCTGTGGGGCAAGGAGTGCAAATGTCTTTGGACCCGAAGGAGAGTCCCTGCTTTTAACTAAACTGATGGGTAACTAATCTGCCGGAACAGAAGGGGAGAATTAATTTAGTGAAAATCTCCTGTGGTCTAGGAGTAAATAAACAGATGGCAGCAAGCAGTGGTGCTGAGTTCCCCTGTCCCAAAGTTAAATGCGAGGAAAAAGTGTTAGCGAGAGGCATTTACAGACAGCGGGCAGAAGGTACACAGTTTGTTCCCCTTGACAGGCCGCTTGATAGAGGTTGCTCATGCGTGAAACTAGGTTTCAGTGGGGAGATCTCCAGTCCTGGTGATTGAAATGCCTGTCCAAGATCAGCCACGGGAACATCTCCAACCTGGCACCCTGCCATGGAAAAGGGCTGTGAGGGGAAGAAGTCACTGATCAGCAAATCTTTGGGAAGTCCCTATCCCAGTCACCATTTTGAAAACACTTCCATTCTTCAGGTGATCAGGCAGGAGGGTTTCTGAGGTCCTGAATTAGATTTGGAAGGTGTATGTCAATCAAGAGATCTCTTTTCCTCTTTAGCTTGAGCTGCTCTATCAAAGAGTTTGGGTCCAGCTGCCTTCCTGCCATCTCTCTAAGGGAAAAAAATGATGGTGGGAAGTTCTCAGAAAACAGAGGATGAGGAGCTTCTTGGGAAGAACTTCAGTGATCAGTGCAGGAGAGAGAAAAGCCAGCAAACAGGTGTAGGAGAAGCAGGTCTCTGTAGGGTGAGCGACACAGGAGAGCTGTGTGACCCATCCCACAGGCAGCCAACCTGAGGCTCCACTCAGGAGACACGGTGAGTGCAGGGGTGAGAAAGAGACTCATGGGGTTCCATGAAAATTGGGCAAGAAAGGGAAAGTGAGCCTGAAGTTACCCACATATGGCAGAATGGCTGCTGTGGTGAAACAAGTCCTTGATGGACATGAGGTGCAGCATGTAGAGACAGAAGTGGGGACCAGCCTGTTTGGAATAACACCTCTATGATTTGAAAACTAGAGATGTGTTTTGCTGGAACAGGAGGGGAATCTGAGGCTCAGTCTGTCCTGAATTTATCCTGACTTAATACCAAGGCTTTTTTTTCAGTAAAATCTTGAGGGATGCAGCACAGATCATCTATGTTTGTAGTAGTAAGTGGGAGAGGATCAGGTTATGAGCAGAGAGATGTGCTTGCTAAATGGTTAGCTTGATATTTAAATGTTATCAGGATCTTTGTTTGGGTCAGCTAGCCATCTCCTGAACAAATTGTGGGCTTGGTCCAGGGGTTAGCATAGACCAGGAACAGTTCTTATTGCACATCTTGAATGTACAGTCTTATTTTGGAGGCAAAGAGATCTGGTGGGTAGTATTTTACTTCACCAGAAAACTGTCCCTGGGCTTTTTAGTTGCTAATAAAAATGTAAGGTTATTCCAGTGATGCAGATTACTCAAGACAGCTTCAAACACAGATTATTGCTAAATCCTCAAGCCTTTTCTGTTGAAGAAGCCACTGAAGTAGGCAGAATATGTAGACCTTAGGTGGCATTCAACACTTATAGACTATGGTCCTGTTGTAGATGTTGATTCACAAGGCAGTGATCTAGCCCCATTTGACAGACTCAAAGCTACAGAAGTCAAGACATTTTTTTCCTACGCAATTTAAAAAATCTTTTGCAAAATCTTTGCAAAATCACAGGGAAATGTCAAACATGTTGTCTTCCACAGACTATCTGGATAGGAGTGTTGTCAACGGGGAATTTAAGACAAAAGGAAGGAAATAAAATGCTGCACCACCTCTGTTAATTTGACTTATTTTGATTTGGCATTTCCTTCATGTTTCTGATTGGAGTCCTTTTAGACTCTTTAGACACAAAAAAAGGCTATAGTTGTGGGGAAGGAGCAACTCTTCCTTCTGCTTGATACAGCTCCAGATTCGGAGACATGAGGATCAACTGAATTCCTTAAGGAACAGGAATTCCTTAAGGAATAGGAATTCCTACAGGAATAGGCTCCAGTGCTACAGTGAAACCTCTGGTATTTTTCTCATGCATATGGATGAAATCAGCGCTGTGTTGTCCTAACATCTTTTGAAGGCAGAAGTGGGAAATTTACTCACAGAAAATGGACTTCTTGCCTCCATAACTGATTGTGATGGGAGAAAATAAATTGATTGTGCATCTGTAACTATTGGAGGAAACAGTGAAAACCACCTTGGTTTTGCATTTTTAGCACTATAGCACTCATGGCTCTGTCTGTACTACTGAATAAAACAAGACATTTAATTTACCCTTGTGACTGCTATTGAGCACAGGTCTGATGTTTTCAAAAACAGTCTGCACATCACCCCAAATCCTGCTTCTGGGTAAAGATAGTTCAGACTGTTGCTGTGTTTATGAAGACAGGTGCATATATATATGTGTCTGTGTATATATATGTATATATATGTATATATATATATATTTGCATATATATATGAAGTTTGCAATACTGGAGGTGTTTGATTGCAATTTTGTCATCCAATCACTCACAATCAGGAGTTGCTTGTACAGTTCTTCACATTCAATTTCAGTCTCATCATCCTGAATACTTTAGTATTATCATCAAAACTGGTTGCTGTTTCAGCCATTCCCTTTTCCAAATCACTTGTTTAAAAAGACTACGTGATGCAATGAGCCTTGAGTCAAAACCACAGAGAAAATTAGTAACAATAAAAGATCACAGTTATTGTTTTAAGAAGACATTTATTTTTGTGTGTGAATAAAATAATAATACAGATATTGTTTCACATCCTCGAAGAGCTGCATGGACCTGAACTGATTGAACATCCAAACATCCCTGTGAGGTAGGCTGGAATAGGTGGCCAAGGTGCCAAAGTGGCTTGTGTGTTAAAAGCAAAAAAGGGAGTGACTTCAGCAAGGAAAAACCTGGATCTCCAGAAGCGGTGTGCTAACAGGACATGCCCTCTGGAAGCTTCTTTTAATGCTCATTTTCAGGAGGGTTTAGATAGAGGAGGAATCCATCAAAATCACCTCCTCAAGGCAGTGGAAATGTTACTGGTACAAAGGCACTGACCCAGGAAAGCCTTCTCTCCTTACTCTGCCAAAATCCTGTAAGGATAAAAAGGGTCTTGTTATTTTGCTGAAGTGTAATCTAAAATTAATCTCTAAAAGCCTCAATGCCTACTAATTACCTTTCAGAACAAAGGGACAGGGTGGGTTCAGACATCAGGTTTAAAACCCTATGTTTAGATGCCTCCATGGAAGGGTGCCCATGTATGCTGGCTGTCTAGTTCTGCAGACATCCAGTCCACAAGAACTATGGCCACTGGAAAACTAGTTATATTACCACTAGGAATAAAATTTTGATTCAGCTCATCCCAAAATAAAGATTGGGATTCGATTTAGTTGCTGAATCACACAACCCTAGTGCCATTTGAAGAGCTTCCAGCCATCTTTTCTGAAAAAAAACAATGTTTTCCCATAGGTCATGGGCTATCTCAGACAAACATGTATACATGGTTTAAATGCTCCAAGGCACCTCAAATGCCACAAAGCATGTCAATGTTTCTTACTGAATTAAACTCTTTGTGTCCAATTTCAAAGATTTCTTTTCGAGTGACTCAATAGGTTGAATCCTGAGCTGGAAAAAAAATTGTATTGTCCCTCAGAATACCCTCATGGTTTCAACTTCTACTGCCATATTGACCAATCCAGCTTAAAATCTAACAGCCCAACAGGAAGAGTTTTAATCCTCAACTTTAGCATCCATCAATATCACACATGGGTACATTCTTCCAAGAAAGAGTATTTCTGTAGAAAATTAACACCTGGAACCAAACTCAAGAGGTCTTGTTCCTTTCCAAGCCCCAAATCTCCTTTGATCAGGCCTAACAGATGTTCTTACAGAAATTTCATGCTGGAGATCTGCCATCTGCTCCTACCAGTCTATTTGTTATCAGTAGAAACTGCTCCCTAAAGAGAACGATCGTTCACAGAGACTGAGGGATCGCATCATTCCTTTGTAAAATCATCTAATAGCAGTTTGCTTCTGTACCATTTACTTTCCTGAGTTCCTAAGTGGATGCTTCCTTAACATCTTCATCTCCTGACAACAAATCTGTCCTAACATTGGTATGACTTGGGTTTCCTGAAACCACTGTCTGACAGAAGAGCACCATGTGCTGAACAAATCCTGTGAAAATTCTTTCTTAGAGACATCTCATCACACTTTCTTCAGCTTCTGGGAATCTTTAAACCCTGGCAAGTCTATAAGTAACAGAATAAGGAGTTCTGGAAAATTCAGAAAATACAGATCTGAACTGGGATCTGTCTGATCACATCAATGGCTGAGGATCTATCTGCCTGAACATCTCCTGTTGGGATGAGTTATGTCATCACACCTGTCCTTTTTACCAAAAGACATAGGAACTTCTCCTAATTTGCCACTAAATTTGATGTATTTGATACACAGTTACCGCAGATGGCAATGATCATCATGAAGTAATTAGTTAAACAAAACTATTGTAAGAATTAAATGCCTGAGGAGTATGTGTTATCCTAAGCTAAAGTGCATTCCCGCAAATCATGTTCAAAACCTTAAAGAAAGGAGTGTTGCTATTAGAGAAACTCCAGACATTATTAGAAAATGGTCTCCAAATTCAAAAGTGAAATGCACACCCAGTTGTCTCCAGTCACTAACAAAATTGCTCTTCTTCACCCTTCTACAAACTGCATGGTGGTGGGAGGAAGAAGAGGTAGGAAGAAAATGAGAAGCAGAGTTCCGAGAACGTTTTTCCTCCCTTAAGATTTCATTTTCTAGGTCGTTTTGGAAACGAAAAGAACAGAGAAAAGGAGGAGACATTGTTTCCTTTGATGAGTGAAAATACTGTGCAATATTTTCACGATAATTTCTTGAAAGATTTTTTTTTTCCCCATCAAAATTCAAAATAAATGGAAAAAAATTGAATTCTGGGAAATTTTGACCCTCCTGAACTTTTTCATTCATATATAACTTTAGCCAAAATGAATTGTCTCCTTAAACACACATCTACTGTGTATACATGTTCATCCTCCCTCTGGACTTTCTTGCAAATGGCTGCCCTGCAAGCTCCATGGAGTTGTGCATAGTATTCAAAGAAACAGTAGATAAAATAGCAGAACAAAAATGCCCTCTGATGCCCTTCAGTCCTGTGGCACTTACTTTGAACAACATTTCAGCAGCCCCGCGTGGCACGACCCTGAGACAGTGAAGGTAGGTGGGCAACTCCCAACACGGCAGAAATTTCCTTGGCTCCTGCACTCTGCGGTGTCAGCAAAAATAGGATCTGCAGAACCTGTGGGAAGTGGAAGACGTTAAAATCTCAGTTTTCAGTCTAAAATGATGAAGGGTGAATACACAATAATTCATGTGTTGCTTTTTTAGGAAGAGTGCCACCATGAGCACACGTATTCTCAGTCCCTTCCATGGTATAGCACCCTCCCACCAGCAACAGATTTTGCCTGACGGTTATGGATGTTTTTTTCATCTTATGCACACACTTCCACTTACAAGCCCTTTTGTTCTTTGTAGGATTTACTTTGCCTCTCACCTGGAGCAGCCTGGAAGAGGAGGAAGACAACAGCGAAGAGCAGGTAGAGGATCCTCATGGCTGCCAGTCGGTTGTGGACTGTGTGCTCCTGCAAAGGGCCTGAAAGATCAACGGAGGATGAATTTTGTTTGAGGAAGAGGCTAGGAAAGGCACCTGATACTTATAGGGCCCACGGGATTGTGCAAGTTTGACGGCTGAGTGCTTTGTCAATAAGTAACTGCCACCAACCTTCTGGAAAGCAGACTGGTTATCCCCCTTATCGCAGGTTGCAACGAAATGTGCAGCAAACATGTTGCAACCCCCAAGGGTGAATTTCCATTGACCGTGTCGGTTATATAATGTGACCATCAGCCAAGCCCCACTGAGCTGCAACAATTCACATGGCTTTCGCAGACCTGTTCGCGACACGGGCATGGGGATGGGTCAGGCAAGAGGGCTTGGGAGGCAGCCACCGTTGGAGTCTGGTCCCAGTGTTGACCCTGGGTTTGTCACTCACTGACGAGTCACATAACGATTTGTCTCTGTCTCCCCATCCCTGTCACCAGGCAGAAGACGTCAAAGGTAGAGGAAAGCGTTGGGAAAGACTTGAGATGACACAACTTTTCTTCGTGACTTTTTAAACAGGTTTCAGGACATCCTCACCCACTACAGAGGGCTGCCACAAAGCTCCCTCCCACCTTTAATTCTCACTTAGATGACACCTTGAGGGCTCTGCATTTTTATCAATTTTTGACATTTCCTTTTGTCTCCCTCATATTGCCCCAAGAGGTTGGGGGCATGGACTGATTCGATAAGAATCTCAGCAGATGTGATACCTCAAAGAGCAACATCTTCTGGAGCTTCGCTTCAGAGCATGATCCCCACAGCTGTAAATTTTCTGAGAAGCATTGGTTAGTGGATCAAAGCACTGAAGATTCTTCTTCATGAAATCCTGGGATTGTAGATGTCAAACGACTGCAACAGCTTTACACCCCTGAGAATGCTCCCCGTGCCCAAATACCGTCACACATAATAAACAGGTTAATCTCTGTCAAAGCCCAGGTGTTTCTGTGGTTCCTAGCTCTGGCATTCTGGTTCAGTGGTTTGCTTCCTTATTACCTTGTTTATTATATTTAACTCGGAGTTAATGGTATTTTTGTTCTAAGAATTATTCCTAGAATGAAAACACTACCAATGTTTATGTTTAATCTACATACTAACGGGCAAGTTTAAGCAGCTGAGAAAGTAGCAACAAGGTTAGTTACTTAAGTGTTTATGCAGCAAATAACAGTAAGATAAACACTGATTTCCCTCTTCCATCCATAAAATCTACTTAACCAGGAAACGCCAAGTGCTCCAGAATGTCCTTTTTTTGTACCCTTGCCTTGGAAATCAGCTCTTTTTTTTTTTTTTTTTTTTTTTTTTTTTTTTTTTCAGGAACTCTGCAGCTTTCCCCATTTCTAATGGAGAGGAGAGATGATTTGTCACTTCTCTTGTTTCTTTTCCAGAGAGTTGTCAGTGGGACACCCTGTTAAATAGACAGACACCTGACCTGCAACATGAATGTGAAGAAACCAGGAAACAAAACACTTTTGCTGTCATGAGGATCCATTGAAACACGAATTTCCCCCACCTGTCTTTCACATAGACAGGACAACAGTGGTGTGACATTTTGCAAATGGAAGCGTGTCTGTTGAGCACTTGTTGATCCCTAAAGAAGTTCATGTTAACTCGGAGCCATGTTTTCCTCAAATAAAATCAGAATGTGGCACTGGGGAAGGTGGTGACTGCTCTTTGCTATCACATGCAGTATTTGAACAAGCTCTGCTCTCTTTCAAGACTGTAGTTTCCCACCCGTGGGACAGAATAATATCAGAGTTAAATTCTTCAAATTTCAGCGATGCATATTTTCACAGCATTCATAGATGTTGCTGAACAACCTTAGGTCTTGATGAAGGAAAACACCCCTCTAGGAGAGAGAGCAACATTTTAAGCCCTACGAGTACAGGCAGCCTGAAAATGTCATTCAGAGCAATAGAAAAGTTCCATGACTTTGGCTCCTAGTAAAAAAAAAGACAGGTGCAAGCTGGTTGCTTCGAACCAGGCCAAACTTGTATAAAACACCCAAAACCTTATGCAACAATACTGCAGTGCAAATAAGACATTAAAGATTCCATGAGAATACTGGCAGCAAACGAGAGAAAGGGAAGACACACATGACACTCAAAAGGCTAATTTTGCCTTTGAGATCAGGAAAAGATGGGTGGCTTATAAGAGTAGAAGCTCCCTTACGTGTGCTCCAACAGCTGAGTACAAAAGGAGAACTTGGTACAACAGCAGAGCTCTGGATGATCACAAGAAGTGCAAAGCATTCGACACTGTCCCACATGACAATCTTGTCTCTAAGCTGGAGAGACATGGATTTGATGGATGGACCACTCGGTAGGTCAGGAATTGGCTGGATGGTTGCGCTCAAAGAGTTGTGGTCAATGGCTCGATGTCCCAGTGGAGACCAGTGACAAGCAGTGCTCCTCAAGGGTTGGCATTGGGACAAGTGCTGTTTAACATTTTTGTCGGCGACATGGACAGTGGGACTGAGTGCACCCTCAGCAAGTTTGTTAATGACACCAAGTTGTGTGGTGAGGTCAACACACTGGAGGGAAGGGAGGCCATCCAGAGGGACCTGAACAGGCTGGAGAGATGGGCCCAGGCCAACCTCATGAAGTTCCACAAGGCCAAGTGCAAGGTCCTGCATGTGGGTCAGGGCAATCCCAAGCACAGATACAGGCTGGGGGATGAGTGGATGGAGAGCAGCCCTGGGGAGAAGGACTTGGAGGTGTTGGTTGGTCAGAAGCTGGACATGACCCAGCAATGTGCATTTGCAGCCCAGAAAGGCAACCGCATCCTGGGCTGTATCAAGAGCAGCGTGGCCAGCAGGTCAAGGGAGGGGATTCCCTCCCTCTGCTCCACTCTAGGGAGACCCCACCTGCAGTGCTGCGTCCAGCTCTGGGGCTCACAGTGTAAGAAGGACATGGACATGCTCAAGTGAGTCCAGAGGAGGCCACAAAGATGATCAGGAGGGTGGAACACCTCCCCTGTGAGGACAGGCTGAGAGAGGTGGGGTTGTTCAGCCTGGAGAAGAGAAGGCTCCGGGGAGACCTTAGAGCGGCTTCCAGTGCTGAAAGGGGGCTGCAGGGGAGGTGGGGAGGGACTCTTGATCAGGGAGGGTAGTGATAGGGCGAGGGGTAAAGTCTTTAAAATGAAAGAGGGGAGATTTAAATTAGATGTAAGGAAGAAATCCTTCCCTGTTAGGATGGTGAGGCACTGGAACAGGATGCCCAGAGAAGCTGTGGCTGCCCCCTCCCTGGCAGTGCTCAAGGCCAGGCTGGATGGGGCTGGGAGCAACCTGGTCTGGTGGGAGGTGTCCTTGCCCATGGCAGGGGGGTTGGAACTGGATGATCTTTAAGGTCCCTTCCCACCCAAACCCTTCTGTGATTCTGTAATTCTATGAAGGACGCAGTATCTCAGAATGGTGCTCCCTTTATTTCCCCCAATAGGTAACTGTAAGGTATGATAGATATTTATGTTTTGATGTTTGCAGTCCAATTTTGCTGAATTTTGGCCTAGCAGCACAGCTTTCCAAAGCTGTTATTGTAAGCAAAATCTGAAATGTTGTGTGGGGCCAGCCCTTGCAAACGTCACCTCTTCCTGAGAGAGAAGCATTCAGTGACTGAGTAGACGTCTCAGTCTTCTGCAAGGCAGGTGTTTTTCTTCTCTTCCTTTCTTGGTTGACAAACTATCTCCCATAGTAGTTCGTAACAAGCACCATATATGGCATTGATTGCTTTGTGCTTCACCATTTGCTCCAAGATGTTCTCTTAAGTACAACTTACAGCTAATGGCTAATAAAATGGTTTTTTTTAGAGACTGAGAACGATTATATTTTTGAGAATGGTTATCTATAATAGGATGTATGTATTTGGACACTGGTAGGACTTGATTTTGCCATTTTAACTATAAGTATGCCTTTAAAAACCACATAGCCACATGGTTATTTAGGAAAACATATGCTTAAGTCCCATTAAAACCAAGTTCATGTTAGCACATAGTTCAGTATTCTCCTGGCTTTCCTAATTACGGCACAAATCCTCACAATACATGCAGAGTGATTTATGTTTTCATTGCTTCGCCTTCCATTAGTCACCAATAAGTTAATTAGTTATGAAAATAATGTGTTCTTCAATCGTGCCCTTTGTCTGATGCTCTCTGCCTGGATAGCTACAGGTGGAGCTGGCATCCAGCCTGCTTCACCATTGCACCTTACATCTCTTGACACAAAGGCATATCACACATAGTTCAGGGAAGGAGCAGCTCAGAGCAATCAGTCTGCAAATGCACGTGTAGCCTCCACCGCTGCCATGTCCATTTATTAACTTGCCATCCCATGGGATATCCTTTGGCATCATCATGCTAAGGGCACAATGAGAGCGGGAACATGAGGGCTGATGTTGCTTCATTCGTGGAGCTATGTTAGTGGAAATCATCTAATGGACACACTTTGCTCTTTTGCAAAATATTCCCACATTTGACTTGTCAGCAGAGTGTTTTATGCCATTTCTCGTGGGCTAAATGGGTGCACAAGGCTCAAAGCAGACCACCAGGCACATTTCACCTCTGTTCTTCCATCAGCCCTCACTGCGCTTGCCACAGTTAGAACAGTCCTCTATTAGAGAAACTTCTTAAACTTCCTAGAGGAAGGAAAGTACAGCAGAGCAGTTAACGAATCCTGATGTGTGAGAGACTTCTTGGTATCACTGAAAAGGCATGAGAAGAGGCTGGAGAGTTCTCTGTGCACGTAAGGCTCAGGGATGCTGCAATGTTGAGATCTGGGAACCTAGTCAATTATTACCTACCCTTGGCTGCTTTGATCTCCATTGCATGTGCCCTCGTGTTGCAATCAGTACAGTGAGTCAACATTAAACAGAGCCTTACATGACAATGCTGAAAATTGACATAGAGAATGTAATGGCCACCGTGCCTCTAAAGCCTGTGCAAAAGGAAGATTCCTCTGCAGAGATGAGGGTGAGAAGGAACAATAGTTAGTGTTTGAGAGGAAGGCTGGGAGGCAGGATCTCCTGTAAGAGAGAAAAGACTAGTACTGCTCTGGTCCTGCATGATGAGTCTCCTGATCTGTCACACAGCGCTAATGCTGCTGGAGTGATGTTTTTCCTGGAAGGGGCTGAGGCTTCTCTGTGGATCGTGTCACACGAAATAGCACAGAAGCTTTAATTTTTTTAAGAATTTCTGTGGATCTGGCTACTAACTAAAATACCAGAAGTGTTTTCATTAGACAGTGAGCGGTCTCTATAGGCTTCTCTCTGTGCAGCACCAAAATGGCTACCCCTGTGGTGTGCTGGGTGGATTTCTGTTGACTCTGGTACTGCAATCATCAAAACTAAAATCACTGGAGCTCCTGTAGCTCATGTTAGGTAGGAAGATGCTAATGCTGCAGAAAGATTTGGAGTTGTATATAAATCACAGGTCAACACAGCATTGACCTTCACCTGCATATGCATGCTTGTTTTCATGTGTAATGGACAAGTCCGTTGTGTCTGCTACATCCAAAATCTCATTATAACCTGTTGAGTGTTAGCTCATACAGTTAGTAGAGTCTGAACAGTGATTCAGCTGACCTCTCTGTGTCTGTACAAACGGATTAAGAGGTGCCAGGACATGATCACTGAAACTTGATTATCCATAATATTAAATTTTTAGAACAGCCCTGACAGTTTTGGCCTCTGCTAGCTCTCTGCCAAAAATTCCTGGGCTGTTTCAATGATTAGTCCTGGCTAGGAACTGTTCCAGTAGGCATTCTGATGCGGTAACCTTGTTTTGGAGGCTAAGACAGTTTCACAATGTGGGTATGGTCACCCCATGCCATAGGATCTCAGGACCTAGTGAAAGGCAATGTTACTGGTACAGAAGTATAGCTTTCCAGTCTGTGTTTGCAACTAATCATATTATAGGTATTAATATTTGTCTGGTTTTGCACCAATAGCAAATGAGCTTTTAACAGGGTGCTCCAGCAACCTCCCTGCTATCCCCTACCCATAGCCCAGCTGTCTTGACTGCCTCTTTGTCTTGCTGCTAGCAATCTTTCCTGCACAATAAATGATTTGTCCTATGCCAATCAGTGTCCTGATTAAAGTTTGGAGTTGCACAGGGTTTCCTCACTGTGCCTGTCTCTGCGTGGGTGCCGCTGTCACCAAAGGAGATCACAGTAATTAGGTGCTTGTGAGTGACATCTAAATCCCCCCTTTGGAAGTCAACCATTGCAGATCTCTGCTTGGACAGATGAGACATAGCGAGGGATAATAAGAATCACTAATCTAACAAATAAAATATGTCCATGGAGTTATAAAAGATGACTTGAAATATAATCCTTTAATGAACAAAGAAAACAAGACACTTGGAGGACTCCCTTATAATAAATACTTCAATTTACTTAGCTACTTCATTTCTAGCCTTCTGAAAACGAGCTCATGTCTTCTGAGGTCAATATCACAGACAAAACCCGGTTAGGTAAACCATGACGTAATCACGTACATAATCAATTTCCAATGAAATTATCAGTGCATTGTGTAACACACGCAGGGGCTGGGGGTGTATGTAGTATTTGCTTTCTACCACCTGGTGGGCTGAGCCTGCTGGGGATGGGAGGAGAAAGGGCAGTGCCTGGCTGGGGACCAAGAGCTCTTTCCTTGTGCCTTCATCACCAAAATGTTTGCTTCCCAATTTCTAGCTTAAGACAAGTTTCAGTTCATTTTCTTGCTGCAGCTGAACCCTTTGTGGGTCAAAACCACCTCAATATATGACTATGCCATTTCTCAGAGGTCAGAGACAGGACCCTAACCATCTCCTTGATGTCTGCTGTCTCTATCCCTTATTATCTCCTTGAGGATAAGGATAGATAAGCATCTATCAGGTGAATGCCTGGGAGTACACCATGCAAATATGTTTTCCTCCTCTCTGTATCTCATCTCCCCATCCGTGGATGATGTTTCCCCACTACTCTGGTCCCCATGCTGGGGGATGAGGCCTGTCTTAGCTGGGAGCAGGACTGGTACTGCAGCACCCGCAGAAGCCAGCCTGAAAGAGTCCCTCAAAAGGAAAGGGAAGCCACTGGGTTGTTAATTTTTGAACTCCCTTGTTCACAGGCACACCAAGAGGGCATAAGCCAATCTGATTTTCATCTGCTGAAGTTGACAAAACGCTCAAGGCCGTTTGCAGGGACCCAGCCCCACAGCAGCTAAGAGGGTCACTTCCAGCCTTCTGCACAAAGGTCTCCACAGAGCCACCCACGGCTAATAGCTCCTGCTCCCCCGCGCATGACTTTGCTGGGAAACCGTGCCTTTAATGGCAGCACCTCAAACCCCACTCCGTGGATTCCTCGTGAGTAATGAGCCAGACAAATGGCCTTTGAAAGGCCAAGACTTGCTGGCAGCATTAAGAGCTGTGTTTCTCCAGAATTTGCCATACGCTTTTCACGCCCACGTCTTTGCTGGGGGTGTAAAGCACAGTTTCACCCACCCGTCACCCTCATCTCCAGCCCTTGGGAGGAGCAGTGTGTATGGTTTTGTGGGTCTAACGCAAAGACAGTATGTAAAGGTTTGGCCTTGGTAAGGAATTCTAAAAAGACTGCAAAAAGCCTAACTCCTTATCAATGCAAAAATGTGTCACCTCTTCACAGGCAAGTCCAACATCTGGATCAACACTCTTTAGGTAGGACCTGCAAGGCAGAGTCCTCTGGGCTGCCTAGTCATATCATCTGAAGCTGATTGTGAATAGGTAGATAATTAGCCTTAAAATCTGTTTTTCTCTAACTCTTTCCATCTGGTTGGGGCAGGATATATGATGAACAGGGAAATTCTGATATGCCAGGAGTTATTTTGGTGTACCTTCCTGTGTGTTGGTGGAGTCTGGTGATGGGTGACAGTGGAGCAAATCCAACAGTGGGTGGAAGGAGGTTGCCAGAGGAAGGAAGGGAAGAAGAGTTGTGTCAGCCTTGCAGCTAAACATGATGGGGACCATTCCTAAGGCAAATAGGGTGGCTGGCCACATCTATACTGTTAAACTCTTTCACCCTCCAGAACAAGGGGGCTGAATTACAACTGCCTATTGGGAATGGTGCCTAGCCCATGCCAACCCCCAGCTGGGCCCAGGGTTTTTTTGGATTGGTGCTGATCAGCCTGGGCTCAAAGTGTGCCCCAGTTAGCTGATATGATAGAGCTATGGTCCTGCACCTCTGCCCCTACACTGGTTTAGTTGCCAAAATGGACATGATGGTGCACCAGGGAATTTTGCTATGGATATTCTCATGGGGGAGGGTAGATAGAGCCTTTCCCTCTCTTCTTCCCCTCCACTCTCCCCTCCTGCCTCAAAAAACTTATGCTGGTATACTATTTGGACCAGAGCTGTTGCAATCACACCACAAGGGAAGTGAAACCTCTGGCTTTTCCTCTACAAACTAATTGCCCCTTTTGATTACAACAGTTCCTTTTTCGATCAGCCATTTCACCAGTATAATGGACATAGGTCTTGTGTAGTGATTTAGCTGCAAGAACAGGAATATGATTTAAGATCTCAGAAGTGTAAAGGAAGGAAGGAAATAAGCAAGCTAGTGAGCTGTGGGACGAAATCCCATTTGGTAGACAGCTCCTATTCACACATAAGTGACAAAATCCCAGGGAAAAGTTCATACAAAGGAAAGAAAATCTGGTTGATTTTCCATGCACAAAAAACTAAGAAGCAGTTGTTCATCTTCCACTGGTACAAACCTCGTGAAAATGGAGTGCTGAGAAAACAACATGGCAATGAGATCAGGCACCCATGACGTGTGCTGATAATAACAAGGTGAGAAGGTCTGCCAGGTCTCCCAGCTCTTTCAGATGGAGGAATTGATGTCACCCAGATACGCTGCATCTGCATGGCTTTTCACCTGTGTTAAATAGGGACCTCATCCTGCTGGGGAAATGGATAAAAATGGATTTTGCCTTTTTTCCTGATGTAAATAAATATACTGTAGGCTGGAAGAGCGAGATTTTTATAGACAGCTCTCCATGCCTTCTTAACCATGATTTCCTTTGCCCTGGAATTTGGTAGTGTCTGTTGTACCCCATCTGGTGCCTGGACAAGCCCTTCCCCAGTGGGAAGTCACCAATAGGAAAGGGAAATAGAGGCACAGAGGCACAGAGAGGAGCAAGCAGAGGAAGGGAGAGCAGCCAGGAATATGTGGAGTTTTGCACGTGATCCAGTGGCAGGTGAACTTGCCTTGCTGGGTAATTGTGAAACTAATTGATGCTTACAGCAAATTTAAATTATTTGGTTACAGAGATAGAAGTGGCATCTGAAATACTCTGGCACCATCATCTGTGTGTCCTTTTCTCTCCTGATCAGTGAGAAATGTTGCTCATAATCCTCTTTCTGGCAGTTTGTATATTTGAAAATGATAAGTCAAATTCCTGGGAAAACACCCTGGAAAGGTGGTAAACACACAAACCCATCCTATTTCTGGATGTAAGTGTCCGTGGGACCCTCAGAGAGTGTCTCAAAGAAAATATGAGGCTCTGCCTATCATTTTCTTAATCTTTTCTCTGGACATCTGGACCACTGCAAGAGACAGGACCCTGGATTAGACGTGGAATGACTGCACAACCTTTCCTAACTTTCATATGAGATAATTTGTCTAAGATCTCACAGAAGATTGGTTGGGGCAGAGGTTTTCAGGGATGGCATAGTAAGCCACCTGTGGAGCTTCCAAAGACACAAGTTTGATTCCTCACTTCAACAACCTTTTCCAAGAAAGTCTTTCCATCCTCATGTTGGTAAAACTAGGAGAATGTTTACTCTCCCCTCCTTCCCAGGGGTTTTGTAAGAATTGATGCACGAATGGTGATGATGCCCTGTTGTCCTACGGGATGGCAATACATCCGAGATGCTGTAAGGAAAAGGACGCTTTGGTATTATTGCTTTATCAACCTTGGGAGAAGGGGAATGATGTACTGAGCAAGGCCATATACTCCAGCTCCACTTTACCACTTTCTTTCTCAGGAGAAATTCCCGTCATGGTTTCTTCACCACAAACATAAGGCATAAGATGTGTCTAGCACACTTCTGGGGCTTTGAAAACCCAATGAACTGTGATAAAGCAGGGACTACTATTAGAAGAACAGTTGCCTACAAACTCATGAGCTCTGATCTGTACACCCCTCATTTAGAGATTCATCCATTTAAAAAAATTACTCTTGATTGCATCTCACTATCAGCATTGGTGCCTGCTCACAAGGGTGCTCCTTGTGCTTTGTCTAGGACTTCTTGAACATTGTTCTGACATTCGTCCAGTTCCTAAGAAGACATCCTGACATTTGCTGAGGAATATATCCTGGGTCTACACCTGGCAAAACAAGTGAAAAATAGCAAAGACAGTTGAAAAAAATAATTGTGAAGGATTTTCTTGAACCTGGTGTCACAAAGAAATTTGAAAATTTTCAGGTTTGGGGGTTGCAACAGAAGTAGATACAGAAAAATTGCTTTGAGCCATTTTTATTGTTGTTTTGCCTTGAAATAATTCCAAAGAAATACTTCTCTCTTGTGGATTCTTGGCTGTTAATCCATTTTATACCACAGCATGTTTATGGCCTGATTTTAAAGATATTGGTGTACTCTCTCAAAGCCCTTCTGTCTGCTGATTGCAGAGAAGGATAAATATCAGCCACATGCCATCACTAAAATATACATTGGGAAACAAATAATCCCCAACAACTCCCTGTTGGGGCAATCTTGACCTTACGTTGTAACGTAAGAGCAGAGCAATGCCCTACTGGACCATCTATGTGTAGACCTTTCTGACCTTGCTGGTACTATCTGCCTTCACAGCCTCCCATGGCAGCAAGGCTGACAAGTTTGCTGTCAAGATATATTTCCTAGATTGTAACTGCAAGCACAGTGTGACAGTCTGGGTTATTTTCCCCTAGGTGTGGTGAACTGAAGCACTTTTATCATCTAATTTCCCACTCACTCTGTTTTATGAAGTTCCTTGCAACTGGCACAGCTTTTAAATATCTGAAATGAAAATGGTAAACCTGGAGATTTCACTTTTTCTTCTTTTTCCATGTCATTGCTGAAGATGTTTACAAAAATTCGTCCACACATTGGAGACTGGGACAACCCACAGGTGACCAGCAGTCACAGTCCTGGCACCTCCATCCTGCTCTGCACTAAGGCAGAGGTGAGCCTTAGGTGTAAATAGGGATAGGGATGAGACCCTCCAGGGACAGGCCTGACTAGAGAAAATAAGAGACCCAAAGCTTGGGATTTAAATCTTTCCATCACTTCTCTGGCAGTTGCTTCATTGGTGATTCAGATACTGAGGGGAAAAGAGGCTAAAGACCTTGTTATTGGCACCAGTGCCTAGGAGTTGGCCTCCTCCACAAACAGGAGGATCTTTATTCTTAAAAAATAGAAGGCAAGTGACCTTGCCTTGATCACTAACAGGGAGATGTGACCTTGTCCTCAACTTAGACCCTGAGCCTTGAGTCCACAGGGTGGAGGGAAATGAAAATGAAACTTCAGGATCATGCTAGAAGCGAGCATATCCTGGTGACACAGGGGTGGCATAGATGCTGACACGGCCAGAAAAAATTCTCACTGCCTGATAATATGTTTAAAGCATCTGTAATTATTTTCACCAGAAACAGAAAATCCAGAGCTGGACCCCATCTAGTGCTGTGAGCAGGGGTCCCAACTCAGGACAGTTGTAAACTGTCTTGTATTTTTTTTTGTTTAATGTGTGTTTAATGGACCTCAATAGGACTGATCACAATTTTCTGAGAACTAGATTTTTGTTCGACAATAAAGGTCTACCTGAAACAACATTTTTTACAAGGACTTAAGATTTTATGGAATATTTTTAAGCCTTTTTCCCTCACATTTCCCTATCTGATATGGCCTCAAAAATTTCTTTGCAAGGTGGATTGTTTTCACCAGAAAAATCTAAAGGCCCTCAAGATCATTAAATAATTTGTTCATTAAGTAACCTATGACAACTTTTCTTGCATAGGAGACAGCAAGTTTTACTGCCTGGTAAACTGTCCCCTTGACTAAACCTCATCACCAACCGTCTCTTGCCTGGATGGTGATTCAAGTCATTCCTGCTTTAAAAAAAAAAAAAAAAAAAAAAGACTTTAAAAAGACTTAGAAGTTTAGTCTGTTGAAGAGTGAGAATAATTGTAAATCTCAGTATTTGTTATGAAATGTAAAGATGGTTCCCATTGGTTGCAGTGAAAATAATACTTCTAACCAGAAGTATACCAGAATAATACTTCTTACCAGATACCATTCTTTCACGAGTGTGCTAACACTCCCATCAAATGCATCCAGCAACCTGTACTGTACTGGGGCTTTTTTTCAGCTGTGGATGATCTGCAAAAGGAAATACCTGAGTTTCTTTCCATTCAGAGACGTTAAAGGGACAGAAAATCACATTACAGAGACAGAGTGCTGGTACCAATGTTGCCCCTCGTTCAGCAGTGATCGCAGCTGAAGGCGCTCAGCACGTACAGTGTTTGGCATGTACAGATTCCGGCTGCAATATTTTCCCCATGTCACAGCTATATGCGTTTGGTCCATGGTCAGAAGACGTCTCCCGTGCCTTTGGGTGCTCCCCTTGCCCATTTGTTTTTGGAAGAGCCAAGGACATTAAACAGCAGTGAGGTGGCGACATCTGGAGGACAGCCACCGCTTAAATTCTCAACCGATCGGTGACATAGCAGGGGTTTTGGGACGTGGGACAGGAGCCCTTAGGTCTGTTCATCAGATAAGTGAGACTGGGAGCCACGGAAGGACCTACAGTTATTCTTTTGGTGCAGGGTTAGGAACAGTGGAAGCACCCTGAGGACCTTGCTCTCCTTGGTTCATCAGGTTCTTCTGCCTGCTGTCTGTGGCTGTGATTCCCAGGCAATGTCAGGCTTAGGGCATCCCCAGGGCTCTCCAGGGCTGGTGCCCAGATGTGAGAGGGCCTGAGCCCAGGGATTGTATATTTTTCCCTCCGTCTCCATCCCTCAAGGCACTTGTGGATAGTGCCAGGTAAGCTATGGGCAGAAAGGGGGTCTTCCAGGGCTGGGTTGTTGGACAGCACAGACAGGTAGATTAAAGCCCTTGCACTTTCAGGCCAGCAGCATTGCCAAAGCCCATGTGCAATCCCGCCACCCGTGAATTCAACGAAATTACCTTTTTGAGACAACCCATCTACAGGATACCCCTAGCTGATCATCCTCACTGGCTAAATAACATTTGGGTGGCTGCATGAGCTTCTGAAGATGTTATTTCTGTACGATGTTCGGGTATCACCATTCAACTGTTGTCCAAACATCAGGAACATGCCTGAGTTCATTGGAGGTGTGAGCTCAAGGCTGCCTGGTTAGGTGAGTCCCGTGCTCGTGTTGTTCTCACGGACTTCTGGATCAATGTCTTCCTCTATGTGCAGGATGCAGAACTGTTTAACTTTTCTTCCTGCTAAATGCCTGGCTCTGGCACAGACATATCAGCCTGGACCTCCTGTGGGAAGGTGGATCCCTAGTATGGGTACAGCTGGAGAAATTACTTTTTTTCCCCCTATTCTTCTTGCCTTTCTCGCCTTGCTCCATTGTCTCTTTTCATTATGCCCCCTGCTTATGTCTTTTAAAACTCATCTTTAAAGAGCCCTTAAAAGAGTTCAACTACTTTTAATGAACTGTAACTCATATAAGGTCATTCCTATATCTTTGAGTCTCCTTTTTTTTCCTGACCTCCATCCCCTCTGCCTATCTTACTAAGAAATGTATGGGGGACAAGGAAGAGAGTAAGTAGAGTGTAAAAGATCCTGATGATTTGTCTGGACAGTGGGATTTCAGTTCCTCACAGACAGATGTTTCAACAGAATCAAAAGAAAGACAGTGACATAATGAGGCAAGTCAACTGAAAGCCACCAAGGTCGTGGAGGACCTGGGTAATTGAGATGCGAGGAGAGGTGGAAAGAATTGGGTTTATTCAACCTAGGGAAGAATATGCAAAGGGATCTTATCCTAACCTTCAACCACCTAAGAGCAGAGTATAGACTAGATGGACGTAGACTCTTATCAGAATGCACAGTGATAAGATGGGAGGCAAAAAACACAAATAGCAACAAGAGAATATGTTGCCACAGAGTGCCAGGCTATCAAGGGCTAGTGCTGCAATGGATAATGTGCCCTACTATGGATCAGGAGACTGCAGGCTGGGCTTTTCGTAGAAGTTCTCATCTGGATTCAGATGTCCTTGCCCTTCTGGAGGGGGACTGGGAGCAGGAGAAGTGGTACCCAGACATGGAGCCACAGCTGGGATGCCCACTAACCCTGTCTTCTTAGTCAGTCTTAGGGGAAGGCTGAAGCTGTCCAGATACTTCCCAACCCTGGTCCAGCAAGGGTTGCCATGCCAAGCAAATGCCAAGGCTCATTTACTGCCCTTCACCAGGGCTGTGGGGCACAGAGTGGGAGGGCAAAAGCAATTACCCATAAGAGTGCCACCTCACAGTGCTACCTCCTAGTAGAGGTACATCCTGACCCCGGTGTGATTTGAACACACAGCCTTCTGATCTGGAGTCAGATGCGCTACCATTGCGCCACAAGGTCAGAGCTGGGACATATTCTGCTCAACTGTCATCCTGGACTTTATGGCCATGTGTTGTTCTTTGAGGGAAGGGGACTTTCAATTCATCTGAAAAAGAAGTGGGACCATCTTTGCCAGTTGCCTTGCTAGGTCTGCAAGGAGAGGTCTAAATGAGGTACTCCAGAGGAGGAAGGTCAAAACATGACCATGGCCCAGAGCAGTCCAGCAGGGCCTCTCCCAGAAGAAACAGGCTCCTGAAAATGGTGATTCCAGAGGGGCAGGAGGGATGGCAACCCACCACCCTCCTGGGAAGACAGGACCCATTCAGCTGGCAGATGCAGAGCTTGCACATCAAGCCCTGCGGCAGGGGGGACCCTCACGCCTTTTGCACAGCCTGGATGGGGTCACCTTCCCCCCACAATAGGAGGATGGAGTGTGTTTTGAGTTCAGCTGACACTGCATATATCCTGGACCCGTGCTGTTCACCCTGCACCTCTGCCCAATCCCTCCCTGGGCATGACCCTCTAGGCGGGTCACCACCCTGTGGGTACAACTGTAACAGCCTCTCCTCACGGGGTTTCCCTGTTTTCTCCACCTCTCATATCCCTTCTCTTGGGTTGGCCTGGATATCGCTGGGGTGGTCCCCATGCAAAGGACATCCCCACTGCCCAGGCCGGGGTCCATGCCAGGGAGCTGCATCCCTCAACCCCGACCTCGTGGCGCAAGGGCAGCGCGTCTGACTCCAGATCAGAAGGTTGTGTGTTCGAATCACACCGGGGTCAGCCTCCGGCCACCATCCACCACCCTCTATATTGCCCCTGTGTGAGGGGCTGCTCTGCAAGGCACTGACAGCTCAGGAATGGGCTAAGGGGGAAACATGATGCCCACAGCTTTCCTTTCAGCCAGGGGGCATGGGTCCCGTTCAGAGGTTCCGGGATATGACCAGCCTGGAGGTCTGGTCCTGACCAGGGCAGGGAGGTGTGTTGTGCTGGGTTGGGTGTCTGACACAGTTTACCTCACCAAGAAGATGAAGGAAGTCAAAGCTTCCTCACGCAACTGCAAGAAGCTCCATAACTGCATGCTCAGTCAGTCACTCCTGGGGGAACTTGTACTTGCCTGGGAGGGTAACACGGGGCGGGGGGGGGGGGGGGCACAGTCACTCCAGGGGACTTCTGCAGGGGATCAAGGCCAATTAGTCAGTGTCGGACTATGGACAGAGAGACAGACAGGTTTTTGATGAACAACATGAGAAGTTCTTTCAAGAACACTAGGGAGGAGGATCTGGGGAGCTCTAATCTGGTCAGCCTCACCTCAGAGCCCTCATGAAGACTGGGAAAAATAGTCCTGAAAGCCATGCCCAAATGAAGGAAGCGTATGAAAATGACTGGAAACAGTGATCATAGATTCATCAAAACCTAGATCACTCTTGGTGATAGATTTCTTTGAAGACATTACTCCCTCGGTGATCAAGAGGACACCAAGGAACAACAACCTTGACTATGATTTGTGCTCTGATGAGGTCTCCCAGACATATCACTGGAGCAGGATACAGAGACAGAGCACCTCAGCTGAATCACAAGGTGGCTGGCAAAGTGGCTGGACCTGGGAGCTGAGGGGGTTGTGGTCAGCAGTTGGCCATCCAGCTAAGGTTCCTCACTGCTTGATGTTGCACTGGATGTTGTTTGGTGTCTTTGTGATGGGCGCAGAGGATGTTCTACAGACCAAAGGACACGGGCAGGGACACGGGGCTGGTGAGGGGCTGGGGCCAGTGGCGCAATGGACAACGCGCCTGACTACGGATCAGGAGACTGCAGGTTCGACTCCTGCCTGGCTCGATGCTTTTAGGCTGACGGCAGCTCCTCCTGCACCCTCCACGATGGATTTCCTTCTCTTGCCCATCGTCTGTCCTCCCAAGTCTTCTGCAGGGTGAAAGTGCTGGGGTGTCCTCTTGCACTCCAGGATGGAAAGGTTTCCTCCAGACCTTACGGTGGAGCTAGGCACCAAGTCTCATCACTGTTCTCTACTCACTACTGACATCCCTTTACTCCCACTGCTTACTCATGATCTGCACTGGTAATATTGCATACAGCTTTGGGGTCCCCAGTATAAGGACACTGATCTAATGGAACAAGTCCAGTGGAGGGCCATCAGAATGGCCTGGTGTTGGAGCACTCAAGGTATGAGGAGAAGCCATGGGACCTAAGTTTTTTTGCCCTGGGGAAGAGGAGGTTTCAATGAGGACCTGATAGCAACCTTCCAGTACCTATGAGGAGGTCATCAAGCCAGGCCCTTCATAGGATTTCATTATGAAAGGATGAGACATTAGGTATAAATGGAAATGGAAAGTTCTTGCCAAATATGAGGGAGAAGTATTTTACCAATTTTTTTTCGTTGATGAAGGTGGGAAGGAGAGAGGGATAAAGGGAGGGACTGAAGAAGGGAAGGGGCTACAACTAAGGCATGGCAACAAGGGCTTAGCAGGTAACTTTTCAGTTGGTACAAAAGGGCCTCAGTGGGTGCCAGGGACAGCAACTAGAGGCAGGGAGACATCTCACCTGCCCCACAGGAGACTCAGCTGCAGTGCCCAGATTATAACGGTTGGGATCAGGTCTGGGTCTCGTGGGGGCTGTGGTGTCCAGCTCAGAGGTAGTTCCCATGGGGAGCACATCCTACTACCCAGGTGGGTCCATGCCTGGGGGCTCCATGTCAACCTTGTAGCAAAAGGGCAGCATGTCTGACTCCAGATCAGGAGGTTGTGTGGTTGAATAGCACCAGGGTAAGGGTTCCCCATTTCTGCAGGGTGCTGCTGGGGTGCTTCCTCCCCACGTGGCAGAACTTTGTTTTTGTCCCTTCTAATTGTAGAATCATGGAATGGTTTGGGTTGGAAGGGACCTTTAAAGTTCATCTAGTCCAACCCCCCTGCAATGAGCAGGGACATCTTCGACTAGATCAGGTTGCTCAGAGCCCCATTCAACCTAACCTTGAATGTTTCCAGCAATAGGCCTTCTACCACCTCTCTGGGCAACCTGCACCAATGTTTCCCCACTCTCATTGTAAAAAAAATACCTTCCTTATATCTAGTTTGAATCTACTCTCTTTTTGTTTAAAACCATTACCCCTTGTCTTATCACTACAGGCCCTACTAAAAAGTCCATCCTCATCTTTCTTATAGGCCCCCTTTCAGCACTGTCAAGCTGCTTTAAGGTCTCCCCAGAGCCTTCTCTTCTCCAGGCCGAACACCCCCAACTCTCTCAGCCTGTCCTCACAGGTGAGGTGCTCCAGCCCCCTGATCAGTTTTGTGACACTCCTCTGGACCTGTTCAAGAAGGTCCATATCTTTCCTGTACTGAGGGTCCCAGAGCTGGACACAGCACTGCAGGTGAGGTCTCACCAGAGCAGAGTAGAGGGGGATAATCCCCTCCCTTGACCTGCCGGCCGCGCTGCTCTGGATGCACGCCAGGATACAGTTGGTTTTCTGGCCTGCGAGCACACATCGCTGGGTCACGCCCAGCTTTTCATCCACCAGTACCTCCAGGTCCTTCTCCACCAGGGTGCTCTCAATGCCTTCATCCCCCAGCCTGTATCAATACTGGGGTTGCCATGACCCAGGTGCAGGACCTTGCATGATGTTCATAATGTTCATGAGGTTCCTATCAGCCCGCTTCTCCTGCCTCTCTGAAGAACAATCCTGCCCTCCAGCATATCAGCCTGTGCTCCCAAACTGATGTCATCCAGCAACTTGCTGAGTGTGTACCCCACCCCATCATGCAGGTTGTTAATGAAGACGTTTAAGAGTGTTGGTATCAGTATCAACACCTGTAAAATCCATTACTAACAATAAATTTGATACATTTCCAACTGGTGATCCCAACACTTTGTGTCTGGTGGTCCAGCCAGGTTTTCAATCACCTTCTTAGCCTCTCCTTCAGTCAATATATTTGCAATCTGGCTACGAGAGGACTCTGGGAGACCCTATTTAAAACTTCACTTAAGTCAAGATAAACAACTGTTTCTTTCCCAGGTTCCAGCAAATCAGGCTGTTGGGTAGGTCAGGTAGGATCTTAGTAAATCTATGCTGGCAGTTTACAACTACTTCATGTGTCCGCTTTGCTCAAATGATTCCTGACTTGACCATCCTCTGCCATGAATAATCCACTGCCATAGGCTCTGTTGGAGGGAAAAGGGACAAAAAGCTGAGAGCAGACTTCATCAATAAAGACAGAGACAGAGAAGGCATTGAGTACCTCAGCCTGCTCCATGTCCATTGCTATTGCCCTCTCTCACTCAGGAGAAGGCAATAATCTCACTTTCTTTTATTTTTCTTTTGCTGCCAATGTGGTTCTAAAAGCCATTTAGTAGACCTTTCACATCCCTGTCAATTTCAACTGCAGCTGAGCTTTGGTTTTCCTGTGTCAGCAGCAATTCTAACCATTAGATTGGGGGAATGATTATTGTCCTGTTTGACACTTGTGGGACCACATGTGGAACCTGTGTGCAGTTTGGGGATCTCTAGAACAAGAAAGACATTTACGGACTGCATTAAGTCCCAGAGAAGGTCATCCAGATGAGAAGGTAGTGGAGTCTCTGATAAGGAGTGGCCTGGAGAGTGAGGTTTTTATAATATGAAGAAGAAGAGGTCAAGGAAGGATTACAACCTTTTTTTTATCCTATATGTGCCTACAAAGGGGAGCCAGGCTTTTCTTGTGGGCTGGGAGGATGGAGCTCAATAAAACCAGATTGCATCAAGAAAAATCTCTATTAGATGACAGGGAAAAAATTTCACACACTAGAGGTCACACATTAAAACAGGGTCCCAGAGAGGTTTTGGAATTCCCATCCTTGGAGACACTCGAAGCTCAGCAAACACAATAACCTAATGTCAAAGATTTGTGCTCTGAGCAGGGGATTAGATCCCCTACCTTCCAGGGATCTCGTAAAATCTATTTTTTTCTATATTTAACTAAATCCTCTTGCACCCTCCCCTGCTCCCCTCACAAAGACCATCCAGCGATGGGAAGCCCCCAGAGCCCCAGGAGGGCTAGGGCCAGTGGCGCAATGGACAACGCGCCTGACTACGGATCAGGAGATTGTAGGTTCGACTCCTGCCTGGCTCGCCTTTTTCCTGCCCGCAGCCTGGCCACAGTAGTGACAAGGGACCTCTTTCTCCATGGTTACCTGCCTTTGCCTGGAGTTTCTCCCTTCTTGGTGGGCTTCCTGCAGAGAAAAAAGAATTCCTTTGCATCAGGGGAGGCTCTGACTGTATATACTGGCAAAAAAAAAGTATTCACTGTGAGGGTGCTGAATCACTGAGAGGGGCCCCAGAGAGGCTGTGGGCTCTCCATCTTTGGAGTTATTCGGAGTTGAAGCAGACAAAGCACTGATCTGAATGTCATAACTTGAGCAAAAATTTAAACTGGAGACTTCCACGTGTAATTTCCAACCTGAATCACTCTATTATTTGATGAGAAGTTCCTGCTTCTGTGTTCTTTTGCTGCTGCATCCCATGTCGGAATTGTACCCATGCCTTCCAAGGGGCAGTCATCTCCAACACACCAGAGCAGCTGAGGGGCTGGAGGCCACTGTCTGCTTTTGCTGCCTAGCATTCTGGTGGGGGGACTCAGCACAGGCACCACTTCTCCTGGGTGGTCAGAGCAGTAGGACCAATACTGACCTCTCTCCCACAGGTGTGTAGGGCAAGGCTGTCATGGATGGAGCAGAAGCGAGCTAGGTGAGGTCTTCCCACTTCTCTTTGACCACCAATGTGTCCAGGTGGTACAGAAAGCATGGTGGGGGCACGAGGTGGGACCAGAGGCTGGAGCCAGGGGTGTAGTGGACAACGCACATGACTACAGATCAAGAGACTGCAGGTTCAACTCCTTCCTGGCTCACCCTGAAACTGCCTGGCTGTTGTAGAGGTGTCAAAGGACTGTTATCATCATGAGGTATTTCCCCTTCCAGGCTTTTTGTCCATTTCTCTGGCATCAGAATCACAGGAGCATCGTTTTGCGACACGTTGCATCAAAGCTGCGAGCATGGCACCTGCTTCAAGAGCCACCTCTCCTCAAGTCCTTTTTGGCCTGGCCTGCCGACTTCCTAGACTGCTGGGCAGCCAGGTTGCTCCTGAGGGCTCTGAGTGTCTGGTTTTCCTCCTGAGCCCTGTGCAGAGCTCCTCTCTGTCTTCCTGAGCACCAGTGAGTGAAAGCTACCTGAAGCTTCGCTGGTAACTGCGGGTAAGGGGAGGGTGGAAAATGGTCTGGGACATCAGGCTTGAAGGGTTGTGGTCAGGGGCTGGAAGTGCAAATGGTGGTTAATTGTGCTCCTCTGATACTATTGGACTTCTTTGTTGATGTACTCAGTAATGGGATAGAAGGAATCCTGTGTGAGTTCATGGGTGACACCAGTAGGGAGGAGAGCAGCTGACACTGTCAGAGACGCCTGTCATTCATAGTGACCCAGCCAGGGTGAAAGAAGTTCAGCAAAGGTGAACACAACATCCTGCATCTGGGATGGGCTAACCCCATGCAAGACTACAGACTTGTGGAGACTGTCAAGAAAACAGCTGTGCAGAAAAGGACGTAGGGGGTCCTGGAGAACAACAACTTGAACAAGAGTCAGCAGTGCCTTTGCACCCGTGAAGGCCAACTGCGTGCTGGGCTGTCCTAGCAAGGACATAGCCACCAGCTCAAGAGTAAGGATTATTGCCCAGCATTCAGCTCTTCTGAGACCATTGCTGGGGCACCATGTCCAAGACTGAGCTCCTTACTACAAACAAGACACTGACAACATGAAGCAAGTCTAACTTTGTGATTTTCCATACTTTCCCACACCTCTTTGAGCTTTTCCCCCAGTTAACATTTTTTAAAGCATGCTGGTAGACACACTTTTGCCTCTTGCTGTCTGATACACCACGTACTCTTCTGAGCAATCCTAATTTCTAAAAGAAGGATGCAAAGTCATAGAAGTGAGTGGTCTGAGATGCCTGGGTGATGCATCCCTCCACCCTGACCTTCAAGGGCAGCACATCTGCACTTGAATCACAAGGTTGGGTGTCTGAATCACATTGAGGCCAGGCTTGGGACAGGCCTGCAGGTAGGTGGCCTGTCCATGCTGTCCATGGAGCTCATCAATGTTGCGTGCAGAACTTTGCAAGGCACAGACAAACAGCAGCAAGACGAATCTGGGCCTCAAAGGTAGCTGGGTACAAGAGCACAAGACACGACAGGACAGTCCGAGAGTGCTGTATCTGTCCATCCTACCAGGCAGCAGTTCAGGAGGCATCTTCATTATGCTGCGGGAGTTGCTGTGGTGCCCCTGGTTGTGATGTGGGCCCCACCTCTGCCTCTTTTGGAGTGCACAGGTCCACCATAAGGTCTGGAGGAAATATTTCCATCCTGGGGGGCAAGAGGCCACCCCAGCACTTTCACCCTGCAGAAGACCTGGGAGGACAGATGATGGGCAGGAGAAGGAAATCCATCGTGGAGGGCGCAGGAGGAGCTGCCATCAGCCTAAAAGCATCGAGCCAGGCAGGAGTCGAACCTGCAGTCTCCTGATCCGTAGTCAGGCGCGTTGTCCATTGCGCCACTGGCCCCAGCCCCTCACCAGCCCCGTGTCCCTGCCCGTGTCCTTTGGTCTGTAGAACATCCTCTGCGCCCATCACAAAGACACCAAACAACATCCAGTGCAACATCAAGCAGTGAGGAACCTCAGCTGGATGGGCAACTGCTGACCACAACCCCCTCAGCTCCCAGGTCCAGCCACTTTGCCAGCCACCTTGTGATTCAGCAGAGGAGCTTTGTCTCTGTGTCCTGCTCCAGTGATATGTCTGGGAGACCTCATCAGAGCACAAATCGTAGTCAAGGTGAATTGTGTTCCTTGGTGTCCTCTTGATCACCGAGGGAGTAATGTCTTCAAAGAAATCTATCACCAAGAGTGGTCTAGGTTTTGGTGAATCCATGATCACTGTTTCCAGTCATTTTCGTACGCTTCCTTCATTTGGGCATGGCTTTCAGGACTATTTTTCCCAGTCTTCATGAGGGCTCTGAGGTGAGGCTGACCAGATTAGAGCTCCCCAGATCCTCCTCCTTAGTGTTCTTGAACGAACTTCTCATGTTGTTCATCAAAAACCTGTCTGTCTCTCTATCCATAGTCCGACACTGACTAATTGGCCTTGACCCCCTGCAGAAGTCCCCTGGAGTGACTGTGCCCCCCCCGCCCCGTGTTACCCTCCCAGGCAAGTACTGGGGTGGGTAAGCCCAGTTCCCCCAGGAGTGACTGACTGAGCATGCAGTTATGGAGCTTCTTGCAGTTGCGTGAGGAAGCTTTGACTTCCTTCATCTTCTTGGTGAGGTAAACTGTGTCAGACACCCAACCCAGCACAACACACCTCCCTGCCCTGGCCTCCAGGCTGGTCATGACCCATAACACCTCTGAACGGGACCCATGCCGCCTGGCTGAAAGGAAAGCTATGGGCATCATGTTTCCCCCTTAGCCCATTCCTGAGCTGCCCCCTAGAGCTGAGCTGGCCAGTGCAGAGCCCTGCCCCTCATGCAGAAAACAGGGGCAATATAGAGGGTGGTGGATGGTGGCCGGAGGCTGACCCCGGTGTGATTCGAACACACAACCTTCTGATCTGGAGTCAGACGCGCTGCCCTTGCGCCACGAGGTCAGGGTTGAGGGATGCAGCTCCCTGGCATGGACCCCGGCCTGGGCAGTGGGGATGTCCTCTGCATAAGGCCCACCCCGGTGATGTCCAGGCCACCCCTCAGCTGCAGCTCTGGAGGGGAAGGGTGCCCACCGCCTGGTTGCAGAGGCAAGTCCAGGCTGGAGGGTGAACGCGCAGAGTGGGATGGGGTGATCTCTGGGCAGGAACCAGGCTTAGGGATGCTGTGAGGGAGGATGATGGCCCAGGGCAGCAGAACACAGGGAAGGGACCAGTTCTCCTGGAGCACAGCCTGAAGTGGGCTCTGAGTACGTACCCAGAAATGCTGGTGGACAGTGTCAAGAGCAGACAGCCCATGTGCCCAGCCCATTCACAGATGGACACTCCAGCTCTTGACATAGGCAACCAAACCCTGTTTTTAGCTGGGAATGGCAGCTGGACCTTCAGCAAGGAAGGCAAGACATCTCACCAGTGCAGGCAAGGTCCACCAACAGTGCTCTGGCTTCCCAGTCCTTTCCGCATGGATGGTTAGCACAAGGTTGTCATGGACAAAGGTGTCAGGGAGGAGATGAATCTTTCCTTCTGCCTCTCCAACTCCATGCCCACCCCAGCATCCTGGAGGAAGTCTGCGAGGTACGAGGCTGGCTGGGTCAGGGACATGGTGGGGGTACCATATAGGCAGGGGGCTGGGGCCAGCAGTGTAACGGACAATGCACCAGGAGGCTGCGGGGTTGAGTCCTGCCTGGCTCAACCTAGTCCTGCCCACAGCCTGACCATGGTGGAGGTAACGGGGATCAGGCTGCCCTGGTGTTCTTCTGGAAGTGGTGGATAACCAGCCTGGGGTTTTGCCCTGGCTCTGACTTATCCCCTCTCTCTGTCACGTATTCTGCCAGCAATAAGATGTTTTCTATTAGAAATCCATCAGGCATTTTTCTCTGAAACAGCTGTTGTTACGCCTCATTCACAAATGTCCCATTTCATCCGGATCTCCTGCAGGACTGGACAGAGGCAGGGTGGCTGTGCCTCCATCTGTCCCATTCTCTTTCTCTTTCAGAGCATGTTTTTTTTCTGCTCGACCCATCTTTGCTTTGCTCCACCTCCGTTTCATCCCACATTGTTCCCCACCACCCTACCTTTGGCCTTAGGTCACAAATTCTGACATCTTTTCACTCAGTTCCCGCTCGCCCCAGAGCTCATGTTAAAAATCTTAGAGTTAGAGCTCTGATATTTTTATTAAAACATCACTTTCCTTTAAAAGAAAATAAACCATTTAATATAAGTGTACAAGTCTGATGTAAAGCAGAATTTGTTGTTGTTATTAAGAATGAACCATTTCAGAGAAATCCTTGAGAAATGAGGACAAAAATTGAGAAAATGTTTCATAAATGCAAATAAAAATTACAGCACCCAACTGAGGAATGGCATAATTGATAGTTTGATAGATGTATTTATTTTCTGCAGTGGATATGGTTATCTAGCTATGCTTAAGGACTTTTGCTTGAATTGCATAGCCAATGAGCTACTTGTCCACCATCCGTACGTACTGTGTATAAACACATGAGATATACAATATTCATGTGGAGGGAAGGACTGCTGCTGAACTTTGTTGAACACTTGTTTGGGAGCACGTCACAGCACTCTCACCTGGGCTAGTGGTAAGGTACATTTCTACACGGAAATATTCTTTTGTGAGAAAAGAAGTCTCCGCAGAGGACTCTGAAATCCTGCATTTTCAAGCTTTTTAAAATGAGTTTTATTTAAAAAAAAAAATAGCTGGCATCATGTGGTTACTGCTTTCTGACTGTATGAGGCAGCATTGATTTGCAAGGCATGAAGTGCTAGGGGAAGGTCTCCTGAGGTGGGATATGCTTTAGGAACTTGAATGTGTCTACAAGAAGATGCCTACCCTAGGCAGAAGACCTCCCATTACTGCTATAGTTATAATGCTGTGGGTTTTTTTTTTTTTAAGTTTTATAAGTGACATAAAATTATACAAAGTTAGAAATGAATTAACTTTGTAGTTATACTCTTATCCCGAATATGACCAATTCACTCCAGTCCCTAAAATTCGATGTCTGAAACCAAACCCCATCCCTGCTCTCCGAATGTATTAATAATCATCATGCATTTACTCTGTGAATTATCAGTGTTGAAGATGGAGCAGAGAGGCAGGCACCTCCCTTTCCATCTGTGCAAACCCCGCCCCACAAGAAGGGCCTTGCTCTCCCTTTCTCCACCAGGAGGTCTTCCCACAAGAGGGAGCCATGAACTCACTCATGGGCTCCCCAAGCTGCAAAGCCAGGCTGGAAATGCATTTTGCCCAGTGAAGGACACTTCCTCCCTAGGCCAGGCTGGAAATTCAGCTTGTTTCCTTCCCTGAAATACAGTTCTTTCTCCACAGCCCATATATTTCTGGCTCTTCAGTCCCACTGGTCTCTGTTAGACTTTCCCCCCATCAGCCCACAGTTTTCTAGAAGTGTAGCCTCAGATGGGGTCACAGGGAGCTTCACCTGCTGCCTGCTCCCTGCCAACCACCTCGCAGTGGCACCTCTCCTCATCTATCCCGCTCGGGTACTTGTTTAATTTCCAACTGCATGACACAATAGGAGAGATTCAGCTGCCCAAATTCAGGTATCTAGTGTTATGGGATATGCTGCCTCATCTCTATTTGCCTCTTCAGAAGCATCGAGTAACCCACAGACTTCTGCCCATGCAAATATCTTGGATGCTCCAGGAGATCTATAGTGACATTATGTCCAGGCAACTGAATCCTGCCTGAGGGTGGGAGTCAGCTGAAAGATTTGGACGTTTATAGTAGGTATCTCGATACAGGCATGTATGCGTGTGTTAGATAGTTCACACAATACCAGGGCCATAAAATGCTTTGAAGAGATGCAGAAGATATTTCTGGACACTTGGCTTTTCTCTGTTCATTTTTATTTTTAAGCAGAATATATTGAAGTCTGTATGATATCAGTTTGATAGAATACTGAAATTTTCAAATCTCTCAGCAGAACACCCCATTTCTCCCCCAGTAGCCCTTTCCAACCCCTCACAATGTTATAAATACGGTCTGGTTTTCAGCCAGTTCAAGGAGCACTGGACCCCAACTGCAATCAAATTCTGCTGATTTATATTGCCATAACACAGATCTGTAGAAGTGCTTGGGAGAAGCAGATGTTTCCCATAATTTTATTGTCCCAGTTTACTTCAGAGCTAGCCCAGGCCCATTGACTGAAAAATTCAAAGTGAATGACATGTCCTCCCTTCTCATGCATACTGCCTTCCTCACGCTCTCAAAGGGGTGTAAGTCCCAGGGAAAGATTAATCGTTTTCTGAGCCTACTCAAAGGAGAGAACAGACACTTCACACGATGGTAAAAGCTTCTCCCCCATTGCTGTTTGCCACTCAGATGGAGCTACATCTTCTTCAAGCTACCGCAAGACATGTAGCTAAAATGATTTCACCTGGCAGATATTCTCAGGAGCCATCACGGTGATTTCAAGGTGAGAACTGCCTGGTGGGGATGTCTTTGGCTGGCAGGCCCATGACTGAGGAGCTCGCTGCAGCACTGGAGGGCTCTTCTACGGCCAGACCCTCGGCAGCTTTAGGAGAAGTCAATCCACGGGGTCACCTCGTTTTCATCTCATATTGATGACTGCCGCATGCTTCCCCGCCAACTGCAGCAGGGAGGCAGGTATCTTCTGGAAATACCTGTAAATACCTACTCATTGCTTCCCATGCCCCCATCAGAAAAGGAGACCCTCCTGGTGGGATTGATACCCATAGAGCACATTTTTTCAGGCTATTGTTGAATTAGATAATGTAACTGGGTGAGCTGGGTAGGGAATGCTACTATATGAGCATCGCTGTGGAAATCAGGATCAGCAAGATCTACTTCACAGCAGAAAGATCGCTAAAGCGGTTATCCCTATTCCCCATACTAAGAGAAAGAGAAACAATCATCTTCCAAAGACTGTCTGTCTATCTCAGCTGCCTCAGGTGCATACCTCAAGACAGGATTGAAGTCTCCTCTGGAAGTCCTTGTGTCTCCCTTGACTCCAAGGGAAAACTAGAAGATGATGTTAGATTAGACAGCTGGGATGGGTTTCAACCCACCTCTTTTGGAAGCTGACAGTACAGAGGCCTCCCTCTGAACTAGCCTTCTACATTTCATTCATAGTCAATAGAGAGAAGCAAGCATTGGATGAGTCTGCTAGAACATCACGTCACACTGGCTACATGACTGGATCCAATCCAGGCTCTAATCTGAGACAACTCAAGTGAGGGGAACCCCACTCATAATTTGGATGTATCTAATGTGAGACAAACTCCACGAAAAGCCACAAAACAGAAGATCTCAAATCACGGGTGATTCATCTCAATAACGTTAATGACTCAAATAGAGATTAAAACAACCTTGCTCAGAATTCTGCAGTTGTTTGAAATTTCACATCCTCCATGGAAATGCGTGAAAAAGTCTCCAGCCACCCTCTCTGCTGGTAAACTGGATGAACTGGGAACAGGCCTTTCTTGTGACCACTGCAGCACTGAGCATGAGGAGGCTATTGACTATGTGGAAGGCTGGTGACTTCCTCCAGCCGCAGCTGTAGGTCAGCTGCAGAACTGGTCATCAGGCAAGTAATTTTGTGTAAGTATTTCTTCTGTGATTCATATAAAATATAGAATCATTCATTAGGTTGGAAGAGACCTCTAAGATCATCAAGCCCAACCATCGAAATGTCTCTTACCTGGAATAACCTGGCAGAGGAAGAGGAGAACAAACAAGAGCAAATGAATCATAGAATCATCGAATCATTCAGGTTGGAAAAAACCTTTGGGATCATGAAGGTAGAATGAGATGGCACTCCGAATCCCAAGATATTTTTCTACGATAATGTTTCTGATCATACTTTGAAGGGGATTGTGATTGTATAAACACTTACTGCCTGATAGTGAGGACTCTCATATGCCATGACTGGAAACGATAGGGAAGGATTTTGAATGTAAGATTATTGGACAAACACTCCTCCTCTACCAAGTTATTAACACACCCGAGTTTGCATTTGTCCTTCACTTCCCATGAAAAAAAAGCCAAACATTTCCAGCCCATCATTAAACAGAACAGGACCATTTTTTTCAACTTTAAAAATAACTTTGCAGAATTAGAAAGCTGGGTTCCTGCTCCAGTCTGACAAAGTACGATGTTGGATCTTGCCTGAGAGTTGAAATATTGCCCTTGGCTTCAGCGGGAACCTGAGCCAACTGAAGTTATCTTGTCAAGGTCTTTGTTTCATCCATTTCCCTGGAGTGCCTGAAACTGGACATAAACAGCTCTCCTGACACATGGCTGCCTGGGACAATCTATGTCACCTTCAAATTTGAAATGAAAAGCTAACAAAGAAACCAGAAAGGCAAAGAACAATGCATGTTGACTAAGTGGGAGGTTTATATTGTTGATACTGAGGCCACTGGGTCAGAACAACACCGATAAATATCATGTATAGAAACAGGCTCAAGCAAGTGATACTGGTTTCTTCTGCTCTGAAGGAGAACCTGTGCGGTCAACTATCATTTCCATACAACTGCTGGCAGCACAATTCAAACACTTTACAGACAAAACCTCATGACAACTCTATCACGAATCTCACTTATCTTCTGCTCTTTGTACACCTGCTAAACTGAGAGTGATGTTCATGAACATCTGCAAACTCTGATAATCTGCACCTCATGTGCACATCTGCACATCTGCACTTCTATGATTCTATGTATAACCCTGCTGCATGTCCTGTGATGCAACACTGGTTCCCAGGAGAAAGCAATAAGGTGTAATACATAGCAAATAATTTTATTTTGGTCTATGAAAGGTGCTGTGAAGGAAAAAAAATCCTTTTCTTTTTGGTCAAACTATCCTTGAAAAGCCAGAAAAGTGACAAAGCCTTTCCTCAGGACTCCCCAGAGCAGAGAGCGGACAAATACTTTACTCATTTCTAGTTTGTGGGCACCTCTAAAGCATTTGATCCTGTTTAAGAGAACAGCATGAGCACTCAGGGGTTGAACATGGCTTCACAGCGCTGACCACTTCTAAGATGGCAAGATCTTATTTTTTAAGTAGAAAACCAGCACTTTTAATAATACAGCATGTTCCATGGAAATAAAGTCCTGGCAGTCTGAGCACAAACCAAGGTGGTTAATTCTAGACTGCTGTAACACTTTGTTCTTGGAGTATGGCACTAGCACTCAAGGAACTGAAGTGGGGGACAGCAGTGGGACATACTCACTCAGCCCTGGAGAGACTTTCTTGCAATTTCCACATGCTTTTACCTAAATGCATTATGGAATCAAGTGACCTCTCTGCAGAAGTACAGGTTGATGCATTCTGACTGACACATATGTTTTCTGTAAGGTAACAACCCATGCAAACTAAAACCATGTGAGAAGAACATAATTAATTTGCATAGCTTTCTTAATAGCATGTTAATTTACCACTGAGATGTAAGTTCTTCTTATTTCTTTAATATTCATAGAATCATAGAATAGTTTGAGTTGGAAGGGACCTTTAGAGGCCATCTAGTCCAACCCCCTGCAGTGAGCAGCGACGTCATTATCTAGATCAGATTGCTGAGAGCCCCATCCAGCCTGACCTTGAATATTTCCAGGGATGGGGCACCTACCACCTCTCTGGCCAACCTGTTCCAGCGTTTTACCGCCCTCATTGTAAAAAATTTCCTCCTTATATCTAGCCTAAATCTGCCCTCTTTTAGTTTAAAACCATTGCCCCTTGTCCCATTGCAGCAGACTGTGCTAAAAAGATTGCCCCCATCTCTCTTATAAGCCCCCTTTAAGTACTGAAAGGCCCCTAACTCTCTCAGCCTGTCCTCATAGGGGTGATGCTCCAGCCCCTGAGCATCTTTGTGGCCTCCTCTGGACCTGCTCGAGCAGGTCCATGTCTTTCCTGTGCTGGGGGCCCCAGAGCTGGACGCAGCCCTGCAGAGGGAAGGTCTCACCAGAGCAGAGTAGAGGGGGAGAATCCCCTCCCTCGACCTGCTGCCCACGCTGTTTTGGATGCAGCCCAGGATATGGTTGGCTTTCTATGCTGCAAATGCTGGGTCATGTCCAGCTTCTCACCAACCAACACCCCCAAGTCCTTCTCCCCAGGGCTGCTCTCAATCCACTCATCCCCCAGCCTGTATCTGTGCTTGGGATTGCCCTGACCCAGGTGCAGGATCTTACACTTGGCCTTGTGGAACTTCATGAGGTTGGCCTGGGCCCATCTCTCCAGCCTGTCCAGGTCCCTCTGGATGGCCTCCCTTCCCTCCAGCATGTCAACCTCACCACACAGCTTGGTGTCATTGGCAAACTTGCTGAGGGTGCACTCAATGCCAATGTCCGTGTCACTGACAAAGATGTTAAACAGCACTAGTCCCACTACCAACTCTTGAGGAGAACCACACGTCACTGGTCTCCACTGGGACATCGAGCCATTGACCATGACTCTTTGGGTGTGACCATCCAGCCAATTCCTTATCCACTGAGTGGTCCATCCGTCAAATCCACGTCTCTTCAGTTTAGAGACAAGGATGTCATGTGGGACAGTGTCAAATGCTTTGCACAAGTCCAGGTAGATGATGTCAGCTGCTCTTCGCTTATCCACCAGCCCTGTAACAACGTTGTAGAAGGCCATCAAATTTTTCAGGTGTGATTTGCCCTTAGTGAAGCCATGTTGGCTGTCACCAATCACCTCCTTATTTTCCATGTGTCTTAGCATAGTGTCCAGGACTATTTGCTCCATGATCTTGCCCAGCACATCCGCTGCTAAGAGGGGAAGATGATTTTCCAGAGTCCCTGATCTGACAGAGAGGTTAATACCAGGGTCCTTATTGGCAATTACCAGGGATCCTAAAGCAATGGCATGGTAAGGTGGTCCTCCCCTCTACCAGTGCAGGGCTGATCCACAGCACAGACCTCTCCTCCTGGGAAAGAGGGGGTTTTTCTTCCTCTTTTTCCATTAACATCTGAGAGCCAACTGATGCTGCAAAGCTGCCCTATCCTGTGAGAAACACCTTTATTCCCCTGGAAAAGAGAAAAGACTTTTTCACACATATATACCATTGCCATGGAAAAGACATTTCTACCCTACCTTAATTTAGGACCCTTCCTTCCCATTTCATTACCTACATCATATCCTAGAGCCAGAATTTTCAAGGATTCATCAAGAGTCGTTTGCTGTCTTGTAATACAAGTGAAACTTAAGCTAATAAGTTATGGCAGCTTCATGGGGATATTGATTTTATGGAGCTATGCTGAGATTTTCATTTGCCTGCTTATACAAACATAGGAACACCTCATCACTCTCCGCAGATGAAAGCTTTTTTCTCTGTGCATCTTCTGTCAGTCTGAGACCTCCTCACACCTTCTCATTGCTCTTCTCATCTTGATTTTCCAGCATTTTCAAGGTAAACCAGGGGGAGTACTAGAGAACCAATCTTGTCATTACAAGGAAAGTGTCCAGAATTGCCTGAATTATTTAGGAGCCTAGGAGAAATTTAAATAGTGCTTAGGAGCAGGTCTTCAGTGGTATAGTGTATAACAGCACCCCCGACCCCATGAGAAATTAAGCTCAACCTCTGTAAGGGAATGATAAAGACTGAGAGCAGGAAAATTTGAAGGTCACCATAAGCAGGCAGTGCATCAGTTTAGGGAGTACTCCTGTGTCCTGCAAGCTTTCTTGCTGAACACTAATCCATAGCTATGGTACAACTATGGCATTAAACACCTCTTTAAAGTTATCCCATTTCCACAGCTTGTCACTAGTTTGGGTGCAGATCCTATCAGGAAATGTGTTCCAGGTCTCCATTGAAATCTGGGCAAGAGGGAAAGTGCTTCTAGACTACAAGGTCCCCCTATGCTTAGAGGACCCACCTGCAAAGTGAAAGAGATGGGGTAGGATTACGGTCTTCAGAGATCAACAGCTTGACATAGGCACGTGCACTGAGATGTCCCAGTGTACCTGAGATATCATCTCAAGTGGACAGATGGGACACAGACCCCATGGGACAGCTGAGACCTTCTAGATGGGCAGCTGAATCCTGGCAGGGTACCATTCCCACCTCAAACAGCCCTGTGCTCCCATATGCAGATATTTCAGTGGAGCCCACAGGTAGCACAGCGTCTACCTGTCTAGAGACCTATTCAGCAGCTCACAAGTGCACATCACAGTAAAGGTGAGCAGACTGCCCTGCCTCTCTCTTCCCACACTTCACATGCCTAAACATTGGCACTTGATGCTGTCAGTGAACCCTTGGCTATCTGAGGCACTCAAGACATTTGCAGAGGGTGAGGAGGTATGGTATTGGTTAAGCCTCATATCCAAGGGTGCCTGAAACATCACTAGATGACTGCCTTGTGGCCACAGAAATCCCCTACCCACTGTTGAAAACGGGAGCTCAGCCACCTAGATTATATTGAGACACCCACGACTACGTGGCTGAAGCCCACCCCTGGTTTCTGAGCCATACCCTGCCCTTTACTTGAATGCAGAAGGAACAGCAGGAGACATCAAGAAAGACTTACTCCAGAAGAGCCTGTTGGCTAAAGCAATGTCAAAAACTAGCAGGAGAGAGTTTTGGACCTAAGCCTGCCGTGTCCCTGAGGACTACCTCAGGCCAATAGCCATCCCAGAGCAGACCCAGGTTCTTTTCTTAGTTAAGAAATAATAGTTTGATGCTTGCATGAAGATCGCAATGAAGTTGTGAGCGGATCTGTAAACTGTTTGCAGATATTGGTTACACTTATTAAATAATTCTGGGGAGAAAAGAGCATGGGTGATATTTCAGTTGGAGATACTGACTGTTTCTGGGATGTTTTCTATACACAAAAGACAGGCTGGAGTTTGGTTCTTCCTGCTGCTTAAAAGCCTGGATAAAACCAAGGCAGAAACCATGGGGGGGGTTTTCCAAAAACCCAGCTTCTCTTTCCTTTGTGTCTTACACCTGCACAGCACAGAAAGTTTCATTTCAGTCTGAATAGAAATTGTCACGTTAAGTGAAATAAGGTTGTTTTCTTTTTCCAATGGCAATTTCATAGCAGTAACTTGGAGAAAGCCCAGTTCGCTTCAGTCCAAATCAAACCCCTTTCTGTTTTCCAGCTTGGTGTGTCACTCAGAAGTTCAGCTCTCCATGCAACACAGGCTGTAGGCTACTTGCAGGCAACCTAACCACAAACCCATTGATCTGATAACACTTCGTGCCTATCATTTCTCAACAGAGTACAAAATGTTTTCTATGTGCAGGCAGCAGGACTTAGGACATCTTGGACACTTTCTGGTGTGGTCTAAGAGGACTCTGCAGGCATTACTGCCACGTAAATGAGCACCTGATTGGAAGTTGCTTCTATAACAAATACAGATGCTGTAAGAAATAGCCAGAAATAGTCTATGTTCCTAAAGAATAAAGAAAAGAAAAAGGAGGTGTGTTCTTAGCTTCAGAGATATCTCTGCTCTTTAACTCAGGCTCATTCATGATTCTTCAATGAAAGGATTTTTCTTCTCTTTTTGATGTTGAGTATATGCTTTCCCTGTTTTCCTTCTGGAGCTAACTTCTCACACTGCTAGATGCAATAACTTGGTTTAAGGGGAAAAACTCCACTTTTACCCACTGTAGATATAACAAATTAAGATATGTTGTTCTGAGAATGTGTCAGATTTCTGTAGTACATGCAAAGGAGAAGGATTCATATTTTATTAAGATTATATTTTATTTTGTTAATTAATATTTTATTAAGCTTCTGCTGTAACTCATATTTGTTGTAATGAGTGAGAAAAAAATACATATATATCACTCATGAAATATTCCCAGTTTGTCTGAAGACAATTATGTGGATGATTTAGCAATTTTGACTAATGTATAAGATGAAGAGTTCAGGAAAAAATGTCTTCTACATTTCATTTTACCAGAAGTTTCAGTGGAGTTTCTCAGCTAAATCTCTCAAAAGGGAAAAAACCTAAACTAGCCGGATGTCTAAATCCATGCGTATTCAGATATATGAAACTAGATATCCAAGCATGAAAATTAGGCATAGGCTTGCTCTTTACAAATAAATTTGGATTTTGTTACGCCAAGGCAAATTGTAGATGCAGCTTTCACTGACTGCAACAATTCATATAGAAGAAAGACTTTTCAGGGCTGTTTCATGCAACGCTGCTGGGTAAGAGGACGTTATCACTCTTCTTGTCTTACAGCTCTGTAGCTAGGGTATGGGAAACCTAACTCCAGTTCTGTTTTTCCCTGGGGTACTTAAAGCCATTAGTGCTCCTTTGCAGACTATCAAGTACTAAGAAAAATGTTAATTTTACCTTCTTTACCCTGTTGTACGTGGTATAAAAAAAATCATACATCTGCTGGAGTAGGAACAGCACCCCTGGTCTCCTGGCTTACACAGGGAGTGGTCTAGCTGACACAGTGCTGTTTTGGGACAGGATTCCTTGCTACTAGAAGTGCTTTATTTTGTATTAAACTTTCGGATCATTGCATCACAAAGCAGGACTTTACAAACAATTCTATAACCTTCTCTTTTTTTCTTTTTTTTTTTTTTTCTCCTACAAAATGACCACACCCAGAAGTTCACAATTGACAAAAACATTTAGGAATTGACCCAATTGCCCACACATAGAGACTAAAGCCATGACATTAGAAATGTCAACGACTGTCTGGGGCCGGCAGATACCGTGCAGGGGCTATGGGGGATCCACACCCTCATGGAGCAGCAGCTGGAGGCCAGATGGGATCCCTGAGGCATCTTGAGTGACAATAGATGCCTTTAGCTCTGGACTTGGACAGCTAAGTACAAGTACCTACAGTGCAGGTTTCTGCACACGTGTTGGCTCCTGAGGTCCCACTATAGCTAAACAGGTGATCTGACTCCTAGAACCACTACTTAAACATCTCATTCCCATGCAGCCACATCCATTGCAGGTGACAATCTCTTGGTATCTGAGTGTAGCACTGACCGCCGCCATTGAGGTTCAGCCAGTTGACCACACATGAATGTCCAGTGCCATTTTAAATAAGTTACACCATACACATGGTCATCTATTTGTCCCTCTATTTGCATGCAGATTGTATCAGAGGTCCTGTGTCTTACCAGGCAGTCCCATGAGATTCTTCAGATACCCTAGGGCAGCCCACGGGAGTTAAGCCTCTGTATTTGGGCAGCTGTATTGAGTCCGTAATATCAAGTAAATAATATTTTCAGAAAGAAAATTGGCTGTTTAGTTGGGTCAAATTCAGTTTTTCAGTTAGGGAAATGACACGAAAAAATCATTTATTCGCGTTGATGGAGACTGCAAACATGGCAGCAGCACCTTGGACCCTCTGCTATACTCAAAATCATCAACAGTCTTCTGATATTCCCAGGTGCCTTCTCTCCCACCAAAACTATGGCGAATTTTCTCCAGGTGGTCAATTACCAACCATCTTGATCTTTAAAGTTAACAAGTAACGATGCTTTCCGGGTGGTTCGGTATTGAGAGCAGGTATAGTTACTTCTCCTCTTGCTTTTGTGACCCTCTGCCATTGTTCAGGTTTAGCCGTGTGCAGCGGTCAGGCTGTACTCCTTCCCTTCCACACTCACCACTGCCAAGGTCCCCTGGGCAGCCAGGTCTGTTCCCGCAGCCCTATAAATGCAAGAGTGCTCCTTTCTCCCCCACTCAAAGGTTCTGGCGTTGTGGCCCTGTCTCCACGCTGCAGCTGAGACCTTCCACCATGAAGCTCTTCTCCTGCCTCATGGCTCTTCTACTTTTCCTCCTCCTGGCTGTTCCAGGTAAGGAGCAAGACCCACGCTGCGGTCTGCCTGTGTAGGAGGTACAACTAGCTTGTGTGGTGGTGCAGAATGTACTCCTCCATGCTCTTCAGATCCTTTCATTAGAGCCATTCCCTATTTCTCAGTCTAGAACCTGAAGTGAAAATTTAACCCTGACCAAATGTCAAACCAGAACCTCCCCACAGAAGCCACTACTACATGTTGGCTCCTTGTGACTCTTTGATGTCTCTTTACTCCACTTTGTGGCACTATTGGAAGATGGTACCATGGAAATCATCTGCCTCTTCTTTCCCCAGGGTCATAAATTGCCTGCTTTATGTATGGTAGAAGAGCAGCAGAGGTGTTCCCTTGTATTACTCAAGTTGAACTACACCAGTGAAGTTTACTTAAGCTCTCTGAATATGCTGGTACCCCTTCCTCAGCCCTTCTGCTGCACTGGCCCATTTACTGATTGTGCTTTTAGCCTAGCTTTTCTTTATGCTTAATGAAACTCCCCATCTTGGAGTAAGGTTTTCAGAGAGGGAAGGGATTGGGCAAACCCTGTTAACTGGGCCAGATCCCAGCTTTTGATTATTTTTTTAAGGTCATAGATACATTTCAGAGCATACAAACAGCATGCTGTCCCTTGTATGACCAGCCTCCAGCATTGCAGCCCCAGAACTTGGAAGCATCCAAAGGCTGGGCTGGTCCTACTCGCTACAACATGCATGTCCAGGATATGTTTAGAAACCTGACATCGACAGCTACATTTTTCTCTAGTCATACAAAGATCTTCCTTGGAGTCCTGTGAGGTCCCATGAGGCTTCTTAAAGCTTCTGGAAAAGCTGCCTTGGGTTTTGGGGTATTTGTATCAGACCCCTAATTGGGGTCCGTGGGGTTTCAGCAGGAAGAAGACCATGAGAAATGGACTGATCCAGCAGCACAGCTGGGAATCCCATTCTTCCTGTAGGTCTCAGCTTGCCCAAAGACACCTTACGTTGTGTTGGATACCACGGTTTCTGCTTCCATTCCAAATCCTGCCCAGAGCCATTTGCTGCGTTTGGAACTTGTTCTTGGCGTCAGAAAACCTGCTGCATAGGTACGTGTGGGAACCCTGCCCAAGCAGGCAACATTTGGAGAGGAGGATGTTACTAAAGTCGGCAAAACACACTCTTACTCTGTCTGTCTGCAAACAGCTATCTCCTCCCGCCTACAAAGATGGACCCGTCTGTTCCTCCACTAACATCAGCACAGAGCGCAGGAACAGAATAGACATTTTGGGCTGGCCAAATACCACGTAGTCCTATCTCCAACAGACAAATGCCCGGGGAAATAAAATAAAAATTGTGGCCCACACAGAGTCCTTCTTCCTTGATATCTCTTCCTATCATCACCTGTTGGGGACTGCTGACTGCACCCACCCTGCTATGTTTAATAGGTGCCAGGTGACCACTTCCCTGTAAATTTATCTAATCCTTTCTGGATTTGCTTATTTTTGGAGCTGCTCAATAGTTGATGTATATCATTAAGTCAATACATGCTTTATAGCCAGCCGTGCTAACGAGACTTGAGATCCATCTGATCCAGCATCCTGTATCTGTCCGTGGCCAGAAGTGGATGTTTCTGTACAGTTACTCTGTGTGTGTAATGACTAGTAACGAACACCACAACCACACAACTACACTTCCTTGTCTGGAATTGTAAGGAATTCCTTACAATTAGTTACATATATATGTAATTATTATAATTCCATACAATGTGGTTATATAGAATTATAATTAATAATACGTAAAAATATATGTTCTTCTGGCTTTCATGAATTTGCAGCTCAGGTCTTTTAGATTTAAGCATCTTTGTGTTTAAAAGTCCTTATTGGAGTTTTCCCCCTTAGATTAGGAATTCTTTCTGCTTGACTTAAAACCTCTTCCCTCATGATTTTATTCAGTACCACCTACTCCTGTACTGCAAATTAAATGTAGTCATTCTGCATCCGTCTTCTTCATACCTTTACAACGCCCCTCCTTCAGCTGTTTCTTTTCCATGTTGATGGCTCACAAATTCCTCTTTTTACAGAAATGCTCTGATAAGCCCTATAGTCTGTCTTTGTGCCTTCGTTTTTGGAGATGCACCAGAACTTCATGACGTTTTCCTAGTGTAAGTTGGTTCAGATGCTGGTGTAACGTTTCCTGGTTTGACTTAAATCCTTTTCATTGCAGACACAACATCAAACTTCCGTACTTGTCAAGATGAGGGGGGTCATTGTGTACCTCCAGAAATCGAATGTCTGCAAGAACAAGAGGGACTTTGCCCTCACAGAGAATGGAAGTGCTGCACAGAAGTGTAATAAAGACCTCATGGAATTGCAGAAAACCACAGAAACGCATGGCCAAGGAAATAAATTTTCTTCCTAATGTTGTAGAGAAGATGTCTGGTGTTCTCAACAGGAAAAGTGTATAATTAACTAGAGATGACATGTTTCTTTGTATAACAAAGGCAATAAATAATAAATAAACAGGTATAACAGTTGTGTATGTATGGAAAGAGGTACCTACATACAGAAATCCACAGAAAATTTGCTGTAACATCTTGGAAACCACATCCCCTTGTAACCCAAACTTCCTCCCTTTTCTGTCTTCCTTTCTTCCTTCCTTCCTTTCCTTCCTAATTGAATGTGGTGTCTTTTCCTTCTATTAAATTGTTAGAAATAAGAACTGTCCAACTGGCATGGTCAGGCCATGTCTACGCTATTTCACTCCTCCAAAGCAGGATGCCAGTCAACTGCTCTTCCTCGCCTCCCTATTTCTACCAATAAACAGGTACCACCTATGGGAAGTCTTCATGTATGACTGGGTAAGTCTCTCTAAAACCATTTTATGCAGTCTGTGCTTCCCTCTGTGTTAAGTTTGAATTTATTAACTGCAGAAGTGTCATTCAAAATGTAGAAGAAAAAGTGTTCGCTTCTGAGCGTCATCTCCATGTGCTGAGCAGCTCCCCCCGTCATGACTGCTGGCTTTCTAATTCCTCCAGTTGAAAGCTGAGTAGCTGAACATCTTTGCAGATGAACCGGAGGAGAGGTGGCATTCATCTCCCAGCCATCTAAAAGTGACCTTTGGAGCACAGGCCGTGGCACCTTCTTTGGATGGGAGGATTTCAGACCCTTCCCACACAAGACAGAAAGGCCCTTGCAGCAGCCAACTTCCATCATCCTGTATCTCAACAACTGTGACATCCTTTTCTCTGGCCTGAACTAACGCAAATTGCTTGTTCACGTCCCCACCTCACACTTCAGGAAGGTCATTCTCTAAGGCAGTGTTTTTACCCATCTCAGGCAGTCAACCTACACTGCTTTTCTGGACTACACAGAGGAAGAGATCCACTGGCAAGGTCATTACACTCACCCCTCACTGACCAAAGTGTGACCCCGCTCTTAGTCAGCCAGTATTTAGATAGGTGAGACGACCTTGCTCTAACACTTTTTTCTTCCACTCTTAAGACGTGTAGAATGATACTGATCTCTGCCTTTATTTCAGTAACAACATCACCTCTCCATGTCACAGTCTAGGTAACCAACCAAGAGTCTAACTGGGATTCTTAGTAACTGGAGATGAACACTTTTCAGGTTAGCTCTCCAATCGGTTGTTCAAGCTGATTTAACTTATCTTCTCCTAGGAATATTCATTCTGCAAGAAATTCTTCGCACTTTTTAATACCTCTGAGGGTGTTTTCTGCCATGTCTATTGCTGGTAATTCAAGGAGTGTTTTATGTAGATGTTCCCTGAGTTTGTGTCACAAACCAGGCAGGTGTGTGTGGCTTGCAGCTGGAAACAGCAGAACCCTTCCTGAAGCCACCTTTAACCTAGGATTAAGTACTAAAGGGGAAGAAAGGTTTAGAAATTATTTGAGATTTTTAAAAAGCATTTTGGCTTTGATCGTGGTTTTCCCTTTGTATTTTTTACTAGAGAAGAGGGAGGGCAATTTATGTAATGATATGCAGGGAAAAAAAATCTCAAGGGAGGAAAGAACCTACAAATATATAAGCATTACATAGTAGATGCCAGCCCAGGCTTATGGTCTGCCTACACCAGTTGATCTGCATTATTTTAGGAGTTTTTAATGTCAGCAGCTCTTCCAGGAGGTATCTCAGAAGGACAAGTGAGAACAGAAAGACGTGGAAAGAGAAGCAATGCTGCAGATGGTTTGTCTGCTTCAGAAGTGGGTAGGAGAACACAATTTTCTGTAACTTCATAAGAAACTGAGAGTTTTTTTGAGAAAATGTGGCAGTGACTATGTCTGTAGGAAGCTGCCATCCCTGACTCTCTGCTGCACCCTGATGCCAGACGTCATGCTGTGGGGGAGTCATCAGAGGGGAAACATCTGTTTGTAGAGCTACCTCTCTATTACAGTCTTCTTGATTAGCCTGATCTTGCTTACAAGCACCATGTTGTTATGCTTGAATGCTTTACATGATTGAAGACAATTAAGCATTTTTGTTGAAGGGAACGCCTAATAAAGAAGTGAAGCACAGAGTGAGTTTGCAGGTGAGAAGATGCTCTCAGGTCCCTCCACCATATCACTATGGCTGTGATGCTTGGATGACATGAGCAGAGCGAGGTCTGTACACAGAGAAAGCCAGCTGGCATAACTGGAAAAGCTGGATGGGTTTGAGCACACAAAACCTGAAACAGAAGTGGCTCTTCCAAGGCTCTATGCAAGTTGAGAAAAATACCTTGTTGGCACATCCTTGATGGTCTGTGGAAAGCAGAGAGATGAGCCAAGAACCACCTCTCCACTGACTCAAGCATTCAAATATCCAGCTGTCCCTCATCATACACCATGCCCTCATCATACACACAAACACTGCCTACTCTTCCCTATGAGTTAGATTGCTTTTCCAGGGTAGGAGGATTTAAGTGATATTTAATGAACAGTGGTGGCTCTGAGTGCCTTGCTGAGCTGTTTACAGGTCATGCTCCAACCAGGACAACAGGTCTAGCAGCCTCAGGAGCAATTGCTATTACAGCGAAGATAAGATGGCCACACGTTAGCAACAGGCACTAAAATGCTGCAGAGAGAGAGAGATTTGGAGTTGGCAAAGGAGTCACCTGTTGCAGAACTGTCCTGAGATTTTAGGTTGGTCTTGAAAAACGTAGCAGTACTTTATTTAAAGAAATTCCTGCTAGAAGGATTTTTGGGTACAAAGCTCCTTCTGCTCCGCTTCTCTGACCACCACCGCCCCCACACCTCTCCCTAGTGCCATTGCAAGTTATCATCCAGGAAGAATTTATTTTAAAATCTTCATAGCCTAGGTGTTTCTATCCAGCCACGCACTGCCTAGCATCTGCACATCTCACCGTCTTTCAGACCGAAAGACTCTCAGTATGCCTAGGAGTTACAGCAACACTGACTCCCCCTTGGGACTGCCCCCCCCCATGCCTGCACCCACAGTTGTCTTTAGCCAGCACAAATACAACTCAGAATCTAGAGGTGCAAGCACCAGACAAACCTCTGAGAAATATCAAGGATGAAGCCTTGATGTGCACTGGACCACTCAGCCACTTCACTAGAGTGTGGACACGAAGCAAATATTGGGCTTGCTCCAGCTGTCTCTGAGGCTCTGTCGTGTTTGTAATACAAGCATAGCCAGGCTAAGGTGCTGGAGCTGAAGGTTCTACACCAGTAAATTGTCAATGTGGTCTCTGGCATGGTTTTGGCTGTCGCCTTCCTTTTTTTTGAGTGGCGGGGGGTGCTTTGGAGGGATGGGGCTTGACGAACATGTTTAGATCAGACAGAAGTCTGCAGGGAAGGCAGCAGGGAAATTATTTGCAAATCAAGCCCAGATGCACAAATAACCAGGTGACAGACACGCCCTTGGGCAAACAATTGGGCTTTGCTTCCACAAAGCAGTTGGGCACATGTGTAGCCCTAAGCTCCTGAGTTTTCCTGATAACTTCAAAGCCCAAGATCATACTGCCAGTCAGTGCAGCTGGGGACTGAGTCCTGGTCTTCCCCAACCATTATATCTTCCAAACTGGCAACTCAGTCTCAGGGAACTCAGTACATTTTCATGCCAATTCAGTATCTGAATTGCTACAACTGTTCTAGTAAACTCAGCAGTCTCAGGGCCTCTTCTCTAGCCCTGAAGCCAAATATTATAATCTGGCCATGCCTATCCTCTCTTCTCCTCCAGAAAGAGATGGCTACATCCAGACTGCCTGGTGGAAGCAATCCCTGATCCCAGACACAGCTGGCAATTCTTTGGGAGAGAAATAGTTAGGCTGGAAAACAATTTCTTTTCCAGGGATATGCTAAGCATTTCACAGTTTGGATGATCAAATCCCAGCGCTTGTGTCCTGCCTTGTTTTGTTTACTATTGAAGATACATCAAAGGGTTTCAACCTTTGACAAAGGGAAGATGCAGGAGAAGAGATTAATAGATTCTTTTTCTAATCAGAATTCAGGAAAAAGCCCAACATTTTTGTGTGTGTGTGTTTTTTTAATGAAATAACCTAATTTATGGTCTACCCCATGACCCATTGAAATCAAGACAATAAATTTGCTTTAGTCTCTGCTCCCACTGAGTTTTCTCACATTGTAAACACAACCCCACTACCACACCAGAATCAGCCTCTGTTGTCTGGTCCCCTGACACATGGCTGGTGCCTCTGCAGGCGGTGGTGTGCCTGTGCAGGACTCGGTCTATGCTCAGGTGCCTGGTGAGAGGTGGGCTATGTCAACACTGTGTCTGTGGTCCTGTGCAACAACAGATAAGGGCCAGTCAATGTTGCACCATGCTCTGCTGCTGGTATATGTATTAGGAGGAACTATAGAGGATGTGGTGTCCTGAAAATGTCCCATTCCAGCACGTATGGCAGCCATGGGAACCTCAGATCTTCTTCCAAAAATGCTCCTTTGTCCATAACCACCATAATGACAGTCATAATGAAATGGCTTGCTTTCTTTGGCATGTCTTGCTTGCCTCTCATTCATTTCTGAAAGGCACTTTTTCATCTGGGACTTAGAGGTGAATTGACGTTGATTAGAGTGTGATTTACTCCCATGTTGAGCATGAACGTTCTTCCAGAAGGACACGGGCCTCACACCTGCCCAGGACATGGGTGAACCAGGACACTGGTTCCAGAGGACAGTACAGAGGCATCCAGAAAGTTTAGATCAGAAGTAGGACCTAAGACTTCCCATGTCTTATGTATGGGCTTTCACCATTGAGACTTACTTTCATTTTCTTTTTTCTCCTCACTTTATTTCCATTAGTTTTAGCTGATTTTGGTTGAGTGGTGGCAGTCTGTAGTTGTTTGCCTATTTATGCAAAATCTGCGCTTCCTTGAGTCACGAAGGAGAGCAATGCCCAACTTTAGCTCAGGAGGAAGAGGCATTGTAACTAGCAAGCTAATGGCTTGCTAGAAGATTTCACCGAGGTGCTGTCAGATATAAGTCAGCAAAGAATAAAAAGCCTGCTATTAGCCCCAAATCGGGCTTGTGTGCAGATAAAGCACTCAGGAAAGAGTACACAGTCTGCACAGTTCCCAAAGAGACTCATTGAGGGACTCACCGAAGTCACCATAACCACAGATGAAAACCCTCCCATGAAAGCAATTCACCCACCCACAAAGGTACATTGCAAACCGAAAACACAGAGTCGCCTGGGGCTGTGAAAGAGACCCACAGCTCAGCAGCCACACAGACTGGTGGAGGACAAGGTCCCAGAGGCAGCAGCTGTCCAGTCAAGCATTCCTCATTTCTCAGAAGATCCTGGGTCAATGCCAAATGCAAACAGCCGCGCTCAGATTTGCAGATGGTGTGCATCCACTGACTGCTATGTCATGGGGCGGTTTTAAAGCCAGCACTGTGTTCCTCCAGCCTTCCTAAGACACATGCAGCCATCACTGGCTGCTGTCCATGGACTGGGGTTATCTGGGGGCGTATAACTCAACTCTGCCAAAGAGGTGGAAAGGATCTTGCTTATCCGTGTAAGTAAAGACTTGCTGCCCTCAAAACCCTGGCACTGAGTATCTTGCCTTTGCTGCCCCTGTTTTCATAAAGAAATGTTCCTCCCCAGTCCAGAAATGTAACAGTAGTGGCCCCTGGAGTTAACACAACAGTGCATTTGTGCTGACACATTGGCCCACCCCTTGCTTTGCACGGAGATGTGGGGCACTGGATGGTCCGTATTGCACTCACCATCTACGCCCCATTTCCACCGTGGAGTGAACCAACTGCGTGCTTATGTATGGAAAGCCACGTGCAGAATCGCACGACGTGGGGATGAGCCTGTCCACGCCTCTTGGCCTAGGGAACAGAGAAGATGCTATTAACAGCAATACTACTTTGATAGCCACAGGTGTATAGGGTATGTACAGGCCAATGTATAATCGATAGCGTACATGTCCTAGGGAGAACGCAGATTTTAAGATGGCCATGTTTTAGGCAGGGGGGTGGGCTGTAGAAGTCCCCTCAAACCTGATTTTTAACTGATTCTAAGAAGCTGCGGGTATGTGTGTGCTATCAGTGAGACAAGTCCCTTTTGGGAACTGCTGGCTCAACAGGCAAAAAAGTTATTTCAGACAGGCAAAAAGCAAAGAGGTGAGGCTTTCATTTTATGCAAGGCTGCTCCTTCCATGCAAGCTCTTGTCCCACGCTTCAGACACAAAAGATGTCCATATGTGCACCTTCTTTAGATCACAAAAGACCCTCCAAACTCTCTTTGCAAAGCTGACCTGATCCACACTGTCACGGGCCACCACAAGAAAGCTCTTGCAGCTCCAGAGTTGTTTCACTTCCCTGCATCCTTAGTGAGTGGACCAGCATGTGGGGCAGCATGCAAAGGGTCCTGACCTACCACGCACCTTCCAGTCTCAGAGATAGTAAGGAGCAGCAAGCATCCTACAACCCGTTCAAGAAAAGGTACATCTCACCCTCACACAAAGCAGATGAGGATACAGCCCACAGTGATGTGTGAGGCCAGTTATAAGGCATGAAGAGGACGAGGAGAGAGGAGCAATATTGCTTAGGAGGGGGCTACACAGAAAAAAATCAAGCTCGCACCCTTCTGTTGGAGTGGAAATGCACTGACAAAGCAACACATCAAAAAAAAAAATGGCCTGGGGAGAGGAGAAATTCTGTCCTCTGCAAAACCTGAGCAGGCCGACCTGGAAATTGCAGCATGGATATGACTGCTGTTCCTCCGAGGTCAGTATCTCTCTGGCACAAAGTGGTCCACAGCTGAGAGCTCTTTTGCCAGACCTGCCTTACACATTTGCCCACCACGTAGCCCAGAGGAGCAAATCCAAACACAGCAGTGTTCAAACAGTTGTGTAAAGGTCCCAGCCCAGCTCCTTGCTCTAGACCCAAGGGAACAGTCCCACTCCTAAGGGACTAGTTCTCACTCCAAGAAGGCGGTTGGACCTTGGTAGTGGATTAATCAGAATATTAAGTGGACAAGCTAAATGAGGGGTTTGTCAGCACTTGACTGCCCTAGAGCAGGATTGGTCAGTATTTGTACAAGATGCTTTAAATCATCTGAGCCTAGAGAAAGAAAAAATCTGTCTTTTGTCCTTGGCTTTAGGGCCAGATTCAGTTGTCCACAGCTGGATATTGGTGTCTCTTGAGATGACCCAGGGTATCATGTTGGGCTTCCAGAGGGTCTTGTCTGCCACTGTCACTTATGCAGAAATAGAATCATAGAATAGTTTAGGTTGGAAGGGACCTTTAAAGGTTATTTGTTCCAACCGCTTCTGTAATGAGCAGGGACATCCTCAACTAGACCAACCTGACCTTGAACAATTCCAGGGACGGGGCTTCTACCACCTCTCTGGGCAACCTGTTGCCGTGTTTCACCACTCCCATTGTAAAAAGTGTTTTCCTTCCCTCTTTCAGTTTAAGACCATTACCCCTAGTCCTATTGCAGCAGGCCCTCTTTAAGTACTGGAAGGCCACAGTAAGGTCTCCCCAGAGCTGCTTCTTCTCCAGGCTGAACACCCCCAACTCTTTCAGCCTGTCCTCACAGGGGAGGTGCTCCAGCCCCCTGAGCATCTTTGTGGCCTCCTCTGGACCCACTTGGGCATGTCCATGTCATTCTTACACTGTGAGCCCCAGAGCTGGACGCAGCCCTGCAGGTGGGGTCTCACCAGAGCGGAGCAGAGGGGCAGAATCCCCTCCCTCAACCTGCTGGCCACACTGCTCTGGATGCAGTCCAGGATGTGGTTGGCTTTCTGGGCTGCGAGCGCACATTGCTGGGTCACATCCAGCTTTTTGTCCACCAACACCCCCAAGTCCTTCTCGGCAGGGCTGCTTTCAATCCCTTCATCCCCCAGCCTGCATTGGTACTGGGGATTGCCCTGAACCAGATGCAGGACCTTGCACTTGGACTTGTTGAACCTCATGATGTTCACATGGGCCCACCTCTCCAGCCTGTCCAGGTCCCTCTGGATGGCATCCAGTCCCTCAGGTGTGTCAACTGCGCCACTCAGCTTGATGCCATCTGCAAATTTGCTGAGGGTGCACTTGATCCCACTGTCCATGTCATTGATGAAGATATTAAACAGCACTGATCCCAGTACGGACTCCTGAGGGACACCACTCGTGACCAATCTCCATCCCCCAACACCTAGGCATCTCAAGCGACACTCATCAAGCTTTTCATGCCTGCTCATCCAGGACAGAAAACTTTGAGTCTATCATCAAGTGCATCTGAACTGCATTTTTTGAGGGGGAAGGGAATTTTTTACCTCAATCTTTCAACTATCCAGTTGACGATGTATTCACACAAATTGTTATTTAACACAGCTGAAGGGACGACAAACAGCAGGACCAGGCAGGGCCAGCAGCCAGGTGAGGGTAGCTGGAATATCACAGGCTGATTTTACAGGAAGAGCTGCATATCTACCACATAACTACCACCAAGTGGTGCATTGCTGAGCTAACTGGCTACCTCCTCCACCAGTGCTGCGTGCTCATCACGCTCAGGAACGAAGCCTCCCAAATTCCTCAGAAGCCAAAGCTGGAATGGCCTTTTTGGCAGGAAAAAAAATCACACCCAGGTTTCAGCTGGAGAAAATATTCACACAATCTCAGATAAAAAAAGAAGCCCTCCCAGCCTGCACCATTCTCCTCCTTGCAGCTCCTCGGGAGTCTTTCCTTGCAGGTTGCCGCCCTCCCACCCATCAGCTCCCTGGTGACTTTGCTGGCTGCAGGTGAAGGGCAGAGGATACCCCTGAGCCTCCTTTTCCACCTTCAGCTGGCAATCTACTATTCCAAAATGCCAGCTGCCGGGGAGAGGAATCAGGGAAGCCAATAACCAGTGAACGTGAAGCAAGTCGACATTGTTTGGTGCCGCGGCACTGGGTCAGAACGACACAGAAGGTTTCTCAGCAGCAAATGTTACTCTCGAGACTGGAATATAATTAACTCCTGCCTACTCCTTCCCTCTTCCCGGATGCCATCCAGCATGCCAGCAGCACACAGAGGCTTCTGCAAAATCTCATGCTCAGCCCTGCAATTTTCCAGCAGAACCAAAGCAATGGGGATCCTTTGGTTCATTTTAATTTTCGTCTCCCTGACCAGTCACGGTAAGACCAGAAAGGCTGAGGGTGGTAAACAGAGCTATTTGGGAACAGGAATAATCTTTCCTCACTGTGTAATCAATCAAAATATTATAGGTACTGAAAAAAGGTGTCCTTGGGTTTGAGGATGAGACAGTGGGTGGGGTACTGTGGCAAAATGCTTAATTTAATCCCTTGGGTTAATAAAAAAACGATCAGGGAAGAAGCAGTGAAAATGAGGCACCTCGCTGCCTTTGAAGGAGCAGACTGGTCGGCGAAGCCCTAGAGGAGATGCCCTGTGCTCTGGGAAAATATTTCTGCTTTTTCTCAGGCTGCAATTGCCTCCTTGGTAGGGCGAGGACAACCGCTCTGACCTCCCGTGCACAGTCTTGGGCAACGTCCTGAAAAAACAACCGCATGATAAAATGTTCCTTGAGTGAGGCTGGCTTTGCAACTTGACGTTTTTAGCAGAGATGTCTGAAGTTGTCCTTGGGGACAGGGGTCCTGGGTGTGCTTTTTGCAGCCATAGACGCTCGCAGTGCTGGCTTGGTTGCCTGGGCACGTGGTGCCAGGGGAAGCCCCGTGCATTTTACTCACCAACTTGCTGCTTCTTTGTACAGGAGATGCTCACGGACCAGACAGCTGTAACCATGAAGGGGGCTTGTGCCGAGTCGGAAACTGCATTTCTGGTGAATATCTGGCTAGGTACTGCTTTGAACCCATCATTCTCTGTTGCAAAAGTTTGTCACCCACTACCACAAATAGCTGAAGATTTCCAAAGGAGGAAAATGCAGCACATGGAGAGCTGCAGGCTCCACTAAACGAGGAACGAGCTGCTGTTGGGAAGATGTTGTGCCTTTCTGCGACTGTTGCTCCCCTGGGAGAACATAGCTGTGGATTCACTGGTGGACTTCCGAACACATTGCTTTTTGCTTTCACTGTGACTTTCTAGGAAACACTGTGCCAAGAAGAAATTGAGGCCACCCAAACTATTTTATTGCCCCTTTTGGCACCTAGTTGTTAGCTGTCACACACAGGTGAGAAATTGCCTTTCTCCTTACCTGCAAACAATAAACCTGAAGTTTAACAGAACAGCAAGTGCCCATCTGTGACTCCTGCTGACCCTGGTGGTGGGATGCGCTCTCTCCCACTGACCAGTTGCAACGGGGGCAGCCTTTTTTCTGTCACTTTTGGTGCAAAAACTACCGGGTTTGACATAAAGGAGAGTATGGTCTGTGTTTCTCAGGCAAGGCCCCCCATATCTATTCCTCCTTTCCAGGCTGTGCAAGGTTCTTATAGGCACCGGGCGGGGCTGGCCAGAGAAATAAGGCACAGAAAAGCAGCAGGGATTCCCTAAATGCATACAGACCCCTTTGCCCATGGGGTTCATAGCAGACATGTGCTGTCCATCGGCCATGCTTCCCCCACCTAGAGCAGAAAATGCAAAGCCCAGCAGGGTTGTCCTAGGTTCACCCCTCTTCCACAATGCAGCGAGAACCAAGGAATAGCTCAGGCTTGTTGGTTTTAAACGTGGTGGGGAATGGATCTGAAAGCTGTGCATCATTGGCCTTGACAGGCTGCTCTCCTCAACCACAGACTGCATTTCTGGTGCTCCTCCTTTCCTCTATAATCACCCAGCATAATCCCAGAGCAATTAGTATGTTTGCACCTACCAGTCTTCTGCCTATGAGCTGCATCAACCTATATGGACCTGATGATCTTAGAGGTCTTTTCCAGCCTAGCGATGCTATGATTCTAAACCCACTAGCTGTCCAGATCCACTTTCAGCCCTTCTGTGGCTTTGCAGCATGAAGTTTTGACACTCATTTGCCTTTGTCAGTTAGCTGTTGGTCTCCCTTTCCGGGTAAAATAATTCTCTCTGGGTCCATGATTTCTGCGAAAGCAAGAAAACAATGATGTAATGAGAGAGCTATGCCAATTAGCTGAGGTGTTGGTCAGAGCCAGGGAAAAGTCCTCCCTGGGAGATGAAAATTTTGTTGTGATGAATCAAACAGGAAAATTCCCATTGACCTCACCAGGGTCAGGACCCATTGTCAGGGGTCCAACAATTAATTCATCCGAGCGACTCCATTCTCTCGCAAGCAGCCCAGCTATTCTCCTCAGGAGAGTGTGTCATGATAACACAGTCCAGGACACCAACACATGCAGGGAGACGCCAGCACTCCCCTGGAGATCCCCTGCAGTTGGATGAACCACCAGGACAGTCGGATTACCCAGAGCTGGCTGTCGGGTTGGGAACCGATGCTGAAAACAGAGACAGGGCTGAGCCTGGAGCCAAATTCCTCCCCAGATCCAGCCCGTCTCTCCAATGCACCCTGATGCACGAGTACAGGCAGGCTTTTAAATCAAGGCGCCTTTCCAAATCAAACAGTTTATTTCTCACATTTGTCCACAACGTTGGTGATTCGCGCCTCTTATCTGGGGGCTGCTTAGCCACCATATTTATAGCCCGGTTTCCTAAGAAAGTGGAACATAAGCTCATGCAGCTCACCTTGTAAATCTCACTGCCAGTTGCTAGGCCTTCTCACCCCTATATATTTTGGACCTGTGGCCCAGCCAAATTTCACTCAGGGAAGGCGGAAACGCTCAAACAGTTTGCAGACAACATCATCACTTGCGGCAGGGTAAATGCATGCTGCTGCTAAAAGGTGTGGTCCCACTCTCCCCCAGATCTGTGTTCCCTTGCTTGCTGATCTGGATGGAAATATTCCTGAAAAAAACCCTAAACACAACCCAACAACAGCAAAAAGCAACCAAAATCCACCATCATTTCTGCCTGTTGAAGAAGATGGACTGACTTCCCTTCCAGCTACCTGGTCTGACACAGAGAGGGGAAGCACCGAGGTCGTGGCGGAGGGTGGAGAATGGCACCCTGCAGTCCATCAGCCCTACACAACTGTTTCTTGACCCGTTAACTCACCTGGGGCAGAGCACTCAGCCACCATCACAGCTCATGAGGAGCTGCTTGAACAGCAGTATCAGATGTTTCGGTGTAAGTGTATGATAGGGAATGCTGCTCAAACTAATCACCCCCAGGTTGGTCTATCCTGTAACCTCGGGGAGGAGGAAACACTAAACTCCTCTGGCTGAGTGACAGCACAGAGCTGTTCATCTGCCTGTTTCCATTCACTATGAGACCTCACTCCTACAGGCCCTCAAACATCATTTTCCAACCCTTTATAGCCAAGAGCCAAAAAATATTCGTCGTTCGAGGCATTCAATAAAAGTCATCCCTAGTGTGACCCTTTGCTACAGCCAGAGGACTTCCACCTGTGACTAGCAGTCCTGCCCAACTAGGACATTTCCCAGAGTGTAAATGTAAGTAAAGTCAGTGGATTTCATCTGAATCCATCCTGTTATCTGCAGGGCTGCATGTAGGAGTGGTGGGGACAGTCAGGCCCGGGGAAAGCCAGAATAGCAGAAGAAATTAAAAGGTGAAGTCTACCATCCCTTAAGAGATGCAGGCTGGTGAAAATTTAAATCAGATTAGTGGCCCACTCTGAAAAGACATTAAGTTTTTGCCCTCATGGGAGAAAGCCAAACGAGGAACAGGATTTTTGCAGGAAAGGCTTGGCTGAGCCTTTAACTCCAGCTACCTGTACCTATCAGAGCTCAGCTGGCTACAAAAATTAGGATTCTTCAGTACTACCCCAGCAGACCCATACCCACTCCTAAGGGAGACCCAGAAACCATCCAGTCATCTTGGGAGGTATGTTGGGTGTCTTTGCAGCCACACGGACAGCCAGGTTAGAGCCCTAATCTCATGCCTGGCCTGTCAACCAGCACGAGCGTCATGAATAACTGGAGATGTTAGCTCATCAAAACACAGCATGAACATCCCCCTCACTGGAATTTGTTTGCTGTTCCCAGGCAACCGGCCAGTGTTTTTTTGGCAGAGAGCGCCAGACAGAGATGAAATCCTCTGCTTCTGCCCTAAAAATGCCATTGTAAATGGATCTGTGTAATCAGGAGCAGAGCAACAGTCAGATGGGCCCCTGTTCAGGGAAGCTGAGCTCTCAGAGTCTTGGGCAAGCCCCTTACGTCTAGGTTGTCCCTCATGTCCCCAGCAATCCCATGCAAACCAACGCAACCATCTGCATGCATGGCTCTTCCTTGACCCCTCTGCAGGAGAAAGGGGGTCATATCCAGCCCACTCACATGGCTGCTCCTGCATCTCCTGTGGAGTGAAGGATATCATCACCCTACCATAGCCCAGCTCCAGGGGCACCTAGGAACATAAAGTGGGTCTGGATTTAGAGGCTTTATCTACACAAGTAAACCAAATCGCACGAGGCTCAGGCTCAGATGTCAGCAGATACCCACCTATGCTGTCATTGAACTAGCACTTTGCCAAACTGTTCCTTGGCACAGTTTGGAGGTGACACATGCCAGGAACCACCCATAATAGTCATCTGGATGTGGCCATGCAGCTCGGGGGCAGAGCTTAGCTGTGCAGACACAAGGTGTGCTGTGTCCGTTTGCCGTGGGTCAAAGAGCAACATTTTGCAAAAAAAGCAGGGAGAAAGGATGGATTTGCATATTCAGACCATATAAAATGAAATCTTTTTCCAATCAGAGAGTAAATAAGCTGCAGCAGGCTGTGAGACCAGGCTCGTATCAGGTCTCACAGGCAGAGCATGGTGCAGGACAAGGCCAGCATGAAGTCTAGCTGCCAATGTAATCAACGTGATGTGGTTCACACGACAGGTACCAGATGTGTTTGAGATGTCCAGGGTATCGGCCCTGACCTCCAGCTGCCAGCAGAAGGGCACATAGATCTGGCATCACACATATCAGCCCAGTGTGGGTGCCTTGGATACCCCAGAGCATCCTAAATCCTAACAGCTGCCTGATTAGGTGATTGACGTGAGTGCTAGGTCTCCATGAATGTCAATCAGCACTTAGACATCTTACGGGCCTGAAGACCTACATGTTTTCAGGGACAGATATGACCCCTCCAAGATGCCTGTAGGCCTGAACATGCATAGGGTTTTGGAGTCTTCTCCAAACATCTCCCCTGGGCTCATGGAGGACTTGGGGAATGGGCAGGAGGCACCACAGAGCCTGCTGGGCAGAGGTTGAGTTCAGAAGCATCTCTTGCAAAGCAGGACTGGTGTTGGGTGGTTTAGGGAGGATATGGCAGAAGTCTAGAGGATCAGAAAAGTCTGCTGAAACGTGCTGAGGGTGAATGGGGTCTGATTGTTCATGGTCTCATTACTGACAAGAACTACTGGGAAACTGGTGGGAGACACATTTAAAACAAAGAAACAAAATTGTTCCTTTATGCAAGCGGTTTCAGACCTATTAACCTCCCTGTTGAAGGATATTACCATGTAAGACTTCACTCTTCAGACCATAAAATAGCCTGAGAGCAGGAGAAAAGTTGAGATAGATACCACAGATGTGCTGTGCTTAATCTAATTCAGACCTCCCCACGTGGCCACTGTTACGGGCAGGAGGTCCCACGGTCTGGGTGAAGACAGTTGTATTGCTGTCTGTAACAAGAGCCTGTCCATGGCCATGGCGGGTTTCTGGGCCAGAGCTGATCCCAGAGCTGATCCCACAGTCACTTCTTCATGGGCTGAATGGCAGGGTTTTCTTGGCTCAGGGTTTGGTAAAAAGCCACCAGTGGGATGGGGAGGCAGAGGTGGCATCATAAGCTGGCAACGGTTCAGTCACCAAAGGATTTGCGCCTGCTGGCATAAATTTATCCCAGGCTGCATTTAAAAATCGGGCTGCTCGGGTCCTGACCCAAAAGCAGATGAAGTCAGTGGAGACACCCCTCCCATTTGGGGCTGTGGGGCGGATGCAGATTGGCTTGACTCCTCCCCAGCCTCAAAACTTCTGAGGCACCCCGGAGCTAATTTCTGTGCTGTGTGTTCCTGAGCACAGATCAGCCTTTGTGCATGGTGGGGTCTGAAAAAAAACATCTGGTGGCAGGTTGGGGAGCAAGGAAGGGTGGGAGCCTGCTGGAACAGCCCCAATAGGCTCACCAGAGGCTGAGGCCAACACGGCATAGGGACCACGCCGGAGGGAGCAAGCCCAGCTGCTGTTCCAGCAATTGCCCAGGAGACAAGAGACTTCCTGCTCCTCATTTCTGGGGGAAATCTGGTTTATGTTGGTACTGTCTGGTTTTGGCTTTCTTTCCCAAGGCACGTTCTGCAACTCGACCTGTGCACTACAGCTGCAGAGCAGGAGCTTGTGCTGGTGTGGAGGACGCATCCTGGCCAGCTTTGTGCCTGCCCCTGTGGACCCTGCCACATTTAAACAGCTCCACACACATCTCATACTCTGAGATGGTGCTGCTCCCACCAAGGGAGAGCAGCTGAGCTAGAGATAAGACATGGCGTTTTGCCATCCATCGTCGGGAACACCATGGCCGCATCATACTCTGGATCTGCACTAAAATTTCTCTCTAGAGTGCACCAAGCCGCCTGCACACACATGTTCAGACACGTCAGGTCACATACTCAGAAAAGGACACTCATATGAGCATCCAGACACTCCTCACTGCTCAGGTTGTAGCTCAAGAGCTGCAATTGCGTTTCCTCTAGGTAAACCCCGCCCCAGCCCCGTTGCAGCTTCTCTCACATTGGAGGTGCCGATCCTCAGAGGTACGTGGTGGGTTACGGTGTTCCACCCACTGCACCAAGCAGTACCACCAGATATACAAAGCACCAACACTTGTAGAGAGGCTCTACACACATCCTTGCAACCATCCCTCCTACAGATGGGGTTACAGACCCATTTTCTTTCCCCAGGTGCATGGCCAGTTTGCACGACAGCCTGTTTAAATGCTCAATGTCCCGTGATCCAAAGTCCAGCTGGTGAAGGGCCCCTTATCTACACTGTTTGATGAAGATGATCCTTGTTCTGTTCAAGCAGCCTGAAGGCCACCAATTTTACAATTTCCAGCACCATGTGGCACCCAGCCTGCAAATGCAAAGCCATCAAGGTGACTTACTTATTGAAGGAAAATGGAAGATCTGGTGATGCCTTCTGCTGCGGCGTCGCTGTAAAAAGAAACCTTTATAAAGTTTTTATTTCTTCCTCCTCTATTTGTTGTTGGTTGGGGGAGATTTCTGCTTGTTGTTTGCTTTGTGTTGTTTTCCAAAGCTGAAACTCAGGTCCCACCTCTACTGATTTCCTGGAACTGACCTAGAGAACTAGTACAAACCAGAGTGCCTGTCAGCTTTCTTGGGAGAGCTGTAATACACAAGCTTTCCTAATGCTCCTGTTCCCGATAATTATGGGGCGGTATCCCAGCTTTCCCATTTAGTAAGTACATAAAGGAGTAAGATGTTAAATTGACATTTTTCTTGACAGTCACAAAGAAAACCTTGGCAAACAGTCTCTTTGCAGGCTAGAAACTGGGGAATACAAACGGACCTTTGATTCTTAAGGATCCCATGTTTTTCAAGCCAACTTTGTGTGTTGGGGAGAGCTGAGGAGGAAACTCTGGATTTTTTCACACTTGACTGTGTCAGTGCTAAACACAGAGACTGGGAGTTGGAAATAAAAGGAACCAAACCCACCAGCTTTGATACTGCAAACACTTGGACAGGATTTTAACATCACATGCTTGAGTCTACAAACACGAGAGCCAAACTGGGTCAGTCCCAATATTCTGTCTCCAGCAGCAAGCAGTAGCAGACTCCCCAGTGCTCAGTGCAATTTGTTGACAAAACCCTGCCTTTCTTTTTTTTTTTTTTTTTTCTGTAACATGGTGTGTCCAAGAATGAGAACATCCCAATGCAACTGTTTGCTGTCATGTTGAAATGTATCTGAGATGATTGACAAAGTTCTCTCCACTCCAGGACCATTACACAACCCACTAGGCACTATAAATCCAGGATTTCCCTCTTCCCCATCTCTTCACAGCCCTTCACTCCTCCTCGTGGTGGAACCTCCACCCACGTTCAGCCATGCGGATCCTCCAGCTACTCTTTGCAGTCATTGTCACTCTCCTCCTCCAGGATGTTCCCGGTAAGGACAAAATACTCACAGGGGTTTCTGCAGGACTGTGGAGAAAGAAAAGACAGGTTCCTACCCCAAGGTAGAAAAGGACAAGACAGGGTCCTCAAGTCAAACCAAGTCAAGTCGAAGCTGACCTGACTCTTGCTTCCAAGGAACAAATTTCTGCTGGAATGGTCTCCATGAAGTTCCTGGATGCAGGTGTCCCAGGTTCATAGACTCTACGCCCCCTTCTCTGTATGTTCCTTCCTCTCCATACCCTCAAAACCCACCCAGAAACGCTGAGCCTAAGCCAGGAGCCTGAGCTCTGCTCCTGATCAGGATACAAGCCTCATCCTCCACAAAACAAGGAGAACCCCATGAAATTAAAAGCATCTTTCAGCCGGAAAAAGCGGGGGGGGAAAGACCTCCTAGGTTAGTTGTTAAGGGACTCCCAGTGCTTGCTGGAGGGAGATGCTCCTCCCAAGCATATCTAACCTTCACCATGAAGCCAGCTGAATTTCCCCGTTGCCAACTGCAAGCATCTCATTGCTCAGCCACCGGTAACAGTGGGGCTCTGAGGGGGTTTGCAGGTCCCCTAAGCAGGTCTCCCATTCCCTTTCCCCCTGCAGCAAGAGGCCTTTCGGACAGCCAGCAGTGTAGAAGCAACCACGGCCACTGCCGGAGGCTTTGCTTCCACATGGAGCGCTGGGAAGGGAGCTGCTGCAACGGCCGCCTGCGCTGCTGCCGATGAGAGTGGCCACGCTGGGACAGAGGCTGGAACCCCAGGGGGACCAGCACAGTGACCCCGCAACCTCAGCTGCATGTAGGATCTGCTCTCGGACACCTCTGCTCCTGCACCTGCAGCTCGGTTTGTCCATCACCAATAAACCTGTTGGTTTTACGCATCCTTCTGGGTCCAGAGTGCAGCCGTGTTTCCCTCTGAGATGGACCATCCTGCCTCACACTTGGGGTTTGATGCTGCTTGAGATGCACTGGGGTACTGGAAACATCTGCACAAGCCTGGCAGATGTGGCACAGGACCAAGGGACATCTGTGCCCTTCCAGGGTGGCCGCAAGAGAGAGATCTGCTGGGTTTGTCCAAGAAGCTATGAAGCCTCTCTTCTAGCCCATACCTCTGTCTGTCACAGTCCTTATCAACATCTATCTCTTGCCCTGTCTATGGAAGAGATCACAGCAAGATCCATCCTCTTCAAGGAGATGGATCCAAGACAGAGGTATGATTTGCCCTCCAGAAGCGTCTCTTCTTCCCCCATAACAACAGCAAGGTGAACCTGGGTGGATGGCTTGGGTTATCCACCTCTAAGATAAGGTAAAAGTGGGCAAGATGGAGAAATCCCACTCCCCTTGGCAAAACAATTCACCCGGTGGTCACACAGTGAGCATGGTGGGTTCTGCATCTGTCCTGCCTTTACATGGAGCAATTCTCATGTGAAATCTAACTTGCATAGTGCAAGGTTTAAATAAAAAAGAGAAACTATTCATAAGGCTGATGATAAAATCAAAAGGAGCTTTTCTGGCCTCACTGCAACTTTCTGGTGAGGGATGCCCCAGGCTAAGTGTGGTTTTGGGTCTAGGGGCAGAAGAAGAGGACTGAAGTAGCCAAGCTGACTTTGGACAGGCCCTGAACGCTGACAAGTACAAAGCACTTGCTTTTGGGATGGGTGTAAAATGCTGTTTGCTTAGTGGGGGAAAAAAGGGAGAAAATTCTTGCCAGAGAGGAAAAGATGAACACGCATGTGAAGGAGGAGAAGGACATATCAGAGCCAGCAAACCACCACTCTGACTGGGGAGCATCCCTCCAAACCCTGCTACCCTGGGCACTGCCTCCCCCCCAAAAAAGGGAGGCTTGGGACCCATGTCAGGGAAAGGCAAGGCAAGGCAAGGCAAGGCAAGGTGAGGCAAGGCAAGGCAAGGCAAGCTTAGCTTTCCACCCCTATACATGATGCATGCCTGCATGGTAGGAAGACCATGTGGCCTGTGCTGCTCCCTGAGCCCTGCCAGGGTTGTGTCTGGACCAACTGGCACAGACCAAAGGCCCAGGGGCAGTTTGACCCATGCCTCACCGTGTAGTGTTTTGCAGGGTGAAAGAGAATAAACTCTTGTATTTCAGACCGTATCCCAACATCATGAGGGGCATCACTGCCTCTTTTCCTGCATATGCTGATGTATTGAGTGAAATTATGAGTGAGAATTGGCCAAGGCCAAGTTCATATATAGCAGCTCCTCACCAGGGAGTAAATGTTGACTGCAGCACTAAGAAAGAAAGGGAATTGCCCATGATGATGTGTGCTGGAGCAGCAGCCTAGGAGCAGGTCCTTACCTAGGAAAGGAGGTGGTCTAGGGTGAGCAAGAATAGAGATGTCTCGGACATGTGAGGAGACAGAGAGCATGAAGAGATATGAAAGTCTCCTTGAGAGAAAAGTTGGAAGGTTCATCTCTGGAAAACACCCAGCAAGGTATCCGGGACATGCAAGAACCAAGGTGGCCAAAATTCATAGAATCATAGAATCATTAGGTTGGAAGAGACCTCTAAGATCATCAAGTCCAACCGTCTACCTAATACCACCATGCCCACTAAACCATGTCTAGAAGCGCTACATCAACAAGTTTTTTGAACACCCCCAGGGATGGTGACTCCACCAGTTCCCTGGGCAGCCTGTTCCAATGTTTGGCCACTCTTTCAGTGAAGAAATTCTTCCTCATGTCCAATCTAAACCTCCCCTGGTGCAACTTGAAGCCATTTCCTCTTGTCCTATTGCTTGTCACTTGGGAGAAGAGACCGACCCCCCCTCGCTCCAAGCCCCTCTCAGGCAGCTGCAGAGAGCGATCAGGTCTCCCCTCAGCCTCCTCTTCTCCAGGCTGAACACCCCCAGCTCCCTCAGCCGCTCCTCACCAGACCTGCTCTCCAGACCCTTCCCCACCTTCGCTGCCCTTCTCTGGACACGCTCCAGCCCCTCAAGGTCCTTCTTGCAGCGAGGGGCCCAAAACTGCTCACAGGATTCGAGGGGCGGCCTCACCAGTGCCGAACCCAGGGGCACGATCCCCTCCCTGCTCCTGCTGGCCACCCCATGGCTGATACAGGCCAGGAGGCTGTTGGCCTTCTTGGCCACCTGGGCACACTGCTGGCTCATGTCCAGCCGGCTGTCGACCAGCACCCCCAGGTCCTTTCCCACCGGGCCCTTTCCAGCCACTCCTCCCCAATCCTGCAGCGTTGCGTGGGGTTGGTGTGACCCAAGGGCAGGACCCAGCACTTGGCCTTGTTTAACCCCATACAATTGACCTTGGCCCATTGATCCAGCCCGTCCAGGTCCCTCTGCAGAGCCTTCCTAACCTCAAGCAGGTCAACACTCCCACCCAATTTAGCATCATCTGCAAACTTACTGAGGGAGCACTCGATCCCCTCATCCAGATCATCAATAAAGATGTTAAACAAGACCAGTCCCAAAACTGAGCGCTGGGAGACACCACTTGTGACCATGTCCCACCCTAAAGCTTCCTTGAACTGCAAAACCACCAGCTACACACCTGGATTTAACCTAAACCCACTCCATTATCTAACCCAGAGGGACCAGTGTTGTCCTGGAGGAAACAGGGAAATCAGTAAAACCAGTGACTCAACTGTTCCAGTTGACACTCAATGGAGATTTGTCCTGTCTGTGGCTGGACTCTGAGCAGGGAGAGATTCTCCCACTCCTCCTGCCACCATTAATTAAACCAGTGAGGGACTGGGCTCTGTGCATTCCTGGGCTGGGGATATTGCCATCCTTGCTTCCCTCGCTCTACAGGCTGCAAACACAGCGGCAATGCCTTCACGCAGTCCTCTCTCCTGGATGCTTCTCTTCTCCATTGAGTGACAGTCTGGCTCCTCAGGGACTTCGGAAAGCTCAGCCAGAGGTTAGCAGCCACTCCGACTCGCATGAGCCATCAGCCCCATTGAGTAGATAAGGCTCCCCTTGATAACAAGACCTGCCAGAAACGAGCCTCCAGTTTTTCCACCTTTTTGAAGTCTGGCCGGTGAAGTTTTGCAGAACTTTGTCTTTTTGCCAAAGTAACTAACTTCCAGCTCCAGCCTTCATCTTCCCTCCTTTCCCCCGACCTCCTCCCCCAAACCACCACCTTCCCTCTTCCTCCTTGCTCCTCCATGCACACATTTCTCTGTGCAGCTGATAGGGATGCTGGGGGGCTGGGGGGATGTGACAAGGGGTGATGTCATCTGTTTTTGGCTCTGCAGAGGAGCAGGCGCTGCCGGAGGAGGCAAGGGTTAGACACGTCTGCCTCTACCCAGCCTGGCGCCGGGAGCAACTGGGAGCCTTCCTTTCGCAGCCGCCTCTGCGCCTTATCGGGGGCAGGATGACATCTCCGGGACGGGCTGCCGGGGTTGCAAGGGAAAGGAGGTGGGGAGGCCCTGAATGTGAGCCTTGTGAGAAGCGTGCACGCCTGGGTGTGCACATGGCTATGCGTGTGTGTGTGTGTGTGTGTGTGTGTGTGCTTGCTGGCAGGAGCTGCGGGGGGAAATTGCTCCCAGCAGGATGGAGACGGCTATCAGCCGCTGTGGAGAAGAAAGCGCCTCTGTGTCAAAGCCCAGCCAAGTCAAGGGCGATGCTGTCACCCAGCTCCCCTCTTGAAGGCCTGGGAGAGTTTAACCTCTCACATCCCAGGCAGGCAACCTGGAAAATCCTGTGTGATCATCTGCAAAGGGTTAAAAGGTCCCGCTTGCCGTCAAAGGAGGAGGCCAGGGAAGAAGGAAGGAGGTGAATCCATCTGCCTCTTACCCAAAGCCTGGAGTCAGGAGTGATCTCAAGCAGGGCTGGCTACAAATTTACCATGGAAATGGTTTTGAGATGGAGGATTTTGAGATTGGCCCGTCTCTAAATGTTTTTAGCAATTTTTCCCCATCTTCAAATGAAAAACCTTCGTTCTCCATAAAACAGCAATAGCCCCTAATGCCACCCACTCTTTTCTTCTCTCCCACAGAAACGTGGTTCCATCATAAAGTATGAAATATTTTTGGCTAAACCCAGAAAAAATTGTGCTTCCTATCTCCTATAACACAGCCCCCAGGAGGGAAAAGCTTTGTGGGACATCGGAGCTGCAGCACAAGGAGAGAGACGGTTCCCTACAGCAGTGGTCTTTTAATATATTTTATTTTGTAATATTTATTAATGTTACAAAGATTATTTTTTCCCCTACTCTGATGGATCATCTTGCTCACACCCCACTTTGGAGACCAGTGTGCTAGAGAAAAATGGAGACTCTGGGGAGAGCAACTATGGCCCCTGAGGCACGGGGCAGAAATGTAAACAATGAGCAGTTCTCTTTCCAGTTGGAAAATTAATCTTTTTTTTTTTCTTGGAAAAAATAAGCCTTTCTGTAAAAATAATTCTCACTTCTAATTACAGTGAGCAAATCTGAAAAACTAGGAATGCTATCAAATCAGGGTCACCTTCAGGGACTCTTTCACACCTAAGCCCTGTTTCAGAAGAGCCCCTGGCATCTCAGGCAGAGCCAAGCCCTTGCATTGAACATCTACAAAGCAAAGGTCTTCATCTCCTTGGCCTCCATGGCTCCCTTCAGAGCCAGAGGAACAGGCTCTGTGCACCAAGAAATTATGTCTTACAAGGGTTTTCTTTTCTCTGTGGATGTTGAAGGGAGCCCATGGTGATCCGCCACCACGGAGACACTCCTGTTGATCAAATGAACCTCTGCCAGCAAAATCTTGGCAATTTTTTACATGAATAAGTTGATGTCCTGTTCATACGCCCCTACAAGGGGACTAAGAAAAGACACAACCACCAGGACTGCCCTGTGCTGACCTTGGCTGTCCACGTCACAGCAAAAGCCTGGCAGTTGCTCAGCCCTAACGTCTCAGAGGCTGTGTAATAAAGTACATTTTTTTCCAGGCGTAAATAAATTACTTCACTCTCCTGGCAAGGTGCTCTGGGCTCCTTTGGCAGCCCCATGCAGAAGAACAGCAGTGCTGGAGCAACACAGCCCCCTTCTCCCCAAGGAGGGAGCGCTGGCTGGTGGGGATGCTCCAAAACAAACACCGTGGCAAGCAACTGTTGGGCTGCTCTCCAGTGTGTTGGCAAAGCCACCTGCAGCCAAAACCTTGTGGCTCTTGGTTTGGAGATGCCCCAGCAATGAGGGGCAATGTTGAATTTGGGGAAAGGGCAGGGAAAAGGCTTTGCATCCCAGATAAGGGAGGGTAAAGGATCCTTTTCCCCTCTCCATCCTCTTTCCCAGGACTACTGCTTGTGGGATGCTTCCCCAAGCCCTATGAGCACTCAGGCCTTCCTCCAGGACAAGGTCCCCGCGCCTGGGACAGACACGAAAGCTGTCAGGAGGCTTTATTGTCCAGATCTTCGTACTGCTATCAGCGACTCCCACACACTGGAAGTGAGATATGTGTGACAACATTTTTTCCATCGGCGAGCTTATCATCACTAAGAAGAGGGGCTGGGGAGGGTGATGGGGAGGATGGGGGAAGAAGGGGAGGTGCATGGGCATGAACGCCCACCTACCTTATCCTTTACCCACCCCATCCTTCACCCACCCCATACTGCCCCAAATCTATGAAAGAAGGAGAGGAAAAATGGATTTTTGGAGGAATGTGTTGGCAAAACAGTTGTGACAGACCTACAGCCTCCTGGCCCAGCAGAGACAGTCCTAAATTCCTTGGGTAAGATCCGAAAACAGTCTTCCTGAAAAAATATCTCTCAATTCATATGGGTGTACATACAAGTGGAGAGACCTTCTGCAAGGATGTTGGCTGGGCTAGCAAGACCCCAAGGGGTATGGCCCCTCCTTGGTGTCAAACTGATCCTTCCCAGGACTGGAGGAAGCTCCAGCCAGCAGGAAAGATCAGCTGTATTGGACATGGACAGAGCAACTGGGACCTCACCACTGCGACTGCAGTTGTCAACTGCGCACTGCATCTTGCTGCGCTTTTGCAGTGGTCACATTTATCAAGCCCTGGGAAGGCAAGGTCTTGGCCCTCGACTCTGTTTTTCAGAGCAGAACCTGAAAACTGGCTTTCTAGGTCTTTGTCCAGAGAAGACAGAGGGAGCACAAGTACGGCACGGTTCTTCAAGCCCAGCAGTCTGTCCCCAGCCTGGAGGACCTGATGCCATGGTCCTGGGGCACCAGGGAACAGTGAGGTTTGTGCAGCTACGGGAGCTATGGGGACAAAACTAAACCTGCAGCCTGACGATGGGAAAGCTTTAGGGAACTACAAGACTCGGTGAGTCTTCTGATAGAGGTCTGGAGTTGGCAGCATTTGCAACAGCAACAGGTCTCAGTCAGGTCTGCAGGACAAGGAGCTGAGGATACAAGTGTGATTTCAGGGGGTCTCTACATTTGCTCTGGAAACCACTAGATTTATTCCAGAGTAGGTAAGTTTGCCATTAGCCCCTTTCTTCCTGAGTGCTGGGTTTCTGCTTGGCCCATAGCAGCCCTTTGAAGCAGCCCTCTCAAAAAAAACACAGTTCCTGGGATGAAAAAAATAGATTAAATAACCTCTCCCGCCAAGCTGCTGCTTGCAAAGAAAGCCCAAGATGACACTGCGCTGGTTTTGCTTCAAGATGAGAAGTTTGACAATGCTGTCTTGGGACCATGAGGAGGTAATTGCCCAAAGGCGTCATCTCTGAAGGTAGAGGTGAAGCTGAGGTCCCCCTTGCTGGCATGTGAATAGGTTTATCTCCCCAAGGACAGTTATGCATTTGCCTGTTAAGCGCATTATGGATTCTCCAGTCTGGTATTCCCAAGGACAAGGCTGGATGACACTACAATCTTTTAATGTATGGTCCACCGTCAAGGGGCAGGCCTATCTGAGCACCAGAAATCTCCTGACACTGAGCACATGGGAGAGAAAATGCATGGAAGTTCATGGCAGGGGAAAAATGTGCGTGTTTTGTCTGCTCAGCGATGTGATTACTTCTGGTAGCTGGTGTGGGGAGGTGGCGGCAGTGCTTCTGTGATGGATGGGAGGTTTCACCATCAGCATTGTCACTCCCAGGCTGCTTGTTCCTTGGGGAGCTGCTATCTGCCGGGAGATGATGGTCTTCAAGCACAGTTCGTTAGCAGAGTGCCCTGGAAGGATGACTGACTGTGGTGGGTTAAGCACAGGCTGGAAAACGGCCCCTTGCATTTAGTGATCTGACAGTGGGGGATGAACCAAGGTCCTGCTGAGTGTAGGCAGAAGCAATTTTGTCTGGAGCTAATCCAGTTATCAGCCCCCACAACAGCCCCGTCACTCATCACAGTCACATGGTGAAAGCCTTCAAAATGCCTCCAGAACCAGGCAGAATTACCCCACCAGCCATTGCCAGCCCCCAAGGCACCAGCTGGACCATCCTGAGATAAAACTGAATCTCAAAATATGGGTGGAGACCTTCTGTGACCTGAGCATGGGACAGAGACAAGTGGGTTTCTCATGGATAAGTCTGCAGCAGTAATGCTCTCACGAGGGCAATGGTCGTCCTTAGACCAATAAACGAGGTTTGCAAGGGAAGGTGGTGTTATAAAGGCAACAGATGTCCTCCCGTATGGTGGGGAAGGAGAAGGTGCTTTGGTTTTTTTTGGAAATTCTCTTATGTGTACATAAGCACAACGCATCCATGTTAATGCTGTGCTACTCTTGAGAACAGAAGACTTTTCCCAGATTGCCCTTTCACCATCCAGGCAGCTGAAAGGCTGAAGAGTTTCCCCTGGGCACACAGAAGCTCTTTCAAACCTGACCATCCAGCAGACAAGCAGTCCACCTCAACTGCAGGGGTGGAAGCCTGGCAGAGGTCAGAGACACCTCCAGTTGTTTGCACAGGTGCTCTTTGCCCATCACTTCGCTGTTTTCTGTCTTCACAGACGGTGGGTCACCAAAGTGGGGAGAACCTGCTCTGGAGGGGCGATATCTGCACCCGTGAAGGAAGGTGAGCTAATGGTACTGGAGGTAAGGGCTCCACTGCTGGGGTGATGGGCTAGATAACACAGGTGAAGCATGGACCAACTTGTATGGACCAAGACAGAATGGCACAAGGAATTACGAACAGGACAAGAATATAGTATCAGAGGGCAAACCACCACCCGCCACCAGGAACAGAAAGATGCCAGCTATCGTGTATAGCAAAAGAGCAATCCCATTTCCTTGAAAAGATGGTATTTTTCAACCTGCCACGCTCACATGTCTGTGAGAGCTGTCCCCATGGGTCACATCACCTGAGCTGGCAGCTCCGCTCCCTGGGCCTGTGACTGTCCTTTGAGCTCAGGAGGTATCAGTGGACATCTGGAGGGCACTAAAAGTGATGTAGGGGAGAGAGCAGACCTTTCCTTTCTCCTTCCCTCTCCTCTTTCACCTCTCCTCTCCTTTTGCCCACAGAAACAGGGCAGTGAGCACACAGATAACACCTGTTTTGGGGGATGTGGGGAAGGTCCTCCACTAGCCAGCAAAGCCCAATGTAACAGATGGTAAAGCCAAGACATCCATGTACTACCAAGCCTTTTTGGGAAGCCGTCCTTGTGGGCCTGTCCTGGGTTGGGTCAGGCAAGCACCCAGCAAGAAGTTATGAGGCTGCAGCCCCAATCCTTCATCGCACAAAACAGCCATGAGTAAAACCAGGATTCCGTCTTCCCTCCATAAGCAGTGATGATACAGAAAGTTGGGAGTGCCTGTGTCATTGATTTGCCAAAATTACATAGGGCATCGCTGGCTGACCCTGATGATACAGTCCTGGAAGAAGTTAGCTCCCAAATTAACATTCAACCATGCATTGATTAGCTAGTGAAACCATGTGCATGAGCCATGGGGGGAACAGAGAGGAGGTTTCCCTCTATGATTTATCCTCCTTGAGAAATCCCAGGAGTAACCAGATCTTTTCAACTCATTTAGCCCTACTGCCAATAAACACACAGAGCAAACCAGCTATCAACAATGTCGACTTTCCAAGGAGGTGTTGCCTGTCTGGATGAGTGCATACACCGGTCCAGAAACATCCCTAGTGCTGGATGCTCCTCCCGGACAGTGACAGAAATGCTGAATCAAAAAAATCAGTGCTTTTTATCCTGGGCTGAGCCTGCCTGAGCAAGCGTCCCAGCAAACAGGAGGTCAGTAAAGGCTTGCTGTGGGAAATAACCCTATTTGGCACTTTTTCAGCTTAAAGATAGTGTTTCTCCTACAGCACGTGACCAGACATGTGGAGAGCTGGTCTCCACTCCTTCTGAACAGCTTTGCAAGGTTTCCTGCCTCAGTTTACCCATCTGTAAGATGGGGGCAAAGATAACTCTCTCTCCCAAAGGTGGATGCTGGAGAACAGCTCATGAAAACATGGAGTAACTGAGGCTGGGTGGGACCTCAGGAGATCTCTGATCCACCCCCTGCTCCAGCCAGGGCGACCTAGATCAGCTGGTTTTGGGGAAAGCTGAAGGAGGTATCCCAGGGTGTTAAAAACCATTTATTAGATTTTTAAGAAATATCTTAAAATATTGTCCTTCTAATACAATAGTAAAGGTTATCCTGGGCCATGGGCTGTTAGAGACATCTATACCACAGAAAGTCATTTTTGACAGGATTAACATCCCACAGAAACAGCCTGTGACCCTGTGTGGGTTTTTTTAACCACACAGGGTCACAGGCTGTTTCTGTCGGATGTGCAAATCAAAAAGCAAAAGCATTCAGCAAGAAAATTCTGCCATATACCATCAAAAAAAAAAAAAAAGTCTAAAGAAGTGATTTGCACTTCTTACTATGAAACTTTCCTTCTTGGAGGTGGTGGAGGGGGTGAACCTGTTCCCCTCCCCACTCATCATCCCTGGAGAAGATGGATAGGCAGGGGGGTCACTCAGCCCCCCACGAGCCTGGCAGCCCAATCCCGTCCACAGGGGTCTCTCCAGGGCGAGCCCCCCCAGGCTGTCTTTGCCTCCGCCAGTCCCCAGGGTACCCAGCCATGCCTGAAGAGACCGTGGGAGTTTGGCTACTGCTTCCCAGCTCTTATCAGCACAACCCGTCCCTGATCCCACTTAGCTCAGCCACCGCGCGCCCACCCCGCAGCCGGCCCCGTCGCCGGGGGACCCCTGCTATCTCCGGCACTGGTGGAGATCTTGGCAGGGGCTTGGGGTTTTCTGATGGCAGAGGAGCCACCTCAGATCCCCACCCTTTCCCATCGCCCTGCTCCCCTCCAGCCCCTGCCACCACCACATCTGGCACAGCCTCGGCTGTTTCTGGCCGACCAAAATAGCAGCAGAGATAACCGACCCAGGCCAGGACTCAGCGACAAATTTCCATTCAGAAAAACGTCCTCCTCGTCCCTTCAGGGAGGACAACCCAGCCACCACCAGCTGGTGTGGACCTCTGTTCGTCTCCCTCTTCACCTCCAGCCTTGCAGGCAGGGGAGAGGAGATGTGGTGATGTGACCAAGGTCGCACAGCCTGCACATGGCAGAGCTGGAGTCTGACGGGTTACCAAGTGCTCTCCAAACCCAACACCCTCCTAACAGTGCTGTTGCTGGAGTTTGGCTGTGTTTTACACATGTGTGGAGGAAGCAAAGCCGCTACAAGGAGCAGACCATGCCTCAGGGGCTGGCTTCTGCCCTCACTTGCTTCCTTCTGTCTTCCAGTGACGCTGCCCTTTGGGTAGCTCAGAAAAGGGGACAAGCCTGATCCTGGGCCCAGCAATTCCCAGACAGCAATCCTGGAGCTGACCCAGCTTTGGGCATTGCCACTTTCATGTGTGGACTTACCCAGACTTTCTTATTGTTGGCCTTTTACCATCTAACAAGCCACGAGGGAGCCTACCATTGCCTCCAAAGGCCTTCTGATCAGGCCTGGAGAAGCTGGTCTTGCCTTATTGGCCAAGAGATCACGATGTTAGCATGAGAGGGCATTGTATGCCACTCATTTTCTTCTTGTTATGTTGGAAAGGAAAAGAGGGTCTGCTCCTTCACACAGCCCATGCACAAACAATTCACTGAGTCCACCTTTCTTTCACTGACTCGATGCATTTTAGGATCAAGTTTCTCCCTTGTCACAGCCCATCGCAGGCACCACCTTCTCATAGCCTACCCTCCATGTCACGCCCATGATGCGATCACATGTCCACTTTCAGCCCCATTTGGCAAGGATGCATGGTACCCATCTCTAGAGCATGCTTGGAGACATCCAGATCAGCAGTAAGATGCTGAGGGACAGATCACAGAGCCCCTGGGGCTCCCTCATTGCTTTCTCTACATGATCTGGCTGGGCTTCACCACCAAATGTCTGTGGTCCAACTCTGCCCTGCTGATGCCAGCTGGAGACCTGAGAGCAGTACCATGAGCACAGGCTGAGCTTCAGCATTTCACTGATGTTAGCGGTGTGATGAGATGGACTGTCTCTAGAGAAGGCCTGTGGCCAAGCTCTTCCTTCGTCCCCTCTTAAGGCTGCCAAAGTCATGCCTGGAAATGCCAGGGGAGTTTGGCTACCATTACCCAGCTCTTATCACCACATGATGTCCCACCTTTCACAGGAGAGATGGGGAGTCCAGGGGAAACACAAAGAGAGGAATAGAAGATGAACTTGTGGCTTGGGTGGAGGGATTCAGCCCACAGATACTTCACCACCTTTTCTTTTGGCCCACATCCCACTTCCCAGCTGTTAGAGGAACTGGTTCTGCCTTTGGTGGACGCCAGCCATGTCCTACCCAAGTCAGCCAGTTCCCTGTTGCTCGTGGCTGTCACTCAGCCTGGGATTTTGGCTTCCATCCCCAGCACCATCAGTGATGGCTCCTTGAGTTACTGAGACAATTCTGCTTTGGCTTCTCTGCCCACATCCCTTGTCTGGCAGCACAGGCAGGTGTGCTGCATCCCATCTCACCACAGGGGACACAGTCACCCTGCAGGTCTCTTCAACCTGTGGTGTATCTGAAAGATTGACCTCTTCCCTTTCGGGGTTATCATCTACCAGACCCTCACTGTTGGCAGGTACCCTTGGCAGGACAAGGATAATCCCTCCTATCAAAGAGGGAATTAAATAAGTGCCTTTGTCTACACTTTCAAATTACTACTTCCTTGCTTTCGACGCTGACCTGAGAGCACTGAGCTAAACAAGCCCTGGGCACAGTTTGGCCATCAGTACATTCCCAACAAGCTCTCCTGCACTGAAGAGATCTCAGACCTGGCACAATCCCAGGAGCCTGTGGGTAGAGAGATGATTCTGAAGGGCCAGCAGGTTAGATGTCACTCCATCTCACCCATCTGTGTTTTGGGGAGGGTTACACCAAAGGTTACAACCGTAGTCAGGATAGAAGATGGTAAGCACTTGGATTAGGGTTTTATCCACGCAGGTGTAGAAGAAAGGCTGTGTCTTGGAGAAACTATGCAAAAGGACAAGATTTCCCTGTGCCACAACTGAGACCTGCTCAAAGGTGATACCAAGAGCATATGCCTGAGTAATCAGCAGGAAAGTGGTGGTGTCTGTAGAAATCAGTCAGGAAACACAGTTGGTTTTTTGTACCATAGAAAGATTAAATAAACACCAGGTTACCTGCAAAGGGAACCCTGAGGCAGGACAGACCTGGGATATAGACATAAGCCCCTGTCTCTGAGGTGTTTCATCCTAGCATGACAGCAAGGGGTTGGGTTCACACCAAGTCCTGTCCCCAGGACATCCCCCTCTCTAGGGCTGTCTATCCACAAGGCAGTGACTCGGTCTTACCATGATGAGAAGCGTGACACTAACAGATTAATTAGCAGGGCTTTGCAACAGGCTAATCAACAGTTTCCCACAGGGCCGTGCTTGGAGTTTCCTGGCCAGGTACGACCCCATGGGGGTGTGACAACCCCCCGCACACAGACCTGCTGGAGCATCACCAGCTCACACCTTGCCGTGAGGCTGAAATCTATTTCCTAACACAACAAGAAGGATTTTTCTGGGCTGCCTTTGTCTCAGCAGCTTCCTCTGGCGGCACAACGTCTGCTGTAGGAGAAGCTGTGATCTTCATTTCCCTCCTGCCCTCCATTATTCCTCTATATTCCTCTTCCAGGGTCTTTTCCTTATCTGCCACCACCTTCCTGTTTTTCTTCCTCATCCAGCACCCTCCAGCCTCCCTGGCTCCTGGACCATCGACTCCTGTCGAAGTGCTTCCTCCTCCTCCGGCCAATGTCCTCACAGTGATAGCCCCAAGCATCCTGGGGGACCACGGGCATCCCGCGAGGCCCTGTCGGGAGAGGGTGGTGGTGCTGACCCTGCACTGAAGGAAATGGCTCTGGGAGGAAACAACAGCACTGGGCTCCCAGAATATCTCCACAAAGTGTTACCCCAGGGATGCAGAGATAAGCAGAAAAAGCCTCATTTGGGGGGGAAGGAGGAGGAGGTCAGGGCTGTTCCTCTGAGACGTTTGCACGTCTTCTGGCATAAACACCAGTCTGGGCTTTCCCAGCGGGCGCCAGCATCCTTTTTTTTGGAGTGGGGGCAATTGTTTATTCAGCCTCTGCTCACCTTGGGACGTGCAGCTCAGCAGTGTGGCAGCAAGGAATTCACTCAAGGCCATGGGGAGACAATGTTAGGAGAGCCAAGCCCTAACACAGCAGTTCCAAGGAGAGGGTCCCCTCTTTTTTGGTGTTTGCTCCCTTGGGTGGGTGCCAATTCAGGTTTAGGACCCCACTGTGCCTGGTGCTGGAAGGACTCAGGGCTATCCCTTGCGTCTCAGGTGGGACCTATTGGCACTTGGTGCACACATGGGGACACAGTGACACAGGCCTTGGAACAGCTGCCCACCTTGTGAGGATGGCCATAGATGATGTCCCCCATATACCTTGGTGGGTCATCCTCAGGAGCCCCCAGCTTTTGCAAACACCAGCACATGGTATTTGTTGGGTACTACTCCTCGGAGAAGTTACAGATGCTCCCTGCACCCAGAGCATGCAGTGAGACCTCTTTGGGAAGACCCCATGCTGTTTTGTCAGCCCTCAAACGCTGAAGTCCATACCCCGGTGGGCAACCAGATGCCTCAGCACGGTGGACACTGCAGCCAGAAGTCACCTCCCCTTCTTTCCCTATACCAGAGGCTCTCCATCCCAGGAATCTCCTGCAGTCAAGCAATGCCCTGGGATGGGAAACAGGACTGAGGATCTGGGAGACAGCCCCTTGGACCCCACTGCATAGGCATAGCTGGAGATACCAACAGGGCTGTGCACAAAGGCTATGTGTTGGGACATCTGCCTTCCTTTCCCCAGGCGAAGAAGCCCACCTCCATAGCTAAAGGTGACCCATTCCAATTTAGCTGACTTGCTGCTAGATTGGGAAACAACCCAGCTGCCAACTTCCCCTCCAAAACTCAAGACTTCTCCAAAGTCCCAGAACAGCATAATTTTACCCTTAGGTCTCAGTTTAAATACATGCACGTGACTGCGTTGCAAGGAGTATGAAGCACGCTTGCTGTTTCAGAGCCAGCTCCATCCGCTTTTCCCAAGCCAAACCTGCTGCCTTCCTCCTGCTATATTTATCAGAATGATTTAGCTGGTTGGAAAGTGCTTGGGGAGGCAGTGGGGGCGGAGAGACCTTGGAAATCAGCCATGGGAGAAAACCTGCGGCCGCCTCCATCCTGATGTAGCTGTTGCAAGATGCTCTCACGTCTCCCTCAGGGTAATTCCAGTGTAAGGCTGGGAGGCTGCTCATCATTTGTTGACTTGCTTACGCTCTACAGATAATTTTTAAGTCTTTAGCACCCTTGTGCATGGCCAGCTGGGCTCGTTGTCCTTGTGCTAGAGACCTGCTTGCCTCCCAAACCTTCACAATCCTCATCTCCAACTGGGGATTTCCAGGATGAGCTCGTGCCACTTTTATTCTGCCCAGAAGATGGTCCAAAGCAATTTGTCCTCCCCCTGTCCCTCAGTGCTGTCCCTCTGAACCCATAAGGAAAGTCAGCCTAAAATGGGAATTCTCACTGATGCAAGTGGGATTGGTGCTTTTAAGGACCTAAAAGATTTTTGACACCTCCCTGCTATCCTGTGGCAGGGAGATCAGAGGAGAACAGCGCAAGAAACCTCACCAAAACCCCCACAGTGAGAAAGGACAGAGTGCAGCTGCCTTTTACTCCTCTTTTTTTTTGCACACCTTGGTAAGATCTGTTCCCAGCTGGAAGCCCTGCCCGTGCCAGCCAGGAGGTACTTGCTCAAATCTCTGCAGCTGCAGATGTTGAGCAAGCTTCACAAGTGGTTTCTGCTGTGCACCACAGCACACGCACTCCTGTTGGGCCATCGGGCTTGCAGCAACAGAGGTTCCTCTTTGCCGTGGAGATTTTATGGTGCTCAGCTTTCTGTTCATTCCTGATGCACACACCCCTTGCATTTCAGTCTCTGATGGGGTGTTTTTCTTTCTGTGCTGTGATGAAGCAGGGCTCTGCAGTTGGTTTATTTAGCTGCCAGCAGGCACTTTAAATGCTCCCACCAGCTTCTGTGAGGGTCAGTACTTGCTAAACGCTGTGCAAAGAGGCTGTTTCCAGCCTGAGCAGCCGGCAATGGCGTCATTGGGCTGGGACTTGATTCCATCGCCTGTAGACGCAGATAAGGATGCTGCAGCTCCAGCATCTCATCACCTCCTGATTTTCCTCGCCTCTGAAGTGGATCTGCCTTTGTTTCATTTAGGGGTGGGCAGAAAGTGGAGGCGACCACCGGAGCCCGTTCTGGAGGGACAGAGGGCAATGACCACATCTGGAGAGGTCTAGGGTTGAAGGTGAGGCGAATCATCCCTGCTCTTCTCTCCCCACTCCCTTGGAGGGCTGCTGGTGTGAGGGACTTGACGTGGCACTTCTAGGCACAGTTTAGTGGGCAACAGTGGTCTTAGGTCAACGGTTGGACTTGATGATCTCAGAGGTCTGTTCCAACCTAATGATTCCGTAATTCTGTGACTTTCCCCCATAAAGCTTAAATAGAGATGGGATGAGATAGCCCAGCCCCCTAGAGGTGTTCAGGACAGCAATTCCCAAACAGACATGGGATGAGGTGGTGGAAATCGCTCTCCAGGAACGAGACCTGTTCAAAGTGATGACGCTGAGACCAGCTTTCAGGTCTGCCGGGAAGCGGCAGCAGTAGCTGCTTGACTCTGCAGTTTTCTGCCTAGCTGAGGAAATATGCTCCACCCATCCCTTTGTAAAGCCTTCCCAGACCACGAGATGGCATCAAAAACCAGTGCTGCCTAAACTAGACTGGTTTCCCCTCTGGTCTGACCTCATCCAGCAAACTCAAAGGTTCCGAGTGGGATCCTGCTGGGATGGACGATGCAGCGTGCCCCTCCTTGCAGGGACGGGACATTTCTGCCTGTGGGAAACTCCCCTGTCAGATTCCTCATCCTGCACAATGTTTATAAATAAATTAAAATGAAATAAAATGTGCTTCCAGTTTCCACCACCCCCAAAACAGGTCATGCTGTCTTTTAGGTACCTGTCTCACCCAGTCCGTAGTCCCTCACCACTGACCCTCAGAAAACCCTCCCAGCACTTTGCCCTTCCTGCCCCAGCATCTTACGAATGACCCTGATTTCCAGTCCCACCAGTCCTCCTCCTATTTCCATTTCCCCCTGAGGCTCATGTATAAACAAAGCAAAGAACAGGGAAAAACAGGGTTACCGGGAGAAAATGGGTCCCGGGTGGCTGGCGGCATGTGACAGACCCTCACACGTCATCGAGAGCCTGGCAAGGTGCCTGATGAGATAACCTTTCACCGGAGCACCAAGGAACACCCATTTCTGAAGAATCTTGGGAGGTTTTCCTTCCTGCCAGGAGTCAGCAACCCTTCTAGCTTGGCAGGCAGGTGAAGGGTGAGGGCAGCGAGGCCAAGTGATTGCAGCAGGGCTGCCCATGGGCCAGGACTGCTTCTTCCACCATCTGGATTCACCATGGGATGGACCCTTTATGCCTCAGTTTCCTTTCTGCAAAGTGGACACCAATAATGGCTCTGCAGAGAAACTGGTATCTCCCTGAACCTGAATTCTTCAAGACACAGCCTCCATCCCTTTATCATCTATCAAAACCAAACACAACACAGGATAAATACTTTAGCTTGAGGAACATCACCACCAACAAAGAGTGTTTCACGATGTAAGCAGAAGAGATTAAGAAATGGAGATAAATTCAGTGACACAGATAAAAGTCTGAGGGTCTCTTTGAATAGACAAGGGCAAGTATAGCCCCGTTCCTTGGCCAGCCACTTTGGGAAAGCATCATCCCAACCCTGTATCAGTAGGGAAGACTCACATTAGTGTAGGAGCAAGCCCCATCAGCCAAGAGCCCAGGTGCCTACTTTGCTTTGGCTCTTGTCTTGGCCACAGCCAACCTCTGAGGCTGTGGAGAAAGGCAAAGTTGTTAAACACTCCCCCCAAAAGCTGTGCCCAGAGCTCTCCCTGTAAAGTCAGGATGTCAAAGCTTCTTTCGATAGAAGGCACTGACATGCTGGTCCTGCAGAAGTGCAAAGAACACGAAAGGAGTTGTTGTTTTTATCTGTCCCTCTGTGCAGTTCTCACAGAAAAATGCTCTGGATGTAAATTTTTGTGGTATGTGTCAGTGCCTCGGTTTCTCTCTCACTTCTTCCAGTGGGTTTCCTCCTCTGAGGCCAGCTGGGGGTTTCTTTTTGAAGCACAAGAGTTGTCCCCATCCTTGGATTTTCTTACGCAAACCTGTCATCTGAGTAGGGGGTGACCACCGAAGGGCACGGAGGGGAAGTCAACTCCCGATTTCCGTCACAAGCCGGGACACATGGACAGAGACTGCGGCCGGGCAGCTCAAAAGTATGAGCTCAACAAGTGATGAGAGGAGGAAGTCAGGATCAGGTGCCCAGGGAGAGCAGCTGAGATCTGAGCACTTGCCACCACTCTTGAATTTCCTGGAGGGTGCGGTACAGGAAGAGCAAGACCAAAGTCAGGCTCATGCCACAAAGGGAAATGAGGCCACAGCATCTGCCCCAAAGTGTCTGTACCTGCCTGACACCTCACATGGAAAGCACATGGGAAAGGTACCCTGGAGGTAAGGTGTTTCCCAGGAGGGACACCTTGGTGTACTTGGGACCCTACCAGCTATCGAAGCCCCAACCAGTCCCACATTGAAGGCGGGACAGTACTGAGGGGCTCACCCAGACCGAAGAGCTGAGGAAGAAGCCCCCTTGCTGGAGGACAGAGTAGATGGAAAAAGTTCCCGTAGACTCAAAAATCATTCAGAATCATGGAGGGAAAAAAAATCAGTCTTGGGCTGCTAAGCACAGAGGTCCACCTCTGGATCCAAGAGTACCACAGCCAAAAGTTGGTGGGAGAGCCAGCAAAAGAGGTCTGGCAACACTGAATAAATGAGCAGTAACATTCACACCTGGATCATAGAATCATTTAGGTTGGAAATGACCCTTAAGATCACAGAGTCCAAGCGCAAACCTAACACTGCCAAGTCCACCACTAAACCATAGAATCATAGAATCATTTAGGTTGGAAAAGACTTGTAAGATCATGAAGCCCAACTATTAACCTAACACTGCCAAGTCCACCACTAAAACACGTCCCTAAGCACCTCATCTACACGTCTTTTAGATACCACCAGGGATGGTGATTCCACCACTTCCCTGGGCAATCCATTCCAGTGCTTGACAACCCTTTTGGTGAAGAAATTTTTCCTAATATCCAATCTAAATGTCCCCTGCCGCAACTTGAGGCCTTTTCCTCTCATCCTATCACTTGATACCTGGGACAAGAGTCCAACACCCACTTCACTATAACCTCCTTTCAGATAGTTATAGAGGGTGATAAGGTCTCCCCTCAGTCTCCTCTTCTCCAGGCTAAACAACCCCAGTTCCCTCAGCCGCTCCTCACCAGACCTGTTCTCCAGACCCTTCCCCAGCTTTGTTGCCCTTCTCTGGACACGCTCCAGCACCTCAAATTCCCTCTTGCAGTGAGGGGCCCAAAACTGCACACACTATTCAAGGTACAAAGGTCTGTCTCAAAGCAGACGCAGGATGAGTTTTGCTCTCAGCCTCTTTTACATGCCAGACACGAAGACAAACATCTCCACCTTCAGATAAGAGCTGTTTTGCAGCTCCTTGGCCACAGCATGGACTTAGCACAGCTGATGGTGTTTGTTTGAAGCTGAAGGAGGGGAGACATCCCAGCAAGATGACATGGATGAAACAAGGGAGCCAAGGAGAGCTTTTCAGTAGAAAACATGAGAAACGCTATTAACGTTTAACTCAGACAAGGATTTTGCCTTGCGTTAGAGCCAAGGTTCAAGTTTGCCACTATGCAAAGGGACATAAATTTTGCAGGAGCAAATAACAGCCCTGCCATTGCCTTCCCAAACCCAGCCAGGGCCTGCAGGCTCTGCCCTCGCCATCTCTCTGCTCACCCAGACCCGGATTCGATTTGTCCCAGCAGTGGTGGGAAGAAGATTTTTGCTTATTCACCCTTTCCTGAGTCACCTCGGGGCAAAGTCACCTGCTTCCTCATGTGTTTGTCTGAGTCACGAGGCGCCGCGGGGTTGCATAACTGGAGTTCCCTGTTTGCAAGGATTTGCAGAGAGCAGGGGAGAGGGTGCTGCAGGAGTCTCCAGATCTAGAAAGGGCCTTCAGCCTCTTAAGGAGCACCAGCAGTGTAAGCCAACAGGGGCGCATGGCGGTTGGAGGCCACCAAGACCCCCCGGTTTCCACCTGCCTTGCTGCATGGATGGAAATCCAGGCTCGGTGTTGGATTTAGCTCTGCTGATGCCTTCATTGCATGGCTGAGCGCTGCTGCCTCCTGCTCCGCCGTTTTTGGATTAGATACGGACCAAACCTGCAAAGTGGGAAGGAGGAGAGCTGCAAAGCCAGGCTCTGCCCGCAGAGCAACCCTTCCCACGTCTCCCCCCATGGCCGGGGAGCCATCCCCGTGGCATTGCGGCACTTTGGTTCTCTCTCATCCACAACAGGAGCACACAGCCCCCTCGCCCAGCCAGCAGGCAGGGCAGCCTGGCCAGCCTCTTGCTCAATGCAGGCAGCAACGCTCATTTTCTGTCTGGGCAGAAAAGTCTGGTCAGCAACCCCCCAGCTGACACTAGATAAGCCTAAATCCGGGAGAATTAGCCAACAGCCAGTCCAAGGCATATTTTGGTGGGTTTTTTTAAAGCCACGTGCTCCAGCAGTAGCTTTGGCAGTCGCTGAAAGCTTGGAGAGTGAAGGTTTGAACTTGGGATGTCCCAGCTCCCATGGAGAGGTGAGAATTACATCAGTGTCTAACCCTTTCAGTGAGGAATTATCAGGCAGGTTTATGGCTTTATAAAGTCCTGCTTACCAGTTGCCCTTGGCGAGTTATTTACTTTGCCAGCTGATCCAGCTGTAATAATGGTTATTATTCCCATCAAAACCCAACCGATGAGTCTCAGGAGGTGTTCTGCTGCTGCAAGGGCAAGCAAGTCAGCTGCAAAATCTACAGAAGCGATAGACCGCTGTAGAGATGCAGATATAACCCACATTCAAATCCATTAGTTTGCAAATTTGTGTACAAGACGTACATCTGATGCGCATTTTCAAATCACTGAGACACTAGCTTTCTGTTTTACAGATGAAAACCCCAAATATGTTGTCTAAAATGACAAGGGAGACCAATCTAATCTGGCTAATTCTCAATTTAAAGCAATAAATGCTGATACGCACCCTTGAAGTAATGTCTCTTGGGCCAAAAATGAGTTTTTATTTCATTAATTCCATTAATTTAATTTGTTCCCCAAATGTTTCATGTTGGGTCACCTGCAACATTCTGTAGATTAGGTCATTCAACATCCCATGACAAGATGGACAGGAAGAGCAAAACTGGCACTGGGAAGGGCAGCGTCGACTTTCAAGGATGAATCATGATGCCCAAAGAGGGACATGAAGTCAAGAATACAAGACCTTCAAGGGCAAATATTGTAGTTTCAGTGGTAAAATCTCAGTGTTTAAAAGTGAATTCAGAAAACTGTGGGTGGATACACCCAGAAGGAGGTCTGGCAGCCCAGCTGGACAGTGCAGGCTTTGGGTTCAGGGAGGAGCACGCTCCGCTCCTATCCTAGAATCACAGAATCGTAGAATACCAGGTTGGAAGGGACCTCAAGGATCATTTAGTCCAGCCTTTATTTCATACCCTTGCCATAAGCAGTACCGATTTCAAACCCTGGAGATGAAAAAAAACATACCTACAGTATTTAGGTCTGCTTTTTTTTTTTTGGTGGGAGATGAATATGCATAGAAACTTTTTTTCTTAAACTTAGAGGTGTTCCTCCTTCAGCAGCTTTGTTGAAGCAGGGACACCATGAGCTCATCAGCAGTGATTTAACAAGCTATAAGAGAAGGTTGCTCCAAAGACTGAAGCTTTCCATGGCGTGTGCACATGCCATTTATTTCTCTGATACACTAAAAAGTCAGGCTTGATGGGGCTCTGAGCAACCTGACCTAGTTAGAGATGTCCCTGCTTACTGTAGGGGGATTGGACTAGATGGCCTTTAGAGGTCCCTTCCAACCCAATACATTCTATGATTCTATGATAAAAAAATCCCACAAAAGTAAAAAACAGGGTTGTTTCACGCCTAGTTTGGGCACACAAGGGATTTACAGGCTCCCTGGGGAGCGTCTCTAATGGGAAAACTTTCCTGGCTGCCTTCAGCTTCATCTATATAAACAATTTATGTCAAAAATCGGCATCTTTTTGGCCCAAACTAAAAAAAGGGATGGCAACTTCAACACTTCCCCAAAGAGGGCAGACAGGGCAGCAGTGTGTGAGTGAAGTTTTAGTTCATGGTTTCGATTCCTGAAAAGCCACAAAGTGTTTGCAGAAAAACAGGCAGTTGCTCCCACCAAACAAAGAGGGGACGAGCCTGGCATAGCCCAAAGGATGGGCTCCGTAACGAACCGAAAGGTGTTTTATAGGGCTGCACAGGATTAAAATCACTAATGTGCAGCTTCTAGGCAAAGACCTGTTTGGAGGTATTGGGAGTAAAGAGGTAACTGCAGCAAGTTACTGGGAAAAATGAGCACTGGTGATTCCTGACTCCAGCTCCCCGGCATCACACACCGTGCCCGCATGGTTAGTGGTGCCGAGGACTTTGAAGCCAGGTGGTACAATGGGCAGGACAACAATCGAGTTCTTTTGCCTGTGTTTTATGTCAACAAAACCTTGTAGGCAACAGGGAAACCTGCAAAATCAAAAAGTAACGAGCAGAGCAAAGAAGTCCTGTGTGAGTCAGAGGGAGGTTAGGTGGGTTACAAGTGATTTATTCACTTTTTAATTATTATTTTCATTGCCAAAGCATAAATAAAAACATAGCGAAGGGCTTTACTCTCTGCTGGTTAAAAATTACATGTAAAGGCAGGCAAAGATCCAAGGACCTTTGCACACAGTGTATTGAAGCATAAATACACTTAAACACAGCAACAGCATCTCCAATTTTACTGCATAAATATTTAGGTATACAGTCAAGTGTATTAAATATAATTTTAATGATTTTTTTCATCACTTCACTAGGAAGCCTTCTAAACTAAAATCAATCTTTAAAATGTAAATGTCACCAAAAAATTATTGGCTACAAATGGAGCAGGGGAAAGAAAGTATACTCGCTGATTTTCTAGAGAAAATACATAACAAACCTTCCAAAAAACAGAACGCAAATACCAAAACTTATGTAAAAATATGTGTGTAAGGCACAATGCTTGTAAAAACGCCACAGAGAGAGAGGGATCCCACCAACTGCCAAGGGATGCACACGTTACCTTGCAGAAACGCTCTCAGGTGGCCAGAGAGTTTGGAGCAGCCTTGCCCACATGCTGGAAAGTTGGGAAGAAATGAGGATTAAACGTCTGCTTTTATTCCATCCCGTTTAAGCAGCTGCTTGTGTCCTGCCATAAAGCCTGAGCTCCTATAAAGCATCTAAATCTTCCTGAAAGTGTAGAGAAGCTGGTCAGCAGCATTGCATCCCTCTGACCTCTGCAGACCAGCCTTTCTGCTCCATCCTTGCAGCACCGTGGACTATCCCTGCTGCTCTCCGTTCCTGCTAAGGAGGCCTCAGGGCTCCCCCTCTGAAATAAATCTCAAGTGATTCCCTTTGCCAAGCTTTGATTTTTCACACTGGGTGCTGGATGTCAGTGGACTTTTGATCACTGATTAGAGTTATTATTTTCTATTCCAGGCCAAATGATCTGTCTGCTTCTGAGGGTGGGGAGGAATATATTTTATCCCCACCTTCTTCCAGAAAGGGGTGAGAAAGGAAAAAAACGAGTGGTCTTTATCATTAAAGAGAAGTTCTTGCATCATTATGGTTTAGAACAGGGTTGAAACTGGCTCTTAAGAAGACCATTCTGTGCTGTCCATACTACTTCTGAAAATCAGCCAAAACATGTTGATGTAGTGCTTCTAGACATAGAATCATAGAATCATTAGGTTGGAGTAGACCTTTGAGATCATCAAGTCCAACCATTGACCTAATACCACCGTGCCCACTAAATCACATCCCAAAGTACCATATCTACATGTTTTTTGGCAGCCTCCAGGGATGGTGACTCCACAGCTTCCCTGGGCAGCCTGTTCCAACGTTTGGCCACTCTTTCAGTGAAGAAATTCTTCCTCATGTCCAATCTAAACATCTCCTGGCACAGCTTGAGGCCATCTCCTCTTGTCCTATCACTTGTTCCTTGGGAGAAGAGACCGACTCCTATCTCACTCCCAACCCCCTCTCAGGCAGCTGCAGAGAGCGATCAGGTCTCCCCTCAGCCTCCTCTTCTCCAGGCTGAACACCCCCAGCTCCCTCAGCCGCTCCTCACCAGACCTGCTCTCCAGACCCTTCCCCACCTTCGCTGCCCTTCTCTGGACACGCTATAGCCCCTCAAGGTCCTTCTGGCAGGGAGGGGCCCAAAACTGCTCACAGGATTCGAGGGGCAGCCTCACCAGTGCCGAGCCCAGGGGCACGATCCCCTCCCTGCTCCTGCTGGCCACCCCATGGCTGATACAGGCCAGGATGTTGTTGGCCTTCTTGGCCACCTGGGCACACTGCTGGCTCATGTCCAGCTGGCTGTTGACCAGCACCCCCAGGGCCTTTCCCGCCGGGCATTTTCCAGCCACTCCTCCCCAGCCTGTAGTGCTGCGTGGGGTTGATGTGACCCAAGGGCAGGACCCAGCACTTGGCCTTGTTGAACCTCATACAATTGACCTCGGCCCATTGATCCAGCCTGTTCAGGTCCCTCTGCAGAGCCCTCCTGCCCTCGAGCAGATCAACACTCCCACTCAACTGAGTGTTATCTTCAAACTCACTGAGGGAGCACTCGATCCCCTCATCCAGATCATCGATAAAGATGTTAAACAAGACCGGTCCCAAAACTGAGCCCTGGGGGACACCCCTTGTGACCGGCCGCCAGCTGGATTGAACTCCATTCACCACCACTCTCTGGGCTCGACCATCCAGCCAGCTTTTAACCCACCTTAGTGTGCAGCTGTCCAGGCCATGAGCCACCAGCTTTCCTAGGAGAATGCTGTGGGAGACAGTGCCAAAGGTTTTGACATGGGTTAGTGGGCATGGTGGTATTAGGTCGACGATTGGACTTGAAGATCTTAGAGGTCTATTCCAACCTAATGATTCTACAATTCTAAGAGATGCAGGCAGGATGGAGAAGGGATGCAGGCAGGATGGAGACTGGATAGCGGTGGGATGCAAGCAGGTTGCAGAAGGACAGTTAGATGGGGTGGAGGCAGGCTGGAGGAGGGAAGCAGGCAGGCTGGAGAAGGGATGCAGGTGGGATGCAGGCAGGATGGAGGCAAGATGGTAGAAGGATGCAGGTGGGACTGAGGAAGGGTGCAGGCAGGTTGGAGGAGGAAAACTAGACGGGATGGAGGCAGCCTGGAGGAGGGAAGTAGGCAGGATGTGGGTGGGATTGAAGAGGGATGGAGGTGCTATGCGGGTGGGATTGAGGAGGGCTGCAGGCAGGATGGAGAAGGGGTGCAGGTGGGATTGAGGAGGGGTAGAGAAGAGATGCAGGTGGGATTGAGGAAGGATGCAGGCAGGTTGGAGGAAGAAAACTAGATGGGATGCAGGCAGGTTGAAGAAGGGATGCAGGCAGGATGGAGAAGGGATGGAGTTGGAACGCAGGTGGGATTGAGTAGGGCTGCAGGCAGGCTGGAGAAGGGATGGAGGCAGGCTGGAGAAGGGATGCAGGTGGGACTGAGGAAGGATGCAGGCAGGTTGGAGGAGGAAAACTAGATGGGATGCAGGCAGGCTGGCGGAGGGAAGCAGGCAGGTTGGAGAAGGGATGGAGGCAGGCTGGAGAACAGGTGCAGGTGGGATTGAGGAGGGCTGCAGGCAGGATGGAGAAGGGATGGAGGCGGGTTGGAGAAGGGATGGAGTTGGAACGCAGGTGGGATTGAGGAGGGATGAAGGCAGGCCGGCGGAGAAGGGATGGAGGCAGGATGGAGAAGGGATGGAGGCAGGTTGGAGAAGGGATGGAGGCAGGATGGAGAAGGGATGGAGTTGGCACGCAGATGGGATTGAGGAGGGATGGAGGCGGGATGGAGGAGGAAAACTAGATGGGATGCAGGCAGGCCGGCGGAGAAAAGGCAGGCAGGGTGGAGAAGGGATGGAGGCGGGTTGGAGAAGGGATGGAGTTGGAACGCAGGTGGGATTGAGGAGGGATGAAGGCAGGCCAGCGGAGAAGGGATGGAGGCAGGATGGAGAAGGGATGGAGGCAGGTTGGAGAAGGGATGGAGGCAGGATGGAGAAGGGATGGAGTTGGCACGCAGATGGGATTGAGGAGGGATGGAGGCGGGATGGAGGAGGAAAACTAGATGGGATGCAGGCAGGCCGGCGGAGAAAAGGCAGGCAGGGTGGAGAAGGGATGGAGGCAGGCTGGAGAACGGGTGCAGGTGGGATTGAGGAGGGCTGCAGGCAGGCTGGAGGAGGAAAACTGGATGGGATGCAGGCAGCAGGCAGGCCGCAGGCAGGCGGAGGCGGGGCGCGGGCGGGGCGCGGGCAGGATGCAGTCACGCCGGGGCGGGCCGCGGCCGCGGTGACTCAGACGCCGGGAGCTGCCCCTTCCGCGGGTGCCGAGGGACCGCGGGGCCGTGCGGGGCCGTGCGGGGCGGTGAGTCCCGGGGGCGGGGGGCCGGGGCCGGTCATAAGGAGCGCGGCGGGGCGCGGGTGCGGCGCTGCAGCGGGGGGCAGGTAAGGGGGGGGGGGGGGGGGGGGGGGCTGCTCTGCACGGCCCGGCTTGGGGTGGGGGGGTGGGGGGACACCCCCAAGACACGCGTATGGGGATGGGGCACCGGGGGGGAGCGGCGGGGCCGGGCGGGGAGCGCTGCGCCCGCGGGGGAGACCCCAGCCCTGCGCCCCTGGGGTGCTGCGACACCCCAGCCCTTCCCGGGGCAGCAGCAGGAGCGTCTCCCGCGTTTTTCCAGCGGCGTTTTAGGGGTCATTTTGAGCGTGGGAGGTGCAGGAGGGATGCTCTGCGGCTCGGGGGTGAGGGTTGTGGCAGGGAAAATGCTATGAACCGTCCTTAAAAAAAAAAAAAACAAAACCAAAACCCAGCAAACCTTCCTGTAAGTGGCAAGGCGAGGAGAGAAGAAACCTTGTTTTCATAATGAAGGCAGGAAAAAACCCCAGCCCAGCTCGTCAGCTGACGCTAAGATCGCTTTGGCACCCGCTGAAGTGGTTCTGGGAACATCCCGTGATGCGCGGCCGAGCTTGGGTCTGGCACCAAGGACCGTGGCTTGGGGATGGGGCTGGATCAAAGCTGCCTCGCGTGGTGTGCAACCTCTCTGCCATCCAACCATCCATCCATCATCGCCCTGACAGGGTCGTGCTGCAGGCGCGATGCAGCGGAGATCCCTTTTTTTTTCTTGTGTTTACCTCCAGGTTGCAAAGTCGAGGGCGCGGGCGAGGAGTTTCAGTAGCGCAGGGTGTCTGCTGCAGCAGCCGAGGTCTTGTGCAAGACTCTGGTTTAAGGATTGGCCTGTAAGAAGAAGAGGGGGGGAAAAAAAATAAATCAGTGCAGCTCTGTTTGGGAGGGATCTTGCACTTTTCGGTGAGCGTAAGCTGGAGAGGTGAGCACTGCAGCTTGTCTCAAGGTGTATTTATTTTGCCAGATGTCTAATCTGCGCGAATGATTTGGCTTTTCTGGAACGGAATGGGTGTGGGAAAGAGTGCCTCATGCCTTTTTTTGTTAAAAAAATAAATCAAGCTTTGATAATGGCTGTAATGAAGTCACCAGGCCATGAGTTTGGTGCATGCCTGTAGGGCCACCAAGCTTACCTGGTGGCACAGCAAGCTAAGCTGGATTGCTTTGTTCATGGGCCGGCTTTATTGTGGCTTAGAGTCACGCACAAGTACTGGCAACCAGAACAAAGGACAAAGCACAGCTTGGGTAAAGGGCTGCTTGCTGGAAGAGGACACATGACTTGGGCTTTGCTGAGTACCTCTCACCCTGGAGGGGTGGGGGTGTTGTACCTCTGAGGGTTGGACAGCTCTTATCTTCCTCAGACCCTTGGAAAAGGGTGTGTAGGTGCCTCAGTCTGTGCCTGGAGGGGTTTGGCCCAGACAGTGGAGGAGCCGAGAGGTGCTTCAGGGCTGTGACTTATCTTGTGGCCTGACCTGCCTAAACTGAGTCATGTGAGCTGGGCTTTGAATAGCCTGTTTTCGGGTTTTTTGTTGGGTTTTTGTTGTTGTTGTTTGGGTTTGGGTTTTTTTGACTTGCAGAGAATTGCCCAGTGAAATGGGACTTGCTGGCTTTGATTTCTGGGTGATGTGGAGAAGACCTTCTCGGTGGGACTCTGCAGTGGTGAACTGCAGAGGCGTTTGCTGTGGCAGGCACTGTTGTATCCCCCTTGGGCTCTGGGAGGAGGCTGTGGGACCCTGCTGATCTCTCGTGTAACGTGGTCCAAATAGTTGGATCTCTGTCCCTGAGAAAGCAGGCAGGGAACTGCCTCTGGCTGCCAGATCCTTCTGGTCAGGAGAGATGGAGAAGGCACCTGGGTGATGTCACCTCCTTCCCTTCCTCCCTGTCTCTCTGCCTGCGCCGCAGAGGGACTGCGGGTGGGTGGTGCAGCGCCAGCCGCAGCCAGCTCGCTTCGGGTGTTCTCTCTCGCACGCTGCAGCTGCTCTGAGCACCTCATGCTGGAGGGCCTTCAGCCTCAGTGCTTCCTCCTCGCTGGCTGGGAGGTGGGGGGGGGGGGGGGCTCAAGGGCTGCACTCAAGTGGCCCAAATTTCCTGTTTTTTTAAGGAACCAGCTGGCTGAATTAGGCGACTCCTGCCCAGGGTCAGGTGTGCTGGTGGGTAGCAGCTTTCTGGGGTTATTTCTTGCTCATCCCTCAAGAAATCACATTACCAGATCCTTCAGATCCCAAAACAGCAGGCTGGGGGCTTGTCCTCAGCAACCAGATCTGCAGCCTAAGAGGAGAGGGAGCAGCCTGCGGGGCTCTTTGCAAGCCCCAAACATCCCCCTGGCCATCTGAAGAGTTTGCTAGGGTGAAGCTTCTGTGCCTTAAGAAACCTAACAGCCAAGCTTTGCGTCTGTTTTCAAGCTAATAAGCTCTGGTGGGATGTGACCTGTGAAGACAGCCTTTGCCAGGGTTATCCTGAAGCTGTGAGGCACCTCCAGAGACCTGGAGGGTGCAAAGGGAAGGGTTGCTGGGGAGACTCCTCTGGCCTGCTGTGCCCTGCAGAATGAAGAGCAGATATCTGTTGGGTGCAGCAGCTGTTATGCAAGTTTGGGGTTGGTGCAGCTCTTTTGGTGGTGTTTAAAACGGCTGTGGGGCTTTAGGGGGAGGGAGTTGTGTGCGGAGGAGATAGCGGTGGTGGGGGAAGCTCGTGTGCGATAACGCTGCCATGGCAAGCGTCTTGCTGCTCGTGTCTGCGGGGAAAGGGGGGTGAGGGGTGGAAACCAGCAGCCTTTTCTTACTTGCTGCGTTGCTGCTGGGTTTTCTGTGCTTCTGGCTGCACGTGACTTGCTGGCGGTGGAAATTCATCCTGCGAGTCCCGTGCCTGCGCTCTCTCTATAGATTTGCTGTACACAGGGTGCTTGCCGAAGCCAGTGGGGCTTAGGGGGGAAGAAGTTGCATGAGACTGAGGATTCCTGCTTCCTTCTCTGCCCAGGTCTTGGGATGCTTCGTACCATCCAGCTGAGAGTATCAGCTACCCCCTGCCCCCCCCCCCCCCCCCCCAAGACCTCATGCCCATAGGAGGTTTCACAGAATCACAGAATGGTTTGTGCTGGAAGGGACCTTTAAAGCTCATCTAGTCCAACCTCCCTGCAGTGAGCAGGGACATCATCATCTAGATCACCTTGTCCAAAGCCCTGTCCAACCTGACCTTCAATGTTTCCAAGGATGGGGCATCTACCGCCTCTCTGGGCAACCCGTGCCAGTGTTTCACCACCCTTGTTGTAAAAAATTTCTTCCTTATACCTAGTCTGGATCTACCCTTTTTTAGTTTAAAACCATTATCCCTTATCATGACACTCCCTGACCAAGAGTCCCTCCCCACCTCTCCTGCAGCCCCCTTTCAGCACTGGAAGGCCACTCTAAGGTCTCCCCAGAGCCTTCTCTCCTCCAGGCTGAACAACCCCAACTTTCTCATGGCCTATAGGGAGGTTTCGTGCCCATAGGAGACCTGGCAAGAGGCTTGTTTGCTGGAACAACTGGCTCCCAGCTGTTTGGGTTGCGCTGGGCGACGTCTCGCTGCTTCTACGGGGTTTGCTGGCCGTTGGCCACGTCGTGGGGTGAACGCGATGCAGCAGACCTGAAAAGGCGAGTGCCTCTCAGAGGGGAAACTGCCTGGTGTCTTTTTGCAGTTTGGTCTCAGGTTGCCTGGAACTTGTGGTCTGGTAACCTGAGGATGTGAGATCTCCTGTGTCTGTCCATCAAGAGCTCGGTGCAAGCAGCCGTATCGATGTGGGAGGCTTTGCAGGGCAGGTTTCAGTGCATCAGCAAGTTTACAAGCATCCTGCTGAAAACAAAAGCGTATCAGGTGGCTTCTGGCCTCAAAAATGCCTCCCTTCTGTGCTACAGAAAATGTAAAGACTGCAGGAAGTAGAGAGGGTTTGCGTGGGGATTTTTTTTCTGTTGTTTGGTTTGTTTTTGTGATTTTCTTAAAATTTTTTTGTAAAGATTTTTTCAGTGGAAAAGGTGCTTCACCTCAGGCTGCTCACCTACAGGCTGCTCACCTACAGGCTTCCTATGGCCATGTTGAAGGGGCACAAGGCAAAAACCGCAGTAGCCATAGAAACGTGTGCTAATTTCTCTGGGTTTAACCTTCCTGCTCTATGAGCGTGGCAGGGATGCCAGCAATGCCAGCGAATCCCTGGTCTGGGAGAAACCTCTAAGCCAGCAGACACGCATGAAACCGCTTCAAAGAGGTGAGATTTAGGGGTAGGAGGACCCACATGCTGCTGAAACGTAACTAGCTTTTGGGCTGAGCGTCCTGCTGAAGGCATGGAGAGTGGGAAGTAAAATACATAAATGGTGAAAGGAGGAAAGGGAAGGAAAAAAAAACAAACGAGCCCCTTTATACAGTTAGCTGCAGCCGCCTGGGCATGTCGGTGGCAGAAAGTAGGACACTCCTGCTGGGTTTTCTTCTCTGGAAAGGCTAAACTTGGCTGTGAGTGGGTGGAGGCAGCCTGCATGGAAATGCGTGTGCGTCTCCCCATCCCCTGCCCCTGCTCAGCAAGCTTTGCTGCTGCGGGGCCGGAGGGCTGCTGGCAAGAGCTACATGTCCAGCTGCTCGGGCGTATTTGCCCAGAAGGGTTTAAGCCCAGGCTTGCAAAGGTGATTAAACATTCAGCTCGCTGAGATGACTAGGAATTAAAGCTTAACTATCTCTGCTGTTCAGGCTGCTGTGGAGAATCTGAAGTCTTTGGTTGCTCACTGGGCTCGGAGTTCATAGGGGTGGATGTGGGGTTGGTGGAAGGGGAGCTGGGAGGTTTTGGAGGAGGAGGAGGGTGCCCTGGTGTGTTTGCAGAGGTCAGGCAGCTCGTGGCCTGGCTGTGTGTCCGAGTCAGGCTTGGGGATGCGGAGCAAACTATGGCTGCTGGCATTGGGGGTTAAATCAGAGTTGGGCAATTTAATGTGAATTAGGTTAAAAGAGGTAGGAAAGCAAAGAAACCGCTGAGCTCTGGAGCATTTTTGGGCTGGGTGATGCTTGTGCTCCTGTATGGGAGGCTGTGGTCCATTCTTCCCTGTGCTCCTGGATTTCCCCTGCATCTCTGTTCCCCAATTTGGGACTTTCCTGGTGCCCTGTGCCAAGGGATGTGGCTTCACAACCTCCCTCCTGAAAAGCCCCAGTGGGAGGGGAGCACAGGCAGCAGCCACAGGCAGCTCCGGTGCATGCTGACCCCCCCTTCTGCATGGGCAGGGGGTCACTACCCCAGGACTGTGACCCTAATCGGGGTCTCCAGGGCAATGGGCTGGCCAAAATGAGGCCTTAAAGTCCAAAAATGTGACTTGGAGCGATGTCTTCGAAGGGAAGAGCCACTGCACTTAAGGCAAGGGCTAGCAACTCCCCAGGACTGCAGTTTGCCATGGAGGTGGGGTGTCACTTATTCCTTCTCCTTGTCCTTATTCTCCACTTTTGTGGAAGTAAACACAGCTTTTAATACCCTCCAAATCCCTTTGATCTGCTTCAGAAGATATTTTCCTGCTGCTGCTAATCCTGCAGTGGTCAACAAACCCGGTTGCCTTGTCTGATTTCTTCTGAGCTGGAGGAGAGGGGTTATTAGTCTGCTCCTGTGTCTCTCCTGACCTTTGGGGTAAATCGGGATCAGGAGGGACTTCGTGCAGCCACGTGTTTTATCCTCCCACGTGTTGCTGCGATGGTCCTCCTGCCAAGCCCTTGCTCACGGTCCAAGCCCGCCTTGGGAAAGTTTCCAATGATGGCCAAATCTGGCTGCAGGTGGAGTGTCCTGATCTGTAGCCAAGATGTGGCTGTCCGTGTCCATCCTGTGTGTCCTGGTCGCCTTCGCCAATGCTCGCAGCGTTCCTTACTACCCTCCTCTCTCCAGCGACTTGGTCAACCACATAAACAAGCTTAACACCACCTGGAAGGTGAGTACCAGGTTGGTTATGGGGCTTTTTTGGGATGCATTGCTCTACAGTCTCTTTGTGGGACTCAACAGCTGAGCTTTGGGAGTCTCACCATGGTTGTTGCATCAAACCAGCCTCAAACCCAGGTGACTTCTCCAGTGAGTTGATGCTGTCAGGGATTCCTGTGGTGACAGTAACTGTGGAGCTCCTCCTTTTTGGAGTGATGCTAAGAGGAGGAAACTCTGTGGGAGGCTGGAAACAAGCAGCAAGTGTCAAGCTGTAGTGGTGACCTGGCCAAACACTCCTCGGTCAAGCCGCTGTGGCCAAAGCCTGGAGAGCTGGACCTTAGCTTACTGGTTGTGATGCACTGATCCTGGAAGGGGCTGTGTTCTGTAGGCTCTCGGCCCTTGAGTTTTATAGCAAGTGTCAGACACTGGTTGGGTTTAGGGAGATCTGGAGCACCAGGCTGGTCCCAGCACTGCACTTGGTGGCTATGGAGAGTCATGTCCCATTTCTCTGTGTCTCTTCCCAGGCAGGGCACAACTTCCACAACACTGACATGAGCTATGTGAAGAAGCTCTGTGGCACCTTCCTGGGTGGGCCCAAGCTCCCCGAGAGGTGAGTGCCAGGAGAAGAAGACGAGGCCACTATAAAAGCTTGTGTGGATGCTCCTGGTGTGTCTGGAGTGGGTGAGGGTCTTTCCTGGCAGACTGTGAGCGGGGTTCTCCTGGGTGCAGCTTGCTGGACGTCTTGCATGGAATTAAGCACAGAAGTCCTGCCAGATAATTGTCCAATTGTGTAATTTGTACTCCTTGAAACTCAAAACTGGAGGAGCTGCTGACCTGGTCTGAGGACTTCAGAAGTATTTATTCTCCTTCAGTAAGCAAACAAGAGCCCTAGTCCTCCAGGTCACCTTCAGAGCAGGTTGGAGAGTCCTGTGCACCCAGACCTGTTACACTGGTGTTCCTACAACAGGATTTCTCTCTTCTCACTTGCAGGGTAGATTTCGCTGCAGACATGGAGCTGCCTGATAACTTCGACTCACGGACGCAGTGGCCTAACTGTCCTACCATCAGTGAGATAAGAGACCAGGGCTCTTGTGGCTCTTGCTGGGTAAGAGCATGGGTGGTTTAAAGTCATGTTGGTACAGAGTTTGCTGGATCAAAAACATGCTGTTGAGTTTGCTACTGAACTGCATAAATGGGGGGACATGAGGGATCTGAGCTTCTCGGTGGGCTTCTCCTAGCCAGGCTCGTGCTTGCTGCACTCATTGCCAGAAGGTTGCCTGGTTTCTGTCCCACGGCCAGCTCTAATGGTCTTCCCTTGGGTTTTTGTGGCTGCCTGTAGGCTTTTGGTGCCGTAGAAGCGATTTCAGACAGAATCTGCGTCCACACGAACGCCAAGGTGAGCGTGGAGGTCTCGGCGGAGGACTTGCTGTCGTGCTGCGGCTTCGAGTGCGGCATGGGGTGAGCTGCTCTTGGTTCTTGTGTACTTAAAAGGTGGGTGGGAGGAGCAGGGACACAACCTGAAGGTGCTCATCGTTTTAGCCCTGTCTTCCTAGTCTCCCTAATGAGCCAGAAGCCCCGCCAAGGGTTTGCGCTGTAGGTGCTGAAGTTAGGTGGGTACATAAAGGTGACTGCATGGACTGAAAGTCCCTCCGAGCCACATCTTGGCCCCAGCAGCAGTGGATGATGATGGCTGGTGGAGAGAGGGTGAGCACATAATGCTCCTTTCCCGTACAGAGCTGGTGGCTGCCTAAGCCAAAGGGAGGATCTTTTAGTAGCCCCAAAGCCTTGGTTTTCAGGCACAAGGCTTTTGCCTGTGGCTTTTGCAGTTAAGAGCAGGGTGGAGAGTTGAGTCTCCAAGCTGTGTGGCTGTTTCTGGTGGCAGAGGCTGACCAGGGACCTGGTAAGGAGGCACCACTGCTCTGGGATTGAGATGCATGGGTCCTCTTAGCTCCTTCTTGCCCCGAAGCCTTGGTGTCTCGAGGCCTAGAAATCCTGGAGAAGGCAGGGACAGACTTAGAAAGGTTTAACATGCTGAAAGCTTCCCTTCACCCACTCCAAGGTGGATCCATTTCCCCCACCTCCCCCAAGAGGGAATGGCTCTGAACAGGCTGGAGCTGGAACTGCTGCCTCTTTCTGCAGGTGCAACGGTGGTTACCCCTCGGGCGCGTGGAGGTACTGGACAGAGAGGGGCCTCGTGTCTGGGGGTCTCTACAATTCCCATGTGGGTAAGTCCTGGCAGATACCCTCGTGAAAGCAAAGAGGAGCACCTCTGCTTGGTTACAGGCTCTTGTCCTTCAGGGTGCTTCTCTTCTGGGCTGCATTCTTGGGGCTGCTCCATCCTTCAGGTCTGGGCTCAAACACCTCTGCTATCCCAGCTCCTGTCCCCATGGCTCCTTCTGGTCACCCCTTTGGGACAAGGGTCCCTGAGCAGCACCTACTGGCAGGAGACCCATCCAGGAAGGGAGCACAGTAGCCAGACTTAACAACCCCACAAGGCTCCCGCTTCCGTAGCGGGAATTCATCAGGGTGTGAATTTTTTTGTTGTTGCTGGGTTTGGACCAGTTCAGCACACTTTGGATGCGGGTAGGAGCCTTCCTGACATGTTTCCCCCTCAAAGCTTAACTTCCAAACTGGAAACCTCTGCCTCCTCCTACCATGGCCACGAGTTGGTTCGTGTTTCCATCTTTTCCATCACCTTGTCAAGAGGGAAGTGGTGGGAAGCAGGTCCAGAGGGAAACCCGCTGCTGATGCAGGGATTGCTCCTCTGGCAGTGGCAGAGCTCCCCTTGCTCACCCCCCACCGATCTGTGGTGTTTCTAGGTCAGCAGGGTAATAGCCTCTCTCGGGACATCTGGTGCCTTCTCCAGCATGGCTGCTGGGGACAGGGGTGCGTGGGGACAGCCAGTTCATGCCATCTCTGTCCTCGACAGGCTGCCGTCCCTACTCCATCCCACCCTGCGAGCACCACGTCAACGGCTCCCGGCCACCGTGCACTGGGGAGGGGGGTGAAACCCCCAGGTGCAGCCGGCACTGCGAACCCGGTTACTCGCCCTCGTACAAGGAGGACAAGCACTACGGTAAGGGAGGTGGCCTCCCACACTGCTTTGATGCACAGCAGCTCCAGAGCTGCTCCTAGTGGTGGCTTGGTAAGGTTGGACCTCTTCCTAAGCTGTTTTCTGTTGGCTGTCTTCTGTGTACTCAGGATGGGTGGTCCTGGGGCAAACAAAAGCCTGTCAGATGCACAGATTGTCTTTGCTGAGACTCAGCTGAGAGGGGGAACTGATTTGAGTCCTCGTGGGGCACGTGCCTGGCTTGAAGAGCATGCTGCTGAGCCCTGTGGGAGTCTGGTGTCAAAGTCACCTCCTCCTTGCTCCTTGGTGGTAGCCAGCCCTATACATGTAGGGTAGTCTGGCTGCTTCTTGGAGATTTGTCTTAGCCTCGAGTAATTTGGGCTGTTTTGGAAACGTGGATGTACAAGGGGAAAACTTCCCTTCCCACTGAAGCTGTCTGGAAGAGGTCGTCGGGTACAGAATAGCACCCAGGTTAAATCATTCCGTGTGGGAGAGGGATGGTTGGAGCCCACTTTTCCTGCCTGGCTGTGTCAGTGCCTCTGGAGCAGCTGGGTTTGAATTTAAGCTTTAGCTGGAGACTGCCTCTTGCAGGGGCACGCTGAGCAGTCTCTGTCCAGCTGTCCCCAAGGCCGGTGTGGCCTGACAATGCCTTAGTAATGGTGGGATTTTTTTTTTCCTCTCTAGGCATCACATCCTACGGTGTCCCTCGCAGTGAGAAGGAAATCATGGCTGAGATCTACAAGAATGGCCCGGTGGAAGGAGCCTTTATTGTCTATGAGGACTTCCTGATGTACAAGTCTGGTGAGCATCAGCACTGAGGCTGTAAAGGGAGCCCTGTTCCCTACTTCATCTGTAGAGTCTGTCTTTTGTGGCCCTCATCCCTCTACTCAAGTCTGAAAGGAGATCTCAAGGTCACACTTGAGTATTTGGAGTTGCAAGAACATGGGCAAATACCATCTCCTGTATCCATTGCTTCATAGCGAGGGGCGTAGGTGCTTGGGACTGGCTCAAGGAGGAAGCCCCAATGGGGAGTCCCCAGAATTGCAGCTGAGAACAACAGCTAGGATTTTAGGTAAAATCCTGGCAGATGGCTTTCCTGGTGTGGACCCCAATTCCCTGTCCTGATCTGCTTGGGATGTGCCACCTTTGGGACCCCTACCGAGTGTCTCTGGGTGTCCTACGTGTTGAGCTGATGCTTAGCATCAGTCTTTTCCTCCAGACTCTACACAAAGCTTCGGGTTTGCATTTAACAACGACAAAAAAAACCCTTCTCAGCTGGTCTCTGGGCTTTGATGTCGAAAGTCTCGCAAATGGGCAGCGGTCCCAAGTGGGAGGAGATGCGGCGCCCGTTGACGCGTTGGTGTGTTGCCTTGCAGGGATCTACCAGCACGTCACCGGCGAGCAGGTTGGGGGCCACGCGATCCGGATCCTGGGCTGGGGGGTGGACAACGACACTCCGTACTGGCTGGCCGCTAACTCCTGGAACACCGACTGGGGGGAAAATGGTGAGGTGCCCCCGGATGCTGCCCGAGGGAACCCCTTCCCCGTTCTCCTTGGCACGACAGGGAGGTTGACTTTGCTCTTGGTGTGTTTCCAGGCTTCTTCAAAATCCTCCGAGGACAGGACCACTGTGGCATCGAGTCTGAGGTCGTGGCCGGCATTCCCAGCACGGAGCAGTACTGGAAGAGGGTGTAACCCTCTTGATCAAACCACAAATAATCCTGAGTCCCCAATGCTTTTAACTGATAGCGGGTTGGGTGCAGAGCCTCCCCCCCTTCTAAGAGACTATAGTTGAGGTTACTTTATTAAAGCTTTTTATCTTTTTTTTTTTAATTATTTTTTGGTTTGTTTTTTTAACTGTATGGTGGAGCTGGAGGTGGAACTGCTCTCTGCAAGCCCGCTGCTCCTGGTGGGTCGTAGCTCTGGGGCATTCATTCCCTGTTCAAAGGGCTGCTGGAGGGCTTGCTGGCCTCTTGCGCCATGGTACTTGGTGAGCCTGGACCCCTTCCAGCCCAGTCTGTTACTGGGAGGGTAGGAAGCAGTAGCTTTGTGCTGGGACTAGGGACTTGGTGGGGCAGCGGAGATGGATCCTGCTGGGAAGCCATGGGTAATTTGTGCACCCCTGGCTGGGTTGGTCTGACTGTTAGCACCCGAAACAAGGAGGGTGTTAGCGTGTGCCTTGAATTGGCTAAACTTAGACCTATTAATGACAAAATACTGACAACCTTGACGTGGGGCTGGCTCTGGCCGCAGCTGCGTTAAGGCCCCTTCCTGCCTGCGACAAGTCCTTTGTGCATCACTTGCTCTGCTTCATCCATTCGGCTGCTTTTTAAACCATTTGCTCCTTTGCTTTTTTTTCTGCTGTAGTCTGGGGTTATTGATCCTAGGGAAGGGCCTGGCTGGAGCTCCATGAGCCTTTGATCAAACATCCTGCAAGCATCTTAGGAGCAAACCACTCTTCATCCGTGGCTGGGCAGCTTGGGGTGTGCAGCGAGTCGTGCCTGGGCAAAGGTGCTGCATCCAAAACCAGCGTGGTGCTTTGGGACTGCAGGTGCTGCTGAATGTTGAGCAGAGATGAGGGATGTTCCCCAGGTCTGCTGCAGGGAGCTCATGCAGATGCTTGGAGTTATCTTGCGAACTTGCACACAATTGAAGCCATGGGAGTTAAGAAGAAAAAAAAAAAAAACCACCTTATTTTTGTTACTGGGGGGAGGTGTAATATCTGTGGAGGAGGAATCATGTGATTTGCCAACACTAATATAGCAAAGGAGTTTTGGTTTGTTTTTTTTAAATTTTAAAGCACAAAGTTTATTGCTGAGCTGAAGCTACAGGCCTGCAATGTGTGAAGCAGGCTCTCCCTTGCACTGTAAAATAGCCCCTTAACTCTGCTTACTCAGACACCAGTGAGACAGAGCTGTGGTGTATGTGATTGATTGGAAGAACTGTGCCAATAAATGATTTCTCCAGTGTCTTGTCTCCGGGTCCTCGGTTGCTTCTGCTTGACTTCAAACCACTGAAACTATTCTCCTGGTGTTCTGCACATCGTGGAAGCCAGGTGAGACCTTTCTGTCTTCATACAAGGGCGGTCAGTCCCAGCCCTGTCCTCTGGCCGTACTGGTGACATGACTTGTGCTGACTCCTGAGGAGCTCCTGGGCCTTGCCTCTCCTGGTAGTGATGGGGAAGGTGCTTCAACATGGACCAGAGTGCACCCAGGCCTGCCCCCAGCATCTCTGCATGCCAGGACAGGGGGAGGGGGATGCCCCAAGGCACTGGAGAACATGCCTGCAGCCCCAGGCTGTGCCACCGCTCCTGCTGGCTGTAGGGCAAGGTCCATTAAAAGTTAATTTACTGACCTTTAGCTGTCTCTCACCCTGGTTAAAATTATTCCTTCAAGTCTGGCACGTAAGATTTTACTTTGATGCCCATGAGTGGCAGCAAGGAAGCATCTGCATTTCATCTGAGCTGAGGGTTTATAACTTGTGGCAGGGTGGGGAAATAGTGATGTAAAAGAAATGACAGCTAAAAAAAAATTACCACTTTTTTTTTTTTTTTTTCCCAAAGAAAACTTTAATTTCAACAAGACAGGAAGCTGCACAAAGAGAGCTACCGCAAGTTTTTTTTGAACAACAGGTTAGAACTATCTACATTGGTGCTTGTGGAGTCAGGGTCCTCCCTCTAAGTAACAGTCTGACTGCATGGGCTTGGCCTTGCAAAGGCCACCAAACCATAGGTGGCAGACTTCGCTCTGTCCTGCACCAGGGCACATGCTGTCCTCCCCTTCGCAGAGGCAAAGCAGCATTTGGGGGTGATAGGAACCGGGAAAACAAAAATCCACCCCTGGAAAACAGGACTTGCCTTTAAAGCCTTGTTTCTTCTTCTCACCCAAGCTGTTCCCAGGAGGAACACAGCCCACTTAGAAGTCCAGCCTGATGCGTTTCAAAACAGCAGTGGAAGCCTCTTCCAGCTTGCATGTCGGGCTAACCCAAAGAATCCTCCCAAGCCAGAGCCAAGTGGGCCAGGGAAGCCTGCCCTGGCCACCCCCTCGGTGGCTCAAGCCTTCCCAGCCCACGGCAGGGATCGCCGCTGCCTTTCAGGGCAGCCAATGCACCAAGGCCCCCCCCCAAAAAGCATCCTACAAGGGACAGCACGGTAGAAACCCTCACTCCCCTGCCCTGCAGCTAGTGCTGCTCTGCCACAGCCACCAGCCCCCTTGGGCTGAAGAAGTGGTGTAGAGCCCAGGACCCTGCAGTGGCGTCAGGCATGAGGTTATGAGCTCAGGGCCACGCAGGCACCTCCTTTCTCATTTTAACCACCTCCCCAGCTGCTAAACCACAAAGCTTTGCAAGGGCAGGGTGCCATCTGCTAGAGGGCAGGGAGCTGCAATAGATGGCTTTCAGCTAGGGGCACATTCAAGCGGACAGAGCATCCCGCCTCCAACATTATTTAACATTAAAAGGGCTTGTGTCAAGCCTAGCAGCCTCCTTCAGCACAACAGAAATATGAAGGTTGCCTCTGCCTGTTTCCAGGATGTCCTTCAGCCTGGGCTGAGGGCCAGAAGGTAGCCAGAGCTTTTTCCTTGGATAAGGAAGCATGTTCCTCTCCCAGCTGAAGCAGCGCCCTTCCAGTGCAAAGCAGGCACCAGAGGTGATGCGGAAAGAGGCTGCCTAAGAAAGGGAGGCAAAACCCAGAAGGTTTTGCTCAGCTCTGAGCTGGAAAGGTGTCTCAAATCTCAAGCAAGAAGAGAGGCAACTGGAGTTTCTATTTAAAACCGTCCTAAACAAAAATTTCAGGTAAACCATCCATCAGGAAAGAAGAAAAAAAAAAAAAAACCAAACAATACTCAACCCCAAACAGTAAGACTCCGATTAGCGTTTGTAACCATCCAAGCAGACGGCAAGGGCGGTGAGGAGCGGAGTCCGGCAACGCCACACCGCCGCCCCGGGGCTGCAGCTCACCAGCATCCTGCCCTCGTCAGGTCCCAGGCCCCGTGGCACCTCGGTGCCTGGCCATCCCCACCGGCAGGGGACAAGGAGCCTCCTGCCTCCACTGACCATCCACTGACCATCTTCTCCCCCCCCTGCCCACCCGCTGCCCATCAGTTCTCGCCCGCCTGGACGTACTCCTCGGTGGCCTTGGAGATGGTGCTCAGGTACTGCCAGCTCAGGGCGGCCAGGAGCATGGCGCACGACAGGTAGATGGGGGAGTAGTGGTGGCGTGATGCCATGGAGCTGCCGGGCAAGCTCATGGCGCGGATGGAGGCGATGACCTGCTGCGTCTTGTTGGACGATGGGTCTGTGCTGGGGATCTTCTGGTAGATCTGGGGAGGAAGGAGGTTGAGGAGACAAATGGACCCACTGAATGAAAGAGAAAGCCTTAAGGGCCACCATCTCCTCAAGATCACCCTCGGTGGTGGACTGCCACGGAGCAAGGACCACCTGCAAGGGATGCCTGGATGGGGCCAGGGCCCATTTCCCTTGAGAAGTGCATTAAGCCAAGCAGCCTCTTGAGGGCACCCCATGACCAGGGATGGACCACACGGCCTCGGACACAATCCACCAACCACCAGTGGCGTTGCTGGGACCAACAGTTCTTGCCCAGCAATCCTCACTCACTGCCGGGTGTGCTGCAGCTCACCCCAAACCACTGAAGACACCCCCGTGTGACCAGCAGCTGGTGTGACTGCCAGGAAACGGCTGCCTCCATCAGATACCTCCACGGTCTTCGGGGTTTTCTTCTCACGGCCTGCAAGCTCCATGGTCTTTGAGATGCTTGTCTGCACAAGTCTTAGGGAGGCGTGCACAAGCACCTGCGCCAAGGTATCGCTGCCCCTTGCCATAGGGTTGGGACATAGGGTTTGCTCCCTGCAAAGGGAGCTCTAATAACGCATGGTTTGGGGTCTCCCTGATGCAGAAGTAACATCTTTTTACTGAACAACCCATGCTCAATTTTTTTGTTGTTCGTGTATTTAGGTTGGTTTTCTTTGTTGTGGGTTTTTTTTTTTTTCCAATTAAGCCATCCACCAGTTGCTCTCCCACATGAACTTTTAAACCCCACAGTACCCTGAAGCCAGGGGTCCCACGGCTTTAACAACATGCAAAGAGCTGCCCTCCTTTACTATTGGCCATGGAGCACAAGGGAACAAACACCCCATGGGAAAAAACACCCCATCATGCTGCCAGCTGCAGCTACAGACACAGAGAAAACAAGACTGCTCGCTGGAGCAGACCATGGGGAGACGACGTACACTGTTCAGAAGAAATATGTTGTGGAAAAGGTCCTTTGTGCCTGTTCAGCCCAAGAGAAGTCCTGCACTGTGACAGCTGACTCCTCTGGTTTTCCACCAGAAGGACAGCAGGACCTCAGTCTCTGCGTCCCAACACAGGCACAGACCAAGGGTACATTCAAGGCAACGCATCAAGCTTGGTCCAAACCAAAACCACATCAGGGTCACTGTGCCCTCGCACCACTGAACTAAGAGATGTAAGGAATTAACAGATTCACTGTCTTCCCAATTCCACACCGGGAATGAGGACAGGACCAGCCAGAAATTACTCGAAGCAAACTGCTCAACCTACCTCTTCCACATACTGGTACATGATGGCTTTGACAGCTTGTATGTTGGTGGCATCCATCATTAGAGTGACGGCTTGTCCCTTCCGAATCTTCACAACACCTCTGAACACCTGCTTGTTGTTATAGCAGGCAGCCAACGTGGCAATAGCCATCACCTAAGGACAAACACCAAGGAGGTGTTACTGCATTGCAAGGAGCTTGCCTTGGCCCTACCAAAATCCACGGCAAAACACTCTGGAGTGAAGCCACAATCTCACAGACAGCAGAAACGGTAGGTACCAGGACAGAAGAGATGGAGAATAAAACAGGCTGATACTGACACGATACATAACCTCCTCCACCTCCCACCTCCTTCTCATCAGCTGGGCTGCAGATGTTGAAGAACCCCTTGAAAACCTAACTCACCTGGGGGATAGCGCAGAAGTTGAAGACACTTTGGTTTTTCAGGCGGGATAAGTATGTGAGGACATCAGGGACATGGTGGAGGGCGTTGGTGATGAGCTCATTCAGACACTGGACAGCCATATCAATGTTCTCTGGTTTGGCAAGATCTGAGAGCTTCTTTGCATATCTGCTCCAAACCTAAACATCGAGATAAGGACTCACAAGTTGGAGGGTACATTCATGCCGTAAGAGAGACATCAGTAACAGTCTGAGGTCTGGGAGTGCAACAAGAACCACCAGAGCACCACAAAAGCCTTGAAGAATTGGGGCTTACTAGGCTAAAGAAAAGAAGGAAGGGCAGGCTGTGGAGACATGACAGTGGCCTTTGTATATACAAAGGGACTGTAAAGAAGGAGGACGCAACTCCTCTCCACATCTTCTCTAGTGGGGCAAGGAAAAGACGCGTCACGCATCAGGCTGAAATCGAGAAATGCTCTATGAGACAGGTGAGCCACATGGAAAAAAAAAAAAAAAGAGAAGAATTCTTGGAGGGCCTCAAGAAGAGCAGATAAGCATCTGTCAGGCACAGGCAGAGCTCATCCTGCCTTTGGGAACAGACTAGGAAACTTCTTGAGATCTTACCCAGAGCCAACGTAACATCTCATTCCTAGAGCCAACGTAACAGAGAAGGGGACAAAGCTGACCAACAAGTTCTTGTCAGTGTGGGGAGACATCACCTCACCCCCCTATCTGTACCCAGACAGCTGTAGATAGATGTGGAACTTGTCAGCCAGCTGTCACTAGAAGAATTGATGTTATCAAGGAGATTTACAACCAACAGTAGCGATCCCATGCAGCACAGCTTTACTGTAGGGTCTTAATAAAACCAAAGCAGATCGTCAGGGCTCTCCTGTTAACTTTGATTTAAAGGGACATGAGAGACAACACAATTTTAGCTGCACACCTTCTGCTATGCACCCTGTAAAGCATTCCCGAGACAGGTATCCTGGGAAGCATGGACAGTTGGCTCCCTCCATTATGGGTCTTGGACAGAAGTATGAAAGACTGTCAAGGGACACCAACAAACAGTGGGAAAACATCTGGCTTTGGGGGTTTCAAAGGAAACTTGAGCAGGAACTCCTCTAAGGAGACGAAGCAACTCACTGTATCAGGGCAGCAACAACAGCACCTTCAGTCCTAGTGCATTTCCCAAAGAGGCACAGCAGAAACGCTCACCCCAAGACAGTGTTTTCCCTCACCTCTCTGGGCCAGAACTCCCTTCCCTCCTGCTGGTCCTCCAGATAGTCACGAATGATGTTGGTTTTCTGCAGGAAGAGGCCCATGGAGTTGGCTAGGTCTGTGTCCTGCCCGACGATAGGATCTTCTAACTCTGATGCAGAGAAGAGACGGGAAAGGCCGATCCCCACCAGCCCAGCAACGTAGTGGCAATACTGCAAGGCACCGAGAGGGGAAGGGGCAGAAAAAAAACCACAACAAGACAAAAGGAGCAGTTACAACAGCAGTTAAACCCATTTACGCAGCAAGTTTCACAAAAGTGATGTTCAGGAGGTAACTGACAGCACATTTTCTGCAAGTTCTCACGGCCTTTCGGGGGACATCTCAGCTTTCCCATGCCCAGCAAACACCTCACCCGGGATGTCCCACCAAGGTGCCACTCTGCCTTCAGCAGCTGAACGAACCGCCCACATGGGAACATCTGATGTGATGGGTCAGCCAGAACACGTGCTGGTGGGCAACACCAACAATCCACGCCATCCTCCTGTTGCCCCCAGGACCAGCAGTCTCTCAAAGCCTTCCCAAGCCCACACAACCTCCCTCATCCAGCTGAACCCTTTTCCCACAGGGTTGCTCTGTCTCCTCTTTCCAGAGAGACAAGGTGAACCCTACTCATGTTCAGTCCATTTCTCTGTCCAGGCTGACTTACCTTATCCCACTCGTGCTGAGAGTCAACCTTCTTCTCCAAGAACTCTGCCATCCCGACACCCATCTTGTGGCAAATATCTGAAATCACGTCCTGGTAAACCTTTGACAGGTTCCTGAACTCCATGGAGATCTGCAGCACAAACCAACACGAGGAAAAAAATATTAAAAAAAATACAGTGTCAGGAAAAAAATAGCAGAGCTCAACATTTATTAAGAAATCACAGAAAAAAAGACTGTTTACCAGGCTCTTATCCCACCCTGGCTGGAGATCTAGGACAACTCCCACCACCAGAGTTGTTTCAAGGCCCTTAAAGCACAGGCTCAGTCTGTTCCCAGCCTAAACGATGGTCTCTGGCGGTAGATCAGACACAGCAACATCTTTGGGAAGGCTCTGTGGCCTTGGACTGGTATCATCTGGGAGTTGCAGGACAAAACTAGCTACGCTTTGCGCACAGAATTTTTTTTTTTTTTTTTTTTGTAATTTGTGAGAGCACTCCATCACAACAACCATGGGAAAAGAAGGGAGGTTTCTGCTGCTCTGTTCTGAGCCCGCTCCAGCTCTGCCTCCGCAGGGCACATTTTACACCACTGGAAAGGCATCCAGCAACGGAGAAAGTGTGAAATCCTTCCTCTGCACGTCAAATAACATGATTCAGTGACTCAATCGCTCTCGCACTGAAAGAAAACTAAAAAGAGCATCCTCCCCTTCCCAAAACTGTGGAGCATCACGTTTTATTGTGCTGAGCTTTATTCTCCATCAGTGGGTAACTACAGCCAGGCCAGGGTGTGTCCCCCATAAGGACAGTGGTCTGAACGATCACAGCTGAGACACCACCACAGATCCAGGCTCTCCTCCTGACTCTACCCACAGCTGCTGGCATGCCCTTGCCCTGTGCCTGCATCTGTCTGTAAAATGTACTTCTGTCTCAACGGCTTCAACCCACTACACAGAGAAGCATGACCTGGGAGTACATCTCTAGCAAATATTATTAAAATCGCACCTGAACATGAATTCAGATCGCCCAACTGAGTAACACATACACCCCAAGAGTGCCACAAACACCTCAAAAGCTTTTCCAAAGTGCCAAGCCGCGGGCACACCTACCGTACCCCTATCACTATACACCACGAATCCCCTGACACAGCCATATAGCGCACACCCCTCCCAGACAGGGCACAGCCACCGTTGTCCCATGGCTGCGCCTCAAAATTTACAACAGACCTCAGTTTTCCAAATGGTCAGCCCATTCCCACTGCGAGGGAAAGCCCGATAAGAGTAGAATAGATGTAACATGGTAGAAAGGTGAATAAAACGGAGCTTCCTCAGAAAATTAAATGCTCCTCACTGTAACTATGGTACTTTTTCTTAAACAGAGCTACAAAACCCCTAAAAACTAAACTCAGCTATTCTTGAGCAACGTGAGCAACAGCAGAACTGCAGCACCCACCAAGGGCTGGTCCTTGCGCCCTCACCAAAACCAGACGCCTGTATCCCCACTCAGCAAAGCCCAGCCTTGCCTTCCAGCCCCAGCACCTCTTTGGGCTGTAAGTTTGATGGATCCCCTCTAGGAGGACTAGCCAGACGGGTTCCCCTTTCCACTCTGCGGGTGACACAGCACTGCGAGAAGCTGCATCTTGCTGCAGCCAAAGCTCTGTCATCCCCTTGTGTCTGCTGGGGCTGAAACCTGGCAGGAACCTAGATGAGCATGGTGGTTTCAGCTCTGCTGCCTGCCACCCTGAGCACCTACAGCAAGTCAAGGCCCTACAGCTACATCTGCACCACTAACTTTCAATATCGAGGATGGATCTACCTCATCAGCATGGCCCCTGATGCGCTTCTGACCCCATGCAATGCCCAAGGCAGTGCTTGGGAAGTAACGAGGGCCAAAAATCACTTCTCCAGGACAGTCTGGGGTGCAACCACGCTGGTCTGGATGCTGAGAGAGTTTAATGGCTTGGACACGGCCAGAATTTCTCAATCAGCCTCCAGGGCAGACAGCAGGCTCCAATACTGCTTTAGCTTGCTCGTGGAGATGCAGACTCTCTGGGGCTTCCTTTTAGAAGGATGCTTAGAGCAGTAAGCCTTTGGGAGATATTGCTACTAACAGTGAGGTTGCTTTTTATCTTACATGCATGCCCAAGATCTACAGACAGACTCCTAGAGCAGATCCTGCAGGACCACTGCAAACACTGGTCCACCCATAAGCCAGACACCAGACAAGCTTTCCTCCTCTCCCTATCTGTCAGGGGTCACAGGAGGCCCAACCCATGCAATGCACAGTGTTGGGCAACAAATCCAAACTGCTCTCCACAGCGTGACAGTCACTCACTCTTCCAACAGGGGAGGCAAAGAGCCACTTTTCAGAGCTGGCACTCTTCTGCAGCCAGGTTATCTCTGGCTCACGTAGAGAGTTGACAATGTTTGGGTTTCTCACTCCAGCTCTGCATCCAGCCCCATGTGCGGGTGATGTAGCTCTTCCAAAGAGCTACGGGCTCACCAAGGACTGGATGAGCTCGGGTGTAACGTGGAGAGGCAACCGTGCACACAAAGGTGACACAAGGCAGCTGAAGGCAGGAGGTGGATGCCTTACCGTTGGGAAGTCTTCGAGCACCTGCCGGTCCTTCTCCTTGCTCTCCATGTATTTCCACTCTGGTTGATAGAGATAGGAGTGAAACTCGTGCAGCATCGGGACCTTTACATCTAAGCTGATGGTCATGTCATCCTCTACAGTGTCCAGGGCACGGAGAACTAGGTAGAATATACAGACGGCATGTCTGCGGGAGGGGAGAAAAAACGATCATCCCTCACTTGGGATTGCCTATTAGGCAGGACAAACAGCTTAGATTAACCACACAGCTTGTGGCAGGGGCACTTCAAGCTCAACGTGACACACACTGGCACTGCCAGGTCGTTGATGCCCTTGGAAGATAAAAGCACTTCCAGCACAATTCGCTCTCACGTTTCAACCGATAATGGTACTTCAGGCACTGAGCAGAAGAGAAAGCAGTGATGTGAAAACCTTCCTGGCTCTCACTGTCATAGGCCAGTGTCTCCCACAGTTTGGAAACCATCTTTGATCAAGGGATGCCCCCATCCAATCCCTCTTCCATCAAATCAAGGGGTTGGAAGGGACTTTTAAAGGTCCTCTGCAGCGAGCAGGGACATCTTCAACCAGATCCAGGGTGTCAGGTTCCCTAGTCCTCATTTGGGAACAATGGCTGTCCCCTGCAGGGCAAGAACGTAAAACAAATGCATTAGGAACACGCTGCTCAAATCCCAGGGTCACAGGAGCAGGTTAGGGATGGAAAGCACCAACAGCAGTGCTTCCCACCTACCTCGCTCATCATCTCCTCGCACCTCCACGCTGAGCAACAGAGGCACCCCTGCACGCACTCCCCATGGGACGTGGCGCGCCTGAGCTGAGTTAGGAAACCCACATTTTTCCCCTCACGCAGAGAACTACAGCATGGCTTTTGGCTTTCTGTCACGGTCTCTGGCCTGTGAGGTCTCCCTGGGCAGGGCATGGCACTGTCAGATCCAACCCTGCAAGCAAGACCCAACCCTGCAAGCAAGGCCAGCGCCCGCCAGGACCCAGAAGACAGAGCCTGAGGTCAGCTTATTGGAAAGAGCAAATGCAGAATAAGGAAGGAGGGAAAAAAGCAGACGTACTTTTTCTAAAACTTTCCCTTCTCTGCACCCAGCGCACTTTTATCCTGCTTGGGGGGAACAACGGGGCCCCTTACTGTACAACAGGAACGTCAGGACTGGCAGATAGAGCCAAAACGCCTTGTATTTTTGAAGTCTCCATGCACAAGACACGGGAGCCAGCCCACACGTCCCAGCACCCAGAGGAAAGCTGCTGGAGGACCGCTTCCCGGTCCCACTGCCCCTGCCTTCCCAACCCAGGCTCCGCATTTCTGCAGCTGAATTAAAACAAAAAAAAAAAAACGTCCTGATGGCAAGAAATACGAGTTTCGGCTCCAGGATTTCTATAGAATAATCCCCTAGCTCTAAAGGAGCACAGTCATACTTCAAGGAGATGATGTGTTTATTAGCTGTTTGACAAATGGAAACTAGCTTGGACTGCTTAAATGCTAATTACCAGGCGAAAGCGCTGCTCTCCTGGGATGACAACATGCAAGCAATGATTAAGGAGCCAGGCTCTTAGAGCCAATATTGTTAAATTTGGCATTTTTTTTCCTTAATTGAAAGGTATTTAATACCTCCATCAAACCACACATCTGTGTGCTCACGAGCACCTCTCTCATGCCCTCCTGCTCCTTTGCACAACTGAGTTTTTCCATTTCAACTGGGCTGCAAACATCCATACAGCATGATGCAAGTGGCCAGGGCTCCTACCCCCTTTCAGCAGCAACATCCACCGGCAGCAACCAAGACAGGCAGAGCAGAAGCCGAAATGCCATCCCAGAAGCATCTCTCACGTTGACACTGTGCCAAGGGCAGAGCTAGCAATAACTCCAGAGCCCCACATAGTTAAAACACTTACTCAACCCCACTTCTGCATCCAAACATCCCTAGCTTCCATCATATACTGATTTTAGCTCCATGGTGATTTGGGAAAACCAAAGGAAGAAATTTTTTACACTGAGGGTGGTGAAACACTGGCACAGGTTGCCCAGAGAGGTGGTAGACGCCCCATCCCTGGAAACATTCCAGGTCAGGCTGGACGGGGCTCTCAGCAACCTGATCTAGCTGAAGATGTCCCTGCTCACTGCAGGGGGGTTGGGCTAGATGGCCTTTAAAGGTCTCTTCTGACCCAAACTATTCTCTGAAACATAAGATCATGAAACAACTACAGCTGCCCATTTCTCTGCAGGGTTCCTAGGCACCATGGTCCCAGCTGGGCTCCAACCTGAGATCCATGGGGATGACAGAGGCCAACCAAGAGCCACAGAGTCTTCACCAGAAAACACGCATGACAGTGCTGGGAAGAGGACACTCCTCCCCTTCACACAACTGGAAGTGCCCACTTCCAAAGAGCAAGCCTGGTTTCATCTCCAGGCTCAAGCTCCAGCTCTGTCCTAGGTGCAGCTCCCCACTTCCCAGGGCAGGAGGTCTCCTTTCTCCCTGCCACCACGTTCACCCTCTGCCAGCACAAGGCAGCTGAACCTGCAGGAATCGATCCTGAAGGCTCCCAGGGACAGGCAGGACCGCAGGGCTGGCAGCAGGGGAAGGCAGGAACATCCCTCTCCTCCTCTCCACCACCAGGACAGAAGCTATGATGTCAGCTCAGCTGCAGTTTTGAGCCTCCCACCTTCCAAAAAAGATGTGCTAATCATGGAGCAAGGGGCTGGACAGGGCCCTGGCCAGCAAAACACACAGTTTACAGGGCCAAAAAAAAAAAAAACAAACCAAAAAAACCCAAGAAGGAACCAAACATTTTAGCTCAACTACCAACACCCTGGCCTGGGAAGCACTGCTCCAAGCACTCATCCAGAAGTTCTCCATTTTCCAACAGTCCTTGGGGGACAAATGGAAACTCTCCCAGGAGCAGGGATGTGACCAAGGAAGCAAGAGCTTCATGCTTCCCCAGCCTTCAAATGAAGAGATTTCACTCCAAGGAAGTTGCAAACAAAGCTGTGGCAGTGGAGGGGACCGGGCTGCGGCGTAGGGGACCGCGCTCGGGAGCAGACCCCGGCCAGTGCTGCGCTTCCCAGCGTGACATGGTTGTTTTAACATTTGAATCCAACACCACCAGCTCCTTCAACCAGCAAGCACAGAGGCAAATATTAAGCAGTCTGTAACCACAGGGGTTCAGTTTAACCCCCTAATGGGGTTAACACCAACGAAAGCACTTCTTTGACGTGATCCAGCAAAATTACTTCCTTCTGCTCTATTTCTATATTCTGCCTATTTTGCATTTCCCTCTTTTGTCCCTGAACTCTCCAGTGGAGCTACTGTGCTTTGAAAATTAATTTCTTTTGATCCACTACCGAGCCAGCTGGAATCCAGCAGCAATCCCTACGCAGCCATAGGTTGCAAAGATCCAGCAATAGCATTTTTAGGATGCCAGGAGGAAGTTTCTGTGCCCTGAAGGCAGGAGAGCCTTCCTGATCCGAGCGAGCTGCAATAGATGGATTAAAGAACAGAAAAGAGAGACAAGAAAGATTAACTGCAGGATCATCAAGGCAAGCACTACTCTTACTGACACTGCTAACAGGTTTCAAGGTGTTTTATTGATTGGCCTTTTTTTTTTTTTTTTTTCCTTAATTTCTACATTAGCTCATAGATCAAGCCTGGGAAAAAAAAAAAAAGTTTTACTCTTGGCCCCACTCGTACCTTTCCACACAACCCCAGCCAAACCGCTGAATTTCCTTGCCTTTCCCATAAAACAGCCTGCAGACACCGTTTCATAAACGCTGGATGACAGCTACGGGGCACGGTCCAAAAATGCCAAACCAGGGCTCAGAAACCCAACAGATAACCCAGTGTTCAGAGTCACAACCGCAGCATGAGACGTTTCCAGTGCAACGTATAGAAACCCCTAATTTTGACAATGGACCCAGCTTGGGATTAACTGGAGAGAGATCTACATACTGAAACCAGTAATTATCGTATGAATATAAGGAATCATATAGAGCACGTATATATGCACGAGGCCCCACGCCAGCTCAGCTTTGCATCCTCTGTCACTATGACCATCTGCAGCTTCCCTGCACGGGTCAGCAAAATTCATACAGCAAAAAAATGAGCGTGCAGCAAGCCCCCTCCGATGATCCCGTAGGTTTTGGGGCAGGCACTGCCAAAAGCACCTTCCAGGCAGGGTCCAGACCCTCAGTCAGCCTCAGGTTTTTGCTCACCTCCTCCCACCGGCGGGACCACGTCCCTCTGGCCAGCGTCAGCCTTGGCACTGCCAGGACACATTCCCAGAGTGTCACGAACAGCACACACGGCCAAGGCGCCGCGTTTCACTGGGCAAGAAGCCGGAGCGCCCGTCCCCAGGCCGGCTCGGCGGAGGATCCCAGCTACGGGGCGGGGGGACGAGGACGACACAACACGACACACGCATTATTACGCCCGGCCAGCTCAGACGTGAAAATCCCCACGTCCAGCTGCACGGGGTGGGGCTGCAGCGAGCGTCTCCTCGCCAGCTCAGCCCAGTACCCTGGCCGTTGCTGCACTGGGGTGGAAGAGGGAGCCGTTTCTCAGCAGCTCAGCTAAAGAAACACGGCCTATGGGGGCCACTGCATGGACCCCCTCCTGGGCAGCTCTGCCAGGGAGCCCTGGCGTTGGGGAGACATTGCAGCCACCACCTCCCGAGGAGCTCTGGTGTTGAGGAGATATAGCACCCACCATCTCCCACGGAGCTCCAGTGTTGGGGGGCCATTGCACCCACCACCTCCTGGGGAGCCCTGATATTGGGGTGCTGCTGCACCCACCATCTCCCTGGGAGCCCCAGTGTTGGAGGGCCATTGCAGCCACCACCTCCTGGGGAGCCCTGATGTTGGGGGGCCATCGCACCCACCACCTCCTGGGGAGCCCCAGTGTCGGGGGGCCATTGCACCCACCACCTGCTGGGGAGCCCTAATGTTGGGGTGCCGCTGCACCCACCACCTCCTGGGGAGCCCTGATGTTGGGGGGCCATCGCACCCACCACCTCCTGGGGAGCCCCAGCGTCGGGGGCCCGTTGCACCCACCACCTCGCCCCCCTCCGCGTGTGTGTGTGTGTGTGTGTGTGTCCCCCTCGCCCCCGCTCACCGCAACTCCCCGTCCAGGGCCTGGATGACGGCGGCGAAGCTGCGGCTGGTCTGGTTGAGGTAGCGGTAGCAGGTGCGGAGGCCGCATCCCAGCGAGTCCTGCGGGCAGAGCGGGGGGCAGGGGGGCGGCTGAAGGCGGGGGGCTGCGGCGGGGCCGAGCGGGGCCGGGGTCGCTGCGGGGGTACCGCGCTGCTGCACCCGCCGCCCGCCGCCCCGCAGCCGCCCCAGCGCCCGGGGGGAGCCCCGCGGCGGGGAGAGGGCCAGCGTCCGCTTGAAGAGGGACACGGCTTTGGTGCTGGCCGCCATGGGGGCGCGGCGGCGGCGGCGGGTGCTGCGGCCCGCTCCGCCCCCCCCCCCCCCCCCCTCCGGCCCGCCCGCCGCCCGCCCCCTTAACCCGCTCGGCGCCCTGCAGTGCCCGGAGCCGCGGCCGTGCATCTCCCGGAGCCGGTACGCGGGGGTACCGGCCCCCCAAAACGCACGAAAAGGCTGAAGGCGGTGCAAAGCACCGGGCCCGTGTGACACCCGGAGCGGTGCAACGTACGGAAAGGCCTCGCCGGTGCGATGCGCGGAACGCGCCAAGCGATGCTCGGTGCCGGTGCAAAGCACGGAAAGCATCGAGCCGGTGGCACCGGGTTCGCGCGGTGCCCGGAGCCGGTGCGATGCGCGCCAAGAACCGGACCAGTGTAAACCAGCGCTTTTGTGCGACGCGTGGAAAACCTGAAGGCGGTGCGAAGCACCGGCCCCGTGCATCGCTCGGAGCCGGTGCAACGCAGGCAGGGTACCGGACCCGGAAGATGCACGGTAAGGCCAAAGCCGCTGCCACGCACGGAAAGCCAGGAGCCGGTGCGATGCTCACCTAGCCGGTGCGATGACTGAGAGACCCGAGCCGGTGCAACGGCCCGGGAAGCACCGTGCGAGGCGCGCAAAGCCCGAGCCGGTGCTGCCCACGGGTCACACCGGGCCGGTGCTGCTCACGGCGGCCGTGCAACGCTCACCCGTGGCAACGCCGCAGCGAGATGACAGCCCCCCCCCCCCCCCCCCCTCCTCCTCCTCCTCCTCCTCCTCCTCCTCCTCCTCCTCTCGGCCCCCACACCACCGCGGCAGCGCATCCCCCGCCCCCCCGGACACCCTGCACCGCCCGACCGACGGAGACAGCGAAGCACCTATTCCTCCCCCCTCCCGCCCCATCATCGCATCCGGTGCCGCTCACCGGGTCGATCCGCGGCATGACGGCCCGGTAGCCGCCCATCTTGAACCGCAGCAGGTTGTAGATGTCCTCGGGATGGCCCAGCCATTTCCTCAGCAGCTCCATGGGGGCCCCGCTGAACCCCGCGCCGCCGCCGCCGCCGCCCTCCCGCGCCCCGCGCCCCCCCCCACCCCGGGCACACACCTCCGGCGCTTAACCGGAGTCCGGCGGGGGCCGCCTATGCCCCGCCCCTCCGCCAATCAGCTCGCTCGATCCCATCGCTCGGTGGGCCGGCAGGGCGCGTATTGGCCGAAGCGCGCTCGCACCAGGGGAGCTCCAACCAATAGGAAGGCGGCGGGGCTGGTGTGACGGCCGCCGGCCGGCGCTGAGTGGGTAGCGGCGCCCGTCGCCACACGCGGGGCGCCGGCGGAGCGGGAAGGCGGCGGGCGGGGGGCGGACAGAAGCGGGCAGCCCCCGCCAGCCAGGCCCGTGGGGTCCTGGGGAAGGCACAGCACCCTCCCCTGCCTCCTCCTCCCCCCCCCCCCCCCCGAGACCACCAGCCCTGCTGCACAGCCCCTTCCCCCGCGGGGTGCAGACAGGCCCTCCCTGCCTCTGACGTCAGGGTTGTTTTTTTTTTTTGCCTGTTTGTGACGTGTCGCCCGCTGTCCTGTTCCCTAATGGCACTTCTCATCATCACCCATGCCTGCTGTGAGTCAGGACCCCAGCCCTCCCCCCCTGGCCTCAGCCCTCAGCCACCGCTCTGCCTTTGGCCCAAACATCCCTCCCCCCCCCCCCCCCCTTCCCATACCCAGCTGCTGTCTCATCCTTCAGGGTGTGAGGTTCAGCTTTTGGGGGTTCTTTTTTGTAGGCTGTTTGGGAAGTGCGCTGAAAACACCATGCTTCATTTCCAGGCTTTCACTAACACCCTGCAGGACATGCTCAGAAGTGATATTAACCATCTTTTTTTTGGCATCATAACCCCATTAACTGGATTTTTCAGCAAGCCCAGCACCTGCACCCACCCAAGGGCATTGCAGCTCCCAGGAGAGAGGCTGTGCCAGCCTTGTGTGGGAAGCAGCCTGCCACTGAGGTGTTTAACTCCCGTTGATTCGCAATCCAGCTTTAAATCCACTTCCCATAAAACGAGTTTTTCTGCTGAGCCACCCATACATAGCTGAGGAAGGCTGCTAGCACCATCCTACCAAAGGCTAGAGTTTCCCTGGACCCCTTAGTCTTTAACCAAGAAACTATCAGAAAACACACGCTGAACTTAAGCAGAACATCACCAGTTCTAACTCCAGCTTTTATTTTTCTATCAAGTCAATCTATTGTTAAAGTAAACCCAAATCCAGGGAGAAAGGACAGCACCAGCTTCTGCCTACTGCATAGAGACACAGCTCAACAAAGGAGGACCACATCATCTCTATTTTCAAACCTTTCTGCTTTCAAAGTGCCTTAGAGATGGTGAGGTTTATGCACTGCCTGTCACAAACATAGTATTTTTATTTTTTTATTTTTAGTGACATCTGGAATCGGCAGTCTGCCACGAAACTGAAACCTGCGGGGGCAGAGATGAGCTCCACCAGGCGCTGCTGAGGGTTGTTTTCTCCTCTCGGAAAGAGGCAGCTTTTCCTGTAAGAGCTGACAGAGGGAACAGCCACTTAACTTTTAACCACACCTCATCACAGCCCAGCACACAGGTATTCAGCTAGAAGCAGAGGCAGGACTATCCAATACTGATTTAATCAAGCTGTTTAGGCAGAGGGATATACTCCTTTCTGCAAACTCCACCGTAAGCCATTGCACCTGCAGCAGGGTCAAGTGACAGCGGAACTTCAGAGGTAATCCCCTGCTTGGCACCTTATGCTTTCCATTCGCTGTAGTCCGAACAGGGTGACCAAGGCACCTCAGAACTGGTCAGTATTGACACTGCTGTGTCACTGTGGCAAAAAGTGACAGACATACACAACCACTTTCCTTTTTTTTTTTTTTTTGCCTTTGAGGCACAGGGTGCTGCAGTGATTCCTGTAATCTCCACTGAGCACTTAACGCTGCCAACTCGCTGTCCCTAAGGAGAAAACCCAACAGCCTCAAAGAAACCATGAAGCCCTTCTCAGGACAACTAAGAGATGGTTCAGAGACCACCCAGACACCCTCCAGGAAAGGAGGAACACAGAAAGCCAGGTCACTCAGTGACAGGGGAAGGATCCCCATCCTTTGACAGCACTGCAGGCTGGCACTGAGGACACCACCACGTAAGTCTCTTAAGGCCACCTGAGGGTCCGAGGGTTCCCTTCATCACTGCATGCCCGAGGGGACACTGCTCCTTCTTGTAGATCTGAGGGTGCAGCCCTTCGCCGTGCAGCTTGCTGCGCAGCCAGTCAGAGCTGAACTGAACGGCACAGTCAAGCAGACGCTCCAGATCCGAGAGCGCCAAGAGAGTGCCTGGTGTTAACGGATGGATCTTGGCCAGGTACAAGATCTCATTCTTAATGATGTTCCCTGGAAAGGGACAGAAATAAGGACACAATAAGGGTATTTCTTAATCAAGATGATGCAGACCTATGGCTCCAATCTGCGATTTCTGCCTCAAGGATCACAGCTAACAATGCCATTCCCCACATCAGAGGTGGCATACAAAGAGCAGACTTACAGCTGGGGATGGACAGGAAGATGTTCTCTTCCCACTACCCTTGAAGCAGACCTTCCTTTCTTCCAGAAGTACGAGCCAATACAGTCACCCACACTAAGACAGTTCACTGGGCACTGCACCATTGGGCTCACAAGAATCTGAAGCCCCTGGCTACAGACTGCAGGCCTTGTCCTCAGCAAGTTGACCACATGCCTTCAGCTAGATCAACCAGAAGCCATAAGGCTACGGAATAAAAGGCTCAGACATGCAGCTATGGGTCTGTAGACATCCCACCCACCTTCCTCCTTTTCTTGCTCTGCCACTATGCCCTGGAACTCACCCAGCCCTGAAAAATATCTTTGGTCTAGAAGGGTGTAGCAGACAGGATTGGGTGCGTGGAGGGCATCCAGTGCCCGGCCTCGGTGGAACTCCACAGACAGTACATCAGAAGCAGGATCAGCTCTCGGAGAGGAGCACCAGTGCATTCGGCAGTTGTAGAAAACAAGGAAGCCTCCTCGCTCAAAGTGCAGAACCAGCCTGGGAGAGGCAGAGAAGTTGAAGTCTCTCATCGGAAACATCCCTGAACCATTTGTTATATTCTGCTCTGGCTGAAGAAACTTGCACAGAACAAGTAGAAAGAGACAGCAGCAGAGCAATTGCGTGAAAAGCTACTGGAAGGTGAGAAAAGAGCCTGTGTGTGACATAAGATTAGGGAGAAGCGCACAGTGAGGCATCAGCCCTCACACATGCCTACTCATTCTCGTGAGAGCCAGGGAGACATCTTGAAATACCAGTCCCCCAGGTCTCCTCAGGCAGAAGGACTGCCACAGTTCAAGTGGAAATCGAAGGCTGCCCAGCTATTCCTTCCTTGCAGCTGAGCATTACACTTGCTTGTGTGCACAGGGTCACAGCAGGCACTCCGACACACCACACCACCATCTGAATGCAAGACGGCCTCTTTAATGGTTTCAGCCAAGAAACTTGGTTGTGAACCCACATGACTTGTGGAAAATTGTCCCTTCTGCTGCCCCGTGGTCCCCAGCTGAGAAACAGCAGCAGGCAGGGAGATGCATCTTAGCAGGAGGGTCCACAGTCAGGGAATCTGATGCTCAAAGTAGCACACAAAACTGACTAGGTCTGAAATGATTTGTGTAGAAATAAAGCAATCCTTCAAAAGATTTCAGGATGGGGGAGTGGAGAGGGTGTCCCTACCAAGTACACCATATACACAGTGGCCAGGCACCCACCTTGTACATTAACCATTGGGGTTAAACAGCTCACAAGAGCAGAGTCCAGACTGTATTCCAGTATCTACCCCTTCCTTGTTCAGTACACTTCCAGTGGGACTTAGGACACAGACCACAGCCCATGTTTTTGATGCACTGCTGCCTTTAACAGCATCACTCCAGCCTGTGATTCCAGCCACCCTAGCTGTATGGTATTCATCCAAGGCTTTTTTTTTTTTTTAAACATGAATCAGGAGAAACTTGCATTTTCAGAGCATGATTCAGTTTGACATCCTAAAAGTTCTTTGATTTAAAAAAAAAAAAATAAAGCCAAAAAACATCCCCAAAACTTAGCTGAGCTGCTACTATGATCCTCAGGCTGGCAGGCAATGCACATCCCACAAGTGGGCTGTGGATTCGCTGGCTGAACACACCCTGCACCCACTCACGCCTGCTTATCTTATGAATTATCAGAGAAGAGACAGGGCTAAGAACATCCCCACACAAGTCTAGTCCGAGAGAGGCGTGTCTCCAGAATGAGAAGCAGGGAGAAAGCAAAAGTTTGTGAGGACTCCACTAAATACCTGGGTATAGGGTCCTTCCAGTCCCCCCTCTTATTGGCTTTCTTTGCCCTTGAGAACTCATTTGCCCGAATGCTGCCAAACAAGCCAAAGTGGAAGCGCAGCCAGTTGCCCAGACCCTCGGCTGCATCTGGGACTTCAGACCTGAAGTCTTGGAGTTCCTGCAGCTCCTTCTCCTGGAGATGTGTGTGTCGAGCACAAACCTGTTCTTGCCCTCCCTGGGCAGGAGAACTTGCCCTACTAGCAGCCTCTCTTTGTAGCGTTGGTCCTACGGGACCTTCAGCTGCCACAAATGCCAGGTACAAGTTCTTCCCATGAACCTGAGAAAAAAAAAGGTGGGATATACTGAGGATCCACATAACCTCTGTTTCCATACAAATGACTGTTTTCTACAACCTCTTTTAGATAGCAGGCACACCCCCACACCCTGAACGCGGGATTCATCAGCATCTGAGCCATTCCCGTCAGAGCTGTAGTCATCCTCTCAGCATCCCTTCCTTGTCTACGTGAAGCACAAGGTGTTCAGATGCCACTGCAGTGTGAAGGCCCCCCAGAGGCTCCTGTCAGGCCAGAGAGATACCCCAGGACAGACACTCAGGGTTTTGAAGTCTGTCATCACTCCTCCTCCTTTCCCTTCCCACTTTGGGCTGGCCTCAAGTGTCTCAGGCTAGGGTGACCAAGGGTGGCTCTGAAGCCATAGGCTGGTCACAAGTGACTGTTGAGCAGTTCACATCTGTGCCCTCCTCAGCTAAGGCCATCACGTAATCAGAGGTGAGACAGCACTAGCATTTGGTCAGTGAAGCCCAAATCGTCACCTGAAGTGAAGCCCCCAGCAGGACTGACCCAGCATGACTGTCTCACAAGCGTCCACAGCACAGACCTTTCAACCTAGCCAGGTGAAACCCTGCCCTCTGGTATAAGGGAAGCAACTGTGCAAGTTGACAGCAGAGCAAAACAAGGCTGCTGCTTCTGACATCCACGTCAGAAGAAAGCGACTCTCATCTTCTACAAACGGCCCTCACCAACACCAGCTCCTCACCCCTCGAGGCACAGAACCAGTGCATTAGCATGATTGACTCAAAACTGCAGATAATCCTGGTCATCTCCGTGTCTAGCCACATCACTGCAACAGCCTCTCCTCACAGTAACCTTGATCCCAAACTTAGCAACACAGAGCAGTACTTCAAAATGGGCACTCACATCTCTTTGGCCACATGCACCTATTTTGTGGCTATAAACAAAGCCAATGGTCCACCTCAAACACCAAACACAAACTTGGTGTCGTTCTCAGGTCAGGCACCTTCTGTGACCCCGATTCAAGAGAGTGGTGCTTCGCCTCAGACTTGTCATGGACCACTAAGTTCATCTTTAGCACAGCTCACCTGGGAGTCCTGGAGCCTCAGGGCATTCAGGTCATTCACACTGATCTTCCGGCTGCTTCCCCCCACCTTGGTCACCACTTGTCCCACAAAAGGGGTGGTCAGCAGCTGGAACTTCCTCACTGATGGGCCCTCCGGCATCTCCAGCAGCTGTTGAGGGAGTAGCAGGTCCTTCTCACACTTGATGCCCTAGACTTGAAGGGAAGTTGCAACTCAGAAATACACAAAACCAGTCAGAGGCTGAGCTCGCCACAATCTCCTCACCCCCATATTCCCCCTCAAGTCCCTGTGGCAAAGTCTATGAAGAGAAACAGGTTCCTTTCAGGCCCAGGGGAGTGGGGGAATCTCCATCCTTGGAGATATTCCTAATTCAATCACGTAAGGCCCCGAGAAACCTGCTCTAATATTAGCTGTCACTCCACAAGCAGGATTTTGACCTGGAGATCTCCATGAGTCCTTTCCTACCACAGGTTCTCCAGGAGCCATAGAGGACCTTAAATTAGAGAGTTTAGCATCTCTCTCCTCATCAAGAAGAGCAGCTTACCTAACTCCAAACATTCCCTCAGCCACAGCCTTGGTGTCCCAGTACCAAGGAGGAACACAACCTTACATGGACATTAATGAACCAGAATCAACACAGGCCATGGTGAGCCATCCTTTTCCTTGTACAGCCACCGTGGCAAGTGCTGCTCCCCACTCAGCACTGGAATTAGCTCATACCTTCCCCTTGCTTTACCAGATGCTTGCCCCAATGACTGCAATGGCATGGGGCCAGTTAGGGAGCATTCATACGCTCTGCTAGCAGCATCTGGAATCAGAAGACTCTGGATGAGTGGGAGATGAAGCAGCACCATCCTAGAGCATCCTGTAGCTCCCTCCAGGAAGTCACGCCAGTACGTAAAGTTATTTTTGGCATGAAATCCCAGCCACATGTCACCTGCAGTTCTTCCGAGGACTTCTGCCAGGACTGGGTGTACAGGAAAGCAGGCTCCAGGACAAGGAGAGCACAGTTTGGCTTTCATCTCACAGTGCCAGCTCCCCCTACAGACTAATTCCAGAGTCCAGCACTGACCAGAGGCTCAGCTTCAAATTCCACAGCACTTGGTACAAGGCTCTGAGCTACCTGCATGTGACAATCAACAGCAATCTGCATGGTCCCCCACCAGAAGAGGCATTCTCACCTCCCGCTAGCATCTCAGCTTCTCCGCTATCTGGGCTAGCTTGGTACAGCAGCCCACGCTTATATCAGCTCAGAGCAACCGTGAAACCAAAGCCTTCAGTGCCACATGCTCCTGCCACAGCAAGGGGACATCCTTGTCCACCAGAGCTCTTAGCCCAGAAGAGGCATTTAAGCCAGCAGTCCCCTCCACAGGGCTGTAAACAGCAGCAACGTGTGGACATACCCTCAACAGAAGAAGGCAGACTGTAAAAGCCTTTATGTGCTGCAGCACAAACCAAATCCCTTTTTGGAAAAGCTCAAAAGGAAAATATTCAGGGAACATCACCTGGATCCACAACATAAATTAAGATATTACTTGGTCATACAAACTAGCTCTACCAGAAGACTAAGCTTTATTCCCATGTCTCCCAGGGCATGGGATAGTTATTCACAGAACTGTTCCAGTTTCACCCAAAACAGTTGCATATTGTGTTCAGACTCGAGTCAACAGCCAGTTGTGGATGAGGAGTCAGCTGAAGACCTGCTCCTGCAAGCACCAGCAGCAATCTGGATCCCTGGGAGCAGCATTTAGCTGCTAGACACAGGTCATCCAAGGGGTCTGCCCATGGCCCTTTGGGGCTTCCTCCTGACTATCCAGGCACTGACTTCATGTCCAGCCCCAGGACAGCCCAGAGCTCAGCCCTCAAGTAAACTCATCTCCAGAGCTGCGCAGTTCCAGTTGCAGCTGATTCAGTTCACAACCAGCTCATTGTGAGAGACCACAAGTGCTGAGCACTTTGTAGGGTTTTAATGCACATGGACCCCCAGCTGTAGCCACTCTGGGCAGCAGAGTAATGCTCTTCAAGAGGAAAGTCTGCCCTTTCCCCCAAGACACCAGAAGAACCAGAATCTGCTGTCTCTGGTCTTTTCTTTCTCTCTGTGGGCCTCTCTACTTCACCTTTTCACTTCAAACCTACTGCTGTCTCTTCCAAAATGCTCCCCACTCCAAGGAGGGAGAGGAGGATAACAAGCCCCAGCCCTCCACAGGCCATGACACTCATCTCCCCAAGAGCACAACCACTGCTCCCCAGAGCCTGTCCGAGCACTACAGGTCTGGAGCAGGGATGCAAGCCTCCAGGAGAAGCCCTCCCCATGCACGGGCTCATTTCCAGTCCTTGTGCTCAGACAGAAACCAAGCACCCGCACCGGGACATAACAAGAACCAGGTTCATCTGCCTCAACCCAGCTTCACCTACACACCCACACAGCCAGCTCACCTGTGCTTGGGGTCTGCAGCCCCATACCCTGCTGCAGAGGAAGCCCTACCATGGCTTTACACCTCTATACAAGCTCATGCAGGGACTTCAAGGTGAAGCCCTAACCCTCTGTATGCAATTAGGGGCAGTACAGAGCTCCCCATCTTCTCACACTCAGCCAAACATCAATTTGCAGCTCTCCAAAATAACTGAGCCCAGAGTTTCCACCCTATTCACACCCATGTCTCCCTAGGACAGTGGAGGCACCCATTGCACTCCCCCAGGCCCCACATTCCTGTACCCAGCCTGCAAACCACTGCCTTTCCCAGGCCCGCCCTGTGCATGCATCTGGGGAGCAGCCCATGCAGCATCTCCCTGCTCCTTCATTGCCCCCCTTCTGCTCCTCCATGCTCCAGAGCCCTTCCCCTGCCCCCAGTTCCCCTTCTAACACCCCCAGCCCCCTCCCACAGCAGCTCCACCCTCTCCATAGCCAACCTACCCACCCTCAATATCACTTTCTACACCCAAAACCCTCCCACCCACCCACTTTTATAGGGGAGGAGGACCCTTTCCCCCCCACCCCCCAGCAGGGGAGCTCCCCAGTTGGCTGCTGGGGGAGGAATGGGTGGGGTTTCAAGTGCTGGCCACACTCACGCCACCAGTTAAACAGGTGTCCAGGGACTGGTTGAACTGGGAAGGAAGCTGGGCACTCTGGGAGGAAGGTGGGGGTGCTTGTAGGAGGGCTGTGCTTCTGCTAGAGGGTGGAGGTAGCTGAGCACAGCCCTTGCTGGCAATGTGATTTTGGCTTGAGGGTGGAGTCGCTAAATGCAGCTGGGAGCAGTGAGGCTGAAAATTGCAAAACCGTGTTAGTGGGAAGACCAAAAAAGGTAAGTTGTGATGGTGTTAAAGTCTCCTGGGGAGATTTTCTCCTCTCTGCTGTGCTAGGGAGGTTACCTACTGTATGGAAAACATACTGGGTGCTTTTTCCCCTTTTGTATTAAAATCAGAGAATGGTTTGGGTTGGAAGGGACCTTAAAGACCATCCAGTTCCAACCCCCCTGCCATGGGCAGGGACATATTGCACTAGACCAGGTTGCTCAAAGCCCCATCTGACCTGACCTTGAATTGCTCCATTGCTGGGTCTGTCACTTCTGGTGTTTGTCATCGTGTGTGGGATGACCCAGTTCCTACCTACAAGAAGAGGCTCTGTGTGATTCTCTGGACTTGGAGGCAACGTTCAGTCTCCTGCAGTGACTCTTTGCTTGGGAGTCCCCAGGTCTGAGCAATTAATCTACCGATGATTTTGCCTCTCATTAGAACCAAATGTTTATTTGGAAAAACATTTCTACCATGAGGATGGTCAAACACAGGAAGGGGAACCCAGAAAGGTTGTAGCAGTTCCATCCTTGGGGATATTCAACACTTGACCAAACCCCTGAGAAACCTGATCTAGTCCCTTCTGGTTTAAATTCCCCTGTAATTCTACCATTATGAGCTCCCTAGGACAGAGCCCATTGTACCACGGCTTCTCCAGGTGCACTGCATATGTGTTCATTTACCCCCAGCCCTCTCCAAGAAGCCCACGAGGGTAGACAGAGTCAAGCAGCAGCCTTCTGGTTTTATTATCATTGTTTTATTTCCATTAGTTCTAAAGGTGTAGAAGTTATGTGGATTGGTAGCCATACTACTTCATAATATATATTTTTTTACATCTTTAAATAATTACAGCTTGTTCAGTTGGTTGGTTTCCCCCTTACAAGTAAGTGTCTGTTTTTCCATGGAACCTTCCCAGATGACCTGGGAAGCTTCAAACTTTACACATTGGGGGAGAAAAAACGCAAAACAGAACACCACCCCTGACATAGTCACAGCTTCAGTGTTATATTAAGAGTTGTTGATTGGTTTTAAAGCTCCCTTACAATATTCCTGAGCTCCTCCTGATTGTACCCTCTCCAGTCAGCCCGTAACATTGCAAGTGAGATGTGGATCTCTTCTGATCAATTTACAAAAGAAGAACTGAAGTGATTCAAGATATTGCACTTCCATAAAGAGGAAAGACATTTAGAAATGGTTAAATGACCTTTCTACCCCTCTGGCTGCCCGTCCTGCTTCTTGTCTGCTCATCTCACTCTGATGGCCACTGAGCCACTGCAAAGGTCTGGCTTGGCACCATCAAACCTTGTGCTGCAAACCCTTTGACAGCAAAATTTGCATGTGTGATTAGTGATGACCTCTAAGGGAACAAATCCTACAATTGCATTTTTTAATATGCTTAAGTGTTTTGCAGGACTGGGCCCTTCCCTCTTACTCCTCAGGGCAGGGATGGTTCTTGGTCCTGCATTTATGTAGGACCTGGCCTGGTGTGGTCCTCACTAGGTTCCTCAGCTACACTGCAATTAAATACATTCTAACAATAATAATAGCAATAATTATCTTGCCTAAGAGTTGTATCTAATTTAATTAGCAAAACAGGTTCTAAATTCTTCCCGCATTATGGGAAGGAAAGCAGAGCTCAGATGGAACCCAGAATTTTGTAAGTTGTCCCTCCTGCTAGAGTGTCCTGAAACTGGTAGCACTTTCATCCTCTCGTCCTACAAGTATCCCTTTATCTGTCACTTCTGGTGTTTGTCATTCTGTACTGGACATCCCGGCTTCTGCCTACAAGAAGGGGCTCAGTGTGACTCCTGGGCTTGTAGACAATGTTCAGTCTCCTGCAATGACTCATTGCTTGGGAGTCCCCAGGTCCAAGCAATTCATTTACCAACGATTTTGCCTCTCATTAGAACCTAACGTTTATTTGGAAAAACATTTCCACCATGAGGGTGGTCAATAGCTCTACAACAGGTTTGGGTGATTGAAAAGAACAACAGAACCAGGCATATCTGAACTTCTACTGTTCGTGGTGCAAAAGCAAGGGACAAAAGAGCTAATTTCTACCACTAAAGAGAGCCAAGTTGTCCTCACAGCCCGCAGAGCCTCACCTTCTTAATGCAAACATCTTATTCTGTTATCAGGGACCTTGTAAAGGCTCCTCATTGCATTTCAAGAATTATTTTTAAGGCTGAGAACCAGTTAACGAATCTCTGCCATGGTCATTTAGATAACTTGAGGGAGCATAAGGCAGGCTTATGTCCTGCAGGGTTTTCCCCTCTTGCGTTGCAAGCAGGCTCCTTTATGGCATCTCGGAACGTGTTTTAAGGGCAGGAGAAAAATTCAGCTGGGGGAGTTTAGCTTTGAGGGCAGTAGGAGGAGCGCAGTAATAAGGCAAGATGGACAGAGCCTCTGGGAGCATCCGTACGTAAAGAGAAATGGGGTGTATGGTTGGTCTGGACTTCAGCTCCTCTCCAGGAGGCTACCTGCTTCCCTCCCTCTCGGGTAGTCCAAGGTAGTTCTAGGCATCTCAAATGTGTGCATTAGCCAAGTGGCATCTTTGTGGTGGATGCTTGTCTGTTACAGATGGGAATTCACAGCCGGGTCCCAAGAGAGCTCAACTGCCATTTACAAAGGAATATAGTTCAAGGAGGTGGCTCACTAAAGACCTACGTGCCCAAAGAGAAATGCCTTTATGTTTTCACCCCAAATTCATATTTTTAGGTGCTATTTCTGACCTCTTCTCTGCAGCCTACCAGGCCTGAGCAGAATCACAGAATTTAATTTATTTTTATTCATGTTTCATGAATGTCTTTTCCTTGTCTGTAATTAACACTCGTGAGGCTAGACCCTGCATTAGCTCAGCAAGACAGAGTGGAAACTCTGGTGCAAACACCATCCAGCCATTCCCGTGGCCTCACTGCCATGGTGTTTTTCTCTGGGGAGTGCAGAGGCTCTGTCACCCCTCCAAAACCCCGTGAATCTGAGTTATGCAGAGCACAGGGAATGTGGAAGGGCCCAGGTCTCTACCGTGACTCCAGTCCCAGTCTTTATCATGACCAGTCCAGTTGAATCCTTCTCCTTAAAGAAGCTTTTTTATCATTAAGAGGAAAATTGTGGGTTCAAACGAAGACAATACAATGCCATTCTTTTGCTTCAAACATGTATGTGGCTTTCTTCTTCACCAAGGCATGTATCTTGGTGTTTGGGTGGAAACTCTCTTTGTTTCCACCCAACAGTGGGAGACAATTTGAGTGGAAACTCTCTTTGTTTCCGCCAAACAGTGAGAGAGAGACGATGGCACATTTGGGAGGGAGGCACAATCCCTCTTCTAGACTTTCACGTGGTAGTTCCGTACTCAAGTTCTGGATGCAGGGAGAAAAAGAGAGGAGCTGTGAAGGCAAGAAAGGTAACAGAGTTTGGGAGCGGACAGAAACAAAAGTGGAGAATCCTGTATGATGAGGTCTCCCAGAAATTCTCTGCCTGGACAGGAAGAGCTGCCCCTCCTCAGAAATGTTGATGAAAACGTCATGGCAAGCATCTGGTGAAGCACTTAGACTGCACAGGGGAGCGGTGGCATCTGCGATGCTGGAGTTTGTTAAGCACATGCTAGAGAAAGAGCAGTCAGGGCTAGGCTAGGTAGAATTGATCCCTTTGGGTAAAGGGAATGAGTTGGTGAGCTCTCAGCATCTCTTCCAACTCCATTTGCTAGGATTCACTGGTTGCCGAGAGCCTTATGGGCGAGAAAACCCACGAGTCTTGTTTAATACTCATGCATGAACGGAGTTCTGCTTCTCTTGCAGGCAAGCAAGTCTGTGCGCGTGTTTGGTAAAGAAAACCTCCATTAGAGGCTGCAGCCTTTGCTTGTTGCAAATGGTGAAATCCTAAAGGGTTAGATGTGTGAAATGGTCGTGAGCCAGCTGTTAGGGGAAAAGTGGGCACTCACAGTACAGCCAAAAATAAATGACAAGCAGATTTCATCCATGACATCAAAACCGACATAAAAGTATGCAAAATAATTAAATTAACTGTCTGAAAAGCAATGGCAGAGCGGTGTTAGAAGAGCATCTTTCACTTGCCGTGCTCTTGAATAATCTCTGAGCCTGGCTTGTAGCTATCTGTAAGGGAAGAGCCCAGCAATTTCCTCCAGGATTTGATGACCAATGTGGGTCTCCTCTACCTGCTTCCAGAAGGTTCCTGCTTCCAAAATCCCACATTGACTTTGGACAGACCTTCTCCAGGCTCAGCCAACATCCTTTTGGAAACACAGTCCCGTGATTTTGTAATGATAAATAGGAAAGGAGTTACTATTAAATACAGACATTCATTAGCTTTTCAGAGCCATCTAGGAAAATGAAGACAATGCTCTAGATGTGTGAGCTGAGGATGTGTGTGTGGGAGGGTCTTTTTTTTTTTTTTTTTTTTTTTTTTTCTCTACCTTAGATCATATCAAATCTACTAAAGCCACCACAGCATGTCTAGCGAAGTCTGTTCAACAAACTGTTCTGGACCTGGCTCCATTTGGTGGCAGATCACTGAACCGGGGTAATGAGAAGATGGTGACATTTTCTTCTGGTCAGGAAAAGAACAGATGATGATTGAAGAAAGAAAGTGTCTCTGCTCCACCGTTGTCTGAGTCTTAAATGCCAGATATGTTTAAATAAACAAAACTCAAGAACTGTGTCTGCGTTTCTGGATATTTCATAGAAGGTGGTGACAATCAACTAGAGAGGCTCATTTAAAGTGGGAAAAAAAGGCTTCAAATCCATACTTTGAGATTTGAGTCTTCTCTGTTTGTTTCACAAGAGCTCTCATACACCTCAGATAAATCCTCTTTACCTCTTTGCTGGAACATCTCACAAGGGGAGAGAAGGCAGAAGAGCAGGGGAGGTGGGAAACAACATTGACTTGATGATTACATGGCATCTTCTTCATCTCTCAAGAGGATCAGCCTGAAGTTCATGGGTGGAAGACCAGGTTATGCAGTTATGATGTCCCCATGGTTTTCAGCTAACACCAGGCTGTTCCAGGAGTCCTGTTTGGAGCTGGTTTGTGGAGACTGGCTGATAGCTGACTGGTAAGCCTGCGGAGAAAGCTTCAGAGCTGAAATCGCAGGGTGAATAGATGATCCATGTCCGGACATGGCAGAGACTGAGAATGCCTACAGGAAAAGAAAAATCTGTGAATAAAGCTTCAAACCACTGAGGACCATATGAATCCCTTTAGGGGGAGCTGGTGTTAATGTAATAACATGTCTGTGGATTTACTGTAGAGATGCAGATCGCAGCTTATGCATAATACTTTGGACAGGCTCTTTTCTTCTCATTGTAGACCTTATTCTTTCCTACTACAGCATACAGGGCATCTTGTTCTCTTCTAAATGTCAGAAATGATAATTTTACCTCCCAAGGCTCGAGATTTCATTGGCCTTGGGCTCTGCTAGCTTTCACACGGCCTCCTGTGGATTGCAGGAGACATTAACAGTGCTGCAAAGCACTGCAGGTGCAGGATCAGTCCAGCACAACACTCAACCACATATTCTTTCTCCCGGGAGAAAACTGAAATTCCCTGTATGAACCCAAAAGAAGAGCAACTGTCATATATCGCTGTCTTTTGGTCGCGTTGTGCGATGGGGATCGTTAGCCAAGGCAAGCGTATTAAACCTCCACACAGATCAGCTTCCAGGTCTGGGTGTTGTTCAGCAGGATACGCACTTTGTGTGGATGCAGTGCTGCTCCCAAGACATCTAGTGGTGGACGTGGTACGGAGCACACCGCTTTACCCTGCAGCAATCTGCCCTCGTGCTTTACCTTTGCAGGGACTCGACTCATTCAGTTGGGACTGTGTGAGTTTATTCTCCTCACCCTGCATTTCTGATATCGCTCAACACGCAGCCAGCCAGTGCAGAGAAAGTAGAGTAATATTGCCAAGTTTTCCCTTGCTCAAGACAGATCAAATAAAATCAAATCATAAAAAGAGAATGGGCGTTTTCTTGTTATGGGACCTATATAGCTGCCCAGCTAGAAGGAGTTTCATGTTTTCAACAAAGCTGCTGCTTCTTGCCAATTCAGAACTGCTACACATCACTAAAAAGCTATATTGTGCTGTAGACATGGTGACAAGAATGTGGGGTTTTGTCCCATCCCAGAGGACAGATCTCTCACTGTGAACTCCTAGACCCCTGGGTTGAAAAAGGGCAGCCTTTTTCCACAGAGCTTTTGAGGATGTTCTTCTCACCATGTCTACCGTCCTAGTTACCTATCTTTGTCCCGCTGCCAGCATCTCCCCTCTGTACCTGAGAAATTGGGCTGGGGTGCCCGTAATGAGATGAAAGCCCAGGTTCTGTTTTTATGGGGCGCATTTCCTCAGTGGTCGTGGCACTGCTGCTGCTGCTGGTGGAGCTGGTGGTCGGGGTAAGACTCTCGCTGCTGGATGGACCTGTGAGAAAGCAGATGGTAAACCAGGCTCTTCCCAAAGCCCTTTCAGTACAAAGCTCTACCCACTCACCAAGAAGTTAGTGTGGGTAAAAATAAAAAAGTAAATAGTAGGAAGGGCTTTGTTACTGCTGAAAGGCATTCAGACATCCCCCATTTTTGAAGAATCAGCCCGTTTTGTGGTTGGGTGTCTGACTTACAGGGCATGGTGGTCAGAAACACAAGTGCACACACATATACACGTACAATAAAGTCCCCCATGCAACACTTACCTGCTGGTGTCTTTGTTTTGTTAAGGTTCTTCGGCTTGCGCTTCCTTGTCTGAATGCCCTCTTTTCTCATTGCTAAAGGCCTTGGAACCTATGGACCCAAACATAAAAGAACATTGGTTTCTGTATGTCCATAAGGTCATCTAGGAGAACATGATTCCAGCTCTGGCTTGTAGGCTCCATGAAAACCAGCTGATTTAATAGAAAGCAACAACGAGATGGAGCCTAAATTCGCTGGTCAGCACTGCTGTGTGAAGAGAGATGTCGGAATTACAAGGTGTGCATCCAAATGGGAATAGATGGGGTTTTGACACCGTAGGTATTGAGTGTTTTACAGCTCATCTGTTTCTCTTTCCTGTTGAACTCAGAGCAGAAGACACCTTTCTGGCTAATATCTGCTTTCTGGAAAGGTACCAAGCCTGTGTGGGGAGACCTCCCTTAGGAACTGATCCCACTGAGGCAAGTCACCCTGATAGTCAGAAACATGCTGGGATTTCTAGGAAGAATTGTTGGGTTAGGTAAGGCTTCCCCTCACCCACCTTGTCTTCCAGCTTTGACCTGCCTCTCATGAGTGCTCTTCATCTGCTCTGAAGCACTGGACTTCATTGAAAGCACGGGTGTGTATACAAACCCTGTGAGTAGCAATGAGAAGTGGAACTGGGGTTTGCTACTAGGCAATTGCCAGGGTATTGAAGGCCTCTGTCTCTGCCATGGGGGTGGCTCCGTAGCCACTGACTGTTGGGAGGAGCACTGGAGATTTGCATCTTGAGGTCCTGCTATGCCTTGGACTCAAACAGGACTCTTCTGGGTATATCAGAGGTGATGTAGATACACGAAACCTCCACTGACAGGAAGAGACTATCTGGACACCCATGCAAGAAAAGTCATTTATCAGTCCCATGACAAGCCTACAGCCAAGTCTTAGCTGGAATCTGGCACCCCGTGTGGAGGAGCTCAGCCCTTCTTTGTGCTTCTGACTCAGATTTTTCACTGAAGTGCCTGAATTTAGGAAGGAAGAATCTGGACCTAATTTTATTGGCTTGTAAGACTCTGATGCAAGAGGTACCTAATTAATATGTGAGAAATGCCCTGCATGCATCACACCTTGCCAATATAAACATGATGCAATGTTGAGGGGGGCTAAAGCGCAGAGGGACCAGCAGGAAAAACAGCTCCAGGAGAGCACGGAGTTGTGCCAGGAACCCAATCCCCAGCTTGGTGCTATCGATACCCTCCCTGCAGAGAGTAGAGATCAATGAAGGCGTTACCCCATGGAGCTTCATGTAGAGTCCGCAGGCGTTACAGACGGGCTCTCCCTCGGCGTTTCTGCGCCAGAGCGTGGTTGTCGTCGTGTGGCAGTTGGCACAAGAGAGGCCGACGCGGCGGGAAGCCGACTGTGAGGAAATGCAGAGGAAGAAAAGGCGTCAGCCCTACACTGCTACCACCAGCAGCATCTCAGATCCCAACGAGCTCACTCCAGCGCGCCTCGGGTTTTCATCTCCTCTTGCCTCTCTAATTTCTCTGTCTTTTTCTCTTTTTGCGTTGCTGCAGCCGATAACACAACTGCCTTTTTCTTCCCCTCTCGTCTTTCAGCTTCTGCTCCACTGCCTTTCCACTGCCTCCAGCCTGCCAGGGCTGCACAGACATCTCAGCTGTCCTGGAGCATCTTAGATGATGCCAGAGACATCACCTGAACAGAGACCCAAGTCTCCAGCAGGTCTAGTAGCAGCTTAGAGACCCACTGCACATGCACACACACCTACACTAAGGTGTCTGGATCTCAGACCGTCCTGCCCTTTCAGGCACCCAAGCACTTCACCTTCCAAGCATCATGGCATATCCCCAAGAAGATGTTATCAATGCCATGAATGTTACATACTCCTTGCTGGCTTTGCGTGATGTTGCTCGTGTGGCTTGAGGGGGAGATAAGAAAAAGAGTGCTTCCAGCAGCATCGTCTTCCTAAAGATAAAGAGGGATAATTAATAAGAATCCCCACTAATGAAGCAGTGCAGGGAACAGGCCTTTTTGAGGTTCCCATTCTGCATGAACTGGTTTAGCCAGGCTCAAAAAGCCACAGGAAAAAGACAGTGGGCTTGAAACCGTATAAAATACAAGTTTTGAGCTTGGAAGCAGTGTGGGAGGTGGAGGAAGAAAAAGCCACATCCTCCATGCCTGCCTGACTCTTCCCAGCATCCTTCAGAGCTCAGGTCTTTAGAGGCTGAGAATAAAGTCTGGATGGGCTGGGGTCAAATTCCCTCTCTGCTTGCCGGTAAACTGGGGACTGAACAGAAGTGCTAGAGCTGTGTGAAGATGCCTCGTTCTCATGGTGCCTGAAGAGGAGCCTATAGGGAGGAGATCCTGTGGTCTTGGACATCTCACCAGCTCTGCAGACCTGAGCAGCATAGCTGGAAGCTGTGCGATGGGGTGAAACCCTGGGAGATAAGGACCTGGCAGCTACCAGGGATTTCCAAGGTGACCATTGCCACAGCTTTCTCTGTGTCTTCTCCCTCATTATGAACAGGATCAGTTAATCTACAGCTGCAGGACAATCAAAATTGAAATTCAAGTACTTCTTAAGACTTTGAAAGCTGGAAACCCCTTTGGTGCAAAGTAACCACTCTTTTTTAGTTGTAACCTCACCATGTATTAACATCAATCATTGGCCTTTGTAAGTGGACTGAGAGCTTAAAAGAGAGCTTGCAGCAAAGGCAAAGATCTTCCCTTGCAGGGCTCTCTGGCATATCTCAGTGTCCAAAAAAAAGGGGTTACACAGTGAGAGATTCAACCAAATCACTTATGCTGAGTGTATTTATTCAGGTCAACCAATTGTCATTTCTTTAACCACACTCCTACATTGCACCCCTAGATACATCCTCCTTTTCTTCATGGAAATTCTCTTCGAGAAGAAAAAGCAGGCATTTGGTCATTTTTGCAAGATTTCCAGATTGTCAGCTGCTCAGCCAGGTGACAAAAGTGCATGTACAGATCTGGGCAGCTCATGCATATTTATATTTCTCACACGGTTTTCCAAGCCTTACCCCAAGGCTGTGCGGCGTTAATGGCATGCATTGCTGCTTGCTGTAAAAGACCGAACCTGGTAGACAATGGGGCGTTCCTGACTCCACAGATAAGCCCAAGGATAACCTGTGGACCAGTAAATAAAAGAGGGCAAGGGCCTGGATGCCAGGTGGCGGACGCTGCCTGGCGCCGTCCGTGCGGTGTCTAGGAAAAGGTTTTCACAAGAGGGCGCTGGGTGGCTGCGGCTGGTGGCAGCGCTCAAGCTGCCAGTGTCATTTTTGATCCTTGCAGGGGATGGTTGGGCTTGAGGACGGACAGGTCTGAGCAATGCAAAGGGCAGGGCAGGTTGGGGATGGGAACTCGTGGGAGGCAAATAGTGAGGAAACGTGGCCTCAGGGATGGCTCGCTGGCTTATTTCTGCCTGAGCTCATGATGGACCTGTGTCCCTGGGGCACAGATGACAGACCTTCTCAAAATCCCTCACCAAAGCAGGCAGGGATGAGCAGGGTATCAACACTGAGATGATCCCATCCCTCAGGTTCCTCGTGCACACCCCATCCTGACCCTATGGATTTTGGGGCGCCCTGACCTGCCCCACAAGCTCTGCTTCAGCTCTCCCAATGGAGCCGTGAGCAGGGTATCCAGAAAAGGTGGGCAGTCACCATGAAGTGCAAGGGGTTCCCCAGCAATGACCAGGGAATAAAAACTCTAAGGGTGAGAGAAGATGGACTGGTAGTGTGGTGGAGCTAAAAAGGGTTTCCATTTGTCCTAGTGTACTTACAGAGATACTAAGACAAAGACTGGCTTTTGCTAAACCGACGCCATGGTTTCTGCCCCTGTGTCTGTAGACCCTTCCACTACCTGACCTGGGTGTCTGCAGAACTGGTCTGGACAGTACAAGGTCTTGCAGTGTACCAAGCATAAGACAATCTGGCTTATTTTGGAAACCTGGACCAAAACCACCTAGGTTGGGCAGATGGGGACCCAAGGAGTCAAAACACCCCTGGCATCTCCACCTAGCCAAGAGGTGGTTTTTTGCCCCAACCTCGCACGCAGCCTTGCCCCATATACATTGTGTGATCTTGACTTACCAGCCTCCTCTGAGGTTTGAATAAGGGCCGGTTGATGCCGTTCATCTTGTGGTAGAGCCCACAGGCGTTGCAGAGGTAGTGCCCCGTGCCATCTCTCCTCCAGAGTGGGGTGGACATGGCCCCACAGTTGACACATTCTCGCCCTTCTGAATAATCATCAAAAAATTCTGCTGCCATGATGGGAGAGGAGGGAAAAGGCTTGGTTAATTAGGCGGACATAAATTTAATCTCTGATTTGGTTCTCAATTTAGCCCAGAAGTGACATTTCAAGAAATCACAAATATTCAGATTTTATAGGTTGCAAGAAACTGCTCTTCCTTTCTCCAGGAAGCCTCTGGGATTATTGGGAAGAAGAACCCCTTTCCCTGCCATACAGTGTTGGCTGCAGGACCTCTATGGCAGCAGGGATGTGCTGGGACAGGGATACAGGGAGACAGAAATAGAAACCTTCCCTTCTGCTCTGACGTTATCCAATTTTCAAGATTGGACACAGCCAGGGCAAACAGATTGGGGCAGGCAAACAGCCGTGTTTACAATCAAGACAAATTGCCCGCGACCGCGGACAAACACAAGCCTGGACCCACAAAGCAGAACCGCGCAGAGATCAGACACCTGACCGAGCATCTCTCAACAGGGCTCAGGCAGGTGTGGGCAGGGAAAGCCATGCACCCTGCTCCCCCACAGGACTGCTCCTCACCCAGCCCGTCCCCTCTGCAGAGGGGAAGGGCTGCAGAGAGCCGAGGGGGAGGGATGTTCATGTGCCTTCACCCTATTCTCTGCAGAAGCATCTCCTGAACTACAGGAACCAACGCGTACAACCCCAGCTCAGGCTGTCAGCTAACAGACATCATTGGGCGTTCGTGTGTGTCGGAGACTCAGCTTTTGCTGCAAATCTCCGTCACGCTTGATGTCACCCTCCAGAGCTTGGTGCATTCACCCACTATGTTCCCGCTTCATCCTCCACCAGGTGAGGACAACTGCCCTGGGCTGGGCCAGTCCAATCTCTCTGGCTATGGCAGGTCTGTATCCTCTGCAAGGCGGTGCAGAGGTCAACGCAACGCACCTCGACTGCGTCGTCATTTGGAAAGACAGGTCAGCTCACCGTTGGGTACAATGCCCTCGAGAAGCCAAGACTTTCACCTAATAATATATGAGCATAAGCTGTAGGCCTTGCCGAGATGTAAATACAGCTGCATCCAGATGGCATGGCCCTTGAAAATGCGTGTTGCTGATGGTCATCCCACCCAGAGGTTATCAGCTATTGAGTTCATCTCAGGGATGTATTTCTTCTGTTACAAAACCATTCCTTCCTGCACATGGACACACCCTGTTGTGGGCACCAAAAAGGCAACACTACATGGCAAAATAATTGGGGACAAGAAGAAAACAACAAATGACAGCAAAGGGCTCCGTTACTTAGCATAGGCTGGGAATAAACAAGGCTGCTGAAAAAATTCCCAACTGCAGTGCACAGGAGATGTTTGGAGGATGGTGGGACCTTTGCATTGAGACCTTCAGCCATCAGAGCCCAGCATAACATTAACTCTTAAATGTGCAGCTTGCTATATTTTGTGCTTGGCCACCTGCTTGTTATATGAGTGTCTTTAGCTTTCTGCTGGAAGACAATAGTTTCCCAAACAGCCAACCAACAAAATTTGGCTTCTTGCTGTTCTGTGTCTCAATCCCATGTGGATTCTCTCATATCCGATAAGGGCTATGTTCAAACGTCAGCTCTATTTTCTCCTTGCTCCAGATTATTTTTGGAAAATCTGTAGGAAACTACATAACCGTGAAGCAACCAAAGGATTGCAAAATTACTAAAGTAGCGCCAGTAAACAAAGAGAAAAAGATTCACTTGAGCCTAATTCTCCCTAGAAAACCAGGCTAAAAATGGCAAGAGATTACACGATATGCCCATGGGGAAATACTAGAAACCAGTAAATGAGTGTACCCAAGGGGCTCTGGAGCCAGAAAAGAAGGAATCCAGTATCATCTCAGCAGCTTAGGAAAATCTCATTACCTTTGAGCAATTCTGGTGTTTTAGGAAAGATGATTTTTGTACACGTGGATTCAGTGATACTGCAACCACAATGCCTTACTTTCCCCTTTAACAATCACCATTGAGTCACAACCAAAATCTAGATCAAATAAACTTCCTTTGAAAATATTAGGGATTGGGACAGCTTGTCAGGAAAGAACTCATTTCCTTGAAAAATCTCAAGAAAGGAAAGCATTTCACTGCTTTTTTCATCTTAGAAGTTGTTGAGGTTTTTGATTATCATTTTCCAATGAAAAAGCCAAGTTATATTCACAGTAACTTTTGTCCTGTGAGAACACCCTTTCTTCTTTGAAAATAATTCAATACAAAGTTGTTGACGTAATCCAGGGACAATTTAGCAGAGCAGCGATAGTCCAAAGGTAACAGTTAAAACTCTTGACAGGAATAAGTTGTATCTGTGACTAATTACAAAATATAATCTTTCCTGGAGACTTTTTCACCAGATAATCAAAATCTGAAAGTTTTTAACCACAGAAAGAGGAGAAAATTCCTAACAGTGCCTCAGAAATGTTGGAGAAAAAGTTGGACTGACTTTTGAGTAAGAAGGTCCCTCAAAATGGGTATGATAAGAAGAAATGCCAAGCATGGGAATACTTTTGTTTTTAGAAGAAAAACAGGATGTGGACTTGAAACCAGGCAAAACGTAAGTCTCTTATTTTCTGACAATAACCAAATTTGCTACTGAATATTGAGTGTTGTTTCTTAAGAGTTTATGTGACACCTATCTCCACTGTCCACATTATTTTCCACTATTGGTTTGTAATTGGACATCTAAAACCTCAGCACAAAGCAGTCTTGAGGCCCACTCCCTTTGCTCTCCTTTTTCATCTGTATTTATTTGGGCTATATTCTTCACTTCTTGTTTCGGGGGTGCTTTATTTTTTTCAGTTTCCATAGGATTTGGACTGGAGCTTCTCTCTTGAGGGACTTTCACTGGTTTAAGTTTCAAAAAACCCTCTTCTGCTTCTGTAGTAATAACATTTGTGTGATTTTCCCCTCCCAGCTGCAGACAAAGGTGATCCTTGTGAAAGTTAATAAACAGGAATCACTGGTGCTTGAGACGGGGAAAGAACAGACTTTGTTCCCAGCGCACACTGAGGCTCCACACAGTGGGTGGCTCTCTCTAATCACAGCCCTCATGGGGCGATATCAGATGGGTGCGTCCCCTGTGTGCACCACCCAGTGCTGAGTCAGAAGATGACATCTCCAGAGTGCAACCTCATTAAAAGCATTCCTGGAGCCCTGTCAGGAGCAGAGGGAGCTCCTTGACCTCAAGAGGTGTCACCTGGAGGAGAAATGTCCTCTCCTGCTTCAAAGTATGCTTGATGATGGCAGAGGATGTGTCTTGGACACTGCTGGATACTGGCTCAGAGAAGATGACGTAGGCTTAGTGCATGCCCTTCAGTGAACGAAGGGCCTTTGGGCCCCAGTGGAGAAGTGGAAGGCAAAGGACTGTATTTCCTTCTAAAAGAAGAATTCACAGCATCGCTGAACCCAGAACTGAAGTTGCTGGGGGGATCTTTCTGAGCTGACCTTCTGGCCACACAGCTGAGACATCCCAGCCACTCTTGAAAGCCTGAGGGTCTACAACATGATGAGAAAGTTGCACCTGAAGAGCTGCAGGCCATGCGATTTGACGTGGATGGGTGTCCAAGACCTAGGAAACGCAAGGCTCAGAGCCCACAGGAACTGTAATCCACCAGCAGGCTGAGCTATATTGGGCATGGAGGTCACTGGGCTTCAAGTGCATTAATTGTTTAATTTGCCATTGTTATTAATAATGGGGATTAAGGAGGCTCCCCGGGAAATAGCAGCAAAGTGTTTTCTTGGCTTCCGTCTCGGGGCTGGAGCTCTAAATCCTGGCATTATGAGATCCCCTGACACTTATTCCTTGTACTTAGCAGCCGGGAAAGGAAACGTTTATTCAGGCAGCAAATTGCCCGAGCAGCTCCCGGAGGGCCCTGAACAATGAGGGGGGAAGGAAAGGCTCCCCCAGTCGCACTCAGGGCAATAATTTCCGTTTCGTGGCACAGGAGCCGCTGCCTGATAATGGAGATTTATGGGTCCGTCCGGTGACCTCTGTAATAGCCTTTCTGCTGGAAAGATTTACTTGCTCTCCCAAAGCCAGGTATGGCCAGCCCTGGGACAGGGTTGAGGAAAGGGTAACGTTTGCTGGTTAGGCTGAGAAGGACACCAGCCCATGACTGGAGTAGCTTCATGTGTGCTGAATGGCCTCATCTTCCTCTTTGAACATACAGCTCCCCAAAAGTGCCTTTGCCTAGCCCTTATCTCAGATAATATCAGTCTTGGGATCATTCCGTCCTTTTTATGGGTTGAGTCCCCACCATTGATTAAAGCCGATGGCCTTCTACTTAATTCTTCAAAAGACCCTACCTTTAGACCATCAAGGAACTTCTCACACGAGAGCAGATCATGAAATCTTGCTGAATGACCCGGCCGGTGGAGAGGATGGATTGGGTCCTGTCCCTATCCTGGTCACCAGCTTGCTGTGTAAAAGGAGATCTTTTTCCCCTCACACCTACTGTTTATGAGGAGTGCAAGGTCCCCAGGGCAGGAAATGTCACTTGTGTGTTGCACAACAACCTCCTAATCTTGGGTGAGGCCTTGAGTATGCTAATGTCAGAAATACTTTCCACAATGGGACATTCAGTCCCCAGGGAGCCAGGAGTAACTCCTAAGTGGGGCATTGGGGTCTGGTAGGAAAAAAACATTTGTGGATATGGCTCTTCATGGCTCTTAGTCATTGGGAGTGGTCCTTCACATCCACCGCCAGGTCCACAGAGATCAATGGGTACAGACAATGCAGGGCTCAGCCGAAAGCACATCTGAGCACGCCCAGCTAGCCCACACCTACAGGCACTTTTTCCAGCATGGCTAGGACATGACAGCATCTCTGACCAAGGACACTCCCCACCCAAAGTCTGAGTACTTTTACCTTCCCAACCAGGAGGATCAGATACCCTCTTGCAACCAAATCAGCTGGGGATCAGGGGGAGGTTGCCCAGGGCTTGAATCTGAAGAGTGGCTCAAACAACTGCCTTTCCTGGGTCTTTCCACCAACTCTGCCAACCCCAACTCTGCCAGCCTGACAGTATGTCCGTTCCTAGGTCCAGACCTTCTGGATTTATTTGGGCTTTTCTTTAACAACACTACAGCTGTTAACCTTGGAGAGATCTTCCTGATCATATAAACCTGATGGATCAGGACAAGAAAAGCCTCTTTGATACATTTTGAATCCTTCAGTTCAGAGCCAGCTGTTTATAAGTTTCTGTTCCCAAACCAGCCTCTAGAAGAGGACAAAGAGTCCTCCCTGCTCTGGTTTGGAGTCAGACCCTGCTGCATGAGAAACAACGAGGTTGTGTCTTCTGCCTGCCAGCTCCCTCCTGCCTTCATCCCCTCTGGGTGAAGAGGAACGGAAAGAGACTTCCATTAATATAGCACTGGAGTTTGTTTACAGCTGGAGGGATATTTGATATCAACATTTCCCCCTACAGAAGTGTCTTCTCAACCCAATGAAGAAACTCAGCAAAGGACAAGCTGTCCTTCAAATGCAGCCAGGCACTTACAGGCTCTAAACAGACCCTGAGAGGAGTTTTGTCCGCAGAGAAGCAGTTTCCTAAAACAATTTGTTATGATAAGAGGTGAGAGCCACAGTCCTGTTTATACATGAATCCTAAATGGACTCTCAGGGGCACTCGCAGCTGAGGCAAAGGACATTGTCCCCTCAGACACATGAACACCCTGGGATCCCACCCAAGACACTCTCACCTTCTGCTTCAAGGGACAGCCATGACAGCATGGCAGGAGAAAACAGTATTTGCCATTCCCAGCTGCTCAGGATGTTTTGTCCCAAATCCCAAGATTGTTTCTGTTAAAAAGTGACAGTGTGGAAATCCTTTCTACAGTTCAAGCCTTTAGGGGTCCTTTTAATAAGTATTTTGCTGCAGCTACTGGAGGTGAAAGTCACATCTTGTATGTCTTTTGAATGGGTTGAGATGCTCCCACGAATTGCATGACTCCAGAAGCTGAAGTTTAAAAGGGAAAAACCTCCACTGAAAGGTTTCTGGTCAGACCACAGCAGTTGAAAGTGCTGGTTGGTCCAGTACCGTGGCAGAGCAGGGCTGAACTGGAAAGGAAGACAGCAGCAAAAAAACAAGGAGAGACAAAAGTAGAAGGGGCCGGGAGTAACTGTATATAAAAGAGCCCAAATTTATGCATGGGAGAGATCTGTAGCCAAAAGAAAGCTGTCAGTGAACCTTTCCTTGTTTGACGGGGACATCGTCAGCTTGACACACAGACTGGGATCAGAAAGCTCATGTGCATTATCTTGTCCTTCAGCTAATGGAGCCGAGGGTGCTTCTGCAACAACAGGTTCTGCCCATTGGCTTTCTCCCCCCTCCCTCTTCTCTGCCTGTTTCCCCTCTGACAGAATTTGGGGGTAATTCATCCAGGGCCCCACTATTTTAGAGACTAATGGGACCTAGACATGGGGAGAGCAAGACAGCGCCTGTCTGAATGGTGCCTGTCACTGGGGTGGTTGCTAGTGGGAATGTGGCTCCCTGCTCTCCTCTGATCGGGATTACCAGAAGACATCACCTGTGTGATTGCTGATCTGCAGGAAATGGAAAAGCATGTAAATTCCCTATGCTTAGCCAGAAACACAGTTTCAGGCAAAATGCATCATTGTACGTCTTCACAGAAATGGCTTGATGCTGTCCCAGCATCTTTTGGGGTTTATCTGACATGTCTACGATGGAGAAAATGGTTGGTTACTCAGTTGGCTGCCCTAGACCCAACAGCTTTTCCCCAGCAAACCTAAAGACCCTGCTTATTGCTTAGGAAACGTTCAGCCTACAGTTTGGCTGAGCCACATGCTGCTTTCAAAAAGCCAAAGAAAACTGGGTTTTTTCTTGCTTCGTGAAACTCCACAGTGAGACTGTTCCTGTGCAACCCTTCCCAGGCCAAATGTTTCACGTCAAGGCAAAGGGAACATTGCGTCCCTCCCCTGCAAAGTTCCCTCCTCTGTCTGCGGCAAGCCAAGGTCTGTGGCACACACCATTGCCAACAGCCAAGAATACTCCTTTCCTTCGTGGATATGTTTTCCCCGCTTTGAAGGACGATGGAGGTAGAAGCAGCCAAGGGACCAGCTGAAATCATGTGCAAGAGGGACACGACGGGAAGGTTGGTCAAATCCTGGGCCTGGATTTGAGTGCAGTCTTGGCTTTGCAACAGGCTTCCCTTGAGCAAGGCTTTTCATCTCCCCGCAACACTGTTCCTCCCCCATGAGAAGGAGCAAAAGCTCTTCCCTTCCTCACTGGATGGGGGGGCAACAAGGCAACTTTCAAAGGCCACAGTCATAGATGTGGAGACAAGCAGTGGATGGAAGAAGGGTGGGTGGAAACGGGCTGGATTCCTCTAAAGGAGATTCAAACAAGCTGCCTGTTTTGGGAAGGGGCAGGAGATACTCCTGGGGGACTGGCCAACCTGGTTGCTTGGAAAAGCACACCAGAACCACCAGACCCCCAAACCATCAAGCCTAATGGTTGTACCAGGGCTGACTGGAAAGACTGTTGACCCACACACTGAAGTACCATGTCCCACATCCAAAAGGCACAGAGTCTGCTATACAGGAGACACGCATGCAAACATCCCCAAGGATGTAGGGTGCTTTTGGTCAGAGCACTTGCTGGCCACCCCTTTGAGAGCAACGTGGTGTCTGACAGCAACTTCTGCTGACTCTGTCAAATGGTGCGTGAGCAAACTCCAAGGTCTGCTTTCTTTTGCTGGGATGCACACCTGATCCCACCCACCAGGGTGACCTCCCCTTTCTTACTCCTACTTAGAATTCTTACACTTGTAAATATCTGAGACTCTTCTGATAAACAGGAGATTCCTCTGCTTTTCGACTGTCCAAATATTTTTTAACAAATCTTAGATTAGCACGGAGACCCCAGGCAATGGCCAGGACGGAGCCATCCACCGCCTGGCGTCTACTTGGCAGAAGGCACTTGGAAATGGTCTTTCTCTCTTTTGACAAAGGAAAAACAGCTGCAGCATTATCCTCCTTGAAATACATCCCATCTCTAAATGGACGTGCCCTGTCAGAGGCTTTTCTTTGATGACTGCAGGGAAAGGGATGATGGGGAAAAAAATGTAGAGCATCAGAAAATCTTGGGGTTTGCAATGCCATGTTCCCACCTGGGCAGCTCTTTCTGAGTTGGGCACAGGCAATGGATCATGTCTGATGTACCCACAGGGGACCACAAGCAGGTGTGCTATGGAGGCATGCCAAGCTGCTGCTCCATGGCTGAGCCATGGGAACCGGCCTTATGTCTACTGGGTAACTGGTGAACCGGGGCCAGCTACTGGCTAACTAGTGAACCCTAAGCCCACCTAGCAGAGTCTGGACACGTTCAGATGCTGTTGGACCCCAATCTACAGTGGTCACATCCAAAGCGATTCCCAGGACCTGCACCAGGAGATGTTTGAGTCAGGCTGAGATGGTCTGTGCTCGGATCGTGCCGGGGGCTGCACTGATGATTGAAGAGTAGGGTCTGTTGACTTCCCATGGCTGAAATCTTACAGCAGTTCATCATCAAGCGTAACACAGCCTTCGTGGGCTCTTGGCTCGCTCGGGCTCCTACAGAGCAGCTGATGAGCTGAAACTCCTTAAACTATGGGAACCAAATGGTCTGTGGTCGTATGTCCTCTGTCTGTCTGATGGTGACCATCTCTCTGTCTGTAGAGGTGACTGCCAGCACCCAGGTGGACCAAAGCCAGGGCCAGCTCTGGGCCCAGGGAAATGGGTGCTGTTTGGGATCATCACAAGGACATCAGCTGGCCAGATGTATGCAGGCAACAGAGCCAAACTCTTCTCAATAGTGGGAGAAGGCACAAGGGGACGCAGCACAAACCGCAGGCTGGGCATTAGGAAAAGCGTTGTCATTAGGAGGTGGGGAAATTTCCATCCCTGGGCTTTTCCAAGCCTTATCCAGGTACGGCCACAGCTGACCTCAGCCACTACTAGTGCTTGTCGTCCTTCAAGCAGGAGGCTGGACTGGAGGTCATCCAACCTGCATTTCTGCAATCCTGTGGCTCCAGAAAATCTCCTTCTTTTTTTTTTTTTTCCCCCAGACTGGTGCAGATCAGAAGGAAAGACATTTATCCAAGTCAAATGGGCATCATCCTGCTTGTAGGAATACAATTAATTGTATTATTGCTGTCATATATGTGCATGTATTATACATGTATGTGTACATATATATATATGTATATATATAAACATACAAATTTATATATGTACACATATACCGTGTCCTTAAGAATGCCATTGTAGCAAGCTGGGAGTCATCTCTAATCAATTCTCTCTGGTTTTGCTGTCAGAATTATTATTCTATGGCTACATAGAACATAGCTATACAGAATTGTGAGTGTGTATATATATTTATATATACATGCACAAATATAACACACAGAGACACACACACGCACATATATATATATTAAAAAACTCCTCTCTCTATAAAACATATATATACCATGTGTAGGAATATATGAAATATATGAAAGAGGGTATATACTTCTCCACGTGTCTAAGCCCTCTCTGAGCATGACGGCACTAACCAATACTGACCATCGTGTGCATTTCCAAACCCCTGCCCCGGTTTTCTGCAGCTCACTAATTTAGAGACAGGCTCTGACTCCAATTTGGAGGTGTTATACTGATAAATCTCACTCAGAGGAGTTACACCAAAATAAGTTAGGCCAGATCCTGGCCTCCCTACGGGACGCCAGCCAGGGACAAACAAAAAGGTGTTTCCTACAGTTCATCACGTTGTAGGGGACAGTCAGTTTGTTTAACCCCTGGCCCTTCTCTTTTCCTCTTTTATTAGTTATTCTGAACGTTAAGTCAACTCAGCCCCCGAGCAGGGCGGGAGGATGGAGCGATTCTCCCCGGCTGCCGATAAAGCATCTGCAAAGGTCAGTTCACTCAGAAACTACAGCCCAGGCCAATAAAACGGCAGGTACCAAACTTATCAGGACAACATATAACTTGCAGTTTTTCTAACTCAATTGATTGGACTTTTTATCTAAAATAACAGGCATTATAAGATAGGCGAAAGTCAAGATAAGGAAGAAAATCGAGTAGGTCTTGAATCACGATCAGCATGGGGACAGGTTCAAACTCCCACACCTGCCCCGGAGGAATCAATGAAAGTTTCTTGGCGCCGTCCACTCGTTTTGAAACGCTGCTAAAGTTGAGTGAACTTTGAGACCGCGGCGTTTATTCTGTGATTATAATTAACTTGCTCACCCGTTGTTATCGATTTTGCGTGAAGGGAGGTGACAGAGTCTGACTGGGATGTTGGTTTAGGAATAGAAATGGCTGGGGAGGTCAGGCAGTGGGGCAGGTAGCCCTGCTGGAGTGAGACCCTTCCCTGGCTGGGGGCAAAGGGAAGGGGATTCAAGGGGGATTTCACCCTCCTGCTTGTGATTCTACTTGTTCTGGGAACTGGGAAAACCCTCGAGGCCAAATCTTCACATCCAGAGGGTCGAGGTAAATCACAGCATCAATGGTCTGCTCCATTGAAGCAATGAAACACCAAACATAAGAAGTCCCTGGAAAAAAGCCTCGGTCGTGCTCACGATCCAAGGCATCCTCCCAGCCCAGGGGAACATGAGGAGGAGACATCCCCCCAAGCCAACAACCCCTCTCGTGCTCCCCATCACCAAGGCCTGTCCCAGTTCAGCGTCCTTTCCGGCAGCCAGTCGCCCGAGCAGCTAGCCCCTGGGGCCAGCGCTCCCTTCCCAAAATAATCTCAGACATCTGGGGCCAAACGTGTCATTCGGAGGAGTCCTGATGTCTGGGGCTCCCCGCGTCGCTGATTTTTTTACAGCTCCAGCGCTGCAAGCCCTGAATATTGAACAATGATGGCTCCCTGGCTTGCAAACCCAAGAGCCTGCCTTGGAAACTCATCAGAGTTTAAATAATAAATATTAGGTTATTTTTTTGTCTCTTCTAGAGTTTCAGCACGTAGGAATCAGGATTTCCCAGCTTTTCTGTTGTCCAGCAAAGCTGCTTCTTCCCTTCCTGCAAAACCAGAGCCTGACATACGATAACATGACTCCAGAAGCCGGAGCTTGAAGGAAAGCCGAGGCGCATGGCGGCACAACTCCTGGCAACAGCCAGAGGCAGGCAGTTGAGAGGCAGACAAGTGGGAGATGTCTCCAGAACTGTTTGGAGATGTTTGCAGAGCCAAAGGAGACAGCCTCGAGGCCAGAGGACAGCCTGGAACTTGCTTAAATATTATAGACACAGCCAGAGAGCGCCGTGCAAGCAGGAACTGTGAAAAAAAAAGCGCCAAAATGGGCAAAATCTTGCTCTGAGGGGGCAGCGTGGCCTCCTTCTCCCTCCCCTGCTCCATCTTTGCCCCCAACCTCTTCTGCTGGGCTTGGGTTTTAACCTTTTAGGACAGCCTGACGGCAACAGGCACCCAGCCCTACCCCAGCACCCTGTAAACAGACCATGCTGCGGCTGGAAACGTCGACCGGAGGAAAACGGCTCAGCTTTGTGAAGAAGAGCAAGAGCAGGCAGCAGCCTCCCACCGCGGGACCTCTCCTGAAAGGCTCCCCCAGCAGACACCGACCTCATTCCCAGGGATTAGAAGGAAACATTTCCAGGCAACAGTTTTGTTATCCCAGATTCAGAAGCGTCCAGTACCAGTCCCTGGTGGAGACGGGAGACGAGCCCCGCTGCGCCGCTCATCCCGCTGCCCTCACCCCACCTCTGGTGGAAAACGCACTTTTCCTCGACTTTCCATGAATAATTTTGTTTTCCCTCTTTCACAAACAAAAATGAATTACCGAGTCTCTCCCAAGGCTGGCGTGAGCTCTTTGAGCCCAGCTGGCTCCGATAAGGGGCTCACCAGCTTTCCAGGTCACTAAAAATAATTAAAAAAAAATAAAAAAGGCAGAAATCCCTTCATGCTGCAATGTATAAACCCCGTGGCCACTTCCAGGTAAGACAAAGAAAGGTCCCACCGGTTTTTGGGGCTTCACCTCCCCAAGAAAACCTTTAGATCCCTACATAACATGGGGGGGGGGGGGGTGGGGGCTGCGTTTCTTCCCTATGGAAGCTTCTGGCGTGGGCCTGATCCTGCACCAGCTCTCGGCGAACCTCTCTTTGCTTTAAAACAGGGATGGTTTCAGCTCTGAGCCATGAAGGTGGGGGTTTGGGGAGGTTGGTTGTTTTTTTTCCGCAATCCATACTGAATCTGTTTGGGCCGGGGATGTGGGGGGTGTGTGCTGATCCTGCAAGCCTTGCCTGGGCAAAACAGCAGGATTGGCCTTAGGAAGACAGAGAAAACAGCAGAAATACGTGGGAAGGACAGAACTTTGCCTCCCTCACCAAGCAAAAGGTGCATCCTACGTTTCAGTGTCCACTTAATTAAGCAAAAAAGCCCCTCTGTGCCAGCGAATAATTGAGAAAAATAATAATCCCCAAGCACTTGAAAAATACCTATTTTCGCTTCCAATGGACACTGCCCCAAACTTGGCTTTAAAATCCAGACCTTGCCAAAACCTGAAAGCTGAAACGTTTCAGCGCTGATGGCGGGGTCAGATCTACGTCCAGCTTTGAAAACCTCTGCCCAGATCTTCTTCCCTAACAGACCCAGAGCCCACCCGCCTGCGCTTTTTTTGGGATGAGAAATTCCAGCTTATCTTATTGAAAAAGAAATGCCCCGAGTGTTTAAAAGGGTGCAGTAGCACGGGGACTGCTGCAAACTCAAGCGATCTCTGCAGTAAGTGCCCTTCCAAAAAACTGCAAGGGAAAAAAACCCCACCAAACCCCAACATTTCTGCTGTACGAGACCTGACAACGGCATCTCTTGGCGCGGCAGGAACACGGGGGCTTTCAAAAGAGCCCTTAATACCAGCCGCTGCGAAGGCAATGATGAGGATCGAATTATTTTCAAGCGCTGTCACGCGCGTGTAAGCACCCACGTATAAAGACCTCACTGCTCAGGCATGGCAGATAATTGGGTTTAATTTGTCATTACAGATGTATTTACAGCTTGGACCGGTCACCGTGACCGGTGATGTGGGGAAGACTTGTAAAGGCCAGAGAGATTTTAGTATTTTGCCATAACGCTGGACGTTATCACAGACAGCTGCGAGGGGTTGGTCCCACAAAGGGGACCCACAAGGTTTTTATCTCCCCCCTCAAATTAAAAAAAAAAACCTCAGTCCAACCTTATGATGAAATTTGCTCTTGTAATTCGGGTTAATTTTGGAGGTAAGAGCACGTTCTCACTTATTTCCTTGCTTATTTAAGCAGCATTTCACACTCGCACGCAGAAGGCGTATTTACACCTTCCTGCCAGACAGCAGCATGAATTCAGGATCCGTCTACAAGGTGAATATTTGGCGTTTCCAATCTCCCTTTCTGCAATCCTACAGGCATCCTTACACACATCCCCCGCCCTGCAAGGCAAGCCGTACCCGTAACAACCCAACCTTCCCATGACTGAGGGGTTTTGGCTGTGTAATCGCGTTCTTTGGGGATCACACGTTGCTGTAACACGGGGCTGGTGTGGCCGTCCCAGCAAGAATTCTGCGTTTCTGCCTCTGCCCTCCCAGCGTGACCAAAACCGGCTGCTTTAAGCCCACAATCTAAGCTCTCGACACAGATCGCTGCCTGGTTTCGCGGGCAGCGGTGAGCCCCAAATGGGAGGCAGACGCTTCGTTAAGACTTTTTGTAATAGGGTTGCAAAAGACCTCGAAGGACCTGCGATGTTCAGCTGCATCTCCCCACCTTCCTCTCCCCGCGTCCCCCCGGGAGCATCGCCGAGCAGGGAGCGATCCCCAAATACCCCATTTCTGCACCTTCTTTTCAATAAGGAAATTGTAGGGCGGGAAGGACACACGGGAGTGATGTGTGAATTTGGGAACAAAACCTCCGAAAGGTGACGTGTTGTTTTTACACCCCCTTTTTCCTACGTACGCAAAGCTGTGCGGGGCTCGAGGAGCAAAAAATTCGTCCCACAGCTCTGTGCCGATGAGAAAAAAGTCTCTGCACGTTTCAGAGCTATACTATCAAATATTTTTTTAATTGTTTTTTTCCTTAAAAATTACATTTTTCCACCTGTATTTGAGCAGCCCCTGCACAGACCCTCCCTCAGCAGCAGCAAGCGGCCGACCTTCAGGCACAAAAACTTGCTCATCTCGCCGCGCTGCTGCTTTTTCATCCTATTTAGGATTTTATTTTCTCGTTGGTGCTTTGTTGGTGGGTTGGGTGTTTTTTATTTTTTGCAACATCCTTAATTTTTCAGAGGGAGATGCTTTGCACTTTCAAAAAACCCGGCTGTGTCCAGGATAACCAGTTTTGGGGAGCTCCTCTCTGCCTGCCGAGCCAAGGTTTCTCCATCATCCCAAGAGCACGGAGGCAGCAGGATCGGACCCAAGCTCCTTTGGGATACACTGCCTGATAAAACACTCATCTATTTCCAAGGATTTTGCCTTTTTCCCCCAAAATTGGTGGAAATAAATATGGAGAGAGCAAAATAAGGGCTGTCTTAAAAAAAAGTATTGCTGTTATTGTTACAGAGATAAAGACACATACATGAGTGCATCCGCGGAGGAGAAAAATAATTAATCCTGGCTTAATAAAGCCTTAGATTCAGTACCACTCTCCACTGCCTTAATTTTACTGCTTTACAAAAATTCATGAGCGTTTATAATGTATTATATACTACACCATGGCTGTTCTATGCAACGTAATATGCATTTGTATTTGGTAATAAAGTGCAATTTTCAGTTAAGGAATTGTATTATTAATAAGGGTGATACAGTGCCCGTGATGATGATATTTCTATTATTGTTGTTGCCTTACTTACAATTTAAAATATACTGTTTGGGGATTCGGGGCGGTAATGATCAGTTGTGTGTTTGAGCTTGATCTTGCTGAAAGATTAGAAACCCTAATTCTGTGGGTTTCATCTCAAACCCCAGACTGACTGGTGACAATTAAATTAGGCAGCAAGCAGAAGGTGGCTTGAAACCCGCAGAGGGGAACAAAGCCCTGGGCCAACCTTCCCCCGCTGGCGGAGCCAAGGTGAGAATTGCAACCGCTTGCAGGACGGGGGATTGTAGGGTCCCGTGCAAAATGCAGACACGTGTTGCAGCCCCATCCTCCGTCCTACAGCCCCGTCCCTCTGTCCTACAGCCCCGTCCCTCCATCCTGCGACCCCATCCTCCATCCTACAGCCCAGTCCCTCCATCCTGCGACCCCATCCTCCGTCCTACAGGCCAGTCCCTCTGTCCTACAGCCCCATCCCTCCATCCTACCGCGCTATCCTCCATCCAGCAGCCCCATCCCTCCATCCCACAGCCCCATCCTCCATCCTGCGACCCCATCCTCCGTCCTATAGCCCCATCCCTCCATCCTACAGCCCCATCCTCCATCCTACAGCCCCATCCCTCTGTCCTACAGCCCCGTCCCTCCATCCTGCAGACCGTCCCTCCATCCCGCGGTCTCATGCCTGCGAGGACAGGCACAGCAGAGGTGCTGGGCTCCCCACGTCACCCGCTGCCCCGTGGGGAGCAGCCACCTCGTCCTTAGGTGCACAGGGAAGGTCAGGGGCTGCTTGTAGGGCAGAGGGTTGTAACAAATGCCGATGAGTCACTGGAAATGCTGGCCCCGGGGATGCTACAGGGCAAATCTTTTAGCATCCCTGTGGGAAAGCTTAAGATCTGGTTCACAATCTCTCCCCCACCAGCGGCGGAGAAGACATTTTCCAACCAAGCGTCTGCTCCAGGCTTTGATCTTCCCAGATACTGCTGCTGGGTTCAAACGGTGCCTGCTCAGGGAACCCTGATTTACTCGAAACACAATGCAAAGCGCCCGTCAGAAGTGCCCACAGCCCCTCACGCCCGTTTACTCCCAACAGCATCGACCTCCTCAGTGCCACGGCAAAAGAAAAACCCCACCGCTTTTTTTTTTTGCAAAAAGCAACTTTACAAGGGGTGGGGGTGGCAAACCAGGATCTGGCCTTCCCCTCCCAGCCTGAAAAGCGTGGCAGCGGGCTGGATGCGCTTGGGCTCCTGTGCCGCCCTCTATCCCCGCTCCCCTCTGCGTGGGGAAGGGGGAAGCTGCCCATCCCTGGTAATTTGGGGACAGATTATAAGCAGTTTTTGGCTCTGGCAGGGAAATCTCCTGAAAGGGGGCTTTGCAGCGGGTCCTTTTCATGCCTCATTAAGTCGGGAATTCACGGTAACGCCATCCCAGGGAATGCCTGGAGCAAGTTCACGGCCTCAGCCGCGCCGGGTCTGATCCCTGAGTAATGAAATCATTCGCCAAACTTACCCCGAAAAGCCCAAATTTGGCATTTTGAACTCACACCGGGGAAAATTTTTCCAATAGGCCCATGTGATTTACGCACCCATCCTTCCCAGCACTTTATACCACAGAGCTGTGCTGGCACGTTTTAACCCAGGCCAAAATTCCTTTTATCAGGGAAAAAACAAGAAGATCTTTATTTCTTTTAGTATCATTTTCTTTGAATATATTTTCACTAAACTTCTTTCCCCAGTACATCGTGTTACAGTGGGGGGAAAAGATGCCATCCCCAATTGCATAGGCTGCGTATCCTACCCAGCTACACCTGCATAGACTTAATCCTCACCATTAAAAAATGATAATAATTAATTTTCTAATGATCCCAGGGGTGCTCTGCAATTAGCACTATCCAAAGGTGACGGTTCTCCAGGAAGCAAAATCGCTGGAGGGAAATGAGAGCGCTGCAAAAATCGCCTGATTTCATACAGCCTTGCGTGAAGGATTTTGCTTCCACCCTGAGAGCCGTCGTTGTGCAGAGGAAAGAAAATTCTTTAGTCCTAAGGAAAGGCAAAGGAAGGAGTCTGGGGCCAGGGACTGCTCAGACGCTGAGCCAGGCTCAGGCGTGCTACCAAATCGGGTTTGGATGGGTGAAATCCACAACGGTGTTTCCCTCCCACTAAATCTTTCAGTGCCTTCGGTTTTTCAGCCCGTCAGGGCTTTTCACCCTCGCTCACCAAACAAAAAAACACCTTCTCCCTGCTCAGAAACCACCAGCCAGCCTTTACGTGCTTCACACGACCCCCTCGATACCCACAGCATCGCTCCGGCGTCGAGGAGCCAGCTGGGAGCAGCCCAGCAGCGGCCGCATCCCGACTCGGGGAGAAGAAGGGAAGGGGCAGGTCTGGACTTTAAACTACTTGCTGAGGGAGCTGCCATCCAAAAAAATCCATTTTAATCCTGAATTTAAAACTCACCCACTTTCAGGCAGCTTCTTTTTTTTTTTTTTTTACTTTACCAAAACCCAAGCGCTTTTTATTTAAAACCCAAGTGCTTCTTCCACATTTAAGGCAGAGACATAATTAGACCCGCGCTAATCAATCCCCCGGGGTTCTGCCGCGCTGCTCTCGGCGATGCCGGAGGCAATACCCTGCATCCAGCACCCCAACCGGGACGTGGTGATGGAAAAGGTTCCCGGTTTCTTCCTCCCTCGTTACCGACTGCTAACATTTTCTAGACTGGCTCAACGCATCCCGTCTGCCCGGTGCTATTTAAGAGCCCAGATAAAACCCACTTTTTGCCACCCAAAGGCAGGCTGCGAGACTTGCGACGCGAACCGCTGCTTAACACAGGGCTCCAAACCCCCAAAGCGCTGCGCTCAATCCCCGGCACCTTAAAAGCCGCTGAGTATTTTTACAACTGCAATTCTTCGTTCGCATTATTTTGGTTTGAAGTTATTTTTACTACTCTGAGCCCTTTTGAGACTGCTGCAAAAAGGTGGTGTTATTTTTTTTTCCCGAAAAAGAGGTGGCACCATAGTCAAATACAAATGCACGTACGTCCTTGTTGTTAATATTTAATTACTATTTGATTACTCGATTCATCCTGCCCTTTTCCTATACTTTACACCTTCCCATGGCTTCCTAAAATCATTGCCTGGTTGGACAAAACTTTATCCTTATGGATAATCTATTCCTCAGTTTAAGCAATTTCATAACACCCAAAGAAAAAGCATTGGCAAGGCCAAGCCTTCACCGACACCCAACTTGCCTTTCTTTAACATCTTAAAATAATGCTAAAGATAAAGCAAACCTCACTAGACACGATGGAAAAAATACCTTCAAAAATTTAGGTTAAAGAACACGATCTTAAAACGTATCTGCAGACAAATTTGAGTCATTTTCTTTGTTAATCCCGACCCCAAAGCCAACAGAAATACCTTCATGGAGAGAAGGCGGGGAGGAAAAAAGGGTTTATGAAACCACAATGCAAAGATGTGTCCCACATTTCTCTCCCCCTTTCTCCCTCTTCCACTGTACAAAATATAAAAGCAGTATTTTAAGCCATTCGGGACGATTTCTGGTTGTAGGACGCAGAGGCGCTTAATGAAATAAAAGGCTCTGAGATCGGGATCGGCACAAGAGATCCCGGCTGAGATTTTTTGGGGGCAAGGAGACGCTGGAATACAGGACTGGGTCATTCAGATGTGCCTGTGAGACTCCCCAAAAGTGTGATAATAAATGCGGATATGTTTCTTTTCCTCATTTTCCATCATTTCTCTCCCCTCGGCACCGAATTTCCTTTCACTTTCCCTTTCTCTAGCCTAACAGATCTTTCCAAAAATAAAAAAAGGACGTAACATAAAACAGCCCAAAGGGAGAATCTCGGATTCATGGGCCAAACTTCAATCCCTCTTTTCCGAACAAATTTTCCCCATTTTACACCTAAAGCAAGCCGGGGAAGGGGCTGCCTGCACACCCACGGAGCGTTGTGGTCCTGCGCACCACGGAGATCCCCATCGCAGCCCCTAAATCCCCTCGGAGCTATTCGTGAAGCCCGCGGGTCCTTGCGCGGGGGCTCGGCACATCGTTTCTCCCAGCTCCGGGCCTACCCTAAATGATATTTATATTGGGAAGCTGTGGTCCTTGTCGGGATTTTGAAACGATGGTTTTGCAGAGAAAATGTGTGCGTGCAGGGGGAGCAACCACAGCACCCTGGGGACCCCCAGGTTTTGCAGCCAGAGGGGTGGCCCCGGCAGCGACGTCCCGAATAGGCTGAATTTCTCCCTCCTGCCCTTCGCGCCTTCTCGCCCTGCCCAAAGAAGGGCGCGTGCCCACAAATTTTTTGGTGGGGTGAAACCCTCCCATCCCTTACCCCCAACCCTGGCTGCGCTCACCGATGTTGGCGTGCCGGGCGGCCGCGGGCGTCCCTCGGCTCTGCAGGTTGTGCAGCATGGGGCTGTCGAAAGGCGAAGAAGTCCAGGTCGTGGCCATTTCGGGGCTCATGTAAGCCGGGTAGGGGCTGGAATAGGAGCTGCCGAAACCCCTGCTGTACTGCTCCCTCCCATTAGCAGAAAGGTTCAAGGAGCTGCTGTAAGCCGCCGCGGCTTCCCGGGAAGAGGTGGCAGGAATGGGGGTGCTGGTGGAGAAGGAGAACCGAGGTGACACGGGAGGGTGAGAAGATCCAGGGTTGTAAGCGGTGCTTTCGGCTCCGGGTTGAGTCCAGATGGAGTGGCTGGAGACGGGGCTGCCTTGCTGGGAAGAGCCGCTGCTCTGGAGGTATGGCAGGCTGGGGAGCATGGAGGTGACCCTCGTGGTGGGCACATAGACGGGGGACGCTGCGGCCGCGCTGTGCATGAAGCCACCTGCCCCCTCGTACGCCGGAGGGCCGGGGTTAGCTGCCATGGCTAAACTCTGGTACATCTCGCGACTGGCCTCCCCAAACCCCAGCCGGGTCCCCGGCCACAATCCAGAGCGACGAGGAGCGGGTGAAAAACCCCAGGCTCCACTTTCCCCTGCGGCGAGCGATGGCCGGAGCGATTCTCGCGTGGGCACAGCCTTCCAGCCAAAACCAAAACACCACCAGCGATGCAATTTTCCTCCACCTCCCCCCCCTCCCTTCCCCACCGCCCACCTTCCCCACCTTCAGCAGGTCCGGCCGCCTCTTCGAGACCCCAAGCAAGAAGTCCAGGTCCCCTCCGGAGGAGAGATTTAGCTGCCGCCTGGATTTAGCTTCTCCCACAGGGCTCCATCCATCACCTCCTGCTGCCCCCCACCCCACCCCCCCCCCGAACCCTCCACGATGGGGTTGGGCTGCTTAAAACCCTCGGTCAGTCTCCTCCCCGTCTTTCTCCCCCCCACAACCACCACCCCCCAGCCCCCGCCCCGTCCAGCGACACCTCCGGGGGAGGCAGGGGGAGATGCGGCCGGGATGGAGGGGGTGTGGGGGGGATGGGGGTGCAGGAGGAGGCGGCGGTGGGGCTGGGACACCCCCCCACCACCACCCCCCCCTCGGGGCGGAGGAGATAAGGTTAGAGCAGTCCCAGGAGGTGGGGGGATACACAGCCTGGAAGGTGAGAGACAGCGATGCTCTCTCCTAGGGCCTGGAGCGAAAAAAAAAAAACCCATCAAAACCCACCAAAAAACCCACCAAACCAACAAAAAAAAACCCCACCTTTGTCCCACAGGTACGATCGGTGCTTTAAGTTGTTAATGGCCCCCGAGGCTGGCGTTTGATGTGGGCTGGCGGGGAGGGGTGGGGGGTGGGGGGGGGGGAGAATTAAATTAGGCAGACGGTGGGGAAAACGGGGGGGGGGGGGGGGGGGGAGGAGGAGGAGGAAGGCTGGCTGGCTTTACCCTCCCACCCCACGCCCGCCCCACGTGTGTCTGCACCCCCAAAACGCCGGCCACGGGTGGAAAGGGGGTGCTTAAAGCGGGGGGGGGGGGGGGGGGATTAACTGCTGCACCCCCCTATCAATGCTGCCCAGACCCACTTGCATGCAGAGCCTGAGCAGCTCCCACAGAACTCCCCCTCCCGGGTGTTTTTAACACACACCCCCCCCCCCCCATTTTTCCCACGCGGGGAGCTGGGAGAAGCTGGAAGCACAGTGGGCTGACTGGGGATGCCGTGGGTGCGGATGGGGAGGCATTCCCAAGGGGCAGGGTGGGTGCTTTTTTCCCATGTTGGTTTGATTTTTCTGATTTGGGCTCCTTTTTTTGGGGGGGGGGTGGGGTGGAAAGGCTGCTTTTCAGGCAGGGCACAGGCCATGGGGTGCCACTGGGGCCTTGCAATGGCGAGACCCCAAAAAAAACACTTATGGAGGGGGTTTGGGGTGAAATATCGTTCCCCAAGGAGGGTCTGGGAGGAGAGTGAAATGATCTGAGATGCTGTTTTCTCTGCAGATCATGGAAGGAGCCTGGAAAACCATCTCACACTGGGACAAGGGCTGGATTAGGGGCATGGTGGTGGTGGTGGGGGGATTATGGCCGGAGAAATAACTCTTGGGACTGATTTAGATTTAACCAGCAGATTCCCCAGGCTGAACCCCTCCGCTGGGCTGAATTTAGCAGCAGAAGAGATAACTGGGAGATAAGGACTGATACCCGGGAGGACAGCGGGAGACCGGCCGGCGGCCGAGGAAAGGGAGAAGCTGGAGGCAGCATTGGGGAAGGGGTAAGGATGGAAGCGAGCCGGGAAGAAGGGGGTTTACGGGAGCTTTGCTTTCCCCCCCAAGCCCCGAAACCCAGGGGACAGAGAAGCGGTTGGTTTGTGTGCATGTAACCAGCCTAGGATGGAGCGTTTCCACAGGACTCTCCAAAGAGGAGCAGGATCCACGGGAAGGGAAAAAGGAGTGAATTCCCCTCCTGCTTTAAAAATAAATGATAATAATAGAAAAAAATCACACCCCCCTCCCCAAAAAAGCCAAAATCGAGCCCGTTTTCAAGCCCGAGGAGATAATAGGAGGAAGCTTTCAGGGAAGGCCCGTAGGAAGGGGCTCGGCGTGACAGTGAGGAAGAGGAGCGAGGGGACAGAGAAGCGCTACCCACCTTCGGTGCTGAGGGGGGGGCAAGGGGTGGAGGGGGACGAGGCCGTGGGGCAGGACACCCCCTCGCTGCGGGGAAGGCGCAGGGCTATGAGATGCCTGGCTCCTGCTTGGAGCCGGGGTGGGGGACAGGGAAGGGTGTTAGGGCAAGCGGGGCTCTGTCTCCCCCCCCCCCCCCCCCCCAACTTGGCTCCCCAGTGTGGCCAGACTCCCCAGCCCCACTCGCTGACTGGTTTGCCTACGTCACGTGGAAGTGGGCGGTGACGGGAGGAAAGGGCGGGGGGGGGGTGTAAGTGGAGCGGGGGGGGGGGGGTGTAATATCTATTGCACCATCAGCCGGGCGCCAGGTTTCATTGCCGGGCGGTAAAAAAAAAAAAAGAAAAAAAAAAAGGAAAAAAAAAAAAAAAGAATAAAATAATAAAATCACGCCACCACCCCGGGCATGGCCACCTGGGCGCCCCGGGCTGCAGGCAAAGTCCAGCCGGGCAGCCTTGCTCTGCATCTCCCCACGCACCCGGAGGGGACACCCATGCCCAGCTCGCAGAAATAATTAGGAGTATTTTCGGGGGATGGGGGGGGGGAATGTCCCCGTCCACCCTCCCCAATCCCTTTGGAGGCACCCCCCCTTCCTTGGGGATATTGCACAAGGCGGGGAAGGGGGATTTCTCCAAGCTCCTGCTCCCAATTCATTCATGGTCCAAGCAGAGCGAAGAGGGGAGCTGCTCTCCCCTCCACCCCAGCCCGTTTGGGGGTGCCCACCCCCCTAAACTGGATACTCATTTCTTGTGTGTGTGTGTGTGTGTGTGTGTCCCGCTGCCTCCCCTGTGCGCTGCAGGGTCTCAGGGTTAATGGTGAAGCGCAGGGACAGCCCGGGGCCGGCTGCACCCCGCTACAACGCGGGGGTCCCACCGGGCACCGAGCTCACGGGGGGGGGGGGGGGGGGGCTCAGCCCCTCACCGCACCCCCGCCTCTCCCAGGGGCTCATTTCACCTTGGGGTGGCTCCAGACGGGGGGGTCCCCCAGCCCTGCTTCCCGGGAATAACGCTCACACCCGTAATATTTCCTATACCCCGGCTCGGGGGTTCCCCTTGGAAAATCGGGGGTTCTACCCGGGGGGTGGGCTGGCAGCGGCTTTTGGGGCTCGGATAGTAAAAATCCCTGAAGAAACTAAAAATCTTTGTATGGAAGACGCGGAGGGAGCAGGGGGTGAAAAAAAGACGGGGGGGAGCGATTTATTGGGGGGGGGTCAGAAGGCGAAGGGAGCGCTCGGGGGGTGCCTGGGGCTGGGAGCGTGTCCTGGGGGATGTGGGGTCCCCCCATCCTCCGCCCGCAGCCCCCCACTCCGTTACTCCGCGGCCCCCGGGGAGGAGGTGGGGGACACAAGGTCTCCGTAGGTGGGAAAGCCCGAAAAAGGAGGGTTTCCCCCCAAAAAAAGAGGGATGCGTGTGTGCACCGGCCAAGGCTAAAAACGCGGCTAAAGCGAAATCTGGGCAAATACACAAATATCGGCACGAAGATGGTTGTAGGCACGTGTAGAAATAGAATTCCAGGCGCATAAATACGCAGAAATATCGGCAACGGCGCCGCTCCGTGCGGCGGGGGTATTTCTGCTTGAAGCACACGGGAGGGATATTTGTGCAATAATCAGGGTGTAGTTATATATATACCAATACAAATATCGCATATAGGTGGGACTTAACGCATATTGGACGCGGGAACGTGTGTTAAAAACACCTTAAAATAAACGTGTAAATACTACGTTAAAATAAATATATATATACTGCCATACCTATATATGCAGCGCAATTTATACCACGCTGTGTGTATGTGTGTGTATATATATATATATATATATATATATATATGCTTATGAACACCGGGCCATCGGCATGTAAAGAAAGCAGGGAGAGTTAAATATATCGATGTATTTTGGTCTTTTCCTTCCCCAAAGCAGCTGCGGATCCAGATGTTCATGGGTTTCGGACACGCATCTCCCTCTCCACGCCTTGCAAAACCTCTGGCGATTTTCTCTGCCAAACCAGCGCTTTGCTGAAGCTTCGTTGAGTTCCTACTGAATATCAGCGCTTTCCTTGGAAAAAAACAAAAAACAAAAAACCAAAAAAAACCAAAACAAAACCCAAACCCAAGCCAAAATCCAATTATAAACGATTAAAACATCCCGAGCAGCTCTACAAGGAGCAGAGACGGTTTCAAAGACCTGCCTTGCCTTTGCCTCTTCCAGGAAAAACCACACACGCACACACAAAAAATTAATCCCGTGGTGGGTTTTGCGTGTGCGTGGCCGGACCCAGCCTCTTTCAGCGGGGAGACATCGGTCCTTCATCGCGCCTCGGCGGGGTGCACACCCCGAAAAATGCCGTGAGGAGCTGAGCCCGGTGTAAACGAACAGCCACGACGGAGGGGATGAATTTCGGAGACGCTTTTTATCCCCCCAAAAAAGCAGAGGATGGGACACAGCGGAGTGCAGCGACAAGGGAAAAGAAAATCTCTGCCGTGCACTCGGAGGAGCTTTTTTTCCCTGCGATTGGAGTGCGCTCTCTCGCAAAGCCGAGCCGCTAACGAAATCTGGCTGAAAATCACCCCGTGGGACAAACCTCGGCCTTTCCACTCTCCTTTCCAGCCCGCTCTTCCCCCCTCCCCCCCCCCGCCCCCCCCCCCCGCCCCCCCGGGAGGAAATAAATCCATGCGATGCTGGTTTTGGGGTTTGGTTTTGTTGTTGTTTTCCCCCCGCATCGCTGTTAATGCCGCGGCGGTTTTAGAGTTAAATCTCCGGGTGTTGATAGATGCACTCGCGAGTGGCAGCGAACAAAAAAAAAACCCAAACAACCCCCAAAACATTAGGAATAGGGGCTGAGGGGAGAGAGAGAGGAAAGCTGAGTGAAAATTTTCTCCGCGGAGCTGTGCTGAAAATTCAAGATTAAAAAAAAAAAAAAAACCAACAAAAAAAACCGGTTAAAAATAAAAAAGAAAAGAAAAGAAAAAAATATAACCCAGCAGGCAAGTGTGGTTTTAGCAGAGCAAAAGGGATAAACGCAGCCGCCGGCGGCTGCGCCGAGAGTGCACGGGTATTTTTGAACTTTTTTTTTTTAAAAAAAAAATAATTATTTTATTTATTCCATGCCTTGGAAGGGGTCTTGGAACGAGGGGAGAAGTGTGTTGGGGGTGTTTGGGCGTCACGGGCTGCTGGAGGGGACGGGCCACCCCGGGGCAGCGAGGGGCGAGCAACTGGTCTCCAAAATACCAATGTCCTCGGTTGGATGACATCTGCGGGAGGTATAGATCCATAGGTATATATCTATAGGTCCAGACCTGTAGGTGTAGGGGATGAGGAGCTGCAGCCGGCGGGGTTTGCACGGCGCTGCCTTAGAGCAGCCGGTGCAATTTGGGAGGTGGAAGCGCCGTGGTGGTGGGGGGGTGTCCCAAGGGGACTGGGACAGGCTGGTTTTTTTGGGAGCAGCAGCAGGATCAGGCCCGGTGAGGGAGGGGGGGGGGTGTGTCTGGCCGGGAAGGGGGGCGGCGAGGCGCCCTGCGAGCCCTGGAGACATCCCGGGGAGGCACCGCGGTGGAGCGCACCCGCCTCCCCCCGCCTCCCCCGCCCGCCTTTTGGGAAGGGGGGGGGGGTTTAGGGATGGAGGCAGGGGGGGGGGATACTGCTGCCCCCCCTCCCTGCCCGCTCCTGCCCGATCTAGAGCAAGGGGGCGACCCCGGAGCATCAAACCCCAGTGGAGTGCTGCTAGGACCTCCCGGGAGGGCTGATCCGGGGCACCCCCTTGCACCCCTGCCCGTGTCTTGGGGCACCCCGACCCAAGGAATCCCCACAGGAGAGTGCGGCCAGCCGACCCCACAGCTGGGGGGACACACACACACAATCCCCCCCCACCCCCAGCTGAGGGAGAGTGTGAGCAGGGAGGTATCAGAGCTGGAGGGGGCCCTGCTTTGGCTACCAACCCTCCCCAGCCCCCCCCCCCCCCCCCCCCCCCCCCCGATTTATCAAAGTCTCTTGTCGCACCTTCAGACACTTTCCTAAGCACACGTAGTATCTGTTCAGCGGATGGCAGTGGTCCTAAAATGCCACCACCCCCCTCGCCTACACTCCCCCCAGGCAAAAACCAGGTACTCCCGCTTGGGAGATTGGTGCCCAAAAAGCATCACGGTTCAGCAGTGAGTCAGGGGCATTTTAACATCCTTTTTGACCACCCCCTCTGCCCCCAAATACTGTGTTATTACATCTCTTTTATTCTATTATTTTTTTCCTGGTGGAAATAAATACAAATTGCTTCCTCCAGGACAAAGCCGTGGGATGCAGAGGTGCGTGGAGCCACGTTTCGTGCTCCCATGCAGCAGGAGGGGAGAGTGGCTGAGCGATGAGGGTCAGCGCTGAGGAGAGTCAGGGTCCAAAACCCACCCAGAACTGGGAACTTTAGGGAAACTGGGGCCTCTGGATGTGAACATGTGTGCCCTTGCGTGATGCCACGTGTGTCTGTGTCACTGCGTGTGCTTGGAGGATCCCTGCTGCCAGAGGTGTCCCAGGATACGCTGAAAATACAGTGTGGATCGATGTGCTACGTTTCTCTCTGGCTTTACTGCCAAAATCAAGTGAATTGAGCCTAAAAAACGAGGGCTCTGCACTTCCCCATCTGGGACCCTCTCAACTGGCGGGGAGCCATGAAAGCCCAGCACAGAGGAGGCTTCCCCCGGCGAAGAGGGGCTGCGCCGCATGGGAACCTGCGGGCGCACGTCACCGGTGGGTGGGGGGATCCCCCGCGACCCCCAGTGAGAATCGCCTGCAAGGGGCGGCGGGAGCCCATAGGGGATGAACGGGGGTGCATCGCTGCCGGGGTTCCCGTGGCCCACTCACACCGCCGTCCACGCGCACAGTTTTACGGTCAAAGCTGCTGTGCTTTGACGTCATGAGAGCCAAAGGCGGGTTGGGGAGCACGCCCGCGGTATGCTGTCACCTTCCCGCCTGCTGGGCGCCGGCCGGTGGCTCAGGCCCCGGCACAGCCCCTCGTGTCTGGCAGTAAGGACAAGCCCCTTCCCATGTCGGAGGGGCTGGAGAAGCCTCCTGCATCAGGCAGAAGGCTGAGCTGCCTGGAAATGCATAGGCTGGAGCCCTGGCAGCGCAGAACTTCAAGCAGTGTCACTATGGATCTGTACATTCATCCATCTGTCCATCTATCCATCTGTCCATCTATCTACCCATGTATCCATCTACCCATTTATCCATATATCGTTATATCCATTCCATATATCAACCTGTTCACCTAGGCATATATCCATGTATCTGTGTAACTTCCTAGTTATTTCTATGTCTATTTGCCTATTTGTGCCTGTCTGCTTGCTGAAATACCTGTTTATTTATCTATCTGTGTGCCTCTGTCTCTCACTTATGTGTCTGTCTGTCCATACCCGGTCACTATATGTCCTTACCTGTCACTGTATTGTCACATGTGGCTGCATCGGTGTATCCCTCCCTGTGGATCCCTCTTACGGGTCTCTCTGTTGAGCCCTCACCCACGTGGCTGTCAGTACCACCTCAGCTATGGGGCTGCCTGTGCCCCCAGACCCATGGGGCTCCTTACAGCCCTTGACAAGTGGTGCTGCCTGTAACACCCCCCCAGACCCACGCCTGCCTGGACCCTTGGGTCTGCCTGTCTCCCAGACCCACAGGGCATTTCGTACCCCCTGACAAGTGGTGCTGCCGCTACTCCAGACCTATGGGGCTGCCTGCACTCCATGGCTGTGGGGATACCTGGACCCCCTGGACTCATGGGGCTGCCTGTGTCCTGGCCCATGGGGCTGCCTATACTCCTTGACCCACAGGGCTGCCTGCACCCCAGATCAGGAGTGCTGCCTGCATCTCAACCCACAGGGCTGCCTGCACCCCAGATCAGTAGCGCTGCCTGCACCCTGACCCGCAGGGCTGCCTGCATCCCAACCCACAGGGCTGCCTGCACCCCAAATCAGTAGCGCTGCCTGCACCCTGACCCGCAGGGCTGCCTGCACCCCAGATCAATGGTGCTGCCTGCATCCCGACCCACAGGGTTGCCTGCACCCCAGATCAGGAGTGCTGCCTGCTTCCCAACCCACAAGGCTGCCTGCACCCTGACCCACAAGGCTGCCTGCACCCTGACCCACAGGGCTGCCTGCACCCCAGACCCCCTGGGACTGCCTCCACCTGGACCCACAGCCCTGCCTGCATCTCAGACCCGCCTCCCTGCCTGCACTCCACCCCGTGTAGCTGCCTGTATCCCAAAACCATTGATCTCCCAACAGCCCGCATTGACGGGGCTGCCTACACTTTGGACCCTTGGGTCTGCCTGCAACCCCAATTTAGGGGGCTGCCCCCTTGCAGCCCCGACTCCTGGCCATGCCGAGCCGTCAGCGGTGCCGTCGGGGCGGCGAGGCCGCGGCTGTCAGCCCCTATTGATGAGGTGTGGGCTGATGGCGGGGAACGGCAGCCGCCGGCTCCACTCCAGACTCCCCGGCGCTGGGGTCAGTGCCCCGGCCAGCCCCGTCGCCGCCGGGAAGGGAAGGGCTGGACCCGGACGGGATGCCCCTGCTCCCCCTCCGAGCATCACCCACCGGGCACTGGGCTGTGGGAAGTGCAGCGGTGGGGTTGGATATGATGAGAAAGGGCCAAACCCGACCCAAATTCTCCGCCCCTGGGTGGCAGATGCAGTGTCAGGATGGAGGCGTCATCACTGATTTCCTTCTAGGCTGAAAAAAACATTTCTCTCCTTGCACTGACACATCGGTGGGTTGCATGGGTTTGAATTAATCCACCTATTCTAAACAGGAAAACAAACAAACCAAAAAAAAAAAAAAAAAGAAGCAACAGTGAAACCACAAAGCCAAACGGTAGATTTTCATGCTGATGCTCAGTGCTCCAAGTGCCAAATCCACGTGAAATGCTCTCACGTGAGCAAAGGACAAGTAGGGTTTCACGTGCAGGCAAGTGCTGGCAGGACTAAGCGGTGAAGCAGGAGGTTGGTTTGACCTTGGACTAGATTACCAGTCAAAAAAACAAAAAATATTGACAATTTTAAAAGTGGAAAACTTGGGAAAAAAAAAGGCATAAAAATGTCTACTCTTTTCCAATAAGGAAGAAAACCCTCTGGCACAGGATGAGCGTGTGATCTGAGGTTGACCAGTGTCCTCCAACAAGGGACAGCAGAGGCAGCTGGAAGCTTTATGGAAATCTTCCTCTCTTCACCTGCATCTGACACAGACAAAATTCCCTGAGCTTGGGACTCTGGGCTGGGGCTCAGAATATGCTCTCACAGCCTCCTCCAAATCCCGTGGCCTCAGCTTCACAAAGCAAAGGAGGACCCAAACTCCTGCAGGAATTGGGGGTTGAAAAGCCTCAGATATCCTGAGAGGTGTTAGAACAGCTGCACGTGGGAAGGACTCGGCTCCTTCGGCGCTCGGGATGTTTAGGATCAGCAGCTGGATAAGCAGAGCTGGTGCTAATAAATAGTCATTAATCCCCAAGCGCTGTCAGGGCTTCTTTGGATCGTATCTCATTTCCATGTGATCTACACAACAATTTCTGGAGTTGAGGCAAAATCGTGGGCATTTTCTCCTTTCCTAACAATGGGTCCACCCAACTTTCCAGAAATGTCCCACCAAAAACCCACTCAGAGCACCCCTTGTGCTGCCGTTCTCCAGCCAGGCGAACGTTGCAACTTGCCCCAGCCTCGCTCAGGAATTCAGACTATGCCACCACGATTCCCATCGCTGCACAAATAAAGCTTCCAGCTTTAACGCTGGGAAGAGCCTGCTCGCTCTCCTGCTTCTTCTCTTTTGGGTTTGTACCACAAAGAAAAATATCACAGGTGTTAATATTGCCAATGCATTGGCATTACTAGAGAGCAGCAGAGCTGATGATCCCTCAAATCTGCCGAAACCGAGCCTGGCTTTCGCTTTCAGACCCAGCAAGCAGCTTCACATCAACCTAGGAATGCTGACCAGGGTGGAAAATCTTGGGTGAAGGTGGTATCTTGTCATCTGTGGGGAAAAGCAAGAAAACCCACGACATGCTGTCATTGTAAAAGGTGCTGTAACGGGAAACTTCGTTTTATCATGACATGGTGCTGTTGCCGTTAGGCAAAACTCCAGTGCAGCACACCATGGGAAGAACACTCAGGTATGCTGGCAAATTTCTATCTAATCAGCTCTCATTCTTAAATCATTAATACAGTGTTGATGTTAATAAACAGTAATATCTGTTAGCCAATACTCTTGGAGACAGACGCACCTCTGATTTTTCGTGCATCATACGAGTCCGGAGGAAAGTTCTGAATCCTGGGGCTGGTGGTGCAGGAGGGGGAGAGGGGGACTCCTGGGCATCGTTTGAGTTTTGGAGGTTTTTATTTGAAATAAAAAAAAGCAAGCCAGTTAGATGCAGGAGAAGCCTGGACTTGAATGTCTGTGTCGTTCTAGCTTTCATCTGTCAATCAGTCCATCCATCCATCTATCCCTCCATCCATCCATCCATTTATTTATTGTCCCAGGTGGAAAAAGTAAAGATACAGATTTAGATAAAGCCTTGGAGACACATCTATTTGAGTTTGTAGCTCACCTGGCTGAGCAGACAGGGCTTGACCAGGTGTATATAGCTCTTGGCTTGCAGGAGAGAGCAGCTCGGGCTCAGCCCCATGTTGTCCTACCCTGGCCAGGTACCAGGGACTGGATGGTGCTGTAAGGAGCGTGGTGGGAGAGCCTCATCTGTTGCCATTAAGGAAAGTGAAACCTCTGCTTGAGGTGGACAGTGTGAACTGCATCTTGCACCTGCCCTTGGGGTCTTATCCCATAACCAGTCTGAGATTTCTTTGGCTTTGCATTCTTGCTAGTCACATAAAAGCAGTGGTAAAGGAGGAGCAGGAGCGCAGGGAGAGGGTGTAGCTTTTATTAGACCAGTTGATATCTTTGGGGAAAAGGAAAGTACGCTTTTGCCTGGCAGCCTTCACCTTTTTTAGGGTGAGCAGGGTTCTCTGACCTTTCAGGGGCCCTGGGCGGAGGCAGAGGTCTTTGCTCTCCCGTCTAGGTGGCCACCATCTTCGTGGTTGACTCTAAGGGGAATATAGAGCTGGTGACAAGAGGCACTGACAGCATTTCGAGCAAGAGCAACAAAGCAGACTTCGATTTAGTACATAACAGCAGAGATGTTGCAAAATCACAGGTCTTCACATGGGCTGGAAAAACACGTGTCACCGCAGTGTCACCCTTGCTAAAGGAAGGATGGCTCCTGTGCTCTGCAATGAGACCTCCAAGAGAGACAGCTGATCTTGGGCTTGCTCACGCCCACCAGCCGCAGCTCCCCGGGAGTCGCTCCTTGGCCATGTGAGAGCAAAATCAGGCTGGGTCATATGTTTTTCTTTTTTCTTTTCTTTTTCTCTTTACAAAGAATCCCTGGTCACTTTATGAAGATTACCAAGTTAAGCCTCACAGCAGCACTGCAGGGTAGGTAGATCTCACTATCTGGGAAGACAAGGCAAAGGGTGATTAAAAGGCTCGTGGGGGATAGCAGATCCAGGACAGGACCCATCTCTCACAGAGCACTAACACAGGATTATGTATTTTTGGCAGAACAGCTGTGAAATGCCAGTGGGACGTTGGAGGCATCCAGTTGTCGACACCCAAAGATACGTAAACCACCATGAGGAAACGGCTGCATGCACCCACAGAGGGATCCTCTGTAAAATATATACTTTTGGTATGCTGTCTTCTTCTGACATGCAAATTTTTAGCACCTTTCCGTATAGACTGCGGTAGAGCCGTACGTCTAATGTGCAATCCAGACAAACACGCGTGTCAGAAGTAGGACTGATTAGGAAATGCATTGTTTTGGTTCGGTGGAAAATCCTCCCCAAATTCAGAAAAATGCCATTTGTGTTTTGTCTGGAAGAGGCAGAAATACAAAATCAGCAGACTGCAAGGTTCAACATTTTTTTGTTCCTGGCTGAACAAAGCTCCAAAATGGAATAGTTTTGTTAAAATTTATATTTTCTAATTTAATTTCACTTTCACTTTCACTTTGGGGTTTTTGGTTTGGTTTTGGTTGGTTTGCCTGTTTTAAGAAAGTTTGAAGACATTTCTGGATGAATGGCTGGTTGCACTCAATAAAAAGAAAAGCTGGGCTTGAACAGCTGTAAGCAGGAATTTTAAACTTTTCTAATTGTTCTCACATACATTTAGGGTTGAGGTTTGGTTCTTGAAAGGACAATATAACAGGAGCATGAATCTAGATGGGCTTTACTCATTTTAGCTGAAAAAATGTTGAAATATTTTCCTTAACTTTCAGTAAAAAATGTATTCCTTCTTTCAAGAGTCTTCCTTTTTTTTGGGTTCATATAGAGAATAAAAAACATTTTCAAAATTCTGCCTTCTTACTGCATTCCTGCAAGTCTAGAAAGCCTTGGCTGTTAACAGCATGCAGTGGAAAAAATACAGAACATGCAAAAGATGTTACATTTTATATTGTTGCAGGCAAAAACCGAACACACAGACAAAAAACCCCAACGAGGCCTTTGTTGTTTAACTATTTATTTCCTGGCTTTTCATCTTCCATGGAAAATGTTATTAAAAATACGACAAAGCCCAGTTCTCTGCCCCAAACCCCAGGATAACAGGGAAGTCCTCAGTGTTGTTTTTCTCACTCGTTTGCATCAGATGCACATTGCTGTCATCACCCCTTGCAGATGTTTCTGGTACTCACCTGTTTTTTGAGCAGATCTCAGTATCGTAGCTGGGTCACATCAGCCCTGGCCTTGAGGTTTTAGGCGGGACGCACTTAAGAACACAGGTTTTCCTCTTTGTTCTGAGCATCCTCATATACCATTTGGAATAAATCACTTTTGTTTTTTTTTTCAAGGGCACCTTAAAATCTTTCGTTTTCCAGTGACTGGTTACACAAAGGGCACCTTTGAGCCTTAGCTGTGCCTGCCTCTCCTGCCCCAAGTCCTTGGGGTTGCAGCCCCAAATCAGAGGCGGTGTGAGTTAAGATGCCATGCTGAGCTGTTCACATCTGATGGAGCCCGGGCACTGTGTCAACGGGGCAGATGCCTGGAGAATTACTCCTACCATCTGTGCTTTCTTCCAACACTCAAGGCTGTGGGCAAAATTCAGGGGTTATTCGTAGTCACAGAAATCTCTCTGGTCCACTCCTTTCCTCTGCTGCCCAGATACCTCCTGTGAATGGCCAAATGGATGTCCCATTTTCATCCTCAGCTGGACAGGATCCAATCAAGTCATACCCATACCGCATCTACGCCAGGCAGGGACCATGGCTGAGGTGCAACTGGTGAAACCAAGGCCAGAGTCAGGCCACTTATCTTCCAGGGCTAGTCCTTTCCCTTTCTCCAGAGGCCCACGGGCTGAAGCTGATGGATTCCCATCAAATGTGGAGATCAGGAGATGGTGGCAACTAGCAGCTGCGCATCCATTTTGCTTTGCTGTTCCCTGGGAGGATGATTTCTCTGCTAAGGGTCTCCTGCCAGATTTTGAGGCAGGATGTCTCCCCATAGGTTTAGCTGCACTGGAGCGAGGGTGCTGGACATCAGCTATAAGGACAACCAACCAGACATATCCCAAACTCTTTGTGGGAACTTGCCAGGACTGTTCCCACAAGGTGGTTTGGCTGTTGCCACTCTGAGTTGGAAGCTGGAGTTGAACAGGTTGGATGTGGCCACCTGGCCAAAACCCAAGCCTGGACTCTGTTATAATTTACTTGATGTTTCTAAGGGTTCTGCGGCCAATTCCCTGACCTGTGCTGAAAGCTGCCCAGAAGCGTCTGGGCAAATCATGTCGCTCTGCAGTCACTCCAGAGAGGTGGGTGCTTCTCAGCTGAAGAAACTGTCCCTCTTCATCAGTTACTGACAATACTTTAGATGCCACCGGGAAGCATTTGAAATGAGTCCAGCTGGGCCTCCAGGGCAGGTCCTCCTTCTGTGAAATAGGCTTTGTTTCCTTCCCTTGCATAAAGTTGGACATCTATGTTAAACTCACAGTGGAGAGTGAGGACACCATCTGATGGTGTTGGATTTTTTTTTTTTTTCAGAATTATTGGCCAATTTCACATTTTTCATGTTTGGGAAAACAAAAAAAAAAAAAAAAAGAAAAGGAGGTGAAATTACGAAGAGTTTTTTCCCATTTTGATCCATTTTTCCTGGTTTCTCTTTCCCCTACTCTCATTTTTTTCTCTCTGCTGCTGCTTCAGTGCTGAAGCCCAGATGCCTTGCATGGCCATTTTTGAAAAAAAATACCAAGCATGTGAGGGAGAACTCTGCCCTTCAGATTTGGTCTGTTTCGGAGCCTGGATCATCAATGAGCTTTTACTTTTACTTTTGTTGCTTTCTTCTTCTCCACCCTACTCTTATCCTGTCAGATGAGTCCTGATCTCATCAAGATCTCTAAATGTACTTATCTCTGCTCCATTGACTGGAAGAGGGCTGCTCGGTAAATAAAGCCAAGCAAATGGTCACGTCTTCAAAAGATATCAGGACTTTAGATGGAAGTAGTCTCTGGCTGAGGCTCCTGTGTTCGGCTGTCAGCACAACAATGCCCTGACCTGGCCAGTCCTTTACAGGACTGTTGGAGGAGAAGGATGTTCCTTGGGAAACCCTAGCTCAATTCTCAGCTGTCCTGAGACTTTGGAGAGGCCACTGCGTCTCTCTTGAGACCTCAGTTGCCCGTCTGCTACAATAAGGGTAATAAAGCCTCATGGGGTGCAAATCGTGGATCTTTGAATGCGACGTGCTCCCCACGTAGCCAATCTCTGAGGTGGCACGAGCCGAGGGGACACTCATCCCAACACCCAGCTCGCAGACAAGGGAGGGAGGGGTTTGACCGTACAAACAGAGATTAAGCCATTGATCAAAACGATCCTGAAGGGGCTTATAGATAGGTCTATCAGCGGCTGGAGCTTGGTGCCCTCCCTGCGGAACGTGGAGGGCTGGTGGCTCGGCAGTGCCGCTGTGGCGATAAGGCGATAACGTCGACCAGAGGAGTTATCAGGGCTGGGGACAATGCGAGGACATGAGCAAACATGGAGCAGCAGCATCACAAGGAAGGCTTTAGGAGCTGGGGAGGGGGGTGATGCTGTCTCTCAAGGCAGAATCCCGGGAGCTGCTTTCTCTTCTCGGGGGTGTTGGGAGGGGGTTGGCGATGGCAGCAGCCGTAGGTCATGAAAGACTGAGGGTACAACGTGACGGTGTTTAGGTGGCGGCACTGGAAAATCGGTGGGCAAAGCAGTCTTGGGCTCTGTCACCCAGAGCACTGAAATCATCAGTTCTCAGCCCAACTTTGTGCAAGCTTGGGCTGGGGAAGGCTGTTGGAAAACAGTGTTATCTCTGTGTCTGTAACTTCCTTTTAAAAAACGAAACTACGTGAGTGTGCTGGCTGCACGTTTGTCCAGATAGCGTTTAAAGTTACTAATTCATTCCAGACAGGTTTGGCAGAGGGGTGGAGACCTGTAGGTGAGAGTATGAACAGGTACCAGGTATCAGGATTCATGGACTCTGGCTAGAAGCGATGCTGAGCCAGGAGCTGTTTGCATGTCTAAGCTACAAACAGGCTACAAGACTGGCTAAAGGTGAAGTAGAGGTTCTGGTCTGTGGAAAATCATACTATTTAGTTTTTTTTCCCCAAAACCAAAAGGATTCTAGCTTTCCCAGGACAAGAAACCTGCTTGCTCAAGACAATGTTTTGAGACGACTAATTTTCACCCATTTCCACTGGGTCTATAATTAAAATGAGATCCCAGAGCTGACAGCTGTCAGCCAGCCCCTGCGAAGTTCACACATTTAAAAAGTTCCCATCAAAGCGAAACCAACGTCCAGAAACTTGGCGGTAATTGGATCACGAAGTGCAAGCTCCTATGATTAGATCAGGAGCACTCTGCCAGGATTACACTAAATCAAAAGAAATAATCAAACGGCTAGAAAAGGGAGCAGCTCTTCATTTAAACTTCATTAATTTTGTGTCCACTTGGCAGAGCTCATGAATTACGCACTTAAAGATGCAGAGGTTACTTCTAGTGAGCACGGGCTATTGCTGCAGCACGAAAAAAACCCTCACAGTTGACACAATGTGAAGAAGCAAAGTTCTGATACGCCTTTTCTAAAGAAAATGTGTCGCTACCTGCTGTATTTTCTGTTTGGGTTGTAAGGTTGCTGCTCTGCTTTACAGGTCTCCTGGGTCAGCTGAGGTCCTTCACTGCTGGGCCAAGCAGTGGTGTCCCCCAAGGGTGAGAGGAGGGAGGTAAAGGCATTGACAACGGCTGGTTGGGCAGGTCCGTGTGATGAGCTAGAGGAAATGCAAAGAAGCGACCGTATTATTTTTATTGGGGAAATCTAAAGTTGCTCGGGAAAGTTTTGGAGGTCTCCAGTTTATGCTCTGCTAGATGGAGGTTTTTCATCTCCCCCACTGATGCTCAGGAGGAGATTTGCCTCGAGGTGAAGCCACATGTTTCCTGCTTAAAAAGAGTTTTACTAGCAAATACTGGGCACCCACAGGTTTAGCCCTGCTTAGCTGTCGCTGAGGTAATGCCGATGATTATATTTGTTTACATCTTCACCTAAACCAAGTAGGCCATGATGTTTTACTGGTGATATTACTTCTTGGGGAGCTGGACAGCAATAATGCGAGCCAGCCTCTCTGTTCTACGTATTTGTGAAGGCCAGACTGCCTGCACCTCTCTGAGGGCTGGCTTTGAGCTGAATTCACAGCTAACCTGTCTTATCCAAGTGAGCACCCCCACAGATTCACATGGGAGGACTTGAGAGAGCGAAGGCTGATGGGGCCGAGCCCGTTGTTAGGGAAGTGTCACGAGGTGGTGCTGTTATGTACACCTTTTCTGGCAACGTGCGAGCAAGTGCTCAGTCTTAGGAAGACATATACCATGGCAAGGTATCTTGTACCAAGTTTTGTGTGTCTTAGAGGCAGAGTTCCCTGGAGCTTGGGTGGCCTTGGCCAAGGTACACACCATCTGACTCGCCGTAACTTTAAAGAGGTCCAAGCCCTGATTAGTGCATTGTGGCAGGTAGGCTCAGGGATGCTGACCTGGTCCCAGGCACCCTAAAAGTTGTCCTTACCGTAGCCTGAATTTATGTGGACATCTGAAGGACTGGACATCTAAACCTGCTGCAGCAGGAGAGACCAGAAATGTTCTGGGCTGCAACTACTCTACGTGGTGTAACTTCCCCAGAAGGATATTGTGGTTTTAGCCAGAGTGTTTCATGACGGCAGCTGAACACACTTTCTACTATGAGGAAGGTGGGGCTTTTTTAACAGAAAATCCCCTAAAGTCCCGTCAATTTTGGTTTGAAAGCAAAAAGTAAGGGAGTTGCTGTCAACAGAAGGTTCATTCATCTTAAAAGAAAGACATTCCAGCCAAATTAAATAATAAAAAAGGCGATAAAACCCACCTGCTTTTTAACTCCAGGTTTCTGTTTCTTTTTAAATCAGATCAGTGTATTAAAGATATTCAGACCGAGATTATTTTGTGGAATTATTGGGCCAGATCTGTATCTGTTTCGAATGGGAAGAGGCATGTCATTCTAACCACCATCATTTTATGATGCTGTACATCCCTTTTCACTAGCCAATCTGAGAGGAAGCAGATTTCACTCCTGTTTTGCAGGAGGGGAAATCAAAGCAGGAGACTTTCCTAAAGTTCCCCATGAGATGAGGGAGAGGGCTGGGAGCACTAGCAGAGCTTTGTGCCTTTTCATTGCTCTGGGCATGAGATTATGCTTCAACCCAAGACCTCTTGGCTCCCTCAGAGGTGGATCTGCTGATTTCTACTTCCTGAATTTTATTGGCCTCCTGGTCTACAGATGAACACTGACAGTGCGAAAGGATGGTGAAAACAATGAGGAAAAGAATAGTAACAAAACACCTGGGCATTCAGCACCATCTCAGTCCCCCCCAGTGTCCCCCAGTGTATGTCCAACTACAGACACATTTTACCTGTGGCAATACCTGTTTTGACACTTCTCTAGAGGCAGAACTTCACAGTGGCACAATGGCAGCTTGTGCAGTCTGCCATAGACCTATACCAATATTGCCCTGTCCATTTCTGGAAAACCTTGGAAATAACAGCTTCTCCTGAGACCCAGTGTTGGGTAGTGTTGGGCTTTGACACTGAGGCTGCTGCAACGCTCAGTTGACCATAGAGCAGGGCCCTTCTTGGAAGGATGTCTGGCCCCTGTGAGAAAAGACCTATTTTGCTGGTGGTTTTTCACTTGGTGTTGGCAGAGACAGCTTCAAGGAGGTGGGCTGCAAGAACCCTGAATTAAGGATATCTCTAAGGAACCTGCATGTGAGCAGAACGGACAGTTGCTAATTTGGTTTCAAGAGCTCTAAACACCTCTGCCTGGCAGTGTATTCTTAATTTAGGGAACAGACCCATCACACAATAACAATGCAAACCTAATAAACCTGGCCTGAGTGAGAAGTGCAGCTCTTGGCAAAGCTAAATCAGTCGCAAAGTCTGGGACACACAGACATGGAAGAGGCTGATGATGCCTTGAGGACCTGGAGGAAACCTGGAGAGAGGTGTGTGAATAACTCTGGGACAAAACACTAATGAAAAATCCAAGGATATAAGAGGGTTTTTAGTTAAGGGTTACCTTAATTGGGCATGAGTATTGTTCTCACTATGGCATGAAGAGGATCAGTTGGAAATAGGAGCTTTGGTTGTGGTTGGTGCTGAACAAACATAGCCTGCTCGCCCAAAACTGGAAACCTTTATAACCAAGATAGAGACTTTGCTGAAGGTGAAGAAAGAGGTGAAAATAAGCGGCGGGACTTCCCCAGGACTAAGCAGTAAGTCAGTGGTGGAGTCAAGGAGGGAGCTGAGGTCTCTTGGCTCCTGCTGGTTTCACCAGCCTGCCTCAGAAGCCAGAAAGAATCAGTGACAGTAAATAATGAACAGGTTGGTGGTTTTTATTCCTTCCCTTTTCATGACACCCTAGGAGGCTCGCACACGTGGATGGACCTGGACCTTTTAATGGAAGGGATGGTCCGTTCTCCACAGAGATCATAGTGCAACTATTTCACTGGGGTCTGTAGGAGACTTTGGGAGACATCAGCCCCCAAAAAGTCAAGATATCCAGCAAAGCAATATATTTTGTGGTTTTCCCATTGTTGTTCCCCCCGTATGGTTGGGTTGAGAATGACAGACTGTTTTTTAACAAATCTTCCTGGCATTTGATGCAAGCCTGGGGGAATAGTAGGAAGGTGAGCTGTAAAATGGTATGCCCTGGCTGTCTCTCAGCTCCCAGCCTTTGCCTTGGACTTAGATAAGAGAACAACAGATAAGAGGAAAAGTGGTTCTTTAATTCAGCCAGAATTTCACTTAGGGTGAAGGAAAATGTCTAGTAAGAGAATTAGACTAAGCCAGGAAATAGCCTCTTAAACCTCAGCTCTCCCGTGCTAAAAGTGTGTTTAGCATTTTATATATCTATATATCTCTTTCTCTATAAAATCCCTGTCTTTTAACAGTGTGGTGGCCAAGAAATTCTTTTAAACTCATAAAAACAAGCCAATACAACAAGCTGCTGCCTTTTCAACTACGTAGGCTGGAGCATTTTTTCAGGTCTCTCCCAATGTCAAACATTCCCAGCCTCTGAGGACACCTGAGGCCAACAGAGCCGTGATCTCCCCCTGCCAAGAGGTGACCACCCAACCTGTAGCTCATTCCAAAAAGAGAGGTCTTGGCCAAGCATGGCCAAGCATGGCCAAGATGATGTTTTAGGTGTGGCATGACCTACTGCCCAACACTTGGACGAGAGGGCTCAACCAAGACTTTGCATTGAGCAGAAGCTTTTGGGGAGGCTGAGGAAGGACCAGGCTTTAAGTCTCTTTTTGAAGGCCTGGATTCCACTTCTAGGAAGAAGGCTGTATCAACCCTCCTGCTCTCATTTATCCAGCCCTGAGTGTTTGCTGGCAGGAAGAAACGTTCCTTCCACCTGGGCAATGGTGTAGGATTAGGGCGGGGGATGTCACTGGGGTTTGGGGAGATCTGCTGTGATCAGCCCTTTCACGGCAAAACGCTGCTGCACCTTCACTGCAATCAGATGGGTTCATACCAAGGGGAGAATTTGGCCTAATAAAAGACCTTTGGGCATCCCTGTATCATCCCAGCTAGGAGCTGGCAAATCACTTGGACTCATCTTTGATTTTGGGAGGGAGGTACATCCAAACATCCCTTTACAGCCCTTGTATGGGATCTTCCCAGAATGCATCTCACTGACTGATGGTCTCCTGGCCCCTCTACCAGCAGTTCCTGAGAGACCTCCGCAGTCCTGTGCGGCTGCCCACACCTCTGCAGCTTCAGCGGGTTTGGTGGGGCCCTAGCTTAAGCCAGGGAAACCGTGACAAGTTGTAGGCTGATATTAAGACTTGGAATAGAAACAGAAGAGATCATCTTGCTGCTAATGGCTGACTTCCACGTTGCTTCTCCATTTCAGGTTCCTGACCTTGGCTCTGCTAAGGACGTCAGGCAGAGAGAGAGCAAACACTGGGCAGTCACTGGCTTGTTCCTTATCCAAAATGAATGTTTTGGTTAGTGATTTGCATTTCATTCCTTCAGTCCTCTGTCCCTCAGAGCCTGCAGGTGGGAGATTTGTGTCTTTCCTTCTTTCTTCCTTTTTTTTTTTTCCCCCTAGTTATTCTTGTTATGGAAGGCCAGGTGCTCTTATTTTTGTTAGAAGCAAAGCAGTTTTCTCCTGGGACACTGGCATCTAATTAAAGGTGGTACAGTCTAAGGAAAGAGCTGTTGTCTCTCTTCTGAGAAGTTCTGTTTCATGGCAGTAATCAAATCCTTTACTGGTCTTCTTTTTTGGTTTGTTTTTAGGTTGCAAACTTACCAGGCTTGGAGATGTCTTAGTAACTCTGTCACCTAGTGCAAAGAAGTCTTGGTATGCTGAGGATCAGGGGTTGCTGCTATCATACACACATCAGTAAAGTCTTTTTTATGCTGTTAGCATGAAATGCTGCTCACTGAGGTAAATAATTATACCAGCAAAACAAGGATATGGTAGTACCCCTTTCCTAGACCATGCAGTCTCCACCAGTCTGTGGCCAGGGATTATGCTGAAACTGAAGTGGGGACTTTGGGTTTAACTGGGGATTTTTCTTCCACAAATATTTCCCATCACTGTTTGAACGCACATTGACTTCTAGCATCCGCCAAGTCCTGTGGCCACCTCTACCAGACTGAAGAGAAAAGATGCTTCCAGCCATCTTGCTGCCTCACCTGGGGGCCAATGCAAAACCGAGAGACATTCTCTCTGCACCTAGCAAGGAAAGGTAAAGTCGAGCTTGCCTGTGAACTGATGCTGAGATAGCAGTTCAGTATCTAAACAGGTAACACCCAATTACAACAGAACTGTGTTGACTTACACTTTCCCTTATCAGAAGAATCAGGTATTCATCTAAATCACAAAAGAGTTTGATGGATGCCAGTTCACAGTGAGCCCCACACCAAGGAACAAGAGCCTAGTTAAACAAAACGTATGTTGTTCTTATCTTTAAGCTGTGACTATTGCTATGAAATAAAAAAAAAAAATAAAAGCAAGTGCCTTATCATGGGGGTTATAATTCTTTAATGCTCTCCAGGGGCTGTGCCTGTTCTGGAAGCAGACCCTTGGGACCACTTTCTGAACCCCACAGAAGTGATTTCCTCGCAGACAGATGATCTTTCCTTATCGCGCGTTGTCTTGGCAATAAAAAAAGTCTCTTTCTGGAGATGCATGTTTAGACTGAGCCCAGTGGAAAAAAGGAAAGGAAAAGAAGGGGCAGCTAAATTGGTCTTAATTCTGATGCTTGCCTAAAAGTAAACAATGAGGTCCAGGGACAATCTTCATTAGACCCTCCTGGGCCTGGAAGCGTGGCATGGAAAGCGCATGTGGTAAGTAGCCTTCAGACAGCCCTGCCGGAGACCAGCTCAGAGCCCAGTCTGAACACCGCAGCTAATCAGACTCTCTTATCACATTTACTGGGAGATGGGTGATGCCAATAAAACCAAGTCAGGCTGAGTGCACTTAGTGGAGCCAAAAAGCTGATTGTTAATAGATGCCTACAGCTCATGGCTCGCGAAAGCCAGCTGGCCCCCTCTGCTCTGCTGCCTTGGTCCTGGTGGGACCTCGGATTTGAGTTATTCACAGATTTCCTTAGCGACACTGCAGATGCTGATCACCTTCAGGAATGATGGGCAGAACATACATGAGATTTTATTGGTATTCAGCCGTGTTATGGGGTGTATAGCTGCTCTATTTGGGATCAAGACCTTATTAACGTGACAGTGGTCCAGCCACCTGGGGTCTCCAAGGGCGACAGTAAAACCAAGCTGCTGCTTTGCACTAGGGGTATGCTGAGCTCTGGTTTTGCCAAACATGGAAAACAGAAATGTACAATTTGTGACAGTGATGGACTGTGTTTATACCTCCTTCCTCCAAACTGAAAATAGAGGCTGTTAGGAGATGCCTGTGGGAAAAGATGAGACTGAAGTCAACTTGCCCTGGTACACTCCACCTGCCTCTAGAAAATAGCAGGTAATGGATATCCAGAACCATAATGGATATCCAGAACCAGAATTGATATAATTGTGTTTAAATCCTTAGCTTCATTTTTTTTTTTTTCCCCAAGAAACATCTGTGTATCTAAAGCCTTGTCTGTGTCTTCTACATCCCAGTAGTTTAAACAGGGATGTTACATCTCACTGCAACACTCAGTAGTTCTGTAGGACACAGTCCTACCTTGGAGATCTTACAGGTTAAAATACATTCATTTAATGTCTTTTTATAACCTGATGTTTTAAGCTAGCCAGCTAGATTGATCAATGCATAGTCTAATAGATCCTTAAAAACAGCACCAGAACTGCAGGACCCACATGTGAATGTTAGGCAGAGTTTTCCAGCCGTGTGCTCTCCTTGCAGACTCACAGACTCCAGCGAGTGCCTCCCACATCTCTGCAGCAATCAACTCCTTGCCCACTCCGGGGGGAGCATCCGACACCACGTCCTTTGTCCGGCAACTTTGAAGGTCCTTCCTTGTGCCTATGTGAGTCTGAGCACGCAAAACACCTCGAGGTCAGGCTGTGTCCCACCACAGTTCATATCCAGCAGAGGCAGGAGGTGGGAAAGCCTTTCCTGCTCTAGCTGGTGCTCATTTTGACGGAGGGGGCACCATGTTAGCAGAAAGCACAGACCTCCGTTTCCCCAAGCAGCCTTGAGTGCCTGACATGGATACAAGTGCAGGGCTGTGATTTTGAGAGACAATCACTTTGCACTTTCACTAGCTGCCTCCTCCTTGCCTTGCTGGTCTCCCCTAACGCTGCCATCATTTCTGAACCTCTAAACTCTAGTGAATTCTAGAAATTCTTCCCTGTGAGGGTGGTGAGACCCTGGCCCAGGTTGCCCAGAGAAGCTGTGGCTGTCCCCTCCCTGGCAGTGCTCAAGGGCAGGTTGGATGGGGCTGGGAGCAACCTGTTCTAGTGGAAGGTGTCCCTGCCCATGGCAGGGGGGGTTGGAACTAGATGAGCTTTAAGGTCTCTTCCAACCCAAACCATTCTGTGATTCTATGATTCTATGAAGCCCCTTTATTATGGGGCACACAAGCTCATGGTGGAGACTTTAAAGTGGTTCTTAAAGACATTAGCAGGTCTGTCCTTCAGGTACTCCACAGAAGCAGCCCAGGTAGCCTCTGCAGAGGCTTTGTAGAATTATTTCCCATCTCCAAGGCCTCATTTGTTGGTGTGCATGCTACCATTTGAACCTCCCTCCTGTTTCACTCTGTCACTAGATATGAAATCCGTACCCAGATGTAGAGACCTTACAAGCTCAAGACATCAACCTGCCAAAAGGAGACCAGGAAAGCGGCTGGTGGAGAAGGTAAGTGGGCTGTGAGTGTACAGCCATCGGTATGGGAGGGGGCTCGGCTGCAGGTGTGCAAATACGGCTGGTCCCTGGCATCTGCTGGGAACACAGTTGAGCAGGGACCCACTGACTTTATCTCTTGACCTCTTGGTCCCCAGCCCTGAGGATCCAAATGTGGTGGGTCCAAGAGCATCCCAGCCAGCCTCCATGGATCCCACACCACGGGGAATGAGACACCTCAAGGGTTCCCTTGGATTCCTACTTGGGAGCACTGTGATGGGATGCAGCTTCCTGAAAAACGTATTTGCACCCAGCCCCACAGAAGTACAGTCCTCTGGAAGCATCTGCACCCACCGCAGGGTCAGACCAGCACATCTGCATCAGCTGGGCTCACATCTGCCTGGCAGGATCTGCAACGTGCAGCTTTTGAAGCTAGCGCTCGCAGAGGCTAAGCTGCCTTTATTGCAGGTCACACACCCTCTCCAACAGCAGTGGATTTAGACGCCGTAAAACCCGTGGTCTAACACAGCCTGGGAGTCTCCCACTGCCCCGAATGTGTCACAAAAGCATCCTTCATGGTGCTGGCCGAGGCGGTCTCGCTCGTCATCCTTCCCCAGCTGTGCTCCGTGTGTCATTCAGCAGCTGAGAAAATCACAGCAGCCCACGGCCTCCTCTTGCTCCCTCTCTCCTGTTCACACATGTCGCTTCTGTGGCTGCTTTGCTTTATTTTTCTGGCAACGGGGATAAAAATATCTCGTGTGAAAATTATTTATTTTGTATTAATAGCTCGGAGTCAAAGCCTCAGCAGACACTTGAAATAAACAGGATCACTCAAAATACAGTTGTTTGAAATTAGAGCTTTGGTCTGACCCTGGGGTTTCTAACCAAAGCCAGAAAAACCCTGTGTATAGAGTCCCTTAATTTCCACCCCCCCTGTTAATCCACAGTACAACAATCCTTGCTTGTAGCCAGAGCACTTTGACCAGGATGATTAAGCCAACATTTCATTTAGGCGGTCGCACGCGTGGTTGTATAGGTGGTCGAGATGTAAAATAATCCTCCCTATCTGACTAATAACCCCCTTTGCACTTCCAATCCAATTTGTATTCAAGCACATCCCGCTTCTCCTCAGCCATGCCTCTCCTTTCATTTCCCTTCTCAAAAATATATTTTTTAAATGGGGGCAGCTGGCAGGTGAAAAACTGTATTTTTGAAAAAATGTTCTGGACTTGTTTTCTTGAGAAAGAAAGGAAGAAAACCGGCACTTTTGGTTTTTGTTTTTCTTTCGTTTTTCTTTTGTTTTCTTTTACTCCCTGTCCTGCACAGTCAGTTTTCCAGCCAGATAAAAGGAAGAAAAAGGGGAAATAAAACAACAAACGAATTTGTATTTTTATCTGTCTTCAGCACAGGTTTTGTCTCTTCCCCTTTTTTCCACCAATTAACAGAAATATTCGCAGCTGAGAATTAGGGCACCTCAGCTCATTTAAATTATTGTGCAATATTGAGCACATCTGCTAATGAATGCTGCTCTCTGGTTAGCCCTTGCTACTGACGGATTAATTAAGGCACAAAGGGGAAGAAGAGACCATGCAGGGGTTAATGCAGACCTTGAGAAACATGGGTTCAAGTCCATGAGCTCCTTTATTGCCTCTGAATCATCCCTACGGCCACTTTTTTGTCTCGTTTCTCTGTGAAGAGACAGACTCTTCTCTGTGGCAGCCCAGACCCCATGGGTGAAGAGAAGCACATGGGATCCCTTGCAGGGTCTTACACTGCGATGGTGCAGCCTGCGGGGTATCTGCAGGCAAAGCAGAGGCAACCAGGCAGGGATGGTCCCGGAGCAACTCTGATAAAGTTCCCCCAGCTTTTCACCCTTTGCAAAACTTCATTATTCCACCTCTGGGCCGTGATTAAGAGAACTTCAAGGGGCGAGCGCTGGCTTTGCCCATCACTCCCCCTCCACCCCGCAGCGCCCCTGATGAAGACGACTCCTGCAGGGCGGGCAGCCAGGCTGCTGAGCCTTCACACTTGCTACGGCTCTTGGAAAGCCTCAGCTAGCGGCTCTCCCTATCCCAGCCGGCTGTTATAATCACACATTGTTCCCGGTCGCTGCCTCGTCGTTTAACAGCACTTGGAAAATGTCAAATGTGGGAGTCCGGCAGCCTAAGGTTAGAGCAAAAACTCCCAAACATATTTGGAGGGCTGCCAGCACTTTGCAAACCCTCTGCAAACTGAGATAAGGGGCGACCTTGCAGCCTGTGGGCTAGGCCAGGAGTTTATAAATCCTCCATTTGCTTGGGTTGAGCTTTCTCAATATTGTGATCATCCCGTCCCCTTCCAACGTCGCCCGGTGCCGCGGGGTGGGAAAGCAGCGTGCGAAAGCAGGGGCTGCTGGCGATGGTGACCTTCGCCGAGACGTCTGGCCTTCAAGGTGGAAGAACCCGTTGGAGACGTGACGTCCAGAGCCGGCGGGGACGGGACCCCCACGTGCACGGGAAGGCAGAGGGTGTCTGGGGCTGGATTTGCTACGGCCGAGGGAGCAAACCCAGCAGCCGGTTTTGTTTGAGCTGGAGGTTACAGACATCGGCCCCAAAACCCGTTTGGGTTTGCAGAGATCGCGGTTGGGGAAGGATGGCAAACGCCGCTTGGCGAGGAGGGGGAGGAAGGGCTGAGTTTGGGGCTTCATTTTGAACCGTAACGAAATCTAAACATTTTGAAATTCTTCCCCAAATGACAAATAATGTCAAATACTGAGATAGCACTGGGCTGGATTTGAGCCGTGAGGCACCTTCTTATATTCCTAACTTCTGATAAAAAGGATGGAACAGAGTCAGGAAAACTTTCCTCTCCTTCCCCTCATTATTTTTCTTCTTTTTTTAAAAAAAAAAAAAAAAATACACAACCTCAGTGAAATCAGCAACGTCTCCTGAAATGTTCCAGTTTGGATGGGAGAGCCTTTCGCAGCAGGAAATGTTTCCCTCCGGGTTTTCCTGGCCAGTTCTGGCCGACTGCACGTCCCCAACCCACTGGGGGTTCAGCCTGAGCATGGCAGCTCAGCTCAGGGGTGGGAAAAGACCCAAAATCAGCTCTCGGGGAGTTGGTGCCTTCGTGCACACAGCACAGAGCAAACATCCTGAATCCCCATTAACTAACAAGGTTAATTAGCTCAGAGGCAGCGCAGTAGCTATATTAATGAAGGAACGTGGGTCATTAAGATGGCGTTGTTAATTTGTATTTTTCCCTCTTTTCTTCTTTGCTTTAGACTCATGGCTTTCTGATAAAACCTTTGCAAGTCAGTTAACCAATATTTAGACATTTTTGGCCCATGAATCCTTTACAAACCCTTTCCCCCTGTATGCTTTCCCCTATATCCTTACTGTGCGGTTGTGTGTGGCTGAATTATTTCTCACCCGTCCGTGCATCACCTGGTGAATCAGGCTCTTCTGGGGCCTGTTTGCAGTTTGTTGGCAGATGACGCTTACTTGCAAGCATATTTGTTTTCTCTCTGGGTCAAATAAGTCATGTGAAAATGTCAGCACGTGAATTACCTGCAAATTATTTACTCGCTGCATCCCACCAGGGACCCTCTAAGCTTCCCGATGCATGGCTGGTCACTGGAAACACCACGAAAGTGTTGGGGTAAAGCAGGATAAATGGCCAGGAAAACATCCAGGTGGATTCTTGTTTGCTTTCACCTTTGTAAGAAAGTCAAGAGCTGTTTTCCTGGACAAATTCCCGGCTCCCAAACCTAAGCAAGCTCAATGCTTTTATTGGAAAAAATACTCTCAACTGTCTTTTGGGGCTGCTTGGCAAGCTGGACTTTCCCTAGTTGTCCTTAGCCCCTCTCAGTTTTTTGTTTGGCTCCAAAATGTGGAAGAAAACCCTGCTGTTACTATGTTTTTTAGCTTCCTTTTCCTTTTTCCACTGTGCCCTGCAGACGGCTCCATGTCTCAGACCTTTCTGGGCAAAGTGCACACCCCAAGCTCTGCACGGGGATAATAACCCACAGCTTGTTGCGACACAGAAACAACCTCTGCCTACATTTCCTTCGGGTAAGGTGAAAAAAAGACCCGTTCCCTCTAGAACCGTATACTCAGCCACTTTCATCCTTGGGGGGGAGATGATGCAGATTAAGCACTCAAATACCCCAAGTCTGGGTTTTTAATTCCTTTGGGTCAGGATGGTAAAGCCAACCCTGGTTTGGATAAGCATGGAGGGTATCCAAAAGGAAGAGGAGACCATCTCTGGCCAAAACGCTGCAACAGACACCTGCTCCCCGCCTTGTACAAACCAAACTGCCTTGCCCCCCCCTTTTATTTTCTCCTTTCTCCCCCCTTTTTTCTCTCCTCCCCTCTCTCAGGCCAGCAGTGGAGCATTCAGCAGCTAATATCCTTCTGTCTCCAATTGTGCTTTAAGAGGTGTAGCGTTTGATAAGCCCCATTTAACTTGGCTGTACTACATTGTTTAAATAATTCAAATACAGATTGGCCCTTTAGAGGGATTTCTGCTCTATTGACCCTGCTGGTCATGAGTTACTAGGAAGTCAGGGAGGGGCTTCTAGGCCTGAAAGCCTGAAAAAAGATCGATTCCAGATCTTTAGTGCCCCAATCACACCCCATTATTCCCGGGTAATTGCAGACTTGCTTTGCTGTTAACTCTTTGGGAACAATACGGCCTTTGACGGGAAGAGGGAAAGCAAGAAGGGTTTTCATCTCTGGTGAGGTCCTAATCTGCATGGGCAGTGTCATGTGCTTATCGCTAGGGTTTGGGTGAAGAATTATTTACAGGCAGAAGTGTCAAATTGCTTGGTGGTTTCCCCCCCGCCCCTTCCCTCTCTTAATACCTGATTTGCTGGAGGTTGTTTGGACTGCAGAATTCATAATGCATTTTTTCCTGTTCATACCTCTTTCTCTCTGTGCATTGATTCATCAGGAACAAGCAACAGGCTCCTGTGATACGATTAGTCTTCATTAGGGCTTGTCTTTCATGCTGGGGCCCCACTACATCCCTCTGCTTTGGGTGCTGCACAGACACGTGGCAAGTCCTATGCAACAGGTTGTGGAAGAGCAAGAAGAAACACTACATCAGCCAGTGGGGTGGCCATGTAGATGTCAGCATAGCTAAATGATTGGTCTTGAGCACATGATGTCCACGCTGCATACATTTCAGCAAGGGTTTGCTCTGGTCCCATAGACAAAAAGATCCTTTAGCCGCTGTAGTGCATCTTTTGGGTTGGTTTCATTCAAAACGAATCCAGGTTTTTAGGCACATTTGGATCTGACAGGTAGTATTTCAAGGCTCAAAACAGAGATTGGAGTGTGGTGACGCTTCAGAAATGAACCATTTCAACTCCAAAAGATCTTCCTGGTTCTTTGACAGCTAGAAGAACCCAAAATTTTGCACACCTAAAAATGCCAGCTAATAACAACCTGCTTTGTCTCCATCACTGTACTTAACAGGTGAAACCTTCCCTTGTGAGAAGGGGGATGTTGTCCTGGTACCTTTGGCTTGTGAGATCCTGGGAGCCAAGCCTGGGGGATTTTATTAATTAGGCTAGGAAGTCAAATGCAGGAAAAAAATACACCAAATCCCACTCTGGGGTGACGCCTTCTGTCTTCACTCAAGCCCTTTCTTCAGCTCATGCTCCTCCTCTTCACATAAGGTAAACAGGACAGGATCCAGTGCTAAAGACTTCTTAAGACATGACGCACAAAATCTTTCTTCCTTCCTGGTGTGGGAAGGCTAAAAGTCATCCACCCTGTTGTCCAGTCCAATCTGGCCTGTGGCAAAAGCCACAGCCTCACCCCATCACCCAACACAGCTGCTGGTGGTGGCGCTGGGAGAGGAGATGCCAATCTGGGTGGACAACTTCAGGTGATGGGGAACTGACCACACTTCTCCAAGTCTGCTCAGTCCCCACCTCTTTTACAAATGGGCACCTTATCACTGGACACTGTTTATCCAGGAGGGCAGGGAGGAGCAACATCAGGCTCCACTCTAGGTCACCACACCAGAAGTTTCTCAGAGTCCATCTGTATGTTAGGTGGGCTTCTTGTCCCATCTGCTTCTCCTGGGAGTCTGTCCCAGAGCCTCACTCCTCTATAGAAGTCATCTTCTAATGCCCAGCTGACATTTCCTGTGCTCACATGTACCTTGCAGAACTGGAGCATCTTTGGTGCCTTCCTGAAGGGTCTATTTGGTGTCTGTCTGTGTTTAACTTGTTGATTCACCCTGTGGATTTTGGGATGTTGGCAAGGATGAGGTGACATCTCAGGGTAACCAATGAAGCAATATCCATCCTGGCCATCTTGCATCATTTAATTCAGTAGGTGATGGTTTCCTGGAGTCTCTGTCATCAGAATCTTCCAGAGGATGATTCAGAGCAGAAGCCTAATTTGGTGTGTTAAATTGCTCTTGGGAAGTGCCACTGTCTATTCCTTCACCATGGAGGGCTTACAGAAACTCTCTGGCTAATTTAGCTGGCTAAGTTACTGCTAACAAGTCAAGAGCCTGAAAACCTTCCTCAACTTCGTGTGTTAAGGCAGGAACACACTCTGCTGCACGCTGCTGAGACTGAAGCACCCAACATAGATACGCAAGAGGATGGTTGGTCTTGCCATGGAGATGGCAAAGCTGAGGTAAATCCTGCCTTCTGCAGGCTGAAGCAGAGCCACTTGCCTGTGATGTTTTGTGTCCCCAAGTGAAAGCTGGGGAAAAAGAGTGTGTCTGATTAGCTCTGTGCTGTTCAGAGCAGAGAACATCCTTTTACGGACAGGCACAGCAGCAGAGGAACCGTAGCCACGAGCAGCTTGGGGAAGCTGTACAACAACCACCGTGGTGTGAGTGCAAACAGCATCTGAAGTTTGAAACAGAGTGAAGAAAAGTTTGTGATAATTTTTCAGGGCTGACGATTGGGACTTTCAAGGCATTTTAAGGTGGTTAAATGCTTAGCTCCCACTGAAAAGGGATGTCTTCAGATGCAGGTACCAAAATCAATTCCCTAAGCATTTTGAAAGGGGTGGGGGGATATGACACTAGAAAAGCCCTGGATGCAAACCAGGAGGATGGTATCTTAACTGAAGTGCACAGGAGACTTACCCCTATCTCTGGTTGCTCTAAAGAGACTCCGGGGACCCTGGTTTTAGACAAAGCAGAGCTATGCTCACCTCCTTCCCCCTCCCTGATCTGCCAAGGGTTAAAGGGTGGGGGAGCCGTTTGATTAATAGATGTCGTGTGAACATGCACATTTGCCTGTGACTGCATTCCTGGGGCTTTCGGCTGGGTGATAAGCTGCGACCAAAGTCCTCTGACTCTGGGCAAGGAGAGCAAACAGGGCCCCAATGGAGCAGTTATTAATTCCAGCCTTGCATCTCCCAGGGCTGTCTCTCAGCAACGGGGCTCCCGGGAGGCCTTTCACACACCAATCGATACAGCTCACCTCTCCCCTTGCTCTTTCCATCCTCATCCCCCCCTTGTGCATCCTCACCTGAGTCTCCTTCTGTGCCAGGACCTCCAGCTCTGGGAGCCTTTCCCATTGACAGCGCGGGAAGGAGACCATGATACTCCCGTTGGGCTGATGGAAACAACTCCCAGCACCCAAACGGCTGCTGCAGCTGTCCCGTCCCACCATACCCACCATGGGGCTTGGCAGAACGGGAAAGGAACGTGTCGGACCAAAAAAAGGGGAATTCAGCAGCAGTATCTCCAAAGAGCATGTCTGCCTTTCTGCACCCATGAAAGGACACACTCTGAGAGTCATTGTATTTCTTCAAAATAAATCTGTAAAACAAATACGCCTAATTTAAAACTTCTTTGGCCGCAAAATCTCCTTTTCCCTCAGGGCAGTTTCAAATTAATTTGAGCCACAACTTGTCTTTTTGACGCCAAACTTTGACACTAAAGTATTGATTGAAAATGAAACTCCTTTCCCTCCCTGAAAAGCAAAATAAACTGAAACAACCCAGACCTTTCAACTTGCTTGCCTTCAGATAGGGCATCATCATCTTTGCAAACCGGCTTTCACGAAGATGTATTTTTACATGATTGCTGCATGGAGGATTTCTGACATCCCAGATTTGGTTTACCAGGGCAAAAAGGGGATTTCTGGTTGCTGGCATCTTTCCTAACCCCGCAGCTGCTCTTAGGAGGTTGGTGGTGGCGATGCTCAGACTGTAAAGTGTCTCCTTCAGGAAAATTGATCTCTTGTAGAGGCCAAGACATTCAATAATGGCTTTGGGAAGATTTGACTCCAGCCACTTTACAATTTCATCTCAGGGCAGGAGAATGTATTTGCTGCTGTATGACATCAAGATGTTTTTAAGGCATGCCAAGCTGATCACTTCCAAAATGAAATCAGCTTTTTAAGTCAGCCTGTTTTCCATAAAGAAGGCAATTCCACATTTCATAATAAATAATATGGAAATCTTCTAGCATACAGAATATCTAGTTCTAGTTACAGAGCATCATAACGGATGCTGGATTCACACATACGCAGGCAGAGGCCATGAAAAGGCACAGCCTGCAAACTTCAATACCTTTGCTCTGTAGAAGACTTGCTGTTGACTTCGATAGAGACTGGACCAGCTGTCTGAGAATACTGAAAAGGATGCAGCTGAGAAGAAGCTGACTTCTGTCAAGCTGAGGACAGCACTGCGTGGCTGAATGGTGTCTTCAATGTTCACGTCTGAACCGTCTCTACTCCTTGAGGACAGTTAGCTTCAAGCCACAGCTGTCCTCCCTTTCCATGGCACTCTCAGAGGATGTGGTGTTGCACAGGAGGCCAGAACCACCGAGCTACGAGGGGTTAGGGGGAGGGAGCCAAGATGCTTTAATATTTGGTCATAAGCAGCAAGCCCCAACCTGTCTTGAAGGCAAGTGGGGGACTGGAGTCAGCCGGTTCCTCTGCCTCATCAGTAGCATGGAATAAGGCAAGAAAGATGAGAAAACACCACCATCATCAAGAGTGTTGGGATAGGAGACCTGATATGAGCTGCTGCTTTTTGACCGGGTGTGTGTTTCCTTTTATTTTTGTTTCAGGACAGGCGAAAAAAAGGGTTTGTGCAGGACTCTGAAATCCAGAGACCGTTTTCAGTGGGGAAGCCGTTCTCTGGCCATTTATTCACAAAGCAGTAGGCCCTTGTGCTCAGCCCCGGGCTGTCACGGTGAAGCATTAAAATGAGATGTCCAAAGAGTAAAAGCTGATTCCTGTACTGAGAAACTGAGAATTAAATGCCTGATTTGGACTGCAAAGTCCTTCAAATCTATAAGGTGAGAAATGAAATAATTTTGAGCAGAAATTCCATCCAACACTGGCAATTCTTACAGGATTCACTGAAACAAGCACATTTCCACAGAAAAGTGTAACAATAATAATAATAATAACAATACTAGCTAAACAAACTGGCTTTCTCCATTTAAAAAAAAAAAAAAAAGAAAAAAGAAAGAGTAGTTTTGTCCAAAAGTTCCCAGCAGGCTCAAGTCAGGCCTGTATCTGTGGTAGCAGATATGAAAAAGGCATACTGAGGTCATCTAATCCAGGGGCCGGAAACCTTTCAAGGGTTGAGTGCCAGACTGTATTTTTCTTCCCCAGCAGAAACTCAGCAGTCTTTGTCTTTCTTGAAAAAGGGTGAGCTGATGGGTGGGATCCTGGCTCTCAGGATCTAAACCATCTGCAACGGCCCAGCTGCACTCTCCAGAGTGCACTCCCCTCATAGCTCCTCTCCCAACACATGCGTGTTTTAAATGGTTTTGAAGCTGGCTTTAAAATAAGTTCCAGCAATGGGTTTTTTCCACGTAAACAGACCTACAGTGGGAGTAGGTGACCAGTAGGTGATGGTCTGAGCTCTTGGTGGCCTGCAAGCCTCGCACTGATGTTGAGACAGAGACTCTTGTGTATAATTGGAGGGACAAGAGGAAAAGGAAAAAGCCCAACCTTCATTTCTAAAAGGTCCATAGTAACAACACTATGTTTAAAATTGATAGGAACAAGTTTCTACTTAGTTTGAGGCCTCCCTGTCCTGGCAGAAGGGGATGGAGGGAGGGATTCAGCTTGCAGGATCAGACACCTGCACTGGGTACACGTGCTGGATGGGTCTCCATAGGCTCTGAATGCCTGAGCTCCCATAATAGCCACTGGAGATCAAGTCCATGAAGGCAGAGGAGCAGATTCTCACACTAATCCAGGCACCAGGCTTAGGTCAGTCTTGGGGTATCCCAAATTAATCCCCAGTTGCTGGACAGAAGGGCATGAGTCACCTGTATCTCCTTTGTCTTCCAGCCCCATGTGGGCATCTTGGCTGCTCTAGTGCATCTTCAGTGAAGACAACCATCTTAAGCCCTACATTTAGGCTCCTGAATCTTTCAGTCGAAGCCCATACAAGATCTTAGCAGGAGGATAAACACTATGCATTTCTCTGTATATAAAGAAGATCTCCCCACGGGTTTTGTACTGTGGGAGGTGAAGGGTTTTTCATGAGAGCACGGTACCCCCACAGTCATATTGATAAGGAAATCCCATTGGATTCAAATGATCTTTGGGGATTTGATCAGGAGAGTCTTGTATTTCGTAATTATTCCTACTGAAGCATTTCCAAAACACAGCACTGGGCGTCTGCAAGAGTTTGAGACCAGACCCTGGCTGTTCTGTTTCCTGAAATCACCCCACACCCCCTCTCCCTGGGTTTCTGAAGCCTGTTCCCCAGTCCTCGACCATGTCCGGAGCTAACACAACACAGCTTCTGCTTTTCAAAGCCAGATCTAAGACCTGATGAGGTCAGGAGAGGGAAACAGCACAGCACTGAGGTCGCATCAACTGTAGTTTGAGCCCTCAGGCAGCTTTGATGTTTTCAACAGAGAAACGTGTCACAGAGAAACACCTTCCTCTTCTGGGCTGCAGTTCAGAACTGCGGAGCCCCTCTTCTTCAGGTAGTCTCAAGTCAAAGGTGACATGATTTCTTCTGGAAGAGAGTGGCTGTTCCAGGGGCCCTTTCTTTCCAGAAGGGGTGATGCTTTTCGTTGTCTGGAATGGTCCTTTCTTCATGGAAAATCTCCTGTGGTCATTAAAGTTGTTCCCATGGGAGCAGAGGTGTTAATCCATTGCATGTCGGTGTTCCAGAGCAGACAATGAATTTCTCCTGTGAACATCTCCCTGGAGTTTCCATACAAAGCCAGACCTGTTATCCTGCTCTGTCCTGGAGGTGATCAGTGCGGACAGACTCCAAGTCCTGATCCATGCCAATGTGTGCAGATTGTGTGGCCCGTGTTTGCCTCAATCAACGACAGACAAGAGGTAGGAACCTCCAGGAGGATACTGAGTTTTGGGAGAGCATCGGTCAACCTCTGAAATACCACTTCACCTTGATTGACTCAGAAGAAACTTCTAGCACTTTGGGAGCACTTTCTGGAAAATTGTCTTGGTCCTTCACAAGCACATCTCTACAACCAATGCAACCAGGGCAGAAACCGTGCTCCCAGCAGTCCTGATGAGCAATGGGAGCTTGAGCCTCCTCCCCTCTCTTCTTCCAGATGGAGAGGACCTTCTGTCCTTCCTTGTACACCTAAGTACTGAAGTCAGGCTCTGTGACACAGAAGTACCCTTCATTAATCTGGCTGGTATCAGAAGCCAGGTTCAGGCTGGGTCTTTCCACACTCAAAAGAGTTTGCAGTGGGACTGACTTGGGCGGCTCCTTCAGTTAGTCAACATCGGTTTATTGAAACAGAGTAGGATCAAGATGCAAGAGTCAGAGCTCCTTACATGACAGGGTCTCCTCCACAGTCCTCCACCTTCAGCTGCTTTGCCTGGCCATCTTGGCTTCTTCACAATCATGTAGATGACGGCCCTCCATCATCCTTTTTTTATACTCTTCAACCTTTTGGGTTTTGCTTCCACCTTTGGATAATGAGGAAGTGGTCCCCATGTGTCCAGACTGATAAGAAAGCCTACTAGTTTGGGGAGAAAAGAAAGGTTTAAAACACTTTTTTTTTTTTTTCAGAAGGAATATATGTAAGAAATCTTTGCAGAAACCAAACATAACTTTTTGTTTGCTTGTTTACTTTTCAGCAAAATTCTCCATTTTTGATGAAACAGAAGGGTAATTATGAAGATTTTCAGTCAGATTTGATCCTCAGTCACTGGAGTTTCATGTTTTCTGCCCCTGTAATGTGCAGTGTCCTTGTAGCATTGCTTGACCTCCAGGGACTTGCGTAGGAGGCAGCACCCATTCCCCAGCGTAAAACCCATGCTCTGCCTTTATGCTAGGGCTTCATCCAGGGCTGATCTTGCAGCAGCTGGCTTGTGGCAGGCTCTGAACCCCTCGTACCCCCACAGAGGTGTGAGCAAACACCGAGAGAAGGACCGGGGCGGGTTCCTGAGCCTGTCCTGGGTCCCATTTGGCTGGCCCAGATTTTCGCTGGGGCGCAAGGTCTTGGCAACATCCCCGCCGCAGGGTTTCTCTAGGACCTGTCTGGCCAATGAGTGCAGTGTCGGCACTAAAAAAAGCCCTCTCGACTGAAAGCCAGGCCAGCACGTCCGCTGGAAAAATGACATAACCCTGTCACATAATCTGGAGTTCCTCCTTTGGGGCAGCCTCGCGGGCTGGGGCCGTGTTGAGAGGAGATCAAAGGGCAGCACAGGAAAAGGAGAGCAGAGCCCGTAGAGGGAAAAACACCCTCACTCGCCGGCTGAAGGGACTAATCGCAGCCCTCGTCAGGCTTTGGGAGTTCCCGTTCACAGGAGGGATGGAGACAGACATCCTTCTCTGGCTCCAGGAACCCGGGTGGATGCAGGCATGGTGTCCTTCTCCATGCCTCTCCCACCTTATCATTTGGACTGGTGTAAGACTGTGACTTGAAAGAGTCATCCCCTTTTGTGCCTGGTGCTGTTCAAGCCCCGCGGAAGAGGTGATCTTCACAGAATCACAGAATACCAGGTTGGAAGGGACCTCAAGGGTCATCCGGTCCAACCTTTCTTGGCAAAAGCACGGTCTAGAAAAGATGGCCCAAAAGAACTTGTGAGACTGCAGTTACCTGGGGCAGTGCCATCAGCAATCCTTCACCTGCATTCTCCATCTGACTTCCCACCCTTCCTGAGTTCAGAATACCTGGGGATAATACGGGAGAGGGACGAGGTAGTGGGAGGGAGGTGAAACAGCAAGGAAAAGCCACTAAAATTGTAGCGTCCCATGCCAGGACTGGAGGTGCTGAGGGATCTGTGCTGGCTACATCCTTGCACACAGACCCTGGCTCAGGCTTGCAGCCTGGACCCTTTCCATCCTTCATCCTCGCTCCCCATCCCTGCATTCACGGGACGTTTGCCACCAGCTGCACCCCCAGCCACATCCTCCCACCTCAGCTCCGTCCGCCCACCAGTGCCCATGCCGGGGGTTTTGCATTGCCCAGGGTTTGTGGTTTCTGACCCTTGACTTGCCCGTTGCCACTGGAATTCCCTATCGCTCTGTGACTCAGCTGACAGAAGGGGAGACAATGGCATTTTACATCAGCCCAGGCTATCAGGAGCCTGCCTTATCTGAGCTGTGTTTTTCTATTAGTCTAACACTCCATTGTGCATCCCTTTATCAGCTGCAATGTTGATGTAATGCTGGCTTGGAAGTGGTTTCTGCATCCTAGCACTAAGACAGCTCACTTTTATTTCAGGGAGGGGGGGGGGGCGGGAGGGAAGGGGAGGGCGCGAGAGGAGGGTTTATCAGGATTCTCAGGAGATAGGAGCCCTTCTCCTGCATGGAGCGGGGAGGGAGGGCCGGCTGGGTGGCGGAGGGGGACTACCAGACTGTTTGCAGCTAACAATTTAATGAACATCATTTCTGCTCCCCGCCCCCCCCCCCCCCCCCCCCGACTATATTTTTAACTGAAGTGCTAGCTTGTCAGAACAAATGCCTCTCTGCTTCCTTCTGCAAGCCCCAGAAGGTGCAGACTTGGCTTTCTGCAGCTGGGTTGGCCCAGCTGCTGGTGGCAGGGTGAGCCCAGACTTGTCCTGCAGTGTAGATCATCCATAACAGCGCTTTCCTGGTCTGCTTTTCACTGGCTGATATACTAGTTGAGCTCCCACTATGGCTTTTCCCCGATTTTTTTTCCCCACAACTTTAGACACCTATTTTCAAAAAAAACCTCAGGAACTTAGCATCCTTAAGTGGCCAATAGCTTAAAACATTATGGGGTTGAATGGGAAGAACAAATGAAGCTGCCTGCAGGAAGTAATAACACGACAAAGTTGCTTCATAGGCTTTGCTTCCTGAGGTTTAAACCCTTGGGACCCATTTCCATTACAGCAACTGGGACAGAGTCACTTCAGCTGCTACGTGGGAAGAGAGAAGCACATTGAATTTATGTTAATACAGCAACATGAGGTATATGGTCAGGTAGGATTATGTGTCTTAGATTTAGCCCATCCAGCAGCAGTAAGAGCAGCAATGAGGTTATCAACCTCATTGCCATGTGGAGCCGTACATGAGCATCATCCTTGAGTACTATGGCCTGGTTTCACTCAGCTACCCCAGCCCCTGTGGTAGCCCTTGGCCAAAGTCAGCCACCCCAATATTTTCAAGCCCACTGTAACTCCCTCTTGGAGCAATCTTTGGTGTGAGGGGGTGGATCACATCAGGTGCTCTCTGCTCCCTCCTTGATGGGATTTTGTGCTTATCCTTTCCACCCGACTCTGTGTGTGGAGGTAGGATCAGAAGATGTTTGCAGGCACATGCGGCAGCTTGGGTTTCCATGGCTTATAATGAACTTTCTGGTTTCCTATTTTGCTGCATTCCAGCCCGGTAGGCTGGTAGAGAAGCTGCAGCTGGGATAGGTCCTCATAAAGTGTGTATAGCCACTTGTAGAAGCCATACAATAACTAGTGTGTTACTAATAAGAACCTGGTATGACTCATAATTTGGCTGTTTCACTAGTGCGTGGTTCACAGTGTGACCAAGCAGAGGACAGCATTGAATTTGGAATTTGGGTTCAACTACTGGGAGACTCACCCAGGGTGAGGGGCTGTATTGTGCGCCTCTAGATAGGTGTCTGCTGCACATCCATCACCCCAACGGCTAGGCAGCTCTGGTGTCAGCTCAGCAGGCTTGTTTGATGTGGAAGGATAAGCAATCACGTGTCTTGTTACAAACCCCTAGTTTAGTAGTTAAAGTCAGACTCACAGCTTTCTGTGACACATGGGAAGAGTCTGTGGAGCTCCAAAAATCATCCCTTTAGGGTTTGTCCTTAAGACAAGAGGAACCTACAGTGAACTGCAAATACTAACCCCAAGGCAAACTCTCTGCACATGTATAAGCATCATCCTCTGGGTCATTGCCTGGGGTGTGATGGACATGGCTCTGAGGCTGCAGGAGTAGTCACACACAACATGCTTTCTGCAGAGGAGAAGTTGAGTATGTACATACGCATCTTGCAGCAGGCCTGGTGGTGGAAATTACCTCAGGTAGTGTGTCCTGTCTGCCACTAATGCAAACATGAACAACAGCACTTTTCATCCATACCCAACGGGTTTCAGCCTGGTTCTTTGGCATTTGCCTACCCATACTTTTGCATCTGTGTTTGCATACCCCAGATGATGACATTTACATGTTGACCTCTAAAGATGTGTGAAGACCACAGCATGTTTTACTTGCAATGGAGAAACCAAACCAGATCTTTCTGAGAAGACCTTCAGAGTTAGTTTGATTTATTTCTCCTTTGTACAAGATGGCACCCGTCAGATTGGTGGAAATCCCACTGTGATGGGGACTCGACAGACCTGGCTTCAAACAGAGTGCTTAGGGGGCAGTTCTGAAGTGCTGATGAAGGGAAAGCAAGAGTAGAAATGCGAAACACAGTGGCCAGAAGGACTCATCGCAAATGGCTACTGCCCATCCCCAGCCACATCTACGGTTTGCATTTGTTGTCTCCTCAGACCCCAAATAGAAATGTGGCAGTGCTTGTGCAATGGGGTGCAGCAGTCCTGGAGGATCTTCGCTTGCAAAGGTCCTACCTGGACCAGCCAGCTCATGCACCGAAGCTGTATGTGCACTCACCTCTTCCTCTGCAGCCTCCGTCTTCCCGCAGAGGGGCCGGCTGCTCTCTCTGCCCGGCAAGTGGCTGCGGTTTTGTCTCAGTCATCATTTCTATTGTTATCTGCCCATTATCTGATCCTCTCCCAGGCCAGGCCAGGAAACATCCTTCTGTCTCTGTCTTCGACGGCGCTCCATCCTCTTCCTCCTTGGAGAAGACAAAAGCAAAACAAGCGCATAATGAATCAGACATTTCCCTTCTCACTTTGCCCCTTACTTCCCCCTCTCATTTTTTACGTGGACCCATTTCTGCCTCTTCCCTCCTGTTTGTTTGGGATGTGGCCTGTGCAGTTCCCCTGCGCTCAGCATCCCGGGGAGTCTGGCCGTCTCCTCTTGGTGTCAGCAGGAGTTCAGCGGCGGGTAAGGCTGATAGGGCTCCTCTGACCCCCACCACGTCCTCAAACCTAGCGTCTGCAAGAAGCTTGGCCTCGTGACACCAGAGTGCAGGATCAAACCTGGCAAGCTGAACTCCAGCCCAGCTAGAGGTTCACATGGGTTCAGAAAAGCAACCGGACAGTTGGGTGGAGGAAAAACAGTTTATTGAGGGCCATTAAACATGAGATCAGCTCATCCAGCTCAGGATGTCATATGGCAGCAACTTGCTAGGGGCTGGAAGAGGGTGTTGGAGAAGCACTGGTCTGTCCTTGCCCTGATTTTGTGCTCTTTCATTGGCATTGCTGGAGAAGAGGTGAGACACTCACCTCTATGTACTCTGTGGGTTTTGTTTTGGCTACAGAACAGGATGGTGCAAAGCTCTGCCTGTGAAACCCAGCACTCCTTGGCCTCTGGTGACCTTTCATGTTTGCTGTGTCCCAAAACCAATGTCAGGGTCCCACTTCCAATATTCTGTGGGATATGCACTGCTTCTAAGGCAGGGTGGTGCTGGTCTGCCCTGGACCTGGTCAAGGTAGCTGTTTTGAGGGCCTGAAAAGAAAGCCATGCTTGTGAGGAGTTATGGCTCACCTAACACATCCACACCAGTCCCCATCTGAACAACACCTCCCTTTCCTTAACCTCTCTCCATTACCCAGCAATACTGCCCTTTGGCTCTTCTGTTAATTAGATAGCTTTTCTTGGGGGCCAGAGGCAGAGGAAGGGCTGGAATCCCCGCACTCTAGGGTCAACGCTGCTGTGGGCGGGCAATCCCTGCTCACGGAGGTCATGTCTTCCAGGTGGGACTTGGGTCTTGGGAAGCTCAACTGCTGGTTGGTCAAGGGCAAAGACCGTGGCAAAGGCTTTGCTAACAATGGTGTGGGTGTCTGTGGGCCAGTGCCAACGGGTGGCCCTATTTTCTTCACTGGTATAACTAGGTGGAAAGAAAAAAATCTGCAGGAAATGTTCCTATTTCTGAAAATTTTATATTTTCAGAAAATAAAGGTGAATAGCAACACCCCACCCCCCCACCCCCACAATATATGAGTTTCCCCAAATACAGATTCTGTAGTCAAACTTTTATTATGATTTTTCACTGTAAACAGGAAGGAACAAACGAAAATATTGAAAAGGAAAGATGAAAACATCCTAATTTCTTTACCTATATAAGACCTCCTGACTCTTTCCCTGTCATTTCTTAAACCAGAGAGGTCTTCCTTCTGTGAAGGCAGAGATAGACAGTGGTAAAGCCACATTGCTGTTTCAAAGAAGATACTGAAAAATGAGAAAGGTCTTGGAAAAAAGGGGCTACAGAAATTATCTGAAGAGTGGAGAGAAAGCCTTAGCATGACAGGCTCAGAAAGCTTGTTCTCGTTGGCTTATAAGGAGATGGAGAGGTGACTGGAGAAGAATCGCCTGGGGAGAAAAACGCCCGATGCAAAAGATCTCTTTAATCTTGCAAAAAATGGCCTTCCCATGGCTGCAAAGCAGAGCCAAACCACCCAGGCTTGTGGTTACCACTGAAGGTAATTAGTCAACGGGCTACAGAGGTTCTTCATCCCTGGATACCTTTAAATTAAGAGCAGATGTCTTCCTGGAAGCAATGTTTCAGCCAAGTGCAAGCTGTGGAGTTATGGGTGGGAGCTACATCTGAATATTGTAATTCTAGTGCTGAAATCTAATGGGTTGAGCTGTATGGGAGGTGAGACCATGGGAGCCTTGGATGCCTTGATTCATGAAAAGTGAAGGGTGTTTTAGGAAAAGGATGTGGGTAGATGTTTTTTTTGTTACCCAGCTGATGGATGAAGATTTTAGCTGGATTTGCTTCGGCAAACCTGGAAGGACTGCTGGGGGAGACCTGGCACCTATTTGTTGGCCAGTTTGATAAGCGTTTACAAGAGCTTATTCATGGCCATCAAGCTTCTGCTCAAGGTAAGGTTAAGGGCTTAGCAAATCAAGGTGGTGGAGAAACAAAAGTGAGAATTTTCGTCAGGAAAACTTGGAGTAATCCAGGGAATGTTCTCTTGTGCTTTTATACCAGTGTTATTACACTAGTCCTGCTGGCTTTGCAGGTCATGAGCAGACACGAAGGCTGTGTGATTTAGTACTTCACCTCTTCAGAATGGACTTGTCCTTTCTTTATTACTCATTCTGTTCTTCTTAATTTTTTACCTTTTTTCCCCTTTCAAGCCATGTTTCACTCCCAGCTGCTTCATTATCAATATGCGGTTTTCTTACTGGGCAAGATTTGCAGGACAGATTTTCACCAAATATGTTGCTTGGAAAATGCTTTTCCCAAGCTCTGCCTGTCATTCCAAGCAAAGCTCTTGATGGATCTTCGCTGTGTAGCAGCTAAATAGGGTCTAAAACCACTGTTTAGACTATGGGCTGCAAGGTGAGACCATCAGGAGGGCAACTTGAGCAAAACCTGTGCCAATCTTTGGAATGGAGGAATAAAAAGAGAACAGGGATGAAGGACATTGTGACAGGTAGGGGCCCTTGAAAAACTCAGCCAGTCCAAACACTCCTCCCTTGGCTGGATTAGAACTTTCCGCCTTGTGCAGCCTGTTCTTGTAAACCACTGGTGATGGAGACACTGTTCTTCCTCTCTACTCTCTCCCTAGACAGGCAAATGAGGTACATATCGCATTTACCCTGTATCTTATCTCTGAACTGAACACTCCATGTCCTTCAACTGCTCCTCATTGTCTGTGTTTTCCACTTCCCTGCTCATCCCTGTTACTGTCTTCTGCATTCCCTCCGCCCACTCCCTTATCGTTGTGTGATGCCCCAAGCTGGACTCTGTGCTCCAGTACTGAGCAATCTGGACCTCTCGACCTCTCGTATCCCGGGTTATGCACCGGTTCTACTTGCCAGTGTGGAGTTAACCTCCTTTGCACCAGCTGACTCACGCTCAGCTTCCAATCCGCAATGCGGATCCTCTTCTGCTCCTGTTGGCCTGTCGCCTTGTGGTTGGCCTCCATCCATCCTAGCTTGTTGCATGCAGGATCTCTTTACTAAATCCTCCTTTTTGCTATAACCCTTTGATGCACAGAGATTACCCTGTGTTCTCACACATACTTGACTCCCAGCGCAGAGTTTCTATAACAAGATGCCAGTGTGCTGTCTCCTTGCCAAGTTTCTCTGACACCCACAGAACCAGTGGTGACCCAGACCCTTTTGAAATCAGGCTGGTCATCTCCATGTGAGATGGAGGTGGGCTCCCAACCCTGGGGGGCATCAAATGTTTCATGCCCTGTGTACACAGCCTTCAGCATGGCAGGGAGGGGCTGTAGGCTCTTGCATATAAAGAAGCCCTGATGCCTTTCATTGCATGGCTGAAGAAAAGAAAGCCCCCTCCATTCATTCCTTCTAAGCAGGTTTTCCAGCCCCTCCCGTCTTGACCCTGATTGCTGGGATATGTTTATCCTAAATCTTTCTTTTCTCCTTTCTGTGTCTCCCCCTCCACCTCTCCCTTTCCTGCTTTTTCTCCCACTGTTTCTCTCTCCCAGCAGCCCACATGCACACCCCCTTTCCCAGGCCAGGGCTGAGCTTGCAGGGGAGTGGAGCTTCAGACTAAACTTTAATTTGCACGTTCCCTGTTTCAAGGGCACAAGGCATTTTTTCGCCTGTTGTTCTCCACTGCAGAACTGGAAGGTTCTGGTTTGTGCCACTGTCGATTGAGACAGCACCAGTGTAATTACAGCATGTTCCCTCCCTGTGGAATTTAGCAGAGACCAGCTCTTTTTATAGCCCAGCCAGACCCCCTCTGAGGGACTGCTTCTGTGCCTCTGACAGTCTTTTACACTTTCTGTTCCTGGGACTGACGTGAAAGTGCTGCAGCATTGACCTCAAGCCCTGCAGGTCCTTTGAGTGGTTCCTAGAAAACCCTCCTGGCACCTTGCCCATGGGGTATAGTCACAGCTTTGCCCTGGGAAGGCTGTGCCTGGTGTTGGCCCACGTCTCTGCAAAGTCCCTGCTGCTGTAGACACTGTGCAGAGACCAGGTCCTTAAAAAGCTGACATTATGGAGGATATAGTGTGACCCCCCACCCCCAGTTGTGCACATCTCCCATCTCCAGGGGTACTACATGGCTACCAGTTCCCAGATAATTCATGAACCCTTTTCCTTAGACTAGGTTTTACATGAGGATTGTCCATACCATCCCAACCACTCTCTCCTGCAGGGTCCCTGCAGGGCAGAGGTAAGGATGCAGATCAGAAGCTAACATCCCTGTGACGATCTGCTTCCAAAGCAGTGGTGGTGGTGGTAGGGAAGAGACAAGTGGTGGGGTGAGGGAGGGGGAGCCTTGCACTGCTGTTGTCTGAGAGATGCTTGTGCTGTGGGACATCTGGGCCCCTCTGGCATCCCGGTTGTGAACAGCAGTGTCTGGTTGGGTTGATTAAATAGGAAGAAGGGAGAACACTGCACACCACACCACCCCCTGGCAGCCTTTCAAACCCAGTTCTCAGCCCAAATTACATGGAACTAACAAAGTACAAACAAGTATCTTCTCTCTGTGGACCTCTAACTTGTTTTGTATTTTCATCTTTTCTCTGTCTCTGAGAGCCCATCCTCTCGCTGCCCCTATACCTCCTGGCCTGCTGCCGTTTCTCCATATTTCCAACCATTGGATGGCATTAGCAGAATGTCAAGTGCATGCAACTCCTTCCCAATAAATGTTTCACAAAGGGGACTGGAGACTTCCCCAGGACCTTTCTGTAAAGCCTTTCTTGCTCCTTCTGTAAAGACACAGTCTTACTGTGAAGACATCCTGAAGTGTTTCTCTTAGACTTGAAGAAGCAGGATATTGCTAAAGCCCTAAAACGTCTAGGAAATTAAGACTGCATAGAAATCAAGGGGTCTCATTCTCCTGAATTGCTTGGATGCTTTGGCTTTCTTCACCCAATGTCCATGGAGTGGGAACAAAGTACCTTAGGGTTATCCCCAGTGTGTGTTGGGTCCTGTCCCTGCCTTCCTCAGGCAACCAGTTACCCAAGAGAGACGTATTTAGTTACCCACTGGGCAGAGTGTTAGTTTGGGAAGTGAGATGGGATTAAAAGTCCCCTCCTTGCAGTGTCTCATCATGCCTCTCCCCAGCTATGCAAGAGTGGGATGAAAAGAGCTCAGCGTTATCATGAATAACAAGAACAAGTGGGTTTCTAACCTTGGGAATGAGACGATTTTTTCCGTCACAGGACACAGCTCTACTAATAAACTGAACAGTGCCAAGCACAGATAGTGAAACTTGATTGTCTGTATCGTTAGCCCAATGCTTGGCACAGTTTGGGCCCCAACCAACCACCGCCAACCTAAGCCATCCTAAATCTGCACAGGGCAATTTCTTCATAGTCTGAGCACAGGGATGGTGCTTCACCCAAATGAGGTTCAGGCAAAGCACCAAGACTTTTGGGGTGCCCCATCTGAACCCCCTCTGGGTGCAGCAAGCATGTGGCCACAGCACAGCTGAGCCTGTTGATGTATCACTCCTCTTGCCCTGCTTCTTAAACCCTTTACATAAACATTTGCTAGTGGCCAGGGTTGGGAAAGAGCGTGTAAGCAGATAGAGCTGCGTTCTGACTCATTGCGGCTGCTCAGAAGTTTTTGCCCTGCTTTTCATGCAGATGAGCTCAGACCACGGCAGAGGTCAAACCAGCACATGATATCTTTAAAAAGCCCAGAACTGAACCAGATAGCTCTTCTCAAAAGCCTTTCCTGGCAAATTTTTTTTTCCTCTCCTGGCATACCCAGGCCATGCTAGAGTTTCTCCTTGCAGCCCATGGAAAATGCAGCAATTACATGTCAAAAAATGGATGGCAAGAAAGAACAATAAAAGAAAAGGGCAGATAGGGCAGGGTAGCCCTTGTTTATCTTGCACTGGGGCTTGCAAGTTGCAGAGATCCTCAGGCTGAACTTGGATGGGGAAGAGATGTCCATTAGCTCCTTTGCCTTCATTCCCCGCTTAAAGCTTTCTCCCTACTTCGCCACTCTAGTCCCCCCAGCACTGCCCCTGCCCCCCATCCCATTAGGACCCAGCGGGCTGTCGGAAGCATAATGGAAGAGAGAGCTTTCATCCATCATAGACCTTGAAGAGTTCAGCGAGGCAGAGCCATCACAGAGGAGAAACATTCCTCCGCGAATCCCCTCTTGTCTCTCGGGTGGGAAGGGGGAGGAGGAGGGAGAGATAAGGCCAAACTAATTTGTCTTTTTTAATTGGCTCAGAATACTTGAACGAAAGCTGGTTTGTTATCCTTGGCTTTGCTCTGGCAGGCGTCCAGGATGTAGGGCAGAGACGGAGGCTTCTGAAGAGTTAACCTCTTCTAAATATCCTATTAGGATCCTCTCCGTTTAGTGTAAGGACAATCTAAGTAGAGAGAGAGTGGGAGGGCCTCTTTGTCTTTCTTTTTTCCCCTTTTTCTATTAGAAATCCAGCCTTGGAAGGGACACAGGGACATACAGAACAGCAAAGGCCCAAGGGTGAGAGTCTTCTGGTCGAATTTTGCCGTACACGTTGTAAACATCCAGAGCTGAGCTAATCACCCCAAACTCACTTTGTAGTTCTCTCAGTGAAGAGAGACGGGCACTTCTAAGGCACAGTTCATCTCAGCCAAAGGCAGTCGTCTCAAAGAGGTCAAAAGATTCGTGCCTGCTTGTCTGCAAGGGTCTGCAGTGACTGGGAAGGGAGCCTAGAGGTCATTAGCTTGAATGGACACATCCATTTAGCTGCACACATGTAGGCACCTAGTGCCCTCTGAGATGCTCTAGGGTTTATCATAGAATCATAGAATGGTTTGGGTTGGAAGGGACTTTAAAGATCATCTGGTTCCAAACCTAACGTGTTTTTTTTTTTCTGGACATTTACATTTATCTAGTGTCACACAGATACGACAACAGGTCTGTGGGAGACCTCTTGGTGCAGGTCTTGAAGAGCAGCTGGAGGCTGAGGGCACCTAAAATGCCACTTGGTGCCAACTCATGGGCGACTGAATCAAGCTGCTGAAGTCAAGCTGTTCTGAACGTCTGGCCCTAGCTGACCAAGTTTTGTGTACGTGGCTGGGAAGAAGTGGCTCCAAAGTCACGCTTGAGGTCAGACTGGCAATTCATGATTTGTGTTTCCATGCTGCAAGTGGCTGTTGAGTGACCCATTTGTTCTAAAAGAGAGATCACCAAATGCTTTAAAACAAACTCGAAGGCATATTTACAAGATCGTTTAGGCATGAACTGCACCATGTCCTTCGTCAGTCTTGGTGGTCATCATATCTGGCGGACAAAGTGGTCCAACACGCTTCCTTGAAGAGTCCCAACTCTATCTTTCATGAGGACAGATGATGTGTGTAGAGCTGAGTTTAGCATCATGCTGGTGGGTCTTAGAACAACCCTGGACTTTGCCAGGGCTCCTCACACAGCTAGCTCAGGTCCAGCGAAGAGGCAGTTAGCCGAAAACCAGTGATGCTGCATGCTTTGCTTTCCTCTCATGCTCAGATGGGTGGATCCTTTGTTTGCAGATGGTTACAGTCACAGGTCAAGGCCTGTGCCCTCCGCATGTCTGGGAGCATCAGATTTGCTTTGGTCTCTGACAACATTACTGAAAAGTAATTTCTCTCTTCGGGCCAAGCGACTCTAGTAGGCAAAGAGGCGAGAGGCAGTGCTCAGCAGCTTGACATACAGTTTGCAAGGTCCAGGGTTAATTCTGTGCTTGGTTATAAATTCCCCTTTGTAGAGTTGGCAGGCCTAATTGATTTAGGAGCCAAATTCCCATTTCTCAAAGAAGACTTATCTGTACTTGTAAAAACTGGAGCTTGCTTTCAACCCCAAAGCAGGAGAGTTAACGTCCCTTCTAGACGGTCTGCCATCTTAAATCATGTTAATTAACAATGTCATTTAATTCGTATAAATGTCTGATTGGTTTTTTTTTTTTTTGAAACCTGTGTTCCTATCAAAATCCATCATGTGGGCAGTTTAGTTGTGTTCCTCTGTGTTATGGAAAGAAGAGTGCAAAATCTAGTTCACGGGGGTTTTGTCTGTGTGAATAAAAGCCTACAAAGTAAGAAAGGGGAAAATTCTCTGGAAAAATGTGGCAAAGCCTGGAATAGTACAGTCAGGGCTGTGTTTGCCAGGGCTGGAAATATCTGTCCACTGTTTTCATTGACAAAGCCTGTTCGAGTTCACCCAGTGTGACCCAAGTAATGCCATCAAAAGACAGTCCCAGCCCCTGGATTTTGCTTTTCTCAGATGTCTTAATCAGCTTGTTTGACAGATGCAGGCAGATACAGAGGGTGGCCTTGCAGCCAGACACTGATGCGGGCGCCTGCAGAGATGGGTCTCGTTCCTTGCTCCACCCTAAAAGCGCTGAGACGCCTGGGGCAAGTCACATCGTATGGCAGCTGCCACAGCCTGAGCTGACACGGGTCAAAGCACTGCGGGGCTGGAAGGGGCTCCTTGAGGGCATCTCGACCAGCCTCCTGCCCCAAGACAGTCAGCTCTATCTACCTACTTATCCTTGCCAGAGGCCGTTCTGAAGGACACTGAATTTCCCAGGCAGTTTCTCTTTCCTAGGCTTCCCTGTCCTTGCCATTAAAAGTCCCTTCCCTCCCTTCCTCCCTCCCTTCTTTTACCCTTTATGAAGGAATGTCACTCCTCAAGTGTCTCTGCAGACTAACCATTTTCACTGCTTCCTTCTTAATCTGTCCTTTCTACTCTTTAGTTATTCTCATCGCATTTTTTTTTTTGGGGGGGGAGGCTGTCCCCAGTCCGACCCCTTTTTTCCTTGAAGCCCAGGGCCCAGGAGGAGGCCCAGTGCTCCAGCTGAGACCTTCCCAGCACCAAGGAGATAACTTCATAGCTAACTTCAAAGAAAATGCCATAACTCCACAGAGCTCCCCAAAGGCTCAGACACTTCCCAGCTTCCCAGGGATTGGGAAGAGCAGTTCCCATCATGAAAGGAGACTGAGGAAGGCTCTTGGTCTGCACATATGACACCCACATTTTCATGTCCACAGGTCAGTCATCCAGCTGGCCAAGACTAGGTCTCTGCTGCAGAGTGGAGCAAGTAGCTGTGGTGGTTCTAGTCAATAGTGGGGTGGGATTTGTTTGCCACATGAAAGTCTAAGGTCATTTTAGCAGGAGATCCTGCTACCATTCAGATGGGTGTGAGTCTTGTGCCGCAACTTCAGTCTCTGTTGACATCTCAGGTGCTTTCAGACATTCCCATTGCCTCTGTTTGACCAACTGAATTGTGTCTAAGGGAACCATGCGGAATAAAGGAAATATAAAGGGAATTTAGACATCCATCTCGCAGGGAGACATTGGCCTGGAGAAATTTATTAGTCTTAATCCACAACTCAGTCCTGACTTGGCATGCCATGTCTTACAGCCTCTTTTGCTCTGTTTTCACATCTACCTTCTCCATTTCAACCTCTTGTCCCCATGCAAAGACTCGCCTTGACTTGCTTGGTGAAAGCATTGCAGGGCCCCTTCACATCTACATCCCTGAGCATCCCCTGGGACCAGGGCACTGACACACCTGAGACAGACCCCAACATTTGGGACTTGAGTCTTGTACAGATGAAAGGGATGCTAAAACACCTTCCCTCAACTCTACTACCACTGTTGAGCCCTGTATGGAGAAGAACTACCTCCTCCTGCATGGGGATGTGCTGGAGGCCGAGCAGAGCCCACCACTCTCTGGAAACCCCCCTCCCCTTCCCCGTGCCTCACAGACCCGGGCACCCCCAGCCCTCTCAGGGCTCTGACAGTAACCATGCCACAGAGCCTGTCAGTCAACGCAACGTTGGGCAGTGTCAGCCACAGTTCTCTGTAATCTCCTGGGGGGAGAGCGGTGCCAGAAGTGACAGCTACCTTTATCCACATCCCAGGGATATAAACAATATTGTGGAATAATGACAGGGGGAGCATAAGCATCAATATCCTTCAGACGCTTCAGCCCCCCTCTCTCCACCCCGGAGTATGTTCCTGAAAAGCCTCGTTTCCTAATACCTGGGGTTTCTTTGCTTATTAGCCTTATCTGCTGGAGCAAAGTACCTCGGTGAAAGACATTTTTTGGTGCCGTTTTTTGGAATGTTTTTGTAATCCTTGCATTTATAGGCAAAGACAAGGAGATCAAAGCTGCCCAGGGTTTATAAAGCATGTCAGGCTGAAAGTTTGACATCAATTAAAGTGATATACACGTTGTCCGGATTTATGAGAAAACACTGATTTCGCTCCGTCCCCTGCCCCCAAATCAGTGAGACTCTTTGCAGTGACTTGCATCTCTTTTCCAGGCCTGCTGGTGAGTGTTTGGGGATCTGAGAGCAACACAAAGAGGACACGGTGCCCAGTGGTTCCTCCCAGCTGCAAGTCCTGACCTTGCATGCACCGAGTTGGCTGGTCTCAGCTGCTTCCATTCACTCTGCCGGTGGCATTGCAGTGGCAGCAGTCAGAAATCGTTCACTTGTAATATTTTTGGAAGGTAAAAGGGGATACAGGACTGATAATTCAGTTTTCCTCTTAATGCTTTTTATGGGTCTTCTTTTGCCTTCTGTTTTAGTAGAAATTGTTTTGTTATTACCAGAAGCAATGGCTGAAAACTGTAAAGCCTTCATGTTTTGGCTGAAAATGGACAAATTCCCTCTTGAAAGGCCCCTCTTGAGGGTTTGGGTCCCCATCCTCACCATGTTCCCAAATACTATCCCAGAGTGGATTCCCAATCTGTGACACCACAGGAAAGGTGCAAGAGAGCTCCGTGGCTGGGCTGTTTGCGAGAGAAGAGATTTCAGTTCATAGCTCCTCTCAGGCTCAGGAAATTGAAATCACCTGTGGCCCAGGAAGGAGCCATGACCTCCTCTCCAGCCTTCTTGATGAAGCTGGCCAACTCGATATGAAAAAATAAGTGACTCATAGACCGTGAAGATAACCGAGGGGAGGGAAGGCTGACTGTGTGTTTCATCTTTAGGGTACTGCCCTGTACAGGTGGGCTCTGCTTCTGTCTGTGCATTTGCATTGATGCAGTAAGATGGTGGGGATTTATAGACACAGACTCCCTCTCCCTATGGTCTTCTGTTATTTGAACTTCTTGTGCAAGGTGATAAAATGCAGACTAGCGAAACCTAACCTGCAAGAACATCTTGGAAAATATTTCTGGTACTCAACTGTGTGCTTTGCAGCTCTGCTGCCTTTGGAAATTCGGTCCATGAAGAAGATCTGACATGCCACGAGAAAGTCAGCTTTCCCCCAGCTGGAGGAAAACCCTAGATGTGGATTTGGAAACAATGGGGCTGCTACCACCTTTTTGAGCAAGCCAAACGGCGGGGACTGCTGGGTGAAGTTGTGAGCATCCCTGTTTTGCAGATTTCGTTCACCTCTGGTTTCTGGCCAGGCAGTAAATCATGCAGGATCATTTTCCTGTGTGTGGCTGGAGTAAATATGGAAACAAAATAAATATCTGAGAACCTAAAAAATAGGTTCTGGATATAAAAATGGCCAAAGGGAAGGCAATGGCGTGGGTGAGGATAATAAATGTAAATTGGATAGTTCACCCCTAAATTAGACCTTGCTTCCATCTCATTTCCCCTGCTGCATTTCAGATATCCTCTGAGTGTTTCCTGGCAATCCCTCTGCATTTTTAACATCATAATTTTGTTCATTTACCCCAGCGTTCACTGCTCTTCCTGTGTCTTGTGACCGAGGGTTGATTGCAATGAAAGTTATTCCTCAAGAACAAAACAGGAGCTGATTGTCTTTTTAACCCTCCTGGAAACAAAGCCATCCAAACCAAGAAATACTTCAAAAGCACCTGTGATAACTAGAAACAAAGCTCACTGGGTGGAAGGAACAAGAGGTGAAGACACCACAAAAGGGACCGGTGTCTGGATCCTGCTAGAGACATGGTCTCAGACCCAACTGCTTGGGCTTTTCCTCTGCAGCAGCCTCAGTAGCTGCTCTGGTGTTGCCCATCACAGATTTGCTGCAAACTGACTGTCAGTTCAGCCTTTCTGGGAAGCCCTCGGATTGCAGAACAAGCTGATGAGCCTACACTTTGATCTTCAAAAGTCGTTAGTCCTTACCTTTGTGGATAAACAGTGAAACACTCTAGGAGGAGAAAAGATGCTTGAAATTCAGCGATGTTTTTAAAACCTTATGGTTTTCATGCTAATCTGATAGCTTCTTCTGGGACTTGAAGTGTGGCACATGGGAAGGTGCCACAAAGCCTGGCTTTCCCTGTGTGCTCCCAGGTTGCCTCTGCTCCAGGCCAGGATATCTCAGGACATCTGAGACAAACCGACTTTGCATTTCATTTGGGAAGGAACTGCAGATATGCCACCTGGATCGGATGGGCAACTCTAACAGAAGCTGCTATGTGACCACCTGGAGCTGCCAGTCCAAAGGGGTGGATTCACCTGAGCAACCACATTTGGAGAAGAGAAAGAAATGGAAGTGGAGATGGTCTTCAAGGTGTTCGTCTGGTCAATGTCAGCAGCATTTTACAGAAGCTTGTGAGCAAACCCATCCAGACAGTAAGGGTCTAGATCCACGTTTTACACTCTCTGAATGTGAAGCCAGTTTAAGGGTGTCTGGCCCTAGTGATGTCCCTCAGATCTGTCCCCCAGGCTGCCAAACCTGCAGTTAACTCTGATGACAGAATTTCCAGGGCTGTTCCAGGACATTGGAATGATTAAGACAAACGAAAAAGAGAGAAGAAGAAGAAGAAGAAGAAGAAGAAGAAGAAGAAGAAGAAGAAGAAGAAGAAGAAGAAGAAGAAGAAAGGAAGAAAAAGGAAAAGAAAAAGGAAAAGGAAAATAAAAAGAAGAAGAAGAAGAAGAAGAAGAAGAAGAAGAAAAAAGAAAAGAAAAAGGAAAAGAAAAAGGAAAAGAAAAATAAAAAAAGGAAAAGAAAAAGGAAAAGAAAAAGGAAAATGAAAAAGAAAAAAGAAAAAGAAAAAGAAAAAGAAAAAGAAACAGAAAAAGAAAAAGAAAAAGAAAAAGAGAAAAAAGAAAAAGATCTGCACATAAAACAATAGGATCAGAGTCTTCACTTCTCCTCTGTTTTCTGTGTACTGTCCCTTAACCCTCCTAAACCATCTTTCTCATCAGAGAAAATGTCAGGGAATGGCATCCTGAGTCATGGGACAACTCCTTCTTTTGACAGACATGAGCATGGTGAAGGCAACAGGACCTGGCAGGTCATGCTGGAGACCATCCCCTAGGAGCTGCCAACTTCCTTAAAATGCCCCAAAAGCTGTGTGGTCCAATTACAAAATATATGGTCATTATGACTTAGCTGAAACTGTAGAAGGCAGAAGTGATCAGATCGTTTTAGTTTCTTCTCAGACCACAGGGTTTAGGAATTACTGAAGCAAGTCAGGCGTCATGACGAGCTGCTCGTGTCAGTGCTTGGGGGTATGAGCTGGGAGATATGTGGTGATGTGATTTTTACCTTTGCTCTGAACACAATCAGAAAAGGGAGCAGAGAGGTCTGTGGTTCAGGAATTAACGTCCACTGTGGGAAGCTTGGCATTTAGTCCCTGTGTTGTCATGAGTTGCTCGGCTGCTCTGTGCCCCAACGGTGTAACGAACACAGCAGCTTCCGTCAGCTACGGGGATTTTCCGCTTCCTCTAAGGGAAACCCAGTGCTACAAGGAGCCTCCCAAACCTTAAGACTCTGAGCCTTCTCCTACGCATTTCAACACCTCCTCCGGATCAGGATCCAGACTAAGGATAAGATTCAATCATTTATTGCCTTTGCCTTGAAATGTATCACAGCAAAGCAGTTTTTCAGTTCCCCTTCGCTCACGGTGGCTATTTAATATGTCCTATGGCAGTCACGGGAGATGTCAGCCGGTAGTTTCTGCAGACACCAGTGGCTCAGCACTTTCCGCCTTGAGATTTTACAGTGGAACCTGATGTTTTATCAGTGAACTGAGCTGAATAATTAAATTCACTAGGGAAACACTAGTTACTGCTTCTATGCAAGGGATGTTAGAAGGTTGTCTTCAATAGTGGTGCACCCACATTCTCTACTTCCTATTTTGAGCCAAACCAAAAATGACTTTGCAGGCCTGTTCTGCTCTCACAAATTTCCAGGGACATTCAGCTTCTGCAAGCTGTGTTACTCAGTCTGTGCATGTTCTTCTTGTTAACAAAAATGAACAAATTCAGTCTAGGAAAGGCACCAGAAAGAGTGGGTCCCTCTTCCAAAGAGCTACCTGTGAAAAAGGAGTTGACACCACCACAGGAGAGAGGAATGCACAGGAGCTTGCTGTTGTCTATTTAGCCGTGGGATATGGGGCTGTAGCTTTACTTGTCCTGATCGCAATGATTCTTATGATGTTTACAGTAGGAAAGAAATGGGAATAAGTATTTTCATCATCAGGGGTGGAAATAGACTCCCCTTGGAGGCAGCAGGGACAGGAGATGGAGCCAGGTGAGGATGGCATGGGTGAGTTTCTCAATGTACTGTGTCACGGAGCCTGCAGAACACAGTGCCTCTGCTCTGTGGTCCCACCTGCCAGTGATGCCCTTTTGCATGGTGGAGCTCATGTCCCCAGCTGGAGGCGCAAATGATGTGGAGCTTTCTGACTGACAGAGACCAGGTTACCCTGAGGACTGTGACCCTTCCTCTCTTTATGGCCATATCATGGTCTTCTGTTCTGCTAATGTACAGAACCCCAAAGTATCCCTGGTGCCCTCAAGTAACTGTTAGGCCACATGCTATGGGATTACACCACACTCCTGCACCTCAGGGCCAATGTTTTTATGAAAACTGTTCTGCTTTGAGTTGAAAAGACCAGAAAACTGGGCTTCAGGGGTGTTGTATATTCCTCATGCAGCTCTCAGAGACAGAAGGGACTTGGCTTCAGAGTATCAGGCAGGCAGGAGACCGAAGGAGAGGATAACAGGAGCACGCAAAGAAACAAGGTATGGTGGTATGAGCTTCGTCACTTTGATGCAACTATATTTCCTGGTGGAGATTTCTCTGCTTTAGTGGTGACTGTGTCCACATGACATCTCCCAAGGCTGGAGGTGAAGAGCTCTGGTCCCTGCCTAGAACAGAAGTGTGCTGGCAGGAGTCCCAGACTAGCAGCAATTTACACTGGCACAACTGTGTCTCTCTTACTCAGCCTGTTTTGTTCAGAGGTTTAAGCTGTGGCTTAGCTGATATTTGCTGTTTTGCAGTGCCTGTTTCCCAGCATTGTGTCCTGTCATCCACATCCAGGGAAACTGGATGGTGTGATGGTGAGGAGGGAACGGGCTTCTGGTTTGAGGGACAAATCCTTTCCTCCTCCCACAAAGAACTGAGATTGTCCTTTTCAGGAGAATGAAATGATGCCAAATATTTAATTTTCCCTTGTTTTATTACTTAATCTCACAGGAAGTTGAATAAGGGGATCATAGTTTCATTTCAAGGCAAAACCATTGCTTGAGAAAGAAAAGGCAAGAAATTTCATTTTTGAAACTCAGGGCAAAATGCTTCAAAGTTTGCTCCATTGTTTTTTTTTTTTTGGCTGAAACAGCTTGCCAAATTTGGCCTGAACTTGCAGAGAGACTCGATCTGCCAAAACCTGCATTTTTCAGTGAATTAATGATTGTCATGAAAAATTTCAGCCAGCTGAGACAAAACCCAGAGCTGTTTTGAAGAGATAAAGCTAAAATGGTGCAAAAGTCTTCCTAGACAAGCCTTTATGGTTAGTTTCCTGCAGGAATGCATGTACCTAACTCCCTCTCAAATGACGGAGAGTTAGTACTTAATTCTTGGATGACATTGGCCCTTCATGCTTATATGGTGACGACTGTTTTCGACAGCAGAAGGGACTGAACCTATGACCACTGACAGCAAAAAGCAGAGTTCACACTAGCTCCATTCACCCCCACCTGAAGATTTCTTTACAATGGTATTTGAGTAGCATTTGGTAGCACACCACCCGATATTAACAGCTCTGGCCCTTCTCCATAGCAGCAAATTTCTGCACTTGGCAGGTTTCAGGCCTAACTTGCTTTAGCTATAAAATGCAGATTCTGCTGAAAAATCCCAGTGACCAGCTCTGCTCTTTGGCCTTGCTTCATTTTCAAATCAAAGAACAGCCTCAGCATCCTCCCTCATCCTCCCTTTTATTTCCCTCTTGGCAAAAAATAAACACGTATATTTTTCCTAGGACACTGGTATCTCTGCCCAGAACATGCCATGATATTATTTTTAACTCTGTTTTCCCTTCCTTGCTTTTTTTTATGGAAGAGCCTTGGAAGCCCGCTTTTTTTTTTTTCATCTGCACCTGCATCTGCTTTGCCCTTTCCTTCCCTTCCTCACTCCTCTTGATAAAAGAACCCTGGTCCGATTCCAGCAAAGTGCCAAATGTACCGTGCACAGAGCTGGGCAGAAATACCTCGGCTGATTAAATCACCCTTTTTAAATAACCCAAGCAGTTAATGTCAGCTCTCCCTGCCAAACAGTTTCTTGCCTACCCATATCGGCCCAGCAGCGTGGCAGCCAACCTCTCTTGCTCTTGAGTTGTGCTGAGAAAAGGCAGCTCATAAGCCAGACAGATATGTAGACATCCCCTGAAGCAACATGAGGAGGTGTGAGCGAATAGAAAGAAGCATTGCTGGGCAGATCGGACGTTGCATTTCACCCAAATGTTGTTGTTGCCTTGCTGAGCGTGGTCAGAGTGTTGTGTTAAGAGCCTCAGAGGGCTGACTGCTCAGTTGCAGTGTACCTGGGGGCTGTAGGTGGGTTAGTTTGAATTTTCAGTGTGCTGGGGCTGTTGTAGGTGGGTACAGGTGTCCCTAAAATCTAGTATTCTTTTTGATGCCTCCGAGGAAAGGCCAAGGGGGACTTGGCAAGGTGGGAGCTGCCTGAAGACCACTACCAAGTGAGGAGTGCAGGGCATAGGGCTTAGGTGGAAACAATGCTGTCCAGAAAACCACAGGGCAGTGAGGTGTTTTTAGAGGCTCAGATGTGTCTTGGTGACTACCAAGGTCCTGCCTTATCTCTGAGACATTGTGGTGCTTCCTGGTGCCTCAAGTTTTCTTCTCAAGGACATGGGTTGAATTGGCTGCCCTGCTCATGCACAGTTGAGCTCCCGGCAGCTCTGAGGCTCCTGTTCACATAGGGAGAAGAAGGTGACTCCAACTTGCTGAGCATTCAGGACCTTGCAGATATTGCATCCCAGAGAAAAGCCTGAAGGAGACAAAGAAGCATGAGGAGGTCACCTGAATTCCAACCCTCTGACCACCTTGGTAGCCCTCCTCTGGACTCTCCCCAACAGCTCCATATCTGTCTTGTGTTGGGGTCTCCAGAGCTGGACGCAGTATTCCAGGTGGGATCTCATGAGGGCAGAGGCCCCATATCATATGGGAGCTGCTCATCCTGCTGCTGCGGGTATCTGGCAGCTTCCTTCAATGCAGTTACTCCACTCTGCAGTGAAGCATCACCCTGAAGTGAGCAGCTCGGAGAGGGGACTCCGGACCAGAGCATCCCGCACCCAAGCCCTGTTACTGCACCCTTGTCTACAAGCGCAGCCCTTGCCTGTGCTTCCCGCTCCCAGACAGAAGTCAAGGTCCCTGCGGCAGGAGAGCCTGACGCAGACAGCTCCCCGCCGTGACGCTCCTGTGCCTGGGTACAGAGCATTCCCATGGGGAGGTGAGGGGTGGGCTGGAGGAGGGGGGGACAGAGCACAGATGCGCGCTGCCTGTTACCTTGAGCGCTGGAGAACGGCTCTGGAGCGAGCCGGGATACGGTCGACTTGTTTTGCAGTCCTACTCCAAGCAAGAAGAGCAGGAGGAGAAGGAGGAGGAGGAGAAGGAGGAGGAGGAGCGGGGCCTCTGGCAGGGATTGCATGGGAGACTGCTTTGGAAACAGCCGGCACAGCTGGGCTCTGTCCCATGACCTTCACCTTGCTGCTTTGCTAGGGGAAAAAGAAAGGGGGGAGACTTGGCTGGGGAACCCTTTGATTTCTCCTGCTTTCATACTTCAGTTTCTTCCCAGGTAGAAGGACTCTCTGGTCCCACAGGCAGGCAGACCAGCATGGATTGGATCCATCCTACTAATCTCTCTTCACCTTCAGAAAAGGATGGCCACATGCAGAAGGACTATTGGGAATGGTCCCCGGCCCATGATAATCCCCAAACCGTGCTTGGGACTCCTCTGGGTCAGTGCTAGCCAGGCCAAGCCAGACCTGTGCCAGACTAAGCAGGATGGACAATCTGGAGATGGAGGTTCAAAGGTTTTTTTCCATATTTTAGTGTGAGACAGAGCAATGTAGTTGTCCCCTTCTGTCCATCTTTGTGAGCTCCTTCTGCTTCAGAGACGACGTTGGTTGGACTTTTCCCCTGTGGTGAACCATCCTGATATCCCGTCCTTTTGCATCCAAGGGCAATAAGGCTGTGAGAAACCCACTGACTAAAATACAACCTGTCCCCAGACCTTCCTTACTTGTGTACAAGGAACTGAGGCTGGGAAACATGAGGCATGTTCAGACCACCAGCCTGGTGGGTGTTGCTTTTGCCCCAGCAAGTGGCTTTAGATTTGCAGGTCACACCTTGGGGCTAAGACGTTATAGGTACAATGCTGAAGGCTTTACATCCTTCCGTTGTCCCACTCTTTTTAGACCAAATACATAAGAGAAACCAAAGCAATGGTTTAGAAGGATCTGTAAGTGCTCCTCTAACACCACGCACACAAAGCTGTGGATGTAGAGCACGCACACATTAGTGCTCCCACCCCTTCAACCTTCTACAACTCCCCAACCCACCACAGCTGACACTCAGCCACAAGCTGAGCCTCTCTTAGCAATTTTGGCTCTGAGCGTGCCTCTCCTTCAGGCTCCCAATGCTGTTGGAGTGAGAAGATGGTAGGGGGATCGGGGGGGAAGGGTGTAAATTGCTCACTGAGGATGCTATCACGTCAAGCCCACTGTTTACAAGCTGCTGCCAGGTTATTGAAGATCAGAGAGTTGCTGGGTCTAAACACAGCTACTCCTGGAGTGCAGCATGTCGAAGCTGGTTGATACATGTCCACCCGCTGCCCTTGGGCTGACCTTTAAGACCTCAGAGTTATCAGAGGGAAGCGACCATGCGGTGGGGCTGGCGGACCACCTACGGTGCGACGTGAGCTGTGTGGCGATCTTGCACAGCTCAAAGAGAGGAGATCTAGAGATACAGTCTACACAGGAGGCTCCCAGCCCATATAGATCCAGGGCTGGGAACCTATATGAGCACCTAAACACCTGGGATAAATGATTGCCGGTCCATAGATGGCAGAGGTGCTTTTTCCCAGTCTGTCCAGTTGGGCTGATTAACTTCTGTGGTGCTGGCCCGTGGAGCGAGGTGACTCTGTCCACCAAATGAAAACCGATGCTGGTTATTTCATGCAAGATTTGGCTTAGTGGACATATCTGTACTAGTAAACTCAACACAGCCAGGAATTTGATCATCTGCACTACTAAATTGTTAACATGCTCCCAGCATCAGCTTGGCCCAGCTCAACCAGCATAGACACAAACAATCCCTGGGCATCAGACTGGAAACAGCACACACCAGGGAGCATTCCCAAAACCTATTTTGGATCTGTCCACCCTGTTCTGGAGGCTGAGAGAATTTAATAGCGTGGACATGGCCAGACCAAGACAGGTGGCCTCAGGGTTGGAGGACAGGACAGGTACTTCTTTTGTTTACCAGCACGGCTGTAATGATTAGGCTCAAAAGTTTGAGGTACTGGAGCATCAACACCAGCCAGAACAGCACTAGCAGTGCTTGTCCTGCAGAAGAAAGGCTCTTGAGGTCCTTGGTTGAAGATGGCAAAGGCAAAGGTCATTAGATGAAGATGGCAAAGGCAAGGTGCTGGTAGAGAAGGAAGGTCAGAGCACACCCTTGCTGTGGGGCAGGGTCCAATTTCAAGTGCAGAAGGGCTTGTGATGTTAATTTCTGACCTCCTGGATGGGACAGGCCAGTTGTTCTGAAAGTTTGATCTAGATAAGAAAACGTGGGGCAAAGGCTCTCACATTCACCTGCTTAGAGCAGATAAACATCCCTCTGCTTGCAAGCCCATGTGCCCCAGTCAAGGCTTATCCCTATGGCTTGGAGGTTCTCGACGTTCTGCCTTTCTTCTTTGCAAGGGGTATATCCTCTTAGCAAGGGGTACTACCCCGTATAGCTCCAGTCTTTACCCTTCCTAATATATCCCTATGGGTGAGCTGGGGGCCTGCTTGGGACCCCTAGCTTGTGGGGCAGGGGAGAGCAGCACGCCATGCATGTAGGGCTCACTGGGAAGAAGGTCTGTTCTTGCTCATGTCACATTGCTAGTCCTTAGCAGAAGGGAACCTGGAGGCCAGGACAGAACTTTCTTGCGAGGGTTTCTTCCCAAATAAAACACGTGAGCTCAGCTCTAGGCTGGGTTCCTGCATGCTGCTCTCCACTTGGAAGTACACTGAAATTCCTGCTCTGCAGTTGTTCCTCTGCTATTTGCTCAGAGCTCCCCAGCAGGCACTCAAATTCCACGAAAAGTCAGAAAACTGATTGCAATCTCTGTTAATGTCATGCACAGAGGGATGCAGACAAGTGAACATCAAATGCCAGCAGAATGAGACAGGTCCAAACTGGGTGTCCTCACTCCCAGACACCAATATGGCTATAGCTCCCATTTCTGGTCAAGTGTGTCCACATAAATGGCCCCACACCTACAAGCACAGAACCTTCCTCAGAGTGTGGCCCTCATCACATTTATTGTTTTTACCCTTCAAAGACTTCATTACGAGCTGATAATTGCACCCCACCTTCCTGTTACTGCCTGCTGACCCTTGATGGAGAAGTGGTGACCACCACAAGGCCCAAATCCAGAAGCAATAACATTTCAGGCCCTCATGAGGACAAAAGAAAGGTGTATTGTTAATACCTGAATTGAGTATCAACATGAGAACTAAGAAAGCTACCTCGTCCTGAGGCTTTCATTCTCCAGGCTTGGCTGCCAAAAGGACTCAGCACCCTGACTTGCTTCCGGGGACCTCCAGTTTGCATCTCACTATGGACAATTTCCTCAAATGAGTGGGGTCTCTGGGAAGGAAAAGCCAAAAAGAAAGCTGCAAGACAGGAGCAGAGACTGAGATAAAAGGATTGCTCTCCAAAGCTTTGTAAGGGATCTTGTAGGTGGGGCACATGGTGGTTCAAGGTACAGAGAAAAGATTTGGAGAAGTGTTTTTTCCCCACTGCCTCAGTATTGTTGAGATCTTGGAAATGTTTCCATGGTCCGTCTGAGACGCAGTAAGATTTCCATCCATATGAGGTGTTTCGGGAAATGTGGGTGAACGAACTGCATTCTCAATGTGGGGGATCCTTGCAGTTGGATTATTTGCTGTCTAATAAGGTGTGTCCTCCAATCTGAAGCTTTTTCTGCATCTGGGGCATTCATAGCTTCTCTTCCAGCTCCTGTAATAAGGACTGTGTGCATGCTAGACACTTTCCCTCAGAAAGGACATCCATGGGCTCCTTCTTCTCCTCAGCTGCCCATTTCCTTGAAGCTCACAGGAACATAATACCTCTGCGATCTTCACCCCTTTGGCCACGGAATCAGGGCTACAGCAGAAGACAATTTCCTCCCTCACTGGGCGGCCAGAAGCCAGGTCATACAGGGTTCAGCAGCGCAGACAGAAGCACAAGGGTTCAGAGGAACCATGTCCCCAAGGCCCTGCTCTCTAGACCAAAACGATGATGCTCATCTAGTCCAGGATGGTTTCTCTTAACCTCATCCTTTCCAGCTCTTCCCCTTTGTGTAGGAGATTTATAGCACAGGAGTTTCACCACAACAGCTGTTCTCCAAGGCACTAGTTACTAGTCTGGGCATTTAGAATTCCAAATATCCATATTTTCCACCAGAAATGCACTTTTTCTGTGGTATGAATCTCTCCTACTCTTCTTCTGTGGCTCTTTGTCAATCCCAAGAGTCTGCCTGACAGCTTCAATTCAAGTAAGCATATATTCTCTGTGAAAAACTTGATTTTGTCCAGATATTTCAGGTGGCACTTGATAAGGAAAGGCTTGGGTGTTACAGCAGTTTTTCTTGGCTTTTTGCTATTATTGGAAACACCTCTGTTTTTGAAGAACATCCTCCCTCAAGCAGTGGTGACACTGCAGATTTTCATTTGCAGTTGCCCAGTGCAAAGGTAAGGCCACCATGCTCATTTCTTCCTCCTAGTGAGGTGCATGTGATTTCCCTTTTTTTCTGCCATCGCTCTGTTGCCCACATCAGCTAGCAGTGCCTCACACACCAATGTTTGAGTTCAGGGTTGAGTTCGGTCTGGAGGAGATGCCCTGACTGGTACATCAGGAAGACAAGGGTGCTCTTTCTCCTTGGGACCAAATTTAGGGGCATATGTTACAAAGGGACAAACCATGTGAGTGTTACTGCTGCATGGGGCAGGGGATGCTTTCCTGGGCTGTGCACCAAGCTGGGACTGAGGTCCTGATTCCCTTTGCCATCTGTGCCCTTTCCTGGTGGACCAGACATTACACACCGAGGCATCTCCAACCCAGGGTAGGGGACTGACCACAGCAAAACTCGCAGCACCCTGCCACGGCTGCCTTTCTGCTACCTCCACCCTGTGGCTTCAGCCTGCCCTGGATAAAAAGGAAAGAAAGATAAGAAGACCAGGAAGAGGGATCAGGTGAGGACGAGTTAAATATAGATTTGAAAGACTGGGGGAACTCTCTTGCTATCACAGAGGCACGATCAGCAGAACGTCTGGTTTGGGTACATCTGGCATTCAGAGGATGGTGGTGGGAGCTAGAGGCTCCAGGGAGACGCTTTTTCCTCCTGCTTTGTCGGCACGGATCTGGAGCTCAGATTTAAGGCAGAGAGAGAGAGAGCTGGCTGCAAGTCCTTAGCTTATGACTGAGGATGGCAAGCACAGGCTCTCTCACCTCCAAGGGAAGACAGAGCTGGATCCCCTGACACCAGCTCCCAGGATCATGAGCAGGCCGGTGAAATTGGCCGTCCCTTCTTGCCAACGGTGAATAAGCTGCTAATTTTAACTGGGAGTGACCTTCAACAGATTGGTGGGGAAGGAAACTCCGGGGAAGAGAGGTCTGTAAGCAGCCTAAAGAAGGAGCACCCATGGCAGGTGATGGCCCATCTCCAGTGGTGGGCAATTGCAAGTGCCATAGGAAGAACAGGGGGAGGGTGCAGCAAGAACCCTGGGAGAGCAGAACAAGGAAATCAGCTCTTTAGAGACTTTCCGAGCCAGGGATGGTGTTGTAACGCCTGACTCAAATCACTGAGGGATGGGCAATCACCCAGAAACAGCTCCAGCCCTCCTGCCTGCAACCCAACAGGACTGCAGGGAATGCCTTTGACACATCCCACAAACCTCTCTGGAGCAGCCATGGGCCCTGAGTGTATAAAGAAAATTCCTCGTTATCCATGGAGGATTTTTCTGGCAGCTGGCAGAGATGGGATGTTGCAGTGAGTGGCAGGTGGGGATGAAGAGGCTTTTCCTTGGGCAGATTTGCTGGGGGCTCCGTCTCTGCTTCGCATCAGCAACGCATCTCTGCTCTCTGCCACCCACGGAGCCTGGCTGTGCCACATGGCCCCAGCCTCTCCTTCAGTTGAGGGGTGCTCACGGGTGGCTGCCTACGCTTTTCAGATCCAGCCTGCAGCTTCACCAGCCCTTGGGGATGCTCTGAACCAAGACTTCCTCTTGGAGAAGCAAGCCAGATGAAGTCCCCCTTGGTTGTAAGCACTAGGCTAGCTAGCTGCCTGGCCAGGGAAGGGGCCCTCCTGGTGAAAGAGTAGTCATTGTTCCCTTTGCCGGAGCAGCTTGGAAACCAGGTCTCAGGCTGGCAGGACACTGATGGCCTTGTTTGCTCTACAGTATTTGCCTGGGGATATTTGCTCTGCTGCTTGTGGGTGGAGGTGAAACAGAACAAGGTGAGGGCTCCTCACCACCTCCCTTCCCTGGGGCCCTCCCTTACTTTTCGGTAGCAGCCTGGCAAGCTCCAGGCACCCTGTCCTGCGTGGAGAGGGTGGGGACACTCGGATCCTCACTTTATCGCCCTTGGAGAGATCCTGAGCTCCTGGCATGTGCCAGCGTGCGCTGCTGGTGAGGCTGTGCTTGCCGATGCTGTTCTGCTCAGGACCAAACAAGAGCCTAGCACGGGGTGGCATTGAAAAATGCTCGTTTCCCAGGACATGACTTCGATACATCGCTGCTTTGCTTTTGCTTTACCAACCAACAAGCCAAGCCCACCTCACAGCTCCAAGCTCCGGTTGCAGCCTGTTAAAGTAGATGCAGATTTCTGTCTGTTAACAACCTCCTTCCCGAAAAGGGTACCAGCTCCCCCATTAGCCAGACATCTGGAAATGTAATGGACTTTTGTTCTTTACCACTGCCCTGTCTGAGTCCTGCGCACACAGGCTGTCAGGCAGGTTGGGTTGTTGATATAACATGGGGAGAAAGAAGAGGGTAGAGGAGCCTTACTTGAGAAGCCCTGTGCCTTTATCCATGGGTAGGGCCATGTGCTCTCTCCTTCTTCCTGCTCTGCTCTTCCATCTCACCTAACCTTCTTGTCCTGCTCTGACTTTAACCCAGCTTCCTCAAGACATTCAGGAAAGCCTGTAGTGTATGCTATGCTTAATCTTTTATTAGACACAAGAAAATCCACATTGCTATGAATGCCTGGGTCATGGGAAAAGCCTCAGCTGGGTCTCACACCGTGTTAGACGTCAGAGAAGCCACCTGATTTCCTCAGTGCTGTCGCTCCCCGCAGCCCTGCCCTCTCACTGGTTTTCCTTTGCTTTCCCTCTCGCTCTCACCTCTCTCCTCTAAGCACCTGCTGATTTTTCCGTTCTTGTCTCACCGCCTGGCCCTGGCTCCGGCTCCGAGTTTCCAGATGCACTTTCTGCTTTGCTAAGATGTCGCAGAGCACAGCTATTTTCCTGGAGAAGGCTTTACACTGCAGTTACAGGGATGTTTCTACAGCTGCAGGGTGGAGAACTGAGAAGTACCATAGAAACCTTCCCCTTAGAGCCCCAAACCACTTGCAAACAGGGTGTTAATGCAGATGAACTCAGCACTAACAGCAGACCAGATATCACCTGCACAGTTGAAATTTCAGGCAGAGGATGGGGATGAAGTAACAGGACCAAGGCTGCATGGGAAAGCAGTAGCAAAGACCAATAATGGATACCTGGGTCTTTCCATATGAAAATCCGAAAAACCATTCCAACGGTCGTTGGAAAGACCATCTGGCACTTGGGAAAGGAATTAAAGGACTATCTTGGTTGTTATGCAAGATTCATATCATTAGGTATCCCTTTTAATCCTTGCCTGGGCCATTCAGAGAGTTCAGACTCTATCCACAGCAGGAATTGCCTCTTCTCTTGTAAAACACCTTGCACAGCCCGATGCCTGCACAAAATAAACCACAGGATCTTCTCGGGTAGCTTCACAGGGTCCTTGTAACTGAGCTGTTTGCGTGAGTGATAAGGTCCCTGCTGCAGATCACTGAAGAATCACAAACTGAATTTGAGAGCCTGGATTACTTTTGCCACCTTTCTCCTGCTCTGAGACTCACCTGTGAGCTTCTGGCTAGAGCTCACCCATGGTGAAGAGACATTGCAGGCTGCCAGGCAGATACGGGGATGAAGGGCCTCTTGTAGAGCTTGCTAGGGCATTGGAGACCTCCTGGTCCCCCAGAGTACAGTTACCTCCTGGGCTGGAGGTCACAGGAGACAGCATCTGACTTCTCACCTGGGTTTTTGACTGAAGTCCCTGATGTACATGTCCAGGGTGCAGACTGGAGTGCAGGTCCTTTTCTCTCCAACTGAATGAGCTCTGCTGTGGTGGAGCTGTGGTGTCCATTTCCCAGCGGTTTTGGTGGCTGTTGCATAAACCCATGGCTGCTCGTGGAGCTCACGGTCTCCCTTCACCCCCTGGAGGGGCTCAAGTTGGTGACACAGCCCCCAGCCCCACTCCCCTAAGCAAAGGAAGAGTTGCCAGTGGCTTTTGCAATGGCTTTGTGGTGGAAGCACATTTGACTATGGAGCTGGATGAGAGTCTGCCCCGTCCATTTATCACAGGCATGGCAGGGAACAAAATTCAACAAATGTTTGTGCAGCACGAACAAAAAAACCGCTGTGGTGTCCAGTGCAGAGGAAGCACAGCTTACAGTCTCTTTGTTCTGTTCACCCTGGGCTCAGCCACGTGTTGCTATTGGCCATAAAAATATCCATTTCCTTTCTAAATTGAGCTACAATACTTGACTTTTTGGCCTTGGGTGATAATGCAATAGACAAGTGCTTAGCAGGCACCCCGTAACACTTCTTCCTGGTTTGTTCCAGTACAAATGATCTACGGTTTTCAGTTCAATAAAATATTTGCAGCCAAGGAGTCAAATATCTTTAATCTGTATTTATTTGCGGTGTGTCATCTCATTAATAGAGATCTGCTAGTCCTGCATGGAGTTCCTGGCATACGTGAAAGACCAAGGTGGAGTTCAAGCAGGGGGAAAGACTGTTTCTTCCACTCCAGCAAAATTATTGAGCAAATAACTTCTCGTTTAAAATGGGGTTTGCATTGTCATAGCACACATAACTTGTTCCTTGGAACCATGAAACAAGTGGACTAAGCCTGGTTCATCTTAAATTAGCACTAGGACCTGCTAGCTCTGGGTTCATGGGGCCCAAGAACCAGGTTGTGAAGAATGAGATGGGTGGACCAAGGTTTGCTGACGAGGTCTGTGTAGCTGTGTCCAGGCCCTGGCCACACAGCTGCTCCCCAGCTGCTCGTGCTGAGTTGGAGGATGACTTCTGATGGCTCCCAGAAATGCTTCTTCCGCGAGGAACGAAGCTGCCCATGGGTCTGCTGTGGAAAGCGGTTGCAGATCAGATGTGTTATGGGTGGGATAAGCAAAGAGCTCTGAGACACCAGGGGTTGGTTCACCTTCAGGTTTAGACACTTTGTGGGGGTGAAATCCCAACTCCTGAACGTAGATGTTCAATACCACCCAGAGAAGTTGTGGCATCTCCTTTGCTGCAGATATTAAAAGTCTGCCTGAACGTGATCCTGTGTGACCTGCTGTAGGTGACCCTGCTTTAGCAGTGGGTTGGACTAGATAATCTCCAGAGATCCCTTCCAACCCCTGCCAGTCTGTGATTCTATGAGTCTGTGTAATACTCTTTTCACACCCTGAGGTTTCCCATCCAGCCCCAGCCACAGTCCCAGAGGGGTGCAGGTCTCCCACAGACTCCTATCCACCAGCACTGTGAAAACATCCTGGACACCCTAGGGTGTCTCCACTAGATCTAGGATTTCTGAGGCTGGATCATCTCACCCAGTTCCCTTCCTCCTGTGTCTGGGACACTTGTTTATTCCTATTAAAGCCTCCTTCCCTCCTCAGGTTGCAGAGAATGACATTTCCAAGCTGTGCAAACCAGCCATCTCCAAAGACTTTGGCGTCCTGTGAATGCTAAGCCAGTCCCTATGTGCTCTTTCTTCCAGTTGTGGGTCTGCAGAGGAGGGACAAACGGCTTTTGAAGACAGGCAAAGTGCTGTTCATGCTGACACGAACACATTATTCCATCAGGAACACTTGGGAAGTGATGCTGGCCTCACAGTGGGGGATTTTGTCTCATCACGGGCAATGGACAGGGGCATTATGGCACTGAAGATCAAGGACTTGGACTGAATGTAGCTGCTGATAGCCCAGGTGTCCCTACAGATTTGTTATGATCCCACTCCTGTTTCCTTCTAGCTCTCTTGCAGCAGTGGTGTGCACAGGTAACTCTGTGTCACTTACTGGTGACGCTCAGGTATTTTTTTCTGGCACGTGGGTCACCTCTGCTGTTTCTTTCTCGTAGCATCCTTGTTACACTATAAAAAGCACCCTCTACAGAAGGGCTCAAAGTCTGGTTCATGGGGTAGAAACCAACAGACCAAGCACCCTGGGGGGATGCTGCTCAGCTCCACAACCTGAAGGAGAGTCCACCTGGGTCCCAGCCTGCTGCTGACTCCTGTGGTCCTAACACCCCTTCAGTGCGCCACCTGTGCCTTATTTCTTCACCCTCCACCCCCCAGCCCAGTGCAACTGCTGACTGGAGACCGCCCTGCAGCCTGATGTGGGCATTTCCACGGGAGCTGTGGGTCAGAGACGCACCAGAAACCAGGGAAATAGCATTCAAACCCTTCTGGTTCTGGGTGCGGAGAAGGACCCACCGCGGGGCTGTCATGATGCACTGATGCTGCATCAGGAGCTTGTGCAGGCTCAGCAAAGCAGGAAGGGTATTTTTTTTTATTATTATTGAGGTATTTATATATATATATATATTTAACTCCCCCCACCAGCTGGGTGGCAGGAGCCACCCAGATTTGCGGGGAAGGAGGGACATCTCGTGGCCACACCACGAACATCTCTCCTCCCTCCGTGCGGCAGTCGGCGGGGTGCACCCCGGGCATCCCCCCGCTTCCCACCCCTGGGTACCACCCCAGCATCACCCCGCGCTGCCCCATGGCCTCTCCCCTTCCCCTCCATGGGTTGGGGCTGGGCACGGGAAGCACAGGGGTCCATTCTCGCCCTGATGCCTGAATAAAGAAATGGGAAATGATCGCATCCAGTTCTTTATTATTGACTTGGGGCAGAGGGGCGGCACCACCTGCAGAGATTGTCCCAGAGCTTGGGGACCTGGTGTGGCCCAAGGAGGTGCAGACAGGACACGTTCTCACCTCTGCCCGTGGCATGAAGGACGGTGTAGTATTGCCAGCAACGGCATCAGAAGTGGGGAGAGAGAGATTGTGCATCCCCATACCACCATCCCGGCCATGGCCTCCTCTTCCCAGGGCTGCAGTTGCAGGGCTGAAGGGCTTTTCCGTGTCCAGGTGGGGCACGAAGGAGTGTGCTGTCCTTCGTGACAGGGGCAATGTCTGTGAAGTAGGTGCAGACCTCCAAGGTGGGTGAGGAAGGAGCTGTGCCAGCTCTCAGCCACCTCTTTGGTCTCCATGATAACCACAGAGCTGGCAGCATCCACCTCCCTCATGTGCCTCCTCGTTCCCCATCTCCAAATGCTTCGTGGTGGCACACAGGAGAAAGGGAAAGGCCTGAAACAACCCATCGCCGGGTGGTGGCTTTCCTCCAGATCTGTCCCCAAGTGCTGGTGGGACAGTGGCTTACTGCTGAGGCTCCGGCTCGTACTGCTTCTCCGTGGCAGTGTAAAAATCCTCAAGGACCGACTGCAGGTACTCAAAGGTTGGGCGTTCCTCTGGCTTGTTCCTCCAGCATTTCAGGATGATATTGTAGAGTTCGCCAGGGCACATGTCCGGGCAGGGCATGCGGTAGCCCCGCTCCAGGTTGCGGATCACCTCGGGGTTGGTCATCCCTGGAGGAAAACACAGCGCAAGAGGAGTTATTCAGCACCCTGGGGGTAAAGCTCAGTGCCACATTCAGGCAGAGCTGGAGGGGCAGGAGGGACTGCGATGCCATAGCTGGGAACCATCCCTTCTTGAGGGTCGCGCTCTCCCATCTGTTCCCACTGTCCCCTCCCTGAGTCCCCTCTATAGATTTTGCCTAGCACAGGTACAACTGAGGCTTGTGGGAGCCTAGGAAAGGAAACCCAGCGTGGAGACAGGCATGTGTGTCCTGGCACACGTGTGCACGCTCGGGTATGTGCCTCCAAGTGTACAGCAGCACTAGATGCTCTGAGGTGGATGCACACTGATCCCGTATTTGCAGCGCGCCATACCTGGGTAGGGGATCCTGCCGTACGTTATGATTTCTGTCAGGAGGATCCCGAAAGACCACACGTCAGATTTGATGGTGAAAACTCCAAAGTTAATAGCCTCTGGCGCTGTCCATTTGATTGGGAATTTGGCACCTGTCCGGAGCAAAGAAAAGGAAATAGCACGTGGAGGTACAGCATCTCCCTGTGCTCCCACAGGCATGGGCAAGCTGCTCTCCCAAAGCTGAGCCCTGGGTCCTGTGGACTGTTGACTGCATCAGGGGGCTGCGATGGGGCTTACTGAAGGAACTGTGGAGTTATGGAGGTAAGGCCAGGGGAAGATAATTGCTGCCTGTCTCCTGCTTTTACTAAAAGGTCATTTCTACCGGGCATTTCTTTGTCTTTCTTGGTTCTTTTCCCAGTTCAATCAAGGCTATTTCATCTTAAAAGACTTTTTCACATGTATGTGCTTATAAACATCCATAGATACTGACAGACAGAGGCCAAATAATGAAAAAACGCCTTAGGTAGCCGAAATATGCATATTAAAAATCTCTAGGTAAACTGTTTTACTGCTGAAATTAGAGGAATCCGCAGTCTTAGAACACCTTTGCATCACTTGTGTGTTTAGCCATGGGATCGCAGGAATAGAGCCAGGAATGGCAGCATGGATGGCTGACCAGTGCTGTGCACGCCGAGGGCGCAGTGCTGGGAGCGAGCAGTGCCTGCTGCAGCCCGTGGGCATCAAACAGCTCTCACGAGAGAGCCATCGCTCTTCAGGTAGCAACCTGCCACACGGAATCAGTGGGGTTTTGTAGCCCAAACTGTGTGCCTGTGTTATTCAGAGCCAATGCCTTGAGTAGCTTTATTAGAGGACAACAACAGCAGGATTTTATTCTGTATAAAATTACTCACTGGAAAAGGGCTGTTTTTAGCAAAAGTGCATAAACAATGCAGCAAATTTAGATTCTCCAGTTCTTAAAGCTGCGTAAAAATATTAAACCCAAAAGAAGTCCCACTTCATTTCGTCCACCAAGTTCTTGTTTTGCATGCTGCAGACAGCAATGACCATAAGACTGCAATTTTAGTTTAGCTGAGGCCAAAAAAGCCACCCCAAATCCCCCAGACACCTTGAAAAGTAGGAACTGCATGCGTTAAAGCCTTCAGAGGAAACCACATTTTTATTTGTATATATCCTTTCAGGACCCAAAGCCCAAATGCAGGGTGTGAAATAAATGCCTTTGTTCTGGCACATCATACTCTGACAAGTAGACTGACGAGGCTCGGAAATGCGATCTGTGAAGTGAAAATTGTTCAAAGCAGATAGAGGGGCAGTTGTTATTTCAGAGTAAAGCTAGCTGGAAAAATGCTGATAGGAACTGTTTTCCTGGAATGTAGCTCCTCTGGGTATGTTAAGAGAATTATAACAATTTCACCAAAACTTCTCTTAAGGATAAAAACTGCCTTAAAAAATTGCAGCAATCTCACAGTACCCCTTCATGACATTTCACAAATTACATTTGCGAGCTTTTGCTGCTTTGAAATAGTTTTACGTGTTGAAATGGGTATAATTGGTACCATAAAGTATTTTGGGACAGCAAATTGAAAGAAAAGTTTCCTATCTTACAAGAAAAAAAAAAAAACTATTAAATTTCGTTTCCCCAGAGTATTTTTAATGATGAATTTTAGCTTCATCCCAGCTCTCGAAGAGGACAGATTTCCAAAATTTGAAAATCTTCTGGTAATTGCCACTTATGCCAGACTTAATTGTTTTATTTCAATCACTTCTGCTTGTTTCCCTGGTGCTCTAGAAAATCTCTTTGCAATCTGAATGACATGGTCTCGTAATTGACCTCAGAGTCAGAGGTCAGTACAGAGAAAGCACAAAGAAAAAGCTGCTGCCAGGGGAATTTAACTTAGCCCTGTTGTCAAATGGCTGTAGACGCACCTCTGCACCAGCCAAACGAGCTGTCACCTCTCATAGCCATGCTCTTCTGTCCACAACCAGCACAGGTACTCCGTCCCAGCAAGGGGCTTGGCTTTGCAGGTGGAGTCATAAGGAGATTTCACATTAACATGGGAAATACTGGTGTTTTGTATGCCTTGTTTGTTTGTTTTTATTTCAGATGCTTAAGGTACTCTGTTCCCATGAGAAACAGCTGCCAAGCTGCAAACCCTCTCCCATGTTTTGTAAGTTGTCGCTGTGTTGTCGAAGGGACCTGATCTGATCTGGGCTCGGTTTGCCTGGGACATCTGGAAACTGCTGTTAGGGCCAAATTTGTGGCTCCAGCTTCACTCTGCAGTGCGATGACTGAGTTACCCTGCTATTTCCTTCCCTTTGGGCTGACTCACGGTGAACACGTAGGCACAGGCAGCAGGTTTCATTAGCAGGGATGAAATTTCTCCAGTAATACAACCTGAGATTCAGCAGGACTCTCCCAAACAGTGCCAAAAGACTTTTTTTCCCCGTTTCCCTCTGTAAATCTCACTTGCTCTTTATTGTCCCCGAGCACTGCTGCCTCTCCTGGGACCCAGCGTTTGGCTCTCTTGCTCGCTTTACCTGCTGCCTGGGTGTTGCCAATGGCAGCAATGGGGGCTCTGGTCTGATGCCATCAGCAGCGGTGCCCCGTACCTGGTCCCAGCCCAGCCCTTGGACACCCCATATCTTGTCACGTCTGCATGGCAGGAGGATCAGAGATAAGGGAAACGTGTTGGTGAGGCAACGTTGGGAATGACACCCACCTTCCTGTGCCAAGTATTCATTCTCAATGATCCTGGCCAGGCCAAAATCGGCAATTTTGCAGCAGAGCGTCTCTGAGACGAGTATGTTGGCGGCTCTCAGGTCACGGTGGATGGAGTTCATGCGCTCGATGTACGCCATTCCCTCTGCCACCTAGGAAAGGAGGAAGAGTCCGTCTTACCCATGTTTACAAAAGCACAGCATGCATATAGGGTTGCTGACATGCTTCCACATGCATGGACATGCAATCATGCTCCATGGATGGACAGACAGATCAACAGACAGATAGACAGTTAGATGGATACACACAGACATGAACAGGTATTGCCCATGTGTGTGTGCATATGTTCAGCTCTACCAGCATACACCCGGCCACCAAAAGCTTTAAGCAGACAAGTCAAGTAGAACAGAAGCATCAGTCTCTGTTTTGCTCAGAAGTTACAGCGGTGAGTCATGTCTGGAGGGAGACGCAGAAAGTTGAAGCAAACCTGAAACCACATCACTGGATTCACAGTTTCTGCCACGAGACTCTCCTCTCTAGTTGGAATTTTAATCACAAACACTCCAGGTTAAATATGTGGATTAACAAAAAGAAAAAAATCCTCAAAAACCTCATCTGTCCCTCAGTCACAGTAGCAAAGTCCAGATTTAGGAGGACAACTAGATGTTTTTCAGCAACCTGTCTCTGTTCTCCCTCACTGAGCTGCTTCGGGATGGGGAGGAGACCCAAGGAGATCCCTCCACAATAAAACTGAGACTGCTGTTTTCTTTCCCTGTGCTGGATCCAGACTAGGACCCAGGATACAATACAGTCCTCCACTCTGATGGTAGCTACAGGATGCATTAGAGCAGAAGACCCAGATAGCCATAGAAATATGGCTGGGACAAAGAGTATGTCCCTGGACAAATCCCTTGTCCTGGGCATGCGCTGCCTTCTTCAACCATCTCCAAACTTTACTTTTGGAGGTTCTTGCTCCCAAGATCATCTTGCAATGTTTAGCTCCTTGGAGCTGAGAGCAGCCTTGGGGAGGTGTCTGGTGTGTGACGAGCCTCGATAAATTATGGCAGCAGTCTTTATTGCTGGGTGCTGGGAGATATAGAAAAAAAAAGAGATTGCAAGGTTGCTCTACCAGTTGAGTCTCAGGTTTGGGTTAGGCATTTATCAGGAGGGGGAGTAGATGCGTGCAACCCCTGCTAATGATGGTTAGTACCTATTAAAGCTTTTATGCGCCTGTGGGTGAGGGCGGAGCAATTTTCCACTCCATGTAGATTCACATCAGCATCTCGACTTACATGTGGTTTTAAACAGGATACTAACACATACTTTCCAATGCTGCATTTCTAACCTGTGTCAACACCCTTCAGTGCAAGTGCTGTTTGCTGCAGTGGAAAATGGAAGAACTGATGTAATTTCCTGTCCTGATGTTAATGAGATAGTACCTGGCGATGGGCCCGTTCCAGCCCAGCGTGCTTTCGAACATGTACCCTTGAGACTGACCACAGTCAAGTGCATCGGCCCAGAGATTTCTAATTTTAACTCCGACAGATGCTATTGGATCCAAAATTGCGCTCGAGAGGGTTTGGTGCCTGTTGGGCCGTGATGTCATCCCAACACTGCACATGAACAGATTGTACAATACCTCCAGAGTCTGCCCTTTTTTCTTCCTCCTCCTTCTGGAGCTACCCAGCGAGTGTTTGAATCCCTGCCCTGGGGAGGTGGTGCCGGGGTGCGAGGGGGAATGATGAAAGCCATCCTTCCGATTCACGCCCATGCCTTGAGGGATGGGCAAAGTCCTTCCTACCCCACGTGCTGTGAGCAGCTTGTGCGGGTTATTTCATCGTTGGGGTGTGTGGGTTTGGTCTGCGTTCAATTATCCTGGTCCAGGAAGCAGTGCACAGTGCAGGATGCTGCAAGGAGCGTGGAGGGATGCATTCCTGTGTGACCTGCTCTAGGCTAACCTGCTTTGGCGGAGGAGTTGGACTAGATGATCTCCAGAGGTCCCTTCCAACTCCTACCGTGTTGTGATTCTGTGTGATTCTGTGATTTTGAGAGGGGTGTGCAGGGTGGGTGAGTGCTTCCAGGTGCCCATGGAGAGGTGACATCCAAGTGCAACTGCTCAACCCTAGTGATGATGCCCACTGTGAAGGCTAGTTGGCCATTGTAGTGTATGGATTTCTGTCCAGCTCAGGCCACGCCACGTGATCACATTCAAGGCTTCAGCCCTGAACTCACAGAGAAGGTTTGGGTGCATGAGGCTGCCCTGGGAAGGGCATCTCCCAGGGGTTCCTGCAGCCAGTCTGTTGTCAGACCTATACCACCCTCATGCCTAGGACAGACAAGATCACTGACCTCTCCTCAGGTGCTTCCATACACCTGCCTGGAAATGCTTTGTGGTTCCACGTGCTCAATGCAAGTTATAATGTTGTGTTAAATGCATGAGTACTCATAGCTTCTGCTGTCCCTGCCTCAAAGCTGGGTACAATGTTGGCCCACAGCTTTGCTCTGGGTCACCCCTGTGACTATAGCTGAGTGCAGATTGCTCTGACTACGGCACTTTCCTCTTGCATAGAAATGCATCAGGCCAATTCCCAGGGTAATCCTCCCACCAAACCCAAGGGCTCTGTAATACCAATGAATTTGGACCATTCTGCTTGTCATCAGGAATTTAAAACAAACCACAAGCTGTACCTTTCAAGAGATGGAGTGAAAAAAATTAAAAAGTGAAGGAGGGAAGTGGGGAGGTAAAGACAGGAGGGAAGGAAGGAAGAATTTAAGGGAAAGATACTATACTGAAAGGCTGCAGTTGTCCCCGTAACCTCTCACAGACGACAAAGACAAAGCTGCAGATACAGAAGATTTATCAGCAGCGAAGAGGGAAGAAGGCACTGAATCATATTCCTCTGCACCCTTCATAGGGTAAAATAAAAATGGCAGATGAGGACACTGCTTTAAAGTATTTAAATATTTTCATCATGGTTAAAGCAAGAAGGAAAATCTTTCATTATCGTATAACATTCATTCAAATACTAAGATCCTCCATTTTTTAACACACTATAAAATAGCTCTGTATGATGGCTGGAACCAAGTGGCCAGCCTTTACAGGTTTTGTTTGCTCAGGCAGAGAGTCCGAGTGATCGTATAGGTCAAGACCTGCACATCAAAACAGCTGTATTCAGCCACGACACTGATGTTTCATGGTTTTTTACCAGTATTTCCAAAAGTAAAATAACTCTACTCTGGGTGAGCTAAACTCTGTCAACAGCTGGCTAGGACCAAAGTGGAGTGATCTTGTCAACTTCATCCTTCATGTACAACTCGTTGCCAGGATGTTGCCACTCTGGTGATGGTTTGGTTTCCCTAATTTTGACCTGTTTGAGCTTAGATGCACTTCCGGACTAAAATGTTAGGGTGCAGCTGCAACTATTAACATTTACAGCCTGGGGATGCTTAGAGGGAAACAGTCCTACGAAGGTAAAAGTTTGTTCTCATACAAAGCAAAATTCCTAGATTTGAGGGTCAGAACATCCTTTTTACCCAATCATCAGAAGGGAAGAACCGCTGAAAGCCAGCGTGTCTCTACATTGAAAGTCTCTTTGTGGAGCTTTTTCTTCCTTTCGGTAAAAAGAGAATCAAACTTATTTCCTGCTCAGCAAGCTAGAAAAGCAAAGCAAAGCAAAACAACCCCCCAAAAAACAAAAGCCAACCCCCAGTTCTCTAGCACTGCACTAAGTTCCCCAGAGGCTGTCCTCAGGACAGTAGAGCATCGCTGAGCTGACATGCACATCAGCAGGAGAGGACTGAGAGAGAAACCCTGAGAGAGCACACCAGGAGGTGCTGTTTTTCTCCATGAACGCACTGACAGACCAGACTTGCAAGAATTTCACTGAGGCAATAACAAGTCATGGTCTTGAGTCTGTTTCACAGAGGCCCTTCACTGACCTGAGCAGACATATCAATGAGTTTTGGGAGATTCAGCTGGCTTCCTTCTTCTGTCTTCAAGTAATCCAGCAAACACCCTGCAAAAGAGGAGAGACTGCTGTTACTCTTCTGTTTCGCAGAATATATGCAACAAATCTGCCTGCATCCTAGAGAAAATCCAAGGAACCACAATGGGTGTCTGCTGGAGCATCTTCCATTAGGAAAGTTCCCAAATGCAGCCCACTTCCCCGCTCTGTTTTGCACAGACCTTTTGCAAAGTGCTGGGCATTCATCACTCAAAGCATCAGAGACAAAAGGGGCAAAAGAAAGAAAAATTTCACCACGAGGGGAGTAAAAATCTGAAACAAACTTCCAGCAACAACAGTGGACATGAGAACTTTACATACTCTTCAAATGGACTATCACCGTCTTGTGAAGTAGCTTTTGAAATATGTGACCACAAGACGCATGATTTCATCGCCCGGAAAGTCCCTTCCAGTACTAGAAACAGACTTCTGGTTCACTTAGTCCTTCTGCTCACAGCTTTGGTACAATGCCCTCCTTCCCACCCTTATTAGGAGGGGAGTACTAGCTGTCTTCATTGACCTGATTTTGCAGAAACTCAACAAAAAACTCAATGAGGCTCTTTACCGTTGGCCATGTACTCTGTCACAATGTAGATTGGCTGCTTCGTGACTACTGCATACAGCCGGACCAGTTTGTTATGCTGGAGTCTCTTCATCAAGTTTGCCTCTGCCAAGAAGGCATCAGGATCCATGCTGCCTTCCTTCATGGTCTTCACAGCCACCTTGATGTTGTTCTTGTAATAGCCTGCAGAGAGATAATGGTGCACTGAGGAATTTCTAGAGCCTCTCTACGGGCTCTATCAGGCTGTGCAATAAGGAGCAGAAGATCTTGTGGATCAGGGAGTAAAAAAAAACCCACGGTAACAACTTTCAATCTCTCAGAAAGAAACACATGGTAAATCTCAGTGCCAGTGGGCTCTGAGCAACCAGTAGGTATGAAAGGAGAAGGGAGAGATGCGGCACAACTGTGAATCCGTGTAGCTTCATCAGGGATCATCCCTGCTCTGAGTGGTGGACACCCATGCAATGAGCCCATCCTCACACAGTCCTCCCAGCCCTGCAAGACTCTTTCTGGGTGAAACCTCTGGGGCCTCCCACCAACTAGGCTCTCAAATAATCCGAATGCCATTGAAAAAGCCAGGACTTTGCGGTCAGGATGTCGACAAAGTCTGGTCCTGTCCGCAATCTCAATTGCCAAGGCAACAAGCAACCACAAAGAGGACAGCAAAGGAAGCTGAGCTCACCCCACTTCCTCTCCCACTGATTAGCAGTGGGCAGGGAGGCATAAGGGATTGAGAACTGGGCTATAAAGTGGAACAGGGAAGGAGAAATAATGGGATAGTGTCACCCAGGCACCCTGCTGTGTATAACTTGGGATCCTACAACCATGCCCAGGACTCCCAGGAAGAACCAGAGCATGTCTCAGGACATGAGAGATGAGTATATAGATACTTTAACACCTCTTGCATGCATCTAGCCTGTGAAACCCATGCTCAACCGCTGATCTGTGCAAGCACAACCTGTCTGATCCTTCCCAGGAGTATGGCATCTACTGCTGCGTGTGTACCCATAAACATGTGTTTATACTTCAGGAACCGCTTGCCCAGACTAGCCCTGTCTCAGGGAAAGAGGACTTTCCATCTTCTCTGTTCATGTATTTTTTTCCTGGAACAGGGGGAATTATACTTACCCATCCACACTTCCCCAAATTGCCCACTGCCAAGTTTCTTCACCAGCTTCAAAGACTCCCGTGGGATCTCCCATTCATCCTGTGCCCAGGGTCTCTGGGGAACCAGGGATATGCAGGGAGCTGTGAGCCGCTGGCACAGGCCATCCCCTTTCTCTGTATGAGGACGAAGCACAGGATATTTCAACGGGATGGCAGAATTAACCTCCTCCTACATCTACATATGCCAGGAAAAAGCCAACCCATGGGAAACCTCCACAGCCACACTAATGTTTCAGCCACAGGGATCAAGGCACGCAGAATGGACCCAAATGAAAGGAAAAAGCCCAAAGAGAGGAAAAAATTCTCGTGCCTAACTGTTCCAAACCCTGGTTTCCCAAACACCCCTCCTGCATATCCCTCCAGCATTGATCTCTTTCATTTCCTGATGGGAGACACTCCCTGTTTATAGGACTATGGTCAGAGCTCACCCTCACAGTGCCCTAGGATGGAAAACAGGACATGGGTGCCCAAGTTCTGCTTGTAGGAGCACACCCAGCCCGTGAGAGTGGATGGAGTGGTGGTGGTGGCTAGTAAGCCTGTCCTCCCTCTCTCCACATGCTCACCTTCTGCTAGGAGACAAACTCATTAGGGATGCAAAAAACTTACGGCTATAGTGATGGATTAGCTCTGGCAGGCTGGAGAAAGTCATCCTGGGGGAGATGTAATAACCCCCGCCATCTAAGGAGCGGATCCTGTAGTGTTTGATGATGTCCCCGTGAGCAGAGTCGCTGTCTCTCACAGACAAGGAGTAGGCACCTGGAGAACAAGCAGAAGAAGGAACTGTGAGGACAAGCAGCACCCTACTCAGGGACCAGTTACCTCCTCTTTCCTTGGCTGCTTACAGCTGCAGACACCTCTCCCAGTCCTTGCTGATGTCTTCTCAGGGCAAGTCCTATCTGACTGCAAAGCTACAAACTTCCCACTCTCCAAGGCAAGTGGAGAGGCTAAAGGTTCATCAGAGCTTAATTTGGCCTGTGAGGCTCTGTTGAGTAAGACTCGTCTATGCTGTGGCCAGCAGCCCCAAGGAAGAAACATGGTAATCAATAGCACATCTCCAGCCAGAGCAATCAGACGTTTCTTAGGTCATGATGGTCTTGCCACAGCTTCATATCCCCCGGCTGAGCTCTGTCAACCCTGGTCTCGTCTGGATGAAACAAGTGACTGCAGTCTCACAACCAGCATTTCAGTAGAGCGGGGGAGATAAGGTCAAGAGATACGTGCACCTTCTCAGTATTATCCAGGGTCCTTCTGTCCCTGCTATCCCCCATAACCCTTGTATCAAGGTCAGTGGTTCAGCTGGGAGGTACAGAAGGGGGGTTCAGGAGAATTGTCTTGTTCAGCCATAAACTTGTGACTGTGGCTACACCACATCTAGAGATTCACATCCAGGTTCATGTGCCTCTTGACCTCAAGGCAGCTACTCAACAATCTACCACTCCAGCCTGCTATTCTCTCCTTATAATGGGCTTATAATCTAAACCATGGGGTTGGTTTTTTGCACACAAAAACATCACTAGATGTTGCTACAGAGCAGCAACTTCCAGCCTATGCCAGTGTAAATTTCAACACAGCTTAGCAGCTTTTTTTCCCTTTGTCTGGATCATATTTCCGGAGTAAGTTGTTACAAGCCTGCTGGGCTGTTAAAAGCCTAATACGTCACCCGGGTTGATAGGCTGCTTTTTTTAATGTTTGAAAAGGCAAGGCTATATATGTTAAAAAGTATATATGTGTCATGTAGGATCATAAGCAGAAGTGGGGCCTTCCATGGTGACCCTGACACCCTAATCCTGCATGCGAGGGGAAAGTTTACTAACATACAACGCTCACTGGCTGGTGTTTCTCCATCACAGCACCAGCAGTTCCCTAGACTACAGCTGGAAACCATTTGCATTTTTGAAAAGTGACAAAAGAAAACCATCTCTGTGCATATTTGCTCTGTTGCAGTGATTATAAATATTTACAAGCAGAATTTGGGAGAGTCTAAAATTTTTCCAAGTGCTAGCAGTCGTTTTGGGGGCACTCCCTTTTTCTGCAGAGACCAGACTATGAGATATAGGGAGATTGGACTAGATGACCTTTAAGGGCCCCTTCCAACCCAAACTATTCTATCATATGGTGGCATAATGTTCATGGAAGACCTGCTGGTTTAAATGCAGATCCAGAGAACCTCAAGACTACAAGCACATAGCCTCAGCATGGAGGGATTCTTCTCAACAGAGGATGCTCTTCTGAAACTCTTTCCTTCACCATAAGTGTCAGGCAGAAGACAGACAGAGAAGGACTTTTGGCTATATCAGTCCTGCAGCTGAACATCTGAGAAAACCGTCCTGAAGCATCTTCAATCCAGCAACAAAAAACTAAAGGGAAAGGCAAAGGAATGGCTCATTTTTGCAGGCCACGTCTCAGTGACCAGAGGTGACTACACAGCTAAGGATGATGATGTTATTTTAATTTCAAAGTGATTGAAATAATGTACAGGCCAGGCTGCAGCCCATCAGAGTTGGGCTTATCCAGCACAATTCCAAGAGGGTGCTTTACATGCCTGGGATGTGGCTTAGGGTATGTGTGGGATTTTTACAACATGGAGCCTGCTAGAGGAAGGAGCCAAACGTGGTGTGAACCCAACTGTACTGACAACAGACAGCGTTGCAGAAGGGAGTGCAGGAATTAATGACTAACATGTGGGCGCCTGGGGGCTGAGAGTCCGCAGAGAAGAGGAGACCTGATGTGTTTGTTAGCATGGTTGCACCCAAAATATCTGCTCTCCTGCAGGACTTCCTCTCCAGATCCCACTGAACATTTAAACCCTCCTGCATCTTTCAAGCCAGCGATGCACAGCATGCAGTGGTGACAGGGGCTCCGGGCACCCTCCAGGCCAATCTGTCAGCTGCTTACTACCAGTGTTAATACTTATCCTGCCATTTAGAGCTAACGATGGTATTTCACCCCAAGTCAGAGTTTAGTTTGCTGGAGTCAGTGTTGTAGAGCTTTCCCTGTCATCCACTGTGGCTGGTTACTGTTCCCTTGGGAGCTACAGTGTAAAGCACTATGGCTGAAAAGCCTCAATTCTCTCTTTTCCCACTGACAACAGCAAACGAAAAGTGCAGCCAGACAGATGGCAGGACTCCTAATCCCCACCAGTGACAACCAGGATGGCCAGAAGGAGTTCTTGCTCCTCAGCCACACGTCCTACAGTCCTGCATTGCATCCCAGCACAGACCTGGGCGGACACACGGAGGTCCACACCTATACTTGACATCAGCTCAGAGCAGTGTGAGCACAATCAAATCTTGCCCTGGGCAACTCTGGGTGTCAGACCCTTCTGTTCCGGGGTTGGGATCCCCAAACCATCCTATAAGAGCTCTCAGGTCCTTTCTGTTCAAAAGGTAGCAAGTTTTGTATAGGAAAGAGCAAAATAAGATGTAAAGGGTGAGATTCAACTTCACATCATACCTAGTGCTGATTTGGTCACCTAAACATGGGTGCCTGGTGCTCCTTGAGATACTGTGGGACATCTGCATGGGCTTGGCAGATGTGGTGCAAAACCACACCTCCTCAGTGGAACACCTGCAGGTGACTCTAAGACGTTCAGGGTTTGGCAACCAAATCAAGCCCCACTGGATATAGTGGGAGCTCAGTCAACTACCACATGTGACACCTACATTTTGATGCCCGCATCTCAGACTGAGTCCCACCACGTGTGACATCTCCGGTTCCTGTAGGTCTCATCAGGCTCTTAACTCCTTCCCGATGGGAAACTCAGCTCAGCTGGATGTGGCGGCTGAGCTCTGCAAGGACCCTCCTGCCGGGAGCACAGACGCAGCAGTCTTGCTGCAAGCCAGGAGTTCGTGACTTGACACAGCTGTGTGACTGTGTTCCCGCAGATTTCAGAATGATTATTACTTCGGGGGGAAGATTTGTTTACTTCCAGCAGCTTCAGCAAGGCTAGTTCTCTGCTGGTGATTTCACTGCTGGTCTGCTTCCCACACTGTCTTGACAAGGACTCATTTTGCTGGGCTGTCGAACGTGCCCTTCACAGCCTCTGCAAAATGTTGGCTGAAAGCAAAGTCCCCAGATCTTCAGTATCTTTAACCGTGAGCAAGATCTTGCAGATCTTCAGTATCTTTAACCAGGAGCAAAATGAGACACTGCTTAGGATGGGCTGTGAATAGGTGCTGCTCTTAGGCAGGTGCAGAATGCATCCCACTGTGGCTGAGACAACCCAGTATGTGACAACCACCCACCGGTGCATGCAGCTAAGGGTGCTACTGTCCTTAGCTTGACTCAGTGCTCAGCCCTGAAGGTGGAATGCTGACGATGATGTGCAAAGTGAATAAAAATATACGTCATGGAGGGGGAAAACAGGAAAAACCTGTGGCTTTCAAAGGACGGGGTTAATCTCATGGCATTGCTCTGGACAGCTTGTGGTGCGTCTCAGGGTACTTCACATTAGTGACCTCAGCTTCATGGCACATTTGGAGATGCAAAGTTTTCTCTTTTCCTCTTCTCTTTAGAGAGGAGGACTCTGTGGTAAAGATGGATCAAATGGTGTCCCCATGGCCACTCAGACAGCTCAAGACACAGGGTATTCAGGTAGAAGCTGATTGTATAGGATGATTCAGAGGATGAGGTGTTTGAATGAATAACAGCCATATTTTAAGACAGAATACTGAATCTCAAAAAAGGCACAGGAAAGACTTGCATTTCAGAGCAGAAGCTGATCTCTGACCATTTGGAATTAACATGGGACTTCCATGGAGTGCAACACACCACATCTGCTAATGCAGAATATCACACACCTCCAGCTAAGTTTGCTTCTAGCCAGCAGAGACAGGGTATTAAAGACTAAGTCTAGCCTGGTCATTTCTCCTTGAATCTCAGGACTCCATCACCTCTGTCCAAGCCTCGTGTAACCTAGACCCAACCACGCTCCAGAGGATTGCAAGCAACTATTTCATCCTGTGTTTGCAGCTCGTGGCTAGAAGAAGTAGGGGACAATTGTCCTGAGCAAGTGTAGGGAAAGGTCTGATCCCGTACACGTGTGGCATCTAGAGATGCCACAAAGACTAGGATCATGTGTGGACACAGGACTTGACGCCTTCTCAGGCCTTCAGATACCATGCACAAATGTCTGCTGGTCTTGTGCACGGCATGTGTGTTTCTCCATACCCTTCCTGGGTCTAATGCACAGTCATGCCAGGTACTCAAATATCTCAGCCAACAAACAGAAGAGCGGGAAGGGGATAAACGGAAGAGCAGAATGTGGTGACTAGCCCAAGCCTGATCATTTCAAAGGTACCACAAAAGCAGTGAGGAAACCAATATACAAGCAGAACAAGTTACTTGTAACTGAAAATGCTTAGAAACAGGTTTCTTCACTGTTTCATGACCTGAATGTTCCTTAATTCTGAAAACTGCAAATCCGCATGGAAAGCAGCCCTCCGACTTGGCATCAGCTCTGCAGGGATGTGTGGAGGTGAGCCCAGGTGTGGGGCAGGGGGGAACAGCCAAAGCAGGCTGGTATAATGCTAACACAGCACCCCTGCCTGATGGCCAAGAGGGAGGGCTACAGGAAGCTGAGCATCTTGTTGCCCCGCTTAGCTCACTAGATATCACACCAGTTCAAGACCAGAGCTCCAGCTCAACTCTATTTGTCAAACCCTGCTGCTGGAGGTGACTGAAATGGTCAGGTCTGCAACACAGCCAGGGCTCAGACTACATCTGTGAGTAAATTACATCATGTCAGAGCCTGCTTTCTAGCCCTGGGGTCACATCCATACTGTGAAGCTCTCTCACCCTCTGAAACAGGGTGACTGCATTTAAACTGACTGCTGTGAGTGGTGCCTGGTTGACGCCAAGACAAAACCTGCACAGAGACTCTGTGGATGACCCAGCCATCGCATCCAGGCTCTGGCACTTTAAAATTTACTGGTAATGACGTAGCCATGGACGAAGGGACAGATACTGCCTTGAAGACCTCCCATGTGAATGGGGGAAAATAGAGACAGGAAAGGAAGAAGGAGAAGCTACTTTAGGGAAGAACTAGTTGCAAAATGGAGGACCCAGTCTATCTGATCCCACTCTCACTGTTTGGCCCGGGCCTTGTAGAAGCATTTGAGAAGCAAGTCAAGGAAAAGAAGGTCCCATAGTACCTCAGAGGGATGCTCCAAGCCTCTAGTGATCTATTGGAAAGACACAAACCCCGTTTTCCCATGTGACAAGGAAAGACTCCTAGATCCATTTCACAGGAAAGAAACCAAAGCACAGCAAGACTGAAGTACTTTCCTGAACTACTGTAAGGGGTGGATTCAGAGTAGAACCACAGGACCACCATAAGCATCATTTCCTCCATGCTGTAAACACATCTGCTGGCTCAAAGGATGCAAGGAGAGAAAAGTAGGAAAGAAACAATATGAAATTCCCATGGGACAACCTAAACTATCTTCCAGACCATCAAATTAATAGCACAAAACAAAGAAGTTGCAATTACATGGTTAAGTATTATGGTTAATAGCTATATCCACTGCCTGAAAGAGATGAGCACAATGTTCTGCCCTTTCCCTTCTCATTGGGTCATGTCTTCAAAAGCCAGGCATGTTCATAGGGAAGGAAAGTGGATGAAGTCCACCTTTCATGCTCATCGGTCTCCTTACAAAAGTCCTGGATGCATCAATTCCCTCTGCTACAGACTATCGGGAAAAACATGTTTCCTCGGGGCAAATGTTGCATGAAAAGATTTTTTTCCAAAATTCTGCATGTTTCTGCTGCAAGCAGGAGAAACGTTTCTTCAAGAGTTCAAGAGTGCATAGAAGAATCTCTATTTGCAAAAAAAAGAGTGACATTTCCTCAGGGAGAAAAGGAAAAAAAAAAACCCATACACACTGTTTTGGAAAGTTTTTTCTCTTTATCTGTGTTCCTGCATCTCTGCCACGAACTATGGTGATAGAAGCCACCCTTACCACAGCCTGATCTACACATACAAGTAGCATCATGAGCAAATCTTTGCCCTCCAAATCCCCAGCTCACTTCTACAGCCCTGTTGAGCCTAGCAAGCACTATTTTGCCCAGCCAGATCCAAGAAACACTGACACAGCTGAACTTTGCAGCTCGGGTCTGAAAGGTTTTCCAAGCCGTGGTAATAATGAGGAGTTACCCTTGCTCTGTGTATCTCACCTTTGCTGGTTTCACTCTCTCTGACAAGGAAAGAGCCAGCTTTGTTACCAGAAGACAACAGCAGCCGTTCAGCATCTTTTCTGCTCAGTGTTTTAAAATACCACCTGGGAGACAGAGAAGGCAAAATTGTTGCTTGAAAAGGAAAATCTCAAAAAAAATCAAATTCTTTCCAGTTAGTTCTTTTTTTTTTACCATTACACTCTGAAATAGAGGGTTATTTTTATCAGCGAATAGTTTTTTATCTGCTGGAAAGTGGCAGTAATAGGCTGTTTTCAGTAGATTAACACCAGATTTCAGTCACTTTGGACTTGTTTCACAGCCTAGCAATTCAGCCAGAGCAGAGAGTACGTGATATGTGCAGTACCCCGTGCACGAGAGAGGTGCAGGCTCAGCCAGAGTGCAGCCTCTGAGGCACGCAGGGACCCACGGCTCACCTGGCAAGCGAGTGAGTCCCGAGCAGTGCCCAGGCAGGCTGTGTGTAAAGCAGATACGTGGTCTGGAGGCTAAGCATAGGGTGCCCACAGCCATTAAAATGTACCTTTTGGATACAAAGAGCATTTATGTCTCAACCACATTCCTGTGTGCTGCTAAATATTTGCTGAATTCAAGGGTGGTTGCGTCCCTCCAAGAGAAGATTGCAAGCAGGTCTGATCATTTGTAGCTGAATGCCATAGAGGAGAGTAAGTCACGGAAACAATTTCCTCTGCTGCTGGTATTATAGGAATAATAAATCCTTCTGGTTCAATTCTTTCTTACCATCTTCTTTTCAGGGAGCCAAACACAAAGGCTGCATCTGGGCTAATGAAACAAACAGCGTCAGGCTGTGGGTCTGGGTGCTGGCATTCAGTTGTCTGCCCCAATAACTTGTTGCTGTGGTCCTTGGTGCACCCAAGACCTGACCGACACACCCTTGCCGAGTGATCCCCAGTCCCACATTGCATATGGAGACTGTCTTGGAGGCTGAGGAAGTTTAACATTATGCATGTGGGTGGACTGTCCCAGTGGGGACAGAGGATGGTCCCCGGCACTGCGAATTTACCAGTGCAAACATAACCTTTATATTCTTTCCCCCCAAATCCTTGTTTTCCACAGTGGTTGCAATCAATGGTACAGAAGTCTTTGCCCACTTTCACCGTAGCAACCTCATCCTCCCTGACTCACACCCACATGGTGCTTAAAACTTCTCCTGAACTTTCAGGCAACATTGCTGGGGATGATGAAAGACCTCTTGCCACCCATCCCAGCAGCGACATCTTCCTGCAAGTGAGTAAAGCTGTTCCTGTAGCTTGTGGAGAGACAGGGCACTGCATCAGTGTTCACCATTCATAAGTTTACAGACTTACTTTTCCTCTTCCAAACTGTCTACTTGTGCAACGAAGTTACTAGGGATGTAGCCTTTCCTCCCGCTGCTGAGGGATTTTGCCAGCCACCAGTCTCCCTCGCTGGAAAGCAAGCAGAAGAGAAAGCGTGAGTGCCCGGAGGAGGTTTCATGACAAGCTAGGGCTGCGGAGACAGCATGATTTCTGGGGTTTCGAGCACTGCAAATAGACTAGGCATCTTTACTCCACTCCACAGGTTCCTCTTGATTTCCCAGGACCACCACCAGGTTGAAGGCTGTTGGTCTCTCAGGGACTTCTGAAGGTGACAGTCTCTTCCCATGTATGCAGAGGAAGCGCAGAATGACTACAGACCCAAACCTCTGCTACGCATCCCAAGTGAGAGGAGGGAAACCTGGGTCACCATGGCTTTTCTTTGCCTCTTGCGCAGGGACATCGAGGCTCTTCCTTTCTGCTCCTTCCATTGTCTGCTAGGCACCCTACTGCTTCGCTGTCCCGCCACTGACTCAGCCACCAGCTGTGACCAAAAGCCATTCCCACCCAGCAGTCTCCCCTGTCCCATGGGTCCCAGCCCACGGCGTTTGGGTGAGAAATGCCACATCTGGAGGACACGTCACAGAGACGTCAAGGATGGAGCAGCCCTACAAGGCCAAATGACCGGGGGACCCAAGCCCACCCCTGCCCTATTATGGACTGGGCAGATGGACTTTCAGCCTCTTCTCTCATGAGTTTGAGAAGAAGGTGAACTGAAACCACACGCCTCTGGCTTGATTCTGTCCTTTCCTCTGACTACGCCCAACCCACATCCTTTGCAAAAGCATGATCAACACAAAATACAAAACAGGAGCTAGGTTATTGTTGTTATTTATGCTTCTTCTACGCCCACGTGCACTGGCAATGAAGAAGGTCCCAGTAGTATCCAGGCAGGGACATTACCTGACCCCAAAGTATCTGTAACCCATGAAAAGCATGGAAGTGTCACCTTCTGCACATTGCAGAGAGAAGAGGGTACCCAGAGTCACACTGGAGCAAAGCTAAGGCACAGGCTCAGCTCTGGTGAGCTGCAAGATGGTGTCTGACCCCAAGGTCTCCCCTTTCCCAGCCTCACCACGCTCATCTTTGAACCCCCCTCTGGCAGCAGGTCACTTACTTGGAGAGGACTTGGAGTTTCTCCCCCTTTACTAGCTGCAGGTCACGGTCACTTGAGGCAGGAAAATCGTACAGTGCAATCACGACCAAGTTATCTGAAAGAAGCAGCAGCACCATTGAAATCAGACAGTTCCTGCCCGCGGCAGGGGGGTGACACACCCCCGAGTGTATGGTGGGGCATTTCACCCCCTGGCATACAGGGGCTGTCCAACCCCCCTATCCCCCAAAAGTCGAGCTTTCCACCAACCCAGCTTTCCTGCCAACCACAACCTCTGCTGGTGGACTAACACTGAGTCACCAAAGTGTTTCCTGTGCATGTGTTTTTAAAGCACTCCAGACCCCCTTATCCACAAAACCCAGTGTGTCAACAAGAAAAAAGGTTTTGTGTGGAATAAGAAGGGTCATAAATAACCTGTCAGTGTTTGGCCTGAGTTTTACATGGTGGTAAATGAAAACTGCTGTAGCAACATTTCCCAGGGTGTCTCTGGGATCTGACTCAAAAAGATGAGGCTTTCTTGACTGAGAAAGGTATAAAGTCAGCTCAGTTTCTGTTTGAGCCCATTGCTAGGATTTAACTCTCCCTCCAGATGCTCTTGAATCAGCCTGTACCTTGCCATCCCTTTTACACACAGTTCCTTGCAGATGTGCCACCACTTTGAAGTCACATTGCCACTTTCTACCCAGCACCTCTATAGCGCCTGGCTGCTCCACTCATCTGAAGTTCCCATGGGGGTGGTGGATGCTCCAGCATCCTCTTCCCTCTCCCTGGCCCAGATGCACTGCAGATGCTCCAAGCCACAAAACTGGTGCTCTATGTCTCCCAATTCACTTGCAACCCACCTGGACCAAGGCTGTGAGCAAGTCTGCATCCCCCTCCCCAAACTTACCATGATGCTGTTTTTACCCCAGCCACGTTAGTTGAACCTAAATTTTGGCAGGGCCAAATGAACTTTCACTCTCTGGTGCAAGTTGTGCTGTGTGTGTGGCAAAGCTGCTGCCTGGTACGTGTGCTGCGAGGCTGCTAACCCACACTGGGGCAGATCTCTGTGGGCTGCAGCTTAATCGCTACCTTTGCATGCCCGGGTTGTGCCGCTGCTGCTCTCGGAGAGGTTGTGCAACTGTTCACTTGCACTCTGCAGGCTCGCAGCTACTGAAGCAGAAACGAGCAGCTATTTTGGGGCAGATCAAACTTTGTAAAGAAGATCAGTACAAGCACACAAACACAAAAATCAAACTGAAACACAATGGTGAAAAAGGAAAAGAAGGAAAAAAAAAGAAAAAGACAAAGAAAAAGACAAAGAAAAAGAAAAAGAAAAAGAAAAAGAAAAAGAAAAAGAAAAAGAAAAAGAAAAAGAAAAAGAAAAAGAAAAAGAAAAAGAAAAAGAAAAAGAAAAAGAAAAAGAAAAAGAAAAAGAAAAAGAAAAAAGAAAAAGAAAAAGAAAAAAGAAAAAGAAAAAGAAGAAAGAAAAAGAAAAAGAAAAAGAAAAAGAAAAAAGAAAACAAAAAAGAAAAAGTAAAAGACAAAGGAAAAGAAAAAGAAAAAGAAGAAAGAAAAAGAAAAAGAAAAAGAAAAAGAAAAAGAAAAAAGAAAAGAAAAAAGAAAAAGTAAAAGACAAAGGAAAAGAAAAAGAAAAAGAAAAAGAAAAAGAAAAAAGAAAAAGAAAAAGAAAAAGAAAAAGAAAAAAATAAAAATAAAAAGAAAAAGAAAAAGAAAAAGAAAAAGAAAAAGAAAAAGAAAAAGAAAAAGAAAAAGAAAAAGAAAAAGAAAAAGAAAAAGAAAAGAAATATAAAAAAAGGAGACCGTTTGCTGCAGAGAGGTTTTAGCTTGTACACAGCCTAATTAATGCACCAAGAGCGATGGATGGTCTATTATTAGCGTTTTTCAAAACAGTCTGTCAAGCCACAGTCTCTGTGTGACCTTTTCAAATAATGCCACCAGCAAGAGAGCCAGACTGGCCCTTTGTCACTGCAAGATAACGTGTCTCAGGGACAACTTGGGTTTTGTGTCTGCGCAAGGCCTGGCTGCTGCTCTGCTGGCGATTTATTGGAGAGGAGGGACAAGAAAGGGTCAGCGTGGAAGGAAATGCGGCTTTGTAAACTGAAGCCCTGAGCAGTTCCCTTCAGGCTTGTGAGGAGGAACTTGGAGATCCACGAGAGGTTTCAGCAGAGCCTCACTCTCTCCTGCGTGTGGGGAAAAGGATGATCAGTCACAAGGGAGACTGCTTTGAAGTCTCAAAATAGCTTGCACGGTTGGGGGCTTCCCCTTGAGGGATCTCAAAGTGTTCAGCATTAGCAAGGCACCCAAACTCTTGTTGCCTCCTTGAGAAAGTTGTTATCACACAGCTTCTCTGACATGAAAGGTTTTTGAGTGTGTGCCTACTGCAAGGTGTCCACATCAACCATGCTCATCCACATGCACCGTACTGCTTCTCTTGAAAGTAAAATAACGCAGTGGTCACACTTTTGCTTTGAAAAAGAGAAGCGAATGCATAAACATCTGCAAGCACAGAGTGCCTGTGTATTCCAGAAAATAAAATAAAAAATGTTTTTGATCTTGCAGCGACTGACAGAAGTACAAACAAGTGAAACAAAAAACAAAAAGGGGAGAGGGAGAAAGAAAAAGAGCAAATACAGCAAGGACAAAAAGGTTTTATATGCTGAAAAAATATTATGATCACCTCTTATCCCCTTCTCAAAACACGTGTTGAGAAACACCGCACACTTAAGCGAGCTAGAAGAAAAGCTCTCTCTGCTCAAGCCAGCAAGACTTGCCGTCTCATGATGAGAGTGACTCTTCCTGTCTCTGAGTCTGTAACCCCACTGAGAAACAGCGTCGATAATACTTTCTTGGCCTGTTTGATCAAGTTAGGTCATGAGTGACTCCACAGCGGAGAAGCCGTCGGGGCTGCTAGGAGTGACTGCTTTGCAGATAATGTTAGCAGCCCAGAGACTTTGATTGCAAGCCAAACACATCTTGGCTCAGAGCTGCTGTCAGGAATGTTAGATACCAGCTTGGTTTGCATAGGCTGAGTGCCAGTTTGATGGCTTAATAGAAATTATTCAACCAGTCTTCCCACCGCTGCCGCGTCATGAATAGAAGGTTTTTGCAACCGTCTCACGGCTGTGGAGCCAGGCTGAGACTGTGCCAGGGTCCCCCAAAGGACCATCAATTGGTTTGGAGCCGTGCTAGGATGGTCATGGGGTAAATGACAACTCACAGCACATGTGTTGGCCAGCTGGGTGCGCTGAGCTATGAGTTACTGCTGCTGAAAATGGGTCCAGCTTCCCGTTTCGGCATGGCATGGGCTGCCTCACCAAGGTAAACGCGTGCTGGGAAAGGATGCCTTCAAAACACACAGCTGCTGGTGGCACACTGGCCTCATTGCTGCTCGTTCCACCAAGAGGAACGCCATTAGATCGCATTGGTGGAGATGCAGAAGATGACAGGCTGGGACTGGTCAGCAAGCCCGGGTGTGACAGCGTGGGAGATGTCTCCTGGGACATCCAGGCTTGCACTGTGAGAGCGCTTTCTACCAAATCCTTTTCTGCCCTGTGTTTTGACACAGTGGGTGTTTTTGCAGATAACTTCTGCTTTCCTCATAAAATCATATCAGACCCAAACTCATAGCATTTTTATTAGGAAATCTGAAAATTTGGGGCAATTCCCTCTCACTTTCCTTCGCCCTCTTTCTTTTGATGGGCAAGGCCTGTTTTTTGATGAGATTCGATTGAAAAGTCAGCCTTTTCAGTAGAAACAACCCTTCCTTGAACCAGCTGAGCTCAAACCCACGTTTCTGCCAGCATTCCTTTCAAACTCAAATCCATATTCAGGGAACAACAACAAAAACAACAAGAGCTTCAATGCTACTCTTGAGATGCCTCAAAAGTCTTCAATTTCCAGAGAACGCTACACTCCTGACCCCTGAAATCAGTCCTATTCATATTATGGTCAGCCAACAGCAAGTGAAGAGGTGAAAGAAGTTGCAGTTCATCAACCAGAAGAAATGACCACAGAGAGAACGATTCTTTGTGCAGTCGCAGGTTATTATAATTCCTGAGGATAAGCACACAAAATTACCATCTCTCTCCATCAGCAGCACTTAAATCCAGCCATGAGCAGCTGGCAGGGCAAGGGCAGGGATTATTCTACCTATCTGCCACATCTTGTCTACCCAATGCAAGCAAAGAACAGCAGCTGTAGCAACAGCTATTCTCTTTGGGGACCACCATCATAGGCCATGACTTTGCTGTATAGGGGGCTTTAAAGGTGCAGAATCAAAGGAACCGGCCTTAAAGACACCATGAGTGCTTAGGGAACGATGTTAAAATGAATGAGAAACTCACACGATGGAAGAACTCACCCCAAGTGAAAGGTGTATTGGCAATGCAGCCAGCACTGCAGTTGGACCCAGAGTTATGCACTCCTCACCTGCCTTTGTGTTACTTCCATCAAGATAAATAAAGTCAGGAGGAATTAGGCTTTCGTTGACAATAAATGAATAAATTAATAATTTCTGAGATAGTGGTGTGAAAGCTTGAAACTGTGAAACAAGTTGCACAACACTGAGATCAGAAAAAAAAAAAAACAACCCACCAAAAATCAAAATGCAAGGAATGCAAAAAAATGCAAAAAAAAAAAAGTTTTGGTTTTTTTTACTACATGCCACAATTTCGTAGTCAATAATTTTGCCAGACTGACGTTTGAAGTGCTCCCACAGGATATAATTCAGCTCTTTGATTTTTTTATATTATTGAATTGCCTGGATTTTGTGCTGTCTCTATCAATTCGCTTGAGTTACCTTCTTTCATAAGAATATCTCAGATATCTCAAATATCTTGCTCGGTTCTTATCAGCCCATTTTGCCACACAGGACAGACTCAGACAGAGCATCATTTCTGGAAACTCAGGCACCGGTAGAGAAAAATAAGAAGTTCCCCAGACTGTTAGTGTGAGTATTCCTCCAAAACTGGAACTGAACCTAACAAACCAAAATATTTTTGACAGCTGAAAAAGGCTAGCATGGTACTTAATGTATTTTTTAGCATCTTTCCACTTCTGCCTTCTGGCATGAAGCAGAAGTAAAAGCCGCCTCCCTGAAGATAGCTTCTGTTGTGCTTCTCACCAGAGTGAGAAGGTTGATAAAAACCCCGTGAAAAAACTGGCGATGTCTGCTCAGTTGTGGAGGTAGGAAAGCGTGGCTGCTTGGAAATGTGCCATGAAGACAATTTTGCAAAAGAAAGCATGGTTTCTGGAAAAATGGTACTTCCACGGAAACACACCCCAATTCACATGGGTGAAGAGCTACACCTCCCACAAATTTGATCTCCGTAACAAATGTCTGTTTTGAAAAACATTTTGACGTTGCAGGATTTCCTCTGTCTGCCCCATGGCAGAGACCCTCCGTCATCATCTGTAAGATAGTGAGAACCTAGATCTGCTGTTCCACCCATCCTGTTTATTTGTCACCCCATTTTTTTCTTTCCTCATGCCCTGTCTCCCCTAATTCTGCACTTTGGCCCGTGTGAGGATAACTGCTTCCTTCCAAGCTTCCTCTATTTTTTGGCCTCTTCTAATTCTCTCTATCTCTCTCCCTGTCTTGAATCTGCAAAAGTTCTTTGTCAGGAATACATACAAGTTGCTGTCAGAGGCTGGGCAGAGGTAGCAGAGGGCTTGTTGCTAAAAGGCCATCATCTACCAAACACCATCTGCAACCCACAGATAATTGTAGAGGTGGATGAAGCCAACAGACAGTCTCCAAGCAGGGTCTCTGTGCATCCTTATTTTATAGTCTTTTCTTTCTTCTCATTCTCTTTGTAGTCTCTCTGGGCTCTCTGATGCCTGCTATTTCCTCTGACATTCTCAGCTAACTGGGTATAGCATCCACAAGTTGTCACGCTGCAGACAGGGCAGCAGACAGAGAAATCTCATGCGGTTGATGTCTCAGATCTCACTTTGCTCAACCAATGAAGGAGGATTGCTTTTCCTCCTTAATTTCTTTGACGAGCAGGGGAAACTGGCAGCTACAAACAGTTAGTGATGTAAACTGAATCGTCCAAAACCCACTAATAAACCCCCCGCCTGGCAATGCTAAAGATACAGGAACTGCACGCCTGTGACATGACAGCTTGTTCTCAAGCCTGCTGTTGGGGGACCACCACCTTGCAAAACCCCACGGGAAGGAGAAGAAAACAGCTATTAAGCTAAGAATCTTACCTTCTACAGAGGCTTGGTTTAGATGAGGGATGTTGATAAATTGTCTGCCCTTTGGTAGAAATAGAAAGAAAAAAGAAGACATTTATTTCTTTGCTGTGTTTGCAGGAAGACTTGCTCTCAGCTTCATGGATGAGTGGGAGTCTGACCTGGAGCCCACTGGGAGTTTGATCTGGAGCCCACTGGGAGTTTGATCTGGAGCCCACTGGGAGTCTGACCTGGAGCCCTGGGAGTCTGATCTGGAGCCCACTGTAGTCAGCCAACAGCCCCTGCATCTGGAGCCATATGTGTCGTGATGGCTCTAGCACATTTTGCCATGATGTGATCGTAGCTGTCTTAACTGTCAGCTTGAATAATCCTTGGTTTGCCTCTGAATAAAAGCATGAATCTGCTGTCCACTCGTTTAGACTCTGGTCTATCTAACTCTTGTTCACTGATGCCAGCTTTCGGATCAATGGGGGATGAGACATGAATGATCCCATTGAAAAAATGACTATTGCAATATTATTTGAAGCAGAAAACTGGGGATACCTTTTGTCTTAATTGTCCCAAGGCTCATGGAATATCCTATGCTCGGGGATATGTTCAAAAAACGGAGGCGGTGACTGTATTAGCTAATTGAATAGCAGCAAGGTATTGCAACACATCTAGACCTGCTTTTAAAATGTTGACACGGTCCCTCTTTTGGTTTGGCCCGGACCCTGAGAGTGACCAATTGGCCATAGAACATTCCTGATCAGCAACTGGGATGCAACCACCTTGTTTTGTGGGCTAGGAGTTTAGTATTATGGAAATGGCCCAGTGGGCTTTTTCAGTCTCTACCCAACTTCAAACACCAGTTCTGTGATCAGTCCAAGGTACAGTACCTAGTGACTATAGTGGGTGTTTGACCACTGCCAGGTATTTTTATACACGTGCAAAAGCAGTGAACTACAGATGCCTAATTAAAAGCACCTAGTGTTTTCTGTCCATGCCATCGTTTGACTCTTACTCAGCAGCAGTGTGGGGCAGGAAATCTGCTCACCCTCTGCCCTTTCTAATTTAAATGGAAGAAATATGGACTTCCATTGACATGTGAGAGCTTAGTGCCCTTGGCAAAAAAAAATGAGTGTCAGAAGGTGACTGGTGATACTGTAGTACACTCATAGCATCTCCTCTTCAGTCAGCGGGAAAGTAGGAAATTTAGGAAAACAACACCTCCTTGGTCAATCCGACCTCTGCTGTCATGGACTCCATAACCATGGGAGAACTTGGAAATGAAACTAGAGGAGTGAAAAACATCTCCACCTGTCATCCAAAGCAATGGCAGGCAATTTCTCCCCGCTCTCAGAGCTCAGGACCTGAGATGGTTTTCACATGACAGTTGCACCCAGAGTTTCTTGTGTGCTGGCTGCTGGATGCAGTGCTGACAAGGGCAAGAAAAAAGAAAACAACTTCATGTCCTCTGTACAGCAACAGACAGATAGATAAAGTGATTTCCAAAGCTTCAATAAGGAGTTTGTCATTTGAGGTCTCCTAAATCCTGACCCCGTGTCTCACTGATCTGTGTCCATGCAAGCAGGAGCTGTATGAATTCAAAGGGAGCAGCAGATTCTCAGCGTCCCTGATTCTCAGCCTGCCCCACCACAGATTAGCTATAGACCCTCTTTAGTGAACCCGTTGTCCTCCCTGATGGTAAAGTTTCCACTGCGGTTTGCAGCTTTGAATCTTAGCTTGAATCTGACCCATCTTTGTGCCATTTGCAAGTCAGCAACATCAGCTTGGGTTGCAGAGTGCTGAGGGAAGCAGCCCTGTCTAAAAAATACGAGGATCAGCTCGGAGGTCTTGTGTCCAAGCGATGCAGGGCACACAGGGCAGTGGCCTCTGCACCTTCTCTCCCTGTCTCCTGCCCTGCTCTGCAGTCCAGCCCATGCAAATCATTGTGCCAGGCTCAACACGACACAGCCTTTCAGAGCACGACCACCCCAAGCCTGCTCAGACAAGTCGAGACCGTAACAGAGCCCCGAAGAGAAAATGGCATCCTTTCTGACAGAGAAAAAACCCAGAGCAAGAAAGGGTTGATTGAACAATTCACCCCATATTAAGAAGCTCATGGGGGGAAGCTAAGCATCTTTTTTCTGCCCTTTGAACATTTCCCAATCGGTGACCAAATTTTAAGAAATAGAAGTGCTCAAGTTCTTGCTGGCACACACGGGTATCGCCTGCGTCACTCCAGACATTAATCGAGCTGTGGAGGATCCCAAAAGGACACAAAACTGCAGGCTTACCTTGGGTGGGGCGGAAGGAGGTTTACTCTTGGTTTTTGGGTGGCTTCCAGAAGCATGTTTCTCATTGGACGTCAGCTGATTTTTGCTCCCGAGCAACCCCATCCTGGAAGGAAGACCAGAATTTTTTTGTTAATGAGACTGCTCTTAGGAAAAGTGGCAGGCACTGAGGGACAAAACAATTTTCTTATTCATGTTGGAGAAGATGGCAATGCAGGGCAATGGGACAGTGGAGAGAAGAGTCTAAAATCATCCCATCTACAGTCGTCCTTCCGCCTTGGACCTGTGAACCCCATAGTGTCTTTTCCCATACAACTGTGGTGTTTCACGCTTTCCAGGTGATGCTCAGACAGACACTAGAAGTCACCAGAAAAAAACTAGGCACAAATGACTGCTTTGCATATGTCCCTTCTCCAACGCAGAGATCCCCTGCTGTCATCGAGCAGACTTGCTCCAGAGCCAAGTGATGTTGCTGGAGGGTCAAAGAGGGGAGATCCTGGGGGAATGTTGCTGTGCTGAGCTCTGCAGGGGTACCAGGGCTTCAAGAGGGTCACATAGTCCAAGAACAAGCCATATTTTCTCTGCTCAGTGCTTTCTGTAGGTCATGTCCCTGCCCTGCAACAAAAGCAGCACACAGAGGCGGTAGCTATCTGCATGGTACCAGTCCCACTGTTTCTCCTTAAGCAGCACAGCCACGCTCTCAACTTGTCCACAAAGGCATGGGACCTCCTGAGATGCTTTGGAGGACTGCAAGAAGCTTAGAGAGTCAAATATGTAGCTTGCATCCATCCTGCCTGTAAATTGTAGGCCTAGGGCTTGACTCAGTTGTCCATGTGCAATGCCCTAGTACCTTTTGATGTGCCTTGGGTTCTCACAAGATGTGGGTCTCCCATACATTGTGGATTACATTTCCCAACCCCATATGCATGTTTCAGAGCTCCTGGACACCTCAAGGTTCACTAGACACAAGTGATTCAAACCCTTTCCATGGTTTTCCATACTTCTGCTTGAGGGCTCGTTTAACTTGCAGCCTAGAAATGTAATTTCAGCTCAATAATTCTAGCATAATACCAGGTCTGGGTAGCCAAGATAGCCAAACCATGGCAAATTCAGACTGCTCAGCCCCCTGAGAAAGTAGGGAGCAGTTGAAGCCAGCATCACTGAAGTGATGTTGCCATGAGTATAATAAGTATCTACACCATCCAGCACCAAGTCTGCCCCAGCCCCTGCTTTGAAGCAAAGGCATTGAAAGGTGTGGGCTACATGTCCAAAAAACCCCCGAACAACCCAAACCCTGAATACTCGTAGCGGAGCAAAGACATATTGACTCCTCTTCTTGCCAAAATGCCTCAAGGTCTGCAATGAACATGGAGGATCAGAGACTAGAGGTCCAGGGACATGTATGGTTAGTCAGTTCCCCCAAATGTCAGTCTGACACTGTCATGATAGCCACACTCAAACAGAAGTGTTCAGAAAAGCTTCCAGCAAACCAGACTTCTGGGAAAAAATATTCCAGTAAAAGTAACTTTTTTTTTTCTCTCTAGCACATATCTAATATTTCAAAAACTAGGACTCTGAAATGAGGTTTTTAACAAAGGTATCCCAATATTTTAAGGCATTATTTTTTTGAAATATCTTCTCCCTTCTGCCTCATTTTTATTTTCACGGATAAAGTGAGCAAAATGGAAGGAACTTGTGAAATATTTCAGGATAGCCCTATACACATTTCCTCCCGCAATCAAAAGTTTTTCAGCACCCAAACTTCTCTGAGCATGTCTTTAACCTGAGTTTACAGATCCCATCCATCTGTACCCAGGACTCCACACCACTTTGGGCACTGACAACACAGCTGGTGGGGAAGTTTTGGTCACTGAATCAGCCCCAGCATTTCCTGCAGCAAGCTCATTTTAATTTGGCAGCCTCCCTTCCAGGTTGCAACCAGGCTTTGCTTTGCTTAGAAGATCTAGTTGTCATGCAACAGCACATGATCGATTAAGCGAGCTTTTCCTGCTGTTCAACACGCAAATTGGTGGAAGAGAACTTTGTGCGATCCTGAATGGTGTTATTTGCCAGGATAGTAAGTGAGAGTAGCTGGAGTTCCCTTTTCAGCCAGGGAACTGCAAGGTATCATTTTAGCTCAAGGCTGGACGATAGACAAGTTTTAGATACCACTCATTACCAACCATGGAAGGCACAAAGTCTACCTGTGTGTTGGATAACTATCTACAGTCCTTGTTACTGTCTCACTGAAGCATCTCAGAGTCTTCGATATACTTTGCTCCCAAATGGGAGATCTTCAGACCTGGCAATTATCATCTTTTTGGCAGAGTTAGGGGACATGAGATACAACACGAGTCAGCAATATGCTTTGACCACCAGTCGTGTCATCAGGATGATCTTGTGAGAGGATTGATGGACCATCTACAGGGTGGTGGATGCACGTTTTGGGGTTTCAAGAGTGGGAAAGGGCATGGAGGAAGGTCAGTCTCAGCAAGTCCCGTCAGGGTCTTGTGGCCATCCCAACTCCTCTGACAGGGTTTGAGAGGAGTGGGGACCGTGCCCTAACCCGTGCATCTCCCCACACTGCTCCTGTGTCCAGAGGGACGTTGCAACCCTTTCTGCACCGTGCTGAGACTGGAAACACCTCTCTGCGTGCTTGCACCAACCGAGCTTTCTCCCCACAGAGATGTGTCGAAGACACATCCGTGCAAAGCGGCACAGAGAAGTGAACAGCGCGCTCCAGCACTGGTGGGAAACGGAACCAGTGAAAAGTCTCCCGCAAAGGTCACTCGCTCCCACCCACGCACAAAAGACGTTAGCACAGCTCTGGGTATTCACAGCCCCTGCGAAATCCACCGATCATGCTCTCCAGGTTGCCTCTGCAGCCTCCGGCAGCCGACTCAACCATCCTTCACGCCGGTAGGTGTTACTCAAAATCCCGAAATAGCGCTGCAGACAAATGCTGTCAGATGTGGAGAGCTGCTGGTGAGCTCCCAGCCCACAGCTGGTGGAGTTTTCATTTTTTTAAAAGTAATTTTTTTTTTTCCAAAAATTGTGGCTGAGTTTAACATACGTTGTTCCGCAGTGCTTCTGCTTCTGATTAATGTTTTTTAAAATTAGCTTCACAAAGAAAAAGATTTGAGAAAAGTAATTGATAGTAGTTCTCCCAGCCTTTTTTTTTTTTTCTTTTTCTAGTGGAAAAGAGCACTGGGGATAAAACAGTAACGCAGAAAAGCATTAAAATTTCCTTTTGTGAATTTATGGTTTTTTACATCTAAAAATGTTTGTCTGTATTTAATAACTGAGAGTGGGGAAACTTGTTACCTCAACTTTACTCAAGTTCAAAAAAAGGAAATTTATAAAACAAATTGTTTTCAAAGCAACCAGAAATCAAAAGAGAACAACAAAAATTAAAGTCAATGCGAAATTTTTCCATAAGCTTGAAAAGTTTTAGCAAAAAATACTCCAGCTTAGCTGCTGATTAAGTTGCGAGTAAAAATATTTGACATAGAAGACTTCCTGAGAGAGCCAAGCAAGCTTTTGCTGAAGAAGTCAATAGATAGCAGGACAATGAGCTCTGTGTAGATCCAGCTCTGAACACGTGCGCGACAGACACACAGGTCACAGCCACACTGGATGCTTGTATAGGAGCTCTGAAACATGCTGCATGCCCCATGTTGCGGGATGACAGAAAGTAATTTTAGCAACTTTCAGAGGGGCAGCTGAGGTGCCATTTTGGCTAGCAAGAGCTGGGTGCAGGTACAGATGTTCCCGCAGCAATGGGCCAAAAGGAGGTCTTCTGAAGATCCCAACGCAAGGCACTGGTGCAGCGATGCTTCCGCTGCCATTTGGACAACAACTTGGTGGTGGTGAGGAGAGGATATGACTAAATGTCCTATCACTCTGACATCTTCAAAGAGGACTGGAGAACATACCCTACAGGAGCAATCCCATCAAGCTGAACTTGGCACTCCGGGGTCTAGTAGAGGTAGACTCAAGTCTTTGTTGACCTGCCTTGCCCCTACGCTTGGCGTGTTTTGAGAGCCCAGGGTGGGCTAAAGCAAACAGGACAGTGTCAAATTGGACCTGCTGGATGCACTTACTCCTTTCATTGCAGCAGATCGGTGGGTAGGATGGAGGCACGTGGGCTAAGCAAGCATTTGCCCTTCTCATCTTTACGGTAAGCAGCTCTACCATGGGCACACCATTTATTGCGGTTGGCTGGTTTCCGCTACCAGAGCAAGAGAGCTCAAAAGTTGTTTCTGATGTGAATGCAGCAAAGTCTTCTGCAACAGGGATGTTGGATGACACAGACAAACAGCCTTGGGATTGCATGGGTGGGTGGAGGGAAAAAACAAGACAGAATCTAGCAGAAAAGCAGAAGTCTCGGCTCATTATTTGCCTCACCCCCATGAAACTGTGCCATGGAAAAATAGGTCAATACCCAAGCAAGCCAATAGTGTTTCACTGTGAGGGCAGCTTCAAAAAACCCCCCAAGCCCAGTGAAATCACAAAATGAGCCCCTTTCCATTCAGATTCTAGGGTGGGTCCAACAAAGTGTTTTCATAGTTCACCAAGATTAGATATTTCACTTCATTTTAAAACTTCAGAATGCCTTTTTTAAGAAAACATATTTTAAAAGGAAATGGCATTAAAACCCCTAAAAATCACTCTGAAAATGCAGATATAGCCAATTATGAAAGGTTTTAAATGCTGAATTTCTCTTTCTAAGTCCACTCCCTTCCAGAAAGAATTGTTGAAATCAACTCACTTTGGATACAATAATTTAAGTATTCCAGATTTGCATTTTAGCATCAGTGAGGAGCAAAAAATTTCAGTAGGAAAAAAAAAAATTCCATCAGTTCTAGGCACAACCCAGATGCATTCAGTTCTCTTTTTTCCTCAATAAAATGTCTCTTCAGTACATTTCCTGACCAGGCACGCTTGGATTGCTTTGCAAGACACAAAACTGGAGAATTACTGAAGATCTTGGTGAGATCAGCTACTTAAATAAGAACGAAGATTTGCTACCAATGCGTTTTCTACTGTGACTGTTTTACTACTTTTGCTGGGTTTCGGTCAAGTTCTTTTTATCTTTTTCTTTAAATGATCGGCGGCTTTGTTGCTAAGAGGTGGTTAGAAGACAGCTACAAACAAGTGTGCTGTGCTATAAACAGCAGTGACCATGCAAAAGGTCTTTCTCAGAGGCAGAAGGTGGAGACTGTGTCCACTGTCCTCTAGGACACAATGGCCAAAGTCTTGCTGAAGACCCCTACCTGCAGCAGCGAGACCTCCTGTGACGATGCACACAGTGCTGGGTCTCCAACAAACATCAGGGGGGACTTTCACAGACAAAAGCTGCTGCTCCCTAGGACCAGGCTGCATGTGGAGGAATTACAGCAATGCAGAAAGTCCCCGTGAAAGGCCTGGAGCAAGAAGCATCATGGCTTTTGCTGGGGAGTGAAGCAAATATCTGTCTTGCATGTTGCATCCTTAGTGGAGAACTAGGAATATCCTACTGGCAGTGTTCAGATCCCATCCAGTCCTGGTCCTTATTGGGTAAATATACCAAGTTGTATTTGTGCTTGAATTGAGGCCCCTTTCAAACACTCTGGCCTGTGTAAAAGGTCCTTGAGAGAGCATGAAGGCCTGCAGGAGCAGCCAGGCTCTCCAGCTAATGCTGGTGAGGTGCTAATATTGGTGATGCACTGCTTCAGGTCCCACTCTGGAGCACAGCCGTTGTGGCCAAAATAGTCGCGGTGATGTCTGTCTGCTGCCAGCCCAGTGCAGCCAGAAGACAACTCCAGGAGCTCTGTCCTCGTGCACCTCGGTGAGGTGTACATATTGCAGAAATGAGATTGGAGCCCAGTGACTTGTTTTGGGATCTCTTGCTGAAATCCTAGCCAGCTTACCATTTCCATTGCAACTTAAGTCTGCCCCGAAGCTACCACCCTTCTTAGGCCACACTTTGCAGGTGAACCTGGCCCAAGCAAATGAACCAAGTGGAAAATCCGGCTGTTTCAGGTTTCAGGCCTTTCTGAAGAGCTGGGACACCCCATGGGAGAAGGCTGTGTGTGAGGGTAGGGGGTGGGAGTGCACAGATTTCCAGGACCCTGAGTTTAAACAGATGCAAGAAGTTTCTTGACAAGGGAAAAGAAAAAAAGAAAAGATAATAAAAGCTTCTTGCTCTCCCTCCAGAAGTAGAAAACAGCTGCCTGTTGCCAGAGTGGTCATTCGCTAATCAAAACATCTGTCTGGAGGAAAAATGGCTGCTTACATTGAGCATTGCGCCCTGCTGGAACCTGGCAGATGCTTGGCTGAGCTGCAAGAGGCTGTGGGCCAGGAAGCAGAGCCAGGGCTCAGGGTCCCAGGCAGGGAGGAGAGGAGGAGGGCAGACTGCTTGTCCCACCTCCCTTAGACATGCTTTTGCGTCAGCTAGGTGGGATATCTGCTGTGGACGGCTGAGGTCCTGCAGTACTGGGAGGTTTGGATGCACTGGAGGGTTGAAGGAGGAGGATGGGGCCAGAAGAAGCAGGCACGTCTCTTTGGGTACATGGAGCATCTCTGGGGTTCTTCAGGAGTGAGAGGTTTGGTCACAAAATTGTATTGCTTGACAGAAATTTCTGCAGTGGCTGGACTCTCAACCCAAATTTCAACTCAAATCTATCTGCTGCCCAACACAGGCGTGGGCCAGACTTCTGGGTCGGCTACGGGTGAGTTGGAGCAGAGCAGGGAGAAGCCCTCTCTGCAGACCACCCCTATCTGACATCTAAGTCATACAGAAGTGGGCACAGGCCATGCTGGCTTGGCCAGAATCCCTAATGCTCTGTTTCGCAGTGCTTTGAGGGGACATCACAGTGGTCTTGCAAGGATATGGGGAGATCCGAGGCCTCACAGCCTTGGGAACCTGAGGAGTTGGATGGGGTGTTCCTACACACCTCTGCATGTGGCCACCCACAATTCTGCCCTGGAAAAAGCCCTTCCTGTAGGCCTGCATCCCAGAGGCTGCCTTTTCCTAGCAAGAGGACAGCATTTGGTAGGATCCGTTAGCCATGTCCCAAGAGGAGCAATGAAGCTGGTGGCAGGCTGGTCCTCAGGCATTCGATGCTGTCAGAGACCCCCTCCTTGGGTTGGGTCTCAGAGGGAATGATGCTCCCTCCCTCCATCCTCAGATGAGGCAAAGGGCTGTAGGGAGAGATGTGCACCTCCAGTTCCCCACCTGAACACCTCCAACCACACGTCAGAATCAGCTACTGGATGGCAGAGCCCTTCCCCTGCTCGTCACAGCTGTGTCCACCTCCAGCCAGCCTTCCCCACACATACACCCTCTCTTCCCCGCCAGGCCCTGGGGGAACAGGGGAGGATGGGTGTGCACGTCTGGCACCTATTAGTCCTCCTTTCCTTTTGCAGCAAACCAAGGGCAGAACATCCCTGCAAAGCATCCCTTGGGGCTGGATCTTAGCGGCTGCCAGGTAGCGCCGCCATCATCTCTCTACTCCACAGATCTTGGGGAAGGGGAACAGGGCAGAGGGGGCATCACATGAAGGAGGGACAGGAGAGAGGAAGAGGATAGAGAAAAACCTGCTGGGCTTATCCCCACCCTCAGGGGAGTGTGGATGGGAGTGGGATGTTCCCTACTTGCCTGCTTCCTACGCAGCTGCTCCTGGAGACACGATCCGAGGACAGACGAACCACTGGTCCGACCCATGACAGATGCTCCATGGGGCTGAGGGCCCTTGCAGCACTTCTCTGTTAGAGACCTCTGGTTCCCACCACGTCCACACCATCCATGGGACTGAGTGCTTTTAATGTTACACCCCCAGATTGCAGGAGCAGCCTGATTTTGCAAATGCTTCTAATGGGCTTTCTTTTTTTAATCAGGTCTTTGTGTCAGAACTGACTCTTTTCTCCCCCCAAGGATTCCTTGCTCTATTTTGAATATAAAAATGATCATCTGGGAGGGGGTGGGAGTTGCACTTCCCAGACAACCTGGCCAATGCAAACAGCAGTGAGGAAGGCGAGAAACCCAAAGAGAATCCAGACACATAACCCAGCAAAACCCACAGGCTATTAACAGCTGTCATTAAAAACAGACACAGCGACTGTGAATGGGTTGTGTTTCCACCATGCAAACCAACAAATTTTAGGAAACAGCTGAACAAACTGGCTTTGCAATGATCTTTCCTTTCTGTGACAAAAAAAAAAGAGATCTTTTTCAGCTGAAACACATCTTGTTCCCGTGAGCCCCAACACTCTATGAACCTACTCAACCGTAGCAGCGTGGTCTAACGAATGAAGACCTGGACAGGGACTTGTGGGTGACTCTAAGGAAGTGACTTTCTCATTCTGCCTCAGCATGTTCAATAGGGAGAGCGAAATGCCTCTGTCCTAGGACACAAATGTTTTATAAGAAGCAGGACTTGTTTCTACAGACTCCTGAGGCTTCCTGTAAGGTGCTTAAAGAGCTGGCTTCTCTGGGGTGTTTTCAATGTATTTGCTTAAGCTGCTGCAGAGATGAGGCCCCCCAAAACCACTGTGTAAACCTCTGCGGGTAATTGCATGATGTCATTTTTGTGTTATAAGGGGCAGCAGGAGGGAAGGGACTCTCGGTCTCAGCCAGCTTGAGGTTGGAATGACCTCACGTAGTTTGCACTTCAGCTGCTCTCACTGAGCAGGACAAACACAAGCCGATATCCGACGAGCGCAATGCACAACCTAAAGGTCTCCCACACACTGGTGATGTTGTTTACAGGAGGGAAGGCTTCATGAAGCAGATCTAAGCTGAGGTCAAGGCAGAGGACCTTTACGAGGCATAAGACCCGAGGACAAGACGAGGGTGGCTGAGGACACGATGCTGTGTGAGATGGGAGCAGCTACTCCAGGACGCACATGCCTGATGCCCCAGCACTGCTCATGGGACTGTGAAGGTGCCCTCCCCAATAAACCTCCACGGGATGCATGGCATGGAAATCAGCCTTGGCTCTGCAAGTGCTCTGTGCTCTTGACAAAGGAGGAAAACCCCGTGGAGGGATGCAAGGCTGTCTGGGCCATAAGCAGGGGATTGCAAGTGCTCGGGGGTCGCACCGTGCCTCTTACCCTAGAAGGTCAGCACAGGGTGACTCTGAAGACAACCAGGACAGCCACCCACCCCATCACTCCTCAGCCAGGTGTGCTGCAGAGTCAGGCCTGCCGTTTGCATACCAAGGAGATACAGAAATGAGGAAGCCCTTGCAGACTTGTCAAACTTCTCCCTCGCCGGCTTGCATGTTGCCGGCTCAATTCTCCTCCAGCCAAGGGCAGGGAAGAGAGATGGAGGCTGTTGCATTGGGGCTGGAGAAGGAGAGGATAGCTTCAGGGTTAGCTGGAGTGCTTTGAGATTTAGGGCAGGGGCACGTCCTTTGGTGGAGAGCACATCTGAGGTACCTGACCTCTCTTTGCTAAGCAAGCTTCACTTCCTATTCCTATGAAAAAGGAAGTTGCTTTTTTAGAAAACTGCTTGTCGTCCACCGCTGAGGTAGGAAGGAAGAGCTACCATGAGGTGCAGCAAAGGCTTAGAAAAAAGCTGGTGGCTGCCAAGTCATCTTGGGAAGCAGGGTAATAGCATGGTGACTCCAGACTGAAACCTGCTTCTGATTTGAGACACGCTTCCAATGCTGACAGTGGGGAAACCCAGCACCTGCAGCCAGGCTGCTGCAAAGACCGTTCAAGTGACGGCCATGGTTTCAGCAGCTCAGAAGCAAAAAGTAAAAATGTAAAGGATTAGCTATGGTGTGGTCTGCCTATTGCATCCCAGGGAGGGGTTTTTGGTGACTAAGATGACCTGGCTGTGCCCCTGCATGTCCTTTCATCCTTGTGCTTCCTCTGTTTCCTTCAGGCTGGGCATCTCATGGCCATGAGATGAGACCCGGAGTCAAGAAGCCCAGGCAGAGAGTGCCCTTCTGCAGTTTGCTTACTCAGTAATTACGAAGTGACAGCCCGGGGATGCCCTTTGAAAGCAGCTGGAGGGAGACTACCAAGAAAGCATGTGAAAAAGGGCACTAAAAAGAGAGGAAGTCTCTCACATGCAGCTCCTGGGTCGCTCCAGATGGGCTGGCTCCACCTGCACCCACTTTCCTGACCTGAAAGCGCAGACCCGAGTCTCACCCAGCTGAGCAGGATCTGTCTGGCAGTGGTTTCCACCCTGTTTTCATACCAGTCCCCAAGTGTTCTCCAACATCTTTGCAGGCCTCTACGTGAGTGTGCAGTCTGGAGGCTGGCTTGTCTCTGCTACCTTTTACAGTTCCCTGTGAGACATTCATGAAGACCAGAGGTCCAGCCCATGAAGCAGATGCCCATGGGCTCTTAGGCTTGCCCATAAGAAAGACCTCTAAAACCCACTGGTCCACAGGATGCAGAGAGGGACCAGAAAATGTGGCAGCCTCCCTCCAGATGACCCATGGCCCACCAGGATGACCCCACAGCCAGACACCTACACCGGTGGTTCACTGCATAGCCTCCTTCTGCAGCAGCACCCACTCCCCTTGCGTTTTATCCAGTTCACACCGAACCAAAAGGGTTCCTGTTGAGGTGTCTGCTGCAGAGGTGACTATGGCTTTGATCTGAAACCACCAAGAGAGAATGAAGGCCCCTCTCCTCTTCCAAATGGCCCCCAGGGCTGCTTCCCTCTACTGCTGCTGTGAACACTGGGCAGCTTATTCCCTCTGGTGACTGTTTTCATGATCTGGCCGTGTTTTTCTCTTCCCTGTTAAGAATAAGTAGCCCAATTTACCATCTGAACCTCCCTGTTTCCGTTCCTTTGGCAGATTAAAAGCTTATTTAATGTGATGTACTGTTGCTCCTGGAAGATGCTGCTGTATTACAACCAACCCACCAGCCTCCATTTTGAGCACTTAGACTTTCTGAGCTCTCTGAGGCAGCATCTTGACTAGTAAAATAGGCAATACGGTGGCTCATTCTCCCACCCTTCAAAATGAGGTGGCTGCATCCAAACCCCTTGTAGTCCCCATCCCATGCTCGCTCCTGGACTGCATTTAGGAAAGTCTAGCCTGATTGCTCAGGTCTCTGTTTTCCAAGGCACCATCTTTTCCAAAGTCTATCCCTTTCCCTCTGATTTACTATCTGATTTCTGATTTTCCCCTGATTTACTAAACACATCACTGTGTTTGGGATGACACTCAGACACAGGCACCTTGTGTAGCCCCATGTACCAGACTGCCCCGAGTGCAGGGTGGTGATGGGATCTCTCTTGTTTCACTGTTGTCATCTATTATTGAATCCTGTGAGCATTGCAGGGCTACCTTGAGGGACTGGGATGAAAATGCAGCAATGGCTTTGGCTGGTTATTCTGCTAGTGCGGACCACAAAAGTGTTTTGTCTGGCCCCAGTTAGGGAAAGCCTTTTTGGAGGGAGAAAATTACTTTATTTTTTTTCTTTTTCTTCTTCTCACATCTAAATAAGAAAACTAATGAGAAGAAATGCAAACATTTTAAACCAGATACGTTTCTGGTGACCTCATGGTGGTATGAATTTCCACTGTCCAAAATCAGTACAACCGCTTGCAGAAAATAGCCTCTGGAGAAGCATCTACCACAGCCCTCTGCCCTGGAGCAGGATCAGTCCTCACAAAACTTTGCTAGAGGAGCATGTGGTCCTTGCTCCCAAGAGCCTGCCCACGCTGGACATGAAGGTGCTGATTCTTCTCTCCTACTCACACCAGTCCTCCCTGCCCAGCTTCCTCCGCACTGCTCATACCATGCCTATTCTTGGCTACTTGTGGCAGCCAAGACCGTGCCTCAATATTATTTCCCTTTTGATACTAATGAAGAAAACAAACCCCACCATTTTTTAATCCCTTATTCAAAAGTAAAAGATATACTTGACTTTCAGAATTAAAAGAATATTCAGATTTCCCTAGGGTGCTCAAAGGAGACAGAAACGCAGCAGAACAGGGACAAACCTTGCAGCCAGGTCTATTGCAGAAGTCGTTATTTATGAGACAGAAGTGATGGGGCTGATCCATTCTCAGGTTACCTCATCTTTGATCTGATCTAATTCTACTGCATCAGAGCCAGAAAAAAATCTTATTTTCTCAAGTTTCTTGCTTTGCCGGTGTCCATACTCTCACTAGCACCTGCAGGACAGGTTGATATCCATGCAGCACTGCATTTGAACAACCAGGACTTCTTCCCACCTGGCTAAGACCTCTCTTGTTCAGAGTCCCACATTTATGATTCCCTTCTGTGCACAGTTGTTATTCATTGGCAACCCACAGAGTGACTTTTACACAGCATGTTTTTTCCCACTTTTCCATCAAAATTTTCAGGAAAAGAAGCATTCCATGGGAAATAGCCACACTTGAAAAGGTTCTGTCACAAAACCACCATGCATATTGGCATCTTTCACTGGAAAAATAGTAATTCTCCATGCAACTTTGCTATATTAATGTCTCAAGCAGCTGCAGCCTTCTTCCTGTGCTTCTAAAATGGTGAAGGCCAAATACGTAAGAGGCAGCCAGGAAAAACTCTTGAGATAAAAGTCAAGTTAAAGCTTTTCTATCAATTTCTCCATTTGTTTAGTATGATCTTAGTTCTTCCTCCTTCCATCACATATTGCTGGTGATGCCTTGATTTTTCCATAGATCAAATTCAACCTCTAGCCAAAGCCCACTTCTCAAGCATCATCCTCCCGTACACGTATCTTGAGATGTTCTGCCCCAGATTTTCATGGTTCCAAGCCATTCTCCATTAGCAGCTATTCGCATAAACGTGGATGCCATCACGGCTCGGGTGTTGGGCAGACAACCTGCTGGGCTGAAAGAAGTCCTGCAGCTCCTCTGCCCGCAACATTTTGTCAAGGTTTTTCTTTCCCACCCCAGGTTTTCCTAGAGAAGAGGGGTACCTTCTTGTGAGGCCACCCCATGCCTTCGCCACTAGCCACCATAACCTGGGGAAGCACGGAGATCTGAGAAAAGGGGAGGTTGTGATGAGGGTACACCGTTACGTAGTAAATTGGGACCCCAGGGACCTGGGCACATGGCCAATCGCCTGTTTTGCCTCTTGGACATAAGTACTCTTAAGCAGACAGTATAAAGAGTTTTTTCAACCAAGCTTCACCCACCAGAAGTGTTGCATATTCAACCATCAGTAAGGCAGACCAGACATCCCAGGGAACTGAATAATATTTCACTCTTCTCCCCTCATTAGGTAGCAAAGGATTCATTTGTAAACCATGTGTTTTTTATTTCTGCTCTGTCTCCTACGTGCCTGACACACAGGACCCGAGGGGTTGTGCACACTGTTTTTTGATCAGCAACACATTTCACAGTTTCCAGAGGAGCAGAAATGATCAGCGAGATTTGATCAAATTTGGAGAATAATTTCATACATACATAAACAAATAAAAAGGGGGAAATGCGGGAGAGAGATTTCGAAAAGCCCATTTCACTTCAGAAGTCATATATATTTCACAGGGTGGCAGAAATGTCAGACTGGTCCCTAGAAGGTCATTAGTCTGGTGGACCTACACTGCATCTGAGAGACTACCTAGCTTGTGCTCCAAAGCTTTCAATGATGGAAATTCCTACTGGTCCCCATTAGTCTATCCCAGCCTTCCAATTCCCTTCACCTTAAAAAGAATTCCTAATGACCGGCATTAATTTCCTTCGCTGAAAGATCTACAACCGCTTGTCCTGCCCATGGTGGACAAGAAGTTAATTCCTTCCTTCTTCACAGTGGCTCCAGCAAAAGAAGCAACATTCCTTCTTGCAAAATTTCCTCATTGATCACACTGTCCACACCTTTGCTCAACTGTGTCCCTCTCCTTCAGGCATTTATAGTTGGGTTTGGAAGTTTGAATAGGCAAGCCCACAATGTTTTCCAAATTAAAACTGACCAACATTAACAAAGGCAAAATTGCTCTGTAAAACCACAGAAACATTGTTCTCCTGCTCCGTTGCAACAATTTCTTGGAAAAAAATATAATTAGAAACCTATTTTTTATTTCAACACGAGGAGCTGCTGCGTTTTGAGTTCTGTCTTTTTGGCGGGATATTTTTGGCTGGCCAGTGAAATGAATTCACATGGACTTAATCCTGATGTGGAAAGCAGGCTGACCTGTGAGAAGCACAGGGCTTGTACAGCGTGAAATACTGGAGGTCTGGTTTATGTTCGTATTGCGTATGTTGTGCCTTAGCTTTTATTTTTAAGCAATAACCATGACCCTGTATATCCTGTTTCGTACAGTGATGTACTTTCTTTTGAGTTTCACAGTGATGTCCAGCGGTGCAGCCACTTCTTCCACAATGAGCAGCAGGACCCTGAGGCTGTAATCTGTTGCCAAGACCTCTGCCAAGGGGGAATTGCATCCTTTTTTAATCCCCTCAGCTACCTCTAATCTTGCAGTGTGGTGCTGACCGAACAAGAAAGCTAACTTGCCTCACATAAAATGAAGTCGAGAATGGAAACTTTGGGGCTGCCGAGGGCTCCAGCAAGATTTAGCCCCAGGTATTTTGCTAAATTCTTGCCTATCATTGAACCACGTGGGCCTACAGGAAACGATTGACTACAGGGGAGCTCACCCACATAGAGTCAACGCTCGGTTGCCTCCAGAGTCTCATCAACCATGGAAGAACTCCCTTTTTATCATAGAGAGAATGGAAAGAATGAGGGGAAGGAAGGAAGACAAATAACGATGAAGTAATAGTGTGCCCAAGTGCTCCTACTCTGCCTAACACAGTGCCATGACCCTCATGAAATCCATGATGACCTATTTCCACACTTGACCGAGATAAAAAAATGCCTTGTGTCTATGCAAATACAGCCTCAAGATGTTTTTGGATTCTGATGTGCCCATAAAGGTGCCACTCAGCATTAAAGGCTGAAAGGTCAGTCAAAAGGAAAGTTGCAAAGCAGAAAGAGAAGAGCTCCTACTGTTGTCTGAAACGGGCGCACAGCCCAAAATGCGCAGAAGTGGGATGCTCAGCTTGGGATATCGTGGGATTATTTAACAGGGACTGGGGAGCACCACATCTCAGCTGAGAGCCCAGGGTACAAATGCATTCCAGAAAACGCCACGCTGATTAAGCAGAACATGGAAAATCATTAGAAAAGTAGATAAAGAAAAATCAGTAGCACCTTTGCAAAATTTTCACTTAAATCTGTCTTGGGTCTTTCCTCCTCCATCAGAAAATTCAACCTTCAGCTCCACAACCCTCAGGGTGTAGTGATAGCCCTATTTTGGCAGAACAGAACAAGAATGGGCCAGAAGTTTTTTTCATAGATTTTTGTGCATCAGTCTAATGATAATGCTGCAGGAGGTCTGGGGGGAAAAAACAAGATGTGGGCAAGACATCACAAGCTCTGCAACCCTCAAACCTTCTGATAAAAATTACTTAAACCTTGGCAGAATGACTAATGGAGCATATTAATGAGGATGCCTTTGCTGCCCTTTTTTTCTTCTTAATTTCCATCTGCCTTCTCTTCTGCAGCAAGTACCAGAGCAGGGACCACGTGTGCATGCTCTGTGTGCAGCAGGAATCCTTGCTGCTGACCGTGTATGCACCTTGTCCTGATTTCACACTTTTAAAGATCTGTAATCAATTAAATACCACAGCAGCCCTGTGCAAGAAAGGCAAGAAATGCTCCCATTTCACAAGTGGGGTAACTGATGCACCTTGAAGAGCATTGCCTTGCCAGGCATCACCGGCCACAAAGCCCCAAGTAAACACCTGAGGAGGTCTGAGATGCAAATACCCAAGACACTGCAACTGCTTTTCCCTCCCAGAAGCGGTGCAGCAACAAGGTGGTTTCTGAGATATCCGTGCTCTAAGTTAGAGCTCTGTGGAAGTTTGATTCTGGCCTAAATTTTAACCAAGAATTAAAGTTATGGACTTAGTATATACTCTGCATGTGTGGGGATGGGAAGCGGCCATGGGGAGAAGCAGTAAGTCCATCCTTCCTGTAACTCCGCTGGAGTTCTCCAACTTGCCAGAAGCTTTGTCCACAACCACTGTTAACCTGCCACTGGTGTTTTACCAGCTTGAATGGAGGAGCTGGTGAAAACAAAATAATACCTCTAAGGAGACCATCCACCCCCTCTGTGGGGCAAAAGAAAGCAAAGAGCCTCAAATATGCCTCTTGGCAGAAGGGGAATTAAAGCCTCAACCCTTCTCTGCACCGTAAGCAGCACCCATGGGTTCAACTCAGCAAAGGTTGCTGAGTTGGAGCCTGAGAATCCAAACTTCTGCCTCCCCCTAAATTTGGAATTGGGTCCCTGATTTCACCTTCTCCTTTTTCTCTCCTCTCCAAGGAATTCAGCTGGAAGAAACTCATTCACCCCTTGCTATCTAAAGGGCTTTCATCCGCTTTTGTTTTTTTAAGAGAAAGAGGTTGATTTGTGCCCAAGAAAGAACCTGCTGGGTCAGCCTCTGACTTACAGCATCAGTCTCACCTCAGAGAGTACCCCAATTTCAGCACTGAGGTGCTGCCAGAAGGAAAGAAGGAGATGCACCCTGCCCCAACCCGCAGCAGCAGTATGACCCATTCCCTTGAACATCCCACTCCAAATCTTTAAGGGCTGAGTTATCACTGATCCACAGACGATAACCAGAGATAGGCCAAATCTTTAAATGCTCTAAGGGGATGCACCCAGTGGAGCTCCAGGCAGCAGGAATGAAGCAGAATTGCTGGAAAATAATTTGCACTTACCTGGTGATTCCTTTGTTCAGATTAAATCATATCCCGCAGGATCCTAGTTGTCTACTAGAGTTAAAAAAATCCCTTGTAGGGTGCGTACTTAACATATGCTCATCTTGACAAGTTTTAATCCTTAGAGCACGTAGAAAGAGAAAGCCTAATTCTTCTTGTTGTCAGTTGACTGCTGTTAGTGGTTTCCTGTCGACAACAGCTGAATGACAAATCGAACTGGTTTGTTACACTTATAGCAATTAAGGGCTGGTAGTATAACCACACTGTTCATTTAGCTCTAATGTTAGCACGGTGTCTACCTTAGAAGAACCGTTACCCACAAAGGCTCAGCGGGCTATAAAAAGTACCATCCTGCTACAAAAGATGCCCTGAATCGCTCTCATTCAAGCTGGCGTGAGTCGAAAGTCATCTCCTGGAGCCACACGGTGTAAAACCGGTCTGCAAATGGGAGGAGAAATACGGGTCCTGGAGTTTTCTAGATTGGCCCATTCACAGCGAAGAGCAGTCTGGGCCAATAGCAGAGGTGGAGATATTTATTGCGTGCACTTAACCTTTCAGAGAGTTTATCTCCAGTCAGGTTCTAGTCTGAACAGTTTCCCCTTTTGTAATCATCTAGGTTAGAGTGCTGTAATCTTACTCACTTTCCATTTGAGGTTCTGTTTCTGCTTAAAATCTCATCTGAAGAGAGCGGTTGTATTCCTCCTCAGAGCTGGATGCCTTTTGGCAATGAGTACAAGACAGCTGATGCCATTTAGGGCACACAGGGGAGAGAGGTATGGGAGACAGCTGACAGCACATCCTGATATCTTTCTCTCTTGTACGTAAGATCTGGTAAGATCTGCCTTTCCTCTATTTTGTGCGATTAGCTGCTTGCTGTATTGCAAAAAGCTTCGCCTAGGTTGAGCACTCAGTGCCCACCTGGAGCTGTTGTGGGCAGGGACCAGCTCAGATCTCACTACGCCAGGGTCTTATGGTGCTTGCTATCCCAAAGAGTCTTTGGGCACCGTGCAATACTGTGATGCCACCCTCATCAGCAGGGTTTCAGACCCACCAACCCACCTGAAGGCCAGGAAGCTGATGTGTGTCAACTGCTGATCCTCCTGGATTTCAGATAGAGCCTCTGCCAAGGCAAGGAGAAAGGCAAGCCAACCAAAGCTTTGTCGAACAGGGCAACAAGGACCCTGCCTGAGGCTGACTGAGCGATGGGCTGTTTATCACCCCTTTTTTGAGATGAGGGATGACAACCTCATGTAAGAGAAGGCTGAATCTTTGGTCTTGGTCCTGCAGTTTCAGGTAGCATCGTTGGCTGAGGTAACAGCCTTCTGCTGATGGCTGTCTGGCGAATGAAGACAACCTCCAAACTATGGATGTCTCTGGAATAGTGGTCATCAGGAGGGCTGCAAATATTTGATTTTATGGTTCATTCACCAGGCTGAAAAAACACCAAAGACGAAGGATCTAACAAGAAACAACATTTCACTTGCTTTCATTTTGATGCCCGAAAAACAGGTCAGTTTGGTCCAGGAACATTAAAAATCCAACTGCTGGGCTGAAAAAAAAGTCAAAACCAATTATTAGAATGTGCTGGTTTTGGCTGGGGCAGAGTTAATTTTCTTCACAGTAGCCAGTACGGGGCTGTGGTTTGGGTTTGTGCTGGAAACAGCGCTGATAATCCAGGGATGTTTTAGTGATTGCTGAGCAGTGCTTACACGGAGTCGAGGCCTTCTCTGCTCCTCACACCACCCCACCAGTGAGTGGGCTGTGGGTGTGCAAGGAGTTGGGAGGGGACATGGCTGGGACAGCTGACCCCAACTGACCAAAGGGACATTCCACACCGTATGACGTCATGGTCAGCGCATAAAGCTGCGTGGGGCCGAGTTGCCTGCTGGGGTTAAACCACAACGTCGTCTTTCATATTTTTGCCCTGAGCTCAAGCTATTGTCCAGACTCAGCCTGTCAAGCAGTGACACTGTGTTTTCTGACAATCAGTTACAAATCCAGGTTATTTCACCCAGCTCTTGTCATGGGGGTGAGCAGAAACTGACTCTGGCACTATGGGGGGTGTCAAGAGAGGGATGCTGCAGCTTGTCTCTTCGTCATTCATTCATCCTAACTTAGAGAAGGTACCTGAGATGGGCTTTCCTTACCTTTCCCTTCCTTGGCTCAGGAAGCCAAGGAAATGTTGAGGGTAGTCACAGAACTTTTTAACTGAAGCTTTTGAGGAGATGGTGTCCATCCAAGGTCCCTCCACTCCTGTGTTTTTCAGTGAAGGTGCCTTATTGGGTAGCCAGGTAAGACTGGAAGGAGAATTTTTCATTCACTAGCAGTTCTGGAAAATAATTTACAACAAATATTTTCAGTGAAAGTGGAACTCAAGTTCTTTTCCCAGCTAAGTAGAGAGGTAGAAAAAGCTACATATCAGTTCTGAGATTTTAAATGCTTTTTGCTTTTGTAGGTTGCTGCAATGAATTGGATTAGCAGGTTTATCAAAGACAAGCCGTTACAAATGAGCCTCCTCAAATCTTTGAAAAAGGATTTGATTTTCTTTGGAAATGATTTCTAGTTCTTCAGGGCTTAATAACTTTTTTTGACTGATAATTCGCTAACTCAATATACACACATGCAATGTTAGTTCCAGAGCTACCAAACTGAATTCTTTTTACCTATGAAAAAAACAGGTGGGCTGAAAATTCCCACCACGATTTTGGTAGGACTTCAGACACAATCGTCCTTTGCTTTCGTCTTTGATGTTGACTCACCTGGGAGGAAAACGCAAAGAAAATATCGCTGATACCCCGAGGCAACACACATCACAACGTTCCATGACGGTGAAATTTATGAAATCTGATTTCCTATCGACGATTTGGTGTTTCACACCCTGGTGGTGCTCACCACGAAGCTTTTCCCCTAGTGACCTCAAGCCTCTGCTCAGCCACCTCTTTGCATCTTTGAAACTTCTACTCCTTTACCAAACTCAGCTAGAATTCACAAGAAAATTGGTGGGAGGGGTTGATGGAGGGACCAACAATACAATTGGTTTGGAAATTCGTAGGAAAACAAAATACCAACCCCTGAAAATACTGAGAAAGAAACCTAATGGCTCACAGGGATGGTATTTGAATGAGGAGGGTCAAGGTTAAGAACTATTCCAAATAAAGGTGAAATATTTACAGCCCCTTGCCTTGTTCTTGAAGCACTTTATATGCCATCATCTTTCCCCTGCATCCTTACATCACTACTCTACCTCCACCTACATGCAGGAATACAATCCAAAAACCAGCTTCCCTCTTGCTTGAACCTGTTTTATGCTGAAACAATCCCAGGACTCTCTGCCATGTTATTCCAGATTCCTAGGAGCCCAGTTCCTCCCTGTGCCACATCCCAGTACTTGGCAATTAATCTGCACCACACTCCAGGCTGGGCCTGAAGGCAAGGGTGGACAACCCTTTCCATGGGAAAGGCAATTCCTCGGTCCCAGCATGTACACCATTTCAGCAGGGTGCGGAGTGGATGCTCAGCATCATCCAGAAGCAGAGCAGGGCCAAACACATGGGTGCAGGGGGCTTGTGCTTGCAGTGGGCTGTTTCCCCTGTGTTGCTCAGAAACCTTGTGGTAGCCCAGCTGGGAAAATATATCTCTTAAACAAGCTGACCCAGACTAAACAACCGAGCAATATTGGAAAACGCCTGTCCCAGGTCCCTCAGTGATCCATGGAGAGGAGCAGCCAGATGACCACAACCCTCTGAAGGTCTTTTGGGCTTGCATCTGTTCCCTTGGGGTGACCAGGGGACAGCATTAGCTGGAGACCTGCTGCCCTCTGTAGGTGCCTCTGCCACATTTCCAGGCTGCCTGGCTCCCAGGTGATCCTCCAACGGTGTCAGAGGATTTTCCTGGTACAAGGCCTTGTGCAGGGAGTGGAGGTTGCACCTGGTTAGGATAAGATGGTGATGGCTGAGAACACCACAGCCTCCTCTCCCCATCCCAGCCTGGGCAGACTGAGCCCCAGGGATTTTGCTTTGGGGGAAATGTATTTATTTGGTGACCAACTGAGAAGCAACCATCAATGCTCCTGCAAGATGCTCCCAGCACGTAGTCCCACAAAATGGCCACACTACCCTGCTGGGAAGTCCAGCTCCTCCATGCTCTGTTGGCAGGATGCCTGCAAGGAGAAATTCCTCAAAGCCAGGAGCCCAGGTAAGAAGCAGATGGTTCTAATCTGAGCTGTGTTGAACCACTGCCGTTACAGTACAGGAATGGCCATTTCTGCCTGTTTCTGGTGGTACAGAGACAGCTCAGAAGGTGCAGATGAGATGTAGCTGGCAATAGGGCACATCAACCCTGCAGCATTTGTGTTGCTCGGTTTGGCACAGCAGCTCTGGGTTCCCAAGAAAGTCTGGAGGGAATTACCACTACAGCAGGCAATTCCCAGCTTAGGCTTTAGAAAATCACATCCCAGCAAAGACCCAGGCTTGGATCCAAGTACTCCCAAGGATTCAGGTGTCCTCTGGAAAAGCTGCTGTGCCCACAGATGCTGTGGGATGTAACTCTGGGAACTGGCAGCTTCTGCATCTTTGAGTGCAACAGAAAGGCCTCACAGTATCTGAGCAGAAGAAAAAAAAAACCTGAGCCATAGGTATGGACAGCATTAGTGTGGCACAGGTTTATTTTGGCTCCTCACATCTAATCTCAGGCGCCCACTGCAGGTGGTTGGGGTTAGAGACTCATCATTGGGAGTGTCACTGCTCTTCGGCAGCTCCCCACCACAGGTCTTTTGGGAGAAGGCAGCTTAAACGAGATAAATTCAGGCCAAAAAACATTCAAAACCCACGAAGAGACTTCAGAGGGACCTGGCTTCAGCCTTTCACTGGCGTCTTACGGCAGCTCATTTGAAATCCATTATGCAACTAAATTAAAAATAAACATTTACAGAAAAGGGAGCGGGTGACAGTGTGTGGTCTGTTACTGTGATGAGATAGATGTCCAGCCTCAGTAGTGACACCTCTGCTGGTAAACTAACCCGTGCTGGACCCAATCTCTGGCCCTGAGGCCAACTGACCCTGTCTGGCCATGTCTGTGCAATTAAACGCTCTTGGCTATCAAACCTGGGTGGCTGCATACAACTTGTCTGCCAGGAAGGGGCCCTGGTCTTGCTCATTCCTAACCCATGTCCCGGGATTACTCACCCCACGTCAAAACCAGTCCAGAGACTGTGTTTCACAGGGCTCCTGTGCCTGTGCCCATTCCCTGACACCGTTCGGTTCATCGGCGCAGCCCCAGATTTTTATTTGATGAGATGTTGCACAAAATGTTGAACCATCCATTTGCTGCTAAGAGCTTAAATGCAGCTGTAGATGGTTTTAGAGTGAAGGGAACAGCTCTTCCACCGCCCCAGACCCTCTCCACCATCATCAGTCCCAGGAACGGTGGGGTGGGTTCAAGCCATTGGGTGCTTGCCTGCAGAACAGCAAGAGCTGATCACCAGACTAGGTTTGCATATGCATATCTGAAATCTGACGAAAAAAGGGTGCTGGCAAAGCAAAACCAAAAAAAAATTAAAAAAAAATTAAAATTGCATTTGCATCAGCGATGTGGAAATTTTGTTCTTCACTCTTTGAATTGCTGCATCTTGCAGGGCGCCCGCTCCCCCTGCGCTCAGTGCTGTACAGACACAGCTTCCAAATTACTGGGGGGGGTCTGGGGCGCCCCTGGTCTGGCTGGCATTTGCAGGGAGGTGGGAAATCCCAGCCCTATGTGTTTATAAGGCCCTTGTTGGGATGCTGGCCTCAGGAAAGGGCTGTAAATCTCTCCCCAGTGCCAATGGGGGAGAAGAGGGATGGTTTAAGCAGGAGAAGGGAAAAAAAAAAAAAAAAAGGTCGCTGTGAGGGGTTTTCTCTCACAAAAGCTGGATGTGGGAAGAGGCCTGGAAGGTTAAGCATTGATGGCCAACAATTAACCCTTTGCACCACCAGGTCCACAAACACAGCCAGCTGTCCTGAGACACCAGAGGTGAAATAGCTGCACGTGGGGACGGGTGTGTGGGATGGTTTCGAGAGCTGTCCCCAGGCTTCAAGGGGTTAACCTTCAGCTGCTGCTGAAGGAACGAAACCCTCTCTGTCCCCTGCCTTTGCTTCTGGCCCCAAGTCAGCCAGCGGCTGGGGCACGTGCCTCTATCTGTATGTCCTTGGAAGCACTTAAAATGGTTTCCAGCCCCACTGGGGGTGACGTGGGAGCAACAGGCACTTTCCCAGTACAAAAGACAGGCAAAGACCAGTTTTTGAGCTGGTTTCTGTCCAGGGATGGATGGTGTCAGCAAGTGAGTACTAGCCATGGTGCCTGGAGATACCCACCCTGGGGCTTCCCGGAGATGCTGATGCAGCCTTGCAAAACTCCTCTCCGCACACACGCTGACCCCTGGGCAAGCCATGGCATCTGGAAAACGTTATCCCAAAGCTTTCCCAAGTGCCAGGGGAGCCCAGGCTCCTTGGAGAAGGGCTCATAGCTCTCCATGTCGTGCAACTGGAACAGCTGTGGGGACACCAGCCCGGTTTGTGTTGGGAAGAGCCACAGGCTCCTTTGGGAGTGCACCAACTCTCCAGGCTTCTCCTGCAAGCCTTTTGGGTCTATGCATTTGACAGCATCCCTTCAGCCCTGTTACCCACACCGAGGGCATCGCTATCCCTCCTCCCTGGTTTGGGTGCCGGAGTCGGAGGATGTTTAGGACCCAGGCTGTGCAGCTCCTCCCTTTCAGGTCTCTCCAGGGTTATTGCTTGGTGGGAGGTAGGTTCAGGGCTTGGTGGTATGAATGAAAGAGAGAGAGGGAATCTGGACTGAAAAGCTCAAACTGGAATAGCTCGCCTGTCTCCAGGCAACAGGCCTGACGCAACCGCTGGGGAAAAAAAAAAAAAAAGTCCCTTAAATAAAAAAAAACCACACACACATACAGATTTCTGAAGCGAGACCGAGAGGAGGATGAGACAATCTCCTGAAGGCACTGGTGACACTGTTCAGCAAATACCAAGTTGGAGACCTGAGGCTGAAGGAGTGAGCCAAGATGTCCGTGCGATCTTCTCTCTGAGTCGGTTCCCGGTAAGTTTGTTGCTCGCGTTGGCTTGGCCGTGCTGGGGCTGGGGGTGGGCACAGCCACCCTGGGGACACCCCTCTGCACCCAGGATGACACCCTCCGGTACACAGGATGGGAGCTGTCTGAGAGATGCCCGGTGCTAGAGGGGACCCCCGGCTTTTCTAGCCCCGCCGAAAGGGTTAGCAGCAAGGACCAGGTCCCTGGGGAGCTTTGAGGTGGGGGTGATGGGGCCCCCCGTGCACTGTGAAGTTCAGCACTGGGGTCTGGCATGCTGGCTACGATATGGTGGGGCTGGGGGCTTGCATCGCTGTCCCCCCAACCACAATCTCCTGCCTTGCCGAAATCCCCTGGAGATGGCTAGCACGGTGGCTCCCCCGTTGATTGGGACAGGCTGGAAATCAGGGCAGGGTTTGAGTCCTCCTTTACGATGAGGCTCGTGGATTTTGCTCTCAGCTGGGAGCGATGTGGGGGTACTCACCACCTTCAGGGGGATTTTTATGCACTGGATGGGGTGTAACAGGGAAGAGTCTGGCCAGGTTTCGGGACAATCACCTGTTGCTCCCTCTGCCCCCCTCCCCAAGATCTGCAAAAGCCCTGGAAAGGCTTATCAGCTTGTGCAGTGCAGACATAATGGGATACAGCGTGGTGGCCTTGCAGGGCGTAGCTACCTTTGATTTTTGAAGCAGGCACTGTGTGCTGAGCAGAGCAGGTTTCCACCTGCTCAGGTCTGGCCCTTGCAGCTCACGTTAACACCGAGGGGGGGAAAAAAAGAAAATCACCCAGAACTTCTTCAGAGCCCTTTATAACAGCTTGGGGCTAATCGTTAAAATAATACCGCCAGCCCACACCCCTCCCAGCACGAGCGTTTGTGCAAGCCCAGCCAGCACGCCCCGGTGCGATGCACACCGCTGCACCCACACCATCCGCACCGTACAGCCTGCACCCTCTCCCCTCCATCCAGACTGACACCTCTCACACCACAACAGGCACCCGCGCAGGGCTAAAGAGACCCCTCCCTATTTTCCTGTGATGCTGCCTGTATTATTTGGTGCCGCTCTGCCCTTTGGAGCTTGGCTACATCAGGGACTTCAGTGGAGGGGGGGGTAAAATGGATGAAACCCCAGTGCCTTGTTTCCAGTGTCCAGCTGATTCCCTTAGCTTTGTCTGCTCATCCCCTGTATCCCACGGACTCCCCACTCTCCAGTGGGAGCAAGCCTGTTTTGGCTGCTGTGGGTTTTTTCTCTGCCAGCCATCATTTCAGCATGCTGGGGCTGTCACTGTTATTTACATCTCAGGTCTCCTCTGCTTTCGAATGCCCGTTGCAGTGGTACCTCTTCGTGGGGGGATCTGTACCACACCAAAAAATAATAAAACAGAATGGGAGGGATCCAGCTTCTGCCGGGCTCTGGGCTTGCAACAGCTCCGCAGCCATTAGGTGTTTGCAAAATGTAGCAGAGACACTGCAGAAAAAAAAAATAAAATAATTAATAATCAGCCTCAGAGTAGCTTTTCTGGGGGAAGGGAGTGGGGTTCTGTTTGCAACCAGCTCACCTTAAATAATATTAAATAACAAAGTGCAGCTCAGCACTGGGAGAAGGCAGCTCTGAGTACAGAGGTTGTATGATCATGGCTTGGGCAGCCGCCAAGGCGGGTAATTGGATGGGACAGGGAGCATGTAAAGAGGATTAGGGGGGCTGACCCCACTCCCCCGCTCACTTTAACTTGGGAGCCTCAGGGTCTCGAATGGGAGCTGGCCCTGGCGCTTGTCTCTGCAGGGGGTGAGCGCAGTGTTGGGCAGAACGAAGCCCAGCAGCGCAGGAAAGAGAGGGTTGGGGTTTTTTTGCCTGAAAACACACCCTTCTGCCTTCCACGCTGCACTAAGGGAAAATAACTCCCTGTGCTAGTCTCCTGGGAAGAGATCACTTCTCAGCCTGACCTGGCTCATTCCCAAGAAGTCCCAGCCCTTCGCATTACCCTGGTTGCACGGGCACAGAGGTCCCTCTCTGCTCTTTCCTTGCTGAAGTCTCGGCTTCGAGAGGCAGCAGGGAAAATAAAGTAAGGAACTGGCTTTGCCGAGCCACAGGTCCTTTGGGGGCATCTCTGGGGACAGGTTAGGTGTGTCACCTCCAAGTTTAGGTCCCAAAACCTGCTAGGACCCCAGGGCAGTGCATGGAGAAGCAACCCTTGCCCATAATCCGTGTCTCTCTTCACCTCAACAGACCTTCCCAGAAGATGACTAGCGTGGATGGGGTGTCTTCACCAAGAGCATGTAAACTTGCCTTTGCTGCTGCTGCTTAATCCCTTTCCCTCTAAGAGTAATCATACCCGGTTTTGGCTGACAGGCTGAGAACATTGCCCCAGTCCAGATTCCCAGTTTGCAAATACTTCCCACTTACTGGAAGACTGGTTTGAGGGAATGCCAAATATCTGGCAATGCCCATCTTCATGCAGGATTTCCACACAGTTGCTGGAAATCTGCTGATCAAGGGGAGTTAGGCTCGTCTGAAAATGGAGCCGCTGGAGTCCATCTGAAGCAGGCAGCAATCTCAGCCCTGTTTCCTCGCAAGGAGCCTGCTTGATTTTGTGCAGGGCACGCAGGAGGGATAAGCTGTAACTAGGCAGGAAGGTACAGATGTATTTATTGAAACAGGTTCTGACTCTACTAGTGATGCTGGAGATCAGCCAGGGAGAAATACCTTAGGGCAGGGAGTGCAAACTGGTCCCCTCTTATCTCTGCTCTTCTGCTCTTCTCCTCTTGTCAGGCTGGTGGGTTTTCTGCAGCTCCCCGCTGCTCTCCCCTCCTTCCTTCTGCCCAAAAGACCCCCAAAAAGACTTTCTGGATGTCATCTGGGCACAAGGATGTGCCAGGGTAAACCCTCACCCTGCTCCAGGTCATATGTGAATGGAAAGCCCCAGTTCTTCCTTCTTTCCCTCATGTGTCTGTAAAAGCCATGTCCACATCCAAAAGGCTGAAGCAGCAGGAGGGGCTGCTTCCCCGCTGCTGGCCTTAGCATCCAAGCCGCCTGCGAGGTCTTCTGGGGATCTGTTTGTGGCAGTAAATGGGCAGGAATATCCAGGTGCACTCGGGATCCCACTAAGATGGGTGCTGTACCCATATCTCAGCCCCACTGTGTGGGACGGCTCTGTGACCACCTCTCCAAGGGCGTCGCAATCTGGATCGACCCAGGGACAGGAACTTGGTCTCCTCCCTGTGCTTTTGTTGTATGTTAGCCTGGAAGTCAGGTCTGTGTGTGTGTGTGAAGGGACACAGCCAACGTGGGCAGCCCTGCGAGGTGGCCTGAAGGTAGAGTCACCAGACGTGGACCTGCGCCTGTGTTTGCGATGCCCAGCTCGGTCACTTTGGTGCCACCATCTTGCCCGTGGAAGAAGGGACAAGCTCACAGCCCACATGAGTGTGGCCAGGAGGGCTCCATGGGCACTACGTCCAGCGGGCATTAAGTGAGGGCTCTGCCATGACTCCTCCAGCCTTGCATGGGCAGACCCCCTTCCACCCTGCCCCGATCACTCTGAGCAGGCAGAGAGCATCTGGTCCTGACGGCACCAATTCGAGCAGGGGCCTCTGCGCTGGAGGGAGCCCTGGCTTCAGGATCAGGCAGATCTTCAGGCTGCTGGACTCTTCACTTTTTGAGGGGAGGGAGGTGAAGGTTGCTTTGGGACAGGCGAGAAGGGCATTGGGGAACCAGATCAGTTTTCTGCAGGAGCAGATTTTCAGGTGCTACAGAAAGGGATTGGATGACCAAATGCTGGATAATATAACGTGGGGAGATCGGCTCTCCTCTGAGTCAGTGGATTGGTCAGGAGAGGGATTTGCTCTCCATCTCTGTAGCAGCCTTGTGCGGAGCCGTGTCCTGTGCCACAGCCCCCCTCAGGGTGAGGAAGAGCCTGAGCTCACCGAAGCCCGCACAGCACAGCAGCTCTCCTCCGGGGTGAGGTCATTTTGGCACGGGGAAAGGAGTCATTCCTGTGCAGCCACCCTGAAAAGGAACCACGAGCTCTAGGGAGCTGCAGTGTTGCCCCAGATGGGTCTCTCCTTCCCTCACCCGCTGCCCGAGGCCTCGGTGTCTCCGCTGCTGCCGGAGGATGCTCAGGAGCCTCCATCCGCCACCGTGCAGTAGCCAGAGTCCTCCCTTACTCCATTGCTATGGCAACCCCCTTACACAGGCACCTCCTTCTCCCTGCCCTGCTGCCAACCTGCTGCAGACCTTGAGGGGGGTCAGCCACCCCCACCCCATCCCTGTCTTTATGCTGTGCCGAGAAGGAAAGCAAACTCAGCTCCCCCTGCACGGGGTATGCGCACAGGGCACTGTCCCCCCATCTCTCTCTCCACCTCGGTATTTCTTCAGCCTGCCAGTTCAGGCTTAAGGTCCTCCTCACCCACTGGGACCTGCAGAGCTTAAGGATGGTGTTAGCAGGTGCAATTTTCTCCAGGGTTTTCTTTTGTGGTGTCAAGGAGTGTCTAGATAGCCCATAGGGTGACACCTATGCAAACCCTTGGAGCAAATGCCTTGCAAACAATCAAGGGATCCGCACCCCAGACTCCGTGGATCATAGACAGTGTCCCTGCACTGATTACAGTCAGAGCATGGGGACCAGATGAGATGGAGACCTGAAGGTACCAGAGGTGAGTCTCTGTACACCTCTGAAGATTCTCAGAGCTTTTTTCCCGAAGGCCGGTTGCATGAGCAGCCTATGCAGTGAGAGGGAAACTGAGGCATAAAAAGAGCTAAAGTGCTTTTTGAAGGTCATTAACAGGCTGAACCATTACCTCTGCCCTGTTTAACCCATGCCAGAAGTGCCATCCATGGGCTATGTGGGCACCCCTTCATCCTGCAAAAGGGTTTCCCTCAGCCTGGGCTTTGTCTCATACTGAGGCTTTTTTTTTTCTTCTCAGAGACTAGACCAGCAAAGAGTAATATAAACTCTTATAATCACTGCTGCACCTCTGCAATATAAAATGGTATTACAGCAAACTGAAGTCCACCAGGAATAGTGAAGGAGAAGAATCATTTTCTCCCCCCACCTTTGCCTTGGCCGATTGTTTTATTTATTCTGCTTCCACCCTGAGTGTTTCTCCTTTTTAAAATTTCTTCTCCTAGTCCTCTTTCTCCCCAGTGTGTGACTTCCCAAAGCACTGTGTGCCGCTGTTTACAGCCCTGAATTTAAAGGGCTGTACCTATGTTGGACTAGCTCAGCACACACCAACCAATGCTGCTTCGCAAATGCCTCATGTTCAAAGCTGACCGGGACACAGAGAGATGATGAGGAAAGTACAGACGTACACAACTTCTCAGGCACGTAAAACTCCTGCAGGGTAAAAGTCTGTGCCCAGCATCATTTTGTGCAATCTTCGTTTTGACCATGAACAGCATCTGAATTGTGTTGTTATCCATCATCAGTGACAATAAAGCAACTGTTCTCACACCCCTGTACACCTCCCCTTTGCCTCCTTACCCCATCGCACCTGGTTTTTTAGGGAGTGTCCACATGGTTCTCCTGATCCCTTGTTCTAATGCATGGGCAGGGGTGTCTGAGGGTGTGTGATGGGGACAGGTCTTCTGCATCTGCTTCAGGGCTGGAGGAATGGCTGCAGTGGGAAGTTGTGGTGGCAGGTTGTGCCGTTGGACCTGGTTTCTTAAAGCATAGGAGAACCCGTGAGCTCCAGAAGGTGTGTCTGGTGTGGGAGAGAGCAGGGTTTGCATTGCTGACTGTCAAAAGCCAAGCCTCAGGGCATACCACCTCCATGAGTCTTGGCACGATAGGACTTCACACCCAATCCCGGTTGACAGTCCTGTTATTTCTCCATCCCAGTCGGTCGTGTGCTTCTGCTAATCCCTTTGCATTATAACTTGCAGGGTAGGTCAGTTCAGCTGACTTCTTCGACGGAAACCTAACCCAAGAGAGAAATTAAAGGTTTTTTTGTTGTGTCAGTTACCTGATGTGTCCTATGCCTTCAGGATTGATAGGATTCATGAAAGGTAAAGGGGAAACCCCTGAGCAAAGGGTCTTAAACTGAAAGAGGGTAGATTTAGGCTAGATAAAAGGAAGAAATTTTTACGATGAAGGTGGTAAAACTCTGGCACAGGCTGCTCAGAGAGGTGTTAGATGCCCCATCCCTGGGAACATTCCGGGTCAGGCTGGACGGGGCTGGCTCTGAGCACCCTGACCGAGCTGCAGATGTCCTTGCTCACTGCAGGGGGGTTGGACTAGATGAACTGTAAAGGTCTCTTCCAACCCAAACTCTTCTGTGATTCTATGACTAGTGAGGCGGGAGCAGACCCTCACCACGTTTCGGTACTGAACTCCTGGCATGGCATAAACCCCTAGGATTGGCAAGTATGATCAAAAAGACAAATCAAGGGTTAATCACTTAAACTCCCTTTCGAAGGACCAGCCTAGGGGAAAGCTGAGCCTGGGGAAGGGAGACTGGGAGAGGTCTGTTGACTTGAGCCAGAGGCCAGGTTTGTTCCTGGGAATTATGTAGCTCTCAGGCAGCAAACAGGTTTGTATTACAGCCTCACGCACAGACATTTTTCACACACTTACCACTTCCAGATCTCTTTTTCTACAGCAGGTCTTTGACCCAAGTCCAAGATATTGATAGGAAATTAGAGGTGGCTCCTTTCTGCCATTTTTTTGAGTTTGGACAGGCTTGGGAACAGGGTTGTCCCTGCAGAGTGAACGAGAGGTTTTGTGTTGCATCGGGGAGGAGGTGAAGGATGGATCAATGTCACTTTTAGGGTAGAAAAATAAAACCCCTCCAAAGCTGCGGGGAGGCGGTGACAGGGAGGGGGACATGGCAGGCGGGGTTGTGACAAAGTGGATGCTTCAGACTGCTGTCCTGTTTTCATAGTCCTATGCTGTAAATGCTAACTGAGCTCTACCCAAGGCTCAAGTAGCCTTTTCCACCCTGAGGATTTTATACATGTTGAAGACACGAGATAAAAGAGTTTGTGGGGGCTCTGCTTTGTAGCTGTGGCATTCAGAAAAGTCAGCCTTACAATAAAAATATTATCTTTGCTCATGGTTACCAAACACAGTAGCCCAGTGTGGAGCTGCAGCAGACTATTGAACTGCTGGTTTTGGCCACCCCTAGCAATCTCCATCTCAGTGGACACAAAAAAAAGCTCATAGATGAGGTCTTTAATGTCATTAGGTGCTTTCCTTTATGGATTTCGATAGGATGGAGCTGGAAGCCAGTGAAAGTCATCGACATGCCCTCAGCTCTGCAGAGCACCCGTGCAAGAGCTGGCGCAGGACCTGACTCTCTGACAGGGCAGCCCTCTGCTTTCCCCTCCGTGCAAGCCATTTTTCAACAGAAGAAGGAAAATTGTTGCTGCTCCAGGCATGAGAGCTGTTGGCTTCAACCTGATACAGTATCTGTGTTTGCTCCCGTTCACCGTAAAACTCTCATTAACATAAATAGGAGCAGGAACAAGACCACAACATGACTAATTCCCCACCCCCAGACTGTCTGTGTGTATATTATCAACTCCTTGTTCAGCTCATGTGCCTGCACACAATTGTGGGATAAATCTTGCTTGCTGTTGGTGTTTATTTTAAATTGAATCTTCTTACTGAAAAGGTTCGAGAGGCATAATTACGGTCTGGATTTCAGAGTTACACATGTCTTTGTGGGCGCGAATAGCAGGGAAAAGAATGGCTGAGTAACTCGTATAGCTGTGGTCGAGTGCATCCAGCTAGAAAGCTGCTTATGTCCTGGCTGGTCTTTCTGGGCATGTCACCAGGCAGGCAAAAAGGTATTTTGTTTTGTGTTTGACGTGTAGACAAGAGCTCTGGATCTATTCCTAGCTCAGCCTGTAGATGAGCATGCGACCTTGAGAAAGTCTCTTATCTGATCTACTGGCAAACGAATGCAGAAGCTGCCTGAGCTTAACTCTTGAGGAGTTGGGTTAGTCCCCTGTCCCTCTAGGTTTGGTATACCAACTTTGGGCACAGCTGCTCTGAGTCCCTGTGCAGTGGCATGGGGAGAAGCTGGGAGGCACCTCCTGGCTTCTCTGTGCTAGTTCTCCACCAGGGTGTTTTCAAGGGGACCATTGGGACCATTCCCCATGGGCAGACTGGATATGGCCAGTGACAGAAAGCACGAGTCCAGGTCTCCCTGAGCACAGGCATCCGAACCCAAACCGTGCCCGCATCCCAGCTACTCCCACATTTGGCCGGGGACCATGCTCCTGCCCTGAGCCTGCTGAACAGGAGGAAGCTGAATCTTATGGCTGCAGATTGGCATCTTTAGCAAACCTAGATCCGTAAAACTGAGGAGGAAGCAACAAAAAAAATGTCACTTTCCCCAGCTCTCCTTTTGGCTCAGACTGTTGGGAGAAGTTTGCGTTGTCTTTCTTCACCTGTTCCTGTTTTACCCAAGTAGAAAGATATAGGTTTGCCAGCCAGAAAATCAGCAAAAGAGTGTGCATAGACACCTTGACCCCCAGCAACAGCCATTGCTGTCTCCAGAGGATGTTGGATTGTGTGACACAGGTCCAGAGGGTTCTGTGAACATGGCCTCGTTGGCAACCCTTTCATGGCCCCTTGAGTTAAGACTGGAGAGGTCTGTAACCAGAGCTTCCCTAAAAGCCAGAGCCTGTCTGTTCCTGCCCCAAAAGCAGTCAGATAGCTGAGGTGAGGTAACACTCCCCAGAAGCACCTTGGCATTGTGCCTCTCCCAAAGCCCTTGCTCCCTCCGCTGCTGCAAGAGACGCCCATCCCTTCTCGCTCCCTTTTCCTTCTCAAACTTTTCTCTGCTTTTCTTCTAGGTGTTTGTCCAGGGCTGGTACGGTGCTTGATCAGGAGCCACCACCACCGTGGCTGTCCTCTGAGGGGCTGTGTTTGTCACGCTGCAGGAGCTGGTCCAGGCCTGAGGGTTTCCCACCTCCATCCCCGGCCCTTTGCAGCACACCCCTATGCTGTTTGAGTACCAGAGAGGATGTCTGTACCCAAAATACAAATAGAAGAGGCTCTGGACAGCACAGATATTGGCTCTGGCGGTGCTGCTCCTCCTGATGACCACCTGAGGAGCCTCAAGGCGCTGACGGAGAAGCTGAGACTGGAGACCAGGCGCCCGTCCTACTTGGAGTGGAAGGCGAAGCTGGAGGAGCAGGCATGGAAGAGCCCCCAGCCAGCAGGAGAAGAGGAGGTGACCGAGGCCAAAAAGGCCATGGGGGAGACTGTCCCCTTGAGGAAGGTGCAGCTGCATCTCAATGGGAGCCCTGCCCCGGACAAGGTGACTCTTACCTCAGGGAGAATAGGTGGCTTTGAGAGCATCGACGAAGCTTTGACGTGGCTCAGGAAGGAACTGGTAAGTGGTTTCCTATCCCTGTTAGCATACTTTTTCAAGGGGAGGGGGGGTGGGGAAGAGTGAGGAAACAAGTGGCTCTTTGTTCCTACCTGCCTTCAGCCCCAGGTGAAAAGGCAACAATCAGTCATTGCATTTTCTGTGGCTAGTGGGAGCAGGAGCAGCCCAGGGAAGGGACAAGGCAAATGTCAGAGCACCCATAACCTCAGAGAAGGAGCTGGGTCCATCTCAGCATCCCTGCTGGCATCCAGCAGGCTGGTGAAATATGGTAGCTTGCACTGGTTAGGACTTTTTAGCAGTTTGTTCCCTCCCCTGCTTCTCTAATTATATCTCAACACCCAGATGAATACAGCAGGTATGAATGCACCGTGAATACGTGGACGCTGCTGGGGCAATAGCCTGTCTCTCTTGGGAATGGATGCTTGGTCAGGGCTGTAGGAAGGAAGCACGACCAGATCCATCCCCTGGATCTGCCCTTGCAGCTTGTGGCTGTTGGTGGTTTAGGAACTCCCTCAGCAGGAGACTGTATGTTGACCACAGAGTTTAACAGTCATTAGTGGATCTAACCGCCAAGTGTTTGCCTAATTCCCTCTGTTTCTTTTTCTTTTTCTTTTTCTTTTTCTTTTTCTTTTTCTTTTTCTTTTTCTTTTTCTTTTTCTTTTTCTTTTTCTTTTTCTTTTTCTCTTTCTTTTTCTTTTTTCTTTTTCTTTTTCTTTTTCCTTTTTCTCTTTCTTTTTCTTTTTTTCTTTTTCTTTTTCTTTTTCTTTTTCTTTTTCTCTTTCTTTTTCTTTTTCTTTTTCTTTTTCTTTTTCTCTTTCTTTTTCTTTTTTCTTTTTCTTTTTCTTTTTCTTTTTCTTTTTCTTTTTCTTTTTCTTTTTCTTTTTCTTTTTTTCTTTTTCTTTTTCTTTTTCTTTTTCTTTTTCTTTTTCTTTTTCTTTTTCTTTTTCTTTTTCCTTTTTCTCTTTCTTTTTCTTTTTTCTTTTTCTTTTTCTTTTTCTTTTTCCTTTTTCTTTTTCTTTTTCTTTTTTCTTTTTCTTTTTCTTTTTCTTTTTCTTTTTCTCTTTCTTTTTCTTTTTCTTTTTCTTTTTCTTTTTCTTTTTCTTTTTCTTTTTCTTTTTCTTTTTCTTTTTCTTTTTCTTTTTTTCTTTTTCTTTTTCTTTTTCTTTTTCTTTTTCTTTTTCTTTTTCTTTTTCCTTTTTCTCTTTCTTTTTCTTTTTTCTTTTTCTTTTTCTTTTTCCTTTTTCTTTTTCTTTTTCTTTTTTCTTTTTCTTTTTCTTTTTCTTTTTCTTTTTCTCTTTCTTTTTCTTTTTCTTTTTCTTTTTCTTTTTCTTTTTCTTTTTCTTTTTCTTTTTCTTTTTCTTTTTCTTTTTTTCTTTTTCTTTTTCTTTTTCTTTTTCTTAACTCATAATTCTTTATATGGTCTTGTGATAACCTGTTTCCCCCAAGTAATTTCTGCACAGTGAGACCAAGTCCTTCCTTTTGTTTCCAACTGTTGTGGAAACCCCTTTTTCTGCCCATGTAATATCTAATGTAATGAATAATATTCCTTTTTCTGTTGTATGTGTGATGCCAGAACCTTATCTCAGACCCTTCCTCATCCAGCTCTTATAGGTTCATTGTCTGTTGGTTCATGCTTCATCAGAAGCTGGTCCACATTTCAGTCATCCTCCCATCCCAGCCTTGGGCCCTGCCTTACACATATGTTTGTTTCTGGTAGTTACAAACCGGCAGCTTCACAGAGAGTAAGACAAGACAAAAATGCTACACCTATGCTAGGAAAACATACAGAGACAGGGCATGGGTGCTGGAAGATCATCTTTTATATGTTATTTTGCTATCATGGTCTTTGGCACAAATTTGGCCTCTGCTGACCCAAGCAGCTCCCAGCCCAGCTCAGGAGTCAGCACAGCCTGGGGATAAATACCAGGAGGAAGCGTGGATGCAGCACATCTTTTCTGGAGGCCACAGGAGGTCAATAGGATGGGTGTGACCAGATCAGGGCAGCTGTTTTCAGGGCTGGAGAATGGGCCCCCGTGCTCTTCGCAAGTGTAGGAGCAAACAGACACCAAACCCACACTTCCCAGTGATCCTTTCCTTCTCCTCACTGGAATTAAAGATCTTTATTATTTGGTCCACATGTCTGGAAACAGCTCATGTCACGTGGCTTTGTTTCTATTGCCTAATTGGAAGTTTGCCTATGAGTCCCACCAGCATTTGCATCTGTATTGACAGTAGCCATGTTTGCAAGAGAGTCCCAGGATGCTGGGACATCACTTGGGGTTCAGATGTGTTTGTGAAAATGTTCCTGTGCAAATGCTTTGGTTTTGATAAGGACTGAAAGTTCTTTGAAGAAAACTTCTCATGCACAACAATGAAAAATCATTTTAAAAAATTCTCTGCAACGTTTTCTTCAGGTAATATCAATTTGTCATTTTTTTTTTGTTGCTTTTGCTGCATTTGCCCAGCTGGTTTGATCTCTAGAGAAGCTATTTACAGAGGTCATTCTGGATGTCACAGCTTTGGTGGTTGAGCTGTTTCTCAGGACCACGGCTTTCAGAAGGCAGGTGCAATGCTTTCAGGAATCCAGGACTATTAGGAAGAGTTTTGAGCTGATGTCCTAAAATCACCCAGCGCTCTGGAGAATCTCAGCTCCAGATCTGAGACCTGAATCTGGGTCCCTGCTTCTATCTGTGTTGCAATCTGAAATTCGCAGTGCTCTTGATGTAAACCACCAATCTCAAGATGCCCAAAGACAGTAAGAGGCAGATTTTCCTTCTCAGAACCCTGGATTTTAGAAGATTTGGTTTGTTCTTTCAGTTTCTACTCGTGGTGGAAGTATAAATTGTCTCAAAGTCTGATTCTGCCCTTTAGACTGGGGTGTGGTATATAAACCACCATCTGACGAAAACTAAAATTTTAAATTAAAGAAGAAAAAGGGCAAAGCAAACCCTAATTGTTCCTCACTTTCCATTTTTCTGCCTCTTAATTATACCAGTCTTTGCTGGATCTGGACGTGACTCATGTAATTTCGAACAATTTCCCCAGAAGAGAGCATGTATTTGACTGACCACACAGCCAAACAGCTATGTTGGAGGCAGTATTGTTGGGTAAGAGCTGCCAGCAAGCAATGAGAACACAGCGAGGCCATCTCATCACAGGATGCTGGAACAAAATCAGCATTTCACATTACATTTCAAGGGTGAAACTCAGTTTCTTTTCAAATAAATGAACAGATTTCCACACATCCCAACATAGACAGGTTTTTTTTTTTTCTTGTTTATCCCCATGTTGTGATAGTAAAGCAATCAGGAAGACTTCTGGATAGCAGGATACAGTTATGTCTAAGTTTATTTATTTATTTATGGCAGGAGCCAAGGCCAGAAAGGGCAGCACCCCTCAGACAGCACCCTGCTTGGAGCAGCCAGGCAGGACACCAGCACCCCACACCTTGGGTAAGGTCACCCTAAGTGGGCAATCAGTCCTTCTGGTCTGATTTAACATAGGAGACCACGGACTTGGGAGCACCACACAACCCAGCCTTGCCCCAAGCAAGTGTTGAGTATCCCAGGCAGCTTGCTGAAGACCATGCAAAAATGATCCAGTAGTCATAACTGGTGTGAAACCAGCCTCTGCCGTGCTGTCCTCTGCTGCAGGGTGAATTCTCCCTGGCTCTACACAGTCCTTCATGAGAACTCTAGGATTCATCTGTCCAATGAAGGGGTAAACACCGGTGAACACAGAGATTTCTGTCCAGGAAAGAAGTACACCAGCCCATGTCCTTACTGAATGAAATGCAACGACACAGGGTGTGCAGCTCCATCACCCACACTGTGCAACCCTCATCACAGCTACCAGCGTGTTTAGGCTGGGTTATTTCAATAGCATGGCCCCAGCATGGTCTTGGCTTGTACCAGTTAGCACCCTGCCAAACAGTTAGAGCTTCAGGAGTTTCCACATGCTGGAGACTGTTCCCAACAGGCAATTTGTATGTGACCACCCAATTTTGGAATTAACTCTATCCCAGCCAAAACCAGTAGCAGCAGCAAAGTGAATTTAATAGTACATGTTTGTCCAAACTTCCCCTTGGCCGTGGTGTTACAGAACGGGCCACAGCATAGGTTAGTTGCTTGGTCAAGTGGTAGTCCAGGAGAGCCCAGCTTTAAAATTAAATTTACCTGTAAAACCTGAAGCATTACTCCCAGTTCACACAAAAGACATCATCCAACGCTGCAAGAAATTTATCCTCCGTGTCTCCAGGGTCTGCTCTGGTTCAGGTTCATCCAGGTTCAGGCTCCTCACGTTCAGAAGTGAAGCGAAGGACAAACCCAAGGTCTTACTGTGCATCTGCTCTTGGTCTCTCACCTCGCATGACCTGTCCCAGGACCTGATTCTGCACATCAAGTCCTGGCCCTGGTGTATAGGACTGACATATGCCCACCGAGCTCCAGCCAGCCGCGTCAGCTGGGACCTGCTGAGAATCTGGCCCCGAGAAGCTGATTTATTCAGACATGTAAACTCCTGCTCTTGTTTTTTGCGCTGAGAGGTTCTGTGTAGGTGTACGAGCAAATTGCAGCACTCAGCATGTGCCGAACCGCCCCAGGGCTGGAGCTTCCCTCCCCAGCTCCTCCTGCCTCTTTTCTCTAGTGTTCACCTTTGTGCTGTCAAATGTGGCTGCTCTTCTTCAATGCTGAAAGTAAAGCCATCAACAGCCAGGGTATGGCAACAGACCCAAGGATCAGAGTGGTCAGACTGTATTTTCCTCTTTGTTTTTGAATTTTGTCAGGTTTTACAAGTTCTAAGATTAAGTCCTCAAAGTCCTCTTCCTCCTACATGTGGTTAAATTACAAATCTCTGCTATGAACAGGGACATGTCAGGATAGTTCTGACTTTGTCCCAGTAGGAAAATATGCTTTCCATCTCAAATTCACCAATGTTTGGCACTGAAATCTGAGGTGTGTAAGCCAGAATGCAGGAAAGACTCTTGAAAAGGGACACAAATGTCTGCTGCTGTCTCCTGGGAAATCATAAAACACCTATGTCCTGTTGGTCAGGCATTTACTATTAAATATTAACTGCTATTATCTCCATTTGGGATACTGATATTGGCTGAACAAGTACTTAAGTAAACTTAAACAACGATGAGGCACCAAAATAGGGTTGACATGAGCCTTGTTGCAGATTGCTCTGTGGTTGTTGGGAGGTGGAGAGGAGGAGGAGGAGTCTAGAGCATGGATATGGTGATGGAGACTGGCCTGCATTGTGAGTCGTCTGCTTCGTAGCAGGTCCAGGAAGGATTTTTCTGTATTTTTATTTAAAGCAGTGACATTGGCACAGGCATCAGAGATGGGTCATTTCTACTGTGGAACTGATAGAACAGGGGCACAATTTAAGAGTTATTACAACACGACCGTCCCCAAGGGACTTCCACCCTGTTTTGGAGAGAGAGGGAGTTTCATGGGATGGATGTGAATTTCTGCACGTAGCAGAGATGTAAGCGCTGCTCTGGGAAATTATGTGCTCTTCTCCTGTGTAAGCCCGTGTGTAAGCCCACTGAGATGTCCCTCTGTTCACCTCAGATGCTAAGCTGCCAGGGTTTTCCTCTGGCAGTGGGCTTTCTCCTAGGTATAGCATTCCAAATCCTGAATGCATTTTAGCATCCCTTAATTTAGCAAAAACCAGAGGTAACTACCTCCCTCAGGAAAGGTAATATGAAGGTTAATTCTGGGGGTGTCAACACAGACTAAACTCAACACTGAAGAAGGGTTAGATTTGGGACCCACTTCAGGCTTTGCATGTGTCAGCTGGCAAAGATATCCTGGACTTTGGTGGTGTGTAAATCCTAGGGACTTCAGAAGGAGACTAGATACCTCGTTTGGGGATGTGGGTTGCACCACAAGGGTGTGAGCATCTAAAACTGGCCATGGAAGGGTGGCATCTGAGCACCTTTGAAGATGAAGCCTCAAACCAAAACACAGATTTAACTGACTTCTCTGAAGTGTTTGGCACGGGTCTAATTAGTGGCCAGTGCTCCTCCATGTTTGAATCCAAGTGACTGCACCCAGCTAGGAAAGCATCAATTTAGCTTGAAGTTTCTTTTGATCTTTTGGAAATAAAAAGGACTAGCCCTATGGGAGCAGATGCTTCTCCACAGACCGTCACCCTAAGCTTCATGGACCACAGACTGGGGCTTTGTCCAGGGCACACATCTGTTTTGGGAGGAAGTCCCAACAGGTCCATGGCCATGAGGTGCTCTCTGCTGATACATCTCCCCATAGCAATGCAGGGAGAAGACTGACCGCTGGCAGTGAGAACATTGTTGGTCTTCCAGTCCGTGACCATACGGTTAAGGCAAACTTGAAGACAAGTTGGGGCTACATGCTCAGCTACTTCTAGCTAATTGGGCTAAGCCACCTTGAGTGGACAACAGGCAGGTGCGCATGCAAAACTTTCTCTCCCTCCCCCCTCCCCTCGAGGGCTGAGGCTCAATCCAAACAGAAAATCTTTCCTGGGTTCATAACACCCTATGGTCCCGCTTTGTGTTTCAGGCTAGCAGTTGCAGTAGCTCCTCTGCCAGGAAGGACCTGAGTTTGGTTCCCCCTCCCACCCGGAGAAATTCAAACCAGCAGCCCGTCCATCCCAATAGCATGCTCCAACCACGCAGATGAAAGGCAGCTCTTTGCCTGCTGGAGCTGGGCATGCAGAAAGAGGCACAAAGTGTTAAAAAGTGGGTTTTGTGAGCAAGACATATCTAAGGCTCCTCCTGCAATTGGCATGTGAGACTTGAAGGAAGCAAAATGCGTGGCTCCTGATGGGTGCCCCCCATGGGTTACTCCAGGACATTGCACAGAGTGTGTGCGATCATGCTGTTGTCCCACACTGACAAACTGGTGCATTGAGTTGCTTTGTGGTGATTAGCCCTGTAGGTGGACTGTGTAAACTGAAAACCCATGGCTTCCCATGATGTGGGCTCTGTGATCCCATTATTTCTTTCCAGGAAGCTTTGTGAAGCTCTGCTGACCCAACAGTGCTTCTTTTAGAAAGAGGTCATTCATCATTTCTAGTGATGGTTTAGTCCTCAGCATGGAATGGATGGAATGCTTCTAGGACTTACGAGAACCCTCTGGGAAAGGGAAGGAAAATTAGGATTTCTGGGTTCTGACACAAATTCTGCTAATATTCTGGGTGGTTTTGAAAAAAGCAGGGCTTAATGGCATAAGTCCATGTAGGGTGTTGCATCTCAAGCCAAGCCCCAGTGTTGAGTGGTAAGAGTGAGAGAGGCCATGCCCTGCAGAGCAGCCTGCCCTTCCTGCCCACAGTGTGGCCTTTACTGCTCTGCCCTCTGTCCAGTTATCACCCCACGGACCTACCTCCATGGAACCTGTCACCATGCAAGGAGCTCCCAAGCCCTAGGCCAATATACCTAAGCCAAGCAGGCTCCCAAAGGGCATAAGCAGTGGCAGCCCTCATCCCCCTGTGCCATCTCTTCATTGTGCATATCATCCTTTAGTCAACCCTTGCCAGGCTTTGTTCCTCGCCCATTTACCTTTCTTTTCTGGAGGGCAGAAGAGGGCTTCACTCCCCTGGGAAAACCTTCTCTGTTGGTGAGCATCTGACAGGTCACCCCTGCTTCCCTGTTCAGCCCCCGAGCACAGACAGAAAGGGCTGTGTCCAAGATGGTGTCGCAGCCTACGTGGTCAATGTAGGTGGGTGGTGGGTTTTCCCCATGCCATGTTGACCGTAGCCTACAGGTTATAGCTGGCTCCATAAACGCCAGGGTCAGCAGGTCCGATGGGGGAAAGGAAGGGTGGCGGGAGATTGAGCACCTGAAGGATGTGTCCTGGAGGGCTTTGTCTTCCAGCTTGCATGAAACCAGGACAGCTTCCCCAAAAGACAGGGAAAGCAAGAACCCGTCAAAAAGTGTAAAGCTGGCTTGAAAGGGAAAAATAGCAATCTCCAACCCACAGGCCTCTCCACAATGGCCTCGTAATTCATTTTTATACCCTTTTTTGGTGTCAGTCAGTTGTGTTTTTTTAATCCCACATTCCTCAAAGCATTTAACGAAAGCATTTGTTGACATTTCTTATGTAGCTTGATAAACTGACAAGAAAGAACAACCAAAGGTCAGTTCAATAATGCCCACGATCGCCTTCCTGATAAAATGTCAAGTCGCAGCATTCATGATGAAACAGTGAAAAATATGAACAAAATGATTTTTTTTTTTTCATTGCAACTCAGGTGGGAGAAGAAAAACCTGCTGGGTGGCATTACTCTGCTGGGGGCACGGGCTACGAGGTCTGCAAGGAAATAGTAGTTTTTTGAAGACGGTAAATGGCTGTTGCCAACAATTTAGAGAGATTTCACAAGAGAGAGAGAGAGATTCACTCTGAGATTTGTACAAAGGTGACTTAATCGTCTCCAGGCAACTGAACTGGAGGACAATTGCTGTCTGGGAGCACCAGGCAAGGTCCTCCAAGGTGTCTCCATGGTGCAGGAGCAAGAAAAACCTTGCTTGGCTTGGGTTAACTTTCATTATACTCATGTCAGCTCTAGGCTTGGGCTCTGAGGACAGCATGGCAAAGAGCTTCCCAACAGCTGCAGAAAACAGCTGGAGCAGAGCCAGGCTTCTCTCCAAGCCCTTCAGCCTCCTAAGGCAGCTACTTCAGCTTGCTGTGAGACTGGCAATGCTGCAAGGGGCAATCCTGATGTCTTTGGAGGCATTGCCTGGAGGAAGAGGGATTGTGCCACAAGCTAGAGCAACCCCAAGGCTGCTCTGGTTCACATCCTTGTTGCAGCAGCCCATGCATCAGGCATCAGAAAGGTCTCATCTAGAAATGCCAGGGCCACCTACAGAGCCTCCTGAGGGGAATTTTCCTTTTCCTTCTGCAGTTTCATGTATAAGCCACCAGACCAGGAATAAATTTACACCCCCACCCCCAGAGCTACAACGGTACTTGTAAACCAAAGAGCTCATTTTTAGTCCTGGAGGCAAACTGGTACGGTCTGACCACATCCACGCTGTTAAAATCCAGACAAGACAGCTGTATCCCGAATGCCTTCTGAGGATGAATCCCACTCCCAAAGAGTGCCTGTGGGGAATTGTTTAGAAAGGTGAGAGCTGGCCTCAGCTCAAAGGATGCCAGAACCTTTCTTACAATCAAGTGGAAAGACTTCGTTGCAACACACTATTTAATGCATTGCTGTAGATGTAGTCTGGGACTGTTTCTGAGCTTGTTCAAACCACAGGGAGCCAAGAACCAGTGATGCAAATCAAAGGAGAGAGGTAAAGGATGGATTTGGGGTCAGGGCAGCTCCACGGTGCAACTGGAGATGAACTCAGGGCATCATGTCATGCATCGAGAAGTTGGTGAGAACAGGACTTACCCAAGGAGCCATTAGGAGGGAAAAAAAAACCTCAAACAAAACAAAATCATGAGCCTTGGTGCCAAGAGGCTCTTTCCAGTGCCAGTTCATGTCCTGTGATGGAGGCAACACCAGAGGAAGAGGTAGGACATCCCATTGGGGCAGCTGTAGGACTGTTTTCCAGCCAGTTTTGCTCCCTCCTTGCCTCCAGCACTTACAAAGATTTAAGCTGCAAAGTTTGCTAAAAGCTGTTCGGCTTCTCTCCCACCACTCTTTGCAGCTTTTGTGCTTTGTTGCTTTTCTGTGAGGAGGGATGTAGGGTGAGAAGTGGGGATTGTTTTCCTGGCACCTGCTGTTCTAGCTCTGCCTGCTTCTGTTCCCCAGACAAAGGCTGAATCTTGCACCAAGTTTTCACCGCTTTCCTTCACCACTCTCAATATCCTGTGGCAATAAATTTGTTGCTTAATTATATGCAGGAATTAAAAAAAAAAATAAATTAAAAAAAGCTCCTTTCTTTCATCACTTCTGAATTTCCACCTTCCAAATTTAGGAATTTAGGTGCCAGGGAAGGAAAAAAAAATACCTCCAAAACACTTAGCTCATTAGCCTGTAGGATAGTTGTTCTCTCTCGTGTGGGAAACCATGGAGGTTCCATCCTGAGAGCAACTTCAAATCAGCAAGATAAGCCACAGGGGATGTGGAGACCCATGTTCCTGGCTGTCATGAACCAGCTCTGATTTATGCAGACTGGAAACCCGGGTCGCATAGCTGGGGATAAGATCTCTGGGGTTCTTTTAATTGGTCCTTTCCACTTCTAATTGCTACTTCTGTGGCTGCTCCCTTATGAGCAAAATTAATTTGGGCTGTGCTTGAGGTTAAGATGGAGACTCTGAAGCCTTGCTGATGGATACCTAAGCCAACAGGCTTGGCATGGCTGGCTTTAATTCCAGTTTCCTGGTGCTTCTGAAAACCTGAGCAGGCACAGACCTCCTGAACACTAAAAATTCACCATCCTGAGCTGGTATTTGACTGGGATCCATTGTTGGCTTGGAAGAGTCCTGTCTCCCTTCCTATTCTTCACAATAGGGTAGCATGTCTAGTTGAGTTACATTTCCCATTAGCAGGGAACAGCACGATGAGCAAAGGTGCTGTGCCCTTGCCAACACCCTCTTCTCTCCCCACCCTCCGTCTTGCGTTTCAGGCAGAAATGCGCCTGCAGGACCAGCAGCTGGCGAGGCAGCTCATGCGCCTTCGCAGCGACATCAACAAGCTGAAGATCGAGCAGACCTGCCACCTGCACCAGCGCATGCTCAACGATGCCACATACGAGCTGGAGGAGAGGGACGAGCTCTCCGACCTCTTCTGTGACTTCCCCCTCGTGAGCTCCTTCAGCCTCTCCACGCCGCTTAAGCTCATCGGGGTCACCAAGATGAACATCAACTCCCGCCGGTTCTCGCTGTGTTGAAGGGGGAGGAAGAAGAGGGAAGGATGGGGGAGAAAGAGAGGACTGGGCAGCACCAGGGCACTCTCTGCCTCATGGCTGGGCAAAAAGAGGCCAAAGAGGAGCAGAGGGAACAGGAGCAAAAAGGGAACCCATAGCTGGTCTTGGTGGCAAGGTAGAGCAGCAGAGCTGGTCACTGAGACAGCCCAGAGTTGCTCGTTGAGAAGACAGGACCTGAATGGAGGAAGCTTGGAGAGCATCTGAATCCAACATGTGCACTTAGCCTGCTCCTTTGCAAAGTCCCTTCTCCTTCTCTTCCCCCCCCTCCCCAGTAACTAATAGGACGCAGCTCCAATGTGGTTGGTTGTACTCAAAAATCAAAGGAGGGGGTAAAGGATCAGCCACAAAGCAAAGCAAAATCTTTTTTTCCTTTCCCTTTACCTCCCCGCAGCCTAGAGCCATCTCTTCAGAAAATGAGTCACTCTCCTCCATGGATGTCTCCTTGGGCATCAATCCTCAGCCTCTACTGTCTCCAGCACAGGGTCCATGGGGCTATTTCAGGTGGGAAGACAATTTCCAGTGGAGAGGAGCCCTCTCAGCAAGTGAGGGACCATGGGTTAAATGCTGGTGTGCAGCCCCAAGAAGTTGTGAGAAGGTGTGTTTGTTGACTTGCTCTGTTGAGTCCAGTGTGCTCTAGCTTAATTTTGCCTGTGGTATATATTATGGACAGACCATGGACACATTTCTATAGAGACTCCAGCCAGCCAAAAGGCTCCTGTGTGCCCTAGAAGTTATATCCAGAGCAATACACATTTCTGATCTTGTTGTCAGCAGTGGCCACAAGACACCGTGTGGTTACCCCTGCAAGCAGTAAGGCGAAGGAGGTAACTTACACCCAAGACATCTCATATCAGAGAAATCACCCCAGGCTGACATTCCCCCAACAGCAGCACCAGCAAATTCTGGATCCTCTGTAGCAACACACATCCATCAGAGAAAGGAATTTCAAGAGAGAAAAGGGACTTTTGTGTAATGAACATAAAGTGTGACTATAAAATTAAAGGGAGAAATACTGCTAAGAAGAGCTTTGGACCTGCAGCGAATGTGTTTCCTCCCTTCCTGCTTGGCAGTATGTAAGATGGATGCTATATTTTCTTGCCTTTCAGTGCACAGAGCTGCACAGCTACCTATATGTGGCACAGAGGGCAGAGACACCCATAGTGTAGCCCAGCACGGGCAGGGACTCTAGAGGTCTAGCCATGGCAGTCTTGGGATACCTGGTACCCAAGGCAGTCTGTCTAGAGGGAGCATGGGCACCTCTAGGCTCTTCTTCCTGTGCCAACACTGCTCTTGACTGTGTCAGAGTGGTACAATCTCTCAACCCATCACCCCAGCCCAGCTCTGCCCTCTGCCACGTGCCCAAGCAGAGAGCTCTGTGTCTGTGTGAACGTGACCGTGTCCACGCAGCACCAGCCCAAGCCCTGGGGATGAGCGGGAGATGCAAGCCAGCGCTGAGCTGAAAACTGTGTGGCTGTGTTGACGTGCCTGTCCCTGACCGTGTCTGTAAGCTGTGTGTGCGTAAAAGTTGTTGTGTGTGTGCATGTGAGCCCGTAGGATGCCTCTCTTGGGAGGCTGAGTGCTGGACCTACGTCTTTGTTCCCAAATGTGACGTGAATCAGAATCCGATGAGACTCTGCCATGCTTGGGAAGACACAATGAGGCTTCAAGGCTTGGGGTTTCCACAGAGTGCTTAGGTCGATGTAGAGCAGACAAATAATTTGTCTGCCTCCACAGGTCTCTGTGGGAGGAACAACTTAACATCATGAAGGGGTTCATAGCCACATGGGGCTGGGGACTGGCAGGGCACTCTGGAGCTGAGTTCAGTCCTCCGTCTCCCATAGTACATAACCCCTTGGTGATGCCTCCCCTCCACTTCAAAGCTCACTGAGTATCATTTCTTTCTGCTAAGGAAGGAGGTATTTTGGGCACTGGAGCTCTATCTATACCAGTGAGTTAATCAGTGCCAGCCTGGGTGCTGAATCTTGTGCTGACCAAGCGGTGAAGGTTTAATTGGGTTGTGGCCAGGCTGTCAGTTGGCCTCTGGACAAGACAACCAGCCATTTAGTTTACTAGTAAAGAACTAGCCTTATTTCCCCATGGACATCCTGGAAAAGAAAACCAACTCATTAAAATTATTTTTTGTTTACTTTTTTAATTAAAAAAAAAATCATTTCATGTCCCACATGTTGATTTCCAGAGGCGTTTTCCATCAAAAGACAGCAATGATGACTTTTCCATGAAAATTATGCCTTGAAGAGGGGGACTGGTTCCCTCTAGGATCAGCTAGAGTCAACTGCAGGGTGAACCTGCTTTTGGGCTCCTGTCTGGTAGCTGAATGCAGGAGGTTAGTGCAAGCACAGTCTTAGGAGGTCATTGTATGTGGCATTAGAAATATCAGACGTCTGGGTTCCAGACATGTATTTTCTGCATTAAGTGGAACGGGGGACGGTTATAACTGCCAGCTGTTTGTTGAAATGCACATTTTTTTAATTATAAAATTATGTCTGTATTGATTTCTGCCTCTGGTCTCTCACTGTGTTCGGTGGCTCCAGCTCTGCCTGGAGAGCAGTTGGGGAAGCATCAGTCTGGTGTTTTCAAGGTTTACAGGTGTGCAAGGTTTACAGTCAGGTTTTTCTCGCCACACACATGACTGGGACACCCCTACGGCTCCATCAGCAATTGCTCTGCCTTGCAGTCTGGAGGAGATGGGAAGAAATAAAGGTGGGAGTACCTATTACGTACTTGGAGAAAAATGTACATGAAAGAGAGATTAAAAAAACCCAAAACCATCCTTTTATGTTACATGCCGTTTTGTTTGTCAGCCACTGAGTCAAAAGTGGGTCCAGGCACTTAAAGATATATCAAACTAGGGAAGAAAAATTAATACAAGTATGTCTGATTTTTGCTGAACTGTGTTTAAAAAAAACCAAGCCATCCAAATGTCAGGTGGGCCTTGAGATACATGAGTACAGGTCACTGCTCCCACCACAAAATTCCCAGGAAGGAACCTCCAGGTCTCGACTGTCTGCAACAAGATGATTCATGTCCTTGAGTGCAGGTTCCTTTCCTTGCACAAGTGGCTTAGAGCCACGTCCCTTTTCCTAGATGATCTATGATGCCTGCAAAGAAAGGCTGGTGGCAATCAAGGTGGACACTTCTGGGGTCCATCCTGAAAACACTCTTTAATGTGATTGTATGTGTGGACCTCCAAATCAAGGCCATGGCATCTCCATCTGGAGCACCAGTGGCTGCTGCTCCATCTATTTGAAGCAGGGATCTACTGCACGTCGATTCGAGGGTTGTCCAAAGCCACCCAGCAGTGAGACATGTTCCTCGCTGAAATTAGAGAGCAAGTTTGAGACTAGCCCGTGTGAATAATTAACTGCATTTTTAATTCAGATGGTCAGACTGGAAGATCATGGATTTCTCCAGGCTAACTAGAAGACCAAAGTTCAGGTTATTTTTTTCTTGCCTCAAAAAGCTCAATGCAAATTTTGAGTGTGGGGGAGTCAGTCTAGCCTTTTAATTGTTTACATTTTGCTTTTACTTAAAGCAGTTCTAAAAATCTTAAACTAAAACTGAAACCATTAACACCTCATTTTCATTCAAACATTGTTTTGTAATAAACAGTCAAAATATTTTCCCTGAAATAGCCTTAGTGAAGCTTTGCCACTTCCTCTTTTTCAGTGGATATCAGCCGTTCATCCAGCTAGACCCAATCCCCGAAGTTTGGGTCAACCCAATTTTTCAGCATGAAGAAATCAGTTAAAAATGAATTGACCCAGCTTGATTTCTGACTGCCTTTGAGTCAATTAAGAAGAAGCACAATTTCACACATTTTAGCTTACCATCAACTGGCCCCACTCCCTGCCATGGTCTGCCATGACGTACTGATGGACAAGACCTTGCTCATCTGCCACAGCCCCAATGCAGCAATGACGAAAAGGGTTAATGTTCCTCAGAGAGTGTCTCATTCCTCTTTTAGCACAGGGAAGTGCTATCATATAATCAGCGAGTGATTTGTGTTTTGACATCTCCCACAATTGCCTCCAGATAACCCTTAATGAAATTCAATAGAGATGCCATCACAGAAATGCCCTGATAGGTCCCACTTACACCAGGAAAGCCAAGGAATGACATGTTTAAGGACTTAAAGATGGAATTTTCAGGTTGCCTCTGCTACACAGTATTTCAACTATCACAGCCTAACCTCATATATTTATATATATATATATATATATATATGGAAAAAAACCCAGCTGGAGTATTCTTGTGGGTTTTTTCACAGACTGACGCTGTCTGTTAAGTGCGTTTTATTTTAGATCAAGGAAGACAGAAGAGAGAGGAGGAGAAGAAAAAAGGATTGCAAGGGGGAGGTGGCAGGCTACACACTGAAACCAGAATCAGACTTGCTTCCCTCACTGCACGTTTTACAGCCAAGTGCCCGGTCTGAGAAGATACACCCAAGGGCGTGAGGCATCCCAAAACCTTGGGAGAAATTGCCCCTCGGGCATCGCTTGTAACCCAGCCGGCATCCAGAGGAGCCGTGCGGCAGCACAAAGGAGGAGCAGCACTGAAGATGTGCAAACTGACCCTGAAATCCTCACCAGTGCTACCTGGGAAATCTAGAAAGCTGAATAACACTGGCACCTCCCTCCTCTCTCTGACCAGGGGACACCCCTGAGCCTCGGATGACCAGACTCACTCAGGTGAAGCTGAGCCCCAAGCTGCAATGGTTGGATGTGAATTTTAAAGTAAGCGATGATCAGATTTGGGGCAAACTCTTTGTTTGGGCTCATTCTTGGGTACCAAACTCATTCATCTCTCATCCTATTTTATGGTGAAGGACCAAGAGCCCAGGTCCAGGCACTCATTGTTCAAAGCAGCTGAGACCTGGACTTGCCCCATCCTTGCAAAAGGCGGATGGTGTAGAGTCCCCGTGGTCCAATCCTTGGGGCAGTCAAACCATCCTGGTCACTGTTGCCTTCAGCATCTCGATGTGCTTCAAAATGCTCTGGGTCAGCCTCTGTGAGAGGTTTGCAATGCCCAGGCCCTGAGATGTTGGTGGAAGATGCCCACCGTCCCTTCTCCCTCTCACTGGCGGCTGTCTCACCTCCCCTCACACCCCCCCGCCCCCCCGCCCCCCGCCTGCCTCTCGGTGGGGGAGGAGGAGGAGGGGGATTATTACACAATGTTTTTGTCCCACTGGCGTTTTCCCTCTGCCAGCTGGAACAGGCTGCTCATAAATTGCAGTTTTCTGGAGGAGTTTCAGGAGCTTTGGATTCTTAGATCATTGTCTCTCCTCCCTGGGAATAATGAGGGTAGGAAGGAGCTGCTCCAAAAATGCCATGTGCTACAAGGGGATTTCTTTAGGATGGGGAATTGCTCGGGGAGGCAGAGGGAGTTTCCCCCCAGTTGCTTTAGCTTGCAGCCTGGGTAGCTAAGGACGCAACTCAATGGGAAGCGGGAATGCTGCTAACAGTGCTCTGCAGACACCTGCAAAGGTCAGCGCCTTCCTACCACCCCAGAAAGGTAGTTAGAACAATTATCCTCTGATTACAAGGTGGAAAATGAGACGTGGGGTGCCCCATGCTGTGGCTGCTCAATCTGGGATACAGCTGAGGACCTTCTGGACTCTCAGATTCGAACACCTTGGCATGCTCAGCACGACCTTTGCCTCCCTGGAAACTGCTGGGACTGGGCTTTGAGACAAAAGCCTGTCCTGCAGGTGAATTAAAATTGGAAGCCTGTTGCAAGGCTTCTAACCGAATCAGAGGGATCAAGTTCTTAATGCTATTAAACTCATCCTGGGAAACCAGCAGCTCGTTAGACTGCCCTGTCCCCCTTCCCATGCTGCCAATTCCAGCCAAAGATTTGGTGGCTTTGGCATGCGGCTTGCCAAGGGTTAGCTCTGCCAGCTTGATTGTCAGCGTGGTTCCTGGCATGGTACTGGTCCAGTCCAGCTAGCACAGACTCAAACAACCAGCAGGTATGGCTCAGGAGTTAGAGTAAGCCAGGCATCATCCCGAAGGGGCAACCTGGGTGCAGCCACCTCCTTTGGGGTAGGAGGGTGTAACCATTTGAATCTGTCTGGTACTGGTTGGTCTCATGGACAGAGGGGGGACCCTGGTGCTGCTCAGTTCACCAATAGAGCTGCAACAACTGCATGAAGAAATGCAGTCAGGACAGTGTGCGACAAGCCTTTCTTATAAAGCAGGAGTCACTAGTGACCCATAAGTCTTGTGAAGGGACAATTCCCCAGTGCACTTTTAAGCCAGGGCTGTAGAGAAAAAGTTTTCTTGATCCATGACATACAAACCTCCCACCCAGAGGTAGGATTGCTCATTTGGAGAGCAACACCAAGAGCTACATCTTCACCAGCAACAAGGGCCCATTCTCTGACCTAAGGCCAAGTGACCAATCTGGCCAAGCCCATATTTTTAACTACAAAACAAGGCAGCCACAGCCAAACTACATCTTAGGAATGGTCCCTGACCCATGCAAGCTACCAAACCTTGCCTGGGGGTTGTTGTCACATGCCTAAACCATGCCAGGGACTGTGATGAACATTGAACAGTTGAACTCCAATGCCTGGAAATGCTCCTCAGCCATTTGGTTTGCTAGCACAAATATAGCCTCAGCCAAAAACTAGCAAAGTCCTGAAGAAGTTGTTCTTCCCTGTTTGGGTCTCTTCTAAGCCCACCCAGCACTGGCAGAGAACCCCAGTCCTCTCAGATCCCCATGAGGATGGCTGGCCAGCTCATTAAGAAAAATGACAACAAAATCTTAATTATCTTCATTAGCTGCCAGTCCACTCTGAGTGGTAGTCCCAGGGATGCCAGGATGCTCCCTAGACACCTTGGTAACCAGAGGCAATCTACAAAAAAAAAGAGGGAATTGTTTATCAGACAGTTCTTTGTCATGTAGGAGGAGAGGGCGGTGGAGGGAGGAAGCTCCAGGGCCCCCACAGTGAGGAGTGGCAGCCTCCAGTACCTCTCTTGAAGGATGGTGCATCGTGGTGTTCATGGAAATCCCTCCTATAGGCAAAAACCAACCATGAAAAGGTCTCCCACTGCATCCCCACGGTGGGATAAGCCATGGTGCCATACAACAGCTCTTGCAAAAGAGAAGGGGCAAAGGGGAAAGCTTCAGACAAGGGGATGGCTATGTATAAGCAGCCACACTGCTTGAGAAAAGCCGCCCTTTGGGGTTTTTTGCCATCTTCTTATCCAATTTTTTTCCATTTTCTTATCCACAGAAAGGAAGGCTCCCCTGAGCTGAGTCTTGTTGAGAGTAACCAGGCTAGAAGGGGCATGTGATGGTTCAGTGCTCAGGGTAGTCCCCAGGAGAGTGGAAACTCTGGATTTCTCTCTCCCTTTCTGTGACCTCACCAGTAAATAACGCAAAATATACATAGAGACTGGGAGCCAGCTAGCTGGGCTTGCTCAGCTTGAACCAGCCACAGCAAGCCCAGGTTTCTGCAGGGTCCCTTTGTCTTCCTCATGGTTGCCCAGCTATTGCTTTGGGATGAGCAAGGGCAGGGACTGACCTTGGAGCATGCAAGCCTGGAGATTTGCTATGTGTCACACCTCAAGGTGAAATCTGCCCCGTCGTTTGTGGTTTCTTCCCTGTTTCAGCATCTGGCAGAGAAGGAAAGGATAGAGTACCAGGACTTCAGTACTAAGGGGTTTCTTCATATCCCCAAAATTCATGACTTCTTCCTGGCCCCAATTTAAAGTAATTGCCACTGAAGAAGAAAAGTAGATTCCGTTGTATGCTTTCTCTTAGCCTGAAGTCCCACATGTTTCTGCAGAGCAGCTTGTACACCAGCCTCCACAGAACCATGCCCTCTAGCTCGGATTCCCTGGATCCCTGTCTTCTTGCGCTTCATATATCCAGAAATTAACTCTCCAAAGACATGTTCCATGATCTTTCTGGGGCCCAAGTTGAGGCTGACCTCTATAGCTCTCCACATCCTCCTTTTCCCCTTTCTTAAGATGTGTGTAACGCTTGGAGACACTTGACAGGTGGACAGAGGTCAGATGCTATAGTTTTTTTGTAGGTGACAGGCAGCAGACTCACAATCACATCAGAGAGCTCTCTCAGAGCACGAGGATGAATCTTATCCAGCCTCACGAACGTAAATACATTTAATTTCGCAAAACAGACCCTAACCTTTTCCTTCCCCCACTGCTGGCTGTTCTTCCCAAATGTTGTTGCTATGTGCAGAAGCTGGGAGCGAGTTTAACCTATATAAACTGAAGAAAAAAGAAGGCATTCAACCTTTTCAATAATTATCCATTGTTAGGCTATCCCCCCATCCAACAATCAGTCCACGTTTTCTCTGAAGTATGCTGTTAAAGTACTTACAAACCACCTTTTTGTTACTCTTAACAGCCCTGCCCAGTCTTTGCTCCAGCTGGTCTTTAGCCCTTCTGCTTTTATCCCTAAGTACCCAAGCGATGTACTTGCACACTTCTTTCATTTTCTCTCCTTATTTCCATTTCTTGTATGGTCCCTTTTAGCAGCTCAGTTCATAAGAAGCGTCTTAATTAGCCAAGCAGGCTTTGTGCTGAAATTCCTGATTTTCATGTGCAAAGGCAGGGTTTGTTCCCAAGCTCTGAATAAGTTTTCTTTAAAAAAGATAAAATTAGCCAGCTGTCTTGTACACCTTCTCCTCTCATAGCAACCTCCAAGTTCCCCAAACAAGCTGAAGTCAACTCTCCTGAGGTCCAGAGTGTACAGCTTGTCTTCCCAAGCCTCCCTCCAGCCCAGTCAGCTATGGGACACCAAGCTGCCGCCCCTGACCACAATTGCCCTCTGCTCCTCCACATTTACGAGCAGCAGGTCAAGCACATTGAAGGCCATGGGCAGGCATTGATCAAGGACAGCTGATGAGCTGAAAAGTTAGTGAGAGGAAGGCAAGGGTGGTAGTTAAAGGCAAGTGACAGACCCTGATGGTGCAAGATTTTCTTTCCTAGAAAACTGGGCTAGAAACAAGGCCAGTCCTGCTTTCGCTGGAACTGGCCTGGATCTCTTCCAGGTGCCAACCTACCTGCCTGCTAACCACTCTCCACCCTGATTTCCTTCTGACCCATAAGATGACCCAAGCGCAGCAGGGTACCCTGCATTGACTTTATACCTTGTGGTTTTTTGTGTAGTTTAGCCACATTAGTTAAAACCTAGATGGGTTCGTCACTCCAGCTCCCCACATGGCTGCGCAACCGTGTGTGCCAATGCACAGGAGAGGGGTAGGAAGGAGGGGACAGGGACAGGGACAGAAGCCCTCAACTCCTCAGGACCAGCTTGTGATGCTAGTGGAACTGCACACTGCGTCTATCCAGCAAAGAAAACACAGCCAAGGGCGAGCCCCACAACCAGCCCCGTGCTCCCTGGCACGTACCAGCAGCAGTTTCCCAAACCACACCTGGGAACTGGTGGTAGCATGGGCTGGTCTCCAGCAGCAGCCTGATACAGCTGCCCTGCTGGGAGAGGAAGGATGTTTAGCTACAGGTATGGATGTCATCATACAGATGACATCACTTGGTTCTTGGGACCAGAGGGTAGCTCCTGACCTGTTTTACTAACTACCATAAATTCAGTTACAAAGACTGAATCCAAGGTCTTGCGTTCGCCAAAGGTTCAGCTGCAATGCTCGTGGCAAGTGGGATTTGCAGATGTCTCCTCCCCAAGCACCAGGCCAGCCCATGTTTCCTCCGCTTGGCCAGACATCCAGCCCAGCCTGCCCAAGGACTTAAGTCCTCTAAAGAGCACAGGGGCATGCTTTTCCCCTGAAATCACGCTGCCTTCCTCCCCGCTAGCTCTAACCGGTGGGAAAGTCTATCGTCTCAACCCTGGCCGTCAGCATCACGGCCCGTAGGAAATAAAGCTTTTGATGAGTTCAAGCCTGGCAGATTTGAGAGATGCCATCGTGGCTCAGCCTCCCTCCCACCCCTCCGAGCTCAGCTTGCCTTTCTTTCCTAGCAGTGCCCTGCGGAGAGTGTTTACTCCTGCCTCCCCGCTCCCCCCGCCCCCGTGCCTCTTTGTTTTCCTTTCACTGCTCAGCGGCTGCAGGGGTTTGATCACCTGCGGCCTATTAATTACCATGTGCAGCTCTCCTCTGTCTCTGCGAAAAGCAAAGAAAGAAAGATCCCCTTTTAGCTCCTCCCCGGGGACCCGTTTTGTCTACAGGCCTCCAATATCCTTGGAGAGCAGCTCTGCCCTATCCTCTTGTGTGTCCCGCTCGTACAAAGCCCTCTTTGTGCTGGTGCTGGGCTCCAGCCAGCCCAGGCTGCAAGCACATGCTTATCTTTAAGCAGAAGCAGCGTTACCGGCTTCAGCAAGACCGCTCGCGTACTGAGACAAGGAGTGCACCGTGCCAAGCATCTGAGCTCCTCCTGCAGCCCTCAAGAAACGCCCTGCCCCAGCCCACGCTGCAATGAGTCTCCCCTTTTCCGTGCCTTCCCTCGGCGCAGCTCGTGAACGTGAAGCCTCCAGGTGAAGCGATGCAGAAGGGACGGTGCTCCTGCTGCCGGGGTTGTCTGCCATCATGTGCTGGCACCAACCGGAGGAACATCAGGCTGCTTGGACAGGTTTTGAGGGGTTCTTGCCAGCACAGGATTCTTCAGGGCTCACCCCAGTCTCCCAGGGTGATTGCTAAGGGGGCAGGGAGAAAGTCAGGGGTCTCTGGCAACAGCACAGTGCTAACACTCTTCCTGGGATGCAGAGATTCGATTCATCATGTCCAGGTACCTGGAGGGTTTTCATACATTGCAGAGGAGGTTGTTTCCCTGGGGGAAGCTGTCTGAGCGGAGAAGGAGATCGGTGGACTCAAGGGCTGCCCTTCAAAGAGGCAAAAGAGTTTTCGTATCTGGAGCGGGCTGAGTGAGAAGGATTTCAGAGAAGAGGTTTAGCGGATTCCTTCTGGCCTGTATTTGCTTGGAAACGTGGCAAATTCCCCTGTTCCTACCGGTCTGTCCTCGGTGGGCTGCACTTGCAGATCTTTAGCCTTGTGTGCGGGTCACAGGCTCCGCACTTGTTTTAGCAGGGTGGCTCGCAAGCAGCAAGATGAGCACAGGCTCTTCCTGCTCCCCTCTGTGGGTCCCAGAGGGGAAAACGCGCTGCTTTGCTGTCGCAGGAGTGCCCTTAACCTCAAAGGACGCCGCACCTGTGTGTTATTGTAGGGTCTTTTCTAAGGGGAGCGCCCTGATTTGTAATTGCTAGGTTACTGTTGAGAAGATTTCTGCAGCCACAGCCAGATCTTTTTCCACTGGGCTATTTGCCGGTGGAGAACATGACCTTCCAGGTGGCAGTCCAGGTTATTTACCCACCTCCAGAGCAAGCTTTGAGTCCCGATAGCATAAGCCCTTGCCTGGCTCCTTACAGAGAGGTTCCCCAGGAGTTTTGCTGGCTTGTTTTCGCAGGCTCACATGCACACCAGCGCTTGCTCGCCCATGCCAGCTTGCTGCTTGCTCCCAGCGAGTGTCTGTGCACATCACCGGTGGGTTTTGTAGTGCTGGTGGTGTAGGAAAAGGAGCAAAGGTGTCTCTTCCAGGTGAGTCTTTTGCAGGAGGGGGAAACACGCATTTTCTTTCCCAGGATAGCACTGCCTGGAGGGGAAGAGAAGAGCCAAGCTGCTCCCTCAGAAATGCAGCAGAAGAGCAAAAAAGTGAAGGCTTGAGGGATGCGCCAGCAGCAGACAAAGGCGCACCGAGGAGGGGAGGGAGCAAAGAGCTGGCTCCGAGGCTGCCGGCCGGGTTGCCATGGATTTTGTGCTCATCGTCCCCTTCCTCGCCTGGAAGCAGAGGGGAAAGGGAGGGTTTTGGGCATGGAGGAGCTGCCCTCATACCGGAGCTGTCTCCTGTGACCATCTGTCCAGTGGCTGTGCCAGACTGAAGGGCCAAAATTTGCTGGTATGGGTCATTTTGGGAAATTAGGAGGCAATGTCCCTGTGCCAGGGACTCCTGCTCCAGGGTATGCTGCTGTGCTCCCGGCTGCAGCTCAGACCTGGCCACGCTCTCCTGCAGGGCTGCCCGTGTGCTCCGGATTGTGCCCCGTTTATGGTGCGGGCGATGGGAAGGGGGGATTTGCAGGAGTAAACAGCGGAGATGGGATTTTCGGGTGCCCGTGTGAGCTGCAGGACATCTCCAGACCCCAGACAAGCCTCCAGAGCCCTGCTGTTCCCCTGCAATGCAGACATTAACACTCCTCGCTACGTGAAAACATCCATCCTCAGATTTCCTCTGTCTCCAAGTCTCAGGGTGTATGTTCATAAGCACATTTCTCACCTTGCAATGATCAGGATGCCATGGTCTACCCGGACCAGGGAGGATGGGGTCACGTCTGTGCAAAACCTCCCTTCCCCTGAGCGATTGCTTTTTATTAAGCCCTGGGCTTGAGAGTATCAGGAAAGCCATCCCAGTAAAGCGAAATGCGATGGTGGCCCCCCTGTGAGCACGGCTACCTTTGCCAAGCCAGGAGAGGATGCTCTCAGGGAGGACTCAGAGCTGGCATCAAGCATTCAGAAAGGCAACCACAGGTCAAAGAGCCCGGGGTTTTGAGGGCTCTGTGCACTGTCATAAAGGGATTATAATTTATTAACATGGCTGCTAAAACCCATTAATTGGTCTCAGACACGTAAAGAGATCTCTGGCTGGGGATCAGCTTCCAGGACCATGATGTTTCTGCTGGGCATGAGTGTGTGTGTACACCACAACGCGAACCACGGTGCACGCGTCTGCGCGTGCCACAGGGTGTGGATGGGTGAGTGCGTGCTGCTGTGCACGTGCGTGTCGGCACGCGGCTGCCTACCGCAGGCGTGTGCGTGCCCATAGCCTGCGCCGAACACGCTCACGTGTGTAACACTGACTTTGTGCGTGTGTGTGTATACACGTAATACGTTCAAAACATAATAAAGTGATGATAAACAGCGTGTGTGTGCGTGCCACAATGCTTGTGCCCGTGTGTATCGCGCTGTGTGTGTGTGCTGAACACAGCTGTGTCTGTGTGAAAACCGTTTACATGGGATCAATGTAGACCACAAAGCACAGAATCATACAACAATTTGGGTTAAAAAGGGACCTTTAAAGCTCATTTAGTCCAACCGCCCTGCGGTGAGCAGGGACATCTTGAGCGCCATCAGGCTGCTCAGAGCCCAGTCCAGCCTGAGCTGGAATGTTCCCAGGGATGGGGCTTCTACCACCAGGTAAACGTGCACGTGCACATTTACACGTGCACCTGTACCACTGTACGTGCATTTGGGTACGTGTGCACACCAGTGTGCAAACGTGTGAGTGTGCCTGGCCGTGCACCTGAGGGAGCACAACGTGTCGGGGTGTGTAGGGCTGACCCTGCACGTGGCTCACCGCAACACTCACTTTCATCTTGATTTTCAGGCTGTTTCCTTGAAGAGCGCCGAGGGGCCGCGCTGGGCTCTGGAGCTGAACATGCCGATGTTCCAGGGTGGGGTGGCAAACCAGCCCCGGGGACATGTCACCCTGTGGGCTGTTACATGGGCCAAGCACGTCTGTGACCTCCAGCCACTCTCCCTCTGTGGTGCTCCTGTGACCACAGCAGATGCACAAGGACAGGGGACAACCCTGCTGCTCCCGGCAGCCCTTGCCAGCGCAGGCAGGTTGGAGGGTAGAGGAGAGCTGTCCTGGCTGTCCTTGGGGACTGGAGGTGAATTGCATCTCTTTGCTACCGAAGTAGCACCTCCTCGAACAGGAGCCACTGACAGAGGACGGATCTTTGTGGCACATTTCATTCCCAAGTCGTCTCCTCCTCCTCTGCACCCGTTTCCCAAGCCTGCTTCTTGCACAGCTCCAGCTCCTCTCCCCTCCCCAGCATCCCCCCTGACACCCTTTTTTCTCTGAAATGCCCCCAGCTGCAGGACTGAGATAAGGGCTTGAAAAGGATGCAGATGTTCTTCATTCAGTCTTGCCTTCCAGCTGGCTGCCAGAAACTCCTACTCCAGCCCCTCTGACAGACGGAGGATAGTGCCTGTGCTGCAGAAAGCCCCTGCTTGAGTGAGGGGCTGCTCACTGGCTCAAGTTTTGGTTTCTCCTTCCTCCGCATCCCAACCAGTCAAATATTTGCCTTTGCTTGCAGCATTTCTTTGTAGAAACAAAGCGGGGGTGGGGACAGGGAATGGTCATAGTTCACCCAGCCCATCTGTCCCCTGTATCAGTGTAGATCTCATTAAAACAGAGGACATAATTAAAAAGAAATAAATAAAAACTGTGCTGGTCCTGCTTTACTGTTTATTCATGTTCCTAGATATTTCTCTGCTCAGTTGCTAGTGCCAGTCCTACCCTCGCTGTATCCACAGGGATCCCTTCTCTTGACTGCTGTGCGGTTTGGAGCACGATGTACAAGCAAACTTCGAGTTTGCAGCAGGCAGGAGCTGGTCTTTGCACTGCTCCTCAAGGACAATGAGGGAGGGAGCCCCAGCTGCCCCTTTGGTGGTATGACCCTTTCTGGATGGAGCTTTTTCACTGCATCCATCTGCCTCAGGAGCTCTGCCAGTCTGGGGCTGCACCCGCTCTTCTGGGCACCATAAATTTTTTTTTTTTTTTTCCTCCCTGGGTTTTTCATAGTGACTCTCAAGATACTCATCCAGCTCCACTGCTGCAAAAGGCAGAATTGGTCAGCATGCAGGCTGGGCTTAAAACCTGCAAACTTGAGCTTAGAGGACCTCTGAACTTTTCAAAAACAGAGCAAAAGCTCCCAACGCAGTCACTTCTTGTTGGCAGCTGCTTTATACTCGGAGGCTGTGGTGTTTAGGTACCAAAGCCCATAAACCAGAGGTGTAGTGGGTTTGGATTTGCAAGTTCCCCTACACAAAGCCATGGTTCTCCACCCAGGTACCAAAGGATGGGTGTCATCACCCCCAGAGCTTTTACAGGCCCATCAGTCCGGGCAATGGCAGTGGCTATCCTTATCACAGCAAGGGCCAGAATTTCAGTGGGAAAGGATGAAGGTACCCTGCCCTCCTCAGGATCGTGTTTTGAGGATGCATCTTCATGCTGGGCCCCACTTTTAAGCCTCTGCCATCCGTGTAATATTTTCCTGAGACTATTGCTATGGGTAGACCAACCCTCCATGAATTTCTCTTATCCCCTCCTCGAATGTCCGTGCTCCCTGGGCTCTGCAGGGGATGATGCAGTAGCCCAGGAGTCAGGAGGTTTTTGAAGGCTCCCAAAGTCTTACACTCAAGTCCAAGCTGGGAGATGTCTCCGTTGCACGTGCTTGGGTCAGTGCACAGCCACCACAGCCAGGAGCAGTCATTTCCTCACTGCACCATATTTCAGCCCTGGGATGTGGTTCATCACATTCTCAGGCCTTTCCAAAAGATGCCTGAGCTGGGGGGGATGAGATGTGGGAAGGACCAGAGCTGCTCTGGCTGTTGAAATTGCAACATCATTTCCAAAGCAAGCAGGTTCCAGCTCAAGCCAAAAACAACCCCAGGCAAACCCCCTCTTCCTCCAGCATCCTTTTACCCCAGCAAGGCGACCTCGACCAGGCATTTTGCTCTGGTATGCAAAGGAAGGCAGGAAGGGGGTGGCAACTCAAGACAAAACTGGGTTAATTTGGCGTGGAAGAGTTTTTTGTCTCCCCGTTGCTCGCTTGTCAAGGGAAGAGTGTGCTCCTTCCCTTTCCCCTCTTTATTCGTATTCCGAGCTCATTTGCTGCAGTGGGAGCTGTGTGGCCGCCAGCGGGGCTCGGAAGCACATCTGCATCGTGATGTAGTCAGAAACTCGGGTCTCCAAATCAATTACTGACCTTCTGCTGCTCCAGAATTTGCTCAGGATGGATTTGCATGTTGGGTGTGGGGAGAAAGGGAAGCTCAGTCTTGTTTTCTGCCTCTCTGCTGCTCCGGCTTTCTCAGAGGTAGAGCTGTGATTTTTTTTGGTGGATCTGATTAATTACGCCTCATAAAATTTCACTGTTTGTTCTGATCTTCCTTCTCTTGGTATCAGCTCTGATTTTTGATGCACAAGCTGGTTTTGAAGTGTTGTTTTTTCTTACAACAGTGATGAATGATTCCAATTGTGTATCCTTCTGTTTGCTATCCACCCCCTCTTCCCTCCAAACATCTTTGGAACCTCCTGATCCCTGCCGGATTTGACAGAGCAGTGAACCCCAGAGATGTCACATTCCCACAAATATTTCTCAAGTGCTTTTATATCAGTGTATTTATCCAGCAGAGGACATGCTTGAGACTAACTACATCCATACCAGTGAAATAACCAGTGCCTCGACTTGTCTTCTGTCCCCAGGCACCCCTGGCCATATCAAGTGGCCATGAAGGAGGTGGATATGATAACTGCAGACCCACCTTTTCCCAAGTCCTGGGGAGCAAGTGACAAAACCATCAGGAATCAGCTTAAAGCAGGTAACACAAACTAGCTCTTGGCACAGTGGGCATCAGAAAATACAAGGCTGCTGAGAAAAGAATGCGCAATAGTTGTGGGCAGCAGCAGCAGCATAAATGGATGTTAAAGACTAGGCTGGGATGTCCTCCACGGTGTCCCTAACCCCAGGGGTGAGGATGCTGAGGAAGCACTCAAGGACTGGCCCACAGAGAGGTGCTGGGTTCACGTGCTGGCCTTAAAAACCATCTCTTTGCCCAGCGTGGGCTCAAGGGACCATGCTGTGACCCCTGGAGATATTTCCTATGATGTCCACTCCTGGCTGTACCATCCAGATCCTCACAGTTCCTCTCGGGACTGGTGCCCTTCTGCCCAAAGGGCTGTGCAAATGCACCCCGGGGGAGCCCACGGTCTGCCTGGGAAGCAGGATGGCAAATGGGGGGAAGGCAGAGACCTGCGTGTCAGTGCACAGAAGTCCTGCAAGCCTAGAGACCTTGGAAAAGAGAGGAAACTGCAGTCTCGGGGGAGAGATGATTTTCCCCCGGGAGCAGCTCTCCATCTCTGTCTGCATCACGTGCAGAGCAGAGCTGGGAGCACCCGAGAGCTGAATGTTGGTGTTTGCTGAGCCGTGAACGCAGAGAGGCTGGTGTCATTTGTCTCAGTAAACTGGTTATTAATTCTTGCAGCCAGGAGGGGATGCATTCGCATTTCCTTGGCAGTATCATGTGCTGGCAAGAAAAGAAAAGGCAGAAATGTCAGCTCTTCCCACATTTAGAGATCACACGGACACCCAGACAGAGCCAGGCTCTTCTCAACCATCCACAGAGACACTGAGAAAGCGCTCGCTGCCAACACTCAGATCTACCTAAATTAGGGGGAGTGCATTTTAGCCTTTTCAGGGGCAACAAAAAATGCCAACAACCAGCAAGGAAACCCAAGCCTGTGTTCATTTAGAAATCCCTATACATATAAACATGCCCACGCACACAGTGTCAAATAAATAAGTAAATACAGGAAGGTTACTTTAGTTCTCCCAGGGTTTTACCCTCAGCTCGCTGCTGGAGATCAGAGCATCTCCTGAATAGTGTCAGTACTTGGCTCAAACTCCTGGCAGGCATCAAAGGGGCTCGGGAGTTGCTCCCTTCCTTAGATAAAAGATTCAGCTTTGGAGGAGGGCTTTAGAATTTTATTATTTCAGTTCCTGTTAAATCCTCTTCTCCTTTTCCCGGTTGCTTGGGGTTTACAGGAGAGGGAGGGTGGTGAGAAATGTCCCTGTCAGGTGAATGCCGGTGGGGGGAGTTGTAGGCTGGATTTGGAAGAGAAGGGCAAATACTACAGGGACTAAAGCACAAAAGGATCCCTGAAGCTTCATGCTAGTCCCATCCCCATCCCTCTGTGCTGGGGAATCCTGTGTCTTGCTGGTGTTGCTGCACTCAGAGCTCCACTACTAACTGGGAGAGACGAAAAGCTCCACTGAGGCCGTTCAGATCTCCCCCTGCATTCAGACAGTCCCCTTGCAACTGTTCCTCCAGGGAATTTGGAGGTACCAGGACACGCCTGGGGTCATCTGAGCCAGCTCAAGCAAACTGCTGAGCCCCAAGGAGACAAGTAAGAAGCAGAGTTGGCCAGTGCTAAAAGTAAACTGGGGAGGAGGAAGCTTCCTGGCTTTGCACATAATGTTTTCAAGGATCACAATTTCCACCAGCACCTTGGAAGAAGGGTGCAGGACATCCATTCCCAGGAAAAGAGATGAAGAAAGGCAGAGGATTCAATAAAATGGTTTCTGCATTCCCAGAAACCTTTGAAAAATGGTGTTTGGTTACGAAAAAGCCAAAGAAGCTCCATGCAATGGATGAACCTTTACAGTGTTCAGGTTTGTGTCCCACAGCTCCTAGGCTTCTTTCCCGCGCCCGCACAAGGCTCCCAGATAATCCCATAACCCTCATTTCTCCTTCCTAAGTTCCCTTGATTTCCCAGGTGCAATCCTTCCACTCCCTTCTCTCCTCCATCCCCCCGTCTCCTACCCAACCTTGGCTCTCTGGCTGTGGATACACCATGTCTTGGTCTGGATGGGAGCTATGCAGGTTCTGAGCAAGAGGGCAGAGGCACTGCCTGGCTGCTGTGTCTGTGTCCTAGTGGATATGAAACAGTCTGAGGCACTACCATCCCTGCCCATCCTTCAGTGCCAACAGTAACGCATCTCCTGTCCTCCGGCCAGCAACCAGTTTTACTGAAAACATGCAAAAAAAAGCAAATATCTTTGAGACCTGTACCCCTAGATCAGACTGTGATTTATCACATATTTCAAGGTGACTAACCTTGCAGAGAAGCAAGTGGCATAGGTCTGCATGGTCATGTAAGCCCCTTACTTTAGGAAACCCAACAAAACAGCGTTTCAGAGCCTAGAGTTGGCTGTTGACTGTAGTGTGGTTTCATCTCCTCCAAATGTTGCTATGTAAACACTAATCAGTCCAAATTATTCAAATCACAACTGTCAAGCATGGAAGTAGCATTAATGAGGGAAAAAATGGAACAGATTTTTAGAGCAGAAAGTGTCCTTTGGCTGGAGGTCGGTGGCTGCCGCCCAACACATGCACAACTCACACCCCTTCCTCGCCTATAGCCCTTGGAAATCTCTCTCGCTGGGAGAGAGCTCTGGGCCAGGTTGTCCAGCGCCAGGGCTCCTGGCTGGCTAAACGCTAGGGGATATTTCCATTTTCACGGAGAATAATATAAGCACCTTAGGGTCTGACTCCAACATAGAATGTCCCAGAGACTGAAAGGGCTCTGTCGTGTTCTGCTGCGAGGTTTCCAGCCAGTGCAGGACCACCTTGGGTGGCTACTGCAAAACCAGGATGGGTGTGAGTGTGAGGCTCTGCTTTATCATTCCAGTGCCCCTGTGCAGGCTCATGATTCATTTAACTCATTTCCAAATCCAGCTAAGATTCAAGGCACTATTAATACTTATGGTTCCCGTCACAGCCATGGTGGTTTCCACGTGACTCACGCCACGTCATGGAGCCTGACGCAGCTCAGGATCATCTCTGGGAGATGAATTGATTGCAGAAGTCCGTTGCAGGGCCAGATGAGCCCTCCATGTGGTTCGGACCAAGGAAGACACAAGCCTCCAAAGCCCAGGGCTGTGAAGGCCATGGCAAAGGTCATTCCCCCGCACAAATCTAGGTGTACCACGACTGCAGAGCTGCGTGCATCCAGCACCTCCCCCTGCCTGTCTCCACAGAGCTACGTTAGACGAGGGAGACTGTCAGACAAGGGGGAAAGGCTCTCATCCTGCCCCAAAGCTTTACACGGCACGGCCAGGCCCTCCTTGGCTTCCAAGCACCAAAGCATGGCACCTCACGCAGGCTTTGATTGCCCATAACCAGCACGTTGCTACCTGCTTAACACCCCATGCAAAGATTACAGCTAAGGCCAACAAACACCGCAGAGCCTAGACCAAAAAGGGAAGGCAGATGTTATGACAGGTTGTTGTTTTCATGTCTGGTGTTGCTGAGACCGGGAAGGGACACAGAATGGGTCCTTGAAGGTCTCTCCAGGCCTTTTGCAGGCCTGCTAAGGGGCTGACTGTGGTGTAAATAACACTCACAGCTCTGGGGCAATCATCTCGCATCGTGCCCACCCACCCAGGGTAAGATGCTGAGCTGAAACAGCTACAGTATGGACACCACTAGCAAAACCCCTCCCAAAGCAGAGGATGAAGTGCACACCTCGGCCAACCCCTGCCCCAGGCTGGCAGGCTGGTGCTGCTACGCCAGCCTGTGAAAGGGAACTGTACTGGCTTTGCTAGAGGGCAGTAGCTTCTGGAAAACGAGTAGAAACAAGTTCCCTGGTGGTGTCGCAGAGATGTTGTGGGATCCTTCATCCTTGGAGGTATTCCAGACTCAACTGGACATGGCCCTGAGTGACCTCATTTAATTAGACCTGCACTGAGCAGGACGTAGGATGAGGGGAGAAGTCCAGAAATCCCTTCCAACCTGAATTATTCCGCGATTTTAAATTGCTGCTGTGGGCTGTACTAATAAACTAACTACTACCAGCCACCAGTTCAGGAATAAGTTTCACCCCTGGGGGCTACATCTGGTGGTTTTGGGTTTTTTTTAAATGAACTTTTCCAGATAGTTTTTGAACAAGGGTAATACCAATACCTGAAATAGACGTGAACCACCCCTCCAGCCTTGCAGGAGGCTCTTCAAAGGTGGGAATGGGGATCTCTTGGGGGCTGTTCAGATTCAGCATATTGGAGCAATTTTCAAAAAGCAAAGCAGGTGTTACACATGGAAAGGGTGAGTCACACTCTGAGGAGGGGCAAGTCAACATCGTCCCATGCAAAGTTGCTGGTCTATGGAGAAAGGCGGCCAGAAATCACCTGTATCCAGTATGACATCCAACTGCAGCGTATACTAAAGAAGGAAACCATCAAGTCAGCCCTTGAAGCTAGTGTTTAAACTATGTGGGAAATATCCCAGACATTAAACACTTGGAGCTGTTAGAATAAGGTCAGAGTAAGAGAAATGACACTTGGGAAAGGAAGGAATGAACCCATCAATCTTCAGCCGCAGGAAGAGCAATTTTAAGAACTTCAGGGGGAAGAATTTCAAATTTGGCTGAAGCTCAATGAGACACTGCACCTAAGGTGTCTGGGCTTCCCTCTTTGCTCTGCTGGCAGTCCTGTTTTCCACCTGTCTGACCCAGAAACATGGAAAATCTGGGTGTTTTGTTTTGTGGCCCTGCTCCTTTCTCCACTGAGGTATGAAAGGATCTGTTGTCCCCACCTTTGCTTCAAAGGCAGCAGCATTTTCAAGGGACAAAAACCAATGCCTATGCCCAGAAGATGGAGGAGGTGTCTGTATTTCTCAGAGACTGACTGTTACCCTATTTTCCACCCAGGCCCAATTTAATTTGGAAAGTGCTTAAAAAGGGATTCAGTTACCAGTACTGTGGAGCTCCCTGCTGCAAGAGGTTGTTGCTGCTAAAGCAGACATGAAGTTGACGGGAGACCAGGTTATTTTGTGACAGTGAAATTCAGCATTGGTAAATGAGCAGACAGAAACCACAGACCAATTCAGGAATATCCGGAGGCACAGCTGAATTTGAAAGAGTACCTTGGGGAAGGATATTTTAGGTCTGCTTATTCTTGTGGTATTCTCTAGGCATCAGCTTCTGGACACTGTAGCAGAGATGTTGGGAAGATGCACCCAACCCATGAGGGCTGAAGTTTGAAAAAACAGTTTTGCGTGTCTGACCCACCTGGTTTTACGTGCCCAAACCCTAAAAAGATGTTTGCCTCTTTGGTCTCTGAACTCATGCAATTCAGACTCCCGTTCTTTGCGCCCTGTCTGGTCTGTTCTTATTAACAGGACTTAGGGTTTGGCTTTAGAGGGGTAATTTCTCCCAAATAAGAAGTCTGAATTACTCTCAGCCATGCTTGGCTGCAGCTTTCTCCCGAGAAGAGATGGGAGTGGTGGGGTCAGTGCGCGCAACTCCAGAGACTCCCAGGTCAGCTCCTGGTTGCGTGCCACAAAGGAAACCAGCCCCATCCACGCCTCCACACACCTGATTTCCATATGTCTATATTCTGCTCTAAGTAGGTGTTTGCACTGGAGCTAAACTGAGGTTGGGATTATATTTACACACCCAAAATGTCCTCTACAGATGGCTAAATCCCTGTGACAAATAAGGATGCTCTCTGCACCCAGCTAGGTGCAGACTGCCTCTCCTCCAGTCAGACCTTGCAGCAAAGTCAGTGATGTGGGTCAGGGCTGCTGCTCAGCCACCCTGGGCATCCCTTTCAGATGCAGACACCCAGAAATCCTTGCATCGAGTGTTTTCTATGAGCTTTCAGGAGTCTTTGGAAGCATGAAGGGATGCAGGAGGGGGGTTTAAGTGAAAATCAAGCCATCTGTGCCCAGTTCCTGCATCCTACTTACTACACAGCAAGTTGGTTTTCAAAACATCATTGATGCTGTGAATCAGAGCAATGGCAAAGTTACCTGCCCTCCAGCTCACTTTGCCTGAAGATAGTTTCAGGGTGACAGAATTAGCACTGCTTATCAATTATGCAGGCAAGATTGAGAGGGAGGAGGAAAAAAATACCTGTAGGGTTTGCAGCACGAGCCACTCGGGCATTTCACAAGGAGATGGAGAGCAGCGGGGTGGGCTGAACCCCAACATCACACAGGCAACAGGCAGCCTCAGGGCCAGCCCTGGCTTGGGGCTCATCCTTTGGTAGATTAGTTGACAGCACATTCCACTCCTCTCCGAGAAGGAGTTACCTCTAATTTAGCCATCCCCTGCTTTGCTGGGCATCCACTCAGCTTTTTGTAGGATGCTGCTGAAGCTGAGGGATGCATGCAGCAGCCTAAAGACTACACACGTTCCAGCAGCTGTCCTGAACCCTGGGTGAGGGCCAAGGGGCACTTCACACCACCCAAAGCCAAGGGATCTCTGGACTGGACTCGAGGACCTGCAGTCCTCAAGGATGTGTTTGAAAGACCCATCTCAGTAGCTATGGGATGGTGTTAAGGTCAGAAGAGGGCAGCCCTTCCAATGAGACTTATTTTGGGAGGGTTTGGCCCATTGATCCCAGTCTGATGTAAGTCTGGCATGAATCAAATACTTACCTGCTCAGGGACACACTTTCCCCACCGTGACACCACACACAGTGAAGGAGATCCCAAGAAGCCTCAGACTTTGACCAAGTCAAATGGTAAAGAAAGCAAAGAGCAAAGAGCAAGGATTGCAGTTGTCTGTTATGAGAAGTTGTGTTCTAGATCAGGTCCTGATGTAGTTGAAGATGTCCCTGCTCACTGCAGGGGGGTTGGACTAGATGACCTCTAAAGGTCCCTTCTGACCGAAACCATTCCACGACTCTGTGTTTCTATGATTCTATGAGGTCCTGGCTGGGCGAGCGTGCAGAGCCCTGGCAGAAGGACCTCCATCTTTCAGAGATCATACAGACAAACAGTGGGGAAGAAGTCACCGTTCCCAGTCTCTCCACCATCCTACCACCAACCCTTTTCCTTCCACGTCTGAGGAAGAAATCTTAGTTTAGTAAGCAGTGGGCCAAATATGTAAGCAAATATGACAGCCCAGTGGAGAAGGCCATGGTCCAGCAAGTGGGTCCATCTCCTGGCCTGCAGGGACCTTGTTTGCTGGCACAAAGGCAGCTAATGAAACCAGCTTCAGTCTGCATCCGCTTGCACAAAGTCTTATATGAGATTTATATGGGACTTCACCTCATATTAACCCCATGTTCTTTCAAGGAAATGTGGCAGGGACCCAGAGTCCCTCAGAGGGCCGGACACAGTCCATTACTGTGTAATTGCATAAGCAATTACAGCAGAAAAGTGAAAACAAACCTAAATAGAAGGGCCATCCCCCAGCCTCAAGCTACTAGATCGTATCCATACCCTTGCATGGTGCGTACAAGATGCAAAGGAAAGTTTGATGGCTGCAGGAAGTGTAATTAGCTTGCAGTGACGAGTGGGAGACTGGGAACAATATTAGTACAGCATATATCATCTTTTAAACAAGTCCTGTTTACTTATAACAGGCTCCCATGGCCTGTGCCCTGAACTTAAACCTCCTCTTTGCTTTCTTATCCACTCATCTCTGGGTTTTTGCATTGCTGGGAAGGTCAGTCTGTTGGTTAGCGAGCTCACTTGGCCCTTAGGAAATGCAGATGAATAGATCTACAAACAACATCAAGGACAAAAGCAGAATTCTTCATCTCCATCCAAGTCTACTTGGAAAATCCTCCTTTCTTCAGCCCTTTTTTTTTATAGTCCACCACCCCCACATGCACAATGTACAGGGGTTGTTTGGGTCAGCGGGACTCATGTTGGCCAAACCTGTACCCAGAGCCAAACTGGTGAGCGGGTTCAGAGTAGGAGTACAGCTCTGAGCCTGCCTGCAGCTTTATACTGCCTCCAGTACTGCCCTTCCATGCAGCTGAAACTAAGTCAACACTTTAATTACGCCAAGTTTCTCAAAAAAAGGGACAATTTGCTAGAGTATGTGCTTAAATATATGTTTAAGGTACCTCTTGAAGCCAGCACTTAAAGCAAGGCAGGCTGCATGGTGGGGACAGAGAGAGACCTCCCAGCGCCAAGAGGGATTTCTGAGAGAATGGGACTGGGGCAGGGTGGGTCCTCGGTGGTGCTGGGTGGAAGGTGACGTGCCCCTTGCTCAGCCTGTCCCATGAAAGGGATTCAAGGGACAGCCATGGGTATGAAAATGCTCTATAAATAGATTCAGTTTCCTGCTGGAGCCTGGTTGTTGTTGTCTTAAGCGCCTGAGCCAGGTCTTGGTGCTGAAGTCCCCATGAAGCCAAGGGGAGCGATGGATGTGCTGATGCAGACAAGAGCGGTCCTTGCCACGCCAGTGCCTAAGCTGACTTCAACACCAGCTTTTCGCTAAGGCAGAGCCCCTGACACCATGCTGTGGCCCAGAAAGTGGATGCCCAAGACTTTCTGGGGCTGAAGGCAACTCCTTGTTGATGAGCCAGTTCCTTGCTATGCCTTTCTTTGACCTGCTGTATCTCCCTGGGAGGTGAGTCCTGTTGAAATGATAAGTTCCTTGAAGCAGGATTAGAGATGGAGACAGGGTTTCTCACCAGAGGGATCATTCAAGAAGGGAAATACCTTAATGTCCATTCATTTTTAAAAGCAGCTCAGAGAAATACTTGCCAGGATGAGTTTAGGTGGTGTGATCACACCTTGGAGCAAAGGCACAGGAACGGGATCTCTCCTGCCAAATCTTTGATCCTGTGATCATCCCCGGACTCAAAACAGCATTGGTAGCAATGGCACAAACCTTTTACTGTGAGCCCTTCCTGCTGCTGGCCTTAGCCTTAATCTCTGCCCCATGCATGAGGTTTTTGCAGGAAGGTTTGTGCCATGCTCAGCTGCGGTGATCACAGGCTCCAGGGCTGGAAGGGGACATTAGTGTCCCTGGACTCAATCTCACAGTTCGTCTTGCAACCAAAAATATCCTGCCCTCACCTACCTGCTGGTTCTTCCCACTGACACTGTGGAGTGAGATTTCCATCAACTGCAAAAGGGGGACCTCAGGCTGGAAAGGACCTTTAGCCTCCAGCAGTCCCCGGCCAAGCTGCTGCAGCAATCCCTTCCCATAAACCCAGCCATGAGCCGCCCGTGTGAAATGGATTATTTAGCAGCGCCCTTACTTCTGGTTTGCATCCCACAGTGGGGGTCCCCTTGCCCTAAGTGCAGAGACTTGCGTCTCCTGCCCACCCAGCTGATGGCACCGGGCACTGGGTCAGCAGCGCTGACACAATGGGCTCCCTCCACAGCTCAAAAGGGAGAAGCAAAGCAGGGGAGATCAGCAGGGCTGTCCTGCCTCCTGCTCTGCCTCTCTTTATAAGCAAAACATCTCCAGCATAACTACAGAGGCCCTGAATTAGGGCTGGGGGAACTGAGAGAGTTTGCAGGTGCCACTCTTTGCTGCAACTCAAACTGCCTGTTTTTCTGAAAGCCATACATAGAGCTAAACTTGAGGGCTAGTGCCTCTGACATCAAAAACCACAGTGAACATGTGCTCCTGTTTTGATTGGGACTTACAGTTTTGAGGAATGAGCATTTAATGCACCCAGGCCTCCTGGAAATCACAGGAGCCATTTTTAGACTATGAATAGCTCTTAAAGTGGAGCCCAATCTGATAATGACCTGCTCTTTGCTGGCAGGAGAACCCTTTTGCCAGCTACCTGTGCCACTAACCCATCATTTTCTATATCCACACACATACAAACACAGCCCCTTGTCCGCTTGAGATGAAGTCTGCCTTTCTCTTAGCAGCCAGGGCTCAGTGTTTTCCTCCCTCTGACCTGTAGACCCTCCAGCACTGTGGCTGAGGAGGACCCAAAGGGTGACACGAAGAAGACCCTTTGCCTTCTCTTGGCTCCTGACACAGCCTGCACCCCACACAAGCTGGGTTGAAGACCCCTTGGACAGTCTGGGCTCTCTCAAGACCCCTTTCCCTGATGGACTGTAATGAGGGTGGCCACACTGTTAAACCACCCCGTGCGTTCAAAGCCATCCTGGACCTCCCTTGATGTTGCCCAAGGCCCCTGGCCATTCCTTATTCCCCTCCTCGCTCCCCAATCTGCTCAAGTCAAAGCAAAACCACAGAAGGAGAAAGAAAACGTGTTTCCAGCTCCAGCCCATGGGGAAAAGGTCTGGGGAGCTAATTATAGACTAATGCATCAGAGCCATCAATAATTCAGGAAGCTCTGAAACTGAGCTGGAGATGAGATGCAGGACAGTGCTTGCTCAGACATCGAAGCACCCAATGGCGCTCTGCCCCCACGGTTAGGATGGCCAAGCCGTGGGCGAATATGTGGGGTGTTGGACTATCACCCATGCATTTCAAGGGGGAGACACCACATTCAGACTCCCCAACCTTTCTCTTGCTTCACCCACAAATGAAGATGGTAGGATCCTGCTTCTCTCCAGGCTTCAAGCCAATGGGTTCCAGCTTGCTGCTAGGCTCTCCCTCCCAAGAAAGACACAAGTCTTGTTCATCACCTCTTCCCACACTCAGCTCTGTGCTTTTCTCTACCTTGAGTAAGGTTTTGGGCTTGCTGGACCAGGATTTTATTTGTAAGGTTGGGGTCCTGTCCAGCACTATGCATTTTCTGGCTCCGTAGAAATGCTCCACTCTTACCATCTCTGAGATGTTGGGATGGGGCTGTCACATCTTTCTGAGCAGCCCTTAAATTCAGAGAGAGTGGGAAGAAGGAAAACTGAAAGGTAAAAGCCTGAAGCTGAAGTTAACACAAAGCACAGGAGGCGTCTCTTGCTAAATTGGGAATTCAACCCACCCTTGGATGCATTTCTCATCAATTGACCTTCCTGAAGGACACGTGCTCACCCTGTCTTAGCTTCAGTGAAACACAGGCATTGCATTTGCTAAGGTAGACCAATCCAACCAATTTTGATGTCAGCACACCCTGAAAACACAGCCCAAGTGTCTCCTGCCCATCTCACGCAGACTTCACACGTGCATACCTGGATGAGGTCTCAAGTATACCTTGGTGTGCACGCCTACATGTGGCCCCACGGTCACACGCGTGTACCAGCGCACGCGCAGCCCCATGGACACCCCACCACAGGTGCACACCAACATGTTCAAATAGGCAGAAGGTATTTATGGGCTGCTGAATGCAGGTTCCTAACACCACAGAAGAGGGGGCCAGGAGAAATCCCACCCAAAGCACATATCATTCACGGCACATAGCACTCAACGCAAGTAAAATTGAGGGCAATACTCCAACAGGGCTTAAAAACGCTGTCCCAGAGGGCACTGGTCCCATGTGCTGGCTACATCAGCATGTGTCTCCAAAAATTTAGAGCCCTGGAGGACCTGACTTGCTGGACTTGCTCTGAACATCTTTAAATGTGGCTGGGACCAGCTCTAAAGCAGGGGTGGTTGTGTAGTCTGGGATGCCCCTATAGCAGTAAGCAGCCCTTCCTGTCACCTCTTGCAGCTCTCAGCTGAGGCTCTGGCTCCCTCTCCTGACGCCTTTTACTGGTCCAAACACTCTCCCAAAAGCTGGTGGGCAAGGCACTGGGGTTGCTTATTGCCCATCAGGTCTGGGCCACAGGCATGAACAAAACCACCGAGTGGCTCTGGCATCCCTCAAAATCCAGGTTTGGTGGTGGTTCACCCACAGAAACCTTTGAAGGAATAACCAGGTGCAATATGCTTCATCAAAGCTTCTTCCAGAAAACCATATTAAGCATGCTGACCCAAATCAAAGCACCCCCAGCACCATGCCAAGCATGGCCATGTATATGGAATCACAGAGTCACAGAATGGTTTGGGTTGGAAGGGACCTTAAAGATCATCTAGTTCCAACCCCCCTGCCATGGGCAGGGACACCTCCCACCAGACCAGGTTGCTCCCAGCCCCATCCAGCCTGGCCTTGAGCACTGCCAGGGAGGGGGCAGCCACAGCCCCTCTGGGCAACCTGGGCCAGGGCCTCACCACCTTCACAGTGAAGAACTTCTTCCTAATATCTAATCTAAATCTCCCCTCTTATAGTTCAAAACTGTTACCCCTTGTCCCATCACTACCCTCCCTGACCAAGAGTCCCTCCCCACCTCCCCTGCAGCCCCCTTTCAGCCCTGCCAGGCCGCTCTAAGGTCTCCCCGGAGCCTTCTCTTCTCCAGGCTGAACACCCCCACCTCTCTCAGCCTGTCCTCACAGGGGAGGTGCTCTGGCCCCCTGAGTATCTTCGTGGCCTCCTCTGGACCCGCTCGAGCAGGTCCATGTATAGGACACACATCTTTCCTGCAGACCTACAGTGAGCTTCCCCTCGGTCAGTCTCTTTCGAATGCATCAGGGTTTGCACATGGGAGAGCTTCTCTTGCTTCTCTAAGCCCGGTTGGCCAGAGGTCTCTCCTGGGGCGGGTTTTACAGCCCCCTAACCCCATCAAAATCCACGGTGTGGCCCCTGTGGGCCAGGCCACCTGCAGCTCATCCTTGGGACCTCTGCATTGAGGAAAGCGAAACCAGTCGAGCAGCAGCAGGGACAAGCCGGAGAAGGGAGCATCCCTGAGCCAAACCTGGGGCACCAAGGAGGGAGGTACCCCCGAGGGAGGTTTAGGAGAGGGACAATGCTATCACAAGGATCAACATGTTTAAGCAGATATTAGTAGACCACAGGAGCAAGGAAAGCCTGGAAAGCGAGAAATTTAACTTGCAAGGCTGTGCTTGGCTCCTTCCTGATCAGGCTGGTCAGCAGCAGCACAGGGCTCAGCCCTCTCAGTCTCCTTCTCCTGGCTGTCCTCTGCCCCTGCTCCTGCTCCTCTGCCGGGCTCCCACCAGTAGATGGCAAGACAAGCCCACATTTTGTGGTGAGACCCGCCATCAGCCCCAGGGAGAGAGACATGGGCCAGGGAGGGGCTTCTCTGGTGCCTAATGTGGGGTTCAGCTCACCCTGAGGCATCTCTCTCGTGCTCCTTCCAGCTGCCCGTGCCCCAAAATTTCTACATATTTGCTATTTTTTTTGTCTCTCTAGCTCTCGGTGCAGCCTGGCTGACATCTATCATGGGATGCAATTACTGCTGGGGGAGCATTGACGGGCAGACGGACTAACGGCTGGGCATATAATGCTTCATTTCCTTAGGAAGTCGACTAAAAAAAATGCCTGTGGCGTTGGAGCGTGGGGAGGGGCAAGGGGGAACAGCCAGATTTTGAGTCCATTAGAAAATAACCAAAAAAGCAACTCTGGCCCCATGCAAACCCCCTCGCAGGTCACCTGGTTGCCTTCCCTCCCTAAATCTGACCTTCTCAGGAGAGATTTGGTTCACACGCCCCCAGTTCCCCTTTTTAATACCTTTGGGAGTGATTCCAGGGACCACCTTCCTCTGTCTTCATAAGCTTCCCATCCTGGCCTCCTGCTTATGGGACCATGTGGGTTTCCTAGGCATCATGCAGGGCTCAGGGCAGGAAATCTCCTCTCCCAGAGCTGGGGACCACTCTGTTAACCTCTCCCTGCTGCTGGCACGGGCTCGGCAGCAGCGTGGCACTCACCATCCCCTGATGGTGCCTGGAGTCTCCTTGGGGGTTGCAAGACCCACAGTGTGACCAGGGCTCCCCGAGTTATCTCCATGCACATGGACCTTATGAGACACCCAAGTTTAACCCCGTGGATGAGATACAGGGGAAAAAGAAAGTTGAAAGCAAAATGCACCATGTTGCAGAGTAACCGCACTGCTCAAGTTATAAAGTAGTGTTGGATCCACCCTGAAACACTGATCCATGGCTTGGCAGGGAAAAAACATGGTGAAAATAGTGATAACGGTTGCTTAAAAAGGTTCCTGGGAAGGGGAGAGCTGATGTCACCTAAACATGTGTATCCCAGTTGTGCTCAACCATCATTCTCCCTTAAAAAAAAAAAAAAAAAACTTACAAAATCTATTATTTGGGAAGTTTTGCATCATCAGTCCCTGCAATACATCATGCACAAGGCCTTCAAAATCCAGGGAGATGAGGGGAGAGGAGGTGACAATGCCAAGCAGCTTTTTTGGCCTGGGTTCAGCGTCTGAGGACGGAGAATCCTCCACCTCCCCACTTCTCCAAAATCGCTCCTTCAGCAACTTCTCTGGGGCCACAGAAGAAACCTGGGCCAGATGTACCTCTGACAACAACCTTGGCCATGGAAAAGCCCTTTCCAAAGACTTCTTCTCCAGCGGTGGTGTTGGCCCCACGGACCCCCCAAATTGGGGCAATCGCTGCACACCCAAGTGTCTCCCACGCCCAGAGGAGCAGCAGCGTTCACCACCTCCACTTCTGCCTCCTGGCCAAAGACAGGGCTAATTACTTAATGGCTTCCTGGGAGAGGACAAGTCAAGCCTTAAATTAAACTTTCCGCTTCAACAGGCGTCTCAGCAGGGATGGAGACCCCTGCCCTGGGCAGACGACAACTAAAGCTGCAACAGGCTCCACATGTCTCAGAAGAGATGGAGACGCCGCTTCTTGTGGCACGGCAGGTGGCTGTGATGGGAAGGGATTTGGAAACCAGCGCGCGAGCAGCTCACGCCTCGAGCTCGGCAAATATTTAATCACCATCCCCGGGAAAAAAGCCATCACGAAGAAACGTCGGCCAGAGCAATGAGCAGAAACTTCTTGGCAATAACTGCAAGGTGTTGGAAGAGCATCGGGGCTTTGGGTTCCCCCAGCGGAGCTGCTGGCAGCGTCGCCACCGATGTGAGCGGCACACCTCTCGCTACGTTTTTGTCACTGCATTCAAAAGGTTTAAATTGGGCCTTTCTTTCAAAAATGAAAGGCTGCCTGGTCCTGAATTGAGAGGGAATATTTTTAAGCAAGAAAATGATCCCTGAAAAATGTTTACTCATCAACCCCCTGCATTTTTGTAAATAAAAAAGGACTCTTTTTGGTTTTAGAATTAAATTAAAATTTTTGAAGTAAATATATAAAACCAGAAAATTGAAAAGAAAAAAGAAACAAGCCAACAACAACGTCATAAACATCTCCCCCCCTCCCCCGCCTCCTTTTTTTTGATGGTGGAAAGTGCTGGGAGTGGGAAGAAATTTGGCAAAAAAATCTTTCCAGCTAAAGCTCAGTCCAACTCTGTTGACTCCATTTTGCACTCCCCGCACCACCATTGCCCCAGCAGGTATCTGCAGTGGAGCTGGGACACTGCATGTAGTTGGTTTTTTTGGGAAAGACCCCTGTCAGAGAGCTCTGATCCCTCTGTCCCACCGGTCACCCCAAGTAGGAAGGTCTCAAATCCTCATGTCCTGTCTATATAGCATTTCTAGGGAAATCCAAAATGCCAGGGCAGGGGCCAACAGCCAAATTTCATGTCCTCCTCCCACCTCTTTGCCTTCCTCTCTGGGCTCCCCATTGCACACCTGTTTCAGCTGTAGCCAACTCCAGGTCTCCCCACTCTACACGGGACCTTCACACCTTCTCCACTTGGCCTCTTTAGGTGGCCCACTGAGTATTGAATGGTTCAGAGAGACACAGGAGAGATCGAAGATGACCCTGTAGGGACAAGCAAGAGGGAGACTTTGGTTCCTGTGTTTCTGCCAAAGGAGATGGCAGATGGATGCCCACCAGGTGATGTCTGAGCCCCAAAAGGGCCAGCCAAGGGCAATCCAATGGTGGTGGGTCACAGCCTCCAGCAAACAGCTTAGGAGCTGTGGCTTGGGGTCCCTCATCTTCCTTGGAATCCCAGCCCAATGATGCCTTTTTCTTCCTGTGCCCAGTGCAACTGCCCTTCCCCATCACAACCCCCTCCACCATGGTGGCTGTAGCTCTGCTGCCGTCTCTGGAGAGTCAAAACCCCTCCAAACTGCCCTGGACCCTTGCACAGACACACTGTCTGGATCAGGTCAGAGTATGTCCCCAGGGACCAAGGTACAACCATTCCCATGCAATGTGGATCTGGCTGGCCCCAATCTCCTGCCAGCTGAGGGCCCACAGGGGTCACTGATAGGCATAGAAGCCTGGGGACTGGTGGGAAACGTCACCCCCGCCCCTTTCCCAAAGGCTCGGTGTTATCTTGGGCAATTGTCCTGGCCACTATTGCCAGGCGGGGAGGCTGGATGTGGAATATCTGCTCCTGGCACTGATCCTGGGGCACACTGCCAACAGATCAAACACCCCCGGGCAGCCACGGGTCATCGGCAGGTCCATCATCTGCTCTGTCATCTACGGCACGTCTTGCATGAGACCCTGCCGCTCTTGCGCAATGGATGGGGCAGTTTTTCCACCTAGCAAGAAGATCACAAGGCTGAGGCTCAGCCAGATGAAGAAATAACGGTGTTGCTGTTTTCTTGGCAGCTCATCAACCAGCCAGCAGAGAAAGCAGCTGAGCAAACCTCTGGGTAGACCCTGTCCTTTCCTTGTTGTCATCGCGAGGCTTTGCAAGTCCTCTGCCGTTAACGGAGGAGGAGACATTCATGGTCGAGTGCTGAAAGAGGTGATGCCACACTGCAAATCAAGGGCAGAACCTTTAGCTGTTGGGCATGCGGAGCTGATGTCCACAGGGAAGCTGGGGCACGCAAAGCAGCGGAGTGACGGGGCCACGCTGAGTCCCTAGTGAGCCCTGGGGTCCTGCTGCTACTGGCAAGAGCTCAGATTTTCGCCAGAGTCCACTTTCTACCCACAAGCTGGATACTAATCACTCTGGTCCCCATCAGCACACTCGAGCAGTAGCAGCTCCCCCAGGGAGGCTGCTACGTGGTCTGGTGGGGAAACCAGAAGGTCACCTGTCCTGGGCTTGGATGAGCAGGATCTGCACCTCGCTGACTCCTTCCCCTCGCGCCCTCCGTGCTGGTAAAGATGGCTGTTACCTGATTGGGGTTTTTTTTGTTATGTATGTTAGGTTTCATATCACCTTCAAGCGGGGAAGAGATTGTAGGAGGAATTGGGGTAAGTTCCAGTTTCCAAAGCACGTTTGGCTTCAACAGGGCCAGCTGTGACACCTATTAGACCTTGGCACAACTTCAAACCTGCTTAACCCACACATGGCCACGGAAAAAACCAAGGAGATGTGGAAGGACGAGAGATGACATAAAAGAGGAGTAATATGAAGAAAGGGAAATTGCTCATTGATTGACTTTCCCTCCCTTTGCATCTCCCAAAGGCAAGCACGACAGGGAAGAGCGTGGAGGAACGTGTGTGTCTGGCCCTGAGGGGGCTGGACTCGGGCAGAAGGAGGAGGTGTCTATTTGCAAAAGGAACATTTTTTTTTTTTTCATTGTTAGACACATCAATCAGCTGCAAGGCACAAATCCACACCAAACCAAGTACCCCTAGGGCTGGAGCTCAGATAAACCATGGGACAGCATCCTTGGGTGGGGTTTCTGTGAAACTAAACACACTCTGTGACGAGCTTTCTATGAGACACTCTATAGAAAATGTCATTTTAGCAGTTTATCACAATTTAGGAAATGATGGCAAGCCATAGCTGAGCAATAACAGTCTAATTCCTGTATTTACCAAAGGAATGTATGAACACTGCTGTGGCCGTATGGTGAAAAACCACGAGTCCACTAAATTAGGGAAGATAATAAAAATATAAACAATGAATATAAATAAAATAGAAATAAAATATTGTCCTGGTTTGGGCTAAATCAGAACTAATTCTGTTTTAGTGCTTTAACTTTTCAGTCCAGTCTCCTCTAACGGCACTGTCTGAGCCAGCAGCACGTTTCCCCAGCCAGCGGCTGCTCCCAGCAGTGCCAACCCCTGAGGGTCACAGCCAGCCCCGAGGGATGGGCTGCAGAGAGGCCCTGGCTGGGACTGGTTCTTACAGCGACCAAGGTCACTGCTGAGTCTTGTGCCCGTGTTGGGCTGCGGGAGGGAAAAGGGTCCCCAGCCCGAAAAAGGCCGCCCCTGCAGGGAGGAGCGAACCGGCCAGGGGACCCAAACCTGACCCACCGAGTGTTCCACCCCACGGACGGCACGGTCAGTGCAAAGCTGAGGGGGCACCAGGGTCAAGCTCTCTCCTTCGATGGCGACACCTGAGGAGGGCTCTGTCTGTCCTTCTGTCGCCCATCCCGACCCGTGCGTCCCTGAATCCAGTGCCTGAGTCCAGCTCCTGCCTCCCGTCCCTGTCTGCTGCCCAGTCCAGCCTGGGACTGCCCCAGTGCCAGCCCTGCAGCCTGGTGGGGACGTATCGTCATCGGGGTGGGGGCAGTTGGGTTCAGGATTGGGTTTGTATCTATTTGTACGTATTGTAGAGATTTCATTATTTCCTTATTCTTATTATTATCTTTTCTTTTATTGTTATTGTTTCATTAAAGCTGTTTTAGTTTTCTTTTCCAAACTGTAAAGTCTCTCTCTCCTTTTCCCTCTTGGGAGGGGAGAGGGGTTAATAGAGAGCGTCTGTCATTTGTTAGTAGCCGGCCCAGCCTCAAACCGTAACAAATATTAAAACCTTGCACTTTTTAAAATTAATTACAGATTTTTGAGCTCCTACAGTTGATATTAATTTTCAGAGGTTTTTGTTTTTCCTTAGAATTATAAGGATTAGAAAGGTAGGGATTGTTTCCAAACCTCATATGAGAGTGCCTCAGAATCACAACACTCCAGGAGGCAGGTCTCTAAAAAAATGCACCAAATCTCACGAATCTTGGGCTGCAGAGGCAAAGAACCGGCAGCATCAGTTGAAGGGAAAGTGGATGGTCAGTGGACGAACTCTGGGCTTTGCTTTCCCTCCTCTGACATGTTGCTTTCGCAACAGCTCTGCTGATGACAGGTCTTTACCCTGACATCACAGAGAGGCTGGAGAGATTAAGGTCCTAATTGCACCACACGGGTGGGTAAGGAGAGATCATCCTTGCAGCAATGCTCTTTTCCTGCCAAAAAATGATTGGCTCGCTGGTGTCCTTGGAGCTGCACTCTGACATCCCCTGCCAAGAAACTCCTCTATTGAGGATTGGTCTAAAGGTCATCCCACCCATCCAGCAACATGCTGTGACCTCACTGTGGGAGGAAAACTCCCGGGGATGCGTTTATCCTACCAGAAGCACGGTCCCAGCCCTTTCCCTTGGTCAAGGAGGACGCTGAGGAAGACCACAGGACCAGGAACGAAGGCAGGGACATGCTCAGCGACCAGCAGCAAGGTGGAGGATGCATCTGCGGGACTTAAGAGGGCCAGGGGACGCATGATTTGATGATGGGAAGATATTCAAAGGCCTCCTCATGCTTCTTCCCAAGTGTGGCTGAATGACCAAGTCACAGGACCTTGGTGGAAAGGGTAGGCTGGAGATGGCCCAGCCTGTTGGTGTGGGGTCCCAAGGAGGGACACATCCTAATCCACACTGCTCTGCCACATCCCCTTCCTCCTGCTTATTGCTTCCCCGTGCCAGACACTGAGACACCCACACGGGGGACTGTGTGATTAACCTGAGCAGAGCCTGGGCCCTCTCTGGCTGGCAAAGTGTTGCCGTAGCCACATATTGGATTTGTTTGCCCTCCAAAACAGGGTCAATGCATCAAAATGGCCTAGGATTCTAGTGCTGGGCTAATCCCTGACCTACTCCCAGGGATGGAGGCATCCACCCCTGGTTTTATTCCAAAAGCTGGCCCTGGCTTGAAGAGGTGGGAGTCATCGCAGCCACCTCTGTGTGATATAAAGGAAGCACCCAGGAAGGACAGCAACGGTTCTTGTGACATTGCTACCCAGCGGGTATATAGGAGCCCACCCCCTCCGTGCACCCCCCCCCCCGGCCCCAGCACGCCGCAGGCACCCAGACCCACGGCGAATTTAGGAGCACGTACGATTATGGTATGCAGCTGAAAATAGCCTGAAGAGCACTTGTCTGGCCCAAGCCTCCAGGAGAAGGGCAAAGGTTTTGCAATACCAGCTAGTGTTCGCCTAAAATAGAAACAACCTGCCTCGAGGGTGTCAGGACAGCCCCCAACCCTGCCCAAAACACGGGGTGTCATGAGGAGGGCCCCGAGCCATGCTCCTGCCCTGCGGCTAACCCTGGTGCTCTCCTCCCTCCACCTCTCCTAGCCTGAATTCTCTTCCCTGGAGGAAAGCAGAGCTCCCGACAAATGGCACGTTAGAACCTGACTCCGTCCTGAGGAGCAGATGGAGGGGTTTTCCAAAAGCACAGAGGTTAATCGCCCGCAGCCCTCATGCTGTTTCACTGAGGGAAGAAGGTTCCTCCTCTTCTGAACCTCCCTCTGATGTCTTAAGCAGCCAAGAGCAGAAAGCAGCTGCATGGGCTTAAACAAAGGAATTAAGTTTAACATCTTAAGAATTAATCCTTGCAGCAGGACCCAGACCCAGGCAGGGTTTGCATTTCTACCCCAGGCTTGGGTGGCGATTTCCAGCACGACAGAAAGACCCTTTCCCCGGGCCCCGTTTCAAATTCAGCCGTTCGGGTATTAATAGCGCATTGCCACAGAGGCACCGTCGTTCAGTACCGACTTCACAACCCAGGGGAAGCTGAACGAGCGCGCTCCATCAGCACTCCCGCCTCGGGAAGGCGCCGAGCTCCCTCTTTTAAAGCTCCTCAGTGTACGCCTACCGATAACCACGGTGTCAGCATTGCTTCAGCTCCGTGCGTTCCCTCTCCCACGGGAACAGCAAAGCGAGGACGCCGAAGCCAATCGCCGACTCCAAGGTAAGCCAGCGAGAAGTAAATCTGGGAATTAAAAGGAAAAAGGTCAGGAGGCTTTTGGTTTTGCTGCATGGACGTGATTACGGAGTCGAATATTCTTAAACCTCTGAAGAACAGGGTAGAGAGAAAATGGGAAGAGTGGAATAGTTGTTTTTGCAGGGCCTGAAAGGGAACGGTGATCCTCTCCCCAGCGGCTTTGGATGAAGCACTGTCACCTATAGCGCTTATGGAAGCGAGGCTGGGCATGTGGGAACAAGAGTCAAATTAATTATCAAAGAGAAGCAGCCGCAAAGAGCGCCGTGCTGCAACACCCTCACCTGTCCTGCGAGAAACGTAATGGTTGCGTTAGTCATTAAATCGTGGCCGAGTGGAATCCTTCCTCCACAAGAAGTTCCCATCATTAGAAAGTTGAGGTGGAGGAGGAGGGAAAGGCCTTGTTTAACCCAAAGGGAGTGTTTATTCATCCGTTGGGGAGGCAGGGCGGGACCACACGAAGTCATGAGGAGCGCGCCCGTTCTCACTCACGTCTGCCCACACTTCTCCCGCCAACCAACGTTACTGGGTGTGCAACAGCCGGAGCCAAGACCCGCGCAGAAGCGGAAACCAGGACCCTACAGTCTTCCACCCTTGGCGGGTGTTTTTTAAAGCTCCTCCCTCAGAACACCGTTGCTCTTGCCGTTCCAAAGCTGCAGGGATGCAAAGAGAGACAGCAACGCGGCTGAAGGCAGGTCGGCTGGCTTCTCAACGGGAGAAGGCCGAGAAATCTCGAAGCAACAGAGAAATATTTGAAATCCAGCACTTTTGGGGCAGCTGCCGGTCGCAAGCACAAGCCCGTACACCTGCCTGGCGGCTCGCTGAAGATTAAAGGGCAACGACACTGCACTCGCCCGTGTGCAACCGTCTGCTACGCAGAGCAACTGGAATAGAGTTGAACACACCCGTTTGGGAGTCACTGCGCAGGCTGGGGGAGGCGCATCCTCCCCTGTGCTCAAACCACGCATCGCTTCTGCGGCTGAAGAAAAGGCTCGAGCACTAACTGGCATCCTTCATCATCGCTCTGACACGCTCTGAGCAAGGATGACAAAACAAGGATACATCTGCATAGGGTTTTATTAAAGTAGGCATCATCCACCACTCACAATATTTGAAAAAATATTCTTAACAACTTTTTTTTTTTTTTTTTTCCTGAATAGGTAATTTAACAGTGACAGCGCTCAAAATGTCATGAGACAAGTCTCTGCCCAGAAGTCAAACCTCAAATTCAAAAGTTAAGACATTTTGTACCACATCAAATCGGTTTAATACAGGAAATACCGTAACATAGTTACAACAGAAGTTAATGGGGAAGATGGGGGAAAAAAAAAAATACACGTGTCATTGGTCACAGGTTGAAAACCAGAATTTCAAACAGGACTCGGACCACGTAGACATCTCTAATCACCCTCCTGACTATCACGTCCTTGTTACCTCTCAACAACTCTTTGTTAAAATACGGTTTATTTCAGATTTTGCAAAACAGAAGTTTCTTAAATGGCTGCTCGTAAACGAAGTCAGCAACTTTTGGCAGAAAACGAAAAACAAAAACCAGAAACTTTTGTTCAAAATGCCATAGGTTTGAATTTCGCCTTCGCTGCAAAACCTTATCCAAAGCTTTTGTGCAACGCTGCAACCAAGGACAGCGCGTTCCAGAAGGAAGAACATTCCTGCTCTTCACCCTTGTTAGCATTAACTGAAGCTCTGCACACGGGTGAGGGGAGTGGACCCCATGACTTTGAGTGAAGTAAAGAAACGGAGTGAGACCCATCAACAACTCTTTAATTTACACCAATTGTGGAACAGAGGCATCGAGGAGTCCCCAGGGTCTGAATTACGAGAGACTGGAATGGACAAGACACTTCAGCTCGTATTAAAGCCCTTCACCTGAAGGCTCAGTGTAACAGTTTACTAGGAGATAATCCCGTTTTGGCAGGGCAGAGGACAAAACCTGAGCCAGTCTTTCCTTGTAGGGTATGAATGGAAGGCCAACTCTGCTGGCCCGTTGGGCCAAATACTACATTTGAACAATGCGATAGTTACAACAGCGGCCAAAGTTTAAAAACTTGTCTTTTCAGAAACGTAAACGATATAAAAAAAAAAAAAGTTTCAATAACAGGCCACAACCTTAGAGGTTTTTGGGCTTAAATACCTGGGAAACACATACTTTGCCAACAGATGAAACAGTAAGATACATACAAAACCAAGCGGTAAAAGTTTAACAAATGTTTAAAATAACTGGGGTTTCACCACAGAATCTTCATTTGAAGGTTACTTTTCATGAGAAAACAGATTCCCTGCAGCATTCCCTCCTTCACCAAGAGACAGAAATCTGGTCACGTCAGTTGTCCGCTTCCTGAGGCAACGCCGCAGGGTCCCAGCGAGCGCAACAGACTCGCAGCTACCAACGCATCGTCACAGAAAACACAGCAAACAAGTTGTAGGCAAAACCAAAAAGTACTTGAACGTGTTTACCCACACGTGCTATTGGAGTATACCAGGCAAAAGACGGAGAGCTTCACACGGGGAGTTTCCAGTCATCTTGAAAGTGAAAGATATTTTTTCTTCGAAAAAAATTATAAAATCCTAAGCTCCCAGATGCTGTATCTCAAGGCATGCCATAGCTATAGTAGCCACCAGCTCAGATCCACATCCACGGAAACCTGTATTTTACCCAAAATGGCTTTCCCATCTCTCCAGTTTGCCATTTCTCAAAGCTTCCTACGTAACTTTTGAACAGACCTACCTTCCTTGCGTGCATCTACTAAGACTCCCTTGTTCATCCCAGAATCTCCTGCGCATGAAACTCAACGAGCAGAACAGCCCTTAACTGCGGCTAGTAGCTGGTTTCGGCTTCTGGATCCCTCTCTAACGAATAAAAGCGCCTGACAGTGACACATAAATAGCATCTACACAAATAACAGTGCACGCAGAAAACATAGTGAACACGAACAGATTTCAAAGGCTGACTTGACTCTACCGTAAGGCTCCATCATCAGCCCACCTTTAAAACTTGCTCCGGGCAGTGTGTCGTCGTGCTAGCACGGCAAACAACTGGGACAACCAAAAATAGTGCTAATGAACAAGAAACCCATACCTGGGCATTGTCTTCGTGAAATACGCCCCAGATTCACGTACACGTAACGGCTCTTCGGATTTCAGATCTAGCTCCGAGGTTAAACCGAAGGCAGCTGCACTTTCAAAGAACGGGACAAAGCTTGCCTTGCAAACCCTGTTTTTTAAAGCATAATGAAAATACGAGTCCTATTCCCCTTCACATTTATAAGCATTATAAGAATAATGCTACTTTGTATGCCCTACGTATAGAAAAGTGTATGTTTATACAGCACTATATATATATATGTATATAAATAGGAACTATCGACCAAAGTTTGATTTCAAACTAGAATTGCAACGACCCCTGCAATTTGGAAACCTGAAGTAGCTCTTCTGCTCTCGCTTTTGTAAGCAGAGAGCAGAGAGGATCGTATCTTACTGTGATCCGACATTCTCCACCAGGAAAATGAGAAACCTATCGTTAACTTTGCGGGACACGCCCGAAACACCAGGTTTGACAATATTGCCCCACGTTGTTTGCCAAAGAAGAGGCAGGCAGCAGGAATGATTGGAGAGTCATCAGCCAGGAGTAAGTGTGGGGTTTTTTGTTTTGTTTTGTTTTGTTTTCTAGCTGCTTAAGCGTGAAAGTTCCAAGAATTCTGTGTTTGTCATCGGTGCTGTGCTTGAAGACAGTACCAAACGATGTTGTTTATCTAACAGTACATTCCAGCTACAGTATGCTTCTGCCCAACTCTATAGCTACGTACGAAAATTAATAATTGACATGCTCTAAGACTCAGAAAATTATAAACTAATTTAGCCATTTCTTCCTGGTCCTCTGTGGAAATCTGGAAACATCTTACAAGTATTTCAGTTAGCTTGAGCAATCCTGGAGTCAGACCCAAGGAAGCTAAACATCGTAGTCACCAACTCAGGGAGATCATAATCGTGTTTCCAACCCCAATCCCTTCGGGCGTTCCTGTCATCAAAGTTCATTGGCCAGCTGTCAGCTGCAGTGAAAAGAAAGAGGAAACAGGGAGCATGAGGTCTAAGAAAACATTTCTTTAAACTTCAAGACGTATCATCACTGGCCATTTGAACTACCAAAGCTGAATTTCAAAACTATAAGACTCGAACTGTATAGGAGCAATCTGCAAGCACCCAAAAAGAAAAGAAACTCTGTTTTGCCCTTAACATACAGCAATCCAACGTTTTTTTCTTACCCGCTGCCAAGGAGGCCGATACTAACCTATGGCCTGCCTGACTCCATCAACGTCATAGGTCACTTGGAGCTCAGGAACATGCTTCTGCACCTCTTGCGCCAGCTCTTCAGGAGTGAAGCTCATGGCACTGATGTTGTATGTCCTCATGCTCAGGGCCTCTGCAGGAGCCTCCATGACCTCGAGAGTCGCTTTCAGACAGTCATCAATATACATCATCGGGAGCCGAGTGTCTGGCTTCAGGTTGCACTGAAATTTGCCGGTCTTTATGGCATCATGGAAAATCTGGACAGCATAATCTGTGGAAAAGAACAATGGATGGGTGTACTCATCACTCTGTTGTTTGCTTCCTGACAGTCAACAACCCTCAGACCATCCCCTAAGTCTCCTGTGTAAAATCGTGCAGCAGCACTGTTTATCATTTACGTCATACAGCAGGAGTGTAAGTCATTCCGAACCATCCTGACGCTATTTAGCATCTGCACATTGCAGCAAGACAGCAGAGTTGAAAATATTCTTAAAGGAAATGGTCTCAGTGAGTGTAATTAATGCAAAATCTCTCAGGTACTGTTTAAAGGCAAAGACTACAAAATTATGCCCTAGGCTGGAGCGGACAAAAGCGTTGCTGTAATACTGCTGAAATGGCATCTCTACACCGATGTTCCATGCTGCCATAGATGATATTTCTACAAAACTCATGAAAAATAGCTGTATTGGCTTATGGCTTTGCTGTTCTTGCCTGCAACACTGAGAACTAGGCACCAGGCACTCACCAGTCGTTCCGCCGCCAGGCTGAGAGTCAGCAGATATAATTCCCGGATACCTCAGGCAGCGGAAGTCTAGGCCGTACCGGTAATGGTAGTACTAGGGAGGGAGGACAGAAACACAGCTTTACACATCCACACTAGGCCACACAGCTCATCAGTCTGACAGGAGAAAGCTGCCACAGGATGAACCTTCATTCTGCAGTCATCCCATGACAGGGGTGAAAGAAAAGGATCTACTGAACAGTCTCCAGGTAGCTTGTCTCCCTGCTTGCCCTCTTCCAGTTTACACCCGCATCAGTAGATGTGGATTCTGGACATGGACGGGGTTCTAACGTAGGGTCTAGCGTTCAGAAATTGAAAACTCCTACGTTTGTGAGACATTTCAGGTTGATACAGTCTTCAGACCTGCCACTGTCCTCCGCAAATTTGAAGGGTGAGGAAATCAAATGTAAAAATAGCAGCTTCAGCAATGTTATGTTTCTAAAAAACTACAAAGCCAACAGAGAAGGTGTGCGTGTACAGACTCCCACGGCTTTGCCTTTAGAGTCTTCTGGGGAGGGGCAGCAAAAGCCATCATTGCCTAGCATGCTCTCACGGGGTTTGTACGCTGTCATTTACACAACGCCATTCATATTGGCAGGTGAGGCAGTGAGGCCAAAGTCACAAGAACCAGAGAAAGAAATGATATTGAAAGTTAGATGTTTGCCAGCTTCCAATTCTTCGTACTTTTTCCAACAACACTCAAAAGATATTTGTCCTCAAGAGCTGCCTCAGACTACTATTGAGTACTAAAGCCTGAAGGAAGGGGGGAAAAAACCCGCTGCAGTGAGGAATATTACAAAAGCAATGAAATTCCCCCCAAATTTTCATGAAATAAAGAAAATGAAAAATTCTCACTTCTCCCATGAGCTCGGCGTGAACCTTGGAGACTCCATAGATTGTCCTCGGTCTCTGAATGCAGAGATCAGGAGTTGGATCTCGAGGTGAGGTGGGCCCAAAGGCTCCAATAGTGCTTGGAACAAAGAGTCTCAGATTATGCTCAGCTGCAATATCCAGAACATTGTGTAAACCTAGAACAAACAACAGGATTTATCAGAACGTACACTGCACCTTCTGAAGCCTCTGCAGGAGTCATGAACTTGAGACCCTTGTCACATACCTGTAATATTTACAGCTCTGGCCAAAGGGACGTTGGCTTCTCCAACAGCACTGAGCAAAGCGCTATAGTGGAACAGCCACGTTATCCGATTATTCACCACTATCTCCCGTAAATTCTTGTAGTCCAAGATATCCGCGTAGATAAAAGGACCTAGAAGAAATGGAACAAGTAGGAAATTGAATGCCAAGAAGAACAGATGTGAAGAGAAGTTCTACACGGAACTCAAATTGCTGCTTCTTGACCATACCTCTGGTCAGGATTTGACTGCACAGCAGAACGCACACCTAACGGCGGTGTGAATAAATTAGTCATAAGCAGTAGAAATGAAGGGAAACTGCTACCTTCACCTCAACAACAGACTGATGCAGGAACTCCCGTTTTATTCACTCAACAGCGTGAAAACGGGGAACATCTAGCGTACGCTATTCAAATGTCTAAATACATCATTACAGCAATAATAAAGAAAAACTTAGGCACATTTCTAATGAAAATAAAAGAATCCAAAAATCCTACTCAACAGCCACCTTATAAAAATCGCCTGAACGTGGAAAAACAAAGCGCCAATCTCATTTCCAACTTGTTCTCTCCAAAAGAATAAACACATCCCTTTTCACTGCAGGAGCACAACAGCCAAGCTCAACTTGACTCAAGCAGTTATTCCGGTCAACAAAGTGGCAAAGCAACAGTGGAAAAATGCAAAGAAAAATGCTTAGGAAAAGGGAATACTAGACAGAAGAAATCAATGGCTTGGTGAGATTATAAAGCAGGAGGGCATTATCCAGGAGTTTTGAACAGCAACTTGTTCAGTTTAATCCACTTATCATTTAGACTTTGGTAATTAGACTATCAACATCAGAGGGAAAGTCAAGATTTTTTTCCAGACGCTTCCCCAGTCACTTACCACTATAGAAGACATTATCCGCAGGCTTTCTAATGTCAGACAAGATCACGTTGTTCTTTCCAAAGCGTTTCCTGTGTAAAAATACCCACATGGTATTGTGAGTCCACACTCTTCACGATAATTCCTAAGTTGACACACTGCTACTTTGTTTTGCAGGAGCAGTATCAAAAGAACAATAATTTCCACAATGAAATCAGTCATTGCACTAACAAAAAAACCCCAGCGATCCTTTAAATGTCAATATAGCATCTTAGAAAACTAATAAACTACTACTAGTAGCAGTCAGACTGCATAAAGATAGAGAAAGCTTTTTAAAAATAAAAATACGTTAAGACAGACCTTCCTACCCTCTTCTTTCTGAGAATTTTACTCAGAGATAACCTACTGCCCCCTGCAGACTACAAGAAGCCACTGGGCTTGCTGTGACTGCAGCTACTTTTATATCAACCAAGTAAATACAACCGAGGAATCTCTGCCTTGTGCTTTTCTAATCAACACACGGCTGTCGCAGAGAGCAAGTCTGATGGCACTGCAGTACATTCCAGCCTCCCACTACTGGATGATTTTTAAATAGATCACAGAAACGGCAGAAAACATTCAAATGGCCACACGGTGTTCAACGCAGTGAGTTTGCTCAGTTTTGGTCATAGTCCAAATCCGCTGCAATCAACCCTGTCTCCGTGCAAATGACAGATACCCTGGAGCTGGGCAGGCGCGGATAAGGACAACGACATGGACCAGGGAGGGCTCTCAAGAGCATTTTTCATCTCTTGAAAAGATACCATGGAAAAAATAAGGTTAACTGTGTATGTGAGGTGGGGGAACAGAAAGAGCCAGAAGAAATGTATTTTCGATTTACTCCTTTTGCTGCATCAGTTCATCTTTCATCAAATCATAAAAACTTCAAGATCTCGTAGCTTAATCTTTATTTTCATTTGTATTTCACTAAATAGGGCACCTTATTCCTGAAGTCCTTTCACTGCAATTCTCAGAGAGATAGAAGTCAGCAGTTGCAAAGCCCAACAGTTGGGACTACGTATTTTTTCAAGTGGATGTTAGAACTTTTTTCTCTCCTGTAGTACCCACATAAAAATCTATTGAGCGCTCAAATCCAGCCTTATTTGGCCAGACCGAAAAAAGAGAAAGGGAAACCTGACCACCCTCTGGGGATTCAGATTCTGAATACTTCCATTTAACTGGAAGCGAACTGAACTCAGCGGCTAGTCCCTTGGACAAAATTATGTTATTTTGGGAATCGTGACCAATGTACACACAGAAAGTACGTCAGAGAACCTAAACCAAGCACAGGAGTGAAAAATAAAAAGGTGGCGAAAATGTAAAGTTATTTACAAAACTAAGAAGCAAAAAAGAATCTGCAGTTGTCACTAGGATTCTTCTATAAACAGCTTTCCAGAAAATTATTGCTTCTAGAAGTGATGTCTAAAGCCTGAATTCCTGGCTAACAGCAAGTCAGAGGACCATGACATACCTCAGAAGCTTAGCGAGTCCCACTCCAAGCTGGCCAAGACCACCTAAAAGACAACGCACAACAGACAAAAATCAGAGGAAAAAGCGACATCAAAATACAGAGTTCCATTATTACACGTATCACATCAGAAACGAGTACTGGTTTTTGCAGCAAGTCAGAGAGGTTCTACATTGTTCTCAAGGAAAACCCAATGAACTGGTAGATTTCGGGAATAAAAATAGTAGGGAAGTTCACACGGGACTCTGATCTTATCCCCATATGGGAAAGATCATCACAATTCCAGAATATTTTTGAGTGTTTTTGCTTCCAGTCTTCTGGAAGGGAGAAGGGGAGCGAGGGACTCGACTGAGAAGCTGGAGCGGGAATACAGTTATGACAGGAAGGCTGACCTGTGATTAGCACCCGAGGATGATCAGACTCGGCAAAAGAAACCGAGTGAAAGCTAGCATCGGAGGCAACCTGGCGAGGCGAGACTCCAATGCATCGAACGGGCACGATGGAAATCCCACATCCACAACCCGAGCTCTGGAGCAGCTGGCTGACAGCTCTGCTCAAGTTTTTGACAATCGGCATCTTCCTTCTTCGAATATGCTGTGAGAACGAGAGAAAAGATTAGTCGCAAATGACTCAACCCTATTAAATATTTTAAACACCCCCTCAGAAAACTCCGAAGGTTTTCAGAGAAGTTTGATGCAATTCAAGCCCTAGCTGAGAGCCACATCTACTAGAAGCAGCCTGTGAAGTAACATAAATAGAGGCAATGTGTTCACCAGAGTGGAAATATCCACAGCCCCAGCACAGAGTCCAGTCAAACGAATGATGAGAACACAGTTCAAGTTTAGGCCTGTTTAAAACAGTCACTAAAATGATCCCAAGCACAAAAGCCAACAAATACAGAATCCAACGAGTTCAGCTGCTACGATTACACAGCTCTACTGTAGGTACTTTTGAGCGAAAGTTTTGCAGATTGCCATGAAGCAAACCTTCTCAGTATTGCATCAGCAAGATTCAGCTAGTTTTGTAGACTGCCATGAAGCAAACCTTCTTAGTATTGCATCAGCAAGATTCAGCTAAGCCGACGGAGGCAGCAGTAAAACTCTTCAAAGAGATTTGCTCAAACTTAATAGGCGTGATGGACAGTACCCAGGAAGCAAACAAAGGAGAAGCAGTATTTACCCAGAACTCGTGAAAATGTCCTAATTATTTCACAAAAGACAAGACACGATTCACTCATAATAACACACTGCAAAAAAACATCCCTAAGTTACCCCGAGCTACACACAAGTTCTGTTTTCTTTCTCTCCAAAACTTTCATTTCGGGGAAGGAAACGGAGAAGAATGTACCCCAAACAAATCACACATGCATCCACACCTGGTCTTTTCTGAGGTTCCAGTTTACTTCATTCAAATACAATTCTTAAGGCACAATCACTTAAATTCTTCCTTATCCCCCTTCCAACAACTTTTAACTCTTTCCCAACGTACTAGAGTAAGTAAATGCCCTGATGAAAATATATTTCAAACCAGCTTGTTTGAGATTACCCCGTCGAGTCCTTTCTCATGTATGTTCTCGTGGCATATATCATGTAAAGGAGAGTCAGGGAGAAGGAAGGCCACAAGAAATTACAGCAGCTAATTGCTGCAGATGAATGCCAGCATTACCAATTCAAGTACACGCAGAAAAGCAAACAAGTCATTAACATGGGTGTTCCTTTCACTTAGGGCAAAGCACAAGGCTGAGAATTTTCTGATACTTTAGGGAGTGCTAAATACAGAAGACTTGCTAAATTACCTCGCACATGCTTAATACAACACCCCCCCCCAAAGTGCCTTATTAAAAACCACTTTTGCATATTTAAATTGATCAAAGACTTATTCTGAGGTGCATCATCCCCCCCTTAGACTTGTTTGCTCACTTGTTTCCTTGCCTTGGGAAGCATGGCCAATTCCTACCCTTACAAACTGGCCAAGCCTCTGCTGCACCTCACGGCCACCAACCCATCAGAGGGCTCAGTCTCCCCCATGACAGCCTTGATCTACCGAAGCTCCATCTCTCCTGCCGCACTGCTACAGAAGCAAGCGCTCCATCTTCTCTAGGCTTCGCCCAAGTCTCGTGATTCCTTCTTACATACCAACCCCACACACCTACCCCTAACTCCACCTACAAAACTAGAGCAAACAAGCTCTGCCTTGAGCACGGAAGACGAAGCAGCCCCATTTCCTGAGGACTCAATCTCGGAGGTCACTAATTGTTATCTAAGAGGTTATGACATCTTTCTCCTATTGATTAGTACCATTCAGCTTATATTGCTGATGGGCCACCATGATGATGAAGTGATTGGAACATCTCTCCCATGAAGAAGGGCTATGAGAGCTGGGGCTGTTCAGCCTGGAGAAGAGAAGGCTCAGGGGGATCTCATCAATGTACATAAATACCTGGAGGGAGGGTGCAAAGAGGACTGAGCCGGGCTCTTTTCGGTGGTGCCTGGACCAGAGGGCATGGGCACACGCTGAAACACAGGAGGTTCCCTCTGAACATCAGGAAACACTTTTTTACTGTGAGAGTGACCGAGCACCAGCACGGGTTGCCCAGATGTGATGGAGTCTCCATCCTTGGAGATATTCAATAGGCATCTGGACACGGTCCTGGGCAACTGGTTCTGGGCAGCCCCGCTTGAGCAGGGGGTTGGACCAGGTGACCTCCGCAGGCTCCCTCCAGCCACAACCATTCTCTGACGCTCAGCCAAGGCACTAATTTCACTTCCCTCCCCTGCAAGCCTGTCTCCACAACACAGACATGTTCTTGTCGGTTTTGAGACTCGGTCCCTGTCAAGCTTATTTGAAATTAGGCAATAGGTGCAAAAATAGGTGTGCAGGGGAAGAAGGCAGCAGGCAGACATATCCAGACAATACAATCTCACAAGACACGTTTCTCCCTGGGAAACCAGAGTGTTAAAGGGCAGTGTTAGCCATTTAAAGAGCCATGATAACCCCTTCTGGCTTCAGAATGGGATAATAAACAACTCTTATACCACTAAGAGAGACTCATTGGTCTCCGTTGCAGAAAATTTCCCCTTAAAGTACCTGAAAAAGCATTTTGAGCTCTGGAAAAGTACAAACTAAAGTTAGTTGCTACTAAAAATGCCACGCTAGGATCAAATGGGTTTCCCACCTACTGGACTGGCTTCTTCAAACGCACCTGGAGTGAAACCACACAGGCTTAAGCTGAGAATTTACTTGCAAGTCTAGGCTGACTCAAAATAACCACAATTTATACCAGACACCGAAAAAACCCCTGGCTCAACCACACAGCACAGCTGCATGCAAAACCCCCACCTATGACATGCAGTTATTTCTATTTCAGATGCAAAGAGGGGAAAAAACCCCACGGTGTAACTAGCTGTTAAATTCTAAAGTTGGCAACAAATGCACAGATATATAAAGAAATTAATCATACGTCTTGAAAACACTTCCCCAAACCAACCATGCGATAAAGGTAGCTCCAACAGAGTGATTAACTCACAAAAGCAACTTGGACTTCAGAAAAGCCCATTCTGCTCGATCAGCATTTCCTATTTTAAATAACTCCAAGGAGTAATTAACAGCTCTGAACACAAAAAGTACTTATTTAACTGATGTAAAAAAAAAAAAAAACAAAACCCCTTACTTTTTTAGATAGGTTTCCTTGTCTTATATCCCAAAGAGGAATACTTCCGTATCGTTAGGAACCAGAGAGAAAAAAAATTATACGTATATTTTCAATCCTCCCCCCCCATATCAGCTTCTGACTAGTTTTTCAGTCACCGGTGTTACTCACCGACCCAAACTGATTTTAGAAACTGGCTCTTTTGTTTTCTAGATCAAGTAAAATGAGGAAGTTTTACCCTGAAATAGGAAAGTTATTTCCCCCACCCTACTAATTTAAACTAACAACCAACGCTAATGTCAAAGATTAAGCAATACACGCCGGAATTTTTCCTCCTCTGTACTCACCTATCCCTCAGCTGGTGACAGGGCAGAAGCAGAGTGGAGATGGCAATTTATAGGACACTGCCTCTTTTGAAAGCCAATCAAAAGCTGGCAGAAAGTAGGAGTTGTCCTACACCTTAAAAAAAAAAAAAAAAAAAAAAAAAAAAAGTATGCGGGTGAGAGCAGCAGCAGCCAGGGATATCACTTGTGATTTGGAAATGCCTGTAACTCTGCGATAGGCAGAGGACTCGGAAGCTATGCAACCCGCTCCTTTAACTAACAGAACCCTACAGCCCAGGGTCATCTCTGAAGGACGGGTTTTCAACTAATGGGTTGCAGCGCAATGGATTCGTATAAAGCAAACACACGTACAAAGGTAAAGCAATAATCTCCCTTGGATAGCAGGAAGTTTCTGAGTTTTGTAAGAAGATTAAAGCACGGGGAGAGGGAAAAGAGGGGGGGGAAGAAACAGGTTCATAAAATGGCATTTAGCAAGATACCTGCCAACTGCTGTCCCCTTGCAAGATGTCCAGAGTGTTACATAAGCAGCAAGCACCTGCTGCTCACGTAAAAGACAAAAATGTATTTCTAGAAGCCAGTAGTTTCTTATGTATTAGTTATTAATAGAGCGTTACGGTGATGAGAAAGATAAGAAACTCGTGGGTTTGGTCTGGAAAAATCCCATGACAGTCAGCTTCAAAGAAAAGGAGAAAGAAGGAGGAGAGAAACGTCAGAATCAAACCCCAAATCTCCCAAAGCATTTCTGGGGGCTGCACAGCTGCTGTGGGGTGCTCCTCCACAGAGCTAACCAGAGAGGTCCAAAACTTGCTTCTTTCAAAGAAAGTTAAGATCCTCTTTAGGGCAGGGGATCTTGCCGGTTGCCCACCACTAGTACTTTGAAAACGACCAACATCCTTGGGCATATGGTTGCCACCAACACGCTGAACTCAAAAGCTATCGATCTCAACTCATGTCTGTCTCCAAAACCACACAGTTTCTGGTTCAGACCTGAAGACAGGCTTATGCACTGGAAAGCTCCACTATTTTTTCTAATTGTACCGAGAAGAGCTCGAGTGGAAAGATACTGCCCGCCCTGGGCACCCCGAAGATGAAACGCACGCCACCCTGCCTGTCCCACGGGAAAGCCTTACTCCCTGGTGCCCAAATGCTGCCGACTGCACAGTCCATCGGATCTCGGCATTTTGGAGCGCTCAGGCTGCAACAACTAGGGGATACCCTCAACAATCAATGCAGCCTGGATAACGGAACAGACCAAAGCCACTACACGTCCCCTGCCGGCATCTGCTCCGGTTCAGAGAGCCCCAAACTGGGGTTAAGGGGTCCCTGCGTCCCTCCCTCTGTCCCCTGACGTGGTGGCTGTGCCTGGGCAGGGCAGAGGGGTGGCCGGGCTTGGGCTGCTCTCTCTTGGCCAACCTCAGTTCAAATAACCTTGACACACAGGCACACGGGCGGCCTCGGCGGCTCGCTTTACAGCGGTGACGCACGACGCCGTGCCCCTCGCCAAGGCTGCCAAGGAACGACGTCAGCCTGCAACGCCAAGGGACCGGCTACAAACCTGACCTCAGCAAACCCACCCCCCACCCCCCCCCAAAAAAATAAAAATAGAAAAGTCAGATTATATCAGCTACCGAACAGCTGTAGAAGCCGATAAGGAAAGATCGGCTTCACGACGGGCCTCCACCGATAAGGCTGGTGCGAGTGACGCCCCCGGAGGAAACCCGCCATCCCACGTCAGCTCCTCGGTGCGGCGCCAAAAAGGGCCCAGAAAGGGCTTGAAGAGCAACGCGCCGCTCCCATCCCCGGCCCCCAACGGCACCTCACGCCGTGGCTCCCGGGAAGGCTGGCGGGGATGGGGATGGGGGACAGCCGGCTCCCTCCCCGGGCAGGGCCCGGTCCCCGCCCCCGGCGATGAGGCGAGGCAGAGCGGGAAGCGGCGCCCGCCGCCCCTCAGGCGAGCGGCCGTTGCGGGCAGCGCCCCCCCCCCGCCCCCTCCTTCCCCCACCTCATTCATTCAGGCCCGGCCCGGTCCCACGGCCCCGCGCTCACCCGCGGACCCCGCCGAGCTCCCGCCGCGCTCCCGCCGCCGCCTCCTCCGCTCCCCGCCGCCGGCTCCCGGTGCCGCCCGGCGCCGCGCCCCAGAGGCTCCAGGAGCGATGGAGGGAGGCGGGGCTGAAGCCTGACGTCACCGCCTGCCGGGGAGGAGATTGGGGAGTAAGGGGGGGGGGAGGGGGTGTGCGGATGTGACGTGAGAGCAGCTCCCTGCAGGCGTGATGTCATGCCTTGTGATGCGCGTCGCTTCCGGCGAAGGGGGCGGCCATCCCGCCGGCCTAGGCCCGGCGGGGCGCAGAGGACGGAGCCTCCCTCGCCTCGGTGGGGACACCGGGGAGGCACCAATACACGAGGTCCCCCAGAGGCGTGAGGGCAGCGGCCACCGGCCACGCCGCGGTATGACGGCATGGCGATGGCGCTGGCCGAGGCCCCGCGGGCGGAGATTCAGGATGCGCGTCGGTACGAAGGCCTGAGGCAAGGGGAGCCGCGGTGGCCGCTTTGCCGATGCCACCGAAAACAGTATTTCTAACGGCACAGCATCCTCCGTATCGGGCTGTCGCAAAGCCTGTCTGGGCAGGACAGGTTCAAGATACGGTGAAGAAACTTCTCTGGGGGATTGGGTGACCTGTTGCTCAGCTCCGTGAGCAGGATGAGTGCAGCTGTTGATGGTCCCTCTGTGTGAGAGGAAAGTCCGGCAACCAGCGTCTTTTGCCACAGAGAACCTTTTGATTAAACAGCCATTGAAGAGGGTATGGCAAAATGGTGAGTTCGGCAGGATTTGTACGCTTGGGCACAAAACTGTTTGATGATCAGCGTACAGGTGGAAAGTTCTTCTGCCTCCAAGAAGGAATTCATATGGAGGTTCAAGAGCAGGTTCATTTATCAGTTAAAATGCCAGAAAGGCTTTTCAGTATTAAAAAAAAAAAAAAAAAAAAAATTAAAAATGAGAAGCTTCATGCAGAAGATAAAAGGGGAAAGTCCTCTAAGATCACGGTAACTATGTTCTGTGGTAGTCAATGGCAGAACACTGCTAGCAAGACTTCAGGAATAAATAAAGTGTTAGTCATTTACCCTTCTGCATGGAGGAGGACGAAAAAGCAAAAGCTGAAGGTGTTTTATCTCCCCTCTTACCCACTGTGAACAGTTTAAGCTCTGTTTATGGGCAGAAATTAGGCAAGATGGAAAGACTATAATCTGCAAAACACTGTAAAGTACAACAGACTTCAGGAAAGATAGGTGACATTTCAAAAAGATACGCTTAAATGTGAAATCCAGGCCAAAGGAAAAGGTTGGTTTGCCTTCAGGAGCAAACCAGTTTATACCGTTCGCCTTCAGGAGCACCTTCAAACACAAAGTACTGCTGAGAGTGAGGGTAAACATGACTCAAGCACTAATCATTCTTAAAACAGAAACTGATAAGAATCAACACCACACAAAAAAATGATTCCATTGTACGGATAACAATCAAGTGGCTCCAGCCAACAGGAAGGACCTACACTTAACAAATGTAATTCCCGCACTTAGCTTCCTTGTGCCTCAATGTTCTGCTTATAATAAATGGCCTTGAAAAACTGCCCTTTTGTAGAGAGCAGTTGGTCTGAAAAGCTCTGTGAGGTCCTCATCTGCTCCTTGCTGCGGTTAGGCTGCGATTGCTCATCGCTCAGTGAACTGAACTAAGAATATAAAAGCAACCACAGCAAATCAAGCAAAGACCATCCTAGTCCTTTTTTTTTTTTCCCCTCCTTCTGTCTCTAACAGCAACTCTTTCCCCACAATACTCTCACAGACCTCTGTGATCTACAGCTGAAGGACTGCCTGAACCAGACATGGTATCTTCACGTTCAGAATATTTGCAGTCGCTCATCATTAAGGTTTTTCTCCTCCACAAACCCACCCATACGCTTTTCAAACTCAAGTTAGCTTGTAGTATCCACGCTGGATAATATGCCTGCTTCATGTATAATTTTGTGCCCTCTAATTATGTGTAGCTTAGCTGTTACATAACAATCCCCAACCTGCCTGCCAAGGGGTGAAACTCATAAGCAGGAGGGAAGGGGAAAAAAAAAAAAAAGTCTTATAAATATCTCTGTGGCAAGCTAATCTTATCTCAAAGCCTTTGTTCATCAAGATTGCTCGGGGAGCTAATGTTATTTACGGCTGTGAAAGATAGAAGTGTTTGGAATAAAGATGAAAAAAAAAAGGTGGTAGTTGTTTGCCAGAAGTACAGCTCAGAAAGCAAGCCAGAAGAAAGGAGGAGGAGGGTCTGGAGCTGTGGAAGCTCTTTGTACAGCTGCTGCTGGAAGTGAGAAGACTTATGAGGACTGGCTCAAGAAAAGGAGGAATCGGTCAACTTCTGTCTGAAAGGAGGCATTGCTGACTGCATCCCTTGCTTAGGACTTGCCGTGGTCCATCAAATCAATGATCCATCAAACACAGCGTCCGGTTTGCCCGCAGCTTGTCCTCGTTGTCCTTCAGAGGACATTCCGTTGATCCACATAGTCACGATGTTCCCCTGAGAAGGGGAACAACACACAAGCTTCCCCTGCCAGCAGCACCTTACGCCGTCAGAAGTCACCTACTCCCTCAGCCAGAAACAGCAGGAGAACCTTGATTTAGAAGTGGGATTCCCATATCGAGCCCTGCTTCCTGGGCTGCAAAACCCCAGCACACTAGAATGCTGCTAGGAGTTTCGGAAAGTGTGACATGGGATCAGATTTAAGTCCAAATACTTTGCACAAACTGCTCCAGGCTCTAATCCCTCCTGCTCATTAAAAACTTCCTGCTACATACAGCTTTACCAGTGGTCTAGGAGTGCCTAGACTGCTTCGAACCGTGTCCTGTTACTGGGTTTCTGCAGTTTTGGCCAAGTAAGGCCCCTCTAGAAGGGTGTTCAGCCAGCAACCCCCAAGAAACGTGCAACGTTGTCCTCGCTGCCTCCATACAGAGTTAGGGCATTATCTCATCGATCCGGGGAGTGGCTGCGTGTCAGCCCCAACAGGTGGGACTGCCCTTCCGCGGGCTGTCTGCAAACAGACAGACAGTTCCGGACATTTGCTCTAAGTAAACGAGGCAGAGGTGGGGTGGGGAGGAGAAGTACAACAGGTGGGGCAACAAGTAGCACGTGATGGGCTGAGAAACAGAAGAGAAGGAGACTGTCCTGGTTTGAGCTAAACTAGAACTAATTCTGTTTTAGCGCTTTAACTTTTCAGTTCAGTCTCCTCTAACTAACGGCACTTTCTGAAACCAACAGCACGTATTTCCAGACAGCGACTGCTCCCAGCAGTGATAAGGCCTGAAGTTTGCAGTCAGTACCAAGGAATGGTGTGCAGAGAGGCCTTTGATTATGCTTGTTCTTCTAGCGACCAAGGTCACTGCTGAGTCTTGTACCCGTGTTGGGGTGTGGGAGGGAAAAGGGTCCCCAGCCCGAAAAAGGCCGCCCCTGCAGGGAGGAGCGAACCGGGCAGGGGACCCAAACCTGACCCACAGAGTGTTCCACCCCACGGACGGCACGGTCAGTGGAAAGCTGAGGGGTCACCAGGGTCAAGCTCTCTTCTTCGATGGCCGACACCTGAGGAGGGCTCTGTCTGTCCTTCTGTCGTTGATCCCGATCCGTGCGTCCCTGAATCCAGTGCCTGAGTCCAGCTCCTGCACCCCATCCCTGTCTGCTGCCCAGTCCAGCCTGGGACTGCCCCAGTGCCAGCCCTGCAGCGTGGTGGGGACGTATCACCATCAGGGTGGGGGGAGTTGGGTTCGGTATTGGTTATTATTAAATATTTCATTATTTTCTTCTTATTATGTTTTCTTTTATTGTTATTGTTTCATTAAAGCTGTTTTAGTTTTCTTTTCCAAACCGTGACGTCTCTTTCCCTTGTTCTCTCTCTCCCTTCCCCTTCTGGGAGGGCAGAGGGGTTAATAGAGAGCGTCTGTCATTCGTTAGTGGCCGGCCCAGCCTCAACCCTTGACAGACACTCAACACTGAGGAGGGCAAAGGAGCGCAGAGAAGCTATGAAGAGACAGAATGAAGGACAGCATTGGAGAAGACAGGCAGACCTAGTGTACGGAGGTCCCAGAGGACTGTACGAGCTGGCTGCTGTGTGCACTCACTTCTCACTGGAGTCTTAGCAGCCTTTCCAGGAGAGTTCACTGCGGGCTTCACTCCACAACTTTCCTGTTAGGCTACCAGTCAGAGAGGCACCAGCAGAGATCCCGCTGTCTGAGGTAACACACCTCCTTTGCGCAATCCCAGGCCAGCAGGCACTCATGGGGGGCCTTCTGGGCCCTCATTTTACCCCCAAGGGAGCCCTTTGCTCCAGCTACCTGTGCACCTCCCTGTCACGTGGAAAGACAAAACACGGGTGCAAAAGTGCAAAGGAGATGGACATTGCGTGATGCAAACTGTAACCTGAAACAAGGGAGACTGTCCAGAGGCCTTGCACACAGATGGCTATCTAGGCAGGACCAGCTCGCAAGGCATCTGACACCCCAGAGCCCACTTTACAGGGGCACATTTTGGGGTAAGAAAAGGATTTGTGGAAGTTGCTTTCTCTGTTGTTGACGTGAAACACCTAGGCAGGTGCTTCAAATGGAGATCGTTTCCCCAGAAAGGAAAATGAGGAGGCAGAATTTATAAGCAAGAAGCAGAGCTCCAAAACCTTAGCACAAAGAGCTTTGGAGGACAGGGGGAGGGAAGACACAGGACTGCATTTTCTTCAGAATGCTTGTCAGCTCACAGAACACATTCCCGTGGTTGAGATCCAAAAATGTTGAACCTGGGTTAAGAACCCATGAAGCATTCAGTCTTGCACTCTTGTCCTGTATAGAAATTTACCAGTCAAGTTCCAAAACAGCATAAAAATAAATGTCTCCAATGGTAAGCGCCATCCTATCCCAGCACAATATACCTGATATCAAGTGAATTCCCTTTCTAAGACTATTTTAGTTTTCACTTGTAGAGTCTACAGTACCTGAGCGTTAGCCTTACCCCAGAGTCTAACGCTCAGTGGGATCCTTGCTGTGGACACGCAGCTCCACTAACTTTATTCTCTACACGGCCTCCTGCTTAGAAGAGCAAGTATGTTGATAGGGTGAGTTGTCTTCTTGGAATAGCTACGCCCATCTCCTGCACAAAATCAGCTGGCAGACTCTCTCTCATGATATGCTAGAAGCTGCCCAGGAGTTTGCTGAACAGCTGTCCCCTGGGGCTGTGAACGCGAGCGTGTGTACTGATAGGCTGCCTCGCCAGTTCTGAAGCACGGTGTCCTACCTGTCAGGCTGTGCAGACAGCACAAACACAACGATTCCTACAGCCCCTGTTCCAGCGAAGAGCCTCTGCACTGAACAAAGTCCCCCCTACGTTGGTTTCTGCACCTCAGACCAACCAGGTGACTCTGCTGGGCCGAGGCATCCGTTAGTGAGGCCAATTAGGACTTTGCATATACAGGAGGTGCTAGCCTTGATGGGGAAGGGGAAGCCACCTCCTTGCTCTTTTAGGAAGCACAACCTTGCTCAGAAACACCATAGAACCTGACGGGTCCTACCTTGCCAGTGGGCTGGTGACCTCGGTAAGAGTGGGAACACTGGAAACCCCAGTCTAAAGGGAGAAAACTCTTAGCAGCTCTTCATCCAGAAGAGCCACTGGAAGGGATGCAAAGGCAGCAGAGGAAGTTTGAAATGTGAAGGTGACAATTAGCAACAGAAAGTTCAGTTAGGTACTACAGCCCTCCAGTGTCTGGGCAGTCAAGGACCTGGTGATACAGCCTAGGAGAGCCAGTGTTATCTGTAACGAGCTGCAGTCCTGGCCGGGAGCGTGGATGGCGCAGAACAGCCCTTGAGCACATGGACGGAACCAGGCAAGGCTCATGGGAAGGAGGGAGAACAAGCTATAGCTTTTCAGCAAGAAACTGGACCCAGGTGACACAATGAAGATGCTAGCAGATTCTTCCACGACCAGATCACTCACCTGGGTAAACCTACAGAGCCATACTGATCTACACCCACTGAGAACAGCAGGTGATCCACCATATTTATTGATGAACGCTGGTTTGGACCCCAATTCTGCCCGCAGACAAGTATATGTAATTCCCACAAGAGGCAGGAGTTTAGGACTGTAACATGTATCTTTGGGAGAAAAAAACCACAAACAAACATGTCGGGGGAAGGACGTTAGAGAGTCTCCACGCAAGGAAGAAGTGGTACAGCCTGCTTCATTTTATTTCTCCTATAAATATTCATAGAAAATGTGTTGCTGGGGTTATCGCTGTATGGGATCATACTGATGTGAAAGTAGTGCCGAGAGGCCGGCTCAGAGGACCCAGGCAAACTGGAGAACACAGCGAGACATGATATGATCACCAGAGGACAGAGCCCTGTAGCACTACTAATAGTGATGTATTACTCTGTTTTTTTCTACAAGCCTTTGCCGCTGCCCGCTGTCAGGAGACAGGTTAATAAGGAAATGGACTTCTGCCTTGACTTGGTAAGGTCTTATGTCCCTCCAACCATAGCAGCCAGCCCTAACGAATACATTGTCAATTCTAGATACAAGTTCCTGCCATGTCCCAATGTACCATGGTAGCCACAGTCACCAAGGAAGGAGACTGACCTTCGCTTTGATGACAGCGCAACCACCCAGAACGTGAAAAGAAGAAACAGCCTCTCCCCGTGGCGCCAAACTGATTTATTTAACCCTGATGTTCATCATCGCCAACAGATCTGACACAGGCTGCGCTTGTGCACAAGAAAGCGTCACATTGTGTTGGCAGGCAAAGGAGAACCTCGTACTGATCAAAGTCAGTTGTAATCTTCCCTCTCTGAGTGACTGGCCTTGCTTTTGGACCCAAGATAAACGTCACACTGGATTGCCATTTCCTTGGAGGAGAATAGATACAGAAGATTTTAGTTCGAAGCCAGTCTTTTTACTTAAAAGAATGAGCTTGATGCTCTTTGGTTCAATTAGATTTGCCTTGTCTTGGCATTTCTTGTTTGTTTGGGTTTTTTTGTTTGTTGTTTGTGGGTTTGGTTTGGTTTTGTTTTCGTGAGGGCTGAAGCAGTGTGTGAACCATGGATGCCTCATAGTTAAGATCATTCACCTGGCATCATTCTGGTTCTTGTGAGCTCCTGCAAAGTGAAAACGCAGGTGTTAGCCCTTCAGGGAGCCTGAGAAGGAGACATGTTTCTGCTGATAGCATCTTCTAGCCCGGCTGTTTAACCCTCCGTGTAAGATCACTGCCTGAAAAATAACATTTTCTCCAGGCAGGCTGGTCAGAGAAAGCAAGAGTTTCTGCAGCAGGTTTTACTCCAGCACTGGGTGCAGAAATCTTGGGGACTGCAGTGGCCGCAGTCACACTTCTCTACGTAAGGGCAGCGTACAGCATCTTGCACCATAACAGACCAGGATAAAGCCTTCAGCTGCTTCTGGGGGGCTGCGTTCTTGTAATCAACACCTTTTTGTGAGCACAGGATAGCAATCCTGCAAGGGCAGCTCCCGTTAAGAGACAGGCATTTCTCCACCACGATGTGAGACACATGAATACTGCTAATGCACTGATAGAACATACTTTGTCTGCTTTCTTTTATATCCACGATGCTAATTTCCACACTTACGATGACAGGTTTTACAAAGAGAGATGAGACACAGTTAATGACAGTCCGGAGCAACAAGAATTATCAAAAAGCTGGGAAAAGGGGAAAGGAACAGAGTGCAGCAAAGGGCAGAAGTGGCTGGAGGAGACAAGGGGCCAATCTTACAGCGCAAAGCCTCACCACCACAACCACCAAAAACCCCCAAATATATTGATTTTGACATACTCGATTAATAGCAAGATTATTCATTAGGACAAACTTCTAGCTGTAAGGAAGTCCTGGAAAACATCAGTTGGGGCAGGAGCAGAGTTTCTGTTGCAAAGACATTTAAGAACAGGTTAGGTGAGCCCCGTCAGCAAAGATGTACTTTTAGCAAATACTGTCTCAGGGCAAAGAGAGAAGCTTAACAACCTCCTCTCTTCAGATCTAGCATCTGAATCTCTCCCCGTTGCTTGCCTACTCCTGCAGCTCTGAAGCCTTTGCAGTTCAGCCCTGCATATAGAGCGATCCTCCAGTTCTGGTGTCACCCATAGAACTGTTTGTGATTTATTTAATATTCAAGAAACATATAACAAAGGAACAGGTTTTTTTTAGCCTGAGAAGGTACCAAAAAGGCCACTGATTCAAGTTTTAAAGGTTACACCATCCTCAAGAAGCCCTGACCTGCACTGCAACCAGCTAGTAGGAATTCCTAGATCTCAGAAAGAGACGCATTTGTTGTTTGGGGGAAGGAAATGGCTTCGTTTGTTTGCTGGAAACTGTTATACATGCCCATTTACCCACTGCCTTGCAGCTTCACATCTAAGCAAACAAAATGGATGAAGGATACGTCCCAGATATAAGAACAATGATCTAAGACATATTTGCATGTAGAGGTAACAAGCCAGGCAGGGAAAAATCAGGCCCTAAGTCATACCCTTCATGAACGCTTGCCTGTACAGAGGCCATAATGTTGCTCAGAAATCCACAGCAAGTTGACACTCGCCCCCAAGCAGGTCTTTCACACCTCAGAGTGGATACACAGAGCTCACCAGGGGCAGGCAGGTGCTCTAATTCAAAGTGACTTGTGCTTCTCTTTTGCCAACTTCCCCGGTTTTCCAGCAGAGCTCCTGTAGCACACTGAGCTACACGTCACGTGGAAGGCTCGGAACATCAACAGGAAGCCCCAACCCATCTCCCTGCCCTTCACAGCTTCTACGAAGGCCAAATACATTCCTCCTGTAACAAACATGAGCAACCACAGCCAAAAACAAAGGCAGAAGGGAAATGTTATATACCCTCAGCAGTTGTTTTTGCAGAACTAGATCCACTAACGGTGCCTGGGGTGCACAGAGCATCCATTTTTCTTCCTTCCTTACTGTCCTTGACAGTGCAGGTTTCCACACAGGGGTTCATTTCAAGTAGGCTATGGAAATAAGATGCGTAATTCGTGCAGCTAATGACAAGGACAAGTTTCCAGTCTAAGCAGCATATCAAACAGCTCTGAGACCAGTAGAAAAGAGTTTATTCACAGTAAGCCTTCTCTGCCCAGTAAATCATGGCTTGCTTTCCTAAAGGTCTGTGTCCTTCTAAGCACCACACAACCTGGTATGAAAACAAGCTCATACAGGTCTTTGAGGTGAGCAGATGTTGCAAGACAGTGAGGGTTAAGGAGTGTACCCTGTGAGACGCAAAAACCATGTCTTAAAAATTCCGACAAAGCTTCACACCGAGTTTATCATACACCACAAAGAACAATGGTCATTAATGCAATGCATTTAATTATCGTCCTCTATCAAGGTTCATCTGGACCTGGCCTTCCAGGGTAATAGCTGGGCCGTTCAGTGCGTACCTGAGAACACAGCAAAGCTTCAAGCCCCATGAGAAAAGGGGAGACTAATGGAAAGGAAACCAGGCTTGATCCTTTACTTAATTACAGTAAGAGAGAAGAGCCTTGAGTTTTCCCTCAGGGAAGATACTCCACAGTCACAGGAATCCCTTCCCCTTTCTCCCATCCAACAATACTAGTTCTCTGATAACTTGCCAATCCAAATACTGTCCACCTGAGGCTGGCAGCACCTGCTGCACCACTCTGAGGCAGCCAGGGCAGTTGTGGGGATGCTCAGCTAAGCAGAAGCAGGCCACTCTAGCAACCTTTGTGTATGGATGGATCCCTTGATGCTGGGGAGGAGAAGGTTTGGAAACCATGGAATGCAAACCAGAAGGTTTTGTAAAAACATCTCTGTGCCACAGTTTTTGTCACTTAGGTTCAGTGTCAATGCAATGATGCATCTTCCTAAGAAACTCAGAAACCAAGAAAATGGGAGGTGACCATCTGATCCAAAAGGAGTGGTCTACCATGGTCTACATGGTGGTTTACTCTCCTTGGAGTGCTGATGGATTGAGACACTGGAACAGGTTGCCTGAGAAATTGTGGATGCTTCATCCCTGCAAGTGTTCAAAACCAGGTTGGATGGAGCCTTGAGCAACCTGGTCTGGTTGGAGGTGTCCTTGCCATGGCAGGGGGGTTGGAACTGGATGATCTTTGAGGTCCCTTCCAACTCAAACCATTCTCTGATTCTATGATATATGGTCTTTTTGCCCAGTAAACACACAGCTATCGGATGACTAGGGCAATGAATACACTATTTTTTCTACATTTATTGAGTAGGAAAGGTTCTGCATTACCCCAGACCCTCCCTCACAGACAGCTGGACAGGAGTGACAAGAGCATCCACTACCTTATAGCAGCAGAGCTAATGCTGCCATCTTAGTGCCAGGCTGACATCACAGGCCCCCCGTAGACATGGTCCCTAGTCAGCGCCAAACAGCCTCTGTAATTCACAGAAACATATAGGATTGCTACACAGAGAAGGACCCACGTCCTGCGCTCCTGTGGTAAGAAGAGGTTGGGTTCAGCCACGTGGCAGAAGCAAGTCCTGAATGCTACAGGGGAAGAAATCACAGCACTGATCAGGCGGGGCACTCTGGGATGAGAAAGGTGGAAGATCACAGAATCACAGAATGTGAGGGGTTGGAAGGGACCTCTGGAGATCACCTAGTCCAACCCCCCTGCCAGAGCAGGACCACCCACAGCAGGTCACCCAGGAACGCGTCCAGGCGGATTTTGAATGTCTCCAGAGAAGGAGACTCCACCACCTCTCTGGGCAGCCTGTGCCAGGGCTCTGCCACTCTTACAGTGAAAAAGTTTCTCCTTATGTTCATGTAGAACCTCCTGTGCTCCAGCTTGCACCCGTTGCCCCTTGTCTTGTCACTGGCCATCACCGAGAAGAGCCCGGCTCCACCCTCCTGACACTCACTCTTCACGTATTTATAAACATTGATGAGGTCACCACTTCTCGCCTCCATCTGCCCAAGAGATGGAAACTTGTCAGACACCAAATAGCAGCACTGAAACACTAAATACTCAGAAAACTGTTCACTGAGATACTCAGATGTTCATAAGATGTTCATAACATCGTTGTTTCTCCCTCGTCTTTTCCCACTGCCAGAGCTGGCTAAGAAGCAGCTTCAGGTAGAGTTGGCTGAGGCCAGCGCCAGCCTGAGAGGACGTGCCATTCATCAGGGTCATCTTCTGTAAGGGAAAAGAGCAGAGGAAGAAAACCCTGTGATGAAGTTAAAGCCACTCTCCCAACTGTATTTACTGGGTTCATTTGTTAAATAGACTTTGGAGAATAAATAGTGGGTTTATGAAAAGGACTCTGGTTTCATCTGATAATGTAACACAAAGCTTCCTTGTCAGGGGCTCAAACCCTGTAAAATCCATGACTTCCAAGATCTGGGAGTAGATGCACAACTGCTCGGTGTAGCCCATTACAGTCCAAGGAACCACTGGGTTTCATTGAAGAGCGTAACCTCCATGGATTGACCTGAGAAAAGCCTGCTAAAAACATATCCGTGCATTTTATGAAATCTGCCAGGTCTCACAGACTTAAATCCCTCATCGCTGAAGTGCCCTCTTCAATTAACCTCAAAACTAAAATAAATCTGACTTTTGGCAGAAGACCTTGGAGGGAAACTTGAGGAAAGTTAAAATGCATTTTAAAAATGAAATCCAAAATGTCCATCTCTGCAAAACAGCGCTGTTACCACAGCTGCAAAATGACTTGTCAAGTGCTAGGAGCGTGCTTGATGCAGCCGAGCACAGGCAGACACCTTTCCCACAGCCTCACAGCCGTTAAGGTTGAGCAGAGCAGCCAGCGGTAGCACGCACAGTGTCAGGGAAAAAGCGGCTTAAGAATTTCTTGCCTTTGCTTGAGGGCAATAAAGGCATGGCCTTATGAGCTAGGGAGGGGCAAAAGCATTTAAGAATTCCATTTTACATACAGAATTGTTGGATAATCTTTATAATCTAGCATAATGAGTCTAAAATCTTTGCTCTTGAAGTTTAATAGTCCTCTTACTGAAATAAAAGGCAGTTTATTCCTTCTTCTCATTTGCCGCCTCTCAGGCAATGGGTGCTGCAGATCAACTTATCAGGATCTTTCTGCATTTACAGTGAAGTCCCCCTGTGGGAATTATACTAATTAAAAATGAAATATAATTTTGCTGTCATTCCTGCAGACTGAACCATAACTGACATTTTTCCTTCCCCCCCAGCAATATGAGCACTGTTGGAATGGGGAAGGGAACGGCATGCTGCCTTCAGCTCTTAATTTATCCACAGCTTTTTGTTGGAGCAAGATACAAACATACCTCAGCATATGCTTTAGCTAAAAACAAGAGCCTGCCAACTCAAGCAGGTGGGGAATTTCCCATCCACAGAAAGAGCAATCTCAGGAAAAAAATTGTCCCTGGGGCAAAAAGGGTGTTTTTACTTAAATCATTCCATTTTCTTCTCATTCCCCTTAAATCAAAAGTCAGCATTTTCTTGAACTAAATCCAGAAGTGTTTCAAGTCACGTCAGCATTAAGTTGCGTGACTTCAGGCCCCTGCTTGCCTGCTGGGACTGCAGCTTTGGGTGCCGTACATTCGCAGCCTTTCCAAAATAAACGGGAGAGTCAAGTGCTTGACCACCAAGTCCCGAAGGGAACATGATTCAAGAGGCAGTTTGCAGCAGATAGCTCCATGGTGAGTATTAAACCTGACAACCCAGGTACAACCTCTGCCTCAAGAAGTCATCGAACCACTTTAACTGGAGTCTGAGAAATATCCCATTCCCTATATTCTCTCCTTAAACGTCCACTGATGATGGTTGCTGGAGACCAAGCGCGGAGATGCTTGTACCTTCGCTCTGACCAGCATGGTTGTTCTTACATGCTTGCATGAAGCCAGCTCAGCTCTGTTTCTCATGGCAGTGTCCTGCTCTTGGGAGATGTTGCCTGGGCAGGAGTCCAAAGCATGAAAATACGACGTTTAAAGCATCCCAGGCCGCTCCAAGCGTGCAGCTCAGTGAGCTGGAACCTTTAGTTCAGCAGCCCAAAAAGGAATGCTGAAATATTAAAATGCTTTTGTTAAAGATACTTATAGGAAACGTTCTGGTGAGCATAACTAAATAAAGAAAGTGCCATAGAAAAATATGCGTGTATGTGTTTTGAGATCTTAATTTTCAGTCAGAACAAAGACCAACACGAAAGTATCAGGAACAATTTCCAGAGAGAGAAAAACCTTTCATGGAGCTCCGCTAGCAAAATAAAACCCTCCACTGCGTACACACACACACACACACACACACATCTCCCCAACCTAGAGATCAGAGGCAGAGCCAACCACATGTGACAGCTATTAATCACATCACTGAATGCCTGGCTGGGCAGTGCGTGGGCACAGCTACAGGGCAGGAGCAGGAGACCCTACACAAACCACCGTGCCCTGATGTGCACTGAGAACAAAAGGAAAAACCCCTTCACAATTTCACAGTCCAGCCATTTCGAATGCAAGAACGGTTTGTCAAGCCTGCCAAGAGAAATCCCTGGCGTTTGTTGCAGATACAAGATTCAAGTCAGCTCAAGGGTTGGGACAGAGCCTGATTTTTTTAAGTTTTTTTTTGGTCCCCCCACCCCTTAAAAGGGAAGTGATGAATGAAATTGTTTCAGAGCATTTCAAAGTTAGGAGAGCGAACAGAGCAGGACTGGCTGCTATTTCCGACCGCTTTCAGACACTAACAAATGGCACAAATGGTTTTTAAAACCTCAGCTCAAAGCGTGGACGTCTTGGAAAACCGTGGTATAACAGAAGCTGCAGGGGGGAAATCCTTTGCTCGCTGTAGAAGCTGAGTGCTCACAACTCCTGGCTCCCAAGTGCCTAATTGAGTTTGAAAGAACTGTTAAGTACCATTCACAAAACCAGCTGTCTCTCTTTAAAGAGGGAAAGCTACAGTAGGAAAATAAACACGAAGAACTCTCTTGTTTGACTGCAGAGGCTCGAAAAAAATGCTTTTAAAGCCCCTGGGGAAGCAAAGCTATGGGAGTATCAGTAGCATCGCTCCATCTGCTATAGCTTGTGCAGTATCTTCAGCAAAATGAGCCAAACCAAAGGGTCACCTGAATCCTGCGTGCTGTCTCAAAGGTCACCAGCAGCCAGCCAGGGCACTGTGCATGGAGGAAAACCTAACAGCTATACTTCCCTGGCATCCTGATACCGTATCGCTCGCAGACTTGACTCACCGCTGATGTCTTTGTACGAAATAACCCTTGATGAATTTTTCTTTCCCATGTTTAGCTGCTTTTTTTTAAACCCGTATTGTGTTTGGCATCTATGATGTCCCACGGCCACGAGCTCCCCAGCTGAACCACACCCCCTGCAAACAGCACCTCCGCTTGTTTCCTCTGGTGCACCTTAATTCTTGTACGAGGCAAACTTGTTCCTTACTTTCTCCACGCCAATGTATCTTAGACCACCATCATATCATCACCTCAGCAATCACTCTTCCAGGCGGAGGGGTCTGCCACCAAAGGAAAGAAAAGTAAGGGAAGAGCAGAGCCTCCGGCATGACGCCGTGGCTGCTCTCAGGAAGGGCACCACGGATTCAGCCTTGGAGCGAGCGCAAGCAGCCCTCACCTAGCACGCTGCAGAGACAAAAAGAAAAGATCCTGTTGTCCCCAGGGCCCTGATACAAACAAGCAGTTGAGCAAAAGGGCTTTTTCTGCTTGGAGGGATGATGCGTGGAGCACCTGAAGCTGCTCACCAGTGGTTTTCCCGTACCTGCCAGCCTGTGCTAGCGATGTAAAGTTCTCTTCTAGACCAGTATCGTGCCAGGATGGCAGATCCCCAAGACTGATAAAGAAGCAGGAGTGATTTAATAACCCAGTTACCTCCTCCAGCACCAAGGCAACCATCTGGAGCATTAAACTGGCACAAACACAAGCTAAATGGAGCTTGCAGCAAGCTGGCCCTGAAACCGCCCCATCCTCCAGGTTCAGCTGCGATCCAAGGCCTCCCTGATACGGCCCATCTGGATAACCCTGCCTCCAAGAGGAGACGAGATTGCCAAATTGTGAGAAAGAGCACAGAGCCCTGCAAGATAAGGAAGGTAAAACCGAGGCCAGAGGTAGGATTCTCAAGATGTGATAGCAGCTTGAAGGTGCAAGGGGAGAAAACCTCAACATGGGAACGCAGAAAATCCTAGAGGGGAGGAAACCCAGCCCCTGATGGATGATGGCATCTCAGCAGGGTGGATGATCCACTCCAGCAAGCAGCCAAGGCCAACCCTCCCACTCGACGAGCACCTGTCTGGGCAGCAAAGACACTTTGGGTGTCTGTCTCAGTGGTCAGCGCAGCTTTGTAGCTCACTAGTCCTCACCTGGGTGTAGCCTGCTGACAAAAGGTGCCCCAAAAAGTGCTCTAGGGAGAGATGGAGAGTTACAAACTACTGAGAAGCTTGTACGCTTAATTTTTTTTCATTATATTTGTGGGGGGATTTTGGGTTTGGGGTGGGTTTTTTTTTTTGGGGGGGGTGGGGGTGGGGTGGTGTTTAAATCCATGTCTGAGATACTGCAAACCAGAAAAGCCAGTCTCAAGTTCAGAAGCACGGTAAGGGAGGAATACTGAAAATGCAAGTTAAAAGAGCCAAGGGGAAGAGAGCAGGACATGTTCCAACAAGCTGCTCTGCCTCTCAAGGCTGTAATAACAGGGAAGGGAAAGTCAGATCTGGGCCTGCTGTGGAGACAACATTTTTGTCAGAAAGAAATCCAGGGAGCTGAAGGGAGGGAGGGAGGACAGCAAAAGGTTGATTTTTAACTCAGGAAGGGGGATGGATGGCATGATCCTCATAGCACTGCAACCTGTCTTCCTCACTCATACAGGAGGTGCCATCCTGTAATGGCAGCAGAGACGTAGATTTAAGGATGCTTCTAATTTGGAGAGCAATATAAGCAGTCAGCCTCTAAAGTGATCTAATTTTTTTGGTAGTAAGTCCTATTTCTTTTCTTCCCCCCTCCCCAAATGATTCCAAACCAGCAACAGTTTTAACATAGCATCACTTGGGTACAACACAAGCACAGGCAATGGCAGTGTACAGACCACCCCCTTCTTTCTATTAAAACACAGTAAGCTGGCACCCCTCTGAGCTGGGACTTACACACAGCACTGCCAAAAGGACCAAGGTGGGGACCGGAGCTGCTGGGAATGACTTTTGCTCTTGGGAATCTCCAGCAGCAGATGAGAACCATCCATCCCCCTCTGCTCTGCCCTGGTGAGGCCACACCTGGAGTGTTGTGTCCAGTTCTGGGCCCACCAGTTCAAGAGGGACAGGGAGCTACTGGAGAGAGGCCAGAGGAGGGCTACGAAGATGATGAGGGACTGGAGCATCTCTCCTACAAGGAGAGGCTGAGAGACCTGGGGCTCTTTAGCCTGGAGAAGACAGAGGGGACCTTATCAACGCTTATAAATATCTAAAGGGCGGGTGTCAAGAGGATGGGGCCAGGCTCTTCTCAGTGGTGCCCAGTGACAGGACAAGGGGCAATGGGCACAAACTGGATCACAGGCTCAGTTCCACCTCAACGTGAGGAAAAACTTCCTTACTCTGAGGGTGACAGAGCACTGGGACAGGCTGCCCAGGGAGGCTGTGGAGTCTCCTTCCCTGGAGATACTCAAAACCCGCCTGGGTGCAGCCCTGTGTGACCTGCTCTGGGTGACCCTGCTTTAGCAGGGGGTTGGACTGGATGATCTCCAGAGGTCCCTTCTGACCCCTGCCAGTCTGTGATTCCGTCATCCTTTCATAGGCAGCAGTGCCATGGAGCTGATGGCCCCAAGAGTGCTCTTGCCACTCTTCCCACTCTCCACTGCTGCTTTCTTTCTCCCCCTTTCTGTGTAGCATCCAGAACTGCTCGCCTTGTTCAAAGCCTTCTGCTACAGCCTCTCCCAGAGCCTCTGGCTTAATCTCCCTCCCACCCCCTCCTACGCACAGCGTTTTTACGATCTCACCCCTGCTCCCCCTCTGCCCCTTTGCTGAATTTGCACACCTCCCTTGCAACCTGCCGTGGGATAGCTGAGCAAAAGGAGCATTTCCCGGCCTTTCAGGACACTTGGAGAGACAACAGAGCTCTTGCCACAGACGTGCTCTATCCCCTTGGTTTGCTGCTCTGCACGGTACAAGGCTTGTGCCCACCGAGTATGGTATTTCTGTAGACCAGCTGTTTTCAGTCCTGTTGACAGATCACGCAGAGGCGAAGCGCGTGGCTTTCTGCAACGTTAGCAGTGGGCAAGGATCAAGGAATGCCCCCTCTTCTCCCTGTGCAGCTCCATAAGGGCTTCACTACATGCTTGATAGCTCAGACCCAGGTTAGTGCCTGCAGCTTTGATCAAAGCTGTACCACAGCCAAGCAGTCTGTTCCAAACAGTAAACACACAAGAGGCACGCGAGAACAGGGAATTTTGCCTGGACTCACTCAGGAAGGGCACTTCTTTGGCCAAAACTGATGCAGATGAAGTAACTCACTTGAGATGACGCCAGCAATCTGCGGCAGTGGCAGGACCAGGACTTCAGCCTCCCAAACCCAGTCCAGTGCCTAAAAAATAAAATGAAATTATAAATTAAACAACAAAAAAAAAATCATCCCTCCAGTCTACATGAGGATCCAGTTGCAGTGACAGAGCCTTAGTTTGACAGCTCATTAAGGCACGTAGGTTTTCACCTTACAAACCTTCCCTGTGACTCCGTTACTAAAAGCATCGTTGCAATGTTTAATAGTACAGATGCTGACTCAGGCTGCAGGGCTTCTCCCTTCGGGCTGCGTTACTTACCCTTACCAGTTCCTCCAATCCAATGTGCCACATGGAATCACAAACAGCTGGACCACGAGCGAGGAGGAAAAAGAGGTGGAGGAGAATTTTAATTCAGCATTGCCAAAGCTTTCCCCGTTGTGAAATGACAGCCTGGCCAACTGCTGGCAGCGCAGCCAGAAAACTTTATGCATTTGATGTTGCACAAGCGTCCCTTAAGGATCTGTGGAAGAAAACCTTCTTCCCAGCAAGACCCAGCTTCCCCCTGCCCTCCAACCTAGGGAAATGTAGAAACCAGAGCCTTGTACTTACCCCGCTGTAGTCCAAATTGCTTTTTTCTCTCTGAAACAACTGATTAAGTAAGAAATGGAGAGAATCCTCTTCACTCTAGCAGCAATGTCATCAAGTCTTCAGGGAAAAGATGTTGTGCAGGTCTCAGTCCACCAAGCACTGTGCTCAAAGCTGTTCCTACACCACATGAAATCCACTGGTTAGCACAGGCTTCAGGACTCCACGACCACGGAGGATATGGCCATGGTAGCTTAGATGCTCCAAGCGCCACAAAAAATGGCAGCTGATGAGATGAAGCACAGTACATAAAAAGCAAGCAGTTCTCTGCTCCAAAAAAAAAAAAACCCAAATTAACTCTGAAACAACCCTGCCAGAGAGTTTTTGACAAGAAAGTTTTTATTTCATCCTGTCGAGGAATTACAAGCCAAAAGGAAATGGCTAAACCAGAAAAGAACCTGTAGAAATGTTGCACTTACCTTGCTGGGGCATCTCAACAATTTAATTCACGTCAGGAAAGTCATCAGGAAGCAAGTTTCCCGTGTCTCTTGTACTTTTGAATAATTACCCACTTGCCAGAAGGCTTGACAACCTTTTTTTTCCTCCACACAGTGACCACAGGCTACACCCTCCAACCCTGAAACCGTTACCCCGTGAGGTACCACTGCCAGTGGGGATGTGCACAGTGCAAGCGCTGGATCCGTGTCTTCCCAACACGTGTCCCCTGGACTCTTGACGATCCACCTCCTCGCAGAAGGCTCTCCTCCTCCCACACATACTCCGCATGTAAAGATTTACGTGCTCGCGTAAAGATTCACACCCATCCCAAGCGCAGACGATCAGAACCATTTCAGAAGAAGGCCATCCCAGGTACGTGGAGCGCTGCCTGACAAAGTATGTGCTAGAAACTCCTGGAGCTGAAGGTGGCTGGGGAGATGGGCTCTGGCAAGCTAAGACTAGGGACTGGAATTATGCCTCCTTTTAAATCAGCATAAATCATCCAGTCCACTGGCTTCTGCTTTACACCTCGGCAAGTAACGAATCAGCTGTTGGCTAACTCAGATTAAGCACTCAAAGTTACACACAGTGTTGGGGTGCAGCAATCAGCCCCCCAACAAATACGCAACACGTTCTGTATTTGTCACCCTACAGTTCAAAGGGAATATTGGCGTTGGCAGCGCCGCGCAGCTGCGCATCAAACGGATCCTCTGGATACGATACCAGTTCCTGGGAACTGGTGCAACCTCACCGTACGAGCTGTAACAAACCTCATTTCGGTAACGACACCCAGTGTCTGTAAGGGGAAGCCCCATCCCTGGGGACATCCAAGGTCAGGCTTGGTGGGGCCCTGAGTAACCTGACCTAGTCAGAGATGTCCCTGCTTGTTGTAAGGGGGTTGGACTAGACGGCCTTTAGAGGTCCCTTCCAACCCAAACCATTCTCAAGACCGATACAACACGTATTTTACCACAGTAAGTCAAACAGCCCAATTAAGGGACGTTTTGTTCTTAGGGCCCCCCTCGTTCGCAGAGCTACAGCCCTCCCACGCACCGCAGAGACACACCAAAGCCTGCGGCGCTCGCGGCAGCGTGCCTTACCGGCGCAGCCGTGCCTGACTGGCCACGAGGTAAGTGGCAGTACGAAGAGCAGGGAGTTTCAACTTTCCCTAAAAAGCAGCAGGAGCAAACACTGAATTTGTGTGACCAACCTGGGGAACTCCCCTAGGAGTTCAACGGCAACTTTGTGCCTTTTTTCCCCCCTCTGGATTGTTTTATCCCAATTTTATTTATTTTTATTGTTTTATCGCTATATTAGCAACCAAACCCCCCCAACATTTATGAGAAACAAGTTTTGTTTCCTTCTGTGTAGCGGCCAAGTTGTCTGCCAGTACTTTAAGATAGCGAGGGGGCAGTTTTTGAGGTTTAAGAGCAAACCCTCTATTAGTGTGACCTGCAGCACCAGATAAAGCCACGAACAACTCTTGCAACAGAACATCAACGGAGCATTGTCTCTGGCTCTGAAAGACGAAGGCCACAGGCTCGTCTTGACATTTACACAGCAGGAGAAACTGCAAGGAACCCACCCCGGTCCAGCATCCTTGAGTTACATTTAATGCACAGCAGTAGTTCCTCCTCATTGTTTTCTTTCACTGCTTGGGGGCAAAAAAACTGGCAGCACGGAAGAGAGCCCTACAACGGGACTAAACAAAACCACTTGGGTTTTCAAAAAAGAAACACCAACAGCCTCAATCTGCCGAGTTTTGGCTTCCTCAAGATCTATTCATGCCACAGCACGTACCAGATACTGGGATGTGGATGCTGCGCAGTAACCACCAGCCAGAGGAACCCAGTATGTAAGAGGGCGAGCTCATGGACATCCCATCCGCAGGGGTTAACGGGATTCCCTGCCGCTTCTCCGGATGCCTGCAGGAACATCCTCGCCTTCCTAGTCCCTAATGCCTGCAGGAACATCCTCGTCTTCCTATTCCCTACCCTGGCAAAGCCTCGTCAGTCAGTGAACAGGCGAGAAAGGAGAGAGATGGGACAGATCCGATGACTTAAAGGGAGGCTTGGAGAGCCAGGCTAGAGATCAAGCCAGTCACACCCCAGGCACCCAGCAGGGTCGGCCTCTGCCTGCTCCACTCCCTCCCATCAGGTGTTTCTACGTCTTGAATGAAAACGTCATGTTTTACACACAGATAAAAGGGGCTAAAGAAATCCGTCACGGCTGCCCTGAACAGCCTGTTTGCACAGTACAAGCTCTCTAAAGGCATCGTGCTTTCACGAGTGGCATCTCGGTTGCAGTTTGGATCCAACATGTGGCTTTTATCCTTTTAAATATTCCAGAGCCTTTAGGTATTTGCTTTTAAACTGTTGGACTAACGATGCCCTCTTACCCATGCTGAAGTGAAAACAAACATAAGAAGTTAAATAAAAGGAAATTTCAACACTTGATCAGATAGTTATTTTCTCCCCTCCGAAAAGCAAGCTTAAACCAAATCAGGCTGCCTGATTATAGCTGAAAATATTTGTAAAAAGACACACCCTGTTTCAGCTGAGACTTTTGGTAGCATTTTGCACAAACAGGGACTGAATATCAACCTTTTCACATCAAAACCTTCGGCACCCTTCACTGTGTTATCACCCAAACCTGCACAAGCTGCAGGGCAGCACACACACTCAGTCTCCAAAAGCCACAAATATTCTTCACCTTCCAGAGGAGTTGCAGAGAACCACATACGATGCTGCAGGGAAACAGACAGCCCGCTGGTTTACAGCCTACTGACCCACCAGCCAGCAGAGATCCAGGACTTTCCATGGTTCACAGCTTCTCTTTCCGAAGAGCTGTTTGTCTTCATTATTTTTTTTTGAGTCTTCCCCTGACAAGTACCCCACAGTACCCCACCTCCCTTAAAAAAAAACCCAACAGGTAACCATGACCCCAGGTCTACTGATGGAATTCTTGCAAGGTTTTGCTTCACCCTGAACCGCTCTCCCTTTGAGGACATCTGCCTTCTTTCCGAGAGTTCAACACAAGCACAAAACCTCAGCTAATCCGCCACGTGCAGAGCCGGCGTCAAAAGGACCAAAACCACGGGAGCAGAGCTCTGCAAGCCACGCACACACTCAGGGTCTCAACCTCCTCCTCTCCATGCAGCCCCGCAGCACAGACCCCCTCTTCTACCATCACAGCACATGGTCAGCTGTAAAAGAACACACATGTGGGCTGAAAAGAACCAAAGGTTCAGGCAAGAGCTTTCATCCAAGTCTCACACGCCCACCCCTCCGATGGAAAGTGAAGGCAGCACCAATAAAGAAGATTCAGCACTGTAATTAAAGAACTTTTTAGTCCTCAAGGTTTTAATTCGAACAGACATCTCTACTATGTTCTCAACATATCTACAGCAAAGTTTACAGCCACTTTGTACCTGTTTTTCTCCCCCAAACGGCTCAGCAGTTTGAGCCATGATAGTTTCTCAGATTTGTTACTTTTTTTTTTGCAATAGATCCACAGCGGCTGGGATCCTGTACATGTACAGCATACACCTAACAACAGCACACAACTCCCAGCCCTGTTACTTATTTTTAAAAAATAAAATCCAGACTGATGCAGCAGCCAAGTCCAAGTAGCAGTTCCAGATGTTTGGACAGAAGTGCACTCATCACTTAAATTTGTACTAGTTAACGGATACATAGCACACGTCACACAGTGCTGCTCAATGTCACACAGCTACAAAAAAAAAAAAGGGAGTGCTAGGATAGACATTTTCCCCTCCTACAGGACCCTGTACACGACAGCACTTTCCAAGGCTTCAGCAAAGCATACATTAGACACCAATAGGCTGTACAGTGCAATTTAAGTTATATCATATGCAACATGGACAATAGTGCACTTAAACCGGGCGCCACATTCAAGAGTTAGAGCAATACAATCAAAATATTGAAGGTATATATTCCCTTATGAAAACTGTGCAAGTTAGTTCCTTTTCCCTTTTCTTTTTTTCTTTTTTTTTTGGTAAGTGGCAGAGTGTCCGCATTGACTGACCCCAGAGTTTGGGGAAGGGGGGGGTGAGGCCCTCAGTGTCCAGCTTATTACGCAAATACCTATGTGCAAAAGAGCAGAAGCAGGGGTGTCAGCGAGAGCGTAAGGCAGCGTCAGACCGAAAAGCCAGAGCTGGGGCGCTGCCACAGCGCTTACAGCTCAGGAGCACGCAGGTAACCTGCCAACAGGGCGTCAGCGACTTCGGGGGGGGGTGGGGGGCACACAGCCCACCCCCCCCCTCGGAGAGGAAGCAAGCTGATCATCAGCATTAAATAGGTGAATAAATATGGTGGACATGCAGGTAAGCAAAGAACTGGAGCGCTCCGCTGCGTCCTACCAGCGGCCACCAAACTGGAGGCTGGGAATGGAAAGGTTGAGAGTGCAAGCAGCCTAACACAAGAGGTCTGAGAGCTGTCTTCTCCCAGGAGGAGCCGCGAGGGTTCCACACATCTTGTCTCAGCTCCACCACCTCGCGGGACTGCTCCGGGAAGCGGCTCACGAAGGTGATTATTTGCAGGTTAACTCAAGCCTCCAGCTCCGGCTGGTTGCCGGGAAGGCAAGGGGATGCACGGCAGCAGGATCGGGGGGGGGGGAGAAACTGCTGCGGCTGCTCGCGACGACACTGGGGTTTTCCCCGTGAAGGCTGTGATCCACCCTGCCGCTCGGCCAAGGCAAGCGCGCAGCGCTCAGGTGTGGATCCAGTCCTGGAACGCAAGTCAAGGGTGAAATGCCAGCTCAGAGAGAATTTTCTGCCTTTTGTTAGCTGTCACAGCTGGTTACCCAATTTCCTCAGATGCCTGCAGTTTGCATGAGAGACTAGAGCAACCAGGCAATTAGATCAGGGAAAAAAAGCCCTCTTTGCTTCTCTATTATTTAGCTCGATATATAATTACTATGTTAGGAAATTACATAACCTTTGAGTGGTTTATGTGTAGTCTGTTATGGGGAAAATGGTGCCTTCTGAGTCCTTCCCATCTGGCCACTGATAACGTATTTCAGATGTACAGGAACAGCAGAAATTCTCAACTGCACAGGGATACAAGAGCCAGGCAGGTGCAGCTCCCACGGACGTAGTTTTAAAGGGTGAGCAATGATTTTAAGGGCTTACATAGGCCCTAGACCCAGAAGGTACCTCTAGAAGCCAGCGTTTGGGGGTGGGAGGAAGGCATGGCCAACTTGTGCCTCCCCTGTTAGGCAGGACAGATGGCCAGCCACGCCAAGAAGCACTCCCTATGTCAGATTTGATGTAGTGAACAAGACTGTCGCTCTCCACACCTCAAAAGAAATTGGTATTACAAGTAGAGGGAACCATTCTTCTGCCTTAAATGAACAACGGTTTAAAAAGGGCCTTGTTATTTTTTTAACCCAGACGACTTTAGAATTAAGCTTAGGTTAGTCATGAAGAAAATAATTAAGGAAAGAAGGACTGAAGCAAAAGGCGTTAAGGTAGCACTTGAGCACTATCACATCATTTTATATAGCTTCCTATGGTTAGAGAGCTTTTCTTAGGATATATTTAGTGGTTACAGTTTTGCAGATGACTCTCCAGATACTTCTAATGACAACTAAAGATCCCGCGTTTTCACGTATCTCTCTGTGGAGTGGCTTTTAAATAAAGGCAGCTTCAGTCCAAAACAGCATCAAGTGTCACAGAAGCTCAACAGTTTTCCAAAGACATCGACACTGACCTAAGGCAGCTCCATTCACTTCAGAAGAGGCAGGCTAACAGCAAGCGCCTTTTAAGATAATCCTGGCCACGTGCACTGCTGTTAATTCAAGTTTTCTCAGCTCTGGGCAGCTACCACTGGAATCAAGCTGAACAAATGCCTAGGTGAGTTAATATTTCAGAGCCACTCTTACCTGGCTTTTTAAAGGAGAAAAAAAAAAACCCTCTAGTGAAAATTTTGGTTCTATAAAAGCAGGCTGCAGTCACAGAAACAGAAAAACCAGCTAGGAAATAGAGAGACTTGGAAAAAAGCTTATCCCTAAAGTCTTGAAGCAGTTTTAGCAGCTACAAGTGATCTAAACTATTAGCGTTTTTGTAGTGTGACCGCCTCAATCTGCAGCAGCCACCTGATACGTCAGATCACCGTTAACTCCCAACTTCTGCTTTTGAGGTGTCACAAAACACAGTAAGAGAGGGTGAGAGAAAAAAAAGTGCCCAGGTGGAACAAAGAGGGGCTTGTGGCACTGCAAATGAAGGGCTGCTCTTGCACCCCAGCGATGCTGCGAACCTGTTCGAGCGTACAAAACCAGCCAGTGCGGCCCAGGGTGCCAAGAGGGCAGCTCTGAGCCACCGGTTGGCAAGGGAACGCCTCCACCAACTACTTCACCTTTTTGTTTTCCAGGTAGAATGAAAAAAAAAATATTTGTTCTTCCTTAGGAGATATTTGTCCACGAGGGACAATTCCACCTGAAGGTCATGGCTTCAACATTAGCAGCAGAATCCCTACTTCAGTTCTGTATTGCACTGAAACGTCTTGCTCTGGTTTGGTATTCAATGTACTGCTCCCAAGCTAATGCTCAACACAAAAAACCCAACCAAGTGTTAGATGTGAAGGCTACTGACAGTATCACAGACTGGTAGAACCTGTAGTTATACCGTTTTCTAGTTTTTCTAGGAAACTAAAGAACTAAGCTGCCTTACTCTTGGAAAGAAAAAAGTGCTTTCAGACAAAACGCCTTTACCTATCTGTACATAATTTTGTACTTTAATCCTGCCGAGTATTTAGAGAGTTCCACAAAACCAGAAAAAGTCCAAAATAAATTTGAAACATCCTGTTTCTTGGCCCATCCTGGTCATCCATACAGTTGGGTGGAGGTAAGAGTTCCAGCTTCTGCTGACACTGTACACCATTTCGAGACAGAAAAGCTGCCAAGAGAGGACACTACGCCCGGCCGTGTACATCTTCTGTAAACAAAACAGAAATCCCTCCCAAAAAAAGCAGGGAGGTACATAGTGTGAAGTGGAGGTTTCAGCAGTGGGAGGACTGAGGGTCAACCGTACCCAGAGGGCTCTGCAATACATGCACTTTCCGTGTTTAGTCTTTTAACACAAAAGGGGCTGGAAAGGAAAGACCCGAGGCAAAGCCCTGCCAGCTCACAGGTTCTCCTGCATCTTATCATCCGTCTCCATCTCCGCTAGCTGCCTCCTCAAGGCGTTAACCTTCGCCTGAAGTTCCTTGTTGTATTTTATGATGTTGATCATTTCTTCGTGGGCTTCGTCTAGGAACTTGGAAGGCCTGTTCCACCGAAGAAAAACACCTGAAAGCCCAGAGGCAGCGCAAGTCAGAAGGGTTTCTTGTTACAAGGAGGAAACGTCACCCATATTCCAGCAGCTCACACGTACAGTTTATGCATTTTCTCCTTACCCTCCCCTCTAAATAGCATTTAGAAATACCAACCCCGCCTCTTCAAGTTCACCATTCTATTAAACAAGGTTAATAAAAAAAAAAAGAGGCTTTCGTTCCTTTTTTCTCATATACTGATCAGACCAATCCCTATCCAGTCTCCCCCCTGCCCTGACAGCCTGCTTGCTTCACTGTAATTAACTCTTCAGCCTACATGGGATGGAGGAAGTTTCTGCAGCAGAGCCTACTGCACCCAGGTCATCCTGGCCAACGTGGGAATGGAGGGAAGTCCTGGCTGGTACAGAACAAAACCCTTAGGCCTGCAGACATCTAGAGATCAGGCTGTATCACTGCAGAAATGCTGTGCTAAGAAGTTAAATGAGGCTAGGAAGGCTCCCTGGCGGAAAGTAGCATGTCACCAAACTTAGAAGGAGAAAGCGTTATGCCTCTGGGGATGGTACATGCCAGGAATATTTTGGAAGAGATTTCAAAGGGAGTGAGATCACCATCAGCTGAGACAGACTAAGCAGAGAGGAGAGACAACAGGAGTTTACACTTAAGAAGCATTACAAGTCGCACAAAGTATGCGTTGCCTCTAACAGAAAAAGCAAGCCTGGCTTACCTTCCCAGAGCTGCAGGCTCTGTGGGGCAACGGAGGGCCAGATGACAAGGCTGTTGGCCTCAAAAAGAGGATTCTGGAATTTGCTCAGCTCTTCAGACCTGTTCACCCAGGACCACAGGGACATAGTCTTTTGTGGCAGCTTCAGTTTAGACCTGGCAAAGCCACGGGAACAAGTTAGCTTTCGCTTTTATACTGCAAAGTCTCATTTTGTTTTGTCAGCACCCCACAGGCTAGAACGCCACAAGCTTTCCCGAGTGCTACTAGCCCAGACAATTCAGGCTAATCCCTTCAATACCTCTCACCGACATGGCACAGGGTGTAAACCTAAAGCAATTTACTCGACCTGGCTGATTACAATTAGGTTGGGTGAGAAGATGAGGAAGTAACATTTGTAGGCTGGGTGGAAGCTAGCTGCCTTCTGTCCAGATGAAGAATCAGTCACCTCCCCAAAGTGGATCGACTGTTTTGAAAGGGACTGAACTCCTGCGCGTCGATGTGGTAGGTCTGCATCGAGGAAGGATCGCAGCACAATTCGCAGAGCCCCTTCAAGCAGGGTTATTGCTGGAACTGTGCGATGGGCACGTCTGATTAGGTCCCTCTGGTGGCAGGAAGCATCGGAGCACAGAGAGAAAGCAGCGCTGGGACAGACCCACCTCCTGGGGTTATGGCACAGGGGTCTCTCTTCCTTCGAGTCTGGCAAACCTCATTCTGCATGCACTGGCAAACTGAACTGCCACCCGGGCGGGAGAGTCACCATCCCCGTGAACGCTTCAGACGGCACGAGCTTAACATCAGACTTCAAACATTTTCTGGGCTCACAGGCTGACGTGTTCAGAGGTGACAGGGAGATTATTGCATGTAACATTCAATACTCTTTCAAATTTCGTCTTAATAGTTTTCAAGTCCAACTTGGTTTTGCAGTTGACCAGTTTAGCAGCCCGCAGAAGACAGAAGAGTCTCTTCTAAGCAAAGATTGAGGGCAGAGAGGTTTATAGGAAGCTTTAAATCGCCTTCCTTATCTGTAATACCAGTTCTGTTTTTCCCTCCTACTCCTTCAGTGGTCTTCAGTTAAGCAGGAGACCATCAGACATGAGTCAGGAGTCCTGAGAACAGAACCACCAAGGAATCCAAACCTCTCTGCCATCTGCCGTGGGAAGCTCCGGTCCTCCCAGGCTCCACCCTGGTTGCTACTCCCAGCAGCCCCACTCAGGGCATGCCTAGAGCTGCCCCAGGGGTACAGCTCAGCATCTAACCCAGGCTAGGATTCAGAAGCTGGGCGCTGGGCTGCCCAAATTCCTTGAGCACCACAAGGTTGTAAAAGCAAGCTCAGCCCAGGCCTCCCAGTCCCTGACCAGGCAGGCTCCAGCAGAAGGCAGCCCTGGCTGCTTCCTTTCAGAGGCTCACAGCATTCGCTCAGAACCTCAGCCACGCCGATTGCCAACTCGCATTTCCCCAAGTCACCCCAAGGCTGGAGGGGATTTTGGTCCTTCTGTTGGACTGCTGCACGGCCAGAAGGACCTCAAACCTCATCGTGACGTTCACAGCCAAACAAGTAAAGCTTTTGTCAAGCTATAACTGTGAGGCAGATCCTTCTGACAGAACATCTTCCACTGTTTCCACCTTCAACAGTTAATGGCAAAGACCCAAGCCTTCCATTCCCGGGGGAGTCAGGACCACCAGCCTACAGAGCAATGTTCTTCCTCCACAGTTAAGGGAAGAACCAGACTTTCCAGCTTTTTCCTCTGACTGCTTTGACCTTCTTCTCCAGCCCTGCACGGCCAGGTTTGCTTCCTACAGCTATGACTCACGTCATTGTTGAGCTATAGCTGTTTATTCTTTTATGGAAAGAGTTTCTGTGTAAGAGACTATATAAACTGGTGATGGGTGGAGATTGTTCAAGGCCACACAGGGAAACAGGAAAAAAAAAAATCTAAGGTATTAGCTTGGACTTTGGGAAGACTAATTCAACTCCCTGACCATGCCACAAATTTCTTTGGTCACACTGTCCCACTTGTAAGAGGGACAAGCTCCCTCACATTGCATCAGGCTAAGAACTGCAACAAGAGCAGCTCACCTGTGCTGAGGGAGATGCACAAGCACCCTCACCCTTTTTATAAACCAAGATACTATCTTTTTTGGTCAGATACAGCCTGGTATTTAAAAGGTTCAAAGCGAGCATCCTCACCAACCTGTCGTTTTCGTTGTTTCCCAGGAAAGTCCCAAACTGTGAAGCATAAGCATGTTCAAAGAGCATAATGAGGAACTGCTCGTTGAATTCAAAAGAGCACGGGAACTGACGAAGGATTTGCCACACACAGTCCAAAAAGAGGAGAAACACGGGGGCCTCCCACTTCTGCTTGCTATTTGAATAGGCTGATTGGGCACAGCGCTGCTGAAAAGGGTGACCAGCCTATGGACAAGAATCAGAGAAAGCACCAAAGTAACGGGAACTGAAGTACATGTAGCAAAAAGACTTTCAACCTAGTTCTGTCCATGCAACTAAGCTATGACTATTCTTTTCTACAAATGTCATTTCATCAAGCACCCAGTAACAAACTGGTAGCAACCATGACCAACTCTCCTGCCTTTTTCAGGTTACGTACACAGCCCTGTATCTGATCAGAGAATTTTACCAAGAACAAGCGGGTATAGGTGCACCAAAGGACCAGGCTGAGGATACAGAAGTACCAAGAGTAGAACAAAGGTTTTGTGGTTTAGTCTGAACTGTGTTCTCTAGAGATATTTGCCCTAAACACACAAAACTGGCAGTTCCCCAAAACCAAAAAACTACCATAGAATCATTAGGTTGGAAGAGACCTCTAAGATCATCAAGTCCAACGTCAACCCAACACCACCATGTCCACTAAATCGTGTCTACAAGTGCCACCTCTACATGTTTTTTGAACACCTCCAGGGATGGTGACACCACCACTTCCCTGGGCAGCCTGTTCCAGCGCTTGACAAGCCTTTCGGTGAAGAAATTTTTCCTTATGTCCAATCTAAACCTCCCCGGTGCAACTTGAGGCCGTTTCCTCTTGTCCTACCACTTGTTCCTTGGGAGAAGAGACCGACCCCCCCTCGCTCCAAGCCCCTCTCAGGCAGCTGCAGAGAGCGATCAGGTCTCCCCTCAGCCTCCTCTTCTCCAGGCTGAACACCCCCAGCTCCCTCAGCCGCTCCTCACCAGACCTGTTCTCCAGACCCTTCCCCACCTTCGCTGCCCTTCTCTGGACACACTCCAGCCCCTCAATGTCCTTCTGGGAGTGAGGGGCCCAACCAGGAGAGGCAGAGAGGTCCATGGAGCACCAGAGGTACAAACGACCCAGTTAACGATGTCGCTCTTCGGACAAAGGCCTAATTCACGCTCAGCGGGGCTGCACCAAGGCCCAGCCTGTTTGCTGCCTCTCAGGCTATTTCTCAACACAACTGTCACTGGAACGGATCGCCGTTTTGTTCACTGGCATTTCTTACCTGCAGCCACTCCCTCACAACAAGAGACTCGAAGCCACGTATGGTCCTGCACCTTGGATCCAAGATAATCTGTGCCAGAGAAGTTACCTGGAGTGTCGAATCAGTTCCTTCAGTCCCATGGACTAACACTGATGCACCTTCCCTGTGAAAGAAAAAAAGGTGGAAAGGAATACGGGTGTGAATGAGCAGAACACATCCCAAGGACTTACTGCATCCCAGTAGATGCCAACGCATCCCAAGGGCACCGCTGGTGCTACCCTGACAACGCTGAGGTTTTGCTGGCTCTTTACACCTTCTCCCCCATCAGCTTACTCCCCACCCTGCATGGAAGCACACCACCTTCACCTGGTTCCTCACCAACACAAACTAGAGCTCTGCATCACTTCAGGCTTGGCTTCTCGCTAAGCGTGCTGGAAATCCAGAACCTTTGCCATGCTGACCAAAACTGTGCAGCCAAGTATCTTTGGTGGTTCTCCTTATTTTTAATTGGTACCCCTTTCAGCGTGGAAATGCATCTCAAAATTTGCTTGTGTCATTTATTGTTTTGCTAAGTACCCTGAAATCTTCATAAGCACTGCAATGACGACACGTCATCCCCCCAGATGCTCTGCAAAACGATACCATGAGATTCTTGCTCAAACCTGGGCTTAGTTGCATTTGGGCCTCAATTGGGGTTTACTGCAAGAAAAGTAAATCAATAAGCCAGTTTAGGAGAAAGAGAGAAAGAAAGAAAGAAAAAAGGTAGAGCTTGGTCTCCAAAAAGGCAGCAGTTAGTGTGCTGAGCAAGGAAGCTTGTCAGAGAGCCAAGCACAAAGGCTTCTCGCTCACCAGCCAGCACAAGTGAATCAGCAGAACAACCTGAGGAGCAGAGGGAGCTCAGAGTTTGGGGCAGGAAGGTTTTGCACATCGCTAGGGGCTCATGTGCTGTCGCTCCCTCCACTCCAGTGGGGATTGTCCAGGACAGCCAATTCCCTCTCCTCTATCCTAGGCTGCATTTGGATGCAATATCAGAATCTCATCCATGTGCTCCTGAGGGAAGGACTGGGTGGTATTAAATGGCATTTATTCCCCTTCTCTTCCCAAACCTCGACCCAATGTCTCACTCCTGCCAACATCCTCACACCCAGAAAGGAATTTAACTGCAGGTTGTATTTGTTTCTGTGCAGAGATCCAAGCTAAGCAGCAAAGTGCAGGTAAGAAAGATCAATCTACCAAGCAAGCAGCATGACTTGCTTTTTGAAGCGAAAAGCATAAAAATCTATACCTTGAGCATGGCAACCTCTTTGTCTATAGTCCTATGTCTAAACCAAACCCAGTGCTTTTTCAGGATAGATCATCTTCAGATACTTTCCTCCTCCCCCAGGCAGTGGCAGATAAAGAGGCTGCTTAACAGCCAAGCTAACACCAAAGGCTAACTGCAAGCCTCCGCACTCCTCCAAGTGGGGCACACCAGGGTAACGCTATTTTCACATCTTGCAGGCCCCAGATGTTTAAGACGCTCCAAGATCTGTCCCAGCCGTTCCCTCCCCATGGCCAACGTAACTGAGCCACCCTCGTCAGCTCAGCTACCATCTCCAGGCTCCGAATGAGGCGGGCCTGGCACCCACGCTGAGCTGGCCTGCCGTAGCTCCAGATAAACAGAAAGAGCAAAGCTGAGGTTAAAAATGATGAAATCGTCCACTGTCCCAACAAGCCAGAAGAGTTTCATCACTGATCTTTCTCATTCTACACACAGGGGAAAGAATTGCAGATAAAACTATCGACTAAGAGCAATCCTTTTCTGGCACAGTCAATAATGACACAGGCTCAGCCAGTGCTTTTAAAAGGCACAGCAGCTCCCACTTTAATGCAGTAATGCTGCTTCACCAACAAGTCTGCATTTCAGCCTCCTTGTGTATCTGTGCGACACATTCCCTAGCTGGAATGAGCTTTCCCCTGAGTTTTGAGAAGGGCTTTCCCCTCTCAGAGCCCCAAAGAAATTGCATTTAGAGCCCTGCATTTGGCCTTACAAACCCTGGCACTTGACAGCTAGCTTTTGCTCTCCAGCCTGAGGTCTGGAGACAAATTAGCCAAGTCAGCAGTATTTATGAAAGAAATGTCAGGTTAAAAGAGGTCACAAGCACTCAGAAGGGATGAACAGGATTGCTCAGATAGGACTATAGGGATAAAGACTTCAAGAGGAAAAAGCACTAGACCAATTCCTGAGGAAATCTGATCGAGCTAAAGATGTCCCTGCTCGCTGCAGGGGGGTTGGACTAGATGACCTTTAAAAGGTTCCTTCCAACCCAAACTGTTTTATGAAAACAAGGAAATGCCATTGTTTTAATCTCTAGAAGCGAGGCGGGTTATTGTAAACTTTCAGCTGAAAAAAAAAAAAAGGGGCTTTTTTAAAAAAGCCTCTGTGTTCTCACTTTACTAGGCTACCAAGCAGCATTTCAGATGTGCACATTCTAACCTAAACCTTCAATAAATCTAACCGAATTAGATTGGTTGCATCAGGCTCAGGAATATACCTTAACTAGAGGATCTAATACTTATTCTTAGTCAAGATTTACCCCCTCAAGGCTTGTACTTCTGAAAAGCATGATTTACTGGAGGAACATTCTTTAACCATGAGGAAACAGTAGCTCGCATGGGTGCAAGCAAGCCAGTTCACGGTGGCCAGTTACTAACACCTGAAGTGGAAACAGAGGTATTGAACAAGCAACCTGTAACCAGTGAATAAGAAACCCAAGGCTTTCCGGAAAGGCTTTACCTGTCAATACACTGAGCAGCTAGACAAGCTGCCGTTAGTATCTCCTTGATGTGAGTCAGCCAGTTGGAAGCTTCCAGTTTACTGAGCCAGCGGTCCATATTGTGCGACTGGTCATTACAAGCTTCTACAAGTTTGATGAGGCTTTCCTGCAGAATATTAAACCTTTGGGAAAAGCAAAATATTACTGAAGACACAAGCAAGTAACACAGCAACCAGGACAACACGCTTACAGAAATACACCGATCTCAAACTAAAACACTACGATTTACACGCAGTTAATTCAAAATTTCGACCCTATAGAAGTCTCCTCACTCAGCCAACCTGCTTTCACGGGTAGTGCCGAGCCACAGCCAACTCCTTGGACAGGAGCAGTCTCTTCCCTTTCAAACAAACTGCTTCGTAAGGCGTTACAACAGTAGTATTTCACCTGAACTCTGAGTGTGTTCAGCCAGATCTTAAACTTTCCCAGTAAAACGTGTTTCAGCAGTCTCACTCCCATCACCAAGTGCGACTGCAACCTGGCACGGACATAAACAAGTGTCAGCCAAGCTTCAAGAGCTGCACCTTTGTTCTCTGTACTACACCAGAAGTTTTTGGGGGGGTTTAACCTGCTGCAACGGTAATCTGAAAGCCATCCATCACAAGGACATAACTCCACTGTAACACAGCAAATTTTAAGCTAGACTCAACTTCTCAACGTAGAACCACACTAAGATTAGCTTGGCTAATTTCTTAAGAATGAAAGAAAAAAAACAGGGAGGGGGGTAGGGGGGAACACCACATTCTGTATCACTTGTGCATTTGTTGCCTTATGTCCCCAAGCCCCAAAAAGCTGGTATTTAGCATGAAGCTGATAAAAACAGATGCTTCTCTGGTCTTGTTTAACATTATGCCTTCCAGGGGCACCAAACTACTGATGGATCAAATGCCACTTAACACAGATTTCAGCACGTGCTCAGGTCTAATAAAGGATGCAGCTAGCAGGCTCGATCTCAGAAAAGCTGACAAAGCCAAATAATATCATCATAAGGTATTTAGTCTCTCTATATTGTGGTTTATTCACTCCTCTCTAACTGATGCTTATGTCCACCTGTAAGATAATCAAATTTAAGTCCACATAACATTTTTAGAAGCAAAACCAAGTAGTTCAAAGCAACAAGCAGGAAATTCCTTACCTTAGCTCCTCAAGAGCTGGCCTATACAGCAATGAGGGGAGCGACTGCTTTCCAATAGCTCCAGTAACATCACTGCAAGCCTGTGTAGAAGGATTCCCCAAAACTAAGGCTTAAGAAACTTTTAGTCTGACCTTGTTCAAACGCTATTCAACTTAGGAACTTGCCCTTAAATGACCAAACAGTGTTAGAGGACCAGCAAAACGTACACAGGCTAAGAGGAGCGTGGCTGCCACAGAACAAATCCTCACCTGCAGAAATCTGCTGGCAAGGGACTTGCTCATTCCTGTGCCCCACTGCAAAGGGGAACTGGAGCGCAGCTGTAGAGGGTCAGAGAAAGCGATGGCACAGGGAGAGCGCCTGATGCCTGAATCCTGCAGCAAGCTGTTCAGAACAAGGAACCCCACACAACTCTCCAAAGCCAAGTAACTTCATCATCCACATAACCTCATTTTGTCAAAAAAGGAACACGACCCTGTCGCCAGGAACCAGGATACCCATCCGTTTCTTACGGAAGCAAATACTTTATGGAGCTATTACCGGCTCTGCCAATGCAGCCCTACAAAGCTGAGCACAGAGGGGAGCCTGTGTGATTTCACCCACCTCTCAATACATTTGTGAATCCTCCTCCACTGGGGATAGTGTGCTTCTTGTTCAAAGCCACCTCCTTTGGCCCTGGCCTGCTGGGCAATGTTCAAGGACCTCGTATCAATGATGTAGCCCCGCTTGCCAGGCCGTAGCGTGGCGTTAATAAGCTTCTCGTCTTCTTTACACCGTCTCCCATTCGTACCCGTGAGAGGCTGGCTGCTTCGCATCATGACCTGCAGAGACAAATAACCACGAATAAAGCACTGGAAATGGAGAGACTTAAGATTGAAAGCCACTGATCCCTTGAGCTCCAAGCCAAGAATGGACATTTAAAGTCCCAAAGCAAGGGACACCCCTTCACCAGAGGATTTCTTAGGGGTCTGTAAATGCAGGCTGCAGACTGGTGCATTAGATCGCTGGGTCTCAAGGGCAGGCATGGAGAAAGTCTCTCCAGAGAAGCGCGCTGCTGGAATTCACACAGGATGCTCCTGTCTCCCTTTACAACTTGGGTCACTGTGACAATGCTCACGGCAGTGAGGGAGCTCAACCTTAAACCTCCTCTGTCAGCTCAGGGGTAAAATTCAAGCGGGGCCCTCCTGGATCTCCAGCTCTTCTCTGTGGAGCTACAGCAGCAAGTGCAGCTCTCACCCCACCGCACGTCCTGCTTCCATCTGCTTCAAGTTTGAGCCACCACACCTAGACACAGACAAGCAAATGCCCTGCTCTGCCCTGCCTGATGCACAGCAATGTCTCTAGTTCTTCCTACAGCTGCTGTTCCCCCTTACCCTGCATATACTTGAGTTCTTTTAAGTGCAATCCCTTGCAGGGACTGAATTTATTTAAAAAAAACCAAACTAGAAATCCTTGAATTGAGAAATCATTTGGCAGGCCACTTTAAGTTACAGATGTCGTCTTAGAGGTTTCACCCCTTTCACTATTCCTGTAGCACCATCTTTGTGAGCCACTGAACTGGCTTCCTGCTGATGGCTCCTTTATAAACAAAAATTTGCAGGATTGTCATCTCTAAGGTCTCTTCCCAACTCTGTTTTTAAAACACTCAGGTCATTCATGTGTTAAAGATGCCTCTTGGGTACAATTTTACCCAGCGGCTAGACTAATAAACCTTAGGTCTGCAGATTTATGAGCTGAAGTTTCTTTTTAGTAAATGCCTTTCGATTCAGAAAGCATCCCAGCAGCTCAGATGGTAACTAAAATGTGAGGGCAACCAGTCAGCAACCCCAGCTACGCTCAAGAACTCAGAGTCAGGAAAGCAACACGACAGACAGTGTTACTGTCACAAGTTCAAGCACTCCGAGCCAAACGCTATTATATTTCTCACACTTGAAACATGCACAATTCTGAGAGATAACTGAACAAATCTTCCTTCTTTCCGGTTTTGAGCTGAGGAAAAAAACCCAACAAAACAGAAAGCTCAACTTATGAAGCTGGTAGATGGCTGAATTTAAAGCAGGGCAAAAAAAAACCCAAAGGCACTACTAAGTCAGACTAGGCGTTCTCTAATTCAGGGCTTACAAATCTTGGCAACAGCAGGTGAGAACACATTAAAGCATTTGACTCAGAAGCCTGGATCGAGTTTACAAGCCGCCGGTTGGACATCCCAACATCCTCAAAACGGGTTACATGAGCAAGACACACAAAGAATTACCCAATTTATGAAGTGCATTTCTTAATTACAGCGTCTCAGTCACTCAATTCGATTTTTGGCTTGTTGCGAGGTGGTAAAGTCTGCGCAACAGCGAGAATTTGCCACTCCTGAAAGATGTTACACCGACAGGCTCAGAGAACAGATTGTTCTGATCACTCCAACAGCCACCCAGCAGCAGCAGTGCTGGCTCTGGGCACGCTTGCTGTCATCACGACTCCGTTACGGAGGAGATGGCCCACCATCCAGAGACAGGACAATGTGGTTTCTGCCATCCTTTCAGCAGGAAGCCTCTTGGCAGACAAAGCAAGGAAGGGCGCCAGCAGTGGCTTTGCAAGTCTCATCTTGCTCTTACTGCTGTGGGCGAGCTCATGCCACGGTACCCTCCCAAAGCAGCGGATTAATAGCTATTTCTAGGATGGAGATTACTCATTCCATCACCCAGAACCAGTTTCACTGCATACATTTAAGCTGGAAAAAAAATCAAAGGAGCAAACACCTCCTGAACTGCATTAAGCCTAGAGCACAAGTTGTTTTTCCATTAAGCAGACTCAGACGCTTCCTTGAGGTACCACCATCACTCAAACGCAGCTTACCATCCCGTTCTTCTTATGGTAATAGCTGAGGACAGGGAAGCGATTGCCGTGGCGAAATATGGCAACTTTCCGAAGCGCTTCATCATCGATGGATTTGGGGACAATGACAACCGGCGGGTAGGAGGCACAGACAGAGAATTCCTTATTGATGCAGCTTAGGCGCCATTCATCTGTCTGAAAAAGATCAGAACATACAGGCTTTGGGTCAGAAAACATATTATTGCTGTGATGTTACAGCATAACACACCAGGGAAGAGGAACTTGCACATTCAGGATCACGCACGCACAGAGTAACATTGGTGATCTGTTCCATCTGCACCACAAATGAAAGCTCAGTTGTCCCCTACTGGCATCACCACTTGTTCATCCAGGAATCCAGACCCCCCGCAACAGCGTAACTACGCTAATGGGTCATACCGAACCCAGCACTGCACCTTGTCTCCAACAAACACAGGACAGAAGAGATGCTATTCAAGAACAAACAGGCCTGGCCGCTCTCTGCAGTGCACTCCTCACCCCGTACCTCTGGGGTGTTGTACCACAGATGTTAGAAGGTATTTCCCTGCCTTTGGAACAGGCTGCCCAGAGAGGCGGTGGAGTCTCCTTCTCTGGAGACATCCAAACCCCGCCTGGACGCGTTCCTGGGTGACCTGCTCTGGGTGGTCCTGCTCTGGCAGGGGGTTTGGATGAGATGATCTCCAGAGGTCCCTTCCAACCCCTCACATTGTCATACCTAGTCTTTTCAGTATCCATTTATAGTTCTGCTGACTGATTATTTCCCCCCGACACACACACCCCTCTTGATGCTGTCTGCAATCACAGCATCTTGTTGCAGCAGCTCCCAGAAGCTCGTTACCCAGCACGCAGATAACTTCCTCCATTGCCTACAAGCTTTATCAGGTGACTCTGGTTCTTGAGATGCAGGACTTGAACAATGGTTCCCCACCTGGTTTATCCCCATCTTCAACAAAACAGCACACGTGGTCAGAAATGGGCGACTGTGGCTTTTAATTCTTTCAGACGCAGCAGACAGCATGTCTGCAGTGTGCACTACAACATCACCGCCTTTGAGGTAGCTTCAATCTCATCAGAAGTAAGAGCATATTTGCCTCTCTCTCAGGGAAAGCCCAGAACAGAAATGTATTCCTACATCAGCAGATTTAGAGGGGGGAAAAAAAAAGGTTGGTTTAGATGTGGGTAACGTGGGCTCAAACCTCTATCTGTCCCAAAAGCAGAGTTAGTAACACCATCCACAAGACAAAGGCGGCCAAGAAAGCCAAGAGCGTCCATCTCCAGACAATGAAGCTGCTTGGAGGCTAAAATTGCAATTCAACATTCCCAGCTTGGTTCTTTTCTATGGGCTCTGCTTTACCTAAAGCACTCCAGCTCTTCCTCCAGAAGCACCCCCTGGAAACAGCACCGCATCTGAGCGCAAAGGTCTCACAGTGAACTCCTGTTATATAATTTTTCAGCTTCCAACAGCCAAACACGTGGGGAAAAGTGCTGAATATTGGCACCCTGCACCCTCGCAGGCACTTGGCACGAGAGCTCAGGCTACCTGATACTCAGGGTCAGACACAGGACTTGGCTCCATCTCACGCAAAACCAAAGGTCAACGAGAGGCCTCACTGACCAGGAGTCCTCGCTAAGTCCAGGCTGGAAGAGTGACACTGCCCTTACTGCAGCCTCAGACAAGCCCAGCCTTCATGGAGAGCTTGCTGCTTCTGGACTGGTACCACACCACTGCCTGCTGCGTTAAGGACGCCCTCCAGGTACGTCAAATGTCCATGAGGCATGTATTTTCCCCAGGGGCACATAACAGGCAGTAGGACCTCGTCTGAAGTTTGGCAGGGAACGGAGCTCATGGTCCTCAACAGCAGGACAGTGAACTGGCTGGACTGCCTCTTCAGTCAGTGCATCCTTACCCTGCATTCCTTACGGCCAACAAAACCTGCTGGCAGAAGCTTTGGAGGGGAAAAATGACCCAGAAGCCTCTACACCGTATTTTAACAGCACATTAAATTCTGAAAAGTAGCAGCAAAACAGCAGGTAAATTTGCCTGTAAAAGCTCCAGACACCAAGAAGTTAAAATGAAATATAAAAACCTTTTGAAGAGGAACAGGCAGCTGCTTTCAAGGTGGATTTTTTTTCCTTTTTTTTTTTTTTTAGTTCCTATGCCTTGACATGACACGGGTGTGAGAAAGCAACCAAGACCTTAAGCAGCTCCTCAGCTGAGGTGTTTTTGGTACAGACTGGGAAGCACTCGCGTGCCACTGCAGCGGGCAGAGACCTCATACAGACGCCATGAAAAACCTCTGCTCATTTGTGTTCAACGAAAGTTTCAGTTAGACAAAAAGGCAGGGGGATAAAGCAGGTATCACAGGCAGCAAGAGAAGAGCATGACAGTTAAATTACGTGGTAACAGAATACATAAAACCCCACATCAACTCAGGAAGGTTGGTTTAACATGCATTAATTAAACAGCTCTGATTAGAAGCAGGTCTCTCTTCCTCTTTCCTTTCTTCCAGAGGCTTACTGCCTCTTGCCTTACACCCGGTTATATAAATCAAGCTGACTGGCTCACTGGTCCAATGGAAAACTAGGATCGATTCAGAAAGGTTTTCTAGCAATGAAGTCTTTCCATCAGATGAACAAGCTGAACTGATTCACCACACTGTCCATCACCAGTAGATCCAAGGCACAGGATGTGTGGCATAGGAGACAGCAAAGTTGTCCCTTTTGGTGGCCACTTAAGAAAAAAAGAGGCTGGGAAAGGTCCATGTTGTGTGCACCATCATGAAGAACAGCAATTGCTGCCCATCTTCAGGAGCCTGTCCGCACAGTTCTGCACCGTCCCTGTCATAAGCTTATTTCATTATTCACTACCCTCAAACCAGCTTCTCTGAACATCTGTGTTTTTATAAAAAGCAGAGGTTCTCCCAGATGCAAAGTTAAATTGCCTCCGGCAATCACATCACAGGCGGAGAGGAGAAGCTCTGGATCACGTAAGGGAGGCTGGCTGGTCACAGCTCATGGTTTTAACGCGCCAGCATCATTTCGGTTGGGAAAGAGCTTGAAGATCATCAGGTCCAACCATCAACCTAACACTACCAAGCCCACCACTAAACCATGGCCCTAAGCACCACCACTAAACCATGGCCCTAAGCACCACATCTACACGTGATTTATTTTTTTTTTATAGCTTTTTGGGGTCTCTATGCTAAACTACAGCAGATTTCATATGACGGCAACTTGTTTGCAATGAAAAGACACACACGGAGATTGAACGGACAAATACCGTCCTGCCACACAGGGTGTAGGGAAGGCAAAAGCCAGAACTCCACGGTATGGTTTTTGAGAGACTGGTTGTCACTGATATCACCAGTATGAAAAGGAATGGAAGAGTATCCACCTGATTTATCTCCCACTTTGGTAATTTAACTCTGCCCATAACCTCCTCTCCTCACCATTTATAACACGAGACAGATGATACTGTTATGTCACCCAGCTATAATTTACTGTTACATGGGAAGGAGGAAGAGAGCAGCAGCAATTAGCACCATTTGTCTTCCCTGGCATAGCTGCTCCTGCAGAGCTCCAGTTAACCTCTGCAATGCCAGCTTCAGACTGCTACAATACCCTCCAACATGAATGAGATGACAGTGAAACCCAACAGCACAAGTCTCTTCTTAGCTTTTGCTTGGGGTATGTTTGCAGTTTGGAAGAAAAAAAATTGCTATTATGAACTGGAAGAGGAAGGTAACAGCAATTCAACCATGTGCAGCAGTAGATGCAGATACAGGAATCAGTAAGGACTGCAGTGGAAGAGAAGAGGTGGCCCTTATCTTCAGACATCGCCAGATAAGTATGCTGCACGAAACTCAGAGTACAAAGTTAACATTTACTTCTCCCAGCAAGAGATCTGTACTATAGAGAATCAGGGAAAAAAAAAAAGCTCATTCCAGTTAAGGCTAGAAGCAGCAAAAGATTGGGGGATGAGCAGAAAGGGGAGGAGGGGACTCCAAAGAGAGAAAGTAGAAATCTTTTCTTAAACACAGTGCAGGATTAACTCTTACATCCCTACTTTTCTTGTCCTAGTACTTGTTTAGAGATGCCGATTCTCACACGTGACTGAAAGGCTAAAACAACAGTTAAACTTCCTCGCAAAATTTGTAACTGCTAGGAGAGGTCATTTTCCACAAAACGGCGAGAAACAATTCAAGCTCTACTAGAAGCCTTAAAAGAAAAGTCAAGAAACCAGCAGGGACCTTGAAGGATCCTGCAAAGCAGCAATGACAGAGGCCATTCCCAAGGAACAGGCAGAAGGCAACAAGCCCCGTTCGTAACAGATTTTGCAGGGAAGAGAAGCATAACAACAGATGCAAGCAAAGACTGATGTTTGTCTGATGAGAGCAGAATATGGGTTACCCACACCATTGCAAACCAAACTCAAAACCAGAGCATTCAGCTTTTTTTTTTTTTTTAAGAAGCTCCAGTAGAGAAGATAAACTACAGCTGAACTGCCCAGAACTCTGAGCCCTTTCCTACAAGAAAATGGAAGGAAAAAGGAGGGATGACAGGGAAGAGAGGAAAGAGGGGGAAAAAAAAAAGAGAGAAAGTGAATTTTGTGGCAATGAAATACTTCCATGTTAATTATACTGTCAGTGTACAAACTTCTCATGGCCTCTTCACTTGACTTCGAGAAGAAGTTGAATTTCCAAAGTTACAGCACCCTGCAGTTGTAGAATCAGGCAGCAGAGAAGCCTGTTGGCTCTTCTCTGACTCCTCAGAATAAATACGAACCCCCCTGCGCACACTGTAATTCCATTCAGCCACTCCCTGGTCCTGCAGTAGTCCAGAGAACACAAACTTTTTTTTATACACATTTCACCTGACATACCTATAACCAACCCAGATCTCATGTACTACCCAGTGCTTCAAGCAAAACCACAACCAAAAGCTTGGTGAGCAGACATTACCCATCCTGTGCACCCCTTCCTCCATTCATCTATTTGTCTCTAGTATCTTTAAAGTCTCATCTTGTAGTACAATAATTCGGAGCCCGCAGGCACTGGGGAGTTTTCGCTGTGACATTTAGTGAAACGTTCAGCTGATTTCTTCATATGACTTCATTCTCAGCTGAACTACTCTGTTGATTTGTTGGATTTATCACAACAGCAGCTCATGGACAGACAAAAGCCCTGCTGACCCGCGCTGTGGGTTATCCCCAAGATAACGAACAGGTAGCGCGGACACCAACAGCCATCAGCAAACGACAGCTCACCGAGCCTCAATGCCTCCAACTGCTTGCTTTAACAGTTCTTCCCTCAACGCCTTCGTGGACTAAAAGCAAGGATGTCATGACAGTACAGCAGCCTCCCTGCTCCTGGGGCTGAGCTGCAGGGGCAAAGTGCTTAAGTGTCCGCTACCAAATTCTAGGGGCGCTGCTAGATAACACTGTCAGGTTAATGCCATAGAGTGAGATCACATGGAGGAGTAAGGGGGGGTGTTGGGAGAAAAAAAAACCACCACATTTGGCACAACATATGCTAAGATAAGCAGATTAATTATTATACAGTATAATAACATACTATCTAAATTTTTTGATGTATTACCTAACTTTAATATCAACATTTATAGGTTTTTTTTATATAGTTTTACCATTATATAATGTGTCAGAGCTTTACAACAACTCTCCTCTAGCAGACAAATGTGGAATTAATACATTACTAGAGCTGCAGTGTGGGTGAAATGCAGTTTTTGACAAGTTGTTACCAAATTGGGGAAGGTAAGGCGTAACAGATCCAGATGGATGATTTAATGGGAAGGGAGGTAACCTCCTGAGTTCTACTCGTTTGATTTATGGGAGAAAACAAAATAAAATCAGCCGTTTAACTTGTTCTAGCCTGCCACATAAGACAGTTTGATTACAGCACAAGAAATATTTGGTCAACAATATATTTAGCTGCTGTTCAGGAAATGTAAGTCATTTGAACGTGGCTTTTGTCACCATTTCATTCAGTAGGAGTTACTTCTGAAGTTTGGGGTTAAAAGCCAAGAATTAATCAACAGCTGTTAGCCGTGCATATGTTAAAGAAATGAATTATTGTCCTTGAAACACAGCACTATGAAGTAGTTGGGTTTTTAAACATAAGCCTTCCAAGGAGCATATGTTCAGAAAGCCAAGAGAGTGACAAATACACGTTTTTAAACCTCTGAAAGAAAAAAGAGGGAAAAAAAGCCTGTCAGTGGATCCATGTCAGCACCTGTATCAGGCTGGTAAATACAACCATCAGAAGTGATCTGAGCCCCGAGGTCTAAAATAGATTTCAGCTACGCACAGAAAGCAAAACGTGAACAGAAGCAGAACCATCTCCTGCAACTTTCATTGAGCTCCAAAGGTTTTCCCTCTGCCGCCTTCAATCCTGCTCTCACACCCCTCCCTTCGCACCAGACAGAGCTTCAGCTTCTGGCCTTCTGATTCTCAGCGAAACGCCTCTGCTGAGCTGGGAAAGCATCCGCTGCTCCAAACAGGAGAACACTCTGATCACATTTGACTTCCTCAGCTGAAATTAAAACCAAAAAACTGTGGTGCTAGTTACTACAGGTCAGTTTGTGTGGCTTTTGACAGCAGAGGACGGGAGGACATGTGAGAGTACTCTAATTATGAGACAAAAATAGGAAGATATCTGAACTCCTTTAATTTCCTAATGACTTCATCATACAGATCTGGACAAGCTAATCATATTATTCAGTTATTAGTCATAAACAGGAAGTGATAAATGCTACAGCCAAGCTGGGTTGCAGATATAAGAAAATAAAAAAAAAAATCAATGTTCCCTGATGCTGTACTAATGGATGTGGTCTTAGAAACCTAAGATGATGCAGCAAGTGCACATCTCTAATGTGAAACAAAGACTTGGAACACAGAGGTGCTACCCAAGGCACCACTAAAACAGGTAGGTGGCTGCTGCAGCTGAGCCAGTTCCCACTGTATCAAATTCAGCATCCTAAAATGAAGTCTGAAAACAGATACAACAGGCAACGCCACCAGAACAATCCCTACCCTACAGGTACCAAAATAACATCAACATGTGCTCACAGCACCTGGAAGAGCACAACTGGAAGTTTCCTGCTCTCTAAACGCCCCCCAGCATGAACTAGGGCTAAGAGTGTTTCGACTTGGGCATCTTCATCTACTGTCATCTTCCTGGTGAGCTAAGAAATCCTTAGCAGTTGTTTAAAGACAGCCTCACTTCAACTAAGGACTGACAAATCGTAGGATCACAGAATCATTTGGGTTGGAAGAGACCTTTAAGATCATCAGTTCCAACCATTAACCTAACACTACCCAGCCCACCCCTAAACCATGCCCTAAGCACCACATCTACGTGTTTTTTGAACACCTCCAGGGATGGTGACTCCACCACCTCCCTGGGCAGCCTGTTCCAGTGTCTGACCACCCTTTCAGTAAAGAAATTTTTCAATCTAAACCTCCCCTGGTGCAGCTTGAGGCCATTTCCTCTTGTCCTGTCCTTAGATACTCAACAAAAGCCTCATCCCACTCCACTTCGGATACAAAGTACAACCACCCCAGGCCAAAGGTCTTCACAAATTTGTCCTTACAACAAGAAGGGCAACCCCCAAAGGACAAGAACATTTCCTACCTTCGTGTCCTCCCAGGTAACTTTTAACTGGGCATCAAATCTCCACTTGTACAAGGTGAAACACAAGTGGCCAAGAGGAACATCTTTAGCACGGACAGAAACAGCCGCTGGTTAGGGTGAACAGCTGAACACTCGCCTTCCACCCAGGCACTGGCTGGCTATTTTTACCATCCAGGATCTCCAGTCCAGACACTACTGGGTGAAATACTTCACAAACTCCTTGCAGAAGTACATCCCAGTACCTGTGCAAATCCTGAAGGTCCAACTTACCACTGAACTGAGGAGCTCAAATTCTTGGTCAGGCAGGAAGGAGCGCCAGCCATCTTCAATGATTTCAAACATGGGCCGGTAAAAGAAGGGATACATGAGAGTGACAGAATCCAGGGTGGAAAGCGCCTGAGAGAAATAAACAGCTACTGAATTCATTCAAACTGCTTTTTTATGCCAAAAAACCACCCCATACAGAGTTGCCCCTCCAATATTGAAGACTTAAGCCACCCAAAAGTATACAGCCTGAAATATTAAGTTACCTGCAGGGTAGTTTAACACACGTAAAAACCAAGAGCACAAACAAAAGCAGATGATAACAGACAAACACACCTACAAGCCATAAACAGTATTTTAACAATTGAAAGAAAATAGCCCACAATTCTCATTTGCTTCTCAGACCATCAGTGAAAGTTTTCCTAACAAGTAAAAAAAAAGCTGTTAAGGTTGAGGTCTGAGCAAGATCTGAGAATACAGGTGTAAGTTCTCATCATGAACTCTTACCTCGATGGAGCTAGCAATGTTCAAACACTCCTCCATTCCAGGTATATCCAGCTGGATAATTCGCAGATCTTTGCATTTTATAACGATGGTACCCAGTGAGCCCACAAACCTACAGCAAGATGTAAAGAAAGAGGCTCTTAAGAACAGGATCTTCTGAGGTACGATGAGGTGTCACAGCTCTTCCCACCACATAGGCCTAGGTGACAAAATTCCATCAGCAGCAATTTGTCTGGAATATCCTCTTTCAGAAAAACAAGCAAACAAAACCACCTCTTCATTTGGTATTTGCAAGTTGGGGTCTGGGTTGTGGGTTTTTTTTTATTTATTCCATCCTTGTGATACAGCAGTGAGTGGAAGGATAAGTATTACAAGATAAAGAGAAGGTTTTCCTCCCAGCTTTTCCTTAAAACATGAAAGAGAAAAGGTGTGTTCAGGTATTTGCTGATAGTACTGGACACTTCAGCTGGAAGTTTCCAGTTTCACTGAAGTAATGCACTGAAACTTTGCAGATGGCTAGAAACATCTGAGTGAAATTTATTTTTTAAAGCAGCATTTCAATCTGGCTGCATTACACTCCCTTGTCTTTAACAAGAAAGTCTGGTTTCCAACACCTGCAGTGTCACGGAGCTATTTGCCTCGCAGACCTCAAAGAAGCCAAGGTCTCATCACCACTGGTTACAGCGCAAGTGTCACAGTTTGAGGCTGGGCTGGCCACTAACAAATGACAGAGGCTCTCTATTAACCCCTCTGCCCTACCAAAAAGGGAAAAGGAGAGAGAACAAGGGAGAGAGATTTCATGGTTTGGAAAAGAAAACTAAAACAGCTTTAATGAAACAATAACAATAAAAGAAATGATAATAATAAAAATAAGGAAATAATGAAATCTCTACAATATGTACAAATAGATACAAACCCAACACCGAACCCAACTGCCCCCCACTGCAATGATGACACGTCCCCACCAGGCTGCAGGGCTGGCACTGGGGCAGTCCCAGGCTGGACTGGGCAGCAGACAGGGACGGGAGGCAGGAGCTGGACTCAGGCACTGGATTCAGGGACACACGGGTTGGGATCGACGACAGAAGGACAGACAGAGCCCTCCTCAGGTGTCGCCATCGAAGGAGAGAGCTTGACCCTGGTGCCCCCTCAGCTTTCCACTGACCGTGCCGTCCGTGGGGTGGAACACTCGGTGGGTCAGGTTTGGGTCCCCTGGCCGGTTCGCTCCTCCCTGCAGGGGCAGCCTTTTTCGGGCTGGGGACCCTTTTCCCTCCCGCAGCCCAACACGGGCACAAGACTCAGCAGTGACCTTGGTCGCTGTAAGAACCAGTCCCAGGCAGGGCCTCTCTGCAGCCCATCCCTTGGGGCTGGCTGTGACCCTCAGGGGTTGGCACTGCTGGGAGCAGCCGCTGCCTGGGGAAACGTGCTGCTGGCTCAGACAGTGCCGATAGTTGGAGGAGAATGGGCTGAAAAGTTACAGAATTCGTTTTGTTTTCAGCCCAAGCCAGGACAGCAAGTCAACCCAGAAAAAGCTCCGGTTACAGAACACACGCAGCTCTCAGACGCCCTCTGCAGCCTGCCTTATACACCTGGAAGAAGGATAATGCCTGACCAGAAACCCAGCGGTTTCTTCACGCCACTAGCGTTCACCGGCACGATGGGCATCTGAGTCCACCAAGGCACTGAGGAAAAGCAGCCGAGCCTCCTCACAGACCGCAGGAGCGCGTGGGGCAGCCGAGGGCGATGCAAGGAGCAGCAGCAGGCGAGCCCCGAAGCACCAAGTTTCAGTCCCTCAGGGCTGAACCCTCTGTCGGACCACGCCGGCACAAGGGCAGGGCTGTCCACGCTCCAAGAGGCCTGCTGCTAAGCTTTGGGTGGCTTCACCCGTCCTACGAGAGGTGCCTGTAATTTATTTGAGAACTCTTATGGCAGCTGAAAGCTCATTATCCCTTTCTTCTGTGCAGACAATGGTTAACAGGCTGAACCAGTTATAACTGGGGAGCCACAGGCGTTTTGACAGAAGAGTTCTGCGACTCCAGCGCTCGCCCTTGTTGCGGCGCTATTTCACAGATCCCCAGCGGCACCAACACCGAGCAGCTACGAGGCATCACTAGGGCTGCTCTTCCTTTCCACATTTCTTGAAGCAAAAAAAACCACAGGAGATCACTACAGCCCGTTTCACCTCCCAACAAATCCTACAGGTCATATTTAAGTTGCTTAAAAAGCCACAAAAAATTAAGAAGCGGTTTGATGGCCATTTGATAATTCGGGAAAACGGTGTTTTGTACAGAAGATACTTGTGTCACGGAAGCGGGAGAAGATATTTCATGAACCTGGCACAATGTCACAGCTGTCATGCTCTAATAACCTCAAGTAGCACCGAACTCAACCTTTCTACAACCTCTACTGGTTTAAGATCCTTGTTATCCCGCTTTCTCCAGCACTGAGCAGAACATACCCTTATCCTTTTATACACCAGAGTTTCACTGCGGTTACGTTCCCACAAAGCCACTCCCCGGGAGGGAGATGTCTGCTCTAGGGACCTTCTAGAAACTGGGGCTGGCAGGAAGGGCTGTGAGTACCTGCAGACGTAGCTGACACATAAATCACGCACTCAGCCAGCAATGCACTACTCCCTCACCGTAACTTCAGACATTCCTTGCTCGTTTGGTATTAACTCACACTGTAACTGCAACCAAGGTCCTTAAAAAAAAATATATAAAAGAGAAAAACTTGTCCATAATAATTTTCAAAACGAAGCTAGGGCTGGTTTAGCACAAGCAGTAAGGAGGATGAGGCCAAACTGCCCCGATGACCGAGCAGTACTAGATGGGAACAGATTTCCTGAGGTTTCCACCATTCTTCCTCTCCACCCCCAGGCCAACACGCAGCATTTCTCAGAACGTGGGAACAAACTTAACCAGCGCCCAGTACTTCACTCATTCTCAGATTCTGAGGCAACCTGGTATTTTTAATTGCTGCTGCTTGATTATTATTTTTTTTCCTCCAGTCTTGCTGGCAGAAATAAAAGGTATTCTTCCAGATTTCCTTAAAAGCCAATGAAAGCTTTGTGATTAACAAATAAAATAAAATATTATGACCAAAGTGAAAAAAGGACCAAGGTGAGGAAGCAGAACAACAGTAACCAGGTGAGATGGGACTGCCACTCAGCGAGGGAAGCGTGGTGGGGCACCGGTACAGCAGACAGAAAGGATGGAAAAAAGATTGATCCCCAAAATCCCTGCAACAAAAGGGGCCGCGCAAGACTAAACCAGAGAGCTGCAGCCAGCTCTACCACATCATTCCCCCAAGGAGCGGGCTGGTAAAGCGCTCCTGATTCCCGTAAGCAGCTGGAGGAGTTAAGGGGAGGATGGTGTTGAGCGGTAGGAGATTGATCCGGGGGCTGAGAAAGCCCAGAGTCCTCTTCTGCCGTCGGTTCTGCTGGGTGACCCAAAGCAAATCACTTCCTCCGTGCCTCGGCTTCCACCTCCACTGACTGGTGACAGAGATTCATCCTTTGGAAGAGTTTTACTGATGAAATCCACTGAACCATTAACACTGAGCACTGCTGGCAGAGGTGTTTAAACTTAAAATTTCCAACTCTATATAAATGAACTTAAGATGCAACAGTCAAACACCAATATCTAAACAGAATGAGAATCAACCTGCCCGTGCCAATATTCCACCTCATGCTCTACCTGACCGTCCTTTCCCCTCTCCAGCCCTGGAGCTGAGACAGCTGAGGTGGGAGCCCGTCTTGACAACCACTTTTCAACCGATAACGAGACGCCCACACCCAGGGATGGGCAGGCAGGGAAACGAGGAGGCCTACCTTTTTTCAATGGAATCGATGTTGGAGTGCAGCAGCCAGAGCTCCTCAGCGTTATCTTGGCGCCGTGAAGAGAAAATGAGGTGGTGGCCAGTCAGACACAGGGTCCCCTCCACGGCCAGGTAGAAAGGGCGGTGCAGGACCACGTTGTCCGCTCGAGGGGTCTTGATCAGCTCCGCAAACTCCATGCTCGCTGGCCAAGGGAACGGGCCTGGGGAGGCCTGCGCCACCAAAACTTGCTGGAGCAAGCGGGGGAACCCTCAGCAACACCAACAGGGACGGGATGGAGAGCCTGGGGGTGGCCTACAACCGGCGGGCAGCCCTGTACGACGCCACCCAAGGCAGGCAGGGGCATAACCCAAGGGGTGAGCCTGCCTGCGGGCACGCTGGGCAACGCCAGCCCGACTCCGCGGAGGCGGGGGGGGGTGGGGGAAAGGACGATGCGGGGAGAAGGAAGGGAGGAGCGGAGGGGGGATACCCCAACCCCCGCTCCGAGAAGCCAGTTGCCCTCCCCAGGGGGACGCTCAGGGCCTGGCCGGAGGGGCACGGCCTGACAGCGGGGAACCGGGGGAGCCCCTCGGTGCTTGACAAAGGGAGGGGCCGGGCAGCGCGGGGGCCCGGCAGAGCGGGGCGGGAAGGCACCGGGTGAGCTGGGGAGGGGAGCCCCGGGGGGGGGGGGGGGGGGCGCGCGCAGCGGCCGCGCCGAGCCGCCCCAGGACCCCCGGGCCCCGCCGCTCCCAGGAGGCGCCCGGCGCAGCGGTACCGACCGGAAACTCGCGGGCCCTTCCCCGGATGTTGGGCGCTCACGTGAGTCGCCACGCCCAATCCGCGCCCGCCCTCTTGGGCGGGGGGGTGGTGGAGGGGGGGGGGGCGCGAAACGCCCGCCCTTACCGGAAACGGCGCTTTCCGCGAGAGGCCCGGCGCGCCCCACGGCCCCGCGACCAACGTTCCGCGGCCTCGAGGGGGAATTTAAGGGGTGGGGTTGGGGAGGGGTCGGAGGAGGGGGCGGGGCTGAAAGGGGCGTGGCCTTGGCAGAGGGGAGCCAACGGGGAAGTGAAACTGGGCGGGGGCGGGGTGGGGGTGGGCGGACCTTGGGGAAGGGGCGGGGCAATGAGGGAGTGCCCCAGGGCGGGCAGGGGGCGGGCAGGGGGCGGGCAGGGGGGCGGGCAGGGGGCGGGCAGGGGGGCGGAGCTCCGGGGCGGGCAGGGGGCGGGCAGGGGGGCGGAGCTCCGGGGCGGGCAGGGGGGCGGAGCTCCGGGCTTCACCTCTGTGATAAGGAGGGCTGTGCTGCCTGCACAGAGGACAGGGCAGAAGGGAACCCGCCAGTGCAACCCCCCTGTTCTGGGCGTTATGTCTTCCCAGTGTGAATCCCTGCCTGTGCTGCGATGTGAGGTTTCCTCAGGATCACAGAGGGGTTTGGGTGGGAAGGGACCTTAAAGACCATACAGTTCCAACCCCCCCTGCCGTGGGCAGGGACACCTCCCACCAGACCAGGTTGCTCCCAGCCCCATCCAGCCTGGCCTTGAGCACTGCCAGGGAGGGGGCAGCCACAGCCCCTCTGGACAACCTGGGCCAGTGCCTCACCACCCTCACAGGGAAGAACTTCTTCCTAATATCTAATCTAAATCTCCCCTCTTATAGTTCAAAACTGTTACCCCTTGTCCCATCACTACCCTCCCTGACCAAGAGTCCCTCCCCACCTCCCCTGCAGCCCCCTTTCAGCATTGGAAGCCGCTCTAAGGTCTCCCCGGAGCCTTCTCCTCTCCAGGCTGAACACCCCCACCTCTCCCAGCCTGTCCTCACAGGGAGCTGCTCCAGCCCCCTCAGCATCTTCGTGGCCTCCTCTGGACCCACTCCAGCAGGTCCGTGTCTGTCTTGTGCTGGTGCCCCCAGAGCTGGATGCAGCCCTGCAGGGGGGGTCTCACCAGAGCGGAGCAGAGGGGCAGAATCCCCTCCCTCGACCTGCTGCCCACGCTGCTCTGGGTGTAGCCCAGGATGAGGTTGGATTTCTGGGCTGCGAGCACACACTGGTGGCTCCTGTCCTTATGCCTACACTCTTTGGGCAGGGCAGACCTCTGTTTATACCATCCTGTACATCACCCCAAAACTTTCCTCCTGTCAAAGGGGATGGCTGTGGACTGTCCCTACTCCTGTATAGCGTGGTGCACCCCATAACACTGCCAACATCCTACAGCTGGTGGTGAGGAGGCAGAGTCTCAAGAGTGCATGACTTCGCATGCTTTTCCCTGGGTTATTACTCCAGAGTACATCCCAGTTAGGAGAGCCAGAGAACTTGGGCACAGCCAAAACCCAAATGTCCACATGGAATTTGTTGGCGGAGGTGCGCGCAGGGCTGTGGTCCGCAGCAGCTAGCGTTGACCCAGTCAATGCCAGGGAGCAGCTCAGGGGTCGGGCAAACCAGGACTATTCCCACTCTGTTTTGGAGGCCCAGAAAGTCTTAACATTGACGTAGCCAGACTAAGCCTGAGGTCCAGAGGACAGCTCCTAGCATGGAGTGGTTCACTAGCAGGGGGGGTTGCACCCAAATCAGTAAATTATCAAGACTGAAAACCAAATCCAAGCTTTGTAACACTGAAATCTGGCATTTACCCTGAGAGTATTTGTGAGACTGAGAAGGGCTGTCTACAAACCCCCGTGCTTCCAAGCAAAACCGAACTTCTAGGCAGTGGTAAGAAGACGAAGGACTCTTCACACTGACAGCAAATCCCAGCCATCTCCCAAAGAGGGGCTCTGCCAGCTGCGTTGGCCACGGCTGCTCCCCAAAAGGGGACGCTGGACCGGGCGGGTGGATGCGGGCTGTGGTGCAGAACCACGGGTCTCGCTCACCTGGCGAAATTCCGATTCCTTAGCCTCCATCTGCTTTATCTCTGAAGGAGAACAAAGCGTGAAAATCAGGTCATCAGACATTTCTAGGGCTCTCTTTGGAGGAGATGAATAACTGGTTGGTACCATCCTGCCCGTGATTACTTTGGTGGTGCAAGTTCAAGGTTGTTCAGTCCCTGCATGATGGAAACAGCCTGGAACTATCTGTGCAGATGCAAACAGGCAGCTTTTGATGACAGCCTGTTCTAGGCAATTGCACACGAGAAGAATTGCCTAGGTGTTTAGATACAGTGACCTGAATTTTTATACTCACCTCTGGTGGCGAGTTCATTCTGAGTTTGCCCAGGCTGTTACTTGCGTGTCTTATTAATGCTGGCAGTTTAGGTGATTTCAATAGCTGATTATGATTTGAAAGTCTAATTAATGACATTTTCTTCTCGTAGATATATGCAAAGATTCATAATAAGCAAGATTAACTCTCCCCTTACAGCAGTTTGCACTGATTCGTATCACCAACCCCTCCAAAAAAAAGACAAGGGGTCTCTCTTAGATCTGGAGTCCAACGTGTAACTTAAAATAAAAACATGTCTACACTGCTGCTTTCAGTCCAGTGCTAAGATGGCCTGGAAGCAGCACAGGACTGATCCTCTCTGCATTTTACTGGGCAGACTGGGAAGCCTTTGGTACCAACCCAAAGCTAAACACAAACTCCCACCTTTGGGGCATGAGCAGGACTGTTAAAGCGCTGCTCACCTGTCCAGTTTGTCCTGGCTGAAGATGAAAAGATGTTTGACTGTCCCTCACCGTGCACAGCGGCGCTGGACATCCCTCTGCAGTTCCATAGGGCGGGCTGGTGCTTTGGGGATATCCTCAGCTTCGGGAGAGGGGCCTGGGGTCTCCATACAGCTCCCTTGCTATCAACGCATGGGTATTAACCACCCTGGACCTCCTAGGAGACGCTGCCTGGGCTCTCACGTGTTCACCCCCTCCGTCCCCATGGCCCCCAGAGCCCCCCTTCCTCACAAAGCACCACCAGACCCCACAGACCGAGGGACAGCTGCCTTCTCGGTGGTGCGGCCTCCATCTCGCTGAAGATGCTGTGGGGAGATATATTTACTAAAAGCATCCTCAACAGAATTGCAGGATGGTTTGGGCTGGAAGGGACGTTTAAAGGTCGTCTAATCCAACCCCCCTGCAGTGAGCAGGGACATTTTCAGGTAAATCAGGTTGCTCAGAGCCCTGTCCAGCCTGACCTGGAATGTTTCCAGGGATGGGACATACTCAGCTGAACAGTGGCGGCAAAGGAAAGCAAAGGCTTCAGCCCCATGGGCAGCAGGGAATCAGCACTGTCACCCCAGTGAAGGAGGGAAAAGGAAAATTTGGGCAGTGCCTGCACACCCCCCGGGACTGATTATAAACTCAGAGCTTCACCCGTGTTAGTCCTGATGACCCTGCAATCCCCAGGTGACGTGTGGAAGTGGATTGTCTCTCTCCCGGCTCAGAGAAAAAAAAAAAAAGAAGCGTTAGATATAGCCCTCAAATCAAGGGCGTATCAGATATTATTACACTGAGAAAAAGGACCAAGAGGCGCTTTAGAAATGTGCCTAAGAAGAGGAGTGACTGGCGCTCCGATGGGTTTCATTTTCTGCCTTTTTCTGTCTTTTTGCCATGTGCTTTAGAGAAAATGAACTGCTGTGTGGTAAAGCCGAAAGACTTGTGCTGAAAAAAACCTTGGCTCAAATCTTCTCTCTTCCAGAAGAACTTCTGAATATTGAGGTGAGAGTTATCCTGCTCTTTTGGACTTGTTTTCCTCCCCTAAAATAAGGATCAGTAATGTTTAGAGCAGGCTCCTTCCCTTCCTGTGTTTCAACACTGCCTGGTGCAATACAACCCCGATTCTTCTGAAGAATGGAAGATGCACGGGGCATCATGAAGAGTACAGCATGTCTCTTGTGCAATAAAACCCCACCAGCCTGACAACTTTTTCTGTTGGTCCTGCACAAATTATCCCGACCTCTGTTCCCAAACCCACAGCTGCCACTTGAGGAGAAAGAGCCCAACTCACAGGCTGGGCTGTGCAGACCAACATTTTTGAGAAAAACCTCATGGCAAGGGGGTACAGACTTCCCTGTGTGAAAGAGAGAGGCTGTACAGGTACTTATGAGGACGCATTTGGTCCATAATAACAGATAATGGGTTAATCAGGGCTCACCAGCTGCCACGCACCATAAGCTCTTACTTGTTCTGATAAAGTGTCCTAAGAAACATCTCTATCAAGTGTCCAAGCAGAAGGAAATGCAGCTAAATCAGTGCTCTTTGCCAAATGCCCAGAGTTTCCTCTTGCCAGACCCCTAAACGCCTGACCATCTGCTTCCCTCTGCCCCATAATGTGTCCTGAAGAGGTTCGCCAAGAGGTTTGTCTGGCCTCAGCAGGAGAAGGGGCTCTTCCCACCTCTTCCTTTCCTGGCTGGAGAGCAGGATCAGGAGCCGTCTGGGTCTCTGGCCACTCTTCCTACACCTCCCCAGAGGACCCCAGGGCACAGGGCAGACCCTGGGGAGCAGAGGTTCCTCTCCCTGGTTGCAGTAGTTGGTCTGGATTCACCAGTGAGACCACATCTTCCAAACCAGCAGCGATTATAATGATTTTAGGCTTTTCAGCGAGCGAGCTCTCCTCCACTACATGCACTTGTACCAGCAGGGTTTTGCCTGTGAAATCCAAGAAGTAATTGGCTGCAGAATAGCAGAGAATCACTCTCCATATGCTGCAGTCCCATGACCATTTGCTTCTTGGATGAGCACAAGTATTTTTTTGGGCTCTCTGTTTTCTTGGTTTTATTCCTGAAATAGATTGTGATCTTATTATCCAAACACTCAGCTGCTTTACCCTCTGATGTTTTCCTAGGAAGGGGAGTTGAAAGAGCAGCAAGCACAAGGTAAAGGGTGTTTGTGGCTGCAAATCATCTTGTCATTGCAGTGACCACATCTGCAGGGGTAAATCCAAGGCAGCCATGAGGCCAGCTGGCATGGCCAAGACATATACACAATATTAAGGTCTCCTGGCTTCCCAGAAGGGGATCCACAGTGTGCTGGGTACTAGTTCCTGTGCTAGCTCTTCAGCTCTGCCTAGGAGCCAGTTTGCCCAGACCAACAGCATGCCAGGAGCTGTGCTAAATTTTATATCTTAGCCTGTCCTGGCACTGCTTCATTTACTGGTTCCAGGGGGTTTGAAAAGAAAGAGGTGGAGAGCAAAACCCTCCCATAAAGAAGCAGATAAGTTATTCTATTTATACAAAATTTGTTTCAATAGTAGGGGAATGAGCTGAAGCTGATTTATGTTGTTTTCCACTTAATATCCGTCAGTATGTCTGAGCACACCGAACTTCCTGAGGGCTGCCATCCACACTTCTTCACTAAACCCTCTCTGAAGTATATGGTTTCCCAGAAACTGGGTTCATCGCCTTGACAGCTGGGACGAGGGAGCCTGCAGGTGTGGGAGAGCGTCCCAGTTAGCTCTCCTGAAACCACAGCAACGTCAAACTGGGGATTTGGCAACCGGAGAGTGAGTGGGCAAGTCTGAAGTCAGGCCGCAGGAGGAAGGAGGCTGGCAAGATGCGATAAAGCAGACGTATGTACCCGACACCGCAGACACGAGTGTTCCTCGGGTCTAAGTTTCCATAATAAATTATTTTTAGCAGATTTTTTTTTTTTTTTCCCAGGGAATAGCTTTTCTATTTTATCATAAAGAATTATGGGACACTGCAAACGTCCAGAAATTTAACCTTTCTTGCAAAGCTTTTTGTCTTTTCCATCTCAAGTTTTTTTCTTCAGTTTTCATTTGTCAACCTGGGAAACATCTGGGCAATGACAAGGGAACTCTGCATTTGTTCTCTCCTTGCTTTGAGAAAATCCTTCCTTGCCGTGGAATTAGCCAGGCACTCACCGAGGAGAAACCTACAGGTCTCGGCGCTCTCAGAGGATCTTTAGGGCTGGCCATCCGCAACACGGGGACAGCTTGATGCCAAAGTTGTCTGCAATTATTCTGAGCGAGTGAGAACAATTGCTCAGGTACAAATTGTCCCCAGCACTCATTGCTACCCATGTGGGAAGGGTAGGGTATCTGATATCGTCTGCATTTAGCTTTTTCAGAAATTGTTAGGGGGGGAAAAAACAACCTTTTTCATAGACACAAAAAACATTGAATTCTGAAGAAAACATCCACTTAGGCCACTCATAGGGGTCTGATAAATATTTCATGTGTTGATGTGCCATGACCTGATTTATTAGGTGGAAGCATGGGTGGTTTTGAGAGTTTACCTCTGGGCATGATTTAACACTTGGGGGGCCCTTGAGAGCTCTCAATGTGGAGGGAGAAATATAGAAAGAAGGAGAATTTGGTGGCAGGGAAGAGAAACCCCTGCGGTTATAAAGGTTTGCCATTAGAGAGAAGCATGAAAAAAGGGGCATTAATGAAATGATCTTGACCTGCCCGTGGTTTTAAGTGGAAAAATAATTAAACAGACATTTATACAGTGACTGTAGTTTGAAACAGAGACAACTATTGTTTCTGTGGAGCCCACAAAGAAGCATTATGTCATTCAAGTGAACAGGGCTCTTCATCCACCTTCTGAAAGGGCAAAAGAGGATAACATGAGGCAATAAAAGAAATTGTTTATGAACTGTTTTTTTATTATTACTGTTTAAAAACTGCGGTGTTTTGAAAATATAGTTCTGGGGGCTTTTCCATAGGATATGGGTTGGGTTCTCAGTGTCCTAGGAGGGGCATACGTTGGAGTAATTCCTCATGACTTCAAAGCTGGGTTCTTGGGGTCTGGCCAAATTTAGGAAATTACTAGATCATTCCTGAGAAAGCTGCATTGTGAATTGCCTCTTGAAGACTATAAATTAATATGTATTCAAAACCAAACCCTCCTGGACTTGATGGAGACTTGATGAGGGCTTCTGCTTAAAAAAAAAAACGAAGGGTTTTATGCAGGAAGATCAGAACTGCTGAAACTTGGCAAGTTGCCTCATAAGAAATTGTAGTCTGTTTGACTATTAGTTCATCCCTATGAAGTGAACAGGTTTGTCATGGTTATGTTAAGGGACTTAAGAATTTGTTTCCTCCCCCTTTATATTTTCTGCGTATCCAAACATCATGGTTATGCCACAAATACATCTGATACGGCTGTTGTCCTTCATCACAGCGCTGATGGACTGGGAGGAAAGTCTCCAACTCAAGTATTTTCTGAAGACCACATTTCACAGTGGGTTAAACAGGCAACACCAACAGGAACCATTTAATCAGCTCCAGGATGCCCTTTTGATGCTCAGACCCACCAGCATGGAAGTCTGACTCAAAGGCTAAGAAAGTTTTGCTTGAGTAGACAGGGGGACTTGAGGAGCTACAGGTTTCCTAGACCCAATATGAGCCTCCCCAAAGAGAGGGGACAGAGATAGCAAAACCAATTCATGCCCAATTCAGAAAGAGCAGTGAACAACCTGTTTCAGAAAACAGGAGAGGAGCATCAGCCGACCACCTTCTTCCTCTGTGGACCCTCCTTGGCCACCAAGTCAGCCTGAGGTGACATACCTATGCATCAGCAGTACTTCCCACAGCTGCGTTTTCCTACAAATACCCGTAGATTTGCACACATTGGGTTACGGCAGGCCCCTCTGCTCATTTCACTCTGTGTCTACAGGTTCCATGAACTTTACAACCAGGGAAAACGGTTTTAAATGTCAGGAGCTGGAACTGCACACCGGTGTTGTCAGTTCAGTGGTGACTGCTTGTGTAGTGCTGAGTATTTAAGATCAAATATGAATAGGCTGAATTAGGGTTTGCTAGGCTGAGTGTCTGAAGTAGCTTGAGGCTACGTCTGAAGCATTGCTTGTCAGGGAAAAAAGGGTGCTCAGCATGGGAGAAAATGTTCTCTCTGTTGGATGTTCAGGAGTGAAAATCCTTTCCTCCAGAATCCAATTAATGGTTCCAGTTAATAAAGAACAAATGGCCAGAGTACCCATGTTTATATGTGGCAAAGAGATTAGAGATAGGGTAGCCCAGTAGGGTCAGACATGCTCCTACCAGCTGAAATGCCTTTTGTTCCGCTCCCTGTTGTAGGGAGTGGGGTAAATTTAGAACAATGACTTGTCATTTTGGAAATGAAAAAGGACACAGAGAAAGTGAGCACTAGAGAAAAAGTCAAGCTGTGCCGTAACTCGCCAACAGCGCTCAAGCAGAGTAAAAGTCTCTTTAGCTGTAAGATCAGAGACAAAGCAGAGCTGCTATTGCAGTACAATGGCTTCGTGGAGAGCATCGGCTCAGCCGACGGCCGAATATTTTGCGGTGGCGTTCAGGAAGAAGTAGGGTCAGAAAATCAGAAATAACTGGGAATGGCCTCAGTGGAAGCCATTCCCACAGAAGGGGAGAGCCTTATTCGATACCATCCTTCCCCAAATCCAGAGAAGTGGCGCATAAACCCGAGGTGAAATAACAAGAACTTCTCAGGAGTCCTTTCAGCCCGTGACTCCACTTTAAATTTGAGAACAGCAAACACAGTGTTACAGTTCAGAGCGAGAAGGAAAAAAAAAAAATCACCAGGTGAGTATGATCTGATCTCAGCATTATGCAAAGCTTTGAGAACAAACAAGCGGGCAAGAATACAAAAGAAAATGCATCATGAGTTCTCGGCTGAAGAGATTTCAGCAGACCAACCTGATGAAATAGAGTTTCTTAGTAAAGAGACGGCATCAGATCTCATCAAATGCACTGTAGTGAAAAGCATTAGTAAAATGTTCACCAAAAACTGCTTTAGATGAAGTGGAGGGGATTATAAAGGCACTGTCAATTGGCTGAAGTATAATCTTGAAAGGGAAGGTGTCAGGCAGGAGGGAGGTTACTGAGAAATTTTCTCGAGGTTCATTTTTAGAACAAAAATTCAAGTGTGAAAAGGTAACGTATGGGACCTAAAGCTAGCATGTGCCATTGATACAGGAAAAGATTAAGGTAACACACCGAAAGAACTGGCTCGTCATAAGGACTGGAGTTATAGAATGAGGTTTGCAGTGTAAAAAACCATGAGATTCACAGGGTGGAGTTGTTCACAGTGTGAAGTCGTTGCTCATGTGCCAGGAGACTAAAACAAAGACTCTGGTCTCGCAAATACTTTGTCGCATGTAAAGCAAAGAGCTGGTTTGGTCCGACCGCAGCAGAGCTGTGGGCCAACAATTTGATGCAGCTGTGGAGAAGGCAAATGCAATGGAGGCATCAACCTCTGGATAGAAACAGAGCAGAACTTGTGCCTTTACTGATGTCTTTCTTGTACTGAGGAGAACAAAACGGGACACTCCAGGTGCAGTCCTGTAAGTGCCAAGTCGAGGGAAATCATCACTCCCCTTGACCTGCTGTCCATGCTTTTGCTGATGCAGTCCAGTACGTGGTTGGCCTTCACTGCTGCAAGGATACCCTGCTGACTGGCATTGAACTGAATGTTTGTGGTTGCTGATGCTACTGGAAAGAACGTGTTTTGGAAAAAGTGTGTGGATTTATGTAGTGAAATGGAGGAAATGTCACCTTGAGGGAAGATAAGGAGCTGAAGCTGTGTGGCTTATCAAAGCTTTGCGCTGGGGAGTGATTCTGTTCAGGGTACCAGTATCTTCGCAGGGAGAATATACCAAAAAAAAAATACAGCTGTTTAACTAATCAGAGGAAGACATAACCTCCTTATGCTTCTTCTCATTTAAACTTAGAAAGAAAGCTGATTTCTTAAGCATAAGAGTAATTAATAATAGAAGTGATGATGTCTTCATTTCTGGAGATCTTCAACTCTTGACTGGATACTCTTCACCAAGATTGCAGCTCCACATCTTGTGAAGTCCAGAAGATCTGTTTGTATTTACTCCTCCTTCTTCCTTTAATACTTAGAGATGTTGTGATCTTGAGCTACCCTAAGGTGCTCCCATACTCTAATTTAAATAGTGCTGTACTCCTAATGGGTTGGCACAGTCCCAGGAGCTGGTATGTCTGAGAACAACTACCCCCAGTTTCACCAAAGGCCAAGTGCAAGTTCAGGATTTACTGTGGACCAAGGACCATGCCCAACAGGCATTTTGGATAGAACCACACTGTTTTGGAAGGTGACGGAGTTTAATATCATGGTGATGGCCAAGCCAGGCCAGCTGGTCTATGGACCAAGAGACCGGCCCTGATGCTCTTTGGTTCAGAGCAAATGAAAATGCTTGAGCAGCTCAGCAGAAAAGCAGGCAGCAAGATGAACCATGGCTGCAAACATCCTCGCTTCTGCAGCTGAGCTAAGTTACCCTTTTGACATCTCCTTGCTGCACAGCTTAAGGTTCCACTGACTTAGACATGCCAAGGACTTGGCTTCAAATTTACAACTGCAAAGAGCCAGAGGACTCAAGAGAGCCCAGTTCCCTTGGCTGTCTCACTCTCTGAGCCATTCACTCCCTTGTCTTTCCCTCTTCTGGACTAAATGAACCCAGAGTGGCGGAAAAGGGAGGTCCTCTGGGCACCACAAGCCAAGGAAACAAATCACATCTTGTTGGAAGGATTAGGTGAGGACTTCTACCTGCTTGTATGAAAATTTACAACAAAAGAGTTTCACAGATAGCTGGTAGGTATCTGATACCCTTGAGAGGCGGTAAGCTATGATGGGATGGGACAGGACAGTTTTCTTACTGCTCTCCTTCCCTCTTGAAAATGTGCCTGACATAATTTAATACAGGTGAAGAACAAGGGGTGTATCTTAAAACTAGCAAGGACTATTATTATTTCGTTTGCTGGATAATTCATCTCTAGTTTTAAAGAGCTGTCAAGGTACCCGTGTTCTACAATTGCATCCATTGCATCTGCCTTACCTGGAGCACCTCATTAGCAGCATCATATGGGTCAAATTAGTCTGGCAATTACCACTGCTGCACAGTAGAAATCCTCCATACCTAATATTCTGAAGTAGGCCAGACCAAGACTATGTTCACGGCTTAGAATTTTGGGAAAGATTTCCAAAACCTGGTAAATGCAAGGTAACAAACAAGGGAAGAGAAGGCCAGATTTAGATCATGATGATGGACTATACATTTCTTATTACTATTCTTGAAAATATTAAATGTACTAGTACAGAAGCAGCCTGTGTAAACGACACAAGGATTGCAGAGGTCACTACAGTAACCGGGAAAAAGCCAGAAAGAAATAAGTCCCGTGAAAACATCTGTGCAAGGTGACAGATCTGCCTGGGGACAAATAGTTCTAGAATCTCTGGAAAAAAAAATAATTACATCAAGGCTAGATCCTATCCAATTCAAAAATGCAATGAAAAATGTGTTTTGTAAAGAAACATAAAAGATGCTTCCCTTCCTTTGCTGGCTTTTCTCCAGCTCTGCTGTTTCTCCTGTGGGTCAGAATGCTTCAGATTCTCCCAGAACTGGTTTATTTTGTGTATCTGTACATTCACCCAGACTCATCCTTTCTGGTCCTTCTGCCTTAACTCAGCGGAGGAAATTATAGCTGTTGGGTTTGCATCCAGAAAAGATGAATCCACACAAACGCTGCAGCTCTGCGTGCTGAGCCAACATTAGCAACGAGTGGTGGTGTTTGTTTGAATTCAAATGTGAATAGCTTAATGAGGGATTCCCTGTTGAACATTTATAGGAACATACACATTCAGTATCTATAAAATAAACTCTGCATCTGAAAAACACCCAGTTGTTTGTCAAGAAAAAAGAAGCTGCTTAGTATAAGAGTAATGATTCATTTTCCTTCAAAATTCCAGTAAATGGAATTACTCATTTTAAAAGTTATGAATGAGCAATTGCAGAAATAAGCAGAGTTATTTCTCTGTAGAGGTCATAGGAATCCAGAAAAAGATAGAGTGAAGAGCAAATGGAAAAGCAAAGAATGAAGGAGAGGGCTAGGAGGGTATGAACATGTAGTGGCAAATAGCTAGGGGGAGGCAGAAAAAAAGAGAGAAGGAATGAAGAAATCTGGAAAGGGCATAAATGAGTGACAGATGAAAGACTGGGAAGAGTCTTTCTCCAGTTTACCCTTCAGCAATCAGAACACACAAAATTTGTGGCCATTGGAGATCATGTTCAAAATTGTCCCACTGCAGGTTGCCCAGATGAGAAGACTCTGGAAGTCGTAATTCCTAATTTTGACCTTCCAGCTCTCTCTGTCCTCTCTAGCTTTCCAACTGCTGTGTTACCTGGGTGGGCATGGAGAAAAACAAGAGAAAAGCAAAATGATGGAGAAAATGCTCATGCCTGGAGACCAAGGGAGTTTTTGGTGTGCCGGGAGCAAATACTCATTAAAACCAAAGACAGAGACATTGGTGCTTAGGGATCGACTCCCACCATGAGCAGCACGGCAGCAGGAGAAACTTGAGCAAACCCATCTCCAGAGAGGCGTTGTTTGCTTGCCAGCGTGTGCAATGTCACCCTGACCCGCTCGTCCCACTCACAAAGGCGCCTGGCAGCCAGGTCCATGCTCCAGTGGGCTTCTCCTCACCACTCGCTGGCCGCCTTCACCAACCCGGACGCACGGGGGCAATTCCCCCTCCCCTAGATCCGGCTGCCAGGACTCCACCGCCAGCACGCGTGGAGCCGCTGGGCACAGCTCTGCTCAACCCAGCACCAACCAGGGCTGCTGACAGCTGAGCTGCTCCCCAGAGGTGCAAGAATTAAGTCTGGGGACCTTTCCGATAAGCTCTTGACACCATCTGCAAGGCACGGACACAATGGACAATACCAGGGCATCAGATCCATCGTGGGGAGTGTTTTTCAGGGTGCATTCATCCCCGATCGGGATATTGGCAGGGAAGTTCCTCAAGGGTCTCCCCCAAACGTGGTGCTCTGCAACATTTTCATCACATTCATTTGGCTGGGTATTTTGTTATAAAATAAAAACCTCCAATTTTGGAGTTTTTATTTTCAGTATTGATCACGGCCTAGAGGAAATGAAGGCAAAATGGTTTATGAACAGGAGTTAATAAATTTCCAGTTACCATGGTGATGGTAGGAGGACATCTCAGCAGGCTGTGCTGAGTCCTGAACTATCCGGGGTCTTCATTAACAAATTGCATAATGGAATAAAGATTGTGCCTGCTGAATTTGCAAATAGCAGGCTGAGAAGGAGCTGCAGCGTGCTGGAGGACATTGGAGATGATTGACTTTTTTTGCAAAAGACAGGAACAATTGGTGGAAAAGGTGGAACGAGCAATGACTGGCCACACAGTGATTCTGCAGGAGAGGTGTGGGGCTGCAGTGAGCAACAGGGTGCAATAATGGTTCAGTGTCATCCTGTTATGGAAAAGGCAGAAATCATTCTTTCCAAAGAAACGAGCAGGGTTATCACTTGTCAGGCACTTAAATTAGTCCATTTATTACTCCAAACTGCTAGACTTTCAGGTAGTGTGCTGTTTGCTGCTTAGGGCGCCGTACTTCGTGATGAGGTGGAATAGTTGGAGAGACCCTAGAGGCACCAAGAAAATACGATCTGTAACAAAAATCTAGAAGAACTGAGATCATCACGATGGGGAAAAAAATGTAGAACCCATGATGGCCCACAAATCTGGAATAAGGAGTACATAGGAAGGGAATAATATATTCCCCTTGACTAGGGTGGTCCAGATGAGAAACAGTGGGCTGAAACTGTGGTGGTGACAGTTCAGTGTTTTATCCTAGAATCATAGAATCACAGAATGGTTTAGATTGGAAGGGACCTCAAAGATCATCTAGTTCCAACCCCCCTGCCATGGCAGGGACACCTCCCACCAGACCAGGTTGCTCAAGGCTCCATCCAACCTGGCCTTGAGCACTGCGAGGGATGGAGCATCCACAGCTTCCTTAGGCAACCTGTGCCTGTGTCTCACCACCCTCAGGGTGAAGAACTTCTTCCTTGTATCTAGTCTAGTATATAGGATGGTGTTTCTAGTGCGATGGAGAACGGTGTCCTGAAGGAGGGGAAACAATGTGGGGGAGGCCCGTTATTAGTGGTATTCCCAAAAAAGCTTGACACCTTTCTGAGAGGGATGATTTAGGGTTGTAAGGAGCTCTGCCTGGAGAATGTGGAGCAGTGACTCTGAGGACATCTACAGTTCCATGCATTTTCAGTAACAACACACATGAAATCATTACGGTTGCATCTTTTTTGGTAAACTGAACAGTGCCAGCAGCCACTCTATGGTCCTGAGGCCAGTGGGCATACCCTGCCCCCATCCTTCCAACACTCAAAGCAGGCTGACCACATCCGAGTTGTGTTGGAAATCATACCTGTCCCATGCAGGTACTCTGCTCATGAATCATAGAATCATAGAATTGTTTAGGTTGGAAAAGACCTTTAAGATCGCCGAGTCCAACCACAAAGTGCGGTAAGAAATGTGTTTGGGAAGGTCAGCCACAGAAGAGCAAACCAGGCTGTAGCAGGGACCCATCTAGCCCAGTGTCTTCAGTCTGACAGGGGCTGATGCTTAGACGAGTGGAAGGACATGGCAAACGCCCAGTAATGTGTGTTTGGAAACCGCTCCGATGCCAGCAGTCTGGGGTTTGGGGGCTTGTTGAATTGGATGTAAATCCATATCATTGTCCTGAATGCCCCTCAATGGATTTTATGGATTTCATGGACGTATAGAATAATGCAGGGTGGAAGGGAGCTCTGGATATCACCTGGTCCAGCCAGATGCTCAGAGCAGAGCAAACTTCAAAGTTAGATTGTCTGCCCTACTTGCTGTCTGCACACATTTACAGTTTCTTCCTCCACAATACCCACAGCGATGAGTGACACCATCCAGTCATGTAGAGAGTGAAAGAAGACTTTCTTTGTTCAGTGCATCATACTTTTGTATGTCATCCCCTACTTCTTTGGTTATGAGAAATGGAAAACCATAGTTCTCTCTGTTAGGACACTTATGGTTTTTACACTGCTGTCACATATACCCACCTACTTGTCTGCTCCTGAAGTGGAAGACTCCCAGTATAATTACTATCTCACTGTCTGAAAATAAGTCCTCAGCTTTCAACATGCTTGCTACCATCCTTTGTGCCTCTTCTTGTCCTACTGTAGGTGTGCAGAAACAGGGACACCAGCAGCGTGCAGAGTATGCAGCATGAAGAACACTTGAAACTCTTACAGGGACACACCCATTTTTGTCAGTGCCCGTTCTAGCAAATCCTAACACTCAGTTTTCCTTTCTGACTGCCTCCACACATTGAGGTGACTTTTTTCCTGAAGTGCCCTTTGGGAGAACCTCTTTCCTGGAAGGCAACAGTAAGTTTGCCATCACTGAGTCTCATTTGCCATCTACTTACACTCCCACTCAGAGCTGAGATCCTTCTGCCTTGCAGACTCCTTGCAGGCAGCTTTCATTTCACTGCTCTGTGTAACCTTCCGTTGGCATCAGAGCTCCCCTGGCAGCAGGAATCAGGCTATCTCCATCCCAGAAATTAAGTACACTTGAGACCCCAGAGCTGTCTGGAGGTTTTGTGAGGAAGAGGTGATGACTGAAGTGTCTGCAAGTGGTTGGCTCATCCAGGCTCCTGGGAAAAGGCTCTCAGCTCCAATGCTCCTGCCCATCAGTGTGGGGAGAAGATATGACAAAGCGGGCTGCATTGAACATAGTGTTTGCTAAATTTATATCAGAGGGATTTTATAGTCATTGTTCCCAAGAGGGTGATACATGGACAGTCCCAAGCCATGGCTGCTCACACCAGGGCCCCTCTCAGCTTGTCCAGGCCCACACAGTGACAGGTCTGGACAACAGGGGGAAAGTTATCGGTGCATCACGGCCAGATCTCAGCCCTATTGCATGCAGTTGCATCCCTGCCAAAGGTTGAGAAAGGCCGAAGCCCTGTGATACTGATCTTCTTTCCTATCAGGTCCCTCTGCCCCAGAAGATCTGCTCTATCTACTCACCGTTCACTGCTGTCACACTCAATGGTTTTCATTTGAATTGGGTATTGATACCAGATCTGGGGAGAGACGAGTTTTGCCAACATACCCAGGCACAGGGTGGAGGGGCCAGCGGCTGTGCTGTGCAGTGAACCATGAGAGGTCCCGTGAGCAACAGGACCTCCCCCAGAGCCCTCCTCTCTGCTCAGAAAAGGACTATAAATATGAGGTTCCCCAGCCTTGCCACTCAGCAGCGTCCAGCTCAGGCTCTCTCCAACCGTCCTCTCTCCAGCCTTGCTGAGATCCTTGCTGAGCCCCAGCCATGAGGTTCCTCTACCTTGTCTTCGCTGTCTTCCTCCTGGTCTCTTTGGCTGTCCCAGGTAAGAGGGTGAATTGCTTTGGAAGGTGAACTGGACAATGGTGGGGGAACCAAGGTAATGAAGGTCAGAATGCACCATGCTTGGTAGGCAGCTTGAGAAAATGTGGTCTCTATTGGCTTTGAAGGCTGGGATTTTGTTGCCCACATAAAGGTGCCTAGTCCTTCGGGTATGCAGCTGCATGCTGGTCTCCTGCAAATGCACAGGTGACTTGGTTACCCCAGGTTGTCTTAAATGGGGCTCTATGTTCACGTGCAGAGTCTTTAAAGAAAAGCTCACTTCAAAGTACTGTAAGATACACATTCGGGATGTTTTAGACATTTTGGACACCTTCTGCGTCAAGGTGAGCTGGGCCCTGGTGTAACTGTTTTATCACGGAGTACCAAGTAAGTACTGGATGTTTTTTTCAGCCACCTGGATGTTTTATGCTCAGACAATGCCACCTTTTGTGTCAAAACAGTTCTGAGTATACCTTCAGGCTCCAGTTCCCTTGCATCTTTAATGTACAGTGCAGACAGATATCCCTCCAGTTCTGGTTCTTGCCTCCCTCTTCAATGAATGAAAGGGAGAGTTGGGGCTCAAAAATGTTCCCAGTCTAATATCCGTTCGTTCCGGACATCACTTCCCAGCTGTTTTAGGCCAACAATCTCCCACCCTGGTGCCTAGTGTTCAGGACTTGAATCTCTTTTAACACCTGCAGATCAGATTTCTGGTTACCACAGGAACTGACACTTGTGAAACCCTCCATATTTTTTGAAACACCAACTCAGTTTTTCTGTGACTACTCTGGTGTTACTTTTGCTGTTTCGCTCTGAGAAAACTGATCCTGTCTCTTAAAGAGAAGTACAAGACTGCATAGATGGGCATCTTTATGAATTTTGCTTTTGGGTTTTCTCTCAATGTGGGCAAAGAATCTGCTGTCCTTGGGAGCATCTCTTTCCCAAACTGCACCTGTGTCATCAACTGGCCCTGTTGTCACCAGTTGAGGGGAAAGGGATGCACAAGGAGTTTCTCAGGCTTTTGCTCCTCAAGGTCCTTTCTTGCTTTGGTGCTGGGCTTGGGCAGGAGTGATGGACGTGTGGGAGAATGGAGCGGGACCTCCCCACAAGCAGGGTCTCATCCTTCTGACCACTGCCACACTTACACCTGGAGGCGATGGGAGGGCACGGCAGTGGGGCACAGAGGCACCGATCCTGACCCAACCACTCTCCCTCTGTCTCCCCCTTGCAGGCTATGGGCAGATAAGGAAGCACTGCCCCAAGGTGGGGTACTGCTCCAGCAAGTGCTCCAAGGCAGAAGAGCCGACCTTCTCCTTTGACTGCAAGTACTACTGCTGCCTGCCGCCCGGCTGGAAGGGAAAGTAGGAGCCAAAGAGGAGGAAGCTGGCGAAGAGGAGGGACCGTGGTGGCTTTGGGAGCAGCTTCTCAACTGTCTGACCCCATTGTCATCCCCTCCTCTCAACAATTAAAAAGAATAAAAAAAGGAGATGTACCTCTGGTGTGTGCAGCGTGGTCACTGGTGTCCCCATGATCCCACATAAAGCATTAGGACAGGTTCTCCAAGCCCAGCCCAAAAAGGTCCATTAACAGCACGTCTCATTGTTCTTTTTCCACAAAATTCGTAACAAAAGTGCTAAACGTGCAGAGTTTTCCTCTCTGTTTCCCTTAGTGAATCCAGCCCATGGTGGGTGAAAAAGGTTTCGTGGCAATAACACCCTCCTGGGTGTCCCTTTCCACACTGAGCCTCATAGCAAGCCCCACAGGTCTCGTGTGTGCCAGGGAGCCTGGTTCAGTCCTGGGGCTCAAAAGATCACTATGCATCTGAGATCCTGGCAATACTGTTGTTGCCACGACTGCGTAACGAGCAGGAATGGGTGGGTGCAGTTTTTCACACTCCCTCCAGCACCTTCCAGAGACCTTCTCTGGAAGGATCTTTGGGCGAGCATCATTCCCGCCCTCTAGTTCCCAAAGGCTTCTCTGCTGAGACCACCTCCAAGAGCACCTATTGGAGTCATTCACAGGTGCCTGCTGTGGGCATACAGCAGGGTCTGTAAAGGGGCTACTTGCAGCAGCCTTTTCTGCTGTGATGATTATGTCCATCCTCATCTGTTTGGGCCCATGGAGTCACCATAGGTACGTTCCATATAGAAAACTGGGTCATTGTCTTTTTAATGATGACCTGTTTCATGTTCCTGTGACCTAGCTGTGGTTTTGTGAGTGCTGGTAATGATCTGGTCTACTGAAATCTTGTAGCATCTGAAGGTGTCCTTGGACTGTGGGAAGAAAGAGCCACAGGACTGGAAAATTCCAAGCATTGTAAGGGAACATAATGAAACAAAGCAGGGATTACTGAAGGCGAAATAGGGGAGCACTGAGAGACCACTCAGTAATGACCAGCAGTAGCTGGAAGCGTTCGTTACCTGCAAGCATAATAAACCCACACTGACCCGTGCCAAGCTTCCACCTCCTTCTCTTCCAGTGAATACATAGCCAGCTTTAATAAAGCCAATACCATTTCCAATGACCTTGGGTGGGGAATGGTCGAACAGAAAGGTGAAGGGAAACACGTAACCGAAATCTCTGGAGCAGATTATAAAAGTGCCTGCAAACTGCCCATTTTGTTTTCCCACTCAGTCATTCCTAGAAAAGGAACAATTTGGGAAACCTTAACACGTCTCTGACAGCATCAGCTCTGACCTCCTGGTGAACTTTGGTGCTGTCAAAGTACCTTTTCACCAGTTCTGGAGAAACTGTAGTTCTCTATGCTATACAACTAAGCCACTGTTAATAATGTCCATGTCACTTTAATGCAGTCATTTATTCACCTCTCTCATGTGAAGCTTTCATGGTGTTCCACATCTTGAAAGGACAGGTATTTTGGGAAAAAACTCTTTGTCTTTCCTGTCTGGCAGCTAGAGTAACTTGAGAAAATATGGTAAGCACCAATTAAAACAGCACCATAAGCTGCAACTCTAAAAGAAAGGGTGTTCTTCTGAGCCCTGCTTCTGGAACCTGCAGGGTGATAGTAGATTGGATCCTGATTGTAAGATTTTCTTTCACACTGCTTTCCTCTATGCCTTATTTTCAGTGAAATATGATGACTTCTGCAGAAACATTTTAAAGGAAACAAGCGGCGTACAACAGCAAAAAACGCTTTCTACACAAATCTGGAGTTACCATATTGTCTGTTGCTATACATTTTAAAGATCTGTCTTTTCTTGTAGTGACAGTCAGTACATCTGCCCTGGAAGAAAGAGGAATGCCAGGCATAATGAAAACGTCTGGTCCCATGATTCGTGTTAATATGCCCATCTGCTTCGCTGTCACTCGTCCCTACATATAACCACAGACAGCAATAAGGGCAGAGTCTGCACTGGCTTCTTTTCTCGTCGGGATGTGGACCTTTCTGGTGGGGTGAGGTTTGTATAAATAGCACAGCAATGACCCGTCGGGGCTTTTTCTAGTTGATGCTTCCCCGATAAGAGGGAGGCTGAAGGCTCACCACATCTCAGACGTCAGTCTCAGCACGAGTCTCTGTGCCTCCAACTCTTCTCCCTGCTTGCATGGGAGGTAAACACTTTCTTCCTGAAACGGGAAAATCAAAAGAGAGCAAATAGAGAGTCCCAAAATGTCTGGCTGAAATTCCCAAGATTCATCAAGCAATACAGTGTGATGATGCTGTTCCCTGTTTTCTCTTCCTCTCCTAATTAGTTGCATCCTTGGTCTCTTCTGGGCAATGAAACAACCAACATAGAGCCATTCATTCGACACATAAAATTAGTTTGATTTTTGCTACGTGCATCACTCTACACTGATCTGCACTGAATTTCATCAGCCAGTTTACGAGCCAGCCGCTCAAAACAGCAAGATCCTTCCGCAGCCGTCGCCGTCGTTACCCTGAACAACGCAGCACCAGCAGCAAATTTTGCCACCTTCCCATTCAACACCTTTTCCAGATCTTTTATGACCAAATTTACCACTGTAGCCCCAACAGTGACGCTCCACAGTGCTTCCCATGACCTCCCTCTCCTGCAACTCAGCACCACACTGCTGGTCCCTGCCTCCTGCATTCCAGTCTCTCTAGTCCTCAAGTCTGCTGCCTCCTTCAAGGAGCTCTGGCAGGTTTTTAGGACAGGATTTTCCTCTGTTTTTTCCCATGTTATTATATTTATAACTGGTGCAATCCTGGCTTGCAATCCTGTAGGACCTTTTAAGTTGTTTTGCTCTTTTTTTTTTTCCACAACATTTAGCGTCTCCCTATCTATGCACAGTAAATCTTTATTAAGCAATAGATCACACGCTGCAGTCAGGAGGGCAGCTTTTTCATCCTTAGGACTTTTGGGGGGAAAAGATCTGGGTGCCAGTGATTTCTTGCTGTTTATTTCCTCTCTTCCACCTCCTTTACATTTAAGACAAGTCCTTTGATGAGTCCCCACAAAGGAGAGTTCAGCCTGAAGACCTCTCTCCGTTCTTGCAAGGTGAATGCAGCTGCAAATATTTCATTTAGCTTCCACGGAGTGGCCTTAGCTTTTATTAACTTTACTGCCCTGACTGTATCCTGCCCTACATGCTCCTCATCAGGCTTCCTGTTCCTGATGTGTTTGGAAAAAAACAAAGACTTCTTTAAAGAGGTTTCTTCACCTTTTGCAAGTTCTTCCTGCATTTCTCTCCTGAGTTGCTTTATTGTGTTTTACAATTTGTCAGGCAGTTTATTATCTTTTCTGTTTTCTGGGTCTGGACACAATTTTGGCTTCTCCTTTCTAACAACCTCCCTCATCCCACCGTTCTGCTATGACCTTTTCCTTTTGCTCTTTCTCAGGCCTTTTTTTAATAGCTGTCATACATTTTCTCTGAGTCTCCAATATACTGGCCTTAAATAGCTCCCCAAGTGCTTGCAAAGAATCTATTTGCAAGGATTTAACTCTTTTAGCTGTCTCTTTTGTCTTCTTTTTAACAATTTCCCTATTTTTATGTAGCTCCCTTATTGAAATTAAGCACAAAAGTAGTGGCCTTTTCATCCCTTGTTGCTCCTGCGAAGATGTGGACTGTAAGTACCCTATAATCTGTGCTGCAGCGTAGCTCTCCCAGGGTAAAATTTTGAACCAAGCCTAGTATGTTAGTCAGAACCGAGTCCTGTTTCTCTCTTGTTTAACTACTAAAGACAGTGCTGAGAAATCACTTGTTGCGCCTTTGTCTCCTACTGCAAGGTCAGGAAGCCTGTAGCTGGTGTTTTCTTCCTGTAAACATACAAAAACCCTCTAATCCAGTAATTTATCAGCACTGGCTTCGTAAGGTATAAATATTCCACTACTTCCTCAATGAAAAGTGATTTCCATTTCTTGGCATAGCTAGAATTTATAACATGAACAAATTGAAATTAGAGAGAGACCGTATTTTTAACAGTAACAGTGACTGGCCATGCTAGGCAGGAAATGTTTTCTCTTTTTCTTGGACATCTGTTCACATCTGGATACCTATGTCCGAGAAATTCACTTCTGGGCAGCTAATCCCTTCAAGACAAGGTCTGGATGCGGTTTCAGAGATCCTCTGTACCAGAGCTCTACTCTGGGAATACAGGACTGCGTCTTGCGACCCTGACTTGCACTGTCATACCCAAAGCACCATCCAACATGCAACAAGTAGCACGCTTTCAGTGTGATGCTGTAGAATGTGTGATGTTGGGGCTTAGTGTTTTAGACTCTATGCCTTTGCTCATCCCTCTTCTGAAAGCCTGGAACACCCACAACCGCCTTCCATGTATGCAATACATTTTGGATGTTCAGCTTCATGATGCCAAGAGGAAGGTTTAGCCCTGGAAAGCACTTCTTGTTGGTGTAATAGCTGAATATTTCTCTCTCATAGTGCCAGTCTGTCATCATTGACTTCTGAGACACCAGAGCACAACCCCTGCTGTCTTTACTTTCTTTCTTTCATACATGTCGTCACCGGTGAATGTGTGTAAATAAGACTGGTTGAAGTGCTCTCTGCAAGCTTATGATTCCTATGTGGTCCTGGAATAACTGCCTTTGTGATCAAAAAGTCTCCTACCATTATTGGCCATCCTTACAGGAGACTGGTCAAATATTTGTTCCTGTCAGCTCCTGTCTTGCCTCCAAAGGCAGCCATTGAAAATCTCCTGGATGCCCTTCTCGGGGGGGTCTTTTGCTTTCCTTTGGTGGAGACAGCTCGGACAAACAGCACATCCGTGCAACAAAAAGACACCACTGTTACAACCAAAACATTTGCCGTGAGCAGCTGGTGTCCCTCGCCCCCTGCTCCTCACTTGCTTCTTCTGAAGACAAATGCACAGCGCCTGCAGGATGCTTTACCATTGCAAGAAGAGATGAGTGGCCCAGCAAGGTTTTGGACATACATTTCCTGGCTGTCAGGACAGAGCAAACACAGCTTCGTTTTCCTTCAAGTGCCTTTCACTGTGGAAATGTTAGATGGCTCTTCTGAAAGTGGCAAGAAAGCGAAAAACATATTTAACGTCGGCACAAAGTGCACGCGTATGAAATGCTAACTGGTTTGTGCAGCAGAGCTGCATCCCGCCTGCCTTCCCTGCTCCTGCGGGCAGCGGAGATAAAAGCCACTTGCAGTGGATGAACCCCCAAAGTATGACACGTGCAACTCCTGCGGCTGGGAAATGCAGGGTTAGCAGTCAGGGCACCTGGGTAGAAGAGGCCAGGCAATTTCCCTCCGCCTTTTTTTTAAGAAAAAACCCACATGCCGTGTCTTTGAGAGCTTCTCTACTGCAGGAAGCGCTGGGTTCCTCTGGGGGATCCCAGGTCCAATCTTCTGCTGATAGGAGAGGTGGGATCTGAAGATGAAGGAAGCTTGTCTCCGTGCATCCTTGCGTTACACCCACGTCAAATTCCAGGCTGAAACCCCCAAACCAGGACCCATGCCTTCCCTCCTGTTGTTTGGTGTGGTTGGAGGGTCCCTCTGCTCCCCAAGAAGCTGCAACAAGAGCTGCAGGAGGCTGCACAGCTGCAGATGACAGGGGCAGTAACGGGGGAACAGTCATTCTCGTAACAACAGAAATTTGAAATAACCTCCCGGCGTCAGAAACTTCCTTTAGCTGCAGAAATATTTTGAAGGCTGGAGATGCAGCAGAGCGAGAGATGCCACTTCAAAAACCCTGTTTGCAGTTCATTCACTTTCACATAGATTTTATTTTCACTCTCCTCACACAATTCTTATTTATTTCTTGGGGGAAAATGAGAAAGAAACAGCAAAGGGTTTTTTTGTTGGTTTAGTTCAGTGTTTCCTTTCGAAATTTTTATTTTTTTATCAAACATTCAACCTCGTGTGTCTGTGAAGAGTTCTCACCAACACATGGGTGTTTCAGGTGAATTTTCCTTCTTTTATATCCTGGTGTCTGGGGTCAGGTGAAGCTTGACGAATTACTGCTTTGAAGACAACAGTCTGTGGCCCTTGACGGGCCACCCTGTATCGAGTGTGACATTTACCTGCTGCCTATCCCTGCCTAATCTCAGCCCCCATGGAGCAGATATTAACCCACTCACACTCAGTATCCCACACTTACACACCTAGTTTGGGAAGGGATTTATTCTTCTTATCACAAAAATATACCATAACGAATCCCACTATTGCCACAGCTTTATCAGGATTCCTGTATCCTTGGTTAGTCTTTAAACCGATAAAGTTTTAAAAGTTATTAGATTTCACATTTGTCCTATGCCCTAAGGGTAAAATAAAGGAGCATAAAGCTGCTCACTAGGTTATTTCTGTTTGCCCCAGGATTGCCTGGTACACAGTCTTTGGGCCACAGTGTCTGGTAGCGAGCCCCGTGGAGCACCTTATGTTGCACGTACAGACACGAAGGATGGATTCACCTCTCTGGCTGGCAGCAGAGACCGGCCCGCAGGCACCGTGTGTTCAGACTTCCCTGGGAAACAAGGAATCTTGAACAAATATGAAAATTACCCTTAGGAAGAAATTACTTTTCCCCTCTACTCCATGAACTGGCTGTTGTGCCAAGATCTCTGCTGATCACGAAGGATGCTGCAGAAGAAAGGAGACACAGTCATCCCCCCTGCAGAAATGAAGCAATCTTTCTGGAAGAGGGAGAGGTCTGTATGTCTCCTCTTCTCTTGCAGAATCCTTCAGTCCAGGGAATACCAGCATGGTAGCCTTTTCTGGGTTTGAAAGGTATTCTGTTTTCTGGAGGGTTTCAGAGAAACAGGGTTGTTTTCTGTCCCATGAGCCAGTCAGGGAGTTGACCCTTTTTAACACAAAAACATCTCACCCTACCATATTGCTCCTGAGGCTTGTCTGGCTGCCCTTTGCCAGGACGCTCTGAGCCACCCAACACCAGATCACTCCACTTTCCCCCTCAGAAAGCCTGAAGTGAATGGTTTTGTCCTAGGGAAGGGGACACTGAAGAAGTCCACCTTGTCTGTCCTTCCATTATCAGTGACCCTCAATGGAATGATCTAGTCACAGGCTGTGTTGAGAAGTCACTTGCTTTGTGCAGGTGGGTCCAGGACAGCCACAGGACCACAAAACCTGAGTGGCTGCACTGGGATGAGGGTGCTCTATAGGCACCCCCGGAGTGGGATTTTGAGGTGCAAGGGGAAGGCAGTGGCTGTTTGCCTCTGGTTTCTACCCACCCACAATGGGACTGAGGTCCCCAGTGCAGAGAATGAATGGGATTGATGGGGCATTGGGGGCTGTCGTGTCCCCTAAAACTAAATGGGGATTCAGCTTGTGGAGGAGGGAGACACAATGTTAGGCAAATCAGTCCTCCCCCAGCCTTTCCGACCACCCTGCTTTGGAACAATGGGAAAATCCCAAAGCCTTTTCTCTTCCAGTGTGTCATTTTGGTGTCACAGGTCTGGGGCTGTCAGAAATGCCCGGGGCTGTCAGAGATGTGTCGTGATCACAGTCCAGGGAGGTCTGGCTGAAGAACCTCTCCTAGTGCTCCCCTCCCGCAAGGTGAATGAACCACACAGCACACAGAAATCGTATTAGCCCGTCTTTACTTCAAAGCATTCAACACCACCTCGGTCACACCGTGAATACAGCGCTGGGAGCTATTCCTCTGCAGCTGGACTCTTTTGGAATCATTTTCCCTTTTTGGGTGGGGGGATGCAGCAGTACATTTTCCCACAGGACTGGCTGAAAGTCCACTCGTCCCTTTTGGCACACATGTGGGAACAGTAGCCATCACAAATCCCCTTAGACTGCCCATACCCTGTGATGGGAGGGAGAGAGAGATGGATTATAAGGGAAAATATCAGACACTGTAGGAACAGCAGAGCCCCAAAAGTTATCTCCTTGCTGGCACCAGGGTGGTACTGATGCATAAGGTACCTTTGGGTTTAGATCCACATAGGATAGGACCCGTGTTTTCTGTCCCCATTGAGCAGAGGGGTGGGACTTAAAAGTCATCCCTCTACACATGTCAGTACAGCTTGCTGGAAAGATCCCTTTGCATGAGCATGAGAGACAGATATTTGCAGTGTGGCATTCATCTCATCCCGAACCGGTCGTGCGAGCTAAGTTGGGTAGATCATCAGCCAGAGCCGGCTGCAGGTAGCTGATCTCCACTGCCAAAGCTGAGTGAGATGAACCACCTCCCCCCACCCCAAGGCACAAAGGCTAGAGAGGGAACAGGCACCCATACCCCCAGCTTCTGTGGTCAGCCCTGCTTTCTCCACCTCCATGTGCTGCCATCTTACCTGGAGTGGCCAAGGAGAAAAGCAGGAGCACAGCAAAGATTGCACAGAGCACCCTCATGTCTGGAAGCCAGCAAAGATCTCAGCACACCAGGCGCAAAGCAGGTCTGAGGTGGCCACGGTGGGGAACTTTGGAGGCCCTGGGTTTTATAGAAGGATTCCTGCCATGAGTGGAGCAGAGGGAGGAGAAACTTGAGCAAACCCATCTCCAGAGAGACGTTGTTTGCTTGCCAGCATGTGCAATGTCACCCTGACCTGCTCGTCCCACTCACAAAGGCGCCTGGCAGCCAGGTCCATGCTCCAGTGGGCTTCTCCTCGCCACCCGCTGGCCGCCTTCACCAACCCGGACACACGGGGGCAATTCCCCCTCTCCTTGATCCGTCTGCCAGCACTCTGTCGCCAGCACGCATGGAGCCGCCGGGCACAGCTCTGCTTGACCCAGCGCCAACCGAGGCTGTTGACAGCAGAGCTGCTCCCCAGAGGTGCAGGAATTAAGTCTGGGTACCTTTCTGATGAGGCATCAGCACTGGACACTGTCTGCAAGGCACGGACACAATGCCCAACACTTGGGCATCGGATCCGTCGTGGGGAATAGTTTTCAGGGTGCGTCCGTGCCCGACTGGTATATTGGCAGTGAGGTTCCTCAAGGGTCTTCCCCGAACGTGGTGCTCTGCAACGTTTTCATAGAGTCATAGAATCCCAGAATGGTTTGGGTGGGAAGGGACCTTTAGAGGACATCTAGTCCAACCCCCCTGCAGTGAGGAGGGACATCTTCGACTACACCAGGTTACTCAAAGCCCCGTGCAACCTGGCCTTGAACACCTCCAGGAATGGGGCATCTACTACCTCTCTGGGCAACCTGTGCCAGTGTTTCAGCACTCTCATCATAAAAAAATTCTCCCTTACGTCTTGTCTGGGTCTACCCTCTTGCAGTTTAAAGCCATTACCCCTTGTACTATCGCTACAGGCCCTACCAAAAAGTCCCTCCCCACCTTTCCTGCAGCCCCCTTTCAGTACTGGAAGGACACTCTAAGGTCTCCCTGGAGCCTTTTCTCCAGGCTGAACAAACCCAACTCTCAGCCTGTCCTTACAGGGTAGGTGCTCCAGCCCCCTGATCACAAATAAGTTGAAAGGGACTGCAAAGCAGATTAAGCATTCAAGTAGATCCTCTCATGTTAAAGAGACAATGAAAAAAATACGATTAAGTAGTAGGGAAAGCTTCCTTGTCTATACAGACAAGAATAATTAGCTGGAGAATACAGAACAAAGAGTTTTACGGCTGTATGGCAGTTCTGCAGGGAAAATTTGGGTTGCAGTGAATCAGAGGTAGGCACAAATGAGCGACGTCATGGTGTTGGGAAATCAGCACTAATTGTCCTACAAGTATAAACAAAAGCTTGAGTTTGTGAAACACAGGACGTACCCACTGCACTGTGCACCCCTTAAAAGTGCATCCATCCAGTTTTGCAGTCTGTGCTTCAAGAAAGCAGTGAAGGAGCTGAAGGGAGCTCGGAAAATGACAGGAGGTCAAGAAGATGTGACCTGCGAGAAAAGACCGAAGCAAGTGGAATAATCATGATCAGGAAAGGGAAGTCATTAAGTCCTCACACACACAAAAGGCAATACATTGGAAAGGTATGGTCTGTTCTTGGTGGCCAGAATGAGAAGTCAGTGGCTCCAGTGGCAGCAAGAGGTCCTCACTTCAGATGTAGGAGAGCCTTTGTATTGACAGGACTGTACGGCAGCAGAAAGGACTGAATAGGGAGAGTGTGGAAATTCCATTGCTGAAGGTCTTGAAAAAAATAGGCAAACTCCTGAGAATGACAGTTAGAAATAGTCGTGATGAAGCAGACAAGGTGTACAGTCCCCTCGCCCTTACTTTTACTCAGTTTCTATGCTCACATGAGATCCTAGAGAGGAATGTAAGGCCGAGCCAAGTCAGAGTACAGGGTCTGGTTCGGGCAGAAGTGAGTGCCTGGGAAGGAGTCCAAGAACATGTGTTTTCACTTGGTAAAACTCCCCACGCTCAGTAACGTGAAGTTTGCTGACTTCCTCAAGAAGGTTTTACATCTAAGTTTTTAATTTGTACCTACTTCATTAATTTATAAACTCCTATTTCAACACATTTGTCCTTTCAATATATTTTGATTTCTTGAACAAGTTCCATGTTTCAGCTATGCTCAGTGTGAAAGAGAACTTTTTTTTCACTACTTTTTTGATAAATGCCTGATTTACCATTGCATCTCACCTATTTCTTGTCTTATGAAATTTGGACAACCATAGTTGTCTGTCTTCCTTAGGCCTCTAAAACTTTTACAGCCTTGTTCCTGTGTGACCTGCTGTAGGTGGTCCTGCTCTGGCAGGGGGGTTGGACAAGATGATCTTTCGAGGTCCCTTCCAACCCCTCACATCCTGTGTTTCTGTGATTCTGTGATTCTGTGATACGCTCCAGGAAACTCCAATGTGTTCTTCCCTGAGCTGACGAGTGTCTGTATAATTAATTTTATTAAAATGAGTCCCTGCCTCTGCCATCTTTCTTTCAACCTCTTCTTGCCCTACTGTAGTCCATCAGGGATGGCGAATTGAGCCATGCACATACCGCAGTGTGATACCCCACAGACTGATGCAGCGAGGCCACGTTTTATTTTGTCTTAGTAAATTTCTTAAAATTTCTTAGTAGACAATTATCCATTTTTTGGTTCTTCTTAGCTGTTTTCAGAGCGCTCTCTTTAAGGACTCCTAAACTCCTTCCTAACTGGCTTTAGGTAGTTCAGACCCATCATTTGTACAGAGATTATATATTTTTCCAGATTCACAACTTTAAACTAAGTGGCACGGATTCAGAATTTGACATTTTGCTGCCCTGTCACTCAGTGTTGTAAGACCCATCTGCTGCCCTTTGCAGATTTAGGTTTGATGGCATTCAGGAATTTTGCACCAGCAGCAGCTTCTGTCCCTTCACCAGCCGACTCTTTTTTCCTGTCTGTTTATAAAGCTATTAAACAGCCCAGTGAACCGGGGTTGGGAAAGCTCCTTTGCAGAGCTCTGCTCGTGTTTGAAACCCCAGATCTCTCCGGAGCGTTTGTGAGGAGGAGGTGGTGATCAAAGTGTCTGCAAGGAGCTGGCTCATCCAGGCTCCTGGGAGCTCTCAGCCCCAGTGCTCCTGCCCATCCATCAGAGGGGCAAGAGAGGGCAGCAAAAGAGATTACATTGAATGTGATGTTTGCTGAATCTATCAGACAGGTTTTGCAGGCATGGTTCCCTTCACAAGTGAAGATGGGAACATGGGTCCTTTCCAAGCCAACAGACCCACATGGTGACCAGCCTGGACAATGGAGGGAGAGTTATTGGTGCATTGTGGCCACAACTCAGCCCTATTGCGTGCAGTTGTAGCTCTGCCAGAGGTTGGGAAAGGCCTGAAACCCTATGATACTGATCTTGTTCTCCCCTCTTCATTACGCCTGCAGATCTCCATCAGGTCCCTCTGACCCATCAGCAGAGTCCTAACAATTACACTATTGACAGCCCCTGTTCATTTGTGCTCTCATCAAAGCCAGCGTGCTCAAATCCTATCTGATATTGGGTAACCAGATCTGGGGGGAGGAGGTGGGTGCTAGCACACTTGGGCGCGTGTGGGAAATTCTGGTGTTCGTGCCATCACTGCATGTCCAAGCACAAACAGCACGACCTGGATGAATTCCCGTGCCTCCTCAGCATACTCCCCTCTGCAGGGAAACGCTCTATAAAAACTGGCAGCTGCAGCCTCCCTGTATACCACCTCCTCCCTTTGAGCTCTCTCCGAGACTCCTCTCTCCAGCCTTGCTGAGAGCCCAGCTCAACTCCAGCCATGAGGTTCCTCTACCTTGTCTTCACTGTCTTCCTCCTGGTCTCCTTGGCCACTCAAGGTAAGATGGCAAATAGGGCTGATAGTAGCTGGAATTCTTTTAAATTAACTTTAGCTCTTGAAAATACAGTTATTACCATCTGAGGTGACTGCTATAACCTGGCCAGGTACTTTAATGACTTCTTTCAAGGAACAATGAAATAAGGACTACCTCAGAGAGATTTGTGTAGGAATAACTGAGGTTAAAACATCAGTATCCAGTTTGGGAGAGAGCCCAAGCCAGACAATTGCCGAACATGAGTCTGGATGTGGCCACTTTTCCTGGGGGTTTCACAGTACCAGAGGGGACTTTTCCATGCAACTCGGTTTTTGTGTCAAGGCTCAGTCCTGGGCACATTTGATTTACTGATGTGACATAGTTATTGCTGCTAATGCCTGTTTCTGAGACTCTGAGGCTTTCTGGTCCCTTTACAAGAGTTGAGAGGAGATTCTGGGATGAGTTCTCCCAGACAGGCATTAGAAACTCCCTCCAGTTATCAGTTCTCATCCACTCTGGCCCACATTTAACCACCACAGTGAATATTTGGTGCACAGCTGCTGTAGAGCCAATTTCATGACTTTTGCAGCATCCTTTCAGCCTTTTCCAAGTAAGAGGGCAATTTTTAAAAGCATGACCTAAGTACCGGGACCGGGGTGAACAGCTCTTGTGGTCCACTTGTGCTCCTCAAAGTCCTTTCTTCCTTTGGGCCTGGGCTTGGGCAGGAGTGATGGACGTGTGGGAGAATGGAGCGGGACCTCCCCACAAGCAGGGTCTCATCCTTCTGACCACTGCCACACTTACACCTGGAGGCGATGGGAGGGCACGGCAGTGGGGCACAGAGGCACCGATCCTGACCCAACCACTCTCCCTCTGTCTCCCCCTTGCAGGCTACGGGCAGATAAGGAAGCACTGCCCCAAGGTGGGGTACTGCTCCAGCAAGTGCTCCAAGGCAGAAGAGCCGACCTTCTCCTTTGACTGCAAGTACTACTGCTGCCTGCCGCCCGGCTGGAAGGGGAAGTAGGAGCCAAAGAGGAGGAAGCTGGTGAAGAGGAGGGACCGTGGTGGCTTTGGGAGCAGCTTCTCAACTGTCTGACCCCATTGTCATCCCCTCCTCTCAACAACTAAAAACAATAAAAAAAGGAGATGTACCTCTGGTGTGTGCAGCGTGGTCACTGGTGTCCCCATGATCCCATGTTAAAACAGATTCTTCAAGCCCACTCTAAAGGCTCAACAGCACCAAAAAAACCTGAACTTCCAGTGACAACAAGCTGCAGAGCTGCCAGTGGTCTTGTGGGGTAGTGATCTGGGAAGAAGGTATCATCTTCTCTCTTGCCTTCTCTATGGCCCTGAACACAACCGTCTGGAGACAAGAGAGAACCTTTCAGTTCCTTACTGCTTTTTCAGGCTACGGGTTATCTGCAGATGTCTTTAAAAATGTAGGTAGTTCAGCAGTGTCTCCTGTAAGCGTAACACAGCCCTTTTTCCATGAAAATTTCAGCAAATCCCAGGAATGGGCAACAGAGAAGCAAATAGGCCCTCACAGACCTCACACAATGGATTTTATGTCCTCTTTGCGCCAAAGTCCCAAGACTGCTCAGACAGTGCTTCTGTCTTACTTGCAGATCAATACTGTACTTAGGCTTTGGTTTCTGCTCTCTCTAGCTCAAACGGGGTGTGCTGGAGCAGAAAAAGGTACAGAGAGCGCCATGAAGCTGATCAAAGATGTGTGGAAGCTCTGGAGCAGGAGCAGTCATGCACCTCTGCATAGACAAACTGCTTAGAGACTCTAACCACTGGATTGGCAGTCTCCTACTTTTACACCGGTCTAGAGAGACAACACAGTTTTGAGGCTTCTCAATAAGAAAAATAATTTTTTCTACTACATAGCTTTAGGTGTGAAGTACAGGTACAGCATGACATAAGTGGACATAAGCAGGGTATTAGAGTCTGTGATGAATTGACCCTGGCTAGACATCAGGTGCTCACCAAGCTACTCTATAACTCCTTCTCAACTGCGCAGGGGGAGAAAATAGGATGATATGGGTCGAGATAAGGACAGGGACATCACTCACAAGTTACCATCATGGGCAAAACAGACTAGACTTGGGGAAATTAGCTTAATTTATTGCAAATCAAAGTCAGGGTAGGATAATGAGAAGTGAAAACAAATCTTAAAATACCTCCCTCCCACCTACTCCTTCCCAGGCATAATTTCACTCCCGAATTCTTTACCCCCTCCCCTCTGAGCAACACAGGGGAATGGGGAATGGGAGTTGCAGTCAGTTCATCACATGTTGTCTCTGCTGCTCCTTCCTCACACTCTTCCCCTGCTCCAGTGTGGGGTCCCTCCCACAGGAGACAGTCCTTCATGAACTTCTCCAGCTTGAGTCCTTCCCAAGGGCTGCAGCTCTTCATGAACTGCTTCAGCGTGGGTCCTTTCCATGGGGTGCAGTCCTTCAGGAACAGACTGCTCCAGCGTGGGCTCCTCTCTCCATGGGGCTACAGGTCCTGCCAGGAGCCTGCTCCAGTGTGGGCTTCCCATGGGGTCTCAGCCTACTTCGAGCATCCACCTGCTCTAGTGTGGGGGCCTCCACGGGATGCAGGGGGATATCTGCTCCACCATGGACCTCCATGGGCTGCAGGGGGACAGCCTGCCTTACCATGGTCTTCACCACGGGCTGTAGGGGAATCTCTGCTCCGGTGCCTGGAGCACCTCCTCCTCCCCCTCCTTCTTCACTGACCTTGGTGTCTGCAGAGCTCTTCTTCTCACATATTCTCACTCCTCTCTTTGGCTGCAGCTGGGAAGGTTTTTTCCTCCTTCTTAAACATGTTATCCCAGAGGTGCTGCCACCATTGTTGATGGTCTTGGACTTGGCCACTGGTGGGTCTGCCTTGGAGCCAGCTGGCACTAGCTCTCTTTGGTATCAGGGAAGCTTCTAGGAGCTTCTCACAAAAGCTACCCCTGCAGCCCACCCCCACTACCAAAACCTTGCCACGTAAACCCAATCCAGAGTCCAACAGTGAAACAGCTTCTGCAAGGAAAAGCTGTTACAACCAGCTCTGCTCTCACTTGCCTGAGGAGCGGTCTATAGGACATTACTCACCAGCGGTGGCTGTTTGAAGGTTTGCTGGATGGTATTTTTCCAGGAGGAATTTGTTCTCAGTTAATTGCTGGCATCACTGCACTATCTAAAGGATACAGTGATTGTTGTTATTAGTGGAGGACTCAAGGACCAGAAGAGCTGTAATGATCATTTCCCTCTGAGAGAGAGGCCAGCTAGAGGGATGCACTGGGAAAATGCAGGGCAGTTTGATTCTTCTCCTGCCTTATCTTCTCTGCTTCTCTTCTTCTTTCTTACCTCGCAATGCAATGGACATACTCGATGCAGAAAGGAGAAGAACTGCAAGTGGGGAGGGACTGGGATCTGCTCAGCATCTTAGAGCTGCGCTGCCCAAGTTGGATGTTAAGGACAGAGTGGAAAGGTTAGCGTATCCCCACTTGGTCCCAGTCCTTTCATGCCTTTGTGCACCCAGCACTCTCTGGGTGAGACTGAAATGGAGATTAGGGAGAGCTAAATGAGGTGTTTACATAGAAGGACCTGCAGCCATGCTAGTGGTTGATTGAGTTGTCTAAATGAAGATGTCTAGTGCCATCTGAGGCACCAGTGAGTGCCTTGGACATTTATATGTGGCTGGCAGGTATGATATGGGAGCTGTGGGAGACCATTACCCTCTAGAGACACAGTTGGAGACCAGGCAGGACATCTCAAATACACACCTAAGATACCTGAGTCACGGGGAACAGTCAGTCCAGTCAATAGTGTTTGTTTAGAGCACAGTTCAACTCACCCTGAACAAAAACCTCCAGGCCAGTAAGACGAGTGACTCTCCCAGCTCCATAGATTATACTGAGTAGATCTCCACTATCAAAGGACTGTAGACATTCAGAGCAAAAGGGGAGACCCACATGAGAAATCAAAATACAGGTGTAGTCATCTCTGAATTAATCCCACTCAGAGTGGATTGGAGCGAGTGCTTCTGCAATTTTTGCTCTCCAGGGCAGATAGCCCCAGCGTGCTCCCAGGCAGTTCTGGAGGGAACAGTACAATGCAGTGCCAATATTGTTCTGTCTCAAACATTCACTTATTGCCAGAGAACACAACCTACACTGTCTCTGCTCAGGTTCAGTCTCTTCATGGACTGGAGTTGCTGAGGTATTTCTTCGCTTCTCCACAAGGGAGAAGGAAATGAGGAAAGAAATACCTTAATCACAATCTGATATAGATGTAAATGATAGGACTTCTTCCCATCTTGTGGTGAGGGAGACTTTAGGTGGGCAATAGAGGCATAAGCTACTTGTCATTCTTCTTTGGTCATTTCTGCACTTAGTGCTTTGCTGTGTTCTATTCATTTATGTTTATAAAGTCCAACACTCGGAGATTAGAAATGAGTTGTTATTTATCCTGTCTCCAGAAAGTGGCTTACAAATCACTTGGATATGGTTGGTGTAGGGAAAAATTGGGTAATTTCAGGAGGTCTCAAATGGTGCTGTCTGTGTTCAGGCAACTGAATTGAGCCACAGCTGATTAGCTTAGACTGGTGACCTCACCTTCAGACAGCCAGAGATTTTTTGCCAGAAAGACATTTCGACTTTATAACAACTTGCATGTCTGTTGCCACTGCACTTTGGATTCTAGTAGAGGGTCTAGGTCTTGACACATGGTTGGGAATGCATATGGTGGTATTGGCCAGCATAGGACCAGTCCTCTCAGGTCTCTGTTTCGGAAGGGAAGAAGAAGGGATCTCAATCTTGCTGCTGTAACACTGTCCACCACATTCCTACAAGCCAACACCAAGTCCCCTGACCAAAGACTGATAGTCCCAATTGTCTGTGCTAAAAGCTTTGCCAGCCAGATTGAAAGCAGTCCAGCTCCCAAGGGAGAGACGCCTGCACGGGCCACATGAGATGCCTGCAAAGAGCCAGTGACAAACGGGCACAGAGTGGACGTCTCATTGTCAGATGGCCACTGGGTTGGAGTGACATAATATCCCACTAAGCAGCAAACAATGTGTCCTTGGGCAAGAGCGAAGTCACGCTCCTCCTTAACACTGTCCTCTTTGTCAAGAATTGTCTATAAATATCAGGATCTCCAGCCTTTTTTCTTAGCAGCTGATTCAAGATCTCTCTGCAAGGCTGCATCCCAGATCTGCTGTGATCCCGGTGGATATCCAGCCATGAGGATCATCTATGTTGTGTTTGCTGTTTTTCTAATGGCCTTGATGACCACCCCAGGTAAGGTGGCAAATTATGTGGAGCAGAAATGAGATAATAGTGAACCATAAAGGAATTAAGGTTTAAAAAAAGACTATTCCAGGAAAGTAAGTGTGGGTAGTGAGTCTTGCATTGACATTTTGGTTGGGTTCAGCTCACGAGGCTTTTGGAGTGAAGTTCAGCTGCAGAATCACACCATCCTAGATTTAGACATCTACCATCTGGGGGTCTCCATGGTCCTGGGTCCCATTATGGTCATTGGACGCTAGTCAATAGTGCTAGAGTAATTCAGTTCATCTCAAACCAGGGTGTGGCTATACTGATAAATCCAACAGTGTCAGAACCGAGGTCTCAGCTTGACATTTGAACTGAGTCTTCCACACCTTTTAATTGACAGCACTGTCAGTGGTTTGGTTTTGCTCTTGGCCAAATAGTACCGACTCAAACCATTCCTGAGTCAAGTGTTGACAGTGGCCAGGGTTCATTCCCAAGTATCAGTGTGGATGCAGACACTTTGTTTTAAGGAGAGAGTTTACTGTATGGTGGTGTGATTTCTGTGCTGTTGATCATGATGAATTAGACAATGCAGACGTATCTCTCTTTCTTTCTTTCTACAGGCAAAAGCCAGTCAAAAAAGAGCTGCAGTGGGTACTGTTCCAGGACATGTGCTAAAGGAGAGAAGAAGGAGCATGCTGAAGACTGCAGGAGGATGCACTGCTGCCTGACACACAGGAAAAAGAAGTAGAGCAGAGACTTTTGGTGCTGAGAGGAGGAGTGAAGCAGTGAAGTTTGCATTAGTTTCTTCATGTTTGATGGAAATGGAGTTTGGTTCTGTCATTAAAAATTACCAAGTCTTGCCCTGAAGTGTGCTGTGTGGTTCATTGCCTTCCAAAAAGTTTTGCACAGAGGATCAGGAAAGATCTGGTAAGTCTTGCCAGATAAGCTCGTGTTTATGGAGGTGATATGGTCAAATGTAGATATGCTCTTTCTCACACCAGCCTCATCACAACAGGAATCACAAGTGAATTTCTTACTAGACTTTTCATGTGAAGTTATGCCTTTGTGTGATTCAAATCCTGCAGGGATGCGCAGGATCAGAGGTTGGGGTGGTACCAGAGAAAAATCCACTGCCTGCCCCATCCCTGTCCTCCAGATGTCCATCCCACACTTGAACTGAGATGATCTATCAGCAACGACCATCACCAAGGTTTTGTCTGTTCACTACATCCATCACCAATCATGCCCACATCGATAGCTCTGAGTCATCTCCTCTAAGCTCAGACTTGCTGGCTGCCCAAGTCGTCGTACCAGCCAGCAGACTAGCAGACCACAACAGGTCCCACAAAACCACTAAGCATTATTCTCTGAGAGGTTAGCCAGCACGGGCTGAAAGCTACGATCACCAAGGTGCGCAGCACACTGCAAACACCATCTTTGCCTTGTAGGACTAGAGACTCCTACACAGGTTTTCATAACCTCTTTTTCTGGTCCAGACCATCTGTACCAGCAGCCCAGACATTCTGAACCAGAAGCCCAGACATAATCATATGAAGGTGATGGTTTCAGTTTCCAAAGCCCTTTTGGGTTTCTTCAGAAGATGTCTTCAACACGTGAGTAATGTTACAGGCATCTGGAATGTCCTAGCTCCAACCCTCACCCCCCAGCACTGCCAATACATTGAGAACAAATTCTCTAAAGCATTTGTATCCCATGATGCTGATGTTTCCTCCCATTCTTCCCCCACTGTTTGTCCGTAGGGACCTCAGAACCTACTTGCTCAAAACAAGAGTCATGTGAAGGCAGCAGGTTCCTGCTTTGATTTCGACTGCCATAGGGCCTTAGTCCTGGAGTCAATACTTCATGAGCAAAGCTCTTGCTGACTTAAATGGTGCAAGATCATGACTAGAATGAGAGGGAATACAATAATGACCATTGCTTTGTGGGAGGTGGGGATTTATTGAGGGGACACACTGTTTTTTTTGTGGGTGGGTGACCGGTAGCACAGTATACTCTGCCACACAATGAAGGCACTGGGTGGTAGAGCTCACCCCACCGTCTTATTGTGTCCTTCTGCAAGGAAGGACAATTTGGGAACAGTGACCACAAAGAGCTGAGACCGCAAGCCAGTGTATTCCTGGCTCCTACAGCCTCTTCCTCCTTGGGTTCCCAGTTCAACCAGCCCATCCCAAAGGTGCTGCTCCAGGCACCATCGATGTTGAGGAAACACTGCAGGAGCAACCCAAGCTGCTGGGTCTGCGAGCATAAAGGCAGCTTGGCTCACGTACGACCGAGAGGAAATCCAAATCCCTCTTTCAGGAGGAGGCAGGCGTGATCTCTTCTCCAGGCAGAAACAAAGCACTAACAAAATACCAAAAGCTTGGCTAGAGACATGGCTTTTAGCAGCTCTCTGCAGCGTTTGAGCTCCGTCTGCCATGGGCCGTGCCAGCTGCATTGTCAGTACCAAGGTGAGACACGCATCTCCTGGTCAGAGCCCAGCCAGCTGGCGAGGAAGAAGATTTGGGGAAGGCTGCCATCTTTTGGATGACTGCAAAATAACGGCATCTGCTTAGGGAACGCTGCTCACAGACCCGAGAGATGTCAGCTCCAGCCTTTTTCTTGGAGGATGAGGTGCAGCTGCTGACGGCTGAGGTTGTTGCTGCTCTGCCTTTGCCTCCCACAGACCGATCCAGATCTTTATTTAGGGCAAAGGAGGATCAGATTTGGAAATGGTCTGGCAGATTTTCTGTCTGGCCTTTCATGCCCTTCAGCAGTGACTGTGTCTGCAAGGACGGAGCTGCACAACTGGAGAGCAATATTCAAGCTACCTTCCCATCTGGCTGGCTCAGGTTCTGCAAGCAACACAGAGGATGCAGGTGAAAGAAGTGCAACCAGGCTTGGCACATGTGGTTTTGGGGTTCTCTCTCCCTATCCCTGCTACTGTTAGGTGATTTCGGGGGTTCCTTTTACCTTTCCACAGAAATCTTTTTGGTGTTTGCAACTGCTATACCTACTCTCTCAGCCCTTGAGGTGTAAGGTCCAGCACCGGCCACCTCAGCCCTACACTCCTCTGATAACCTGTCCCTTGAGTCCCCGCCACTGCTCTCTCTCAGAGACCCAGCTGCTCCGTGGTGTTAAAGGCATCGGAGCACCTGCCCGCCTGGTGGCCCACTTTCCTGCAGATTAAACATTTGCCTAATGACCATAAGCTGCTTAAATATGTCTTGGGCAAAGCCCCTTTGTGAGTGCCCTGAGAATAAATGGTTTCCTGCTGGGACCCCTGCTATGCCCCCACACCATAACATTTCTTATGGATGCATCATCTGTTTTCTTTCCCTTTTGTGCATCCAGTCTGCTCATTCCCTTTCCACAGGCATGAAAGAGTGAAGAATTTGCCCCATCATGGACAAAGGAGATGGCCTGCTTTATGGCATTTAAGACAATCTGCAAGCCTGAATCTCTTTTCCACCCTGCCCCATCTCTCCGGGATATTCCAGCACAATCCTGTTCCCTCCATCCCGTAGTGTCTTCATCTAGCAAGCCAATACCACAATGTTTAGGATCTGTCAATGCACGAGTGTACAGCACTTTTTAATCAGCCTGACAATACCCAAATAAAATCGGAGCCAAAATATCCATTGCTTCCAGGATTTTGCACCCCCACAAACCTGGCAGCTCTATATCCCCATTGCGTGACCTCCCCTGCCATCTTTGACCATGCTGAAACCTTTTGCCTGGCCCCCCAAAAGTATCAAATGTAAATAAAGTGGCCCAAAGCAAGATCAGCAGCTTCTTTGACAGTACATGGCATGGAAGGATGATCAAGCTGACCGATACTGGCAATATCTGGCCCAGACAGTAAGAGTTGGGATTTTGTTCAAAGGCAACTTTTTATCTTGATGACTTTAACCTGTTACTCAATTTATGCCTTCAGAAGGTGTATGATATAGACCACTACCCCTCTGCTGCATCCCTGCTTTGTTATCTATATTGAAAGTAAATACTGCCTCTAAAATCTAAACAATAATACATCTTATCGTGCTTTGAATATCCAGCAAATAAATAACAGAAAAGACCCAATACAGAACTGAAAGCATGAGAAACAAGACAAGGAATTGCAGCAACTCCGTGCCCTAAAATCAAGGGGATTCATGCAGGGCTTATGCTATTAGAGGGGGACAATGGGACGCACACATCACGCAATGCTAAGCTAGGGCTCCTAAGCCGTGGCTCCTTGAGGATTAGAGAAGGAAAGCGTGTGGGGGAGGTGGCTGGAGTGGAGGAACAGGGAATGGCTTAGCATTGCCAGGTTTTAAAGTGTCATGGGGGTTGGTGGCTGTGATCCTCTTTGTGAGAGTGTGGTCTGGTAGGAGGGAAGGACTCACGGGCTGCACGGGAAGGTGAAAAAGAGGCAAGGTGATGCTTTTGCCCAGAAATACGTTCTGCTTTTCGGCTAGGACATGGTGTTCCCCCCTTGTGTAGGGAGTCCCAAGGCTGGTGCTCTGCAGGCAGCAGCACTGGAGCCCAGTCCTTCAGCTCCCACCACTCATCGTCCTGCAAGAGCCAAGAGAGAGCAGATGGGCCCATGGGAAGAAGCACAGTGGCATGAGGGCAACATGGAGTAGGGAAGGGCAGGAGGATGGCCAGCAAGGGCAGAGAGGGATGCAGGCAGGAGGGGTTCCAGGTGCAGAACGTGAACAGAGACCAGGAAGGGGGAGGTTGCATTAACCAAGGTGACCCTGTGTCTTGAAGAGGTGAAAAAATTGAGAGTAATGGTGTCAGGGAATGAGGGCAATTCATCTAGTGCCTGTATGACCAAGAGGATTCAGAAGTGGTCCTGGGGGACTGGTCTGATTTTGTGTTTCACTGGAAGGGAAGAGTCGAGTGCTCAGAGTGACTGGCACCAGGTAATTGCCTAGAGAATCAAAATAGATGTGAAGAGCATCCAAAGCTGCTCAGAAAGGCAGGTGTACGCCAGGTAAGAAAGAGTCCAGTCTCACCAGCTCCAAGACTCGTTCTGGTGGAAGATGTGGCCCACATGATGGAAGATGTTCATTCCTCCCTAAGGATCTCTCTATGGTGGGAGTCCCAGACCCTCTTGGACAGGCCCATTCACAGCTGTGTTGCAGGCACTACTGGTGTCTCCAGCATGCTCTTGTCATGTCCTCGCACTACATGTCTTGGGGCATCTGCCAGCTCAACATGCAGCCAACCAGCCCTTCCAGCATCCCTGGAAAGTCTCTTCCAGCATTTCCCTTAAGCTTGATTTGGACCATCTGCCATTGGATTCACTACTCAGACCCTCAGGTCCTGGTATACCCTTGGAAGGTGGATTCAGGCCTCCAGTCCCTGTCTTGGAGACGTATCTCCCTTCGGAGGTATTGTTGACTACAGAGGGAGCTCAGGACGATGCCATGGGAGGTGCTCTCGTACACACAGACCCCACTGTGCAAGCCACCTTGCGGGACAACAGCCTGAGCTATGCCAATATCTCATAGCAAAGGGTGGTGAAAAGGAATAAAGGGCTAAACCTCAGGGCTATCTGCTTTCCTTTCTGCTCCCCCTGGACCAGACCAACCTCTGTTTGATCTCTTTGTCCTCTTGTTTGTTTTTGACCACAGGCATAGTTGCCTGTTCAGAGGTGACCTGTCTGGGAAGAGGGACAGGACCAAGCAAGGCTCATGCAGGGCAGCAACCCAAGGAGCGTTACAGTGGTGTCAAGGCTGTGTGCTGTGTCTGTCTCATGCCCTGCACTCTTGTGCAGCTCATTGCTAGGTGGATCTGGGTCACTTGGCTCTCCAAGTGTCCTGGGCTCTTTCAGGAAGCACAGAGGTAGGGACCAGGCATGTAGATGCTGTGCTAGTCCCTAGAAACCCCTCCAGAAAGGCTGATGTGATCAGTGACCCCAGTCGTAGACATATATATAGGGCAAGAACACCTCGCCAGACTCTCTCTAGAGATTTAGAAATCCCTTAAGATATTTATAAACTAAAAATGCTCTCTTGCATGCATCAAAGCCAAGACAGAGTGGTCAGTTGGGCTGTATCTATACCAGCCAAAAAAACCCAGTCCTGAGGCGCTTTGGCAGTCTGGCCACATCCATGCTATTAAACTCTCTCAGTCTTCAAAACAGGGTGGTCCCTCCAGATGGTCTGCTTGGAATGGTCCCTGGTCTGTGCTAACTCCTGAGCTTCCCAGGGTTGTTTGGGTCAGTGCTTGTTCATCAGGGCTGAAACTAGCAATTTATCAGTATGGGTGACAATCTGCACCCCAAATTGTTCCATTCCCAGTATAAACATAGCCCCAGGGAGTTTAGATTCAGTATTGTAGAGTAGGACAGTGGCCAGGCAGCCGTTATGACCAGGACAGGAACCAACCAGAAGGACAATATAGCAAAGACCTTCACCAACAGTGTCAGCTCATAAAATATGAAGCAAAATTGTAACTCATGCACAGAAAAGAAGCCTCCTTTTTGCTGTAAAAGTGAAAACATTGCAACCAAGTAGTTACTCCAGCCCTGGCTATCCGGTCAGAAAGCATCAGGCATTCTGAGCAGCGCTGAACAAGGGACCAATGGGGCTGGCTGGCATTTCATTCCAACTTCCTTTCACTTGAGCAATCCGCTCTTGAGACTCTTGCTTTAGTCACTTTTACGGCTCCTTGCACTCAAGGCTGCAGCAGCATGTGCTTGAAGAGATGCTAAATGTTTTTTTGTGGCATCGTTTTGCTTAAAACTAACATTTTCCCCTTCTCCCTGAATAGCTATTCCTCCTGTCGCTTGTGATACCTGGTATATTTTCATTGAGAAATGTGATCTCTGGCCAAATTATACTCTGTATCACTGACTTTCTTCTTGTCTATTTATTTCCCCTGAAAGTTTGACTAGGTACACTCATCATCTTCCCTCTTCTAGTGGGTATCAGATGGTGTCAGCCCTTGCAATGACCTTCATTCTTGCATAAGTATAATGGTTATGCTCTTTTCCCAAACATACCTGAGATCTTTACCCAGAGAAGCCAAAGGATATGTTGCACATTCCATGGGTGATATTCACCTTTGCTCCAGGGTGCTGGAAAAGCCTGAAGAGCAGCACAAGTATAATCTTGTTTGAGGAAAGAAAATGGTCAAAAATCCAGAAATGTTTTGTAACCACAAAAGAAGAGTTTGAGGATACTCAAATACAAAAAGGGAGCAACAGGCCTGAAACTCTCTTTCCAGTTTACTCTGCCGTGTATAATACAAGTCACTGGATGTCACTTGTTGAAGGTAAAGTTCAACAGAGGTGCAGCAAATCAGAGGTTCCTCCGCTGTATATAGCAAATTTATGGACTTCGCTGACAAAGAAGGTCACTGAGTCAACTGCTGTGACTGGATAATTGCACGACCATGAACATTTGTAGCTCTGCATGCGAAGATCCTGTAATAAAGGTAATCAAATCTCATGCTTCAGCGCATAAGTGGATCTTCTGCGGCAGTCAGGAAGGAGGTTTTCTACCCGCGCACCCGGAACTGTGCAGTTAGTTTGGTGTGCTGTGGAGGTAACCTCTGAAGCCTCAGGTTTTGGCCATTGCTGGAGGCAGGAAGCAGGATTTGATGAGCCAGTGGTCTAACCGGCTATGGCAATTCCTATGCAAGAGCTGGGGAGATCACGAAAGGGGAAATTTGCGATTAACGTGCTACAGTGAGCCATTTTGCTGCCGCATTTGGAAATATATGCAGTTGAGGAGATGGCCTCAGCAGCAAACTGTAGTCTGAAACATCGAGAAAGGACCAGAGGGCACTTAGGCAATGGAGTCTGAAATATCCTCAGAGACTGCAGGTGGCACTTTGCCCAGTTCAAGAATGAGGACTGATCAAGAAGCCCTCAGACCTTAGTGAACACTAAATCACTGAACCTCCCTCCCATGACAAGCTATTGGTATTCATGTTAATGAAAAGACCAGCCACAGTGCTACCACTACTGCAAACCAGAGAAGAAACATAACACCCTGGTGGGTATCATGCTGGGTGTCAAAAGTTGTGGTCTACATGCATTTGCGTGGATAAATCTTGGAAATCAGAATCTGTGCAGGTCTACTCCAACTAAAATTTCCACCATATGCAAGAGAAAAAAAAAAAAAGCCACGTGGCAATAAGACAACTTTTTGACATTGCAATGTGAACAAGGCACTGCAGAGCTGGGATGTTTGGAGGCAGGAAGACGGTATGGACAAGCAGCATCTTGGGGAAAAATGGCATCATCCAGTAGTGCAAACACTGGTCAGACAAAAATGCCTGCTGTGGCTGGTACAGGGGATGCCGAATTAGTGCTCTTCAAACCTCAATGTCCAAGGGGCTGCATCTTTGATTACAGGATCCAAGCTCTGCATCAGGAGGCTGTGAAAGCCTGTAAGTTCTCTGGGTCAGCCCAGACTGGAGCAGAAACGAATGTTTCCCAGCAAGCAGAGAGCTGTGAAATATTCTATTGAAAGCCAGAGCCAGGAAACTGTTCCCATCTGATACACAGTAATTTTGCACAGTGGTGAAGGTTTTCACACATAGCAATAAAGAGTGATTTTGGAAGGCAAATAGCTGAAAGAGCAGTTGCACCTGAAAATGAAGGTATCACCCCCAGCCATGATTGCAGCTCCCTGACGTAGTGAGCCAAAGCGAGCCAGGCACAGGATTTCCCACTGGGGTACCAGCCGCCAGACTGTTACACTGCGTTCGCACTGTCAAATGCGCTCGGATTCGCAATTTGCCAAGCACTGGGTTAAAGTACACGCGGCTCTAAAGAAAACAAGCTTTGCTGCAGTGCTGGCAGTCAGCTGTGATATTCACTGATCATTCCTGTTCATACAGCCCACACAGCCTACTCAGTGCAGCACCCTTCACCGGCGCAAGTTTCTTGTTGACACATCCAAGCTCTTCCGAGGAAAAAAAAGATAGGTCCTGGAAAATGTTTGGGAAGGCACAGATTATTCAGTAATATTTTCTGAATGTTGGACAATAAATTGATCAAAACGGTATTAGACAGATCCATCTTGTCCCGGCGAAAGTGAAGATCACCAGATCATCAGGCCTCAAGACTGTCTCACTGGTGTTTCCTTAATTTCAACTGATCTATCTGTACCTGTTGCTGTGAAGAAGCTGGAAGCACCTACATCAGGGTCTCTGCTTATTTAAAGCCTTGCCGCAGCAGAGCTCTACACTTCACACTCTTTAAGAGGCCAGTCTCAGCAGACACCAGTAATGGGCTGCGTGGGAGAGGCCTCATCCTTATTTCCCAGCAGTGATACCCCGAAGGCATTTGTGGCAACACTCACCTGTTGAGTCTGAAGCTCTGGTTCATGTGCTTTGGATGGGAAAGTCAGAGACAAATACAGCCCCATCCACCAGGAAAAATCCAAAGAGTGGATGCCCTGAGGCCAACGCACAACCTGGCCGAATGAACAATGGGGATGGAAAAGATGTGTGTCCCAGGACTGGAAGCGCTGGGATCTCTCCTAAAGTTGAGTGTACATACGGCTTTGACTCCCAGGTGAGGTCCAACTACCAAGTCGCCCTTCACCATAACCGCTATTAACCAATTCAAGACACACTTGGAGGCTCAGGAGGAACCTATGAGGTCCTTCCACCCACATTTGCTCCTGTAATGACAGTGTTAGCTTGCGTTTCCTGCGACAAATGCAATGCCGTCTTGCCCTGCACTTCTCTGATCCTGGGTGGTTGTCCTTTGCAGTGGAAAAGGCGAGGTCCTGATTCAGCAAAGTGTAACGCCCAAAATTAATCTGAAGCCCGTCTGTGCTCCTTGAAGCCAGTGGCGCTGAAAGCTACTGTTTAAATATTCTGCCACACAGACATGTCTCAGGCATATGCTTAAATAGTGAGAAGGATTTAAATGTTTTGATTAATCAAGACCTGATAAAAGAGCTGCCGACAAAGAGGTGGAAGCAGTGGTCTGCTTTTATGTACTTCAGTAAGCCATGCGATGGTGTGGCATTCCCTGTGAGAAACGTGGAGCAAGGAACGGTGCTAGTCCCTGGTGTGCCACGACACTACCACAGCTCCTGAAAACGAGAGTTTTTTGTCTCACAGCCTGCAGGCCCAGCCCAGCTGCCATCTTGCACCGAATCCTCCTGGCAGCCGTGAGCTGCAGCACACCGCGCAGACAGCAACTTGCTCGCACAAGTGGAACCGGCGGCTTCTCTCTGGAATGTTAATTAATTAGTAGCTCGCACGACAGACGTGCAGCATCTTCACAGCACCTTGCGAAGCAGTAAGTGGGGGTTACTTGAAAGCACAAGAAATGCCATTCCTCACGAAGAATCCGTTTTCTCTAAGGCAGAGATTTCTTGGTGGGATTTTCTGACCTGTCTTTTGCAAGATCAACAGAACTACTTTTAGTGTTCAAGTCTATGAATTAAGTCTCTCTTTATGTCTCAGAGGATCAGGAATTCTTTCCTCTCTTCCAGGTGAAATACTAGAGGAGCTGAGGAGTGACTAGCCAAGGCTGCACAATCTCCACTAGAGCTAGAAGGACAACTAAGATCTTTTTGGGTCAAGGTGGGTCTTATCCAACGGGCCCAGTTTAGCAGTCCTTACCTGGACAGTTGCCTCATTGGATTCGTTGCAAGCACAATGATCTGTAAGATTTAGATCAAGAGTTGTTGTTTGCTGCTGTTTCAGCTTCTTCTTTTTTTTTTTTTTTCATTCTGCCCTAAAAATGCCAGAGCTTGTTATCCTCTCAGAGATTCAACCTGAGCATTTGTGCTGCAGAATCCCCCGTGCCCCTTTTTATCAGCCTAACCAGCAGATAACTGAGTTCTTCACACTTCTCTTTGAGGAGTCCTTGCTAGCCTCCAGCTTTGCTTGATCTCTCTGGGTTTCCTTCTGTATGGCACTGACCATCACCTGAGCAGAGCAGGAGGCAGGTTTCTCTGGTACTTGCTGGGTTTCCCATGGGAAATGCCACCAGGAGCACTTTGTGACATTCGCCCAAAGACCGCGCACACTGCTCATGGCTCTCAGGCTCTGGCAACCCAACAAGGAAGACTCGAAGAGTCACCTAATCAAAGCATCCATCTATCTCTGAACATGGCTTTGTGCCCTCTGCCTAGCCTGGGTTACTCTTGCCTAACCTCAGCCCTCTAAAGGTCAGACTGCTTGTGCAGCGCTCTGCACTCTCTCCGCAGTCAGCAGAAAGAGGACGCTTATCTCCAGAGCATGGTTCATCCTGTCCCAAAGTGCATGCCTAAACAGAGAGAAGAATTGCCTTCTGGATGTACTGGCATCCTCTCCAGGTCCTGCAGAGAAACTTTCAAGGACCAGCTTGAACAAGATGTTCGACTTTTGGATGGCTAAAACAGGGTGAGACAAATTCCTGTGCCTGGATTAGTATTTAGGAACCTTATAGGGAAGAAAAATTCTTCCATTGCTTTATTAAGCAATCTTCAAGCTTATTTATCTCTTCCTTCCAGTCTCTTTAAATGCCACTGAAGTTGCTGTCATTGTAAATCAGAGTCATCCGAACTGCCTTTCAAAGCAAAACTTCTAGCCGAGAAGAAAAGACATCACTGTGAAGCAAACACCAATGGATTATATATTGCAGAGACAGGAGCATGGGTGCTGCTTCAACTGCATCTCCCAGTGGGCCAAACCGACGGACTTGTGGTGTGCATCCTCCTGAGAGCATAACAACAGCTGGACTGGTTCAAATCAAGGATTTAGCCGTTAACAGGTCCCTATAAGAAAAGTAAGAACAGAGCAAGCACATGTGGTACATACCTCTACTAATTTCCCACTTTCTGGTCATTTTCAGCTCAGGGGATTCCTTGAGCCTCTTGCTATTTGCCTGCAATAGGCTTTTCTTCTTCGTTCTCATTCTGGAAGAGACAGTGAACGTTGGTCCCTATTCACAATTCCCAGGTCTTCCGTGATTTTGCAGTCTCTGCTGCACAGAGCTCTGAGACAGCCCGTGCAGAACATGTCAGGTGTCCCACTGGACAGGTTTGTCACTGTCCAACCTCAGTGGCTGGGTGTCCCAGAGGTTCTCATGCTCTGGCAGTTCTGCACACGGTGACTTGTTTCCAAGCACTGGCATGACTGGTGATCAACTGGTGGTCCCCAGTGATGACTGATCAGCTGACGAACGAAGCTTTTCACTGAAAGAAATGTGCAGCAGCCCCGAGGTGAATGTGCAGGCTTTGAGTCCCGAGTGAGCCCAAGCTGGACAGTGAGACTTGGTGATGCTGATTTCTAAAAGAGCTTGAAGCAGTGAAAAAGAGAAGAGCAAAGGGAATAAAGGCTCTTTTATGTCTTTCTGGTTTGTTGAGGAAACAAGGCTTGGGAGATCACATCCTCACAGTGCTCATCTCTGGTTTTTCGTGTCCTTATCATTCCTACCTCCTCCAAGAACTCCTTCATCCCTTGGCCAGTTTCTACTGATTCCTGAGGAGAGGAGAGATATCCTTTTCACTTCTTCTCCCAGTCAAGGCTGCAGATTACAGGCCCAGCTCCAAGGGAAAGGTTCCCGCTGGTTCCTCTGCAAGGCTATTACACAGTACAGCCAACTCTGGGCATGAGCATGCCTCCTGTGTTGTCCCTCTGCCACAGCGCTTATTTATTCCTAAACCAGTGTTTTCCAACAGAAGGGTAACCCTGGAGAAAACAGTCTGCCATCGTCACTGGTTATGTGCTCTTCAATTAAAAACTAAAAAGAAATCCACACCAGAATGAAACACATGACGATATAAAATTTATCCACTGTTATAATGAGTTTCTGTCTTTTCCTCTTACACAACTGTTTCACAATTCTTAAACCTATTCCTTATTCAAAGATGGTTGGTTGCATTTAGTTTGGATTTTTTTTGCAATTGGTAATTTTGTTTGAATAAAACCAGAAAGCATCACTGACATACATATATACATTTAAAATACAATCATAGAGTATTGCTCTGCTCATGGGTTCAACGTAACTAACTTCATGACATTCACAAAGTATTTGACGTGTGTTGGTTAACTACTACCATACCATGTGTTTGTTGACTTCCCAAACATGTCAGGGAAGAGGATGTTGGAACAGGTTGGCAAAGGGACACATTCATACCTCAAAATGCTGTTTGAAAGTTAGTTTCAAAGGTTATTCAGGTGTTTGAGCAAAAACTTCATTCTATAAATTTCAGAGTTGAACAGAGTGAAATTGAAATTAACTTTCAGCATCAAAGAAACATTACTGTAAATCCTACCGTGGACTCAAAGGTAGCAATACCTCATGTTTGTGTAGCATACATCCTTGGAGGGCTTTCTAGATGTTAACTCATGTGTGTATCATGAATAACCCGTGAAATAACTTTGTTTGCTCTTGCTAGGAGTCTCTAGGCTTGGTCTGTTCTGTGTTACAGTGGAACTGGAGTAGGGTTTGTTTATTTCCTAAGATCAACAGAAGATGCTTCTCTCAAGGGCATGAAACAAAGTCCACTTTATTTCCTGCAGCAGAATTTCACTCACCACTGATACCTCAGAAAGAGATCTATAAGCACAGCAACTAACTCTGCTTGGCAAGGGTAAATTTCCCCCACCAGTGCACCACTGCTATGTGAGGGTGGCCTGACAAATCCATTGACATGACATAAGGAAAGATTTAGGAGTGGTTTGGGAGTATAATAAATGAATCCCCCATTGAGTTGACTATACATTCTTTGGATCTATCAAGCAATCAAAATAAGCCCTTTGGATTACTTGAGACAAATGCCTGTCTGCACAACAAATCACCGCAGATTGCTTATGACAGCCAAATGAGACGTCCCTTCAGAACATCACCCAGCAACTCTCACACAGCTCTGGACCACGTTATAAAGCAGGAGTTAAGAAATTTAAAATACACATCACCTCTTTTGGGTTTTCTTTCCGAGGATGAGGACAAGCGTCTTCAAATGTGTGGGGGAACGCCTGCTCTTGCAGGGCAATTTGGCCAAACGTTTGCTACAAGGCATTAGCGCTTTTGCGTTGTCTTTGACATTTCAGGTTACTAAAGGATTATATCTATAGACTGTGGTAATCCCGGAATATTTAGAAAATACATGCACGGCTCTCCAAACATCAGACATCTGCCCTATGGTGCTGCACATCTGCCATTCCTGTGGATTTTTGAACAATTTCCTTTGATGAGCAGGTTTATTTCAATGGAAATCTACAAATGAGAAAAGCTCCCATTCCCTCCATGGCTGTGTCGAGTCTGCAGTTTTATAGCTTAACATTTTTATCCAAGACAAAATATGCAGTCAGTCTCTTTGGACATCACACAAACACGCATAAATGCACAAAGATAAATAGGTTGAACACACACATGCACACACGTACTCACGCTGAAATTCACTTTGCTAAAAAATCTGGCTTCAAAACAAATAAGTGTTTTTTAAATTAACATTTTTTAGAGACACTAACTGCATCTTGAGTGCAGAGAACACATTATTTTGTAGGCGTTTTCAGTAGCACAATACCAACCCCTATTTTTAACTATTGACTAATTACCAGTAGATCTTAATTACATGGTGTGTGGAGGCACTAATAAGTTTACAAATCTGCCAACAGCACTAAACACATATGTCTTTTCAAGCATTAGCCTCCCTCTCTTTTTTAAAAAACCTTTTCTCTTTTTTCCCCCTCCAATTTGGCAGCAGAAGATACTGGAAAAGGCTGTAATTGTGGTTGATTAGAAGGAGAGCATCTAAACACCCATCCTTGTGGAGAGAAGAATGGCTCAAAGCATGAGGAGGAATCAAAAGAGAAGCCAAGCAGAGCCTGGAGAACTTGTATTTTCAGCAGGGTGAGAGGAGGGTTGCCTTTGGAGTAGTTTACTTTTGTCTTCTGTGCAAGCTTCATGGAGACACGTGCAGGTTTTATTTATTAGCTCTGTTTAGGAAATAGTGGCACGATATGTCCCACATTTTATGACGGGGCTGAAAACCGGTATGAAGGGGAGCAGTGCAGGAGCTGCTGGTTCTGCCCGTGCCGCCTGTCCATGGCAGCCCCCAGGAGCCTCCCAGCACACGACAGCTTTATTGCAAACCCAACAGCATCAGGATCTTCCTCTGGCCCCAGCTGGCCTGCTATGGTCATGTCCACAAAACCAGACACTCCAAAATCTAAAAAAACTTCCAAGATAATGTAACTATTTCCTATTCTAAGATGGATATAACCTCTGAGAAGCAGCATGGTGTTATTTTATGCAGTTATTTTTGAGCTGCTTGTGCAAAAAGCTTTTGGCCCTTCCAAAAGTGAGTAACTTTCTAGGAGATCCCCCTCTCTTCTACTTTGCTGGGTTATGGCATAGTGTGGCACAATCCATCCCAGGGTGATTTTCTGACAATGTTTTCCCATCTTTTTGGAGGATTTTGATAAAGTTTCTGCACTCTTGGCTGCCCATAGAGGTTTTACACAGCAGCTGGACCCTCACACCTACCAAAATACCTTTCAGACCCAGGTCCCACAAAGACACCCGCTGGTGCAGACGCTTTCAACAGCCCTGAGTGGGGCTGAGTGAAGCTGTGAGCCGTGGGGGATGCTCCTCTGTTGCAGAGTGAGTGTCAGGGAGGGGGAGGGGGCTTTGGGTCCTGCAACACTCCTGTTAAATCCACACTGGCATTGCCTTTTTTTTGGGGAGGTTTGCTCAGTCTTTGTGAGAGGATTCACGGGGATTTAGGAGGCAAAGAGGTAGATCCTCTGGAAGTCACAGACTTTCATGAACCCCTTCAAAAGTTGGTCTACCTCCATCTGAAGCCAAGCGGATGTGCACGTACATGGTTATAGCATGGATGCACATGATAATCGCATCCTGGGCTGCATCCAAAGGAGCGTGGGCAGCAGGTCAAGGGGGATTCCCCCCCTCTGCTCCACTCTGGGGAGACCCCACCTGCAGTGCTGCATCCAGCTCCGGGGTCCCCAGCACAAGAAAGACATGGACCTGCTCGAGCGGGTCCAGAAAAGGTCCACGAAGATGCTGAGAGGGCTGAAGCAGCTCCCCTGTGAGGACAGGCTGAGAGAGTTGGGGGTGTTCAGCCTGGAGAGGAGAAGGCTCCAGGGAGATCTTAGAGCGGCTTCCAGTGCTGAAAGGGGGCTGCAGGAGAGGTGGGGAGGGACTTTTGATCAGGGAGGGTAGTGGTGGGGCAAGGGGTAACAGTTTCAAACTGAAAGAGGGGAAATTTAGATTAGATGTAAGGAGGAAGTTCTTCCCTGTGAGGGCGGTGAGGCACTGGCACAGGTTGCCCAGAGCAGCCGTGGCTGCCCCCTCCCTGGCAGTGCTCAAGGCCAGGTAGGATGGGGCTGGGAGCAACCTGGTCTGGTGGGAGGTGTCCCTGCCCATGGCAGGGAGGGTTGGAACTAGATGAGCTTTAAGGTCCCTTCCAGCCCAAATATTCTATGATTCTGTGATGATTCTATGATTAACGAAAAGTGCATTTGATGAGTGGAGTTGTATCCTTTATAATACACCTGATAGTCACACCACATTTTATCATGCAGAATTCCAAGTTCTTCACAAACTTTCATCCTCTTGAACACCCTCACGTTGGTGACCACACTGTCCATACAAACCTCTGCTCACTCTTCCTGCTCCCTGAAGACACGTACCCATTTGCTATCTCGGGTAAAGACTGCAGAGTCGAGCACGGTCAGGTTTTAAGACCTTAAAGGGGTTTTCTGTGGCAGGTAAGGGATTTTTTTTCAATCAAACGTAAGATAAATACCTCCCTTTTGCATTCCCAAGAGCTAATGCTCCTGTGTTCTGCAGAAGGCACCCATGCACTCTCACATGGTCCTTCCATTTCAAAACCACAAAGCTGAGCCCTGTGGTCCATGTTGGCACATAAAGACACTCTTTCAGGAAAAGAGCTCTAGGAGGAGATGCATTTTTGGCATCAAGGACAGAGGATGTCCCAAAGCCATTGGAAAAGCCTCCATGTAAGTGTTTCCAAAGGGACAACTCAAGTACCGACGACTACTTACTGTGCAGAACTGCACATCTAGAAGTGTGCTGGCAACAGTTTCTGCGTGCTCTTCCCAGCAGCTGAGCGTCCAACAAAAAGGGCCATCACCCTGAGCCCGCCCTCACCACAAGACTCTGCACACCCAACAGAGCTTATTACAAGAGGTGATCACTTGTGGGAAGTTTGATGTTGCTTTAGAAGCTGTATGGAGGCTAGTAATAGTATCAGAGAGCTACCAAAAGCAGGAATTTGTAGCAGACTTGCTGTATGGGATGACTTTTAGTATAAATAATTTCAAGAATTGAACAGGAACAAAAGCTAATCTTTCATTATCGAGTGCAAGTATAACCAAAGAGTGAAGAACGTGCGTATTCTTGGGAAAACCACTGGGGACATTTGTAGTCTGAGTCCGCACTGCTGTGGATCTCCTGAAGTATTTGCCACGGAGTCACTAGACAAACTTGAGTTTTACAACGACATAAATGAAAGCAGGTGTTGCCTTTCCATATCGATGTTTCTAAATGTAGAGGGTATTTCTGTCTGGGATGATTCAATGTTTATTTTTACATGGTGGAGGAGAGGAGATTATTGTCATTTGCATTGATGAAGGAGGTAGTTGTCACCTTCCCATTTTTCCATATTGAATCTTTGTTAGCAAATAACATGTCTGGAGTAAAATGAGAGTAGAGATAATTTAAATGGGTGCCACACTTAGCCTCGGCAATGAAATCACAAAAGTGAATCAACATGAAAGCAGACTCATTTTTCTCAACAATTTAGGTAATTATGGACAAGGCGAGCATTAGTTTTTGCTGTAAAGAAACTGAACCAGTTACTCTGGTTTCTTAGGGCAAAACTTCAGTTCCTTAATTAACAGATTCAGAAATATTGTGTGCGCTGGCAGATGGGAGAAATGATAAGAGCACTTGCCAAAGCTGGATCTGATGGTGATGTGCACGTATCAGAAAGCACAGTATGTGCCTGAACCAAGACTTCAGAATAGCAATACTTAATTTTTAGACGCTGTCTGAAATAGCCACATGATCATTTTTACCAAATGGATGAGAGACCTTAAGAGTCCATTTCAAGCTGGGCAAATCTCAGCTGTCCCCTGAGATATTAAATGACCTGTGCAAAGCCAAATTAATTAAAAGCATTTAAAAATAGAGAAAGGGAAATGGTGATGCTTTTAACATGGTGAGAGAATAAAAGGAAGTAAGAAATAAAGTGTTTGTGCTATCCTACAAAAGAACTCTCTGCTCAGTTATAAAATAAACAGCACTTATGCCTCTTCTTACATCACTTAATGCCAAGTGGCAAAGCCAGATGAACAGTTCTCTTCAAAACAGGTACAGAGTCCATGTTGCTGCCTGAAACTAGAGCCTGCTCCTGCCAAGAGAGGATCGGTCAGGAGAGGACAGGGACGTGGAGTTGGAAGGTCCCTGGAGAAGCAAGCTCATTACTTCTGCTGCTGTTGAGAAGAAGCTGACAGCTCTTAAGGAGAACAGACCTCGTCCGTGCCTAGAACCAACATCAGTGATAGGCACATGTGGATGTGCACTGAGGGCCTAACCCTGCTCCTACCAAAACTAGTGGCAGAATACTCTGGGCTAGGTGAAGTTTCTGAATGTCTACCGCCACCTGAGACGGCCCAAGGAGGCTGGGACATCATGCTGAAGACTGACAGGTATGATGCAGGAGGTACAGGAGACCCAAGCCCTCTTGAAGCATCAGCTGGAGGCCAGGTGAGAGTCCCTGGGGCCTTTCAAATGGCACTAGGTACCTGCATGTGGGCAACTGAACCGAGCCATTGGTGAGCTCCTTCTTGACTATGATGGGAGCTCGGGTACCTAACTCAGGCACGGATGCAGACACTCAGATGTCTCAGTTTGGAACTGAATCCAGCTCCCACTGACTTAGAAGAGAGGCTCTGCCAGATTAAGGCATTTTATTCAGGACCAAAGTGGTAGAAATGGTGGTTGTAGCAGAGCCAAGGCAGGGGGCAAAAGATTTCCTGAGCACGGAAGGACACATAAGTGAGGAACTTCACATGGTTCACAGTGAGCAGGGCTGCAAAGGTGTAACCAGCATAATCACAGGAATAAAATGGGAACGGAAATTCTGTCTTCAGGATGAAAAAGTAGAGAAAAACGAGGAGATCTAGTGTTGACTGAGCTTTAGGAAAATGGTCCATGGGGGATCTCACAAGGTCGGTGGGGAACCAGGGGAAGATGATTTCTCTGCAGCACCTTGACTAGAGGAAGGACCGCAAGGAGAGGAAGTAGGGACACCAAGGTAATAGTCCACATTAGGAACAGACCATGTTTGGGCTGATGTTTCTGCTAAAGGGAGATGGAAGAAGCTACAGTCACCAGAGCGGCTACCACCAGCAGCCTTTTCCTTGTTGTTTTCCAAGGGGAAGCCCAGGCAGGTTGGGATTAGTGCAACGTTCTGTCTTTATTTGGTTTGATAGAAAAGGTCATGCATTTAATTAGCAACTCTGTAGTGACAGTATTAATTAGAGGGAAATACTTTATTCCGTTGCCTGCATGGTTTTGGATGAGGTTCACAGCATTATCAGGTATTAAAGAGCATCAGGGAGTGCGGCTGGAAAGGGGGGGTGATGTTACAGGGAATATACTTTACCTTAGTTAAGGTGTGAAATCCAGCTCTGCTTGCTCCGGTGGTTCATGGCTATACCAGTGACCTATACCATTGGCTTTCCTAGTGACCTAGGAGAGCAGAAAAGCTGTACACTACATACAGTTCCTATGGGGAGAGCGGCCAAGCTTTGCGTGCACCCAGTTCAGAAGGGGAAGCATCACCTGGTAACTTTATTTCTCACTGAGCTCCAAAGAGCAGGGTGGCACACTGACAATAGCAGCCAGCTACTCTACGAGATACGTCCCTGCCCTTCATAGCAAATTAAATCATCGAAGCCCCATGGGGGGAAGCAGGAAATGCTGTGTAGTTGCTTTTCCTAAATCCCAGCTTGGAAAAGCACCAAGCAAGTCCATCAAACTGAGTTCTCAGCTGTTAATGCTTTTCCAAGGGGAGAAACATACAGTTCCCCGCACCGCTCACCACCTTTTTTTTTTGGCTGATGAAGTCACGTTGCTTCTTCCTGCCGTGTAACCTCAAAGAGCACGGCTGAGGGGATTAGCCTGTGCGCGGTTTAACGGGAAAGCTGCGAGTACTGCCGGGCTTTGGAAAGAAAAGGCAGGCAGGTCAGAAAGCTTCTTGCAGTCACCCTCTTCTGCAAAGGCCAGGCCCCAGGTGACCCTATGATCACGCATCCGATGTGACCGGTTCAGCTGATTACATCTTAGAGGTGTCCCACAAAGGAGTGTTTCTGAGAGCAGAGGGACAGGTTCCTTTTGATGCGCAGTAACAAATGAAAATGGTTGCGGCTCTCAGGAGATTAAAGGAAGACTGGGGAGAGCTGAATAAACCATGTCACTGCAGGTAAGATCTAGATAATAGGAACTATGAAGTTTGCTAATGCACGCTTCCCAAGACCATACTAACTCTTAAATTTGTCAGGCGGTGTAAAGTGATTTAAACGTAACATTACCGTCCAATAGAGAAAAGTTTGGGATTCACATAATTACACATTTAGTAGAGATTTTTTATGCAGCTTTTATCATTCAACACCCAAGGACCTGAACATGTTTTAGGGGCTTTAATCAAATTTCACAACCTCTGTAGGTTCTATCTGTGACTCCATTTTGCCAAAAATATAGCCAAAAAGAGGGAACCGTTTTTAAGGAAGAGTGTCTTGTTTTAGATGTGTCCCTCTGCGACAGCCCCACCCAGCAAAAACCTCCACAAGTGTAAGCAGGGTGGCTCACAGGGATATTTACTTTGAGCAAGGACCTGCTCCTGGTTGGACTACTGGAGCCTAAATATATTCTTTAACTTACATGTATTCCTCGTAAAGTGTAAGCCATTCAAAACTACTCAGTTGCATGTGAAATTACAGTTGTAAGGAACTGGGATTAGGAGTGAAGCACCTGGTCCAGGTTCACACCACGTTAAGTTCTTTCAAGGTGTCAGTAGGGACTAACACATGACTATTGACAGTCACTGATAACACTGAGCAGTCTATTCCATTGCTCAAGTGAAAGCTCAAAAACTAAGCCCTCAAATAAAAAAGAAGTGCTAGAGCCAGAAAGCTTCACCAAACATTCCTCACACTCTCTTGGAGGCAGTTCTTCGGATGACTGTGAGCTGGCTTTTCCATACATAACACCTGGCACCTTCTGCACCTTTCCTAGAGAGCTTAATGTCACAACGTGCTCTCACAGGGAGACAAGTAACAGCAAAAGAAGCGTCATGTTAATCCTCCCCCAATATATGCACGTAGCATTCAAAAAGTCTGATAGGAAGTACAGAAGTTAGTCCACAGAAGGACTGACCTAAGCGTGTCCTCTAACTCAAGCTCACGCAATAACGATTGAGTTTACCAACAGATCCAACTTTTCATACTGCGGAGACTTTAACGTCGTGGCAAAGGAAGTTGGAGTCTTTTCTGCCTCATGCATGAATAACAAAGCCACCTGCTATATTCCAGCAGTGGATGCTTTATCGTTAGTGATGATGCATGAGGCAGAAATAATGCAGTTTGATTTTTAGAGACAATACCAAGTTGAGCTTGCAAGGCTGTCAGCCCACACTCGTTTGACTTGGGAACTGAGCAAACAACATGGAAGTAATTGATGGAAACTAATGACACAATAAGATTTGGGTTTTCTGACCTACTTTGCTTAAAGTAAATCCTCATTAATTGTGATTATCTGTGCTGGTAGCAGAGTACGCCACACACACCAAACACTCAGCTGGGTCCATCCCCCAGTCATTTAAATGAGGTAGTTCCAGATTTACACAACTCTGATTCTGGCTTACATATCTCTCTCTGTATAGTGCTTGTTCCCCTGATCTGAATAACTGCCTGGAAGATGGCTCACACAGCTCAATTAGAGTATTGATCAGGATGCAAAAAAGCCTTTCACCAACCAGCACAAGAAGGTTATGGTCCCACGCCTTGGTTTGCTGGGTGCTGCTGGCATAACACGCCTCCCCTTCCCGGTGTCTCGCTGGTGCTTCTGAAGAACAGAAGAAACATGAAATGCAAGGCACAGACAGATCAGCTCTGAGTGCTGCGGGGGAAAAACCCTTGCTAAACACGTTTTATAAATACTTGCAGATCTAGGGGTCACCCAGAGTTTACCCAGACCTCTGGACACAAGTGCCTCCAGCGTGATGGAAACGTGGGTCGCCGCTTAGCACAGAGAAAAGCTTTCTCCTCGCAAACATATGAGTTAAGAGAGAGCTCAACGCGGGTGTGATTGACACCCACCACTTCCAAAAAACCCTTAAAAATACATAGCGTTGGCTAATAAAAGAAACGGGCTGTGACTAGTGACTCTTCCAGCTCTCTGTAAGGACCAGTGCTACAGCAAAGCAGGACTGCAGCTCCTGTCGATTGAAGGGGCAAAGCATCTCTCCCATGCCCTTGGCTGAAGGGACCACGCGGCAGTGGCTGCGGGTACCAGGGAAACGAGGGGTTTTGGGGTGCTTTGAGCATGGCTGCATCTCTGCTGTGCGCTAAGCGAGGGAGCAGGAGCTGGAGAACATCATGGAATAATCAGGAATTAAGATGTATGTGGTGGAGATATCGCTTCTGGCCACCCACGGAGTCATGTATCCGTGACTCATCGCCTGATGCAGGAAGGAACGTAGTGTACCATGCATCAGAATGGACAAGATCTTTCCAAGGAGAGACCGATTGGGGCTGGAAAACCTTTCAAGGGCTTTCATCCCAACTGTTCATCGTTTCACATTGGTATGCAATTTCCTTTCTAAAATCATGAGTCTATGTGTTAAAACTACTTTCTTTTTTTCTTTTTTTTTTTTTTTTTCTTTCCCCAGTCTCTGCTACTCCTACTGGAAGGATCTTCCGATTTCCAGACTAAATATATTCATGGCCAGTTCCTACTCATTTACTCTTCTGCTGTCGCCCTTCAGTGTCACAACGCCTTTGCCTTCCCTTGCATTTACTTTCCAGGATGTATTTATAAGGCAGAAAACATATTCCCTCTCCGGTCTCATTTTGCTAAACTGAACAAGCCAAACTCTTTCAGTCCACAGCAGAAAGACAGACTGTCCTGACCTCTGATCCACGCCTACCTCTTCCCTGCACACATTCCAGCCTGAATTCACCCTTCTTGGACACAGGTGGCCACAACTGCACCGAAAAATTCAGAGGCAGTCTCAGCAATATATTGTATGGTGTCTTATATTGCCCAAGCAACTGCTTTTCTCATTTAGCGTGCCAACGCTGAACTCTTTAACTGCTGCCTTCTCCCACCCATATGTCTCATCGCACAAGTTCGGGTTGTTTTTGTATCAAAACAGATGACTCTTCTGCCCCCTTATTGGTTCATGAAATGCAATGTGCACCTACACTTCTATTTAAATAATAAGACCAAATAGTTTTATTACTTCTGTGCTGGTTTGTGTTTGGTTTGTGGTTTTGTTTCTTTTTTTTTTTTGCTTCCAAATCATATGTAGCAAATTTGCTGCATAGAAAAGTTGGAAGAAATGAGGAATGCTTCTATTTATATTTCATCGTACTGCAAAGCAAAAGTTTAAGCTTAATACGGGTGTCTTTCACCCAAGAATATGGGTCCCAGTGTCCTTACTTTTTAGCACTGTGAGAATTAACATACGTATTTACTGCTTAGATTTTATACCGTTGAACAGGAGAGGGATTTTATGTTACATATATATCATTATAGGTGCCTCACGCATATGAATTCATTTCGGTCAAGCTGAGGGCTGGTGTTCGTCTCATTTATTTCCGTAATCATATTTCTTGCCACAGCTTAAGTCAGCAGAAAATGAGGGACCGTCCCCAACATTTGAATTCAGCCTCGTGGGGACCTGCAGGATCGTGTCCTCTCTGATCCCATTATATCTACAACACCAGTTTTCTCCTTTTGAAGAACTTTGTGCCAGAGTTTCACGCACTACAAATGACTTTGATTTGGCCACACGTGGGGCGTGCATCCGAGTGCATTCATCTGGACAATGCACAAAGCTTGGCTTTCCGTTCCCTTTCTTCTGTTTCTCTGCTATAGGAGGATCCAACCATTTCAAAACCAGCAGAGTCTTTCAGACTTCGCAAAACTTTTGAACTCTTTCAACATCCCTCGTAAAGGCCAAATACACGCTTCCCAGACAGCTTATTTAATATATGCAAGTCCTCCCACTCTTCTCAAGATTAAATTAATTTTCCTTCCCTGGAAAAAGCATTTTAGCTGCACTCATGCACCTTTCCACCTGCTTGGGGTTTTGTGGGTTTTTTTGCCTGTTGAAATTTAGACTCTACAAAGCAGCAAGTTTGGCAGCCAATTCTGGAGCCCTGAATCTCTCAGCCCTGATATTTTGCCACAATTTAAAAAAAAAAAAAAATAAGAAAAGAAAAGAGAAAGGGCAGAATTCAAACTCTCACAGAAAGAGGCAGAAGCAAGAGCCCACGGGAGAGTAAAAGAGCTGGAGAAGGAGCATCTAGGAGGAACAGCCTTATCGAATGGGAAAAAAAAAACACAGAAAAGAGGGGAGATTGTAACCTACAGAGGACAGCACAAGACAGCACAGAGAAGATGGATACGATAAACGAACAAATGCGAATGGGTAGAAAGGGAGAAAGGGGAAGGACCTTGACTTTGGCTTCCCCAGTCTGCCAGGGGGTCCTTCAGTGAAACACCTGCCTGGGGTGCGGCTTGGCCCCAGGCAGGTCTCCCAAAACTGGAGCTGAGAGTGGCTTCCTCAGCTTGCCAGAGGTTTGTCTCCTCCAGCCAGGAGCTGGGCCCATGGAGAGGAGCCGGCTGGTTTGCCTGACCCCGGTGGAGCTGTGTCCCCCCAGAGTCGGTAAGGAAGGGGCGAGCGCAGAGGATGGGGGATCCTCGTGTTAGAGGAAGACACTGCAGTGGGGGATTTGGGACGTCGCTGAGGCCATGTGAGGTCGGGGTGCTGGGGTGTGCTTGGAGACTGCTGCTATGCGATGAGGGACCTATGGGATGGGGGTGGGACAGGAGCCCCCCTTCCCCAGCACAGCCATCGGAAGGGAAAAGGCAAAGAGAAACCCAGAGGAGGGCTCGGACCTGGCAGGTACCAGGGAGCTGCTGGAGGTGGGAAGCGGGGGGGGGGAGGGCAGTCTGGTTAAGAGCGGGCTGAGGACAAACTGGGTGGCAGAGTGGTGGTCCTGGGACCTGAGGGTGAGCAGGTCACGGAGACAGGGAGGTTGCACTGCAGGACAGGGATTTGAGGACCAGGATATTGGGCTGGGGAGCTGATTTGGGGGTTGGATGGGGTCAGCAGGAGGTGTCCCACCTGAGGACGGTCTGGGGGATGCTGGTGCCAGTGCAAGGTGCTCAAGAAAGACAATGGATCCTGTGGGTGCTAATGCAGGGGGAACAGGGGGGAAGAGCAGCGGGTGCTGCTGCAGTGGGGACTGGTGCAATGGGGACGGGGCAGAGGGCAGCAGTGAGTGCCCATGCAATGGGAACTGGTGCAACGGGAGCGGGGGTGGAGGGCAGCAGTGGGCGCCAGTGCGATGGGAACTGGTGCAATGGGAACTGGTGCAACGGGAGCGGGGCGGCGGGCAGCAGTGGGTGCTGGTGCAATGGGAACTGGTGGAATAGAGACGGGGCAGAGGACAGCAGTGGGGGCTGCTGCAGTGGGGACTGGTGCAATGGGGAAGGGGCAGAGGGCAGCAGTGGGCGCGGGTGCGATGGGAACTGGTGCAGTGGGAACTGGTGCAACGGGAACTGGTGCAACGGGAGCGGGGCGGAGGGCAGCAGTGGATGCTGGTGCAATGGGAACTGGTGCAACGGGAGCGGGGAGGAGGGCAGGAGTGCCCGCCAGTGCGATGGGAGCTGGTGCAATGGGGACGGGGCAGAGGGCAGCAGTGGGCGCCAGTGCGATGGGATCTGGTGCAACGGGAGCGGGGCGGGGGGCAGCAGTGCGTGCTGATGCAATGGGAACTGGTGGAATGGGGACGGGGCAGAGGGCAGCGGTGGGCGCCAGTGCGATGGGAACTGGTGCGACGGGAACTGGTGCAACGGGAGCGGGGCAGAGGGCAGCAGTGGGTGCTGGTGCAAAGGGAACTGGTGCAACGAGAGGGGGGAGGAGGGCAGCAGTGGGTGCTGATGCCATGGGAACTGGTGGAATGGTGACGGGGCAGAGGGTAGCGGTGGGCGCCAGTGCGATGGGAACTGGTGCAATGGGAGCGGGGCGGAGGGCAGCAGCGGGTGCCGGGGTGCCGGCAGAGAGCAGCACCGAGCGCGGGGGCCGGGGCAGCACGGTCGGGGGCCGCTCCCTTGCGGCGGCCCGTCCCGGCACGGCTCGGCTCGGCTCGGCTCAGCTCAGCCCGGCCCGTGCCGGCCCGTCCGGCGGCGGCCGCCGCGGCGCTGCCCCGCTCGGTCGCTAGGCGGCCCGTCCCGTCCTGCGCGGGCGCGGAAGCGCCGCCCCCGGAAGCGGCGGGCGGGCAGGCGGGCGGGCGGCGGGTGGGGGGGTGCCGGGAGCGGGGACGGGGGGGGGGGGCAGAGCGAGCGAGCGCGCCCGGCGAAGGGGCCGGAGACGCGGCGGCGGCGGCAGCAGCAAGATGGCGGCCAAGTCGGATGGCGGCGGCGGCGGCGGCGGCGGCGGCGTGGGCTTCGCCCAGCTGCACAACCTGGACGAGGCGGCGGCGGCGGCGGCGGCGGCGGGCGTCTGCGGCGCCGGCGGCGTCGGGGCAGCGGCGGCCGAGGGCGCGGAGGAGCCGGGCGGCAGCAGCTCCTTGCACATCTGCCACTGCTGCAACACGTCGTCGTGCTATTGGGGCTGCCGGAGCGCCTGCCTGCGGAGCCTCTTCGGGCGGGCGGCCGCCGCCGCCGCCGCCGAGCCGCTGGCCCCGCGTCCCGCCGCCGAGGGGCCGCCGCGGGCGCCGGAGGCCGGCGAGGTGGCCGAGCGGCCGTGGTTGGACTGCCTGTGGATCGTGCTGGCGCTGCTGGTGCTGCTGGGGGACGTGGGCACGGACCTGTGGCTGGCGCTGCACCACTACGGCCGGCGGGACTACGTCTGGTGCGGCCTGACGCTGGCCTTCGTGCTGCTGCCCTCGGTGCTGGTGCAGATCCTCAGCTTCCGCTGGTTCGTGCAGGACTACACGGGCGGCGGGCTGGGCGCCGTGCAGGGCCTCAGCAGCCGCGGGCCGCCCATGATGGGGGCCGTCGGCCGCCGGGGGGGACCCGCCACCCCCGGGGCGCAGCGCCTCTGCAGGATCTCCGTCTGGGTCTGGCAGTCCGTCATCCACCTGCTGCAGATGGGGCAGGTCTGGAGGTAAGAGGGGCGGCCGGGGTGTCCCCCGACCCCGCGGAGAGGGTGTGGGGGAGCGGGGGTGGCCGTCGGCTGGTCGCCCGACATGGCGGTGGGGCGGCGCGGTGTGGGCGCGGGTCGCCGTCCCCTGGTTGAGGTGGGGCGGACGGGCGGCGCTGCTTTGTGGTTTGAGGTGGGGCGGTTGTCGCCCGGTTGAGGTGGGGCGGCTTGGGGGTCGTTGTCGGCTCGTGGTCTGAGGGGGACGTGGGTCAGTGTCACCTCAAGGGTTTGAGGTGGGTCGCTGTCGCCTGGCTGAGGTGGGGCGGATGGGGATGGCTGTCGGCTTGTGGTCCAAGGTGGACGTGGGTCACTGTCAGCTCGTCGTCTGAGGTGGACGTGGTCAGTGTCACCTCGTGGTCCAAGGTGGACGTGGGTCAGTGTCACCTCATGGTTTGAGGTGGGTCACTGCCCCCTGGCTGAGATGGGGTGGATGGGCATTGCTGTCACCTCGTGGTCTGAGGTGGATGGGGGTCGCTGTGCCCTGGCTGAGGTGGGGACAGTGTCACCTCATGGTCTGAGGTGGACGTGGGTCAGTGTCACCTCATGGTCTGAGGTGGGTCATTGTCCCCTAGCTGTGGTGGGGCAGATGGGCAATTGCTCTCACCTCGTGGTCTGGGGTGGACGTGGGTCAGTGGCATCTCATGGTTTGAGGTGGAGGTGGGTCAGTGCGCCTCATGGTTCGAGGTGGGTCACTGTCCCCTGCCTGAGGTGGGGTGGATGGGCATCGCTGTCAACTCATGGTTTGAGGCGGATATGGGTCAGCATCACCTCATGGTCTGAGGTGAACATGGGTCGGTGTCATCTCCTGGTTGGAGGTGGAGGTGGGTTGCTGTCCTTTGGCTGAGGTGGGGCGGATGGGAGTCACTGTCAGCTTGTGGTCTGAGATGGATGTGGGTCAGTGTCACCTCGTGGTCTGAGGTGGTTGTGGTCAGTGCGGTGTCCCCCACATGGAGAAGGAGGGGAGATTTGGGGGTTACTCCCACTTTGGGTGAGGAGAGACCCAAAGAGAGGAGAGATTCCCACAAAACGAGTGTGGGGGTCTGAGGTGGGGGACATGGGGGTCGTTGTCACCTCACGGTTCGAGGCGAGCATGGGTCAGTGCTCCGCTGGGTGGAGGTGGTGTGAGGGCCCCCCTCATGCTGAGAGGGCGTCCAAGGGGAAGAGAAGTTCCCCCAAAATGTGTCTGTGGGGCTGAGGTGTCAGGAACGGGGTTTGTTGGTCCAAGCAGGATGTGGATCCGTGCACCCCATGTAGACATTTGGGGTAACCCCTGCTTCACTGAGGAGAGCACCGAAGGGAGAAGAGGTGCCCCCCAAATGAGTATGTGGGTCTGGGGAGAGGTGAATGGGGGCTGCTGTCACCTCACAGTCTGGAGGGGACACGGGTTGGTGCCCCCCACAAGCATGGGGTGTGGAAGGGGTTCTAGCTCCGTGGGGCTGTAGATGGTGCCTCGAGGGATGAGGTTTGCTCTTGCCACCCCACAGACATGGGGCAGGATGGGAAGGGGGGGGTGAGATGGAGCTGCTCTTCCTGACAGGAGCTGGTGGGGGGGACACCCCACGGGTGACAGCGTGGTGGCAGGCCTGGGGCTGGGGGTGACCCTCGCACCGACAGCGTTGCAGAGGGAGGTCTTGTGGCCCTGGGGAGGGCTTGCCCCACCGCTCCCCTTCTGGAGCCAGGGGCAGGGGCGGGGGGGGCGGGTGGCAAGGGAAGGGCCCCACAGAAAGTGGGGGTCAGCTCTGGGCAGAGTCTGCGGGGGCGGGGGGGCAGAGGGTGGACCCCCGGCTGCTGAGCACTGGGATGGGCTGTTTCCAGAGGGTTAGTGTCCTTCTGGTGTGGATCGAACCCCCCGTAGATGATGGAGGGATGAGGATTGCATCCATCCCCGAGAGCCTCTCCCCACCCGGCGGAGAGGGAGCCCCCTGGCTTGCTGACCACCCCCCCCACCCCACCCCCCCCCTGCACCCGCACCAAAGGAGCCGCTTGTGGGAGTGGAAAAACGCAGCGTGATGCCTCGGCCGTGGCTTTGGAGAGAGAAGAAACGTTTTCCTCGGGCAGGCGGCGGGGGAGCGGGGACGGCGTTGGGGTTGCCAGCGTGAGACTGAAGGTCAGGGACGGGGACTTGTTCCCCTCTAGCGTGAAGAGGTCCTGGGGTAGAGGAGATGCTGGCCAGAGGAAGGGGCTGGGAATGACCCCAGGCTCAGCATCCTCCAGAGTGAGCTGGAAATTGCGTTATCCTTCCAAAAAAGAGATGTGGGAGGAGGCAGGGAGGGATTCTCCGGGATGAAAGCCTGTAGATGCAAACACTGCCACAGAGATGTCGGTTCTTACGGAAAGGGGTGTTGTAAGGACAGCTGCAAAGACCCGGCGTGGCCCAGCATCCTCTGAGATGGGATGTGGGTTAGTAAGATGGAAGGGGTGTGAGGTGGGGGTGATGGAGGGTGGAGGGAAGTCTCCGGGTTGTGTCCCAGGGTGGTGGATGCCCCCCTCCACCCCACAGATGGGTTAGACTGTAGGGAAAGAGGCTGCAGATGAGGTTGGTTGGGGTTTGTAGCTTTTAGAATAATGCTTAGGGAGAAGACACCGGATTTTTTTAAGGGGGGAGGAGATGGCACGTCATGGTGAAGCAGTGGGAAGCCCTGGAGGGGCTTGCTGGAAGGGTTAATATCCCTACCTTGGTATTTCCCAGATGAATTAGTGGGTCAAAAATAACCTCACTGGTGGATTTTAGGAATTTTTTTGCTGGGCTGTTGTCACTCAGTGGACTCGTGCTGGTTCGTTTGCTGTTTTCTAGACCGACTCTTACAGCTATGGATAAGAAAAAAGATGAAGGGGAAGGCAGAAAGTGATGATTGATGGCGAGGTCCTTCCCCCCCCCCCCCCCCTTCCGTCGGGGTAGCCGAAGGGGTTAACTCTGCTGCCTAATGAAATCGGTGGAGAAGTGGCTGGAGTTAAGATGGAGACAGCATGGTTGAGCCTGGGGGAGGGGTGCGTGGGTGGAGGCAGGGGAGGGCCTTGACACCTCTTCTGAGGACACCGCTCTCTCGAGATAAAATGAATATACACATCAAAGATATTTTTTTTATTTTTTTTTTTTTTTTTTTTTTAAAGGAGCCGAGGGGGTGGAGGGGAGGGGATCTGTGTGGGAAGGGCGCGTGAAACGTACACCTAGGAAATAAGCCCGTGAAGTCGTGCAGCGCAACAGCGAATAACATATTTCTTCTGCATCTTCAATGTCATTTGTGTAGTGTTCAAAGCACATTTGTTCTCAACTTCTGCTTGGGGGTTAATTCCTTTTTGTTTTTTAATTTATTTTTTTTTTTAAATTTTTTTTTGGCGGCCGAGATTTGGGCTGGGGGACGGCAGGAGGGGGAATGTCTGCAGGTGATGCGTGTGAGGATGGTGAATTGGGACGCGACCCTTTCTCCTGCTTTCCCTGGTACTCCCGAGTGCTGATCCCGTCGGCCAAAGCAGTTCTCGATGCAGATGCTCTTCTGGCAAGTTGGTTTCTTCCCCTCTTGGAGCCAGGCGAAAAGAAACGCTTGTGTTTTAGCCGTGGTGAAAGCCGGGCGTTTGCAAAACCGCTCCGTGCTGCGGCGCGCTCGAGTGAACAGGTGGGGAGGGGGACACCGAAGCGATGCCGGCAGAGAGAGGGGGGGGTGCCTGCGGAGGGGTGATTTTTTTTTTTTAATGATATGAAGAAACAAAGCTCAAGTTGCCCATACTTTTCTCTGCTTTGTTAACACAGAGGAAAAATGTTTGCTTCCGAGGTTTAGCAGGGCTGGGACTGCCGAAAGGGACTGAAAGGGAGCTCTGCAGACCGGATCGCGTTAGGTGAAATAAGGAGCTTTCTCTCCTGTTGATCGCTAATCCCGCTCGCGCACGGCTCCTGCTTTTCGAGGCAGAGAGCGTGGTCAGCGTGAAGCTGACTCCCGGTATCTGACCAGAGCCAGAATGAACTTCATGGGATCTGTGCGCTCCACGAGGGTGTCTTTTTGCATTCCCACTCTAGCTATTGCGAACGCCATTAAAATTCATCTGGAATGCGGTGATGGGACTAATCCTGGAAAGCGCTGGTTTAGCGGGGTTTGCCTGCAGCGAAATCGCTTCGTGCTGGTGAGAAGTTGATGCGCGGGGACGGAGGAGGAAGACCTGGGACGATGTAAGTTCGGTGCGTGATGCACCGAGCCCGGTTTCCTGCGTGATCACGGATAACGCGCGCTGTGACTGCCTGTAGCGTAACCGGGTTTGTACGTTCTGTAGAGGCTGTTGTGGCTGTTGCTCAGCAGCTGGAAGCAAAGTCGTAGAGAAGAGAGGGAACAGGTTGGAGTTGTACAGAAATCCTCGTCCTGAGTGCATTAGGTCATGTGGGTTTTGATTTGGGGGATAACACGATTCCTGTAGGGGGGACTTCTTCCCCTAAATGTTGGGAAGACTTGGCAATAAGATGATGAATAAATAACATTTTATGGCAGAAATATAAACATACATCGGGCTCTTATTTTAGCAAGAGTGTCTCTTTGTTTTGTCAGGATTGTGGGAGAAGTAGCTTGTAGGTTTTGAGCAGTCTGAGTGGGGGCTTTGTCTTCTGTTCATGTCCTGTCTTGTCCTATTCAGAGAGCGAATCGTGACCAGACAGGAGTGCTGAGGGGGCAGTGCAAGTACTGAGGGGGGGCTGAATGATATTCCCGTTTTTTTTTGTGGTGTTTTTTTTCTCTGCTGAGAACCAAAGGCTGTGTTAATACTGCCTGCCTATAGTGGCTGCTGGAAAGAAAGTATGTATGTACGTTGTAAAAACGTATGTGTGTGTGTGTATACCTATATATATATATATATATTTTCAAGTCTTGCTTGAAGTAGTATGATCTGAAGTGGTATTCCCATTGATAAAGCTCAGGTCCTGGGGTTTTTACCTTTATAAATCTACAATTTTCACCTTTTATCTCAAATCTCTTCGATTATCTTGAGGACTAGAACAGTTCAGCCAGTCAGTCCAAGGAGTCAAGGTTGCTAGTTGGGGCACATTGCCCTCACTATTGAGCGGCTGCACTGCAAACTGCAGAAGGGTTTTTCATTGAGGAGGGATGTTGCAGTGCTGTGGTTTTGCTGGAAATAGGCTGAAGGCGGGTCGGTCGTCGGAGCTTGCCAGGGCTGTTGCTTTCTCTGAAGCCATTCAGCTGTGTAAATTCAGGAGAAGCAGTTTTGACCTGGAAGTTTTTGTGTCTTGGATAGTTGCACAAGTTGTGTTAATGACAAGAGTGTAACTTGTATGTCTGGTGTACCTTTCCTTAACCTCTGTTATAAGTGGGTTAGTGGGTCATGATTGCTGTCCTGGCACGCAAGGCTTAGAGTATAAAGTACGATCCTTTGCGCTGCGGCGTGCTGTTAAAGAAAACGTTATTGGATTCCATTGGATTAACAGTATGTGGAGTTTGAGCTAAAATGAATGGTGATCAGCTGGAAATCGCTCTGTGCCTGTTAAACTGTCAGTAACGGTAAGTTTCATGACTTGAATATAATGTTTGTGGATTTTGTTCTTAAAACTGATTTGAATAGGTGTTTAGAAGAAAAACGTTCTGTAAAAAAACAACCAAACAAACCAGAACAACCCTTGTCACTGTTTTGACATTACAAACACCTTGTGTATGTGTGTGATTAAAAGAAAAAATTCTAAAATCTAGTCGAAGACTTGACGTCTCGTTTATTAGTGGAAAGACCAAATCTGTGAGTTGTTCGTCTTTCGGCATGCCCGGAGGTGGAAGGATGAATCAATGGGTTTAAATGGAATATGTGGTATTTAATGACTGCGTGATGAGTGGGTTTAGGCTCTACTAAAATACTTCATTCTGGGATGAACTGTGAGTTAGAGACATGCTATTTGGGATAGTTCAGAAGTACAGGCAGCTACAACTCTTAAGATATCTGCCCAAGTCCCTCCAAGTGGGAGACATCTGCTTGTCAAATGACAGATGAACGAGAAGCTGCTGACCTAATACTGCCTCGTTGTCCTGGTTTGGGATGTTCAGCTCTGTGGAGCCTTTCTGTAAATTTACTGCCTTCCCTGGCACACACGAATATTTTTTTCAGCTTTTTCTGGTTAGCTTGTCTGGCAGCTAAGTTTTTCCCTTTAGCCAAGTTTTAACAGCTTGCTTTTATAGTATGGAGTTTTGTCAGCTTTTGACAAGTTGGCAGAGGGAAGACATTCTGGGATAGATGATAAATATGTCCTCCCTACAAAATCAGGTCTGGGGTATAACTTTTTTTTTTTTCCCAGCGAGGTGGTTCTCCCTTCCAAAAACCTTACCCACTCTGCCCCCATTTCTCCGAGTTTTCTACAGGATCTCTGTAAGTCCTGGGCTGCAGGTATAGAGGTCTAAAGACATTGAATCTGAAGTGCGAGGCAGGTAGGTTACGTGTGAAAATAATAATCATCGTCGTAATAATAATGAAAAAAGGCTTTGCCACTTGAGTAGGGTCTCCATTGGTTGCAGGGTGGTGGCGAGGCTCCATGTCTTGTTGAGTGCTACCCACTAGAGGGGGTCAAACCACAGATGTTGAAGCAGTTCTGCTGTGCCAGCCTTGGGAGGGCAGAGTTTTCTCCAAATCTTTTCCTGGGAGAAATAACGTGCTGCGCTGACCTGGTGGGAACTCTCCTTCCCGTGCAGTTCAGTGTTCCTGCAGCGACAGCATGGCTTCGGTAGGTGGGTGAGTGGGAACTGGAGGAGAAACTGGAGTTTGGTTTCCTCTTGGATGAGGGGGTGCTGTTGAGGAAGAGCCACGTGGGCACGAGGTGCCCTGTGGGTAAGGTGCTCCTGCGGTGACAGCAGCTCATCACCTCTCCACCGTGGCATGTGGTGGGGAGTAAGGGAAAGCAGAAACGCTTTGGTGACTTTTTTTTCATACTGGAACCAGCATAAAGTTTCCATGGCTTTCAATGTGAAAACTGGTGCTAGATATTTTTGAGAGACCATCTCCGGGAGTCCAAAAGCTCCAAGGGAAGATGTCTGCTTTGAAGTTGGGTTGCAGGCTGCTTCCCCAAATGCTGCTACCTACATGGTCTTTGACCAGAACGTCCCTTTTCTGTTGCTCAGGCTTCATACTGAACTCTAGGAAAGACGGTTGTGCCTTTTTTTCTAGGTGCCCTACGGCTTTATCTCTAATGCCAGTGGCAACCTGAAAGTGCCTTTCCTGGTGGAGTGGAGGCAGGGTGCCAAGGGAAGGAGGAAAGATGGCTCACCTTTTTTTGTATGTTAAAATTATAAGCTATTTCTCACCTTTCCAGACACTTCCATTTTGCTTTTAGCTGCATTGAGCTAGCTTTATACCTTGCAGTGGTTCTCCTCTCAGTACAAATGTAGGTTATTCAGGGAGCATTTCTTTTAATGAAAAGGATGGAGGCAGAACTGATGGTGATAAAGCATCTCTTTGGAGGAGAGCTGCTTTCGCTGTCTTGAGACTGCAAGGAACAGAAATTGGACGCCAAACGTGTAATTTTCCTTGGGGAATGAAGGTGAGCCTACAGAGAAGTCAGGATCCCTCACAGAACTTCTCCCTGTGCTTTCATTTTGCTTTATTTCTCTTGAATCTTGACTTGATTTTTAGCACCTCACTGTGATGAAAATCAGTGGTAGTATAAGGCAGTGTTTTAGTACCTGAAAGCTTTTAGGCAGGAGGAACTATGAATCAGAGTAATTTCGCTATAGCTATAGCAAAAATTGAATTGTAATTAAAGGTATAAGCAAAGAATATGTGCCAAATATTGTTACTTCATTGACCCACCTTCTTCTGTCATGCTGGGATTCAGACTGATACCCTAGTCTGCTCTGACTGCTTCAGGGCACTGAGAAGCTTCTCCAAATCGGATCCCAAGAAAATGGGGAAAGAGTTTCCTAGGGAAAAGGATCTTTAGAAAATCCTTAAACCTAGCAGCAACCTGGCCATGGGAGGACCAGCTTGTGTTTCTGACCCTGCGGAGCAGAACAGCATGACATTTGCAGGGACATCAACAGGCACATCCCATGTCCTTGGGGACTGGTGGTGTCCACAGTGTCAAGGATGCTCTAAACAGCTCTTGGGTTGTGGCACTGAGCGTTTGGCTGTGTCCCAGGGTGGCTGGCAGCAGCCCACTGCAGCTTTCCATGGCTTTTTTTTTTTTTTTTTTTTTTTTTTTTTTTTTTTTTAATTTTTTTCTTTTTTGCAGCTCCCTCCACTGTGGGAATTTTTATTGCCCACCACCCTATATCCCAGTTGGAGCCTACATTCGGTTATCTGTGACTGCTATAGTGTAGGAGTTTGCATTGCTCAGGAGGAATCTCAGGAATTGCTATTTGTCTGCTCTTGGGCAAATCTGACCCCCAGCCTGAGTACTCCATTTAAAGTACACACGTGCTTGGATGGATAAGCTATGTTTCTGTGTCTGCTTTTATTATTTCAGTATAAATGGGTGTGTTATTCCTTCTGTCAGTGTCTTGAAGCCCTAGCTGAACCAGCAGCCCTGTTAGAGCAGAACTGGATCTTGGCCAAGAGACAAAAAAATAAAGCAAAAGGCAACCTTAAAGGTGTCCCCAAAACTATAATGGGACCTGAAGACTGTGCTTCTCCTCACGTCTCTTTTCCTCTGAAATCTGTGAGAGCTCAGGTTCACCTATGAAATATTCACTGTCTGTCCTTAGGTGACTTCAGCTGCACAGAAGATCTTTTGCAGAATTGGCAGCTTCGCTGAAACCTCCTGTATTGAAGCCCAGAGCCTTTATCGTGAGGACCTCCTCTTCCTCTGTTCTGTGCGGTTGCACGCTATGATGATTTGGTTTACCTGCTGCAGAGCCTGTTGAGGGTTTTTGCATCCCAAATAAATCTCTCTGCATCGTCTCCCCTTTTGCACAGGATGGGTTGAGGGAATAGGCGTGTCCTCACTTGTCCCAAAACCCCATGGGAAGTAGGACTAACACAGGACGCATTGTAAATGCTGCCTTTGTGCCCTGCCGTAGATGGTCCGTGAACAGGGACTAAGAAAAACAAGCCTATTGTGAACAAGCTTAAATTAACACCGCAGAGGTCTGCGCTCATGCTGGAAAAACTCAACAGGCTCTTGTGCTTTATCATCCGTTCTACCTTTGCAGGTCATCTTGATGCGGGAAAAATTTGCCATAAAACCCCCACCAATTTGGCAGAAGTCTTATTAAAAACTCTTCAGGAGCCACAATGCAAAAGGCTCTGGCAGCTGGAGCTGCTTTTATCACCTTTCTAATTAAACCTGCAGAAAAAGCAACTCAAACCGAAGTGAGAGAAGAGCATGGTGCGCTGCCAGAGCCTCCTCGGGTCTCACTCGATGGGGTTTTCTCTGGGGCAGCAGTGGGGCAGGGCTGCTGGGCCATGCTTCTGTTTGCACGATGGGCACTGGACTTCACAGCTCTCTGCAAAAATAAAGGGGTAATGGGCTCCCCCAGTCCTTTCAGTGGGGTGGCTCAGGCTTGTCTGCTAAAGCAGGGGGATGACAGGTATCCCTGTGAGTTTGCGGAGAATTCCAGTGTCTGGCAAAAAATCACCATTTCCCAGGTTTCTGTTGTAAAAAAAGAACATTTTAAACTCTCCATGCTTGGTTCCCCCACACAGGCAGTCCTGGATGACAGGACTGGCAGTAATGCGTTGCCTGATGTACCAAACACAGAAGACAGCAGTAAAGCACCAGGAGTGGTTTTGAGTTTGGGATTGGAATTCATCCCAGTTATGTCTAAGCGAGGGAAAAAAGAGCAACGGAGGCCGATGTTGTTGAAGTAAAAATTGTAAAGAGTGGTATAAGCAGAAGGCATTTCAATAATGTAAACAGTCTGGCATGGGAGGAAGGATGGGAGGCATTCCAGAAACAAAGGGAAAATAGTTTTAAAACATGGCTAAAAATATACCAACTCTTGAATTCCAGAGATTATCTCAATTAGCGCTTTTTCAATATATCTTTACAACAGAATTGTAGGAGTTCACAAAAGATAATAGAGGCTATGAGATATGGAGAAGTGATATTAATTTGTTTAATTAAAAGGACGAAGGCTTCCTAAAATAAGATTCACTTATCTTCTGTTGCATGGAGGGATGAGGTTATATTCAGAAAACCGCAGCTTGTAGCATTGTAGCGTGGAGAAAGAGAGGCAAGAGCCAGGGCTGGGAGGAAGAGCCCCCTTCTTCAGCCTCGGCAGTTGCTTGCTCAGTGAATTTCAATAGCAAATCCCTTCCCATAGGATTAATGTGCTATTAGAGCAAAATGGTATGATTTTACATTTCCAAGAGGATTTTGCTTGGTGTTGGGGGAGCAGAAATTGGACATTTTCCTCCAATATAAAAAAAAAACCAACCCAAACACTTGGACATCAGAGCTTTCAGATGCAAGCAAACACGCTTTTAACTGAGCATCTGTATGCGTGGAGCCATGCCTGTCTGTGCTTGATGTCCTCTTTGGCTTCGTGTCTGTGTTAAGCCTGTACCCAGGGCTAAACATAACAGTCGCTCTGTCACTTGATGAACCCTCACCAGTCAGGGAGGGGAATGGGGAGAGAGGACCCGCGGGTGGAAGAACAACAGATTTAGTGAAACCACCACCAGTACAAACAGAAAATACTTAGCCAAATGAATATGCTGTCATCAGAGTGGTCCTCAGCAGGAGCAGGAGGAACCCCATCAGGAATAACCTCACAGGAGCTCCCTCTCTTCAGTAAACCTCCTCCCTTTATAGTGACCATGATATTATGGGGTGGGCTACACCTGTAGGTAACTCAGGTCAGCTGCCCTGGCTGGCTTGAACCTGCCTAGCATGGCTGGCCGTGATTCCATCCCAGCCAAACCAGGACAGCATTCCACCCCTTAGCCCTTACCATTTATGTCATGCCCATATCACTACTATTCTTTCCATTTTTCGATACATATCCACAGTTACTTGTCCTTTTTTCATTACTGGTCCAAAAGTTTCATTGAGTTTGTCCAGGCCATTGGATTCCATCCGTCACAGTGGTTTCTCAGGGCAGGAAAAGGTGGTACAAACTTGATCGTGGTTCGTGCCCAGAGGTTGTCAGTCCATCTCACAGAAGTTGTTGGACGTCACTCAACAAGGCTAGCTCCAGTTGTCACCATTATGTTATCCCAAAAGACACTTACTGAACACTGTTGATCAGACAGCTCAGCACCGAGTGTTCTCACCTAAGGTTCAATTCCCTTGGGGTACACATTGGATTTACCCATTTCTCATCAGTATCCACCAAGTATAACCAGGTCCTCGAGCGAAAGCAACCCTATAAATGGGTTTGCCTTTGCCTCAAGCAGGAAATACCCACACAGTTTTCCCCAATAAATTCCTTTCACACACTGCAGGGACTTTATCTCTTTCTGCGGTATGTAAAACGTCAGACTGGGCAGGACCAGCTCAACTGATAGAAGACCCTCTGGTATTAACTAACCAGGCGACTTGTGCTAAGTGCTTGTCCCAATCTTTAAAAGTTCCACCACCCATTGCTTTCTGAGTAGCTTTTGGTAGCCCATTGTTCCATCCAGTTTTTCCAGAGGCTGGTGCATGATAGGGAATATGATGTACCCACTCAATGCAGTGTTCCCTAGCCCAGTTGTCTACAAGACTGTTTTTGAAATGAGTCCCATTGTCCGACTCAATTCTTTCCAGAGTACTGTGTCACCACAAGATTTGTGTTTCAAGGCCCAGGATAGTGTTCCGGGCAGTGGCAGGAGGTACAGGATATGTTTCCAGCCATCCCATGGTTGCTTCTACCATTGTGAGCACATAACGCTTACTCTGATAGGTTCAAGTGACTGTGATGTAATCGATCTGCCGGGCCTCTCCATATTTATTCTTCAACCACCGTCCTTTGTACCACAAAGGTTTCAACCACTTACCTTGCTTGATTGTGGCACGTGTTTCACAGTCATGGGTAACTTGTGCGATAGCGTCCACAATTAAATCCACCCCTCGGTCACAAGCCCACTTGTGTGTCACATCTTTTCCGTGGTGACCTGAGCTGTCATGAGCCCACCAGGTTAGAAATAGTTCTCCCTTGTGTTCCCAGTCTAGACCTGTTTGGAACACTTCTGCAGCCTGATCCACTCACTGGTTGTTTCTCTGTTGCTCTGTTGCCCGACTTTTAGGTACATCTACATGGCGTGCCTTTATGAATAGTTTCTCCAGCCGGGCAGCAATATCTTGCCACAATGCAGCAGCCCAGCTCGGTTTACCTTTGTGCCGCCAGCTATTCTGCTTCCATTGTTTCAGCCGTCCCCACAAGGCATTTGCTGCCATCCATGAGTCAGTATAGAGGTAAAGTACTGGCCACTTTGCCCTCTCGGCAATGTCCAAGGCCAGCCGGGTGGCTTTTACCTCAGCGAGCTGGACTCAATTCACCTTCTCCTTCAGCTACTTCTGTGACTCATCGTGTAGGACTCCACAGAGCAGCCTTCCACTTCCGACGATTTCCTACAAGGCAGCAGGATCCATCAGTAAATAAGGCATGTCGTGTTTCATCTTCTGGTAGTGGATTATATGGTGGGCTTCAGCAATGTGTGTCACCGCTTCTCCTGGTGGTAATATAAAGTCTTTGCCTTCTGGCCAGTCAGTGATCACTTCCAGGATTCCAAGACAACTGGGATTTCCTATTCGCGCCTGCTGTGTGATTAAGGTAATCCATTTACTCCAGGTAGCATCAGTGGCAATGAGCGCCTTTTGTTCCTCAACCCTTAGTAGCCCCACAACAGAAGGGTCCTCCGATAAACTGGGCAAGGTAGACAGCGGTTTAGTTTCCTTCATCTCCGCTGCCACTACACCAAACACCCATCTGTACCCTTTCGGGTCCTTGAAGTACCCTCTCTTGAGATAATCCACTCCCAAAATACATGGGGCATCTGGGCCAGTCACAGTGGGATGCTTCTTCCAGTCATATCCAGTGTAGCTGGTATCTGCTTCTACTGTCATCAACTCTTACATCTCTGGAGTAACGGGAGGTTCACAAATGGAGTCTATTCCTTGGTAATTCAATGGTGTCAAAGTGCGCTGTGCACCTGTATTGACTAACCTTATGTTTTTGGGGTTCTGATGTGCCAGGCCATTGAATCCACACAGTCCAATAGACACGGTTATCCCTGTCCTCCCCCTGGCTGGAGGCAGGTCCCCTCTACTTCTGAGCAGAGTGTCGATTATTAGCATTTGTGTGCGAGCAGCTTGCACGGATCACTCATTACCATCACTTGTACGCCTTAAATTTGCATCCAAGGCCCGTCTATACTGTCTGAGGGGCTGCTCTCTGGAAACTGGTGCAGCATTCCTCCTGACAGGGCCCCTTTTCATGGTATTTTTACCTTTTAACTCATTGACTCGTGCCTGTGGTATTGCACAAGGTTTTCCATCCCACCTCCTCATGTCTTCACCATGGTTCTGCAAGAACCACCACAGGGACCCTCGTGAGGTGAGTCATTTCTCCTGAGTAGGCCTCACGGGAAGATTCCTTCTTCTGACAGCTGAAACAGGTGTCAGTTTGGATAGAGAGTGGACTTTATCCTCTAGGTGGGTCAACCTTTCCAACACTTTACCAAGCCATTCTGTGGATTTTTCCACTGTCTGTTCAACAGTAGAGATACCAGCACGCGGGGAGACACTGCATAGTGTCACAACCTGTCATCCCTCTCACCAACAGTTGGGGCCTCATCATTCCTCCAGCTGAATAATAGCAATGTGTCGGCGTAGGAGGGTGGCGCGCTCAGGACCCACTTGTGCCACATGTGTTCAGTGAGCTTAAGTTCATACGGGTCTACTGGTATCTGTGGGTTGTCCAGGTTGGAAAAGATGAGCTCCTGCACAGCTTGCTCTCTCAGGGAGCTCGTGCCCTTCTCAATGCTTGTCTACTTGCTTGGCCAGTACATGACATCGTCTCTAAAGGGATACCTGTTGTGAACACTTAACAGGAGTCACCTCCAGAGCGAAAGAATCTGCCACTCTTCCAAGGCCTCTGTCAATACCAGTTTTCTTTGCCATGGGTCCGAGCTCTTTGGCCTCTCTGCCATCCAAGTCTACTCCATTAGCCCCATGGTCCCAGCGTCGGAGCAACCAGGTAACAAGCGGCTCTCCATCATGCCAGCCGTAATCCTTGCAGATATCTCTCAGTTCTCCCAGAGACAGGGATCGTGTTGTAACTTCTTCATCTCTTAGAGATGATCCTGCAGGACCCGCTCTATTCCTGTATTTGGTCTTTTCTACCGGGGCAATTGGAACTGATCAGATTTCTAGGTCTGCTGCATCACGGGTCACTGGGTCTAAGTAATTGTACTGCACCCTCGTTTATACCAGTATTTTTCTCTAAACTGGGAGGTATTTAGAAGAACTGGTAATATGAGTATGGTATCAGAAAGACTCCATGGGTATTGCCACTTAGCCACACCCATTATCAGTTCATAGAGATTGGTGTGATTACAAAGTAATTTATGATACTATAAGCAACTACCGGAGTACTCAGCAGTGCCACACCTTTGCCCCTACACCCAAAAGTGACCAGCCTCCAAAATCCAATAACAAACATCGGTAGAGCCATGCAGAGCTGCAAAAGCAACTCTTAAGATCAAAAATCCAAGAGGTCCACCAAGTGCAAAGACCAGCATCCTGATTGATTCCATCACAACCTGTTGAAGTTTCAACCCTTGTAAGGGTTTACAACTCTCCTGGGTAAACTATTTATGTCCCGAACAAACGTTGGGCACTAAATTGACTGTCTACGTTTAGCCTGTACCCAGGGCTAAACGTAACAGTCACCCTGTCACCCAGTGAGCCCTCACCAGTTAGGGAGGGGAATGGGGAGAAAGGACCTGTAGGTGGAATGAAGCCACCACCAGTACTAGTTGAATGACTATGCTGTTATCGGTGGTCCTCAGCAGGAGGAGTCCTTGCAGGAGCTCCTTCTCTTCAGTAACCTCCTCCCTTTATAGTGACCAGGATATTATGGGGTGGGCTACACCTGTAGGTAACTCAGGTCAGCTGCCCTGGCTGGCTTGAGCCTGCCTAGCATGGCTGACCGTGATTCCATCCCAGCCAAACCGGGACACTTTGGAGGTGTGCTGGCATGTGTCAGAATTTATCTCCAGCCTCAGCTCTGCGTGTACATCCCGTCGCGAGGGGGAGAAGCGTGTGTTTATATCCAGCCGTATTTTAAGAAGTGTAGGGGCCAGGGAGGAGAGAAGACCCTCAAGCAGATCTAAATTGAATTAGCCCCCTTGGATGTATATTAAAATGTTAAGTAGCACTAAGCTCTGTATCCCAGCTCAGCAATATTTGGAGGCGCTTTATTGCTTTAATGGAGGGATAAAATAGAACCTGCAATTATAGTAATTTTTTCTAATTGAATATTTTGCTTTATTCTTTCCCTTTCAAAGCATGACTGTAAGTACTAGCCTTCATAAAGCTTTGGAAATATTTATACTTTCCCTTTCTGGCGATGGGTGTAAATACCACCCTTTCTGTTTTTTCTTGGGCAGACCATTTCAGTCCCTCGTGGCTGAGGAGCAGAACAGCTCTGGAAAGCAGTGGGCAATAAACCTTTCTCTGCTCGTTTTAACCATCTTGCCATTATCACCGGGAAATACTAGTTTCCCATCTGATGGAGAGGGGGGGGAACATGGTGTTACAGACTAAATGCTTTCTGTCACCGTACGTGGGCTTGACGTGATTGTCAGGTGTCTTTTTAATTAATTTATTGTCCATGCAGATCTAGTGCTCAACAGCTGCAGCCAGTCTCTTATCCCCAGGCCACGTTCTGCGTGGGTGGACGAGATCCTTCATTTCTGCCACCTAGGCGGAGTTTGGGGAGGAGGATAGGAAAAAGCGCCTTGCTTGAGCAAGATGTATGTGGCAGGTAAAAGCAAAAGCTGAAGGGCAAGGTCCTTGCCCAAAACCGTTTGAGACTGGTGGGGCAGCGATGCTGGCAATAGAGAAGGGCGATTAAACTTGAAACTCTGATGGTGTCGACTGAGGTTTTTGAAGTAGCCATTTTCGGTGGCCCACAACGCCAGCTTTTCAAACGTAAGTTCCTACCTCCAGCTGAAGCCTCAAGCCAGCAGGAAAATGCCGATAAATTAACGTGATAATTGTGTTGTGCATTCTCTGTGCTGCATCTCTGGTTTAAAGAGGGAGATTTGCTGATCCTTCCTCCGCACGTACACCGCACGATGGGAAGCTATCAGTTTTACACTGTTGCAGTAGCTGTCTCCTCGTCTAAAGGGGACTTTTGATCCAATAAACTGCTTATCTCATGTAGTTGTCCTTTCATCTGGCGTGGGTGGTGTGTGACGGCTGATGGAAGACGCAGTATTGTGGTTCACCTATGAATATTAATTAGGAATGGAAATAATTTGGAACAGCGTGCACCGATGACTCTTGAAGCACTGACTGTAGAAATGCATCTATTCCTCGTGGCTTTCAGCTACGAGTCCAGGGAAGATGCGGAGTCGCGTTGGGGCGTGAAGTCGCCCTGTACGGGCTCTCCTGCCGACCCGTTGACTTGACGATACAGGGAAGAGGTTACCGTAATGCTTTGTGTCCCAGCGTTCGTTAACAACTGGCCTGGGCAAGAACTGGTTTATCTGGGGAAGGCTGCAGCGGCGCCTTGCCCCAAGTCACGCGCGTCAGACCCGGAGCGGGAGCTGGAGGTTGAGGCTTTCGCCTGGGCACGTGGTCGTGTCGAAAGGCAGCGCGACAGACTTGTGCGCCCTTGTGGTTGTGAAGGACGTGATTTCCTCTGGAGCGCTTCATCTTACCTTAGTCCTTGTCAGTCCGGTTCCGTTGTCACACATTGACATAAATTCACCACCGACCCCGGGAAAGGCTCCAGCCCCAAACCTGGTGCAGCTCGCTTTTGGGTGATACGGGAGCCCCTCCGTGGGTCCATCTCATTGCTTTCCTCTGCTTCAAGTTGCCGAGTTGAATAAAAGGCCCACGAAATCCTATCATGTGCACTCATCAAGCGTAGAGCCCTCTTCGTCTCGCCTGCTGGGAACTTGCCCTCAACGGCCACATCTCCGCTTGTGAGCTCAGTAGTGGCAGGATTTGTCCTCTGGCCCCGAGACGGGCTGGCATAGCGTGCCTGTTTCTGTCATGTTAAGCTTTCTTGATTTCGGGAGAGGGTGGCTGCCTCCAGGCTGCCAACTGGGAGTGATTTCTGGGCCATGACGACTCCTGAGTGGTGCTGAGGAGCTGCTGGGGTGAGGGCTGGTAGGTCCTGGCCAGAATTGTGCCAGGGATGGTCCTGTAGCGGTTGAGCTGTAGAGGCTGCCGCATCCTAATGTGCAAGGAACCCAGATGGATGCAACACTTTTGGAGGGAAAATACTCCCCTCACTTAAGGTTAATTTTTATTTTTTTATGAGAATAGGTGGGTTTTTTTCCCAGCTAATGAAGGTGTATCCAGCCTGTCAGAGCTCTAGCAAAATGGTGAAACACTGGAACAGGTTGCCCAGAGAGGTGGTAGAAGCCCCATCCCTGGAAACATACAAGGTGAGGTGGGATGGGGCTCTGAGGAACCTGATGTAGTTGAAGATGTCCCTGCTTATTGTAGGGGGTTTGGACTAGATGACCTTTAAAGGTCCCTTCCTACCCAAACTATTTTATGAGTCCCTGAAAATCCACTTCTAGCTTTTGGACGTGGCTACAGGGTTTACCTGTTTGGGTCTAAATTTGTTTTATGGCCCGTGTGTGTGCTCTGGTAGTGGAGCCCAGATCCCTTCATTGGATTAGATTGTAAATATCACCTTTGGGATATGTTCAGTGGGTCGCTTTAGTATTAATGCTTCAGGTGAGCGATGGAGAAAGGAGGAATGCCTAGGCATGTCCATCTAGGTGAGACCGAAACGGTCGTGTCCTTGTGAACCTGTCCAGCTCAGATCCTGATGGAGGACAATGTGGTTTGTCGTTCTGCAGCTTTCTTCAACATGCTTTGCTCTGCAGTGAGGACCCGGTGGGGTTAAGTTGGTACCATCCTGGGAGCACAGGACAGGCCGTGAGCCAGAAACCTGCGCTTCTGGGGTCACCCGTCCTCACCGAGATCCAGCTGAACTGAATTTGTGCGTTAGCTTCTTTTTTTTTTTTAAAGCAAGCTGGTAATTAGCTGATTTACTTTAAAACTCCTCAGAGCCCTTAAAAACAGTGGTTTAAAAATGGGTTGCTTATTCCCCTTTCTTCAAAGCAGGGTATCAGCAAAAGTCTTCTCCTGCAGGCATGTTCCTCTCACATCCCGCAGGCACTCCAGGGGTGCCACCATGTGTCACACGCGCTCAGTGTCACAAGTCACTCGTGTGTGTGTGCCGCTTGCTTTAAGCAGGGCACGATGGCTGTCAGAGGGTGATCATCTTGATCTGCAGGTTCACTTTGGCATTTGCTTCGTTCCTGGCGTGGCTGGGTGAGGTCTTTGAAGCGGCACATGCTTTGCTTCTCAGTTGTGCGCTTTGGATCTGGGATAATAAAACATCAAAAGTAAACTATACTGGTGTGGGTACAGAAAAATCAGGACGCTCAGTAGGACTTCGGGGAGTAATAAATTTGTTCTATATTTAATCTCATATTTATCGCAGTGTCAGTATGAGACCACTTCATTTTACTACTTTAACTGTATCTAAGAATAACTGAATACTTGAAATATTGAGAAAGTGGCTAATACCTGGTGGTAGCTGATGGGATCCAGCTTTAATAGTTATTGATTGGTTTCAAAAAGCTCCCAGTCATATCACATCTTAGCGACTGTACGTTGGGAGTTAAAATCCTATCAGTTACTTAGGATTAGAAGTAATTGTAGATTTTCAACTTAATTGTCTTTCAGTAGATGGAGGACCAGGTGTCATTTACAATTTTGCAAAAAATTGTGGTTGATCTGCTACAGTTTTGTTGCGTGAAGGAAACCTTGGCATCCCTAAGTTCAAATGTTCTTGAGTGTTTCCTCAGTTGCTCAAAAATTGGTGTGGCTTCTCTGATCGGGGTGCGAAGACCAGTTTGAAGTCTGCTTGTCAGACAATGAACGCAAGAGACAAGTGAACTCTGAAGGGTTGGTCTTACCGCTTGGTCCCCATATCTCAGAACGTGCAGGAGAGCCTGCAGAGGTGGGCTGAAAAACCCCACGTATTCTCTTAAGAAAAAAAAAATTAACCCTAAGTCAGGGGAACATTTTCCTTCCAAAAATTCAGGAGGGCAAAAAGTAAGATTAAACATTGTTTTTTAGTACTAAAACTCTGCCTGGGTAACCTAGCATTTACCTGAATAATCCTTCCACCAGTATGCTTCAAAACACCACCTTAATTGATGCTTTATTACCATTTGTGCAGAGCATGGTTTTAGTCTTTGTTTTACTGCTCTGGAGTTTAATAATCTCATTTATAAAAACTTTTTTTTTTTTTTTTCTGGTATGGCTTGTTGCACAATTAGAGCTTCGTTAAAGGCTCTCATTATTTTTCCTTGTGATCAAGCTCTGCCTGGAATGAACCACTGAATTTTCTGTTTGAACACACAGATCTC